>NW_027206512.1:54064849-55292349 GCF_024711535.1 Dipodomys merriami
AGTACCAAGCAGTGCTCCATCACAACCTCTCTGTTTCTAAGATTCTCTGCTGTCAGGGGACCTACTGACTTCTCCTCTGGATTGTGCCTGACCACTCCACAAAGCACCAAAGTAAATACTGCCAGAATAGAGCCCCAAAACAAATGAGACTGCCAGAAATAACGTCCACTGCCTTAATGCCCAACATTTTTTTCCTGAAATGGCCATTGCCTGCCATGAAAGAACCCATAGAATTTGTGTTCAATCTATAAGCAAGAAGATGAGTATGAGAGAACAAGAACGTCATCCACATACCTGAGTTGAGTCCTGGGTCTGAAACTGACTAGCTGGGTGAACTTGAGCATGCCCTTTATTCTCTCTCTTCTTACCCTCAGTACCTCCAATGCAGTGTTAAACTAAGAAGCACTGGCAATTTACTCCTCTGCTGTGAATGAGGTCAGCTCCTGATGCAGGAGAAGGTCTGGATAACTTAGCTATTATCACTAAGTTGGTGTTCATCCAGCCAAACTGTGTTCACAATGGACTAGCTTTGGGGAAACAGCACTATGTGCTAGAAATACGACAGTTAAAAAATATATAGAAATGTAAAGTATCCAGAAAGATGCAAACATATAGAGAAATAGAGAAAATTTAAAAATAGGGAATCTATTGACTGTCTTACAGGTCTGATTCACTAGAATCACTAGACAGACAAGAAATGAGGAAATGAGTTTGAAAGAACAAAAACAGCTATGACAGAAAAATAGCAACAGACATAATAGATCCATTTCTACTTCAGGTAGGTTATTTAAAGGAAAAACACTGTGAAAAGAAAATGCTTGAGTTGCCACCTTACTTAGGCATGGAGGAAAGTTGGCACAAAGCCTGTGTTTTGAATAATGTGGACATATTCAAAAGAAGAGAAATACAGGAGGCTAGTTAGTAGTGAATAAAGGATAAAAAGGTTTCAGATGAAGGCAGGGGCTCATAGGATCTCACTGTTCATGAGTTCATGATATGTATTCATTGTTTGCATGCAATGAGGACCTGCATAGAACTATTGTTATGTGTTTAAATGCTCAGTCAGGTGCTTTGAGATGAGTCTGGTGTGGCTAGGGCTCTATGTAGACATAGGAGGCTGGTGTTATGGCTTCTTGAGAGCTCATGTCGTTTTGGTTTAGGGGGATATCAGCAGACGGTGAGTAAAGTAGGAAATGTTTGAGTCAGAGGCTCCTTCTGGGTCATCAGTCTGACACCTGTTTGCTTTCACTGCGTTGATTAAACTCAAATTATTCAGTCCTGAGGTCATCTATGTGGTGGTTACGAATAAACAATGATGAGGATTGAAATAAATCATATTCCAAGGATGGATGGAGGGAGGAGTACAAAGTACCTTGGGCTTAGTCAAAGGGACCAAGAGTACTCTCTGCTTCACAGGAGCTGTGTTATGATAATCAAATCAGTCAATAGCCAGCCTAGCCACTTCAACTCTAAAATACTGGGTTCAGACTATACTCTCAGGCTTGTGAAGATGATACACTTGGAGATAGTTTTGTGTAATTCAATGTGATGCTAAAATATAAGGAAATGTTTCCAAACAGAGGCCTGGACCACATGGTTTTTGCTTCCTTGATCGCCAACACCTAACCACAAAGCCCAACTGAGCCACATCTTGTTTGAGTTTCTCTATGAATTTCCTAGGGCTGCACTTACCAGTTATGCAAACCGGGAGCTCAAAGAGTAGATATTAATTCCTCCACAGTTCTCAAAGCTAAAGGTCCAAAGCTGAGCTGTTGGCAAGATAAAGCTATTCCTAACACCTCTAGGGAAAAATTATTCCTGCCTCTCCAAGCTTCTGTGAGCCCAAGCGTTCCTTGGTTTTTAGCAGCATAAATCCAGTCTCAGGCTCCATCTTTATGCAACCATTTTCCCTTCATGCTTGTGCATTTGTCTTCATGTGGAATTCTCCCATTTTCTCTTTTCCCTTCTTTTGAGGATATCAATCATATTTTGGGAGAACCCACTCAAATTGAACATATTTCATCTTCAGTTGATTACAGCTATAGCATGACCCTATTTCTAAATAAGGGTATCAAATACCAGGATTAAGATTTCAATGTGTCTCTCTGGGGGACACACAATGCAGTATTAATAACTGTACTGACCTAATATCTTACTAAGCAGGAAAGGAATACAAGTTTTAGGTTCCAGGAGCTGTCTTTGCAAGACAGTAAAACTGTAAACCCAGGGGATAGAACTACAGAGACACAGAAAAAGTTAAATGCTAAAACCAAAACTTAAGTGGGAAACACAAAGGTAACCCCAGGAAGTTTGTCAGATAGAAAGCAAAAGGGGCATAAGATAATAAACTAACACTGTTATCAGGAAAGCAAGGGGAAACTGATTCAACTGGGATTGATGGTGGCAGCGGTAGAGTTTTGGCCAATGACAATGGGTGCTGCCTGAGCATTCTGTTTGCAGGCAAAGAATATGCTGTCCAACAAAGACAACAGTTCGCAAAAAGCAGGATTCCCTAGCTGCACACAGAAGGAAGCCCTACAGAAAGCAGCCTGCAAGTCACTCTGAAACCACACATACATTTGACAGTGGCTAAGTCTGGCAAATCACCCCACTCCTAGAAGACCAAGTGAGGAATTTAAAAAAAACAAACAAACCCTTGTTGGCTTTTGTTTGTTTGCTTGAATGGGACTATAATTTGAACCTTTTTAACCAACATATACAGAATTACATTATACATATGTAGTATATAACACACACGAATTTGTTAATATTTTTCATACTCAATTAAGGGAAAGATGCTAATGTTGTATTTGATAAGGCATATATTTTTTAAATGTTCAACTGGAGGTTTGTCGGAGGAATATCTTCTGAAAGAAATAAATGCAAGGAATGTTGATTCTAATGTAAAAAGGAAGGAACCAGAATATTCTCTTCCATAAGAATTCATAGTGGCTTTCCAGGATCAAAGCAGTAGGCAAATCATTATCCTAGAGCTGGTGAAATGAAATGCGGACTTTGAATCCATAAAGTGGAACTGACAGTGTTCTTCATGGCATCAAACAAGCCATGTGAGTTTCCCTTATATAATTCCTCCATGTGTCATATCAAACCACATTAGGAGACATTTATTAGCACCAAGCCTGTGCCAATCTCCTGGAGACAAATGAGTACATTAATAGTCACCTGTTCTGGAGTTTATCCATTCACTCATCTCCCAGAGTATGTTGAATGCCCCTCAAAGCATACATATGCACATATCTGTGCATATGTGCATATGCATGCACACACATGCACACACACACACACACACACACACACACACACACTCACACAAATGTACCCAAAATACCCAAGTGCAATCCTAGCTGCTTAGGAGGTGGAGATCTAAGGATCACATGTAGTTCAAAACCAGCTTGGGAAGAAAAGACATGAGACTCTTCTTTCCCATTAACCAAAAAGCTGAAAGTGGAAGTGTTGCTCAAGTGGCAAGAGTATCAGGTTTGAGTAGAAAAAGTAAGGGATAATGTCCAGGTCCTGAGTTCAAGTCCCAGTACTGACACATAAAAAATGTACCCAAGATTAAAAAAAAAATATCTTACTCCACCTAAGAATATTATAAAAGAAACCTCTCTGGGTAACTGGCTTTTAAACCTAAACCCAAGCAGTGAAAGCAAGATCTAAAGCATGGGGGTAGGAAATCATTAAGAGAAAATTAGAAACTAGACAGCTTGAAGTTGAGTGAAAATATTACCTGCAGTTATAGAGTGGTCCCATGCTAGTGATCCCAAGCTATGTTTCCTGATGTTCATATATAGGTTTACTGTAAAAAGAGTAATCAACCTAAGTATTTCAATTAGTCAAGAACTTCATATACAAAACGTATAGAATTTAATATACAGGAACTAACAGGATATGACGTGGAGTGGGTTAATGAGAAGCTTCTAGGCCAGTTCTTCATGTGCAACTTACCCTATTAACACAGACCTGAGTCAACAAAGAAAACATTCTATCTGAGAACCTTGGAGTTCTACAAGTGTCAAGAAGTCACTAGTGTCTGTGTTGCTTTACCACAATTACTTCCAGACACAAATGGAGAAAAATGGTGGAGTACAAATCCATGCTGCAGAATATCTATCTGTGTCCTAAACAGAGCACAGAGGAAGCGTCCTCTTCGTCACCAGCTTCCAAATATTGCGCCAAAACACTCATTGCTCTAACCTAACTCAAACAGAGCTCTGTTGAGAAAGGATTCTGGAAAATGTGGTTTAAATGTAGTTTTCAGCTTTTTATTTTTAGCCTCCTTACCTGGAAAGAAGGTGGAGGTTTGGTTGAGTGAAGAAAAACTATTGCAATATTAAGTGAGAATGACAAAAGGAATACCATGTAGGGTGAATTAAACACCCAGAAAAAGACTTAATTCATAGTGCAAAGGAATGATAATCAATCTGAGACTCTGTGTGTGTGTGTGTGTGTGTGTGTGTGTGTGTGTGTGTGTGTGTGTGTGTGTGTGTGTGTGTGTGTGTGTGTGTGTGTGTGTGTGTGTGTGTGTGTGTGTGTGTGTGTGTGTGTGTATTCTTAGTCTCCCCCCTTGGAGTGGGTATGTGTGCATGCATGTGTATTTTAGGAAAACTGCTTTCTGGCTAATATGGCCATGGATCAGTAGGGAACAATGAAATACTGATAAGGATAAAGCATTCCTGAGCTCCGAGGGACGGCCTACAGTTGTCATCTCACACTGCGCTTTGTGGAAGCCTGGAGCCATCCATGGGATTTCTCGAATTAATTTGGCATTTCAAATATCATCTTCAGTTTTAGGTCAAGCAGTGGTTTACATTTCTATGGGGTTTGTCCAATATGGTGCCTCGGGTTTGCGTATTGGCGAACTGTCATTGTAATTGCGCCTCTAATTTGATGTGACTTCAGTATGTTCCTTTTTCTAAAGCCTCCTGAGCAGCTTTCAGAATCCCTGATTAGTTTAGGAACAGAAAAGACTTTCTCCATTAAAAGAATGAAATTTTTAAAAATGACTAGATTAGTAGGAAGGCTTTTAAGATGTGTGACTGTGTAAGAAGAAATTGTCAGGCAGTTCATGGCTGTATCCTTTTTCAGATTCTCTCAAACACATATCAGGGCCACAAGGAGTTGTGCCTATAGCCAGAGCTCGACCTCAGAGCTAGTCCCTAGAGTAATGTGCAGTGTGCCCTAAATTGCTCTAAATATCAGTTTCATCTTCTGTAAAATGGACAGGATATGTTTTTGCAAAGTGGTTGAAGAGACTCACAGACCTATAATTTCTGTCCTATCATAGAGTACAGTTACAATACAACCTCTCTCTCCTCCTCCCCCTCTCTCTCCCTCTCTCTCTCCCTCCCTTCCTCCCTCTCCCCAACTGTATTCTTAAGGAGCATATATCAATCCTCTTCATTTTTAGTACACAAGTACTGGCACATAGTAGATTCTTAACAACTTGCTCCAGGTAATTTATTTGTGCAAGGAAGGGAAGGAGGGATGGAGGGAGGAGGGAGGGAGAGAATAAGAGAGGAAAGGAGGGAAGAAGGGAGGAAAGGAGGGAGGAAGCGAGGAAAGGAGGGAGAGAGAGGGGGAAGAAGGGAGGAAGGAAGGGAGGGAAGGATGGAGGAAGGGAGGGAGAGAGGGGGAAGGAAGGAAGGAAGGAAGGAAGGAAGGAAGGAAGGAAGGAAGGAAGGAAGGAAGGAAGGAAGGAAGGAAGGAAAAAAGGACTGCTGGCCAGTCAATGGGGTCATGGACTGGGTGGTGAATTGCTAGTGCAGGTTATAAGCCCATGCTTGGCAGGAGGGTAGCAGTCATTTTCACTCTTGACTAAAACTAAGTGGGACCTTCCCTCTTAATGCCACCGGAGACTTGTCTTGCTTTTGAGCCCAGGAGTAATTGTCCTTTCCAAGGGGCTTATTTCACAGTCGATTATGCTGTGGCAGCCCCAGACATCCCATTTTACACACATATAGCATGTCCTTGAAGAGCTAAGTCACTTCAACACGATGCCGTTCCTCAAAACATTAGATATCACTCAATCTTCAAAGGAACTCCTGGAACCAACCAGCCCCTCCCATTGAGAGATCTGCCATTGTCAAAACAGAAAATCCAATACAAAAAATAGCCTGACTTAAATACTAGGCTTGAAAAGAAACAATCGGTCAATTACTAAGGTACCCAGGGCGTCCCTGCCATCCAGAGAAGAAGGTGTTATGAAAGCTCAGACATAGTCCTTGGGCTGCCAACATCCAAACAAGCACTTTAAAGCCAAATAAATACAGGGTCCAAGTCCATGCAACCTGCAAGGACTTCCAAGTGCTGCCTGTCCCTTGGGTGAGTCTCACAGCTCACGGTCGCCTCAAGGTACCTGCCAGTTATTCAGTGATCTGGGCTGCCCAAGGCGCTGTGGAATCATTAGTGACTGATTTCCTGCTCTGTGTACACAACGGGGTAGGGTGGTAGGAATAACTCTTGAGGCACAGGCTGCTAGAAAAGTGTTTCTCTACCCCTGAGAATGAAAATTATAAGAGCTTTTGATCTTACTTGTATTTTCCTTCTCTGAAGCGAATTTGATGCCTGTGGAAAGTGTCAGACTAGCAGGCCAAGGAACTGATGGACTGTACTTGCCCAAGTAGGAGGACCAGCGGTTCCCAAGAGAATGAACTCTGCCCTTAAAGGTCACCTTGTCCCCCCCTCTCATGTCAAGGAATGGAGGGGCAAAGAAGCTCTTTGGTTCCTATCCTTGCTGCAGTCTGATTTGAAAGCTGGGCCAGATTCCTTCTCCAACCTCAGTGGTGCTTTCTGGTGAGTGGGCAGATTCACCAGTGTCCTTTTCTTTCCTCTGAGAGAAATTGGAAAGACAGATGTTTCTAAGTTTGTAGAGCTTTGGAAAGACAGATATTTCTAAGTTTGTAGAGCTTTGGGATCACAAGTGAGTGATCAACATAGTCAACTGAGAAATCAGTTCAATTGTGGGTACTGAAGAGGGGATGGATGAAGGTAGAAATCAAGTTGCCACAGTGCCCCAGCCTCACTACCTCTCCTTGGGGGCAAAGTCACGGAAAGGACACCTTGGCTCTCTGTCAGAAGCTGGCTATACAGTATGTGGATTTCTCAGAGACTGGAAGCACAGAACTCCCCAGCAAAACAAAACCAAGTGGATGTGCCGTTGGGCCAAAGAAAAGTTCTCACAACCTTATCTGTTTAGATGTGTCTGCCTTTAAAGGGTTGAGAGTTCTGTATCACTGAGCTAATGTGGAGTGGAAATGAATGCAGTGAGAACACCAGGATCTACTACCCCTACAACTGGGAAAACAAAGGGTAGTGTTGACATCTTTAAAACAAAACAAGATCCATTCATCTGCTGAGGGGCATCTGGGTTGGTTCCGTATCTTAGCTAGGGCAAATAATGCTGCAATAAACATAATTGTGTTGGTACCTTTAGTATGGTCTTGTTTGTGTTCATTTGGGTAAATGCCCAAAAGTGGGATTGCTGGGTCACAGGGGAGCTCTATGTGGAGTCTTTTGAGGAACCTCCATACTACATTCCAAAGTGGTTGAACAAGTTTACACTCCCACCAACAACGCAGTTGGGTTACTTTCTGGCCACATTCCCTCCAGCATCTGTTGTTATTAGATTTCTTGATTATAGCCATTCTAACTGGAATGGGGTGGACTCTCAATGTGGTATGTATGTATGTATGTATATATATAATATATATATATATATATATATATCTACACAATGGAATTCTATGCCTCTATCAGAAAGAATGACATTGCCCCATTTGTTAGGAAATGGAAAGACCTGGAAAAAATTATATTAAGTGAAGTAAATCAGGACCAAAGAAACATAGGTCCCATGGTTTCCTTTATGTGCAAAAACTACTAAAAATCTAGGACAAGCAGAAAGGGTTAAAAGCTATGTAAGTATGGCCACATAAGATGATGTTAAGTGAAATGAACCCCAAGATAGGGACAACTGTTTTTTTTCTTGCTTGCTATTGTTTTTAACATATTTAAAATGTACTATGTGATTTTTTTGTTTCTTTTGTATGTTCTTCCCCCTGGTATAACCCCTGTTTTCACTGTATTTGATGTCGGTGTCCTGTATCTTGTATGTACATTTTTCTAATTTGGGGATGGGAAGGGAAATAACAAAATGCTGAAACAAGGATACAGGATGACCTATTATAACAATGAAATATACAAGACACAATGTTGAAAATGAACTTTACAACTTGGGGGAGAGGATGGGGGAGTTAGGGAGGTGGGAGGAAGGGATAGTAGGGGAAAAACAAAGTAGGAGGTAACAATGCTTGATAGGAATGTACTCATTACCTTACTCACATAACTGTAACCCCCTGTACAGTATTTCTACAATTAAAAAAAATTAAAAAGCAAGATAAAGATACAGGGATGTTAAAACTCAGGTACTCTGTGAGGGAAGGGGGTAGAATGAGGGCATGTGACAAAGCTGGTCCTGTACGGGGAAAAGGTCACCTCAATAAGCATCTAGTGTGGTCTTCTTCACCATCAAAAGTTGATACTGACAGGAACTGGACAAGGAGTAAAGCAAATAGCAAACAACCCTTGGAGAAAAGAAGGGGAGCTTGTCCACAGTCTCCTGACATCACCCCCTCTTGGCAGAACTTAGGAATTGGTGGCCAAAGGGACAAGGAGGTTGGAGAGACCCAGTCCATTCTCACAAAAGAGAATGATGAGTTAGGCTAGGGAGAGAATTTCTTGATCACTGGGAAAAGTCACCATTAAGGAGAGGAAGTAGGTTTCACAAATTGGGGCTAGTGGTATAAAGGCATGGGGGGGGGACTCAGGCAATGGGGTGGGGGGACTCGGGCAAAGGAGAAAATTGAAATGAGGTATCAAAGTAGAAAACAAAATTCAAATAGTTGATTGAACAGGACACAGAATGTGTTCTAGATGGGGTGGCATGGGTGGCGGCTGAGGGTGGTAGTAAGCTGAAGGGTAAATACAGCATCTAAGCTAGAGGGAACATGAGCTTGGATTTAAATCAAGTCACTGTGTGACCTTGGACGACTTGTTTAAGTTCTCTGAGCTTCATTGTATACATGTGTACAGCGGGAATATAATGCCCCATGGCATCAAGTGATTATGAAGAATGAATGAGATAATTTGTAAAAGAACATACATGGAGGGCGGGCCTAAAGCGAATGCTCACTTTGTCTTTTAAAATCTATTCATACTTAGTATATATCAGTCTTAGTGGTGATGCTGCTGCCGAAACGTATTGCTTTACTATGGACACTTTCCAACTATAACAGTGACATTTTCATCTGGGTAACAAGCTGGGGGGAGTCAAGACTTCATTTCTCAGTCATTCTCCATAGCCAGGCATCTAACTCATGACTAATTTAGGTAGTAAGCCAAGTGACGGGTGTCACCTCTAGCCCGTGCCTTTGAAGGGACAGTCCCTCCTCCCTTGTCTCCATTGTTCCTTCCTGCTGGCCTGGACACAGCCATGGTAAGTGTCAACTTGGACTTCACAGATGAGGACAATCCATTATGGTAAAGTTTAGTGATAAAAAGAGTGTGTTCAAATCACAAAATCCCACAGCTACTCCAGCAACTCAGACTTTTGAGTTAAGACAGAAACAAACATCCATCCTGTGAAAAGTTAGAATCTGGAGTGAACGAGACTCGATCGCTACCCTTACAAAGCTCCTACTCTAAAAGCAAAATGCAATGCTATAAAGTTATGTCACACACAATACTTTTAGTGTCAAAACACAACCGAGAACAGACAACACGCAGATAAAGGTTTCCTCGTTCCACATAATAAAAAAGGAGTTTGGGTATGGAGGAGAGTTGCTTAGTAACATCAGACTTTGTGTCAGCTTCTCTAGAATGTTCTTAGACTTAACTTTATGGTCCAAAGATGGGATGGCTGCCACTTCAAGCTTCCCATCTTACACACACACACACACACACACTACAAAAAGCAGGAAGATGAAGAAAGATGTTTCAAAGGACAGGAGATGTCTTGTCTTTCTCTTCCATCCCAACAGTCTTTGATAAACATCCCCAACATCCTTCTGTCTCATTGGTGAGGACTAGAATGCACGCGAGAGCCTCAACAGCAAGGGAGGCCATTCCGAGTCTCAACAGGAGGCATACAGCAGGTTCTGCCCAAAAGGAAATAGTATCAGGGCAATTCTGCAAGTTAGACACCTTTCTTTTCAGGAAGGCTCCTTTACTTTGTGTAATTTTCCTGTGGTCGTATTACTTCTAAAGTTCTCTACTACATCTACTTATTCATCTCCTATATTTTTGTCAAATTGTTTCACTCCAGAGGAAGTATGACAGGGTTCATTAATTTTTAGAAGGGAAAAAATGTTTTTAACTACTACTTAATTCAATTCTACCCCATGTCAGATTCTGTGTTGAGTACTTGATCCGTGCACATTACCATTTAATAAAGCGTAGTTTCTGGAAATTGCTGGGTGTTTGCTTGTTACTGGCCAAAGTAGCGCATTTAGTATGAATAAAACTGAAACTGAATGATAAAAGGGACTGTGAATCAATTTTCAATATGCTTAAGAATCCACAGTATAGAAAGCAGACATCTTATAATCTTGGCTGAAGTACCTAAAATGTTGGCTTAGCTTTTAGCCATGGTTTCAAATCAATTCCAATAATGGTAACAGAAGACATAACAGAAAACTAAAACATAGCTGGCATTTTCCTGTCAAATGAAGTAACCACTCCTTGAGAAATAAAGCCTGGGTCAAGCATTTGGATCAACTCACCCGCTAGGACAATTTTGACACATATGGAAATGTCTGGAAGTCCTTTTTCTAATTTACATAAATGTTTGCTACAAGACTGTGCATTCTTTCCATTATTTATAATGCACAGACTGGTATAAATCCTTGGACCATGTGCTGACCCTTAAATCTGCTGAGCTTGAAGAAGTAATGTTTAGAAACTTTATTAAAACTGACATTGTCATATGCCCTCACCCTTGAGCAGACACAATACAGATATAGTAGAAGCTATGGTACAATGAGGGAAGTTAGTATGAAAATTAACCAGTGAGACTGGGCAGTTTCTACATCACTCTACATGGCCCAACAAGGCATTGGGCTGATTTAATTAACTGATCAAGATCTCTAGATCTTGCTATAGGTATAGTTCTAGATTTACTGACTCAACACTAATACAGTCCAGAATTATTTGCTTTCCAATGTGGGAAGTCAAATAAACACATAAGGAACACATTAAACATACAGATTCTCATACCTTTTCTCCAAATGTGTGTTTAGTAGATATTGGGAAAAGGAGAAGCATTAATTTTGAACATATGCTCTGGGTAGTGCTGATGTAGGCAAACCACAGACCAATCTGGTCGAAGTGCTACTTAGCTAGTGTCCATCCCTGTAATATTACCTTACAGTTATGTCTTTGCAAGTCACTATGAAGTTGGCCTAAAAGAGTGTTCTTTGAAAACTGAAATCACGGATGTCAGATAACAAGCTTCATGAAGAAAATAACACCAAGTTGATAACATGAGTTTGTATTTGCAAATGTGCACGCATGAGCAAGCGTGCGTGTGTGCGCGCGCGCACACACACACACACACACACACACACACACACACACACACACACACGCTCATATACTCCACACTCCAAGGAACTCAACAAAGGCAGAACTATTTTAAGAATCTCATTATGGACACTTAGAGATGAGCTGTCCAACTTATACAGACATAAGAAAATGATAACTATTTTAAAACCACCCTCAATGCTAAAATCCAGCTACTTGATATTTCTGTATCTATTGTTGTAGCAAAGATGAACTTCAGGCCTCCTACTCTGGAATAAACCTCTATATTAATGTTAAGAACAAAGGATATAAGGCCTTAAGAATTCTTAAATAATGACCCTGAACAAAATTACTCTCTCTCTCCATAAGGCTACCAAAAGAAATCATTTACAAAATACAGAAACAAGATGGTTAGAATGAAAAAAAATCAAACAAATAAACAAGAAATTCATAGTGGCTGAAGATGCTCTCACCCCATTTCACTCTGCTACGTGACAGAATCAGAGCAAGTTGCCTTTTGTCTAGAGACCTAAAGCTTGGCCTTAAACTGTCTACTGGTTCCTGCAAGCCTAAATTTTACACAGTTGCACACAGAGAAATATGTGGGGGAAGGAGAGAGGAAGGGAATGGAAGGTAGAAGAGATAGAACAGAGAAGAGAGAGAAAGAGAAGGAGAAAGTGAATGAGGGCTGTGTGTGGAAAATGTGGCGTGATGGCCCTGCCCTGGTTACCTCCTACCCAGTCAGATGTTAAGAAATACTTTAAAAAAAAATTGGGATCTATGGCTTTCTGGTCTGATAGGCTCTGTCTAGACCTGTTGGTTATATAAAATAATATCACTGGGGGCGGGGTGCAGGGAAGGGCTTTGCAGGTGCTTTTTCATCTTTAAGGTTGTTTGAATGCATCCTCCCAAAGCTTGTGTGTTGCAATCTTAGTCTGCAAGTTCAAGTTCATATATTAATGATACTTGGATAGGGCTTATGGGAGGTGATCAGATCTACATGAGAATGGGCCCCTTTAATGACTATATGAAGAGGTGGAGAGCCATCCTGTTTTCTTGCTGTGTCACCATTGGTATACTACCATGTCTTGATGCAGCAAGAGGATATCACCAGGTGCTGATGCTTTGTTCTTGGTCTTCCCAGCCTCCAGAACAATGGGCTAGATATATCTCTTCATAAATTATACCATCTCAGGTGTTTTGTTATAGCAGCTAGACAAGACTTGAGCTATGCCTACAAGCATACTATGCTACTAAGGAGCATGCTGGAGCTTGAACAGTCCTATCAGCATCTGCGTACTCGGTAGTGAGTGTATTACCTTTCTGTTATTTGTAACAAAATACCAGAGAGGATAAACTTAACAAGTAAAAAGCTTTATGTAGGCTCACAGTTTTGGAGGTTTTATTCCATGATCAGTTTTTACCTTATTGTTTTGGGGGCCTGGTAAAGCAATGATTTTTGTGGAATATACAGTTAAGGCAGCTAGTTCCTCTGATGGCCAGGAACAGAAGTGAAAGAAAAAGACCACCATCGTAGAATCCTCTTTAAGGCATTTCCTGAAGTCCTCTGAGTAGGCCCCACCTTTTAAAGGAACTACCACTAGTAGCACCACAACAGCAAGTAGAAAAAGGAGAAAGTTCAATTTTGCTCCTGTAGTGGCTTGCTTGATAATTGGCTTTGACATGGCATGGATTGGTCAGCTTTTTCACGTGCCTGTCTACCCTTCTAAATCTTACCCATAAGTTAGGCCTCATTTCATCCCAACTCTCCTGCTGAAAGTTCCTTCCATTTGACCACATGGTATACACTCCTTTGACAATTTGCTTTTAGACAGATTCTAAATATTTGTAATTATTAGGAAGTGATCTTACCCTAGTACAAATACACAGAGTAAGCAGAAATATTTTGGATGTCATGATGTCTTGTATTCTATGTCACATTCTCTATTCTTTGCAGAAAACAACTCTGCTTTGAGTGATTTTTGTAATCTTTGTAACCCCCCCCCATATTGTATAATCCAGAAAGAACCTTATGAACATTTGATTTACAAACACAAGTAGATACAAAGGTTCCACTCAAAGAAAGGCAATCAGCCAGCCATCAACAAGTGGTAGGACATGGCCATAAGTCTTTCATTCATTATTTGAATGTCTGAAGCAGTACGCTGGTATCAAATTATTTGTGATTTTCGAAAGCCAAAGTGGAAATAAATTTGTGGAAAATATTTAAGAGTGTTTAAGAATCAGAAATGTCAAATAGTCATAATTCTTTTCTAAAAATTAACTTCACATAAATGCATTCACATTGTTTGGATCTAAGACTTTGAAATAAAATGATCCTGATATTTTATGCTCTGTTTTAATATAGCATTTACTTAACTAAAATTTTTATGTCTGTGTGCTGGTACCAGAGCTTGAACTCAAGGTTTCACGCTAATTCAGCTTTCCTGATCATTGGCTGGAGCTCCATCACCGGTGCCACACCAGTAGGTCTGCATTTTCTAGTTATTTGGGGTGGTATCTCAGGAACTTTCTTTTGCCTTTGTTAGTTTCAAACCTGGATCCTCCATGTCTCAGCCGAATAAGTGTGTATGATTACAGAGAAAGCCACCAGAGGCCAGATCAACTCAGTAATTTTGACCTGATTTTGTTTTGTGACTTTTATACCAACTAAATTTTAATGTTTTCAAAGCAAGAGCCACATGAACTGCTTCTTTTACATCCTTGTCAGACACAGAAACTGATGATGAACACCCCTGTCTGCCCTGAGCAGAAAACATCATTACCATAAAAATTCATTGCTAGGGTTGGGGGTGGTGGTGGAGGGAGGAGTTGGAGAGGGAAGGGATAGTGGGAGGAAAACAAAGGAGGGGGGTAACCAGAAATGTACTCATTACTTTACTCATGTAACTGTAACCCCTCTGTACAACATCTTTACAATAAAATTTTTTTAAATACATTGATATCATTGTGTATGTGTGATTCTATATGCCAAACCAGACATCTTTCTTTCTATAAAGTATTCCAGGAAAAGAAGGGACAGGGAAAAACTTGATGGAATAGTCTTAGGCACTTATATACAACAAAGTTTAGAGGAACAAGATTGACAGCTTGCATTATTCAGATAGAAGCACCCATTATGGGTATAAACTTAAGTAAGCTACCTAAACTATCTGTGCCTTGATTTACTCTTACATAAAATGACGGTGACAAGCATAGAAGGATCTACCTCATTTTGACACCGAAGCTTAGCAAGTGAGCATACTGAAAGTGCTTAGATCTTTGCCTGCCACCTAGCAAGTATCCAGTGAGGGTAAGTCATCATTTTCATAGTGTTGAGACTAGATTCTCATCCCGTTATTCAACTATAGAGCTAGGTGCCTTCACATCAACTCATCTGAAAAATGGGAAATGTGTGGTGTAGATGACTTCATTATAATACCAATCTTAACACAGATTATTCACTAAAGAGAATATATATGGCTGGCCCCTGGTGGCACATGCCTGTAATCCTAGCTACCCATGAGGCTAAGATCTAAGGATCACAGTTTGAAAACAGTTAGAAAAATCCATGAGACTCTTATCTCTAGTTAATCACCAGAAAACCAGAAATGGCATTGAAACTCAAGTGGTAGAGCACTAGCATGCATTGAGCAAAAAGAGCTTAGAGACAGTGCCTAGGCTCTCAATTCAAGCCCCATGACCAACCGAAAATATAAAAGGAGAATACATATGGCATTGAATAGAATATAAGAAAAACAAACAAACAAAGCCAAATAAATAAACTGATAGAAATAATTCTGCCTCCCCTCCCATATTAAAAATAAAGAGCAGCCATGTGCTAGTGGCTCATATAATCCTAACTTCTCAGGAGGCTGAGATCTGAGGATTACAGTTCAAAGCCAGCCTGGGCAGGAAAGTCTGTGAAACTCTTATCTGTTGTAAACTACCAAAATGATCCAAGTAGAGCTGTGGCTCAAGTGGTGGAGCGCTAACCTTGAGCAAAAAAAGATTAAGAACAGTGCCTAGGCCCTGAGTTCATGCCTCAGGACTGGTACCAAAACAAACAAACAAACAATAAAAAGAGCAACTAGATGATGGAATGGGATATCCAGAAAGGCAGACAATACAAAAAGAAGAAAGGAACAATACTTTACCCGTGGCTTTATTCCTATTATTAACTGGAAGGCAAATTCACTTAGAACATCTAATTCTTCAAACAACAAGCCTCATCTACACCATTATCTATTTGCTTGTGCCTGTAGCATTTACAGTAATTCCTCAGCCTAAAAACCACTATCTCTAACATTACAGGACAAGGATGGAGTGAGAAAGACTTAATGCAATTCGAGATATTCAAAGGTAAAAAGCTGCAAATGAAAATTATCACAATGAGCAAGAATAAAATTATTATAAAACTGTCACATTTCTAATATTTCATATCACTTCTGACCATAAGCTCTGCAGCTATAAAAGCAATATCTTTTACTCCCTAGTGTGCTGTGGTGATGGCTGGCATTCTTCAAGGCTTAGGATGTTAAAATGCCTTTAATTATGTTCCGGATAGCTATTCGTAAGGCATTCTTAAATCTCTCCAAGGTCAGCGTCTTCCTTCTCACTGATTCTCAGATCATCGCTCTGTGATTCTAGCTACACTGACACAATATTCATTTTATCCCTGGGAAAGACACAATTGCTGAATTGGTCACACTGACATCCGGGATGAGGGTAACTATTGTCCCCAAAGGTTCCTTTGCTGGAAACTCGATGGCTGCCTTGGTCTCCTCTGCCATTCTTTAGAGGTCAGCCAAATCGAAAACTCAGATTGGGACTTAATGCAATTCAAAAGTCTGAGCACAGCCAACAGCCACCACCTTTTGGGGACACTTGGAGACCTGAGTATCAAGCAGATGGCAAGCGGAAGAGTCCCTTACCGGTTTCTGTTTCTGGCGACACCTTGTAATGGGGAACAAGAAAGCAATGCGTAGTTGCCAATCACCGTGCTAAGTAGGCACGTTGGAAACTGAGATTGCAAGCCTCTGCATAATTTATCCTGAATTTAGACAATTGCTGGCTACACTGCATACAGCAATAAGACTCCCTTAGCAAACCATTCGTTTAAATGCTCAGACACCAAGTCCCCCCAAAAGAATCAACTTCATGGATCGCTGGCCTTGTTAGCAAGTGGCAAATGGGGCGAGTTTTATTTCCAGAACACTGTCTCACCAAGTTCTTGTAAAGGGCATAGCAACTTTGGAAATATGCCTGTGTTTTCACGGATTTTCTTTGCACACAGACACAGAGAAGAAAGAGGGAGGGAGAGGGAGACAGAGAAGGAGAAGGAGAGGGACAGGGAGAGGGAAAGGGGAGAGAGGGAGAGAGAAAGAAAGAGAGGGAGGGAGAGGGAGTGGGAGAGGGAGAGAGAGGAGGGAAAGGAAAAGGAGACTGATTTCTCTATGTGAAATTTCTTAAAGGCAATGAAAACCAATTGGGGACTCATGTCTATGTCCAAAGACACAGAAGATAGAAGGAAACCAAGTGTAGGCTTGAAACCCAGAGGCCATACAGTAGTAAGGAATCATTTTGTTTTCTTTTGATCATTTTAAATAATAGCTTACTGAGTCTTTTCTATTACTTTAGAGAAAATTTTGCTCATTCTAGAAAAATTATGAAAATACATAAATGTGACGGAGTAAGTTCTAGTCCTCAGAGATCAACACTGCTATTATGTTGATGTATTTTAAAACAATCTCAGCATTGCTGGCTGCATTGCGGATTTTTCTGACACCTGTACATTCCAAGCCCAGCCCTAACAGCAAATTTGATTTTGATTATTTAGTTGTTTACTGTCATCTCACCCCTGCCACATACCCTTTCTTACCCTAGCAACTGCCCTTTCAAAAGGAGGAGAGCTTTATCTCGCTCCTTGATTTGGCAGGACCTGGGATACATTTGTCTTTTAACAGATTCCTGAATGCATGAATTAACTGAGATCTGATTGAACGTGGAGCTTTTGCCCTTAGTTTTCTCTCACAACAATAAAAAAGAAGGCATGCACTTGGAGTCAGTCCACTAATATGTATTATGATTCTAATTCAGAGTCCTTCCAAATTCTAAAACTTATTGTTATTCACTAAGAGACAATAATTGAGGAATTATGGGACTAAAATGGGACAAATTAGAATAACAATTATATCTGACTTTCCAAGTTATCAAAAATGAAGTAATAGCTTATGATTTAATATCCTTGGGGGATTAGATACCAAAATCTGTAAATGTTCAAGTACCTTAAGGAGCAAATAACCAACATACATCCTTCCTGTATACTTTCAGTCATATGTCCAATACCTATATTATACCTAATATGATATTCATGGTATATAAATGATGATTGGAGAAGCCTCAGGGTAGCTCTGAAGCGGAAGGAGAAGGAAGCTCTTCATTGTAATAAACAGGGACTCCTGCTACAAGCTGCATGCATATGGAAATAGTGATCACAGATGGAAAGTACTACACTAGGATCTAATCAGTGATCATGCTGAAGAAAACTCATCCTCTGAGATGATGATAGAGGAAAATCTAGTCCAAACCCCCTCCCACCCCCATAGTTGATTAGCACAAGCAGATCATTTGGTCTGCATTGAGTTGACTTTGAAAGAAATTGCCAAATATTTAGTAGCTTAAAGCAACACATAACTGGGGTAGGCTGAAGTGATATCACAAAGGGTAGACCACGATTTGATAATAAAATGAGAAAACCTGAGCATAAGAGTCAGGCAACCCTGCTTTCAAGACTAACTTCAACTTCTTCTAATTTATGACCTCGGGCAAGTTGACTTCTCTGTGAAATGAAAAGGACATGTCTGACTGAGTTGTTATGAAATTTTAAATGAGATTGAGAATGGAAGCGTACCAGCAAATTATAATGGCAGAAAATTGATAACAAAAATAAAATTCAGAGAGAAAGAAAATAAATTTCTTTAAATAAGAGACACAATTAGCCCTGAGGATGATAGCTGTCTTTGTTAAGTAAAACAGATCAATATCACATTTTACTAAGACAAGATAGGCCAAAGCCAGACTCACAAGTGAGCCATGACTTAGAAGACAGAACACTATTTTCTAGAAGTTGGTATCCAAACAAAAAGGCCTTAAAGGAAAACCATCCCAATACTTTTTCAAGAATGAAGGATGTATGTCATCTATTTTAGAACCTGTTTACTAGATAATGCTGAGATGAAGTAAATACTTCCTTCTTTTTATACCAAAGTTTAACAAAACACCTCCAAAGAAATGTATTTTGATGATTTATTTGAATTAATTTGACTGAATTAAGGAATGTCCAAATAGCTGGGAATGCATCATAGATTAGTAATTTCTTAAGTCCTTATGTAATGAACTGTAAGCTAACAGTATAGAAATAAACTGAAAATCTAATTTAGGATTTTATAAAGTAATAAATAGCCGAGTGTCAACCAATCAGAGTCACAAGCTGCCACATGATTTAGACCATACCCAAAGTGGAGCAACTACAATAGCTCTATCCAATTTTACTTTCTTTTCCTCACTTAGGTATTCTGCCTAGAAATATTCCTTCCCATTGCAGAATTCCCTGAATCTCTTCCATTTTAAAATCTGACTGATCCACGAATTATTATTTGCTTAAAAAAGAAACAACAAAACAGAACGAAAGAGAGAGAGAGAGTGAGCTAGGCACCAATGGCTCATGCCTGTAATCCTAGCTATTCAGAAGGCTGAGATCTGAGGATCGAGGTTCAAAGCCTGTCTGGACAGGAAAAGCCATAAATATATAAGACTATTTCCAATTAAACACACACACACACACACACACACACACACACACACACACACACACACACACACACACACACACACACACACACACACACACACACACACACACACACACACACACACACACACACACACACACACACACACACACACACACACACACCATGGAAGCCCAATATGGAGCTGTGGCTTAAGTGGTAGAGTTCTAAAGGACAGCTCTCAAGCCTGAGTTCAATTTCTAGGATTGGCACCAACCCCCTGCCCCCCCCCCAAAAAAAAAGAAAGGAAAAGAAAAGAAAAGAAAAGCAAAACTGATCTGGCATGGCACCTATAATTCTGTGATTCTAACTAATCAAGAGTCTGAGATCCAAAGAACTAGGATCTAGGTAACCCTGGGCATAAAAGTTGTTCTTTTTTCTAAAATAACCAGCAAAAAGCTGGGATAAAGGTGTGTCTCAAGTGGCAGAATGTCAGTCAGTATGACAAGTATGAACTCTTTAGTTCAAATCTAAGTACATCATCAGAAGAAGCTGTTAAATTTAATTTGTCATTCTTTTTGCATTTTAGAATGGCTTAAGTATTTTTATCTATCAATCTTGAGGCATGAATCTAAACCTTCTGTTCAGCAAATTGCCGTGATTTGATGCCTTTGTCACCTAACATAAACCATACCTATCATACAACACAATTTCCACAGCAATTTCCTTAAAGCAAAAACTTGAAACAGTTGCAAAGTAACCTTTGTAAAAAAAAAATCCTCCTAGATTCTTATACATTTTTCCAAATCTTTTAGTATGATTTATCTTATATTAATTGAATGCTTTTTCCCCTGAATATTGAACCCACAATAGCATTTTCTTAGAGAACACACACTTGAGGAGATTTGACATCATTCTTGCATAAAAAATACAGTCTTACCTATGTATTTAAGTAGGATAATATAGTTTAATTCATTATATTTTTAAAGCTGTCATAAGCAAGTTTTGTAACAGGTTCTTTAATTTCAGCAAGAACACAGAGATTGACTAGCAGCAGTGTACATGCAGGAGTGTAGCTCTAAAGGGTGAGGAAGATGACTTCTATTTCCAGCAGTATGACAGATTAGATAATCCTGAGCAACCTCCTGACTGAAACAGCTAAAGTGTTGGATAAAACATATATATTCAATCTTCTAACGGGGGAAAAGTGTTGCTGAGTTGGCACAAAAGGAAGTAATTCACCGAGGCCAAAGAAAAAGTGTGATCTGGGACATTGAAAGATAAGAGACACCAAGTCTAGATTATATGTCCAGGTTTTGAGTAAACCCTGGATTTCTTCAGTTTCTGCTTTGACATTGAAAAGGTTCAGGGAATGAAATGAAAACCTAGGGTCTTACCCAGGATAAAGCCTATGAATATGATCTCCATAAGGTTTATCCACCCCAGACAACATACTCAAGATAAAATTACAAAGAAAAAAAATACATCTATGAGTCTTACATTGAATAAGAAAGATGAAAATTTTATGTGATAATTTCTAAACTTTAGGAATCATAATGGAAACTTAAAATCAAAATTCATACTTGAGGTTTGTTTTTTTTTCTTTTCTTTGCTGGTCATAAGACTCAAATTCAGAGCCTGGATTCCCTGAGATCCCCGAGGTTTTATGCTCAAAGCTGAACACAAAACACTAAATCACAGCTCTGCTTCCAACTTCTCTCTTTCTTCTTTCCTGACTCTCTTCCTTCCCCCTCCTTCCCTCCCTTCCTCCCTTTCTTCCTTCCTTCTTTCATTCCTTCCTTCCTTCTTCCCTCTCTCTCTCCCACTCTCTGGCTACCCGTCTATCTGTCTGCCTCTTTCTCTTTCTTTTTGCCTGTCTTTTTGGTATATACTTGGCAATAAGAGTCTCACAGACTTTCTTGCCCAGTTTGAAACTGCCATCCTCAGATCTCAGCTTCCTTATTATCTAGGATTACAGGCATGAGCCACCGACAACTAGGTCAATTTTTATTTTTAAAAATCACAGAGTGAAGTAAAGTTATGCTGGGAAGATGTTGCTGCCAGTATCAACAAATTTAAATGTAGTTTTAAAATATCTTACCACATAGGCCTCAAGAAATTTCTACAAAGTGCCAAGAAAAATGAGCATATCACAACTCAAAATGACAAAACATAAAGAGAAATGAAAAATGACAGTAAGAGATAGCAATATCAGAACTGAAAATCTTCAGTGACTGCAATAATTACAGAGTATTTGTATTTTCAATATGTATATTTCAAATACAAATTCAGTGTATTTTAAAGAAGTTTAGAAAATATTAGCAGAGTGGCTCTGCCAGTATCTCACACTGGCACATCTCCCAAACACATTTCCCTAATAGCAAAATGCAGAGCTGGAGGTATGTCTCAAGTGGTAGAGCACCAGCAGAAAGCAGAACAAATACAAGGCCTTGCGTTCAAGTCCATGTACAGTCAAAAAAAGTCATAGCAGAGAAAATGAAGAACCAAGAACTAAACAGATTTAAAACACATCTAAATTATAGTCCTATACATAAACCATTAGATAAAACATTCAATACATAAAGTAAATATCAACTTGGAAATAACTTGCAAATATGAGTGAGGTCAAAATTAGATATAAATAAATTATCTAGACTGTATCCCAGAGAGAATAGTGATTGAAAACCTGAAAGGGAGCCAGTAACATGGAAGATAGACAGTTGATGTCTGACATAAACCTAATTAGTGTTCTAAAAAGAGAATGCTATTAGAACAGACCAATCTAGGATGAACCATCAAAGTAAACCTTGTGCTATAGTGGCTTTAGTAGGTGTCTTTCACTTACATAAAGTCTACTGTGGATCAGGCATATGTCAAGGAAATCTCCCCTGAAATACTCAAGGACGTGGTGGAACATCTTCCTAACAATGCTCTCCACTGTTGCCAGGGAGGAGAAGAAAATTGCAGAAGCAGCAGGAACAGTGTGTTGAATGCATAGGATTCCCTAGGCCTCTTCTGGCTCCTCAGCCATGAAGTCATAGCATTCTTCTACCACCCAAAGTCCTATTAGACATTGCACTCAGCTCAAACTCTGACTATGATGAGCATTCGTGTCTTCAAACCCATCTTTTATTTTGGAGACCCTGAACAAAAGTTACCATCAAATCAGGTAGCCATGGTTAATACATGTAATCCAAGCTACTAAGGAGGCCAGGACTAGAGGATCACAGTTCGAAACCAACCTGGTAGAAAAGTCTGTGAGATTCTTATCTCCAATTAACCACCAAAATGCCACAAGTAAAGCTGCATCTCAAGTGGTAGAGCACTAGCCTTGAGCAAAACTGCTCAGGAATAGCACGGAGGCCTGAGTTCAAGCCCCAGGAACAGCGCGCGCACACACACACACACACACACACACACACACACACACACACACACACACACACACACACACACACACACACACACACACACACACACACACATACACACACACACACACACACACACACACACCCCAAAATGAGAAGTTATCCTCATTTTTTATCCTATCCAATCAGCAATAATAAAAAAAGAACAAGGTGAAGGCATAGCTCAAGTGGTAAAGTGCCCTGCCTAGCAAGTACAAGACCAAGATTTCAAGCCCCACTACCACGCATACAAGAAAGCAAAAATCATTCTAAAAGAATATTACTGTATTTCTATTCTGAAACCAAAACAATGTAAAGAATATAACTTACTATTCATTACAACCCACTGGTCAGGCTAAGCACTGTTCTTTCTGAAGAAGGATATTCCTTGACTAAGCTCTGATCCTCTTTAGAAAAACCTTTGGCCATTGGCCTAGACCCACTTCCAATAGGGTTACTCTTTTTTGATGATTCTGTTTGGCTACCTTTGAAAAAGGCTACATCTGGCTACATTTGGGAATCCTACTTAATGTCTTTTCAGATTCTACAGTTGACTTTCTATTTGTGGAAAGTTGAAGTACAAGTGTTTGTTTTCAATCTCTCTTTTTTTTTTTTTTGTCATTGGAGGGGCTTGAACTCAGGGCCTGGGCATTCTCCCTGAGCTTTTCTGTTCAAGGGTAGAGCTCTAGTGCGTTGAGCCACAGGGCCACTTCTGGTTTTCTGGTTAATTGGAGGTTAGACTCTCATGGACATCTCTGCCTGGGCTGTTTTTGAAGTGCAATCTTCAGATCTCAGCTTCCTGAGTAGCCAGGATTACAAGCATGAGTCACTGGTGCAAGTCTTTGTTTTAAATCTTTTGTTTTTTTGTCAGTCATGAGGCCTAAACTCTGGGCCTAGGCACTGTCCCTCAGCTCTTCAGCTTAAGGCTAGTGCTCTACCACTACCGAATTTTTCTGCTTATGTGGTGCTGAGGAATCAAACCCAGGGCCTCATACATGCAAGGCAAGCACTCTACCACTGCGCCACCTTCCCAGCCCCTTGTTTTAACTCTTATAAGGCATGTTTTCAACTTTTAGGGTCAAAGTTTTGTCCAGTAAATATTTCTTAAAACCTTAGTAAACTCTGATCTATTATGATACCTGAAGTGTTCTTGTTTTTAGATATAAATTACTTCTTTGTTATATTGCTTCCCCACCCCACCCCCATACAGACTGATCGGACCCTCTTCATTGAATGTCAGATTCACTGTAGCTATCTGTGACACTGAGGTGGGGTAGACATATCATTACTGTCATTCTTTCCCTGGATACTTTGTTCTATTACTACGATTTGCTACTTGAAACATTTTTTGGCTTCCCAATTCTACAAGTGTATCTAGAGATTCTACAATCTCTATATTCCTGTCTACTATCCTTGCAAAGTGGGCCTAACTGCTCTTGAATAAATTGTATTATGACACTGTCACAGTTTGATTTTCTAGAAATCAGATGTTCAGAACATTCATTGAGGAAAGATTTTGGTATTAGGCTCCCTGAAAGAGGAAGTCAGTTAAGTAACAAGAGACTGAGAAGAGGGAAATGTTGAGGCGTAAAATGGACTCAAGAAAGCCTTTGCTTTTCTTCTGGAGAGCTGTGGAAATAAACTGTCTGAGAAAATGTGTCACTTACTGGACCAAACTTCTTAGATGTATTTTTTTGTTCAGTGAATATGATCCATCCCACCAAGTGTTGTCTGTGGCCAAGTTACATATGCAGAGTCAAAGAATTGATTGAAATAGCTAATCTAAATAACCTTTGCTAATAAAGCAACAGGGGAATAAACCTATCAAAGGAGTTCAAGCAGAGTGTCTCCTTACCTACCATCTCTTGTGTGTTTCACCCACCTTCCTTAGCATGTGTTTGGGGAATGGCATCTCTGCCATGCTGGTTGGCTCCTCTTCCTTGGAGAAATATATAATAAGAAGTATGGTAGAACAAAATACAGCTCCCTCTGCTCCAGATGGGCTCAGAGGCACAGCAATATGCAGTGTCCCTGTCCCACACCTTATAATGCAACCTGTGGTTTGGACCCACTCATGTGTTTCCCTTTGCTGCAAAATGGGTCAAAACACAACATTCTGTTGCATGGCCAGCGATTCAAATATCTGTAAACATTTCAGCTCTCACGCTGATTGAAGCTCTTCAGGAAGGAAAAGAAAAAGGAGAAAATGAACATGTATCTTTTTTTCTATAAAAATGAGTTACTTCTTCCAGCTGTCCAAAGGCTGGGGTCAACTTCCCATGAAAGATGGCAAGTCTCAAGAACGGCGATGTACCAGAGGCTTACCACTGAAATATTATTCATGCTTTGAGGACTTAGCAGTGGCAAGAGATACTTTAGTCTGGGTGAACATGAGCTCGTCTTGAAAGGCCACTCACAGCCATTGGCAGCATGCCACTTTGCTCATGTGCCTAGGCTGTCAACACATGGACGGCCAGTTATAGAGGCTGGCTAATGCCCACCAGCTGAGTCATTCTGAAAATGTGACGGGTGGTAACTATCCATGGCAGAGGCTCTATGATGACATTAATATATGCTACGAAACTCTATACACCTGGCACACATGCCTGTGCACTCACCTGCATAACTCTTATCTCAGTTGGTTTCACTGTTGCATTTTCATGTATTCACGTATCTTTTGAAGGATGCAAGAAAAAATTTAAGTACATAGATAGATAGGTATAACTATGGATATAAATATATACAGATATAGATATAGACAGATGTAGATAAATAGTATAGATAATCAAAAAAACATAGAAAAGCTGACTTTAAAAAATCCAACCTACTATTTAAAATGCTGGGTTACTCAGTATGGGTTGTCAGTACACATATTTCAGAAAAGGCTGGGGAATAGCAATTCATGTGTAAGTCAATCAATCCAGGAAAGCATTAATGCAGCCATCTGATTAAGTAGACATCAGTTAAGAAGGGTTCCATTCTGCATGTACCTGTCTATTTGCATGTGCTCTCCCTGGAGTGGGGTAAGGGCAGGGGAGAAAAAAGAAGGTCTGGTGGAGCCAAGGGCTCCTGTTTTGGCTCATTGGAACTTGTTCTAGATCTTGACACTAGATCCACTCAGCTGTGGTATCTCCATTGTTATCCAGTGGACGTGGATGCTGCTGCATTAACCCACATGTGTGAGGAGTTTCATTATTTATGGGCTCAATCTCTTCCTGTACATCAGTTTTTCCTCCATGAAAGCTAGTGTTTAACAAAAATGACGACAGTCTAATAAGTCCTACTTAATAATGCCTGCTCATCTCTCTGAAGAAACTAAGATAAAATAATGGCATGTATTTTAATAGAATATGTAAGACGTTTGAGCATTGAAACTGCCATTATCAGTATTTCCATTATCAGTAGAGAAGTTGTATACCTAATTCTCTATACATTATGTGAAAAACTTAAAGCATTATGTCTAATACAATGTCAAAGACAATGCTAAGGCAAAAATTAACTACAGGTGAGGACAAAAGCAAAATAATGGAATTCCAAAGAAGATTAGGAAGATGGTGGTGAAAGTTTTCTTTGGCTGCTAGTCTTAATGAATTGGGCTTTCTGAGCCTCACTGCAGGGTTCATCCGGGGAAGTGCACCTGATATGTAAAGGGCTGGTTGTTAAGGTGGAACATTGATATTAGGCCTATGACAAATCAACAATGCCCAACAATGTATTTACCTAAACTATCCTAATGGATAGACACTACGCCTTCTCAGAAAGGATCAGGACCCTGCAACAGTAGACGAGTGAAGCAAACTTGGAAAGTGATCCCCTGCAAGGTCCCCTTTCCTCTCCTGAGTGATAGATAGCTGGGTGGCAGGTTGGTTCAAAGTGTTGTTGAAATTGCAGAGAGCATCAAAAAAAATTGCAGAGAGCAGGTAATATGTGAATTCTATCTTCAAGGAAGGATGGGGCATTTCCAAGTGGAATATTCAGCTAGAGGGACATGTGAAGAGGAAGATTCTTTCCCTTTCCCCTAGCCAAAGTATCAACTAACACATGAGTAATAGACATGGAAATCTTGAGAAGGGCAGAGTTCCTAGAGTAAGGTCTATAAGGAGGCAAGAGAGTCATTCTGCCATGTAAGAAAGAATATCTATTCCAGACTCCAAAGCTTGCATTTCTTTCCACACTAGGACAGAATCCACTGCCCTGTACCTTGGCCTTAGCCAGTAAAGGCACATGTGCTAGATTTTAATTCACTGTTCATGCCATTCCACAGAGTTCGTAGATCAGAATTGATTTGTATCTACCTGTGTGTGTGTTTAGAACATAGCAGGGTATAAATAAAAAGTAATTAATTTAATAAATCAATGAAGTCATAAGCACAGTATTTAATCTCGTTAAGCACAAGAAATACTTAATTGATTACTCATGCACCAACAGTGCTTATCAAGAACTATATGCCAAAGAAACTTCAGACAAAGTATGGAAGTGCCAGGACTATGGCCTGGAGGAGGCCCCAGTGGAGGAGGCAGAAGGTTTCTTGAAATGTCTTTCAGAGCAATGGTTTTTGCACCCTCTAAGTCAAGCGCATGTCCTAGTGTAGATGATGTAGATGATGAAGGAGATGTTTCACGTGAGGGAAAAAAATCGAAGACTAAAACAAAGGTCATATAAAAGTTGTAGTAAGTGGTTTAGTACAGAAGTGAACTTCTATAGGTTCTAAAAACCAAACAGAGGAATGTGGATTACATGAGCAATAAGAACCATCCTGGCTGTTCTTTCCCTCCCTTCTGGTGTGTGTGTGTGTGTGTGTGTGTGTGTGTGTGTGTGTGTGTGTGTGTGTGTGTGTGTGTGTGTGTGTGTGTGTGTGTGTGTGTGTGTGTGTGTGTGTGTGTGTGTGTGTGTGTGTGTGTGTGTGTGTGTGTGTGTGTGAAATACTCAAGTATAAATGAAGAGAAAGATTCATTTTTCCACCTGAAGGGTCAGATAATACCTGGATAAAGAACATGAAAATTCTGAGATTTCTTTCCATTCTTAATTGCTTCCTACCTCCTTGCTTTCTTGCCCTCCCTCCCTCCATCCGTCCCTCCCTTCCTCCCTCCCTCCCTCCCTCCCTTCCTCCCTCCCTCCCTCCCTCCCTTCCTCCCTCCCTCCCTTCCTCCCTTCCTTCCTTCCTTCCTTCCTTCCTTCCTTCCTTCCTTCCTTCCTTCCTTCCTTCCTTCCTTCCTTCTTCCTTTCCTATGGTTCCCTTCTTAATTCCTGCCCTCCTTACTTTCCTGCCTTTCTTCCTTCTTCATGGAGCATTCCCTCCCCGACTTTTTTATTCAAAGCATTCCTTCTTTACTAGAAGTCACTTATCATCCAAAGGAATCCCAAAGAAGAACCCTGTATCCTTAAATTCTATCTTTGGGAAAAAGAGTAGGATATTGCTTCAAGGCTGTAGCTGCAAAGAGAGAGTGGACAACTAAATCCTGAAGGGGCCTGGAAGGCACTCCAGACAGAAAAACGGCTCATGCCAAAATAAGAGACAGAGTGAGGCTTGTTCAAGGAACTGCAAAGGTTTGACAGCAGGAAAGCATGTCAGAATATGTTGCAGAGAGATGCCAGCCAGTAGCACTGGAGTGGCAGGATGATGGCCTCCCATACAGGGGCCTGACCTGGCTCGAGAGCAACAGGAGGTAATCAGGACGAACAGGTCATTTAAGGTCCTGCTAGCTAGAAAATCAGGACAAACAGGTCATTTAAGGTCTTGCCAGCTAGAAAATTGCAGATGTACTTTCCATAAAAATGGTTCCCGGTAGTTCTTCAGAACTTTGTTTGCTAAGCAATTTTGCACACTTGAAAGCAATCTAGATGCATCAGGGCTTCTAACTATAGTCTGTATTACCTGTAATTATTATTAATTAAGGCAGAGGCTCATGTATATGAAAGAAGTGTAGAAATCTACAGGGTTCATTTTCGTATTTGTCAACTTTTATTTGAAAACAGCAGGTGAAATTCTGACTTGAGCAATGTTTAGCCTCAAACTATCATGCAGATTGTTTTGGTATCTATGTAATTGCAAAAGACTGCTCTGGTCAAAGCTCCTGAACACTTTTTATTGCTAATTTTGGCAATAAACCTGTTAATTAGTTAATTGTAAAACATTAGTGAATCAAGCAAAAAGAATCCATCTGTTTATAAAATTTCAAAGATTTCTTCTGGGCATAACATTTAAAAACAAGAGCTGGCTTGCACTGTATTGCCTACTAACAACAAAGCATCTCTCATGAGTATTTGTGCAGCCTTCTCTTAAGGGGAAAGGGCGATATTTTAATGATATTTTAGGTAACTCTGTGGGCACATGGTTCTCTGCATATAATTTGTCCTGAGAACTGTTGGAGACTGAAAAAGTGGTGTGAAGAATACACATCGTTTTCATCGGCATCACAACTTCAATCAAGTAATAACTAGCTAGGCAGGAAAGGAAAACATGCAGAAGACCCTTCAACAACTCAGTTATAAAAGCAAGAAGAAATCATAGAACTGCAAAAAAAAGTCTTAAAGAAAGAATGGGGCAGTGCACCCAGAATTCAAAAAAAAAGTTTAGTGAGTTACATGGGTCCATACAATAAGAAACTTGGTATCTCTACATTGACTTTACCAACACAACTAGAGAAGTCCATTGAAAATCTAGAGAAGAGGATGAAAATATGCACTGTTATTGGGCCAGTGACCTACTTGGAAGAGTAGAAATAGCTGTTAAGGTCCTGCTCTTTCAGTGCCTGAAGCAAAGCCAGCAAAGGCTCAGTGATCAGGCAATGAAGAAAGGAATGCTACCTGGGTAGGAGTAAGACATGTGGGTTCCTGACCTAGCCAAACTGCTATCTGCCCGACGAACAATGCTTTGCAATTTATCTTCCCTGGCTTTTTACTTTTCTTTATTCATGGGAAAGTTGTTTGGGGAACACATTTCATTTGAGCCTTGAAGGACAGACTTAAAGATCTGTTCACAGTCATCTCCATTTAGAGTTAAATTCTTGGCAGCCAAATTATTGGTAGAAATGACTTTAAGACTTTCTGCCACCAAAAAATATTAACCCATCAAAATACCTTTTGATTTCATAACAGGAAAGGTGCAGGGTATGAGTTTATATGGCAATATGAGCCAAAACAGTTGTAACCAGAAGTAAATGTCAGTAAGAAATAGGGCTGGAGATGAACAGTGCCGATCTGGAGAATTAAAGAATTGTTCTAATCATCAGATGAGTAAAATCATAAATACTTTCATTTTCATAGGCGCTTCACCATTATAGATGTTACTTTATTTGTCTTAATATGAGGATTTTGTTACCATTTTCCTTCTCAATGCCAGAATGATTTCTATTGATTTCTTTTACTGTTGGGTCTTAACAGTTTTTGCTTAATATTTCATTAATTACCTAAGTTTTCTCTCAGATTTGTAACAATTACAAAATTACAAAGCAAAGTTGCCCTTCAGCTATATCCAGATGCAAATAACTTGTATTTATGTCTTTAAACATTCTAAAGCACTTTAAGTATCTTTTGAAATCAATGCAATTAATGTTGAGTATAGATTAGGCCCCAACTCAGGAGCACCAAGAGACTCAAAGCTTTCAGGCAAAATGTTTCTCATTTATGCTTTTCTTTTCTGGCGATTTTACTATGTCTTAATCAAACTATGTTTTCAAGCTATCGAGGGACCTAGGCACCAATAATCCCCATACTTGGATTTTTTACTTGACCAAGAGTTACTTAATAGTACACCAACATTCTCTTTACATCTGTTACCAAATAGTGTGATTTGCTCATGAAGCAATCAAGTCAAGATTCAGCAAAATTGGTAGTAGAGAAAGTACTCTGATGTTATGGGAGTAGTAAAGCCCTGAGGTTGGGAGTCAAGAAATGTGGCCTCAACTATAAAAACAGAGGATGCAGCCAGATATCAGTGGAAGTGCCTCCATTCTTGAGTCTGATTTTCCAGGGGCGCGCGCGCGTGCGTGCGTGCGTGTGTGCGTGTGTGCGTGTGTGTGTGTGTGTGTGTGTGTGTGTGTGTGTGTGTGTGTGTGTGTTCCCTTTGCTTAGAGCCGACATTATTCCAATCTGACAGCTGGAGACACAGACCCAGGATGAAAGAAAGCTTCTCTAAATATCCCTGATCATCTCTTTTTCTTTGTGAATAACTTTTTTTTAAAGCACCTTTATTTTCCAGGGAAAATCTTGAGTCTCAGATGTCACTTTTTAATTCATGGGGAGGTAAAAGCAAGCATCATCTAAAAATATGTAACATTTTGTTTGTTTCCGAACTGTCTTGACTTGTGTGAAAGGAAATCCTTTTGCATTCATCTGGTTTCATGAGAACATTTACATATCTGGTGGAACATTTATTTTATCTGGCCGGAAATGAAGATGATACAACATTCTGGCTGAGATTAAAACATATAAGCATGGAATGTTGATGGCAATCCACAACATAGAAAAGAGCAGTCCAGATGATGTACTGTGGATGTTGATAAGAATGAAATGGTCCCTAGCTAAACTGAAATGATAACCTCAGAGGATACAGATTAAATGGCAATCATTTCCAAGATCGCAAATGGAGAGGCTAGGATAAAAACAGGAATACATTTAAGCATTTCAACAAAGGATGGAGAAATTTAAAGGATAATTTTAATTGAATTATGTGTTGTAACCAGATAATATTCTATTTACAAGGGTGAAAGCCACAGTCATATCAAACCATCTAATAGAGAGTTGTCAGCTTGAATCTAGAAGCATTATTTTTAAAGGGGCAGACTCTAATATAAATCTGAATTTCACAGGTGCAATTTTAGCTTAACCTACTTAATTTATGAAGATGATAAACTCAGTTTGATTGTTTAGGAATATATACTCAGATTTATGGTAGCATCACGATAACTGATTGCATTGTTATTTCTCATTCAGAATTAATTTATTCACTACATATAGATAGATAATTATAGATAGATGATAAACAGATGATAAATGGATAAATAGACAAGCAGATACATAAATAGAACACCATAACTGTAGGTTTGTACCTTTGACTAACATCGCCCATCACCCTATAACTTGGGAAATAGCATTTTACTCTTGTTTGTGTTCCTATTTTTTACCTGCCACATAAGACATCATGCTGAATTTGTCGGTTTTTGTCTGTCTTGTTTTACCTAGTATAATATCATTAAATTTCATCCATGTTGTTACAAATAGCAGGATATCCATCTTGTACCACAATACCAACTATTTCTTTGTGTACTCATCTATTGATAGACACATAGGCTGTTTCCACATTTTGGCTATTGTAGATAATACTGCAATGAATGCATGTATTTCTTCAAGTTGGTTGTGTTTCCTTCAGATATATACCTAGAAGTGCTCACTGGATCATATCAAAATTCAACTGTTTTTAATGAGCCACCATACTGTTTTCATAATTAATCTGGTTTACATACATAACAACACTGTACCAGGGCTAGGCACAAGGGATGGGTACATATAATTTTTCTTAACTTTCAGGAAAAATAAGCTTTAACAAGTTCCCACATCCTACTGAATTGCTTTTCCATCCCTAGGTGTATCCACACTTACTTTGGTGAATACTATGTAAGAACAACTTAACATCACAACAGCAAACAATACAGGAATGGTGAACACATGAGGGCCTTACTTATCTGATTCCTCTATCTTTGTAACAGAATTACCTCTCTGTGTAAAGCGTTTTATTTATTCCTTAGAAATATGACTCTTGCTTTATGTTAATCAATGGACAACTCATCACAGATGTCACCTTGGAAGCCTATACTTAGGTTTCTTGAAAATTTTCAGATGTCTTAGAGAGTTTGTTCCTGTCTGAAGGGTTGCTTGGCTACTGAAGAGAGATGTGAACAGCTGTGGGAGAAGCAATTAGTGTCCATTCTATGCTGATTGACAATTCTACTAAATGCCCAGTAGCGTTTTCTCTGGTTTTACAAAATGGCGACCTTCTGTTTCCAAGTACTAGGAAGCTATTGAGTTCTGGTACAGTTATCATCATGTGGACACCCCATGTGGCTCCCAATTAGGGAATTGAGTTTAATTTCATGCCCGGACTAGATTGAAATATAAAAGAGAAAGATAAGACCTTCCTAGTGAGATATGAACAGAGATTTCAGGCAAGCAGAATACATGCATATCAACTCTTAGAAAGCATGCAATTAAAAATGCCAAGGCAGAGCTCTGAGAAACTGGGAAAGACTGGATGAAAGGAGAGAGATTAGTAAGAGTCCTGCAATGGAGCTACTGTTTTCGTACAATGCCCTAATCAGGAGGACAAGTGGCAGTTGTTATGAAGCAGCAAGACTCAGAACAATGGCTTTCCCAGGGAAGCAGTCACTACAAAACAAGGGCTGCGGTAGGGTGACTTGCACATGTGAAAGAGAATAATCACCCCAAGCTTTCGTGCTTGTCATCTGATGAGCCTCCTTGATCCAAAACCAAACTGCAAAGTAATGGCTTATTTTTCCTTTGGCTTCCAGATTTTCTATTTCTCTCACCATGTAGTTCATATTATCCCAATTATCTAAGTTAGTTCATTAATATAGAAATACCATAATCTTCCATTTTCCCTAATTAAGACAATTAGGAAGACATTTTATGCTCTTATTTTTTAATGAAATTTAATTTAAAGTCATTGTATTAGATGTTATTAGCTGCTACATTATAACATATAATATTTCATTGGGGGAAGAATGCCTAGATCAAAAATTAGGTCCAAACTTCAAGAACGCAGGCTGTGATAGTGACACTGTAACATGGTTCTTCTCACATATTTACTGTATAAAACTTTCCCCAGAGTGAAGTTTTAGTCAGTTATGTTCCTAGGAAATACTATGGCATAGGAGACATGAGAAGAGCTTTTGCCATTCTATCTTTTAAATGACTGTCCAAAATAAGTTGTGCATATATTAAAGATACATGAGATTTGAATAAAGGAAATGACCCTGACTGGATCATTTTTACAAAAGAAAAGAAAAAGATAAAGAAAAAATATTATTCAATTTTTTTCTACAAATACACGAGTGTTACCTGGAAAGCAGTTAAACACTATGAAATGAATAAGCTAAAGAAGGCCTATTTCTAGTGTCCAGCATATGGTAGGGACTCAGTACACTAATATCCTTGCTCTTTCTTTTTTTGGTTGGTCATGGGGCTTGAACTCTGTGCCTGGGCACTGTCCCTCAGCTCTTCAGCTCAAGGCTATAGCTCTCAGCCACAGACACTCTTCTGGTTTTCTGGTGGTTTATTGGAGATAAGAGTCTCATGGACTTTCCCTGCCTGGGCTGGCTTTGAACTGCAATCCTTAGATCTCAGCCTCCTGAGTAGCTAGGATTATAGACATGAGCCACTGGTGCCCAGCTACATTGCTCTTTTCTTTATGGGAACATACATTCTAGTAGGAGTGAACAGATAGTCCCTTGGGTAATCTTTATCATACATGTGTGAACATGACAATATTCTAAAACTCATTTTGTAAGGCAGGAAGCTGAGGTTCTGAGAAGTTACCTGCTGAATGTCAGGAGACTGGAGAGGGGTAGAACAAGGAATTCAGCCCGTCTGTCTCTTGTGTCCAGGATATTAACATTGGCTTGCCTCCTTCAGGTGTAAATGGGTCGTCCTTCTGAGAGCTGAGGACTCTCCTCCAATTCTTCTCTAGAAACACTGTCGAAGGACAATTCAGCCATAATTACTAAAACACATGTAAGCATATACTCCCCCCAAACCTTGCAGGCAAATTACATTTCGAGCAACACTTTGACAGCTACCTAGCAAAGCTCTGGGCATGAACCTCAGGCACAGAGCATCCACCTTCAGGACAACTGATATACAGGCATATTTTCTTTTGTCATTGCTAGACAGAAGAGACCATGTTCAATGATTTCTTGTCACCAGTTGAAAGTGATATGTTCTATGAACAGTTTAATGACCAAATAAAGGATTCCTGGATGCCCCATGGAAGGGGTTCTCAATTTTGCTGCTCCAAGAGCATCTTACAGATTTTCTTCAAGGACACAGACATGTTCAAATTTTTACCTATGTTCAGACTCATCCATTTCTCTTGAAACAGCTCTGTTCCTGAAACAGCTGAGCAGGACTCTACAGAGATAAAGTACATTAGGCAGTTGTCAGTCAATAAAATATGGCACCTCATTTTTAACTCATAGGAATAGGAGGGGTTTTATCTTTAAAAATAAATTTAAAAACACACCTGAAAGATAACTGTACAATAGATCAGCCAAAAAAGAAGAAAAATAAATGACCCCTAGGATTTTTAAAGTGCATCACCATCAACCAGTTACTCTACACAGCCAAAGCAACTTGCTACTCTCTTTTTGGGTTGACTTTGGTTTTAGAACATTGACTTTTGAAACACTGTTATTACTTGAGGCTGTCACTTGTGGAGAACCCTCCATTGTACTTGGACATGAAGCTTCATGCATTTACCCAGAACTGGTTCAGACTCAGATGTGAATCCTAAAGTCTTGTGCCAAAAATGAACCAGACACTTTAGATTGGGGCCAATAAGGACCATGTTTCAAAAAGCCCACCACATGACTGTCCACAGAAAAGGGTAGTCAATGGCTCATGCCAAACACAGTGGTCTAGATAATGCCATGACTGGCATATCTCTGCCATCAAATTTCCTAAAGACCATCCAGTATCATTCCTCCTTACAATACAAAAATGTAATCCCTCCTGCCTCCAGAAAACTCCAAAGCCAGGAAGCACAAAACATTTAAAGTTTATCCAAACATTGAGGATGAAGTTGGTCATGACTTGTAGCTTCTCTGTGTACCTTTTGAAGACAAAAGTATTTGTGTTTCTTGACATCAAGATTATCAAACTATTCGTTTTGGCCAGAAATGCCTTCATCCTATGCAATTCATTTCTCAAGGGTTTCCAGTTCCTTCATAGCTTTCCCAGAATATGCCTTTTCCCATTTGATGATGAACAGCATGATATATTCCCCTACCCCTCACCCATTTTAGGCATTGCAGTCACTTTGGGTATCAGGGGCTTTTGCTCTCTCTAGCATAAAATATGCATATCTTGGATTTTATACAGAAGAGAGGAGGGCGGTTAGGGTCCCCCTGTCACATGCTCCACAGCACTCTGGATTTCCCCTCTACAGTACTCATCACACTTCTAATTACTTGTTCAATGTCACTGGCTAATTACTTCTTCCCACATGTTCTCTATTAAGACTTAGAGGCCCTGAGCTCTGACAAGATAATGGTGTCTCCTCCAATACCAGATGGATTTTGAAATCAGAAGGAAACAAAACTATGTTGAAGAAAGCCAGTAAAGTGTCTATTTTACCAATCCTAATTATTCAACAACTATGATGTATTTATTTCTTAGATTGTTGTGTAGCAGGATACATAGAGATAGTATAAAAGTGATTGCCTTGGTCAAAGTTCTCCAGAGAAGCAGAAGCAATGTGTGTGTGTGTGTGTGTGTGTGTGTGTGTGTGTGCGCGCGCGCGCGCGCGCGCATGTGCATGTATGCATAGGTGCAAGAATGTGCATGTGTGTGCTCAGATGATTACTGGAATTTCTATACCAGGGGAGCCAATGGTATAGTTTCAGTCCACATGTGAATGTCTGAAGGTCTGAGAAGCCAAGAGTCACAGTGCAAGTTCAAGTCTGAATGCAAGTTCAAGTCTGAATGCATCTAGGTCATTCACTTAGGGAGAAAGAAATATACATTTCCTTCTGTTCAGGATTTCAGTGGATGGGATGAGGCTCACACACAAGAAGGACAACAATCTTATTTATGAAGTCTGAAATTTGAATATCCATCTCATTTTGAAGCATCTCCCATAAACACACTGAGATAATATATTTAACTAAATATTTGGGTACCTCATAGTTCCATTCAGGAGATGTATAAAATTAACTATCAGGTACTTCAGTGAAGCAAATTAACTTCTTCATCACTTTACATAGCTACTCATAGTTTTGATTTGGGAGCAAATTGCAGCTAAAATTTACAAAATTAAATGAATTCTTTATAGAGAACAATTTTATTAACTTTGGTCTTTATGTTGTCCCGAGTCTATTCTCAAGATCACAGATTATTTTTCTGCTTGCTCTAGTCTTCTGTTATTGTTTTATTCATTGATTGAATTCTTTACCTCCAAGGTTTCTGTTTGGAGTTCAGATTTTGCATTCAGATCATGAACTATTTTCTTGCTTTCATTATATTATATTATATTATTCTCTTGCTTTTATGAAATTATATATTATTCTATTATATTCTCATATAGGACTGTGTTTTCATAAGATTATTACTGTGAATTTCCTTTTCAGGTAATATATTAATTTCCATTTCTTTGGGAGAGATTTGCTGGAAAAATTTTGAAATCCTTTGATTGTGTCATGTGTCCTTGATTTTTATTTTTGTTGTTTCTTGTGTTCCTGCATTATGGTCTGCACATTTGTAGATGCCATGTCCTCTTCCGAATTTCATATAGTAATCTTCATCAGGACAGACAGGTACCAGTGATAAGCCTATGGGTAACAGTTATGCACGATGCAGTAGCTCTGGTGCTATGGGGGTACAGGGGTGTCGTCTCTGTGAGGGGTCTTCAGTGATGATTAACATCAACAGTGACAGCACATGCTTCAGTGATCTTGGCTGAGGACTAGTGACACTGGCTGCATAGGTTATTTGAGAAGGGCTTTAGGGATCTTTCTGGGTTTTTTTTCTCTTCACACTGGAAAGTCTTGGTTGAGACACTCCTTCTTTGGTGTTAGATCTATCACAGTTAGAGATTGCCACAGTGGCCCTGAGATCCAGGGCACAGGTACTTTGAAAAGCTATAGAACCAGATTCCTAAGTTTCGAATCTTGCATCTTGAACTTGAAGGACAAGTTTGCCTGCACAAGGCACAAGTCAAGTGGACAGACTTCTCCAAGTCTGAGGAACTTTCCAGAACCTCAGGCCCAGGTGAGTAATCTGCACTTGTAATTTTGACCCTAAGAGCAAGAGACAGACTGGCATGACTCTGAGGAAGAAAGGATATCATAGTGGTATGAATTAGGGAGCCAGGGTTCATCTTTAATATAAGATCCTGAAGTAACCAGACACAATGGCAATTTAGGATGATGGGACAGACACAGAAGTAGCCCTGATTCAGTGAAGCTGGGTGTAGCAGCAGCAAGTACCCAGTAGTGGCAAAATGCCACTATCTTGGGGCAACCGTACTGGAGGAGGGGGGTGCATAACAATGAATCTATCCCACAAAAAGGCAGTTATCTCCACAGTTCAGGGGCTAGGTGATACTTCAGTTCTAGGCGGATTGGTTGCTGTGACAGTCTGACGTGAAGGATGGAGTGGCATAGCTCAGCCACTAAGGAGAGAGTGCAGCAGCACCCTTGGCTTTGATTCTGAGCCACTACCTCTGCTTGCCACCAAGCAGTATGTATGCACAGTTTAGCAGAAGCTCTTGATCCCTGGGGGAAGGAGCTACCGCGGTGTGAAGCTACAGAGAGGGCCCATTTCTCTGGTGAGCCAGGGACTGGAGTCTCCACGGGGAAGAGCATGTCTGCTGGAGTGCACAGAAGAGCCAGGGTCACTACTTCACACATGGCCCAAGGGATGTGACTGTGAGAGGAGTTCAGGGATCTGAGCCCCAAGAGGCAGGGTACTACCACAGCTCAGCCCTAAGTGGAGGATTCAACCACACCCATCACAAAGGAATGGAGTGGCTCTGCAGTGGCTTTGAACTCTGGGTAAGAAATAGCAGCAGCTTGGCTGGTGGATGGACCATTACCAGGTGCGTGTGGGACAGCTGATTCTCAGAGAGGAAGTTTCAGTGGCTGCTTTTGGCCAGTATAGGACACCACTTTAACAGTGGTTCGTTTTAAGATGCTGTAGAGCAGAAGTAGTATAGTTTCTTTGGTTACAACGTAGTCTTTTTCTGAGGGTAGCTTAGCTTATGGAGTCTGGGGAAGTCCCTCAGTGGGGCTCAGAACCTGTGAGTCTGTAGTGAAGACTAGCTGTGTCCACAGTACAGCTGGGACCTGGGTCACATCCTCTCGCTTGCCTTGATCTCCTGGTTCTCGCCTCCTCACATCAGTTAGGGAAGTGGCTGGCAGGGGCCAAGTGTTTCTCTTCTGCACAGCCACCATGGGTTGTGTGCTTAACCGGGTTACTCCATGTTCTTTCCTGTCTCCTGAAGCTTTCTTTTAGTTATGTCAGTGGTGTGTTTACTGTTGGGTGTTTCTCTAGAAAGAATGTTAAGAGTGTCTGTGAGCCATCTTGCTGATGTTAAACTTAATTCTTCTCTGTCTTGGCCACAGGGCAGTCACGATAGCTGGCCCATTTCATCTGAGCCAAGATGGATTCTTAATAAATATCAGATGAAAGACCAAGACAGGGAGTGAGTTGAGGGAGAGAGAAGAAGAGAAGATAAAGCCATGGGGAAGAGAGAAGGAGAGAAGGGAAAGAGAAGTGACAGAATGAGAAGGAAGGAGGAGGAAAAGATAGGCAGGTGAAAATAGGCTACTATTCTAATTTTCCTATAGACTAGGAGAGAGATGTGCTCACAGTAAACTCCCTGGTCTACTGTTAGAGCTCAAAGAATCATCTGTTTCATTATTGCTTAAATCTAGAATAAATGTTGCCATCATCCTTTTACAGAATTATGAACCGTGTCTTTATTTACTTACATGGCACAATTTTCGAATACATGACAGCCCATTGCTCATGTTGTCTTTGTCATGGAATTAGGGAAATGGAGCATAAGCTTTAAACTTGCAGCTGCTGTCCAATAAATGAGGAGGTCCCACCTTTGCAGGGAGGGCTGTGATGTGTGACATTAGCTATTCAACAGTTAAACAGTTCTTGGGACTTCTGCATTCTGTCACCTTAGCAAATGAACAGCATTTGTGCTGACAGCTTCCCCCCTCCCCCCTTACCCTTTCTAATGAATCTATTCTACACTGAGGTATGCATTTAAATAGATTTTACGCCATATCAAAACAACAATATTCACAGGACTTGTCGCTACAAAATTCCATGCAAATTATAGGGAATTTATACATTCAATACATTTAGCCAAAATGGAGCTTTTAAATGACATCAATCTCACAATATGTCAACACACGACAATGATATGCAGACCTTATTTTCTACTTTTTTGTTGATAAGAAGCAATAGTATGCTTTTGTATAGCATCCAAATCCATCAAACAGGCACAGGGGAACAGATTCATTGCACAGGCTAAAGTTGAGAAAAAAGAAAGAGAGAGAGAGAGACCAAGCTGCCGTGGGTGGGTGGGTGGGGGGAATCCTATACTTTTAGGTCCCTAGATCCTCATATGACAAGGATATGATTATCCACTAGAATCATAAAATCCTTTATAGAGATACTTTCCCCTTCTGCCCTGTTATTTTAATTTGTGCACAGATTTTCACACAGTCAATTTCCCCCTGCAAGGGCTTTTCACTAATAGAATTATTGTGTCTTAGCTCAAAATGGTCTTTGGTTCTTAGTCCACTGGGCTCAAAAGATTATTTTCTTGTGGTGGAGAGCTCTCCACATCGCCTGGGAGCTCACTATTATCCGCGCTGAGCACCCCAAACCTCTCCATCCTTCAAGAGGCTACACAGCTGGGCCCAGCATGAAAATGACAAGCATTAAAGAGCTCCAAGAGTTTATTTTCCTCTGGCTGGGCATCTCGGTTGCTGGATTCCCATCAATGCCATCACAACGCACGCCTTTCAATAAAAAGTGATCCTAACAGGATTAAATGTAATTTAGAGTCAATAAGGAGAAGTTTGCCATCGGGTGGAATTATAATAGACAGTAGGATCAGAAGCCGGTGGAACTGGAAGGTTTTCAGGGAGGCATTCTACTGTACAGAAATGAAACACAGAGGCGGAAAAAAGAATGTTTATTCTCTGCCAAACCTTTTTCTGGGTCCATCATGCACATAAATCAATTTACAGTCTATTAAAGTAATAAGAACAGTGTATTCTAGTTTACAGGGAGGCAAAGAGAGAGACAGAGAGAGAGAGAGGGAGGTATTGGAGGGAACATCAAAAGCACAATAATTTCGCTAGAACACATCTTCATTGCTTTCTGGAAGTAAATGTCATCAGTACATCATGCAACCTGATCCCATAAAAGATGCAGGGGACCCACCACAGCATTATTTGATGTGGGACAACTCTTAAATGATCACTCAGTAAGCAGCAGCTTTGCAAATTAGTCACTCTTCTAGAAAAAAAAAAGCCCTACATCCCTTCCAGGGCAGAATGGATCTAAAAAACTAATGGAGGAAATGTGTATCAGATTGGAACCCAAGTCCAGAGAAGAATAAGACTCCACTGTGAAAAGGATGAGCTGCTTTCTTATTGATGCTAAGTAGGACCTTTGCCAAAATCAACGGCTTTCAGAAAGGAGGTGTGTACCAAAAATTAGGTCTCTGTAACTAAATGTACCTAATTTTTGGATTCTCCTCATTGATATTATTAGAAAATAAGCACAGTTGCTACCACTTAATAAACATTGTAATTTTCATTTGTTTTCATATATCATCTGTGTTAGTGTTCTCTACAGCCTAACATGGTAGTTTCATTTTAATATCAAAATCAGAAGTTTACAAGATACTTCAGATGAGATATTGTAGAAAATGAGGAGTTGCAATCAAATTCTAGGTTATATGATACTGTACACCAAGTTTAACTATCATATTCAGATGAAGACCAAAAAAATACAAAATGTTACTCATGGGGAAACTCTTAGTTTTACCAGTATCATTTCTGGACATTGTGGGCAAGCTTTCAGAAGATAAGAATCAAAACCAAAACAGCCGGGATGGATGAGGAAGAGAATAATGTTGAGTACAGACCATGATAGTCTAAGGAAAGAAAGAAGCCACTGGTATACATCTCTGTAAGAGGACAACCGGGAGGTATGGAAAACTGGCTCACATTCCAGAGCCATGGAGGGTCATATACAGAAAGTTGCTGTGTGATTCAGCTGTGCCTCAGAACAGACTATAGAAAGCTACTGGAAGGAAGGTTACTAGGAATTACAAGGCCTAGGGGCCAAGACTACTTCTGCTACAACTCTGCCAGGAGAGAGTAAGAAGTGCATTGGAAGTCTGCACACAGACGGTGTTATGTCTTTCTATGCTGGTTCCACCACTTGAGGAGTTCTGTGATTTCTATAGTTACTGGAATTCGATCAAATTTAAGTGAGTCAATGCACACCTTAAGTTTTCATTGAGAATAAGATTTTGACCACGTAAAAGAGCCGCTGAGGACCCCAGAGCCACAGCGGTCCAGAGTCCGACAGTGCAGAAGATTCCCGCCGTGCGGATGACGACTCTGAGGGTGCCAACAGAGACGGAAACCTTGGAGCTCAGAACTGAACTAAGACCTTTGCCCCACCCCTTGTCAGCGGTGCATGCACCAAGCAGCCCAGCCCGGCAGCCCCCGGGACCCCAGAGCACAGCTGTCCATAGAAGGCCAGCGCAGAAAACACCCATGGTACCGGACCAGACAGGGTAAACAGAGAAAGTGGCTGTGAAACCCAGACCCAGAGCCCCCACCACCCAGCCCAGCCCACAATCATCTCAAGGGAAGGTGGAATGCAGCGGCGACCAGCGACCTACAGCGCAACAGTTCCAGGATAAGTGAGTACCCCATGGGGGACACCCTCCTCCTCCAGTGCTGATGGTAACCCCCAGAGCCTGACCTGGGCCCCTCCCCCTACCACCTGGGCAACTGCTCCTACTGAAGCTGGGGGAATGTGCAAGTGCCCCAGCAACAGGCAGAGCACCTGCCAGAGGGAGCTCGAATGTGGCTGGTCCCGTGCAAACCATCCCCCAAGGCCAGCAGCCACACAGGGAAGAACTCAGTGAAAGCAAAAAAGACATGGAAGGCAAACAGTACATCCAAGAGTTGAGAGAGGCAATGACACAAGAATTAAGGCAAGAAAAGATCAGAAATTTAAAGAACACAGAAATGAATTATTAAAAGAGATCCAGGATTTCAAACAAGAGATGCACTCATAAATAGATGCAGTACACACCTCTTTAAAAGACAAAATTAATACCTTGAGAACTGATGTAGAAATCATAAATGGTTCAATTTCTTCCATGCAAAGCACAATGGAGGAGGCAACAATGCTTGATAAGAAATATACTCATTATCTTGCCCATGTAATTGTAACCCCTCTATATAGTATTTTCACAATAAAAAAGCACAATGGAAGCCATAGTTAACAGAGTGGATGAAATGGAAAATAGAATATCAGGTACAGAAGAAAAAATGCAGCAACTGGAAAAACAAAGTCACAGGTATGGAAAAAACACTTAAACTATGCTAAAGGAAAGGCCGAGAACAAGCACACAATGCCAAGAAATTTAACCTTCGTATAATTGGGGTCCACGAAGGTGAAGAATACAGAACAGAGTGATGCTTCTTCACTTATTCAATAAAATTATCACCGAAAATGTCCCCAATATTAAAAGAGAAAATCTTACCCACATAACAGAGCATAAAGAACATCTGGCAAAAAGGATCCCAGGAGGAACACTTCCAGGTACATAGTAAAAATGCTAGATCTGAACAATACAGAAATGATCTTGCACCCAGCAAAAACAAAGAAGGAGCCATAGTACAATGGGAAAAAAAACCAAGGAGAATCACTGCAGATCTTTCCACACAGATGCTGAATGCAAGGAAAGCCTGGGAAAGTACCAGCTGAGCCCTGAGAACCAATAACTGCCACCAGACTGGTATATCCAGTGTAGCTAGCATTCACATTCAATGGAGAAACTAAAATGTTTAATAGTAAATAAAAACTAAATGAATTCATAAACAATAAACCAGCAATACAAAGAATATTAAGAGGGGGTTTACAATACAGGTGGACCCATTGCAACAATGTACAAGACGTTATGTCCAAAAACGAACTTTACAACTTTGGCGTGGGGGTGGAGGTGAGGGAGGGTGTGGGGGGGGAAGATGGGAAGGAATGGGAAGAGGAAACAAAGGAGGAGGCAACAATGCTTGATAAGAAATGTACTCATTACCTTGCCCATGTAATTGTAACCCCTCTGTACAGTATTTTCACAATAAAAAAAGAGAGGGATTACATTCTGAAGAAAACAATCAGAAACATATCACTAGAAGACCAACTTGGTAAGCAAAGGAGGAAAGGAAAGAAGAGAACTTAGAAAAGCAGAAAAATGACCCAAAGCACCTCTATATAATAACCATAAACATTAAAGGAGTCAATTCACCAAAAAAAAAAAAAAAAAGAAAAAGAACTGCAGATTGGGTCAGAAAACAAGATCCATCCACTTGTCTTCAAGAGACCCATATCATTATGAATATGGGGTTCATTTCACTTAATATCATCTTATCTGGTCATATGTACAAAGCTTTTGACCTTTTCTGCTTGTCCCAGACATATACTAGATATTGCAAATAAGGGAAACCATGGGACCTATGTTTCTTTGGGCCTGGTTTACTTCACTTAATATAACTTTTCCAAGTCTTTCCATTTCCTAACAAATGGGGTGATCTCATTCTTTCTGATGGAGACATAGAATTCCAATTTCATATATATATATATATATATATATATATATACATATATAGTATGTATATTTATATATTATATAAAATATTTATATAAATATTATATATAAATATATATAAATGTACTTATATATAGTATCTATATATACATATATACAATATATATACACATTTTCTTGATTCATTCATCTACTGAGGGGCATCTGGATTGGTTCTATATCTTAGCTATATAAACATAGTTCTGCTGGTAGCTTTAATATGGCCTTGCTTGTGATCATTTGGGTAAATGCCCAAAAGTGGGATTGCTGGGTCATAGGGGAGCTCTATGTGGAGTCTTTTGAGGAATCTCCATATTACTTTCCAAAGTGCTTCAACAAGTTTACATTCCCACCAATAATGCAGTAGGGTTCCCTTCTGTCCACATCCCCTCCAGCATCTGTTGTTATTAGAGTTCTTGATAATAGCCATTCTAACTGGGGTGAGATGGAATCTCAATGTTGTTTTGATTTACAGTTCTTTTATGGCTAGAGAGGGTGAGCATTGCTTCATGTATCTACTGGCCATTCTTATTTGCTCTTCAGGGAAGTTTCTCTTTAAGTCTTTAGCTTACTTATTAATCAGGCAGTTGTTTCTTTGAGGAGTTGTTGTTGGGAGATTTAATTTTTTTAGTTCCAAGCATATTTTAGATCTGAGACCCTTATCCGATGTATGGCTAATGAAGATCCCAATCCGTGGGCTTTGTATTGATCTTGCTAGCTATATCCTTTGCCATGCAGAAGCTCTGCAGCTTCATGCAGTCCTATTTGTCCAACCAGTCTTTGATTTGTTGTGTTTCTTTGTATGTTCTTCCCCCACAGTATAACCCATTTTCAGTGTATTTGATGTCAGTGGCCTGCATCTTGTAAATATACTTCTGTAATATTGGGAAGGGAAGTGAAAAAATCAAAATGATTAAATAGGGATATAGGTTGACCCAATGTAACAATGAGATGTACAAGACACTAGGTTGGAAAATGAACTTTACAATTTAGGTGGGGAGGGGGTGTGGGTGTAGTTGTGGAGGTGGGAGGAAAGGGATGGTAGGGGAAAAACAAAGGAGGTAACAATGCTTGATAGGAAATGTACTCATTACCTTGCTCATGTAACTGTAACACCTCTGTGCAGTTTTTACAATAAAAATTTATTAAAATTAAAAAAGAAACCCATACCACAGCCAAATATAAAAACAAACTCCCAGTGAAGGGATAGAGGAAGATCTACCATGCAAATGCTCCCAGCAAGAAGGCAGGAGTTGCCATCCTGATATCTGACAAAATAAACTTTTCATTAAAATCAATATAAAAAGAAAAGAAGAACCCTACCTGTTAATACAAAGAACAGTCTAAGAAGAGGATATCATCACTATCAGTTTATACTCTCCAAACATTGGTGCACCCAAATATGTTAAGTGAATACTCTCAGACCTACAGGAAAAAATAGACCCAAATACAATAATACTAGGAGACTTTAATACTCCACTCTCACCAAAGGACAGGGATACCAACTGGAGGATTGGCTAGGAAACCTACAGATTAAATGATTCCATATCCCAAGTGGACCTAATAGACATCTACAGAGTTTTCCACCCAACAACTCAGTACACATTCTCAGCAGTCCATAGAACTTTCTCCAAAATAGATCATATCATAGTTCATACAAAGAATTTAAATTAACAAAAGAGGATCCACATAATCCCTTGTATTCTATCTGACCATGGTGGAATCAAGCTAATTCTCAAAGCATACTATAGAAATTACTCAAATACATGAAAATTGAACAGCACACTTATGACCAACTCCTGGAGTTCCTACAATTCAAGGGAAATGAATACTCATCACAAAGAAACCTGTGGGATATAGTCAAAGCAGTCCTGGGGGGGGGCAAATTTATTGTTCTCAGTGCACACATCAAGAAAATAGAGACAGACCAAGTAAATAATCTCATGATGCAACTAAACCTGCTAGAAAAGCAGGAAAACATTGAACTGAAAGTTACTAGCTGGATTGAGATAACCAAAATATGAGCTGAAATTAATGAGATAAAAACTAGGAAAACTAAAAATAAAATTAATAAAACAAAAGGCTGTTTTAATGAAAAAAATCAATAAAATTGATAGACCTCTGGCAAGATCAACTAAAAAAAGAAGAGAAGACACAAATCAGTAAGATCAAAGATGTCATAGCAAAAATTACAACATACATCCAAGACATCCAAACAATAATAATGAACTATTTCTAGGACCTATACTCATTAAGGAAGGAAAACCTAGCAGAAATGGATATATTTTTAGAGAAATACAAATTGCCCAAACTGAATCAAGAAGAAATAAATCAATTAAATAAGCCAATAATTTACTATGAGACAGAGGAAGCTATCAGAAGTCCTCCAACAAGGAAAAGGCCAGGACCAGATGGATTCACTACAGAATTCTATAAGACCTTTCAAGAGGAACTAATACCCATACTCCTCAAGTTCTTCTGAGAAATAGAAACAGAAGGAGTAATCCCAAACTCACTCTATGAAGCCAATATCACACTCATCCCCAAACCAAGAATAGATCCAACAATAAAAGAGAACTACAGACCAATCTTCTTGATGAACACAGATGCAAAGCTCCTCAATACAATTTTAGCCAACAGAATCCAGAAACATATAAAAAATCAAACATTATGATCAAGCAGGCTTCTTCCCAGAGATGCAGGGATGGTTTAACATATGTTAATCAATAAATGTAATCCATCAAATCAACAGATTGAAGGTCAAGAACCATATCATTATCTCCATTGATGTGCAAAGCTCTGGAGAAAATAGGGATAGAAGGAACATTCCTTAAAACAATAAAAGCCATATATGATAGCCCAATAGTCAATATTATAAACGGGAAAAAACTACAACCAATTCTCCTAAAATCAGGAACAAGGCAAGGATGCCCACTGTCTCCACTCCTCTTCAATATAGTCCTGGAACCCTTAGCCAGGACAATAAGGCAAGAAAAAGACGTTAAAGGGATCCACACAGGGAAGGAAGAAATTCAACTCTCCTTACTTGCAGATGACATGATATTACATCTTAACAATCCCCAAAACTCCACTTCCAAACTCCTAGAGCCTATCAACCACTCAGCAAAGTAACCAGATACCAAATTAACCCACAAAAATCAGTAGCCTTTCTGTCCACCAACAACATACAAGCAGAAAGGGCAATCAAGGAAACAATCCCATTCACCACAACCTTAAAAAAATAAAATAGCTAGGAATTAACCTAACCAAAGATGTAAAGGAACTATTTACTGAAAATTGTAAAAGCCTAAAGAATGAAATCACAGTGGACACTAAGAAATGGAAAGACCTTCCATATTCTTGGATAGGCAGAATTAATATATTGAAAATAGCCATACTGCCAAAAATGATATACAAATTCAACGCAATTCCCATCAAAATCCCAATGATGTTCTTTACTGAAATAGAGAAAACAATCCAAAAATTCATATGGAACAACAAAAGACCTAGTATAGCTAAAGCAATTCTAGGCAAAAGAAACAATATTGGAGGATCACAATACCAGATTTCAAGCTCTACTGTAGAGCCATAATAACAAGGACAGCTTGGTATTGATACAAAACAGACCTGAAGACCAATGAGACAGATTAGAAAATCCAGAAATAAAATCATATACCTATAGTCAGCTGATATTTGAAAAAGGAGCCAAAGACATACAGTAGAAGAAGCATAACCTCTTCAACTATTGGTGCTGGGAAAACTGGGCTGCCCCATGTAGAAAACTAAAAATGGACCCCAACCTGTCACCATGCACCAACATCAGCTCAAAATGGATTAAAGACCTTAACATCAAACCTGAAACTCTGAAACTACTGCAGAACAGAGTAGGAGAAACACTTGAACTCATAGGCACAGGCAGGAACTTCCTGAACAGAGTCCCAGGGTCACAACAAATTGGAGAGAGACTTGACAAATGGGACTACCTTAAAATAAAAAGCTTCTGCACAGTTAAAGACATCTGTGCCTGGGGATGGGAAGGCGGCTCAGTGGTAGAGTGCTTGCCTTGCATGCATGAGGCCCTCGGCACCACATAAGTAGAAAAAGCCAGAAATGGTGCTGTAGCTCAAGTGGTAGAGCAGTAGCCTTGACCTGAAGAGCTGACAGACAGTGCCCAGGCCTAGAGTTCAGGCCCCACGACCAACCAAAAAAAAAAAAATCTAACAAACCAATCATTAAATGGGCAAGGGGGGTAAAGAGAGACTTCTCAGAAGAGACAGAAATGGTTACAAAATACATGAGGAAATGTTCATCACTCCTGGCTGTAAAGGAAATGCGAATAAAAACAACCCTGAGATACCACCTTACCCCAGTCAGAATGGCCCACATCATAAAGTCAGCCAATGACAAATGCTGGTAAGGATGCGGAGAAAGAGGAACCCTATTGAATTGCTGGTGGGAATGTACACTTATACAACCACTTTGGAAAGCAGTCTAGAGGTACCTTAGAAAGCTAAATATAGACCTCCCTAAGACCCAGCCTTACCACTCCTAGGCATCTACCCTGAGCAACAGGAACCAGAATACAAGGACACATGCACCCCCATGTTCATTGCAGGACTGTTCCCAATAGCCAAGATATGGAAACAACCCAGATGCCCCACTACAGATGAATGGAGCCAAAAATTGTGAGTAATTATATACAATGGAATATTATGTAGCCATTAGAAAGGACAAAATAATGGTATTTGCAGGGAAATGGATGGAGCTAGAAAAAATCATTTTGAGTAAGGTAAGCCAAGAGCAGAGAGGCACATGGCCCATGGTCTCCCTGATAAGTGAATGTTAATTCCAAAATGTAAGAAGATATGACAAGATAAATAGGACTTGAGAAACAAAGGACCTTCAGTCATCTTGTCGTATCATTTCTAAATGACCCATGTTATTGACCACATAATATGTGTGTGTGTGTGTGTGTGTGTATACACATTTATATATGTGCACATCTGAGGGAAGCTAGGGGGACGACACAGAATCAGAGGGAAATGGGAAAATATATAACAGAGAGGCCCATCAGCTGCACTGGACGTTGATGAAAATGAACGAAGCAACTCAAGGGCAGCGATGGGAGGGAGGGAATGAGAGAGAAAAAGGAAACGGCTTACACTTAGCAAAAGGAAAGAAATGTACATATCACCTGATGTGGAAGAAATAGTTGTATTGTCAAAGCTCAAAGCTTCATTTTATACTTAGGGAAACTGAGGCACAAAGAATTTCAGTCAGTTGCTTATTTTACTGGGCTAGTAAACCTCAAAGCCGAGGTGATTATGTACAGGTGAGTGGGACCCAGAGATCATAGTCTGGATGATGGGTACTGCCTTTGTCTGATGCTGGATACCAATGGCCAAGCAGCCATTATACAGACAACAGGAAAGCCTGTCAATATTCTCCTCAAAAACACACCTCATGAGGCTATCAGGAGGAGAGAGGATGAGAAAGGGAACTAGCAGAGAAAAAAATGATCAAAGCAAATTTCAAGTATAAAATATATCATAATGAGCCGAAGTCCCTCATGCCTATTATCCAAACTATTCAGGAGGGCAAGATCCCAAGACTGAGGTTTGAAGTCAGACTGAGCAGACAAATCTGAGACTCTCAACTCCAACTAACTAGCAAAAAGTTGGAAGTAGAGGTGTGGTTCAAGTGGTAGTGTGCAAGTCTTTTGGGAAAAAGCTAACCATGAATGTGAGGCCCTGAGTTCAAACCCTAGTATTAGCAAAAAAATCACACAAAACCATTGCTTTGTACAGCTAATCTATACTAATAAAAATATTTAAATAAACATGCCTCACTTCTCACAACTGAGAATCGCTTTTCTACACAGCCCTAACACAGTACTTAAACCGTGTTTCCCCATCTCCCTTCCTTCCTTCCAACCTACTTCCTGTTTCTACGTTCCATTACCTTGTCCTACTGCCATTACCCAGATTTCTACAGGCCACTGGGAAGGGTCTGTAGGTCAAAATTTCTCCTAACTTCATTCCTTAACCTCACCATGCTTTCAGCTATGTACTATATCCCTCTCAGGACAAGCACAGCCTAAAATATTATGATGAGTGATGAATACGTGTTCTCCAAGTGAGGTGTCTAGCTGGTAATTAAACAGTATTAATTCTATCAGCTTTGATTTACATTCTGCACTCTCAGTAATAAGGCACAGTATTCTCTTCTCTTTCTGCCTAGCGCCAAGTAATAGAATTGGTGCTTACGGATTATCATATAAATCTACTTTTTGGTCAGTCAGTGTCAGGGAATTTTTTTTCAATATATTACAAATGTATTCATTATTCCCTAGCTTGTAAAAAAATAATTAAAATCTACAGGCCAAATACAAGTCCCAGAACACAAAACCTTGACTGGTGTTCCACTGCCAAATACCAAGGTTGCCAGCCTCTTGTTTTCCAACTCACTTAATGAGAAGTTGAACCCTTCATTCACTAAAAGGCTTAGGTGGGCAATTTCTCCTGGTGTTCTCCAGGGTTTGCACATCAAAGATGAGAATGGTCCCCTGTCATATTATATATGTTTTCAGCAATTCAGAAAACACTAGCCCTAAAATATAAACTATTGTTAGAAAACAAGTTTCTTAAAAGTGATTCCCAGGGTATAAATAATATGGGTTTGCATTGTCAAAAAAATATTTTTTAAGTAAAACAAGCAAGAAGGAAATAAAGAAGAAATGCAAGTAGTTCTAATTCATCATTGTGATATCCAAGTTTCCCCTTAGATAAAACAGACATAAAACATGTGCTTTACAACCCCCTAGTGACCTTCAAGACATCTAAGTACAGTATCTATGGATTTTTAAGTATAATTAACAACTCCTCTTTTTCCATTTTAAAGAATTCTGTTGTGTTTCCTTGACAGACTCAAGCCAATCAATCTTGTTCTCAAATGTTAATACAAGCAATTAAAAATAGCATTAATTGAAATACTACCGGGGCTGTTAGAGTTAAGGATGGGGAGGGGGTTTTTTTGGTATTTTTTTTTTATTTTGCTTCTTTGTTTCTTTGGGTTTTTTCCCCTGCCCCTTCACTTCATGCCAATACTAATTTACAGGACTAATTAGGGAAATACCCTCTGTGTGATCTCTCTCTGTGATGCACTTGGTCTCTTAGACCCACTAGAGCACTGCAGGAGGCAAAGGGACTGGAACGAAGCTCAGGTGTCAGTACTGAGAAAGTTTATTTCACCTGGTAGGCCAAATGTGACAGATTGTTTTATTTACAATCTGAATATCAATTTTCTGGTTTTGGTAACAAAAATACAGCACTCATTTGTATTGTTGTAAAACTTGTAAATACGCCCTGTAGGAGAAATAATCCTCAAAGCAACATCCTAATTAATTAAAAGGAAAACCAATGTCTCACAATAATATACAAATGCATATAAATTGCAAATAAGATACATGGTTAAAAGTGAATAAAGAAGATAGACTGGATAGGAGAAGAAGGAATCAGATTTCGAAATGTGCTTCTTTAAATGAACAGAAATTGTAAGATAATGTCTCACTGAACAATAAAAATAACAAACCAGTAGCAAAGATATAATAGAGTTTTCTGAGTATACCATTCTAATCTTAATATAATTTTCCCCTGTGCATTCATGTTCATTGAACTACTATGGCCATTTCTTAAGTTACAGGGAGTATGTTCTTGGCGGTAAATAATTCTCTGATAATGAACATGAAAATGATCCAGAAACTGATGACAGGTTTTAAAAGAAACGATGACACGGCATCTGCTCAGGAACCAAGTCTTATAAGAATGTCAAGAATGGGCAGGTTCCTGGGGAAGCAGAACGAGAATGCAGAAAACCATCTTCCTCACAGCCTTCTGATTCGTCAGCTTCACTCCTGGTTTCCTTGTTCCTCTCCTCAACAATGACAGCGGACTCTTCCAGCACCCCAAGCTGTCGGAGCTCCAGATGAGACGGCTGAGGGCAAGCCTGCCAGATCTAGTTAACAAATTCTCATGTGACTTGAGAAAGATGCCTGTCCAACCTGTTTCTCAGCTTACATAATGGAACAACAATACTTACTTCTGAGCTTCAAGCTTGAATGCTGAGTAAATACTCCTTGCATATGTGAAATGGTTCTCTACATGTACAAGAAGTATGCCAGAGGGGAAAAACAGAATCCAGAGGGAATCTATGTCCACTACTCACCCTTACTCAATCAAATTTCAAACTCCTGTCAACGCTGTACACATCCCAGACATTTCAACACCAATGTAATAAATTCTACCTTTGCTAACATGTTTGTTGGTCATGTAATTCATGGGTTTATTTCATGGGACTCTAAATTCTAAGTTAAATTAATACTCATAGAGACCAAGCTGCTGTCATCACTGGTGCTTTTATTTGGGTGTTATCCTGCAATTGCAAGCTATTATTTGCTAAAGATCAACACTCAAATACTTTCTCTGTCATTTAAAGATCTACTGCATTTTATTATTTTCTACAATTCTTTAGGTAAGGGGAAGAGATTTTTGTTCAAAGACAAAATATACAGCAAGTATAGTTATAAATGTTTTATTAAATATGAATTATCAATTGAGTCCTCTGTTTAGAATAATCATAACTACATAACTATATAATTTGGCTTTTGAATCTGGTTTTTTATGTTAAATAGTAGGAAAAATGGATCACATGTTTATGGATCTACTAAGAACAATAGCTATGTAATCAGAATCAGTAGACTCATAAAAGTAGTATTGTAGGGTTGGGAAGGTAGCTCAGTGGGAGAGTGCTTGCCTTGCATGCATGAGGCCCTGGGTTCGATTCCTCAGCACCACATAAGCAGAAAAGGCCAGAAGTGGCACCGTGGTTCGAGTGGTAGAGCGTTAGGCTTGAGCTGAAGAGCTGAGGGACAGTGCCCAGGCCCAGAGTTCAGGCCCCATGGCCAACACACACACACAAAATAAAGTGGTATTGTAGTAATAAATGTTCTGCTATTATAGTTGCAAATCATAACCATATTACTCTGTAAACCTAGTATTATCTCTTTCTAGAAAAATTTTGGAGGACTTGAAGTTTTCAGATCGAGCTGATTTTTAATAGCACAATCACTTTCAGATGCTCTGTATTCCATTAAAAAAAATCTGATTGATCAAGTTAGAAATAAAGGCCATTGTTAATTCATTCACAGACTTTGTATACTGAGATTTTGTAATCACAGATCAGTCAATAGAGAGGCAACTTAGAGTTGTAAAAGATCATCACCAAAGTATATTTCTTTTCCAGATACAGAAGCTCCTTTACCAGGTGACATTTTCCAGGCATCCTCTCTAGAGAGGTTCTTCCAGGCCATTGTTTCTGATGATCTTCACATACTCTCTGGCTGTTCTGTAGGGGACTCGAGGTCTAGCAGGGTCTTCAAAATCAACGTGGTAGAGGCCAAATCGTCTGCTGTACCCATTGTTCCACTCAAAGTTATCCAGAAGAGACCACACAAAATATGCTTGAAGATCGACTCTATCAACATGGATGGCTGAAAGATTTTTAAAAGAGAAATTACCTTCCTGAGGAAGTTTTGTGAGAACAAAGTCAACATCACTGATGAGCACTGGTGGTCACTTTCTCCTACTCTGTTGGGAACCACAGTGGAAACACAGCAACCTCCTCTCCATTTGCTTTTCCACATGTAACACCAAGTAGCATGGGAGGTGATGCATATGTTAATTGGTCTGATGTAGTCATTCCACTGAGTATACTTATATCTTCCAGTGAGCATCATGTGGTATACTATCATGTGGTATACTTTTTTGGTCGTGGGACTTGAACTCTGGACCTGGGCGTTGTCCCTGCACTCTTCAGCTCAAGGCTAGCACTCTACCACTTGAGCCACAGAGCCACTTCCGGTTTTCTGGTGGTTTAATAGATATAAGTGTTTCACAGACTTTCCTGCCAGGGCTGGCTTTGAACCATGATCCTCAGATCTCAGCCTCCTGAGTAACTAGGATTACAGGCGTGAGCCACCAGTGTTGGCAAATACACAATTTTTATTTGCCAGGTAAACAATCTCCTTTTTATTTTCCAGCTTAAACAAATATTTTATTCTAGTTATGTGGTAATTCATTTATTTTTGGCATTTATTTTATTTATTAAATCATTAATTAAAGGGTATGCATACTCACACATACATATATTTCCCTAGTGTTCGGTAAAGACACCACCTAACATCTCAATACATAAACCAATAGCTCAAAAATACCATTGGTAAAAGGAAAGATGCAGCAGCAGCATGACTAGATTTTTGCCTTCTTTCCCCAAGACCAAGCTGATATGTCTTATAGAACTGCAAAATAAAAAGGGTCTACACACATCTCTGGCTATGCCTGTACTCTGGATTAGGTAAACATCTTGTTTTATTCTCTTGGGATGCTATAACACAATAGCATAGACTGGGTGATTTATAAAACAAAGAAATATATTCTTCATTGTTCATTCATAAGGCTAGGAAGTCCTAAATCAAGGTGGTAGCAGATTCCTTTGTGCAGAATCATATCCTGGTTTGTTGAAGGTTAAACTTGTGTTCTCATGTGGCATAGAAAGTGAGAGATCTGTTTCTTATCTCTTCACATATGATCTTGATCTCATTCATGATGATTCTCTCTTTGTGACCTAATTACCCTCCAAAGACCCCATCTCCCGATACCAACAGGAGGCTAGGATAACAACATGAGTTTTGGTAAAAGCCAGCATTCATTCCATAGCACATTCTGAAATATGCCCTATATCTAAATTAAGTACTTAAACCCTTTAACATTTCACTGTTATCCCAGCAACTTTGTCAGATTATGATTTGAGGCCAGTTCAGGGAAAAAAATGAGTGAGCTATTCAGTTCAGTTGATATGTCCTGTGTAGTGGCACATGTCTGTGATCCCAGATAAGGAAAACAAATATGAGCCAGAACAAACAAACAACAACAACAAATGTGAAACCCTATCTAAAAAACAAGGAAAGCAAAATAGGATTGGAGGTGTGGCTCAAGTGGTAGGCAGAGTGTCTACTTAGCAAACAACAAGCACGAAGCCCTGAGTTCAAACCCTAGCACTACAGAAGAAAAGGAAAGGAAAGAACCAAAGAAATGGATCATTTCCTGCAAAATTGAACAAATGCAATATTCTAAATAATTTTATTTGTGGATGCCTCAAAGCTCATCCACACACTCCATGTGAAGACACCAAAGTGTAGAGAAGTCTCTAAATAATTTTACAATGATTTTCACTCTTCTAGTCAGGGAATTGAGCTCGTTTTTATTAGCAATTTAAGTTCAGCAAAACTCTGAGGTTGAGTGATTCTTTGCATTGAACATTTTCTTTTTTAAAACCAGAATAAATAAATCCAATCTATGGGATGCTCTAATACCCAGTCCTCAGTGCCAAAATCAAGTGAAAAGCAGGTTTGTTTTAGCCGAGGGTAATATCCCTAAATAAGCTGAGTGCAGTAAACATTTATGTAATAAATCAAATTGTAATCCTACTTGGGATTGTTTTCAACCAAGATGACTCCTGCAGCTAAACATTCTGCAAGGTAAGATAGACTCCAATTTTTCTTTGGTATCAATCTATATTTTTCAGGTCTTTTAAAAGTGCTAAAATTAGAGCCACATTCTGCATTCAGCCATTTCCAAATACTTCTGAAACTTTTCTTGGTGGCTGTGGCTGTGGATAATCCGTAGGCAAAAAGGTCCTGACTGGTTAGCTGACACATAATCCTCTGCACTGGTATGGAGAGACAAGCAAAGTCATTTGCGTACAGAGTACCTTACAAAAATGTCCTCAGAGAGAAATTAAACCAAGCTGGATCTGCTCATTTTAAATCAAATGTTCTTATGAAATGAAAATTTCTGTAGTCAATACATTAAGCTTTGTAGGAATAAAACTATGTGTAAGATATTCTGTCTCCGGTCCATTCACATTTGTATGTGTGCCTCTCCTTCTCCCCATACTTTATCAGCTATCATCTGAAAAACAGAAATTTTCTTTTAATTATTTCTTCTTAATAACATAATATAAGAATGGCATATCTCTGAGTATCAAAATAACCAAAGCCAAATAACAGATTCAAAAGCAATCACCTCCTTTGCTCTGTACTTCAATCAGAGAGTATGTGTGAATCTGCATACTCTTTTTCCCACTTGCAGAACTACTGCCCAACAAGAAAGCCTGCCAGGTATAAAGCCAGACAGCATCTGAAAACACACACAGTCCCCACTGATCATGTACAAAAGGATTGATTCATGTGGAAACCAGGGGATAAAAATGAGGCCCTGCCTGCTTGGAGGGGAACAAAAAGGAAACCTTGACAATTTCATTGTTCACTGCCAGCAGTTCAGCAGCAAGCACTAACCTCCCTGAGCGAGGGCTGGTGGATGCCCCCGCATGCTCACTGCAGGGACATTCCGGTAGAGATCTACCTAGCTAGTGCTGAGGAACTATCCTGCTAGAATCCTTCTTGCTGTGCCTTCATGGGGAAAAAATTGCAAAACCACACTGGAACTTGCACGCCTCTCCTCTTCCAATCTCCTCAGGAACAGCAAGAGACTATCATCACATTTCTTGTCATCATGATTTATGAGGTCCCAAATCTTGGCAGGGGGAAGACACTTCTGAGAGCTCCCTTTCTTTCTTTAACCAGAGTTAGAGGCAAAGTCAGCCTAGACGAACAGGACTTCGGATGGGGACACAGGTTGCAAGGATGAAAAATAGTACCCATAATAGAGACTGTATGTGAATTTGGACCTCAAGGCTATGGGAAGGGTCTAACAGTAGGTTGGGTGAAAAGACACAAGAAAAAAAATTGTTAAGCCTCATTCCAGTTAGGCTGTTTTAATTAAAGACTTCCATAAAGTCTACATAGTCCTACACAGGCATGCACACACACAAAAACCATCACAATAGCGTGCACATATAGGCAGTCTGCACAGAAAGAGCCAAAATAAAAAAGACTGAGGACACAACCTTAACCATGAGACCACTTTTGCATCTCACAATAGCTAGTTTAAGGGGTTTGCAAAGCCGCTTCCATTTAGTAACTTACTGGAATTCACAGAACTCACTGGCAGATGATATGGTCCTGGTTATAGGTAGTACAAGAAAAGACTGCCAATTCTACCACCCAAGAAAGAGAGGCATAGGAAAGAGTGTGAGAAATTCTAGATACAAAGCTTTGGTTGTCCATTCTTCACGAATCAGGACACATGGCCCTTCTGGTATTAACATGGAACAACAGATACCAAGTACTGTCAGCCCAGAAGCACAGCTGAACTTCAGTGTCCAGAGTTTTTGCTACATTTCAAAAGACTGGTCATCTAACATTCATCTATGTGAATGAAGTTAGTTTCCTAGCCAGCCTATACCAGGTTACCTGAAACTCTCACATCAAACCATGTGATTATTCTTTCTAATGTGGAAAGATCCCATCCAAACAGACATCCTTACCAAGTAAGGGTAAGAAGCTGAAAGCAATGGTCAAAAATTCTTAAGGCAAAAGCAAATTTTTACTGTCCCTGTTTTCATATGGAAACACACATTGTTAAAAGAAATTTATTATTTCTTAATACTAGGAACAGTCTTCTCAGTTACTGGTTTATGGGACTATATTTGGTGTTTATCAAACTAAAAAAGGGTCCAGAAATTAAGAGTTCAGTATCACCGAGATTTATTTCCTACAATTTATTTTTTTAAAAGAGACTGAGATATCATTTGTTTCCAGGAATTGTCTAGGACTTACGGAAGCTATCCAAACCTATGACATTATCAAACGAACATGAATCCACAGACCTAAGCTCCCATGACAAGAATCAGTGAATAGGTACAGGACAAGTACAAAAGACAGCAGCAATAAAGCAATAAAGCACCAGAATTGAGCCAGAAGCAAAACTAAGGATTCTCGACTTCTATGCTCAGGTAATGGCAGGCTGCATTATCCCAGCGAATCTTTCTGAGGAAAAGAAGCAAAACTCACTGAATGCAAGTTTTGAATAAAACTTTTCAAAACGATTGCAAGCTGACAATGACATAGAAATTTCCAGATCAAAATGAAAGTGGAAAATAAAACTTAGATATGGCAAGTACTCCTGCCTGATGGAATTTTCCAGCCTAAAGACATCTGAGCATGTTTCAGATTTCTGAGATGAGGGTAAGTGTGAAAAGTTAGATGTAATGTCCAGGAGTGATGTCCAGCTTGAGACCCCCCTGCGACAAGAAAACTTAGATCAAAAAAACTGAACTGTCAGGGTAGAGGTGAGAGTAGCAAGAAGCAAACTAGCCATTGGGAAGTGAAGTATTCAGTTCAGTCCTGATGACACCTTAATTGTGGATTTCTGGGTTTTACAACTGTGAGAGAATATTTTGTCTGTTGCCTTAAGTCACAAGGTTTGCACTAATTTGTTACGGCAACCACAGGAAACTAATGCACCGTGCTCTTTCTGAGTGGTTGCCAATTGGACTCTGAGTCCCAAACCACCCACCTGATCTTGCTGGGGGCTTATGAGAATCTCTCCTGAAGTATGTCGAAGTCAGAGAGCAAACCTTCTGGGGACACAGTTTGAAGTCGATTTTCTGGCAATTGCCCCCCACACTAACTTTGAAAATGTGTTTTTACTGAGTGGCTGAAATGCACACATGCATTGCAGTCTGAGAACACCTTTAGCTGGATAAATGTTCCCGCAAGAGAACTAGTACAATGGCTGCTTTCCCCTTTTGTTGGAAAATACACAATAAAACAACATCAGGAAGATCTAAACATAGAAAATGCACAATAAGCCCCCTCTACACACCAGCTGAATATCAGTAGCTGGACAGCATCTGTGACACTGACCAAATACTCCCAACACAGGAGACCCCCACCTGCAGACACGAGCTCTTGGTAGCAAAAACTATGGCTCTCTGAAAAGAGAGTCTTTGAATATCAAAGCTAATTTTTAAATATTTTATAAGAAAATGCCAATTAACCAGAAATGAGCTCCACAGATTTCTTAATTAACTATATTATTTCTCCTCTTTATATTACACTTTGGGAAAAAAAGAAAGGCTGCAAATAGCAAGCTCTTGAAAGGGACCATATAAAAATATCTTAATTGTAAAGCTGATCAGACTAGGAATGTGCCTGTGTCATTTTCCATAATTTCTCTGTCTTTATTACTTGCACAGTTACTTCTGCTCAGCAGAGAAGTTTATTGTGCAAATCAAGGTTTTTCCTACCCAGGGAAGCTATCTTTAACCAGAATTTCTTTACTTCATTCTCTCCCTTTTTCTCTCCTTTCCTTCCTTGCTTTACTTCTGTGACTCACAGTCCCATGTATAATAATATCTTTGGATTGTGATATGTATTGAATAAATTAATATCTATAAAGCTCTATGAATAATGCTTATTTCATAGTAAACATTCAACATACACTGCTTCATGGCTACAGCTGCCTTGGAAGGTGATGAGCAAACTCTCTTTCAGCTCTTTCTCCCATCTGGGTACCAACAGCTTTCTTAGCATGCAGCGTCAGCACAAGGCACTCAGTGCTGAGAAGCAGAGAAATCAGGGCATTGAGAAAAAGCACAGTATTTGGGATGGTATTATGGTCTGTGGGGGTAAGCCAATTGTGGGTCATGACAAATAGTAAAAAGTATGGAATTTAGGACATGTCCAGGAATCCTAGATGCAGCTAAAGTCCCAAAGTTCAGTCTGCTGGGAGGTGGGAAGGGTGCCTCATTCCAAGTTCCTGGGACCTATGCTACATCTACCTTACATTTAATAGATAAATACATACCATGAGAAAAATGGGGAGTAAAATGAGGGACTCAAAAGCACTTCTTTTGTCCAAATTATAGTCTGTGTAAAAGATACAACCCTATCAATTTTTTATACTGTTAGCATTCAATTAGAGTCTAAGAAAAGTTGAATAAAAGTAACAAAATGTTAAATAACATTTGCTAAGTACTTGGATATCATTTCAAGAGGGTAATGGCTACATCAAATCATTTCATCTTTGCAATCCACTAGACAGACAGACAGACAGACAGACAGACAGACAGACAGACAGTAATCGAGTTGAGATCAAAACCTCTATATTCTCCTAAGTCTTACATACACAGTTTGGTAGAAGATCTGTATTCATTAACAAGGAATACAAACAGGGCTAAAGGAGCAGTCTTCTATAATAAAATTGAGTCTAAAGTATCTTAAGGATGTTGGAGTTGGCTCGTGTTATCAGCAAGAGGCATTTCTTGGTTGTAACAGAAGCTGATGTTAGCTAAAGAAACTGAACTGAATGAACCATTCAGAGCATTCCTCATAAGTATACCACAGAGCCATTGCTTAGGAATTGTCTCAACTGCTATGGCCCAATGGGAATGAAAGGCTAAAACCCAACTCCCTTGAAATTCCAGAAGCCACCAGAATATTAGTTTCTTCTGTATCAAAAACAACTGTCAAAATTGGGGTGTGTCTGTTGCCATATTTATAAACATAATAGGCACTGTCTTTTTCAGGCTATTTACCTTTGAACTCAATTCTCACATGGATAATGTAATTGCTGGAGGCATAAGAAACTACTACCATGGTGAGAGACTCCTAAGTCTAGCCATTCCTCAATGTGAACAAGCCAATTCAACAAGTGCTGGGCACGGAGAATACACGACAGATGTCCCTGAACTAGATGAAGACAAGCCATGAAAACTGACAACATGTGAGCACCTCAAATTCAGGAAAGGTTCATGGCACAGGTTAAGACCTTGGAGAGGATACTTCAGCAGGACAATAAGAATGATGAGGGAAATGCACAGGGAACCACCTAAGGTCTAAAATCTTCAGGATTTTTATTTTTATTACAGCGTCAATAAGAAAGTCTTTGCAAGATTTAAGGAGCAGAGCATTAGCTAATTTGCGTTGTTAAATATGATTGTGACCTTTGTGAAGAATGGATTTGAATATTACAAGAATAGAATTGGAGAGAGCATGCAGGAGTGACAGCAGTAAATCATAGGGAGATGATGGAACATACTCTATGGTGACATGGTTAAAGATGGCGAGAACCAGATCGATTCAAAACACTCAGATAAAATCAACAAGATTTAGCAATTCATTGGACTATAAGCAGAGAGGGAGCTAATAAAGCAAAGTTAGCACAATTTAATTGATAATCATGACAAGCTAGAAAGCAGTCAACATGGACAACTTTTTGCAGGAAAGATAATAAACAAAGCTTGGTATCTTTTTTTGACCTTCAAATGAGAGTTGAACACATGGTAGCTGGATAAACAGATAAGGACCTTAATGTAGATTCTGAAATGGGGATGTAAATGCTGTAGTTCTCACAGAGTTGGCATTTGAGCAGAAGTTGAAAAATAAGAAGAGAAAAAATCTTTGGTGCAGGCTTACATTCAAACATTTATAGGTAACCTAGAAAGAAAAATAATGAAGAGGGACAGAAATGTCCCTATCATAGGACACACGTTTTGTGGATGTAATTTTACCAAAAATATCACACAATTAGAAATGGAACCTAGGCTGCCTGACTCAAAACCTTATGATTTTCCTGTCTGTATAACTAAGGACAAATTACAAATCCGTAAGTGAAAGACTTAGACATCTCGAGAGTCAAAGCCACCATGGGAAGGGCACTGCTAGAGCAGGTATTTTGCTATACAAATAGCAAAATTAGGACCTAATTAGGATGTTGAGCACATTGACAATATCAAATCATTTAAAGGTAGAGAGAAGGTAATTCAAAAAAATAACAAAGTCCTTTTTTTTGCCAAGATGACAAAATTCAAGTCTAATTTTGACTTGTCCAAATAAGCTGGAAAATACTTGGAACTTAATCTTGCAATAGGATCAGCTTGCCACCATTTTGGATGTAAGATCCCAGATCATTTTACTGCAATCACTAAATTCTAGTACAAGGTCTCTTCCCAGCTATCAGGATTCCTGTCTTTAAACAAGAAATGCTAATTCAATCATATCCAAAGCATCTTAAGAAGCCTGCTGTTCATGACAAAGGGAGTGTAAGTGTAGCATCATCTTCACCATACTGCCACCACCCGAATGCCCAAGTGCCTGTGTATAGGAGCCACTATGGTTACTGGAGTTGGCAGACATAGAAAAGTGAAGAGCAGACTGCTGAGACTAAGAACAATGTCATGTCCTAAAAATGCTACTGTGTTAGCTTTCATATTGCTGGCACTAAGTTCAAAGCCCAGGTGGGCAGACTTCACCCAGACTGCCTGTCCTTGCCTACTGCACAGGTCTCACTAGTCTGCTTCTTAAGGACAAGAAAGGACACTGCTAGGTGATATGGCCACAAGCTGTTCAGGGAAGACACTTGGCTCAGCACATTTCAGCTATGAAGCAAGGCTGGGCTTGTTTCCGAGAGTCACAGAAAATAACTAATCATGCACAGCAGATTCGTTCTGATAGGCCTCTGACAGCTGCTCTGAGAGGTGGGTACTTACAAGCCCATCTTTCAACAATGAACTGACCCAAAGATTCAGGAAAGCTCCAGACAGGACCATATGGCCCAGAATAAAAACATATTTCAAACTCTGTTTATTATGCATATCTTTCAAAGGTTCACTACTCTGTGATGAAACATTGCACCTGTAAGGCTTTAATAAGCTTCCCAAGCAAGTACAATTATAAAATCACAGGCACCTGAAGAATTTGTCTTCTCTTATACTTAGACATCTAGTGCCCACTGATGCCTGGTCTCATTCCTTTTAATTACATGGGTTTGCAATATTTTGTGAGCTACAATCAATACTTATCCAGGAAATAAAATTCCTTATAGACCCCAGAATGAAGGGCATGATATATTTCTCTTCCTAAACTTTGGGGCTCCAGTATTATTGCTCACAAAACTTGCCAGTCTGCCAGAAAAAAAGATGTAATTCAATCATGCAGTCCTGCAAAGATAGGACAATATTTGACATGAATTGAGACTGAACATCACTCATCAACAATATAAGAATAGATTTTCCTCCTAAGTGCATCCAGGGACTCCATATCTGGTCCAAATATTTGAGAAGCACAGTGTGGCACATTCACATAATGAATATCCACCATGTAGCTATTATGTGCCAGACACCAGGCTGTATGCAGTGATTGAGAGATACATACACATAGTGTTGGCCTTTGGGAGTTGATGGTCCCACTGGGGAGGTGTATCCAAAAGAACTGGCTTGGGAATTCAGAGAGACATAAGCCATAAAAGACATTGGCTCAACAAAGCTTTAATCATCCCAGGAAGGTCAGGAATAATATTTCAGAGGAAAAGACATTCTCCTAGAAGTTTCAATAAAAATTCACCATCTAGACCTGAAAGAGAAACTATGTGACATATGATGGAAACTTGATTCATGTGTCATCTTCACTAGACTTTCCAAAAACTCAGAGCACTCTGACATACCTTGAGGCCCCAAATCATCTTTCCATTTTGGTTTCTAGTTAGCTTGTGCATGAGGAAGGCATGTTTGTCTGAGCTTACTCGGGTGATTAGATGGCTGGCTTGAAATGTAGGATAACCATAGATCCACTAGCATTAGAATCTCTGTCTCTAGGCTTGTCCCCAAATAATTTATGTGAAATTTGGGACCCTTCTACTCAACACATTGCGGCACAGTACCTCTCAGGATTTGAGGAATGGCTTTTCCACAACACGACTTGTCTGCATTTCCATGCAGGAAGACAGTAGATGAATGAACTTTGCTACTCAGATTCTTTCTCCCCTTAAGTCCAAGATCAAACAACAAAAAAGCTTTATAATCAAAGAATGATTATACCATTCTTGGCCTCCAAAACAAATAGGAGAACTATTGTATATATGAGGTGAAGATTTTAACTATGTTTTTCATGTTAGATGTAGACACATGAAGGAAATAGTAACTATGGCTTCCTAGATGCACCGATCCTGTCATCGCTGACTTATGAAAAGATGAGTTCCTTTGACAAAGGTTTATTATTTGGCAAGGGTATCGAGACATAGGAAGGAAAAGAAGGTAGAAAAACAAAAAAGAGATGGTAAGAAGAAGAGAGGGACATCAATTACCCCAATTAACAGTGCCTCAGAACTATTTTTATCTCAAAAAAATATGTTGCAAGGGTATTATCTTTCCAGCCTTGTTCTTCATCCTTAAAGAGAACAGCAAGGAATTACCAAAGATGGCACCTAATAGTTCCCCTGCATCTTCCAAAAAGAACAACTATTGTTTATTGCTAAAAGCCATATTGTTCACAATAGCCCTTAAAGATTGATGCTGCTGTGCCCATTATGTAAACACAGACAGAGAAGTTCAGAGAAAGTAAATGTGCTCCAGGTGGTTCAGAAAACAGGGACCAGCCATCTGCCTCCAAAGTCTCTGCTCCTTCCCAGACACTATCTACCCTTTTTCCTCATTAATCCTTATGAGGGTTCACAGTCCTGCTGAGGACACAGAATAGCCATTATTTCTCTCCCCCTTATTTAGGCTTTGAAAGTCTCTTGACCACAGCACTGCAGGTGGCCACAACAGATGGGGGTGACACAGGAATCTGCACAGGTGCCTTGCACAGGGCATGCAACTGACACTGCGATGGCCAAGAAATGTCTCTTTATTCAGCCTCCCTGTCTTTCATGTATTGGCTATCCTTTCCTGGTTTGTGCATTAAAAATACAACAATGTTTCTTAGAGGCATTGCAGAAAGATGAAAGAATGTGCGAGTAAAAGGAGAATCAGATGAACGTAGTTTCAGTCTTCTGAATACTTTATTGTATTTTCATTAAATATAATATTTAACTTCCATGAAGTCAACAGATACTGTTTCTCTAGTCCAAGTCTGAAGGCAGGAAAAGACAGTTGTTGGTGTTTTTCTGCTAAGTTACTGTAAGTACAGCAGTGAGAAGGGTAAGATCTGATCCTCAAGGGTTCCTCCATGAAAGAATAGCAATGAAACAGAACAGCTATAATCCAGAGGGGTTAGACTAAATGGTATGAGCAAAGATGAGAGATGGCTAACAGAGAGGATGCTGAAGAAAGAGATATGCAAGAGAGTAGATGACACTGGAATAACTTTGAAGGACAGGAAACCAGAAAATACAGACATAAAAAAGACAAGACATTGTTGTCTTAACTAGGTTAAGGGTTCTCAAAGAAATAGAACCAATAGCATATCTATTTATCTGTCTGTCTCTCAGTCTGTCTGTCTGTCTGTAGCTATTTTTCCTCTTACTCATCTACCCATTTACCTACTCATTATCTACCTATCTGTGTCTATCATTTGTCTAGGTACGTATCTACTTACCTACAAACAAAGATAAGAAGAAAAGTAAGGAGGAAGAGAGGAAACATTTTAAGGAATTTGTGATGATAGCAACTTTGAAGTTGTAAGATCAGAATTGGGGAGATTCAGGGCAGCAAATGATACAGTTCCAGTACAAGTCTGAAGTCAGGGAAAAATGGTTGTTGGTGTTCAAAAACAAGCAGAGAGAGCAAATTCTCCTATTTCTCTGCCTTTAAAAAAATTCTATTTATGCCTTCAATGGATTGGATATGGCCTACCTATACTGAGAAAACCAGACTCAGCCTATAAATCAAATGTTAATCTTATTCAGAAACATCCTCACAGACACTTATAGAATGTTTAACTCAATATCAGGATTCCTCATAGCCTAGTCAGTTTGACACATAAAATTTGTCACCACAGACACACACTGGGAACCACATCTAATTTACTGTGACATCGGCATTGATAAAGGCAAAAGGGTTAAGAGTGACCATAGCTAGGGAAGTAAGTAAAAGCCAGGTCATGGATGGTCTTGCTTGCCATACTAAGAAATTGGAATTTTATGGTGAAAGCACTGAGAAATTAGTAGGCAGTTTTAAGCAAGATATTGAGAAGACTGAGTTTGTATTGAAAACAACCTTGCCACCAGCAGACTGCAGACTGGAAGTCACAAGGCTGCTAGGCCATATGTTAAGTGCTGAGCCTTCTATGAGCTAGGAAGAAAGATACTAAAGATAGTGTTGAATTTTATAGAATCTTATGGAACAAGTTGTCCAGAAGAGTTTGAGATGGATGACACCCAATTTTAGAGCTATGTCAATTAGATTAGTAAGAAAGAGAATTTCAATGGGAAAACTGGGGAAAAGATTAGTGTGGATAATGAACATGAGGATTTAGAGTTGTGAGAGAAAAATGATACTATTTATTACTTTTTTATTTCGTTAAACAATACTATGAGGCTGTTTTTCTCATCTGAGATAAGAACACTGAGTTAAGACCGAAAATGACTTGCTCAAGCACCTGGATGTCACAGAGGGAAGAGCCATGAGTCTTTTCCACCTTCCATTTTCTTTCCACTACCTGATCTAGTGTAGATCACAACAGCAGTAAAACAAGAATAATATGATAAATGATCACGGTTGTCCAACCACTCTTGTTTTAACCAACCCCTATAGCAAGATGTCACGTGGTAGGTATTCACTATTGTGAGCTCTACTTGATAGCTGAAAGAAATAGGGTACACAAATGTGTTCTACATAAACTGTCTGAGATAAATAAAGGATGAGATGCAGTATCCATATGGAGAGGACCTAGGATCATGGCAAGTAGAACCAGACAGTACTAAGCTTTAAGGAACTGACAGGCCTGTGCATTCCCTGTTGGGGGGCAGGCTTCTTTCAGAGCCCTTTCACAAATAAAAAGCAACTCAGACACAGGACCCCATTGTATCAACTCCCTTGTAAAAAGAAAGAAGCATTTTGCACCACCTGACCCCTAACTTAAGTGCATACACACCAGTGCATCCAGAGTTTCCTAGATGGACTCCTAGTGTAGCTTTCTTCGAGAACTAGGACTGTTCATGCTGTCTGGGTTTCTAAATCATGGACATTTTCCAGCAGCATTAGTGAGCTGGGCTGTGTGATCCTAGAGAGGGATGAGCAATGGCAGGCTTGACTGCCCCGTACGTCAAGCTGTGGAAACAGCCCTCTGGAGGACACTCTTCACCCCCAACCCCAGCAACCAATTACTCAGAGCTCATTTAGTAAATGAGCTCATTCGGTGCCCTAATTGGAGCTCTGTAAAAGCAAACTTGCATCAAGAAGCTAGCTCTCTGTGGCTATATTTTCCTTTCCAGAACATCACAAGACCAGACTGGGTGGGTAGTGATGGAGAACACATATTCTAGTCCTTGGCTTCCTATTGCAAAATGCAAGGCTGGTATTTGCTGGCTTTGCAGACTTCAGCAAGCTATTCTATCCGCAGTTCCTCATCTGTGAAAAGGGAATTCATGGCATTGGAAGTCACAGAGGAGGTAATAACATACATACCTATGCCCACCTAGATTACTTCCTTCCCTGGCTTATTTATGCACAACAACCCACCTGAATACAAGTTATATAATATTAAAATATTTGTGTGGGGGAGAGAATTAATTTACTTGGGTTTGGTTATTCAGGTCTGAATGAATAAATTCAGGGCATCTGTGGAGCATGCTACACTGCTGTTCAACGGGCATTAACTCATACTTTATCAATAGTTTCTATTACTATGTAGCTAAGCAACTTTGCATCTACTTAAGCATTAGATAGTTACTGAATACAATTATCTCATTTATTTGATTTTAATCTCCTGAAAACAGGTTCCATGTATCTTCATGTCCTACAATACCATCAAAACACTCAATAGATATTTGTTGATAAGTATACTGGAATAAATCTCTGTTATTTCTGATGAAAATCAACTGGATTGACTATTGGTGAGTCAGTTTTAGTACCTATAAATACTTAGCTCTTCTCCTTTATTTGGCAGTATTGGATCTTAAATTCAGATCTTTGAACTTGCTAGGCAGCCTCTCTGACACTTGAGCCACTCCTGCAGCTCTTTTATCCTCTGGTTATTTGGGGAATAATCTCTTGTTTTTTACCCAGGGCCAGCCTGAACTGCAGTGTGCTATTTAGGCTTCCTACATAAGCTATTCGGTGCCCTAATTGGAGCTCTGTAAAAGTAAAATTGCATCAAGAAGCTAGCTCTCAATGGCTAGATTTTCCTTTCTGGAACATCCCAAGACCAGGTTGGGCTGGTAGTGATGGGGAACACATATCCTGGTCCTTGGCATAACCGACACACAGCACATCGCCTAGCTTTTCCTGAGGATTATCTAACTCCTCCTACCCAGAGCCTGAAGTTGTGATACTCCTAATCTCAGCCTCCTGTACTCAGCTATTAGTTCATCCAGCTATGAGTGTTTTGCCAACCTTTTGTCTGGACTAGCCTATCAATTTCTAATTTCCAAGTAGGTAGGCTTACAGGCATGAGTCACTCATGCTTAGTGAACTAAACAGAAAATTGTTTGATCTTAAATCTTATAGTTCTCGAGGTTGGGAAGTCCAAGGACAAGGTGCTAGTATTTGGTGTCTGGTAAGGATCTTCTTGCTGTGTCCTCACATGGCAGAGAAACAGAAGGACAAAACAGAGCCTAGCTAGTTCTGTAACATCACTAATCCAATTACATTGTGATCTAATCACCCCTTAAAAGGTTCACTTCTTAATATCTTCACATTAGTACTTAGGTTCAAACATGTGAATTGGTAAAACTCAACCGAAACCAATAGAACAAAATAGTAAAGTAAGGAGCCAAGCCAAGAACGTATGCTACTCATGAGCCACTGATAATTTACACATGAGTGATCTGTGATAAAGATAAAGGATGTGGGGCTGAGAAGGTGGCTCAGTGGTAGAGAGCTTGCCTTGCATGCATGGGACCCTGGGTTCTATTCCTCAGCACCACATAAGCAAAAAGAAAAAAGCCGGAAGTGGTGCTGTGGCTCAAGTGGTAGAGTGCTAGCCTTGAGCTGAAGAGCTGAGGGACAGCACCCAGGCCCAGAGTATAGGCCCCACGACTGGACCACAAAAAAAAAAAAAAAGGATGTGAATTCTGAAACCCTTTTGGTCCTAACTCTTCCAGAGTTGGGCAGTACACTAAGGAGTTCAATATACCCAGAGAAGTGAATGAAGATTCTGAGTTAACTATAATTGTCATTGAAGCTGGTCAAAACTGATGGAATCATTCTATTGTCTAAAAACATTTAAGCAATTTTAATGCATATAAACATTTAGCATTACTAGAAAAATATTAACTCTATAAGCACTTAAGGCCTGCATATTTAGTGGTCACTGACTGAGGATTATAGTTGCCAAAGTCAATACTGAAAATAATAAACTTAAAATGTGATAAAAAGCAAATTGCTATTTATCCTCTATGAAAACAGGATGATTTGTTGTACAAATCCTGTCATAACTTTTGTGGAGTGAATACAGATGTTGATTGAAAATTTCAGCAATTTATACCTCCAGCCTTGCCATTCCAATAGATTTAGGAAAGAAGGTAAATTACTCCTCATTATCAAGTTTCTATAGAAATAATTTCTCACTTCAAAAATACAAGGAAACATTGAAATAGTTTCTCTTATTTCGTTTAGTCATTTTCCTGGTTCCAGAAACAGAAGCAAATACAATGTGACTAGCTAATTCCCAGCTGCGTAAAGATTTAAACCCATGTCTGAAAACTGGACAATCAAATTATGTAGTAGCCGAGTAGCCAGAAATAAACCCAATAGCTAAATGTAGTTTATTCAACATTATTAACACAAATAAAATTTATACCCATAGTCCTACACATTAAAAACAACTTTTCCCCAAACAAAGAGCAATATTTTGCTGTGCCAATCAAATTAAACCACCACAAACATATGGAAAGAAATCAATTTGGTAACAAAACTTTGAAAAGTATGGCATTTATCATGTTCAAGACAGGCTCATTTCAGTTTTAAATAAACTTTCTTCTTCCAAGTAAGACATTTTTTGTTTTGCTTTGCTGGGAATGTACTCAACCCAAACATCCTGTCAACCTAGCTATAAAACCCTTTTTTCCCAACCCTACATTAATTAAAAGAGGGAAAACAAGAATAAACATATATAATATATGTATTGATTTTAGGTAAAAGTGAGACCAAATCCTATGCCAAGAATGTAAGAATAAGAGTCTGAGAATTATGGTGAGAAAGGTTTATAGGAAAAGCCTGTCTTCTTGCTTCCTATCAACATTTCCAGAGACTAATTGCAAAATCACCTCAGCAAATCTCCTTGACTAACAGAAGAGAAGCCATTTTTAAATGGCCTTCAAAGTCAGAACTCCACAGACCTCTACAGATGAAAACTGATAGCCTCCGATAGAGCCTTAGGCCTGAACAATAAGTGCATCATCTACCCTCCCGGAATCATACTCCTAAATTAGCGGATTCCACAGCCACCATTAACTCCCATTTGAGAGACACAGTCAAGATCAGTCTTCCAAATCATGTACCACAATAGGCTCATCTGCACATTATAAGCAGGTGAACAATACAGATGAGGAAAAGGGAATAATGTCAGTGCTAAAGTGCAGACAAGAATGGAAGGGCAGGGAAAGAAAGGCATGGAGTATACATTTTAAAGCACAAAGAAAACTTATAGGTTACCTAGTCTGGTCTTGTAGCTTCCATCACATGCAAGTGTGGGAGTAAAACTGTGGAATGCAAAAACAGCCCCGCTGGCAAGGAAGAAATGAATGTGTGCTGCCAAAAGCCCACAGGGTTTCTCAGCATTCCTCCAGCTCCCTGGTTATTCTTCTAAAAACAGAAACAGTCAAAACTATTGTGTCAAAATTAAGTGAAGAGTTGGCTTTCCTTCTGGGAATTTTAAATTTGCATTCCATTAAAACCAATCAATTGAAACTTGGAAGTAAGTTTCTTTGTTGTATTTCAGTTTTATCACATGCATCCTTCATTCATTTATTCCTTCATTCCTTCATTCATTTTTTCCCCTAAGTCAACCTCCCAGTGTCAGGAACTGCTTGGTTGCAGGGGTATGGCAATGAACCAAGTAGAATGTCCTGGAAGAGGACTGTCAATAAATAACTTCAAATATTTGTGTATCAGGCGGTGAAAGATGGTATCATGAAAATGAAATCCAGTGACAGTAGAGATTGTCAGAAGAGGCTAGTTCATATAGTTTAATGCTCAAGGAAGGCTTCACTGATCAAGCCAGTTGACATGATAGTTATAGAAAGAACATCATAAAAGAATATATAGTAAAAGCATTCCAGGCCAAGGAAATAGTGAGTACAAAGGCTTTTAGGTAAGAAGCAAGAGGAAAGCCAGACTAAGTTTGATGGATAGATCATGTGTAGTAGAGGGAGGAACAGGCAACAAGATCAGGTAAAAGTTTTATAAGAAATGAATGGACTTCCAATCTTATTCTCAGTGAAATGGAAAGTTAGTAGCGTATTTTGAGAAGAGAATTATTTGGCTGATATGAAAATGATATGGTTAGGAAGCAACCGTATAGCTCTATATAGTTATAGCTATATAGCTGTATAGCTACATTGTTATAGGCCACACAAGAGATATGATGGCAAAATGGACTTGCATGTAATCATAGAATTTTGGGGCACAGCTGGAAAGAGTTGTTTTGAAGTGTGATAGAAAATGAAGAGTCAATGATGACTTCATAGTTTTTACTTTACCTTGAGTGACTAAAATGATCATTTATTGAGCCAGAAAACATTGTGAGACAATTCTTCACATTTCCTAAGAACAAGGTTAAACTTAAGATACTTATTAAAAAGCTAAGTGGAAAAGTTCAATAGGCAGTGGTATATACAAGTCTAGAGATCAAAGAAGAGTCAACAATGGCAGGTCATAAATCATAACTATTAGATAAATGTTATCTAAAGCCAAAACTGGATGAGATCATCCATAGAGAGATCATAAATATAGACTATTTCTAGTGACTTAGTCCTTGTATATTTTGTGATTAGAGAAAACTGAGAAGATTACTAGTACTGTAGGAAGAGAAGGAAAAGATAAAATATTGAGGCACATGGCTCAGAGGCCAAAGGAACAACATAGTTCAAGAAAAGTATGTGAATTGCTAATAGGTAATGTAAGGCATTGACTCAGGCATTACCATTTCATTTCATTGGGCAACACACACACACACACACACACACACACACACACACACACACACACACACACACACACACACACACACACTCATACACATACTGAGTGGGGAGGAGCTGAGAGAAGAGTGTGAGAACTGAAGGGTTATTACGGGAGTTCTCAGACCATGATCCTAAATACCCAGATCCTGATTCCAAATGCTAATAAATCAACCTTAAAATTAAGAGTCAGAATTAAGGCAACAAGATAAAAGATTAGCAGCAATCCAGCCTAGAGTTACCAATGCAATTATGTACAGATTGGAATGCTGAAGTTGTAGACTGACCCAACCATGAAAGGGATTTGAGACCAAGACTGCACAGAGTATTTTATGGAGGAGGCTGAGATATCTGATACTAAAAGCCAGGAGATTTCCTTCCAGGTGCCAAAGAAACCAGCCCAGCTCTTTATGACAGATCATAGTTTATTGATTCTTACTTCTAGCTACTTTTTTCCCACACAAGGTAAAAACTTCTTCCTGTTGGAAGGATTGCTCTATGGTATACTTTAGAGCATATACCCTCATGGTATACTTTAGAGCATGGTGTAGTTGGTGTGGTTGTAAAGCAACAGCCCATTTTCCTGTTTGTGCCCATATATATCACATGTGCTGAATCCCTTTCTCAGTCTCTGCCTCTAGAAAGCCAAAGGTAGGATACACAAACCCATTTGACACCTCTGAGATACTTCCCTTTGTAACTGAACTGCAATTGCTCAGCCTTTCATTTCATCTAAAAATTATTTGTTTCTGCAATTTGAGTATGACAGTCAAGTCTATGTTTGGCTAAGCACTTTCTGACTAATTCTCTTGATAGAGAGCTTCTTGCAGGCAAGAACTCTATCATTTTTTTTTTTTTGCTAACCTGTTTGAGTCCTAAGTGAGTCTATAGGAAGTCCAATATAGAAAGTAAGTGCTGGATTTATAAGATTATTTCTTTGTTGCTTTGTATGTCCCTCCCCCACAGTATAACTCCTGCTTTCACTATATTTGATATCGGTATAATTTGTGGAGGAGATGGGGAAAAACAAGTCGTTTAAGGATACAGGTGGACCCGTTGCAACTATGAGAAGTACAAGTTGTCATGTCGAAAATGAACTTTACAACTGTGGTGTGTGTGGGGGGAGAGATTGGGTGGGGGGACGGGGGGGAGGCTGGGAAGGGATGTGAAGGGTAAACAAAGGAGGAGGCTGCAATGCTTGATAAGAAATGTACTCATTATCTTGCCCATGTAATTGTAACCCCTCTGTACAGTATGTTCACAAAAAATTAAAATTAAAATTTAAAAAAAAAGAAAGTAAGGGCTGGGTCACAGGGGAGCTCTATGTGGAGTCTTTTGAGGAACCTCCATACTGCTTTCCAAAGTGATTGAACAAGTTTACACTCCCGCCAACAATGAGTAGGGTTTTCCTTTGGCCACATCCCTTCCAGCATCTGTTGTTATTACATTTCTTGATAATAGCCATTCTAACTGGGGTGAGATGGAATCTCAATGTTGTTTTGATTTGCATTTCTTTTATGACTAGAGAGGGTGAGGATTTCTTCATGTGTCTATTGGCCATTCTTATTTCTTCTTCAGGGAAGTTTCTCTTTAAGTCTTTAGCCCACTTATTAATCGGGCAGTTGTTTCTTTCAGAATTTGTTGTTGGGGGATTTAATTTTTTGAGTTCTAAATATATTTTATTTTTAATTTTTGTTCTTTTTATATATATATATATATATATATATTTAAAGATACTGTACAGAGAATTTACAGTTACATGAGTAAGGTAATGAGTCCATTTCCTATCAAGCATTGTTATACCCTCCTTTGTTTTTCCCCTACCATCCCCTCCCTCCCCAACTCCTTCCTACCCCCCACAAAGTTGTTTGTTTTCAACATACTGTCTTGATATATCATTGTTACAATGGGTCATCCTGTATCCTTATTTCAGCATTTTGTTATTTCCCTTCCCCTTATTCTTGTTTTAAGAAATGCTTTAGTGGAATTCATGATCAGACACGGTTCTAACTCCCAAATTTGTCAAATGTATAATCTTCAGAAAGTTATTAAATCTCTTTATTCTTCCATTTCTATGCCTCAAAAATAATACTCCTTTCATTGTTGCATTAAGAATTAGCAGTGAACGTACAGAACACCTTATAAAAAGTATGGCAGAAAACCAACAGATGTTATTATGTGAATCAGAAATCATCCCCAAACTTAGCATACAAATTATAAACAGAAATTAATATTTTCTGTATTAAATAGGAAGGATAAACATGAAATACTCCACATGTAGGGAAGAATGACAATGGTTAAGATTCTGAAGGGAAATTAGGCAGAGAGAGCATGTAAAAGTTCCATTGGATTGTAGCTCAAAAAGAACTATAGTTTGAAGACTGCCCAGGCAGAACAGTCCACAAGATTTCATCTTCAAAATAGCCAGCAGGACAAAAATAAGTCAGGAGGCATGGCTCAAGTGGTACGGTGCCAGCTGAGGAAATATAGGGCCATGAATTCATATCCTGTTTGTTTTTTTTAAGGGTTCAAACACTGGTTGCTTACATCTATAATCCTAGCAACTCAGTAGGCTAAGATCTGAAGACTGTGGTTCAAAGCCAGCCAAGGCAAGAAAGGCTCTGAGACTCTTATCTACAATTAATCAATAGAAAACTGGAAGTGGAACTGTGTCTCATATGGTAGAGCACTAGCTTGAGCACAGAAGCTCAGGAACAGCACCTGTGCTCTTAGTTCAAGCCAAATAAACAACATAGAAAAAAAAAGAAAACAAAAATCAATTTCTTTGACCAAAGCATCATCACCTTAGGAGGATCAGGATTTTTCTGGATGTGAACAATGAGAAGATTGAAACTGAAATTAGGAAAGCAACTCCATTTTTAATTGCCTTAAAAAAGTAATAATCTAGGAATTAACCAAAGATGTGAAGGACCTCTATTATGAAAACTTTAAAAATCTGAAAAAGAAATTGAAGCAGATTTAAAGAAATCTATGACCCTGGATTGGAAGGATTAGCATCATGAAAATGGCAATACTGCCCAGAAAAATTTACAAATTCAATGCAATGCTCATCAAAATCCCAACAACATTCTTCAATGACATTGAGAAAGCAATACAAAAATTCATGTGGAATAATAAAAGACTCCAAATATCTAAAACAATCCTTAGCAAGAAGAACAGTGCTGCAAGAGTATTAATCCCAAACTGCAAACTTTATTAGAAAGCCATAGTTATAAAAACAGCTTGGTGGGCTGGGAAGGTGGTTCAGTGGTAGAGTGCCTGCTTTGCATGCATGAGGCCTTAAAGGTTCGATTCCTCAGCATCACAGAAGCAAAAAAGAAAAGAAAAAGCTAGAAGTGGCACAATGGCTCACGTGGTAGAGTATTAGCCTTGAGTTGAAGAGCTGGCCCAGAGTTCAGGCCCCATAACTGACCAAAAAAAACAGCTTGGTAATGGCACAGAATAGGCCTGAAGAACAATGAAACTGAATAGAAGACCCAGAAATGAACCCACAGACCTAGAACCACCTAATATTTCATAAGGAAGCCAAAAATCCAGGTTAGAAGAAAGACAGCCTCTTCAACAAATGGTGCTGGCAAAATTGGCTATACACATGCTGAAAAATAAAGCTAGATCCTTATATATCACCTTGTAACAGAGTCAATCTAAATGGATCAAAGACCTCAATGTAAGGCCAGATAACAAGAAAATATTATAAAAAGAGGTAAGGGAGACACTAGGTCTAGGCATGGTCTAAACTTCCTAAGTAAAGATCCAGAATCACAACAAATCAAAGAAAGACTGGATAAATGGGATCGCATCAAACTGAAGAGTTTCTGCACAGTGAAGGACATAGATAACAAGATAAATAGAAAGCCCACAGAATGGGAAAGGTTTTTACCAGCTATGTATCAGATAAGGACTTCATATCTAAAATATATAGAAAGCTCAAATAAGCCCTCAAGGAAACAACAACCCATTTAATAAATGGGCTAAAGACTTAAAGAGAGACATCTCAGAAGAAGAAGAATGGTCAATAGACACATGAAGAAATGTTCAACATCACAAATTGCAAAAGAAATACAAATCAAAACAACATTGAGATTCCACCTCACCCCAGTTAGAATGGCCATTATCAAAAAAAACTAACAGAAATTAGGAAAGCAACTTCATTTGTAATAGCCCCACAAAAAATAAAATACCTAGGAATTAACTTAACTAAAGAAGTGAAGGACCTCTATGATGAAAACTTTAAAATCTTAAAAAAGGAAATCAACACAGAACTTAAAAAATGGCAAAACCTCCCATGCTCCTGGATTGGAAAGATTAACATCGTGAAAATGGCAATACTTCCCAAGGCTATCTACAAATTCAACGCAACACCTATCAAAATTCCAACTTCATTCTTCAAGGAAATAGAGGCAATCCAAAAATTCATATGGAACAATAAAAGACCCCGAATAGCAAAAACGCTCCTCAATGGAAAGAACACTGCTGGAGAAATATCAATACCAAACTTCAAACTCTACTATAAAGCCATAGTAATCAAAACAGCTTGGTATTGGCATAAGAACAGATCTCAGGACCAATGGAATAGAATTGAAAACCCAGAAATGAACCTACAGACCTATAGCCATCTAATCTTCTATAAGGGAGCTAAAACAATAGAATGGAAGAAAGACAACCTCTTCAGTAAATGGTGCTGGCAAAATTGGTTAACTACATGTAGAAAACTTAAGCTAGATCCTTATATATCACCCTGCACCAGAATCAACTCCAAATGGATCAAAGACCTTGAACTCAAAGCAGACACTCTGAAAACATTACAGGATGGAATAGGAGAAACCCTAGGTCTCCTTGGCTCAGGCCGAAATTTTCTGAATAGAGACCCGGAAACACAACAAATCAAAGAAAGGTTGGCCAAATGGGATTGCATAAAGTTGCAGAGCTTCTGCAGGGCAAAGGACATAGCTAGCAAGATCAATAGAAAGTCCACGGATTGGGAGAAGATCTTTACTAGCCATACAATGGACAAGGGTCTCATATCTAAAATATACTTGGAACTCAAAAAATTAAACCCCCCAACAACAAATCCTCAAAGAAACAACTGCCCAATAAATAAGTGGGCGAAAGACTTAAAGAGAAACTTCTCTGAAGAAGAAAGAAGGATGGCCAATAGACACATGAAGAAATGTTCAACATCCCTAGCCATAAAAGAAATGCAAATCAAAACAACATTGAGATATCACCTCACTCCAGTTAGAACGGCAAAAATCAAGAACTCTAACAACAACAGATGCTGGAGGGGATGTGGACAGAAAGGAACCTTACTTCATTGTTGGTGGGAATGTAAACTTGTTCAACCACTTTGGAAAGCAGTATGGAGGTTCCTCAAAAGTCTTCACATAGAACTCCCCTATGACCCAGCAATCCCACTTTTGGGCATTTACCCAAATGTTCACAAACAAGACCACACTAAAGCTACCAGCACAACAATGTTTATTGCAGCATTATTTACCATAGCTAAGATATGGAACCAACCCAGATGCCCCTCAGTAGATGAATGGATCAAGAAAATGTGGTATATATACACAATGGAATTCTATGCCTCCATCAGAAAAAATGACATTGCCCCATTAGTTAGGAAATGGAAAAACTTGGAAAAAATTATATTAAGTGAAGTAAGCCAGGCCCAAAGAAACATAGGTCCCATGGTTTCCCTTATTTGTAATATCTAATATATGTATGAGTCAAGTGGAAAAGGTCAGATAATGTGATGTCAGGAAAATGAACCCTTAGATATGTATTTTAATGTTTTTTTTCTTTTATGCATGTGTTTCCAACGCATTTATAAGATTATCTCTTTGTTGCTTTGTATGTCCCTCCCCCACAGTATAACCCCTGCTTTCACTATATTTGATGTCAGTATAACTTGTGGAGGAGATGGGGAAAAACCAGTTGTTTAAGGATACAGGTGGACCTGTTGCAACAATGAGAAGTACAAGTTGTCATGTCCAAAACAAGCTTTACAACGTCGGTGCGGAGTGGGGGGGGGGGGAAGGAGAAGGATTGGGATTGTGATTGGGGGGGAGGGGGGAGGCTGGGAAGGGATGTGAAGGGTAAACAAAGGAGGAGGCTGCAATGCTTGGTAAGAAATGCACGCATTATCCTGCCCATGTAATTGTAACTCCTCTGTACAGTATGTTCACAAATAAAATAAAATTAAATTTAAAAAAAAAACTAACAATAACAGATGCTGGTGGGGATGTGGCCAAAAGGGGACCCTATTACACTGTGGTTGGGAATGTAAACCTGTTCAACTACCCTGTAAAGAAATATGGAGGTTACTCAAAATACTAAACACAGAGATTCCCTATGATCCAGCAATCTCACTCCAGGGCATCTATCCAATAAAACAAAGAAGGCCACACTAAAGCTATCAGCACAACCATGTACATTGCAGCATTATTTACTATAGCCAAGATATGGAACCCAAATATCCCCCAGTGAATGACTGAATCAATAAAATGTATTATATATACACAATTTCTAATCCTCCAGCAGAAAGAGTGATAATATACTACTTGTACGAAAATGGAAAGATTTGGAAAACAATTATATCAAATGAAGTAAGCCAGACCCAAAGAAACATAGGCTGCATGGTTTCCCTCTTTTGTGGTAACTAGAACATGCCTATAAATTTACAAGTAAACACACTGGAAGGTAAAAGACAAAAACTACACTGGGACATGATCAAGGATAAGGTTTCTAGACATTAACATGGGGAGACTTGAGGAGGATATTCTTAGGAGAGGATCACAAAGGCTCAATAGCTATGTGCATATGTTCATATAAAATATTTTTATGTTTTATGTTTTTATTGTAAAAATAGTGTACAAAGGGATTACAGTTACATAAGTAAGGTAATGGGTACATTTCCTATGGAGCATTGTTACCTTCTCCTTTATCTAAATATACTCCAAGAAATGGAAACAAGAGGGTTTTTTTTCTTCATTGCTGTTTTTGGTTGCAGATAATGGATAAAAGACAGAAGCAATTGTCAGCGGTAAGAGAGACAGAGGTATATAAGATCCCTGAACTGCTAAAACTTACCATAGCATGACTAGCGAAACTTCCATTGGGTTGACCAGATGTCAGAACATAGACAGATTTAGTAATGAGGGCTATTCAATGAGTAATGAGCATTTGAAGTGAGAGTCATAGTGTGGCCTGAGGCTGGCAGAAAAAGTTAAGCTCAACCTCCAAACCCTGGCCCAAGAGAGTACAAAAGATGAGTGTGGAGGGAACTCTCCATGAGCCCTATAACCTGCCACACAGACATGTAACAGTCAGTCAGTGAATGGAGATTAGAAGGATCTGAAAAGATCCTTAGTACCTAAAATTGGTGAGGACTTTTGTGATAACTATAATTCTAGTGATAGTTCACTGAAGAATTTCAAAATAAGGTTTTCCATGCATATGGCTTAAATGGTGAAAACACCCCTGTGAAAATATTCAACAATAAAAAATGTCATTATGAGACTCTCTGATTAAATAAGCTAATATGGATTCTCCAGTTACAGAATTAATTTGTAACAACTCAACAGGGAAATTTTATAGACAATTCACATATGTGTGTGTGTGTGTGTGTGTGTGTGTGTGTGTGTGTGTGTGTGTGTGTGTGTGTGTGTGTGTGTGTGTGTGTGTGTATGACAGAAAAAGGAAGAGTAAGGAAAAGAACAAACTCACTTGTTAGCTTGTTCTGGAGTTTTTCTGAATGGTTTAAATTAGGCAAAACTATCATTTTCAGTAGTTAAATTTCAATTTTTAAAATCATATATCTGATTAGCAAATACCTTTGCACCTAAAGAACATTACAATAGTGTTAATCTACCTCTGTTTAAGTAGATTCCATAAACCTGCTTTTCTGAGAAAATATCCTCAAGAAGGAGTTGAAATATGGAAAGAACTCCTAATCTATAGGCATACAGTCCACTGTTCAAGATCTCTACCAAACTGTCCTTTCATTTTGTTATCACTACAATGTATATCACTAGAGAACTTCTCGTGGGTCTCCATGGGTATTGCTTTTATCTGTCTCCCATAACTCTGCTCCCCAACAAACCATTTTCTGGAGAAATAATTTTCCAGACTAACTAAAGATGGTGGTTCAGATGGATCTGGTTCTCCCCGCTGATTTCAGGTAGACACAGACACACCTCTTTGTTGTCCATCGCTATTTTACAAAGTAAAATCACAGGGTTTGTGCCAAAAATGGGCTCCTGATTCAAGTTATCTAGTCACCAATAAGCTAGCATTAACTGGAGAAATGGGAAGAAGCTTTTGTATTCTCTGCTCTTGAATATACAAGCTATAATCTGCATCTGCTATTGATCACAAAGGCTGAGAGTTGTCCTTTAGGCATTTGAGCACTGCAAACTTGAAGAACTATTCCTGAACCTTCCAGCTACTTGAGTAAATGGGTTCCCAAATTTCTCAAACCAGTTTCTGATAAGTTATTTATAACTGAAAGAGATACATCTGATATTCAATGTCTAAATGTTGAATCCTATGCAATATGGAAATGTCCAAATACTTTTTGTAGTATATGCAGAAAGTGTGTGAGATAAACTATAAATCACTGCGAAAGTTTCCTAACTGGTTTTTATTAGTACAAGTTGAAATTTGAAAATTTCAGTAGTCACTTCAAGTTCAAACCCTGCGATGTTTAAGAGTTCTTACATTGCATAAATCAAGGTATAAACTTGCATGTAAAATGTTACAAAGGACATTTGTCCTTAGAGATTCATCAATAGACAACTGTGTTTCTTTGCCTGATACTGTAAAATATAAAAACTTTGAGACAAGGAAGCTACATCTAGGGTTTACAGATTAGTCATGGAAATAAGGTTGTAAATTCTAAGACAAAACAGAAAGAAAACTCCAAAAGATGCTTTTGTTTTTATCTTTCTTTTAGTATCAGTGGGGACTTCACAGTGGGTAATATATATCACCAATGTGCTAATTACTCTGTGTTTCTTACATTAAGGGTATGTGTGTGTGTGTGCGCGTGTGTGCTTCCTTCAAAGTGATCACAAATGGAACATCATCATTTTCCTTAGATCTGAGATCTGAAAATGTCCACAAGCAATATAGTTGTAGAGATACAATAACCAGCCAAAAAAAAGAAGAAGAAAAAAGCTTTAAATATCACCAGCTACAAAACTTGGAATATAAAATGTAAAATTTGCAGAGGCATGACTAATGGGGTGATTTCTATTTTTCCAGCAACTGAACGCCCAGTCCATGAACCGAACACATATAATACTTAGAAAACAGTCTTAGAGAAAACTGACAGATATATAGGGTGTTTTATCTTTCATTATGTGATTTGTAGAAGTAATCTCTACTGGAAATACTTCAAAGGAAGGCATTAAACAAGTGTAAAATAACTAATCTACAAGTATTTATTAAATGTTTGGTGTGTAGCCAGCCAAATCCATGGTGATTGAGGAGGAAATAAGAAAGTGAAACCTAAGGCCCCATTGAAAGTAACTGGCTAACTGTGTCCTCCTCTTTTATCCATCTTCCCTTTTACCACCATGCACATGGTTCCCAGAAAACCTGGTTCAAAGTGCAATCTCAATCCAGTTGCTCTCCAGCTCACACATGTCGAGTGACTCCTCACCATCTACCACATTCATCCTAGTCTCCCAGATTGGCAACAAATTCCCAATCAATTACTCTAAACTTGTCTTCTGTCATTTCCTATTCAGAAACAACAAATTCAGATTGGTATCTTCATCTGAGAAGGCCTTGGTCCTAAAACAGGAATGACAAGGGTAACAACAATATTGCTAAAGAAGGAGAAAAAGAAATATGAAGGGCAAGATGGAGTCCATGGTGGCTCTAGTCTGTAATCTCAGCTACTTGGGAGATGGAGAGCAATCAGGAGAACCAGTTTTTTGCCAGGCTAGGCCAAAAGCAAAAGACAAAAAAAACTAAATAGTGATATTTCATCCGAATCACTATGTCAGGTGTGTTGGAATACAACTTTGGTCCCAGCTACCTGGTATTTAGTAGTTGGGAAGATTACAGTCTGACTTTGGCCTCAGGCAAGAGCATGAGACCCCACCTAACAAAAGAAAGAAAGGAAAGTATGAAATGGTAGAGTACACACTAACAAGAATGAGGCCCTAAATTTAAATCCCAGAATTGTCAAAAAAAAAAAAGAAGAAAAGGGGGGAGGAAGAGAAGAAAGGGAAGGAGTAGGAGGAAAAGTAAAGGAAGAGAGGGAGAGGAGACTAACATTCTTTGATTGGTTACCATGTGCCAAGTGGTAGCTACATGCTAAGTAATCAATACTTCATATGTCTAATGTCAGTCCTATCTAGCAGGTACTCATCTCAGTCCCATTTTGTTCTAGTGAGATAAAAATTCATGAAACAAAACTAATCATTTTAAAGAAAGCAAGTGTTTTGTGTGACCTATCACTTTTATTTACTTCTCAAATGTGCTGGTCATTTCCCCAGGAAATACTCATTAAGAAGTTACTCTCCATCTTCCTCTCCTCCCAACCACTGTACCCGAACATTTGTGTTCTGTTTCTAAATCATCATTTGAAAATAAAGAAGTGAAGCCTTAAAGAGGTTAGGTCACTTGTTCATACATCCCACTGCTAGGGATGATCTAATATAAGGTTAATCTCTTTCTTAAGCTAAAAAAAAATTTGAAACACAATTACTAAAAGAATAAGAGATCAGAAGTAAGACTAGATACAGTGACCTCCACTGATACAGTGGAGATACATAAAATGTTAAATGGATTGAATTCTACACACACACACTGCAAAGAGACACCATGTAATGGGCTGAGCAAACATCCCTGGCATTTTTTATGTTTCTAAGGAACCCTGGACCTTCAGGTCACCATTTGCTATAATGTGAATGTTTCGTATCCCCAAATACATTCATGCATACAGATACATACATAATTTTCTGTGTACATATATATCAGTATTTTATTTATTTATTCATCTATTGGCAGACACTTAGGTTGATTCCATTTCTTAGCTACCATGAGTAATACTGTTTCACTTCATTACATGGTTCCTTCTACACAAATATGAGATACATCTTTTAAGGTAGGATACATTACTATAACACAGTAAATGATCATCAGAATGTTCTCTCCAAAATCTATGACAATCTTTGCTATTCTGTGTTACTGATAGACACTTGACAGTGAATATTACATCAATGTAATCTAAGATAGTAAAGAGGTAAAGATGGTTAGAGGTGAAGCTATAGAATTTATGTTTTTTCAGTGCAGAAATTAATGGAATCCAGTGAATACTTGAATTTAGGATATACTGGAGATGTGCTTCATTGGATTTATTATTTGTGCTCTAGTTATCTCTACATATGACTGACATACAATGGGGTTCTATAAGGCCCATGAAAATAATATAATTCCACCATTGAATGATATATTCTTTTGTGTTGTGACTTTTCTGTTTTGCTAAGCCTTTTGAAATCACAGATGCAGATGGTCTTCAAGAGTCTTTCTTTTGAGAACCCCAGAAACCTATGCCTAGAAAGAAATTGATTGGCTTTCATCATGCAAACTCAGAGGTTTACAGCAAAGTTTGTTTCTAGAAGCTCAGATGATGTCTCTAGAGATCTGCATTCTTTCCATTTATTTGTTCTGACTTCTGTAATATCTGTTCCCATTTCAGGATTCCCTCAGTGCTCCTCCACAGCTCCAGGCTCCGTGTATGGTAAGAGCTCCCAGAGTTCCATATTTCTCTTTTTCATATCCCTTGGGAAAGACTAACATTGTTCTTTAGTGGCTGTCATGGAAGAGAGGAAACTACCCTTGCAGAAACACTAACAAAAGGCTTCTTGCCTCTCTTTACCTGTCAGTGGGTTACATCTCTCCATGCTCCAATCAGTGCCTCAGGAATGTGATTTTCCTGAGTGACTGTTGCTAATCAGGTCTCTTCTCTAATTCTTGCTGACATGGGGACAGAATGAAGTGCTCCAAGGAAATGGGATAATATCAGAAGTGGTAAGATTTTTCCCACTAGAAAAGGGAAAGGCACATTACCGTGTCAAGTTTTAAATATTTCAAGAATGTAGTCACTGATTATCAGCCGTTGTAGCACCTGTGACTATGACTAGTATATGGGAAAATTATTCTGGGTGAATCATAGGGGTAGGCATACTTCACCTCCACTCCTGAAGTGGTACCTGGTAGAGCTGGAGGTTTCAAGTACTGAATGTCTTAGGCCATCATGAGCATAGAGAGTTATAAAGCACGGCAAGGGAAGAAAGGCAGCGAAGTGCGGGGAAGGGAATGAGGTTTTGCCTACTTGACAATTTTGCCTTCTTTGTTGAGAAAGCTCAGGATGGGCAGGCTACAAAATGAGCCAAGAAAGACTGCAAAAACAAGCATACACTAGAGCAACCCTCAGATGGGACGATCCTCCTGAGAATATTTTTTATGTCCTAGCTAATTAGCCAAATAGATAATTCATTTTACTCTAGAGAATTCAGTGTTTCCCTAAGGGGGGTAAATGCTCAAGGTCTGCCAAAAGAAGAGGCTCGGGCTGCTGTGAGTGTTACTAAATTGCAAACATCTACCCTCCAGGGCTAAGCCCAGCAAGGACAAAGTAAAGACAAATTATTTGGCTTTGGGGAGAGTCATTCCCTTGGGAATCCCTTCACCCCCTTCCTACTAATTTCCCGTGCCCTCCCCCAGCATTTAGGCCTGGAGATATGTCATGCCATGCTACAGGAATGCAGATTCTAGAGGGAATTCCTTCCGTTACTGCCAAGATACACAGTAGAGGCAACTGACAAGAATGATGTGGACAGAATACAAGAGGAATAAAAGGAATGCCAGAACTCAGTCAGTTAGGAAAGCAGCTCCAAAGTGAACATGGACAGGAGGAGATAACTGAAGAATCCTCTTGTTTGAAGAATTCTCTTGAATTAGGGCTGGTCAGAAACAAAATGAAGATGCAGTTGTTTCTACAGGTCACAGCAAAAGAAAGGAAAAGCTCAAACAAAATTGTAACCCTTCTGTACAGTATTTTCACAATAAAAAATAGAATAAATTTTAAAAAAGAAGGTAGGAAGTTGTGCAATTTGTTGATGTGTATCCAACATACCCGGGGACTAGCTGCCTTGGACAACTGGTACAATAGTTTGTGCCTCACAGCCATTCTGTAAGAATGATCTGGTTACAGCCAGGACCATCTGGCCACATTTTCAGCTTTCTTTCTACTCTACTTGCAGAATTTCTTCCAGAAAGAGGATATGTCACCCAAAGACCATCACTACCCTATATCCTTGGCAGTTGTATTTCTAATCATAAATTAGTAAACTGATGTTTATTTTACTTTATATATTAAGACATGAATCTATTCTATGATATATATTTTTTTGAACAAACAAAACAGTGGATGGCCATGATAACCCCTTCCAAAGGGCATTGTCCAGGTATCTGATGAGGGGTTTAGATACCATTCCTTTAGTCCACACTCTTCTTACTCTAATTAGGAGTACAAAAGAGATCTTTATATATTGAAATATGCAACAAATGCCTTCTTGCTTACAGCTTCTTCACTGAACAAAACAGTGAAAACAGAATAGAAGAGCTATGGTAGGTCTCCGTGTCACAGGTGACAACAAAGTGTCTCTAATTACTTGTCACCTATTTTTGGAAAAAACAAAACAAAACAAAAAAACAGAATCTAGAATTCTTGGTTTAATTCTAAAGTTTTTCTACTCATCACAATGCTGCCGAGAATTAAAAATATCCCCTGAGAAAATTAAAAATATCCCCAATCTGTGCAAAAATGGATCACTGTACTTTTTGACATTTAGTTATTCTCATGTGCATTAAATTTCAAAATATAGTTAATTCTAATCAACAATTCTCCCCAAACCCACCAACTACTTTTAAAAAGTCCACTGCAGTTTGGGTCTGAACTGTTCAGATAGCTTTTACCCAAACTACAATTGCCCTATGGGTCCTTAATTACTTACTACAGAAATTCTAAGAGTGCATAAAAAATGTCATATAAATCAAGCAAAATCTTAACAAGTTGTTAACTGAATTCTTATTTTTACTTCCGCACATAAGAAGTTACTAATAAATCCATGGATAATCACATTCTAAGTATTTTAATATCAGGAGATTATACTATAATTGTCCCTTAGAAAACAGTATGCATCTTTGTATGTGATGAAGAGAATTATATAACAGGGGATCTTCCTTTTCTATGTGGCTGATGTGATTCAGTATTAAACTATAATGCTCAGTCTAAGTAATCATGACCAGTGGTTTGGTTTAGTCTTCTTCTCCAAGCCAGCTACTATAGGCTCAAGTCACATTCAGTTATCTCTGTAGGGAGTCACCATTCTGGGATAAAAGAAAACTTAACTGAAATCCTAGAAAGATTAAAATGAAACAAACAATGCAGTATATAGGAGAAATATCCACAATAAAATAGGAGCAAAGAACATGTTGGCTAGTGACAGGGAACTCCAGAGAAGAAAGGGCCTAGCCAGGGCCGTAACCCTGGAAACTCAGCACAAGTGCTCTGCCATCTTAATTTGGAGTATATTGGTCGATTTCCCAGTGTAACTTAAATTCCTTAGAAAGTATCTTTCATTTTTTTTTTACTTTTTGTACTAATCTCTTTAGGTGTATGTTAGATTTGTTTCAAGTCTCCACCATCAGAAAGCATATAAAAGCAAGAGACATCGTCTAAATTACCCACTAAACTATGACAGCTTGCAAAGCTATCTCACTATGTAAACAGTATGTGTAGTTGGTCCAATAGCCGCTGCTTCCTAAAAGGATAATCATCCTCACTCCAGACAGTCACATGCCTGGAGTGTTCAATAACACAGGAAGGCAAGTGTGGCTGGTGTAGAGGAATAAAGGGCAGACAACAGAAGATGGGCTAGAATTAGAAGGGACCATACAGAACCCTTCTCAGCCATTGAAGACTCAGAACTATTACTCTGTATGACATGAATAGTCATATTGAAGAGTTCCAAGCACAGTGTTTCTGTGATATGACTCATGTTTTCTTAGGGGGATGGCCCTGGCTTCTGTAAAATGGAGAAGTGGGAGAACATGAACACAGCAAATGCTGGTGCTGGCTTGGGCCTATGTGTATGCAGACAAACTGAGAGGAGACAAAATCAAGATAAGATTCCTTGAGTAACTGGAAGGTTCCATTGGCCATTGACTAAGACAAAGGGCCAAGGTATTTGGCTTACTGACAAGGAGACATTATGGCAGACCAGAGCTCATAGCCTCAAAGGGAAACAGACAAGTAAAAGACAATAGTACAAACTACTCCCAGCACTAGCCACTTCCTCTCTAACAGCTATCAAATTAAAAATCCTGCAAACTTGACACAACTCAATCCTGAAAATGACTTGTGGTGGATACATATCATCCTATCATCATCCTATTTTGTAGGCAAGGAAACTGAATTTTGCAGGATAAACTGACCTGCTTGTCATCTATGAGGGGAAAAACAGAATTCTGGTTAATCCTCTACCTGTCTGACCTCAAACTTGTGCTCTTCACTCTGCTGTAGTCTAACTCTGGCTAAACTTAACCTGAGGAAACATGGTAGGCTGATGTATGAAGCAGACCCATAAGTGCAGAGCAGTTTACCTGTGATGGAATGATTACATGATCACCTTTAATCCATAAAACAGGAAGGATGGACTAGATGATTTCCATGGCTCCTTCCAGCTCTAAAAGCCTATAATTTTAAAACATGGTGATACTTCTTTTCACTAACGTGAGAATCATTTTTATTTCTTAAGACTGAATAGCTTACAACATAGTTCTCTTATTTATACAAAGCTATTCCAAGCCAGGCTAAATTGAGCTTCCAGCCTTATAGTTTTTCCATTTTGAAGTAGAAAAAGCATTACAGGTAAAAGAATAGCAGTGAAGGCAGAAAGGTAAATGAGGGAAAGGAAAAGGCATATCAAGGAAACAAAGGCATCATCATAAAATAAGAAAGGGAAATAAAATGGAGGTTTGGAAAATTATCATATTTTATTCCATAAAACTAAGTGTTGCTATATATTTTATCTTGAAATATCTTGATTCTTGGCTAAAAAGTTCAGTGACAGCTAAAATGTATCTTGTCTATTAATAGAAACTTTAATTTTCTTAGTCCTCATTCCAAATCTTGGTTTTATCAGCACTGCAACATCATAGAATCACATTTTCACTGAAACTGTATCAAAATCATGCACAGTTGGGAGAAGGTAGTACAGAGAGTTTAGCTTTGTTTTCTACTTCAGGTACAGCTGTGGCACTGAATTAAAACCTGGCATACAATTGAGGAATCCCAAAAACAACTTTGGTTCTGATGAAGATATAACATCTCTTTCATTTCCTTACAAATGGGGTGGTATCATTACTATTAAGTGAAGTAAGCCAGACCAAAAGAAACATGGTCCCATGGTCTCCCTGATTTGTAATTATCAGTATACATCAGGATAATCTTAGCACATGAGCAGAAGAGCTCAATTGCTATGTTCTTATGACCATATAAGATGATGCTAAGCAAAATGAACTCCAAGACACAAGAGGTTTTTCTTTGTTGTTGTTCTCAACGTACTAAGTGATTTCTTTTTTCTTTTGTGTTGTCCACCCTATGGCTTAACTCCTGTTGTTTCTGCATTTGATTTTGGTACCTGGGTATTGTATATATGTTTATCTGAACTAGGGAAAGGAAGGGAAACAACAAAATGGTGAGACAAAGGACAGAAGGGGGAACCAGTGATACACACAAGACAATATGTGGGGGGTGGGGAAGAGGGAGAAAAATGAGAGAAGGGGTAACAAGTTTGATAAGAAATGTAATCATTACCTTATTTATGTAACTGTAACCCTTTTTTAATGGTTTTTTTTTGGTCGGTCATGGGGCTTGAACTCTGGCGATATCCCTCAGGTCTTCAGCTCAAGGCGAGCACTCTACCACTTGAGCCACAGCGCCACTTCCAGTTTTTTGGTGGTTTATTGGAGATAAGAGTCTCATGGACTTTCCTTGCCTGGGCTGCCTTTGAACTGTGATCCTCAGATCTCAGCCTCCTGTGTAGCTAGGATTACAGGCATTAGCCACTGGTGCCTGGCTTAAATAAGTTTTTTTATTGTGAAAATACTGTACAGGGGGGTTACAATTACGTGAGCAAGGTAAAGAATACATTTCTTATGAAGCATTGTTGCCTTCTCCTTTGTTTTTCCCCTACCACTCCTTCCCTCCCATCTCCACAACTATACTTCCCCTCTTCCCCTGCCTAAATTATAAAGTTTGTTTTTGGACATAGTGTCTTGTACATCTCATTGTTGCAATGGGTCAACCTGTATCCCTATTTAATCAATTTGTTTTTTCTCTTCCCCTCCCCAAATGGCCAACAGACACATGAAGAAATGCTCAACTTTTCTAGCCATAAAAGAAATGCAAATCAAAACAACATTGAGATATCACCTCACCCCAGTTAGAATGGCTATAATCAAGAACTATAATAACAACAGATGCTGGAGCGGATGTGGCCAGAAGGGAACCCTACTGCATTGTTGGTGGGAGTGTAAATTTGTTCAACCACTATAACCCTTGACAATAAAATTTTTTAAAAAGATGCAAGATTCCTTACCATCAGCACATTTACAGTGGAAGTTCACAAGGTAAATATCTCTGCAGTCATGGATATATGGGGAAAATAACACTTGACTTACTAGTGCTAAGTAGAAGGAAGATCCCAAAGTGTTTGATTACCATGAAAAGAAAAGAAACGTTTAGCTCCAGGTTTTTTATTTTCACCATAAGAGTGTCACAATCCAGAGGGCAGAAACCAAGAGTTGTTCTCCCTTTACCCACACTTTTCCTATGCTGTCATTTACAATGAAACATTTTAAGATCTTGTTTTAAGCATTAAAAAGTATATAAAACTATATCCAACATCAACAACTGGATTCAATATTTAAAATATAAATGCAAATGAAGGCTTTGTTCTATCTACAAGACTCACCATTGGCTCTTCAGTAAATCCCTAGAGACTGCTTGAAATGATATCCACTTATTGTATTAGCTATTGTTTTTTTAAAACACAGGGAGAAAACAAAGGCACAGTAAAATGGTCAAAGCATACAAAAAAATCCTGTGACCTCATGGGAGAAATGCAAATAACAACTATTTAGTCTTCTCTGTCATTTAACTAAAATCTCAAATATTATACATGCAAATGTGTCTTAGTCAGAATTAGCTGATTGTGTGTTTTGTGTATATATGTATATATATGTGTGTGTGTGTGTGAATATATATTCTTTAAAGGAAACAATCAGAATTGATAAAAATGTAAAACATATATCTTAAGTTAAAAAATGAAACTGAATTCTAGAAACATTTTTTAAAGCATACGCTCTTTGACCAAAAATTTCCTCTCTCAAAATTTCCTAAGGAAATAAAATAAATAAAAAATTCTCCAACGATCTATCGTGATTTTATGTAAGTTGTTATTGTGAACTTAAGTGCCTAATTCTCCCCAATTTCTAAGTTTCTTCAGAACATTTCAGAATATACAGTTAGCAAAACCTACATTCATTCTGGAAACCACAAAAAATTGGATCCATTTGTAAAAATTATATAAGGATTCTGGTTCAGAAAAGGCAGAGGTACTCAGGGAAGGAAGAAGACAAAGCAGCAGCAGAGGAAATAGAGACTACCCACATGGATGTGGACACCAATAGAAGGAATCCATGTAACTCCAACAGGAAGCCCTGGGGCTAGATTCTCCACCAAGGAACAGGAAACTAATCAGACTTGAAAAATTCACTGATTCTCCTAAGAAAAGAACCATGCCTAAAAATTGCAGCAATGTTTCACTCCAAAAGAAATAAGAGGATACATGTTTAGACATTTTCTGTATTTTTTATCTGAATATGGGAGCATCTATTGTACTAAAGAAAGTAGTCACATGATCAGGAAAGAACTCAAAGAGAAAATAAATTGCTGAGCCTGAAATCATTAGGATGAAAGTGATCAGAAAACTGAGCATAGACTAAAATTAAATTAGGAAAGCCAGAGTTGGGAATCTGTCCAACTGTCATAAGACTGCAAAATTTTAAACATAAAGGGGAAAATTCTAAAACGTAAAGTATGTTTTTTATTCCCATTTTAATACTCCTTAATTTTCACTTTAACATCCTAATTAGTAATATGTCAGGTTAAGATTTGGAAAATCTAATACCTTATATGTAAACCTTAGACTATCTATTGGAGGTAATGTACCATTCAGGAAGATTTTACTATTATAGATAGCAGAGGAATGTTTCTTGAGTTTCTGAGACTATTGGCTCACTGGTGTTAATGAAAAGACAGGGCTCATCTGTTTGTACCTCAAGGACAAACATATCTTAGAAGCACCCATGTAAGTGCTTGATTTCCCATAAGCAAACAAAGAAGTCTTTCTACTTCCCTTCCTCAGCACTCATGCCTACGTAAAATTGAGCAGTGCCTTCATTAGAAGAAAAAAAAAGAAAAGGAAGGACAATATCCTTTTACATATGTATTACTGGATTTTCTAAAACTTGTCTTAACCTCTTCTTGTTTTGATTTTGTAGTTTTTGACTTTCTGTGAGAGAGATGAGAGAAGAATCTTAGAGACATTTTGCCCTTCCTGTGTAAATGCAACAGAAATGCATGCTCAGACAATGCAAAGCAGAATGATCTGGAAGCATGACACTAGTTTAAATAACGAAAGAAAGAAAGAAAACACTCCTCCAAGTCTTTTGCAGAGAGATTATCATCACTCACAATGGCCCAGCCACCAGGTTAAAGTGTCTCTAAAACTGTCTTTTTCAACTTTCAGATCCACAATCACACCATGCTCCATGCAAACAATCTTCCACAAATAACAGCATGCAAGGTTTTAGATTTCCCTTCAATATGGGAGATCAAAGCATTAAGATCAGTGAATCTCAGCACTATCTGCACATGAAAATCCTTTGAGGAAATTATAACCCCCCTGATGCCCTGGCAATACCTTAGACATACAAATTATCAACCTGAAAATGGAACTACAGTATCCGTAGTTTTTAAATCTCCTAAGGTGATTCCAAAGTGCAGCCATGATTAAGAAAGCAGTACTCCTAATCTGTGCGCTACACAGAACTAAAAATAGAAAAGGAGAAACATAGGTGTAACATCTTAATGTCTTCTCCCATCACATGATGCAAATTGCCATTCCATTATTTGCAGTCTGCCCGATTTATTGCTCTTCTCCCTAAGATCTGCTGAACTATTTTCATGCCGTAAACCAAGTGGACACTTCAGGCTTTGGAGGCTGGGAAGTGATAGCTTGAGAAAGCTGTCTCCCTCCTCAATCCATTCCCTTCTCATAGCAGAAGAATCAGAACTCATCTCTGAAGCACATAATTTTCAACTGGATTAATTTCATGGTCAACAATGAAAAGTAGACATACACACACACAAAAATGCTTGCCAATATGAGAAAGAACTAGATCCTCAGACTACATAGCCAAAGAATATTGTTTAAATACCACTGAAGTATTTTGTATATTTATTAATACAACTATAAGAGCAAAATTGGACATTTGGGCCAGTACTTACTCAGGGAACATGTGGCTCGCCAATGCTTTGCTACTAAGTGACATACAGAAGCAAAATAGTCCTTCAGAACACTGAGAATTCATGTGAATCTGTGCATGGCAGGGGTGTTAACATAAATTTTAGTTGTTCCTGAAACATGTGAAAGGCAGAGCAACCATATCCATGCAGAAGCCAAACTCATGTCTTTGACATAAGCCAGAGAATTCAAACCAGAATCTTAGGCTTATCGTGTGATATTCAGACCTTACCTGTCCCCCAAATTTGTTGTATCCAGATGTTTATTTATTAATGTTCTCCACTGAACCGAAGTAAGTTTCACAGTCAAACATTTTGTGATTGATTGGGGCAGGCTTGACTTTAAAGAATTAACTGTGCTTACTTCTAATTCCATAAAGTCTCTACTTTATAATTCATGCTTCTGTCATCAATGGGAATTACAGAGGTTCAATTCTAATGCAAAAATATTTACCTTGACAGAGTTTCACTAAATTAAACTAACACACATCATCTTGGGCTCAGAAATCATATTAACTTTAAAGACCAAAAGAAAAGTGAACCAAACAAAAGAAACTTTTCATATGCTGTAATCTCTCCTGTCACAAAGCCAAGCCAGAGCTTAAATCTGGAGACATGGAATATCTTCTGTCACACAAGGCTAAATATTACCAGGTGGCTGGCGAGGGTGCGAGCTTTCATTCCTCCAGACTCCTCAAATATAGGATTTGAGATCATTTTCTCAGCACCTTGGCTAAGCCTCCCTGGGATTCACAGAAATCAGAATCCAGAAGTAAGCACATCCAAGCAGCAGCTGGGCCTTATATAAATTTACATCTCCCATAGAAACAAGTGTGTACTCAGTGTGGGTACTCAATAAACAGTAGAGAGGGCACACGATTGTGGATTGATCTCTCCCATGAGCCAGCCATCCTTGCAACATCTTTTACAGATGGGAATGTGGCATCTGCTTCTATCTAGTGACAGATACTTAATGATGACCTGAGAACCCTCAGTCCCTTATTCAGCCCTTCTGTTTATTGGAAAGTTTTGTCTGATGTTGAACTGAAAAGTACTTTTATATATCAGGCTCCAGGTCTACCTTATGAAACAGCCCCAAAGGTGTCATTATCATCTCCTACCTGTTAGTTGTTAAGTGTCTCATTTGAGATAATCCTAGACATTGCCTCTGGTTATTATTTAGAATGTGAATATTAGTAATAGTGCTCAATGAGGTGCCAATCGAAGATCATATTCCAAAGGTAAAACGAGAATGATGTTACCACATCTTAATGTAGCAAACTTTTAAACAATTTGTAATACATGAAGCAAATTCAAGAAGTTCTAGCCTGGTAACCAACCAAATTTTATTTCTAAACCAGAAATGTGATCATATCACTTCCTTTCCTGCTGTTCACAATGATTCTTGCTACTTTCATTAAATAACAAAATGTATGCTCATCATATGTGCTAAAAATATTCTATGTCCTGGTGTGCCAAAAATAAACAAGGCAGCATGACTTTTGCTCAAGGAATTTACAATCTATAGAGTAATATCAAGAAATCATTAAAGGTACAATTTCTGATCAAGATAACAGGTAGAAATTGACTAGAAATAAAGACCATCCACAATTCCTCTCTAAGAAGGTGAAATCTAAGTTGAGATGTATTGGATGAAAAGGAACAAATCATAGTAAAAAGAACAGCAAACAGTTTATCTCTTTCCTTACCAAGCCTTCAGACATTTGCAAATTCTATCCTCTGCAGATTTGAAACGTATCTCCTCAACTCTCCACCTGAATCATGGATTGTTACATTGGCGAGCTCAAGGACAAAAGTAGGCAACTAGAGACCATCTTTTTTTTTTTTTTTGGGTCCGGTCGTGGGGCCTGAACTCTGGGCCTGAGCGCTGTCCCTCAGCTCTTCAGCTCAAGGCTAGCGCTCTACCACTTGAGCCACAGCGCCACTTCCGGATTTTTTCTTTTTTCTTATGTGGTGCTGAGGAATCGAACCCAGGGCCTCATGCATGCAAGGCAAGCGCTCTACCACTGAGCCACCTTCCCAGCCCACTAGAGACCATCTTATGTAGCATCTAATTACATCCTCATGTGCCAAACACATGAGGATGTGAAGAAAGCAGGACAGATCTGCCCCTATGACACTTCCACGAACAATAGAGAGGACACTGCAATGTCTGAGGACGTTCCTCTGCAATGCTGCCTGGTGAAGACAGAAGGCACCTGGAAGACAGTATTTCAGTGTGTGAGTATCTGCAGTCCAAGTCCCTACAGAACTTCAAAGTCAGAGACAGACGCAAAGTCCTTTCCCACAACTAGGGACCTTCCCAGGCAACTTGACTTCTAGCAAGCTCTACTAGTAGAGGACACTTGATAGAATCTTGCTGCAATGCATTACCCTCAAGCTTGATGGTGATATTGAAACAAAAGGTGCAATCAGTGGCTAATTCTCTCATGCAATATCACATGGTTCTGACCCAGTCATCTATGACCTGGAAAAAATCAACTAATGCCTTCTATGTCTTCCTTATGTTCTCCAATTGTAATATTATCTCTTAGGAGGACCCTTACCATCAGCTAGAAAATCTTCATGGAGAGCCTGGACACGAATATTATTGGGCTTTAACCTGCTAGGCACACTAACTCACTCAAACTCTTATATCCTACTGTTGTTTACGCTGTAGAGTCTCCCACATACAGAAATTCTGTTTATGATTAGATTTACTCAGCACAAAAATACAGATCTAAAGTCTTCATAAGTTTATGTACTTTCTGCAGTCATTTTCTGGGGAATGTAAAGTTTGAAGAAAGCATCCATCTTTCTCGATGGTGTTTGCACCTATGGGCTGGTACAGTGCTGCTTCACAAAGTCCAATATAAGAAATGCTTTTAAGCATGCAAATTATTCAAGGGTATTCAGCACTGCCCTGTGTATAAAAGTGGAAAAACTGGAAAGACCTCCAAACAATTCATCAGCAAGAGGAGGAATAAGTAAACATGGTCTTTTCACACATCACAGCATTATATATCCATTAAAGACAATTCTTTAGAGCTAAAAATACTGACATGAATAACTTTAAAAGAACATGTGCAGAAAACAGACATATATAATGTCTCATCATTTATATGAACAGCAAAAATGCAGAGTCCATTTCAAGACCAAGATTACCCTAGGAGAGGGAAGAAGGGGGAGAATGTGGGGAGGTGACAAAGAGGCCTCGCCAAGATCAATACTATTTTCTTCTTTCAGTTTGAAATATAAGTGGTAGAATATTAACACTGGTTAAATATGAGCCACAGTTATTTGGGTAACTGTATTTTTCTGTGTGTTTGAAAAAAACCTTTTTTTAAGTAAAAGAGAATTTAAGCATCCTTTCCCCCAAGGACCTATGATGTTTCTTTCCTTCTGATAATGAGATCCCTATTATTCGATGTTTTCCATTTATTTCTTTGGTCAGCAAGAATCTTCCTTTCAAACAAAAAAAATTATGGATCCCTAATACATATAACCCTGGAGCTCTGCTTTTTCCTTCACCCAGTATGCAAACTAACAGTGTCCCCAAAGATATCTTCATGGAACCCTAGGTTCTCTCCGGAGAACACAATTGGGAATGACTGGTGGGTGAATGTTTGGGCCTGTCTATGTCAACCACGTGGTTGGTTATTGACATTCTCTATTCTCTCCCTTCCTTCCCTGGTCCTGGCTTACTTCTTGGTTTCTTTTTTTTTTTTTAATCAATAACAAAGAAAGGGGGCTGAGAAGGTGGCTCAGTGGTAGAATACTTGCCTAGCATGCATAAGGCCCTGGGTTTGATTTCTCAACACCATATAAACAAAAAAAGCCAGAAGTGGTGCTGTGGCTCAAGCGGTAGAGTACTAGACATGAGCTGAAGAGCTCAGGAACAGTGCCAGGCCCAGAGTTCAAGCCCTACAACCAACCAAAAAAAAAAAAAAAGAAAAGAAAAAGAAAAAAGAAAAGAACAGAAAAGAAAAGAACCAAGAGAGGCTGGGCTAACATGGAGGATGAGGGAGGTTGAATATAATTGTAATATTGCAACTATGTAAATAGAACAATGGAAACTGGGAAAGGTAGGGAGAGAAAGGTACGAAGAGTGACAGACGGTGAGATTGTTTGGAATACATTTTGAATACGTATGGGAAGGTAACAATAAAACACACATACCTTTACCCCATGTAACTAGCATAAGCTAAGAACAAACACTGAAATACTATATAATCTGCCAGGTGATGTTAAGCCGTCCTTAAGCAAATGACACATTTCTTTTGAATAAGTTTGTTAAATAAAGCATTGCACCTGACCATTCAAACATACTGAAGTCCAATATCATGTTTGCCACAAGGTTCAGAACACAACCCTATAATGTATATATTGTTTGTAGAAAATAAAACAGGCTTGCAGTAGTTAAACAAAGGTTAAGTGTCCTGTTGCTAGACCATTTTGATTACACAGTGATATTTAATACCAACCAAATGGCTAACTTTTAATACATGTTCAAATGATCACTTGGGGGAGAAATTATTCATGGTCACAGTGATGGACAACTTACCTAAACAACTGAATGAGATTTGCCCAAGTGGGTTCAATATCAGAAGGCAAAAGTGTATAGTAGAATGTTAATTTCCCTCCAGGCTTCCCATTCTCACTGAGTATCCTCTCACACATCACTGAGGAAGGCTGTGACATTTTTCCAGGAGCACCCTTCGCAGCAGGGCCAAGAGTTGTCTGGGCATAAGGGAGCAGAAGAGACTCCTCTTGGCTATTTTTTGTCCTTTAACCTCACTCCCTCAGTAAAGAAACCATGGGTCTCTTCTTGACTATATATAACACATCAGCGAGGGTATGAAGGATAATACAGAAGAAAAGGCTGCCAGGTTACACAAAGGGATCTCAGCAAAGGGCAGAGATTTAAAGAGCAACACAAACCAGGCAATGGTGGCTCATGCCTATAATCCTAGCTACTTCAGAGGCTGAGATCTGAGGATGGCAGTTCAAAGTCAGCCTAGGCAGAAAAGACTATGAGACTCTCATCTCCAATTTGCCAGCGAAAAGCTGGACGTTGGGCTGTGGCTCTAGTGATAAGAGTGCTAGCCTTAAACAAAAAATTTAGAGACTATATCGAAGCCCTGAGTTCAAGCTCTGAGATGGGTACAAAAATAAATAAATAAAAGGCAACACAACAAGAGAGCCAAAAAGGGATTAATGAATGCTAAGTGTTATACTGATCCCCCAAACCTCAATACTCAAATCTGCTTGCTGACAACATACCATAACTAGAATTGCAAAGAAATAATGAGTCAAAATGTGTGTGTGTGTGTGTGTGTGTGTGTGTGTGTGTGTGTGTGTGTGTGTGTGTGTGTGTGTGTGTGTGTGTGTGTGTGTGTGTGCGCGCGCGTGCGCGCGCGGCTGCACCTTCTCATTGGCTTTTTTTGTTCAAAGCTAGTGCTCCACCACTTGAGCCACACTTTCATTTCTGGCTTTTTGATGGCCAATTGGAGAAAAACGTCTCAAGGATTTGTTTGTTCCAGCTGACTTCAAACCCTGATTCTCAGATCTTAGCCTCCTGAGTAGATAGGATTATATGGATAAGCCAGCAATATTGATAGATCTTTTCAAGAGACTTTGGTTTTATCCAAATCTGGTGCTAAATCATCATTTAAAGCAACATTTAACATTGGGGTGGGATGAGGGAGAGATAAGTGGGAAATATGGGGGAGAGTCAACTGAAAAATTCACAAAACTGACAAAACCCACGGAAAGCTTCCATCAGGAAGGTTGTATAGAATACAAAGCCATCACTGAACAAGTATAAAATATGACTGTGTAAGAGTAAAGGAACACCAAAACAGATTGCTTACTATGTCAGCTGAGATGCACCTCTCTAGAAATCCATTGTATGAGAACAGCAGGCCTCCAGGCTGGGTGATCATGGTCAGCATGAAGACCAGTGATGAAAGTAATACACAAATCTGCCTTGCAGGGACTCTAATACTGCTGTTCAAGAATATTTAGCTGGGTGCTCACACCTGTAATTCTAGCTACTTAGAAGGTTGAGATCTGAGCATTGTGGTTTGAAGCCAGCCCAGGCAGGTAGGTCCATAAGACTATGATCTCCAAGAAACTACTCAGAAAAAAACAGAAGTGGCACTGGGGTTCAAGTGGTAAAGCACTAACATAGCACAAAGAGGCTCACGGGCAGTGCCTAGGCCCTAAATTCAAAGCCCAGGAATAGCCAAAAAAAATATTTAAAGATTAATTCCAGAAACTGGGCACCAGTGGCTTATACCTGCAGATCTCATGAAACTGAGATCTAGGGAACACAGTTCAGAGCCATCCTTGGCTGGCTACCAAAAAGCTTTGAGTGGATCTGTGGCTTAGGTGGTAGAGTGCTTGGGTATGAAAGCTGAGGGACAGCTCCCAGACCCCATGTTCAAGCTCCAAGACTGGCACAAAAAATAAATACAAAACATTAATTTGGAGGGGAAAACTGGAAGAGAGAAGGAAGGGTTGATACTATACAAACATAAATGTACTCATTACCAGAGTGATGTAACTGTTACTCCTTGGTATATCACCTCTATAATAGCAATTAAAAATTCACAAAAATATATTTATATATTAATTCTAGAATTTCCTATAGGCAATAAGTCAACCAACTAGCTCAGATAATGGATAGAATGCTAAGTCTACCCAGCCAGTGCCTTGTTTATATGGATAACCATAGGATAGGCTTTAGATTCCAATAATATACAATAAACTCTTATTCATCAAAAAGTCAGGAAATGGAGTGCTCCAGCTAATCAAATATTTTTTGTTAATTGTTACCACATGCAGAAGGATTATAAAGTTTTAAAAATGAGAATAAATTAAAATACACTTATCACTGAAACTAAACTGATTATAATTTAATCTTTCTCTAATTATTCAGAATGCATTTCAGGGTCATCAGGAGGAGCATAAATTATCAGAGCTTGATGACTATGCAGGAAGTCACAGTTTTTCTAAAATCCTAGCTAATCGATGCTGGGTAACAAAGACTTCACTGCAAAATAGTCATACTGGAGTATTTCTATGCTAGACATTTCTCTAGGAGATGAAGTCAGCCATTAATCCACTCCAAAAATAAATGTTTAGAGGTGTTTTAATCATATTGTTAGAAGCAGAATAACTTGCTCAAGATCCACAGCATCACAGGGTATCAAAGCCAGTTACTTTTTCGTTCAGTGTTGTATTTTTTGACAGTGGGGTTAGAATCAGGATATCATGATTGCTAGAGATCTTCTACCACTTGGGCCAAGCTCCAGGCTCTTTTTGCTTTTAATTCTTTTTCCTTATAGGGTCTTGCACTTTTTTCCTGGAGCCAATCTCAGACTATGGCCCCTAGTAACTGGGATCAGTTACTAGGAGGCACAGTACCACCATATTTGACTTATTGGAAATGAAGTCTTCCTGACATTTTCTCTAGGCTAACCTTGAAACTCAATCCTCTTTATCTCTCCCTTTTAGATCCTGGGACTACTGGCATGAATCACTACACCCAGTCCTAAAGCTAGGTTTGAAACACAAATCTCTTTTCAAAGGACAGGCTCTTTCACTAGGTCAAATCAGCAAACCATTGTTATTAAAAGTATTTCCTGCCAGCCAATCCAAAATGTATAGCCAACCATTTTCAAGCCATTCTCAATATTGCTCCCACATATTCATGAGGACAGCAAAGTTGGACCAAGAAATATTTTTGGAAATATATTTAAACAAAAGACAGACTGACGAGACAAAAGATCAGGAAGAAAATGTTTGAAGAGATTAAACCAGCAAGATTCCCTAGGACTATTAAAAAGGCTCTACTAGGGTTGGGAATGTGACTCAGTGGTAGAGTGCTTGCCTAGCATGCATGAAGCCCTGGAGTCAATTCCTCAGTACCACATAAACAGAAAAAGTCGGAAGTGGCTTTGTGGCCCAAGTGATGGAGTGATAGCTTTGAACAAAAGAAGCTCAGGGATAGTGCCCAGTGCCCTGAGTTCAAGCCCCAGGACTGGCAAAAAAAAAAAAAGGCTCTACTATTGAAGATGTACCCTTAAAATAGACTTATTTAACCTTTTGTTGTTGTTGTTGTTGCTTGTGGGGCTTGAACTCTGGGCTTGGGTGCTATCCCTCAGCTCTTCAGCTCAAGGCAAGCTCTCTACCACTTCAGCCACAGTGCCACTTCCGGTTTTCTAGTGGTTTATTGGAGATAAGAATCTCACAACCTTTCCTGCCCAGGCTGGCTTTGAACCGTGATTCTCAGATCTCAGCCTCCTGAGTAGCTAGGATTACAGGTCAGAGCTATTGGCACCCAGCTTATTTACTTATCTTTAATGTGGTGATCTCGTTCTTTCATAAGTGCTTATTTTTAGCTACAAAATATGTTTCACTGGATTAGTGCTCATAAAAATATGGCTATTTAAAATTAAGATTTGGGGTGAAATCTAATGAATTACAGTTGTCACGTCTGAGAAAAAGTTAGCTTATCAGCAGATCTAATGTATTCCTCTTCCCATCCTCTTCTTATCATCTACTTAGTTATTCCCAGTAGGTCCTTAATGTTTTTTTTTATTGTGAAAATACTGTACAGACGCTTACAATTACATGGGCAAGATAATGAGTACATTTCTTTTTTTTTTTATATAACAGCTGCTTTATTGATTGATTGATTGATTGATTGAGCCAGTACTGGGGCTTGAACTCAAGGCCATGAGCTCCCACTTGACTTTTGTGCTCAAAATTGTCTGCATATGTGGTGCTGAGGAATCGAACCCAGGGCCTCATGCATGCAATGCAAGCACTCTACCACTGAGCCATCTTCCCAGCCCCTGCTCATTAATTGGAGATGAGAGTTTCATGGACTTTTCTACCCAGGCTGACTTTGAACCTTAGTCTTCAGATCAATGAGTACATTTCTTATCAAGCATTGTAGCCTTCTCCTTTGTTTCCCCTTTCCATCCCATCCTCCCCTCACCCTCTCACCCATCCCTCCTCCCCCCCACACCAAAGTTGTAAAGTTAGTTTTTGACATAACGACTTGTACGCCTCATTGTATAACTCCTTAATGTTTTTATCTCATATCTGTAAGGCTTTTTATATACTGTAACTCACTGTAGCAGTTAAAATTCTTCACAGTTTAAATGTTTTTTTCTTCCTCCATCCACAATGGTTTCATTCATCTCTAAAGCAGAGGTAGTGTCTCCAATAATGGTCTTTCCCAAACAAGAGGGAGATTGTAGTTAGACTTTAGAATTACATCAAATATGATGTGGACTCATTACCCAGTCTTCTCCACACATAGGAGACTTTGGTTTTGAGGACAGGACCCTGTTCAAAGTGATGGATATCCTCCACCATCCCTGCTTAGAGCATTTCCAGATAAACCTGAAGAATAAATTTCTATTCCAAAGCAGACTATTTCCATCTTTAGCACCAGGCTGATTGTTCATTGTATTGAACAAAAAGCTACCTAAACAGTAACTTGAAGTAAAAAGCAGCTCTGCCTAGAATAAAGTATGCTCAAAAGTCAGAACAGAAAAAGCAGACTTCCCCATGTGAAGTCTACACCCAGAATCATAGTTAGATGGCAATTTCAAAAATGCTGCAGTTTGATTCTGCTTTCTAATTCAGGATCTTGCCCAGGGACAAAAGTTTCATGGTCATGTTAAATTGAAGGAAAGTTAAAATTCTCCACGGCCTAACTGAATTAAAATATGCATTGTTGGCAAAGTTTGGGGGTGGGGTGGAAATCATACTTAACTGTCTTAGAACTTGGTGCCATAGTGGTGTTTAAACAGATGTCATATCCTGGGAGGTTGTAACTGCTGTGGAGTTGTTCAGCTAGTGATTTCAGACTCCGGCTTTGAGAGGATTTGTTCATCTGATTTCTTCTGTGAGATTCTACATTGGGCACAGAGTGCCCAATGGGTTTTCAGAGTGAGGTTCCTTTTCAGCAAGAATGAACAGATGAGGAAACACAGATTGAACATCAAGAAATGTTGCCTAGAACCTCAAGCAAAACACAAGGAAATGGTATACTGGAAAAGCAAGGTCTAATTTTATGCTCATAGAAGAAAGGCATTAAAATTCATATTAAGTGGCTGGATACAAAGAATAAAGAGAGGTAGCTTTTTTTAAGACCATTAATTACAATTCATTGTACTTAATTTGATAGCATAAAGAATTATCAACAGTTCTAATGAAGTGTGCTCCAGGACCTACCATTCCAAAAAGAATAGAATCAGATGATTCTAGAGCTGGTAGGATCCTAAAATTCATGTGATTCAACTCCTTTATGCTCAAAATGAAGAAATTGAGGCACAGATATATTAAAAACATTTACATAAAGTTTAAAGTGTGGATTATGTATGTAGACTGTCATCTCAAACCTATTAAAACTGTAAGAGTATAAACATTACTCAGGCATAACACAAAAACAAGTACAGCTTCTAGTCTTCCATGCTTCACAGACAGAATGGAGGGCAAAAGTTAAGTATGCCACTGGATGGAAATAAGGGGAAAGATATAAAAGATGTTACCCCCTCTTTTGTTTTATTCTCCTACTATCCCTTCATGGCCCCACCTTTCCAACTCCTCCCCACTCCCTAAAGTTGTAAAGTTCATTTTCAACATAGTGTCTCATGAGTATCATTGTTGCAATGGGTATTCCTGTATCAACAAGAAATGTACTCATTACCTTACTCATACAACTGTAATCTCTCTGTACAGCATCTTTACAATAAAATAAAATAAGAAATAAAAGATAGAGAAAGGGCATAGCTCTGTTAATACTAGTTCTAATTTCTGGCTGACTTTGTGTGAGCTTGGCATACACACACACACACACACACACACACACACACACACACACACACACACACACACACACACACATAATTTTGTGGGATACAAATACTATAATATTTATCCATGACTTTTCAAATTAAATAGATACAGCTGCCATAGGATCTGGCAACCCCACTACTGGATGTATTATACTAAATGAAATGCAATCCAGATGTGGAAGGGATTTGTGCATGTTCATGTTCATTGACACAGTGACAATAGCCAAAGTGGGAAATCTCCCTGCTGGACAATCCACTCTCAACAAATGAGTGGATAAGGAAAACGGGGTGCGTATACACAGTGGAATACTATTTAGCCTAAAAAAGTACAGAAATGATGTCATTCATGACAACATAGAGGTCATTAAGTGAAATATGTCAGTCACAGAAAGACAACTACTATTTGGCATTCTTCATATGTGTAGTCTTAAACAGCTGATCACAGTAGAGAGTGGAATGGTTGTTCCCAGGAGCTAGGAAGTATGAGGGTTTGGGGAGTAAAGGTTTCCAGCTAAATACAAGACACCAAACCTATGGTACATCCTGATAACTACAGTTAATAACAATATATTTACTGTATTCATAAAAATTGCTATGGTAGATTTTGGTTTATTTTTGTGCGGGTCCTATGGCCTGCAGGGGTCCAGGGCCTGGGCACTATCCCTGAGCTTTTTTTTTTTTTTTTTTTTTTTGGCTCAAGGCTAGTGCTCTACCATTTGAGCCACAGCTCCATTTCTGGCTTTTTGGTGGTTAGTTGGAAGTAAAAGTCTTATGGACTTTCTTACCTGGGCAGGCTTCAAACCACGACCCTCAGATCTCAGCCTCCTGAGTACTATGCCCATAAGGATTCCCTTAGAGGCATGAGCCAGTAGCACCCAGCAAATAGAGTAGATTTTAAGTGTTCTCACAACAACAACAACAAAATTGGTAAGTACATAAGGTAATGTATTCATTAATTGTGTTAAATTTAGCCATCCCAGATGTTTCACCTGTCTCAAATACAAGATGCTACAGTCAATAAATACATTTAATTCTTTTTGTCAACTTAAAGAAAAATGACCAATCTCCACAGTTCCATGCATTAGCGCCCCCTAGCAATTCTTGGTCCCAGCTTTCATGTCTCATTCTTCTTCTGTGTTCTAACCAGGCTCCTCTTCACTAGCAGCCATCCTTAGCAGCTGAAAGCAGCTTTGCCATGGTTACCAACATAACCCCTTATCCATCCCACCCACACTTGCCCAGAGCCGCCCACGTGATTTTCAGATCAGGCCGTTGAGCTATGTTCATAGGGGCCAAGGTGTCAATAGGAAACAATAGATCTGCTGGTGCGAATCTACATTTGGGTATTCAGGTCTCTCTTCTGAGCTTACAATGGGTTTTTAATTGGTTGGTGTTTCTGAAAGGTCAATGTATTAACTTTGGAGACCTTAATCCTTAGGATGTTTTTATGCACATTCAGAGAAACACAGGTGCTTAACACATTTTGTCCAGTTAAACAGGCCTCTGTGATCTGAAATTGGCATAGGCAGGTGGCTGCCAGGTCTGCACTACTTTGGGAAATGGATATAGTTCTCCTCTCCAGGGTGTCCAAGGGAAGGAGAAGGGGGACAGGAAGGAGGAAGCTGACAGACAACAGCAGGGGGACTCTGTGCTCAGCATCTTGTCTTGGTGGTATATCCAAGCTGCAAGATTTATAACCTTCTTGTTACAATGTATCAGCTTCAACACTTGCAGTGAAGTCTTCAATAACTTCGATGACATCTTGCTGAGGGGTTTTGTCATTAAAAGCCTAAAGCTGGTCATTAACAAACCTTCTCAGCAATCATCTACCGCTGTGCTAACTCAGGCATGGATCTAACTGGAAAGTTGGGCTGGCTCAGAAACTTTCCAGGAGGCTGCACTTTTTTTTTCTGTGCAGGCTAAATTTCTTTAGGGAAAGAAAATATAGTTTCCAACCATTTCATCATTTATTTCTCATTATCTGTGGGCTATGCCTTTTCTAATAGACTCAAGCAAATTCAACAAACATGTGTACAAAAGTACTATCTAATAGGCTTGGGGCTTGGGGCTGAAGATATAATTATGAAAAATACAGCATTAAGTCTTCAGAGGGCTTAATATATACATATATATATACACATATATATCCTTACACACAAATATATGTACATATATGTGTATATATACATGTAATGAATAAGATATATATATATTTAGTAAAGTAGAAGATCATGTTCATTTTCCACCACCCTTTAGAAAAGAGATGCTTTCATTACCCTATTTTAGAAAGTAGATTACTGCAGCCTTATCCATTTAAGAATTTTCCCCAAACCGTTGGGGTCCTGAGCAACAAAGTCAAATCTCAAAACGCATGTCTTGTTTGACTTTAAGACTGTTGATCTACTCCAAATAACAGAACTGGACCAGACACAAAGCAAAGGAAGCCCAGAATTCCAGATGGAGGAAAGACCATAAACATACATCTGAAGGGGGACGTATGCTGGATATACATGAGAAACACTTTGGGCACAGGCCAGGACCTCTTTCAGGGGAGTTTATGTAGTTAGTGGAATTTTTTCCTTAGGACAAACCTACCCTAGCTTCCTGCTCTTCTTCACCTGGACCGCAAGAACCATAAAAAGGGATCCATTTATAAGCATTTATATATGAAGTCAAGTCCAGCTGCTGGGCCTGGTGTAACAGCATCAATATTAATTTTCTGAATGCACTAAAGATTCATATGTGGAAAGAAAGATTTGGCTGGGCCGGGTGCCAGTGGCTCATGCCTGTAATCCTAGCTACTCAGGAGGCTGAGATCTGAGGATCATGGTTCAAAGCCAGTCCAGGCAGGTAAGTCCGTGAGACTTATCTCCAATAAACCACCAGAAAACCGGAAGTGGTGCTGTGGCTCAAGCGGTAGAGTGCTCGCTTTGAGCTGAAGAGCACAGGGACAGTGCCCAGGCCCAAAGTTCAAGCTCCATGACAGACAAAAAAAAGAAACGAAAGAAAGAAAGAAAGAAAAAAAGAAAGAAAGAAAGAAAGGAAGGAAGGAAGGAAGGAAGGAAGGAAGGAAGGAAGGAAGGAAGAAAGAAAGAAATATAGATTTGGTTGGGTGCTGAACACTGAATCAAAAAATATACAAAAATGTAAATGGCCAAGCCATTCTCCATTGCTGGACAGCTGCTTCTGTTGCCAATAATTTGATGTTTTACCTAATCTAGTCCCCTCTCAGATGGAAATGATGAATGGAGTAGATGCCTTTGCCTATACACAGTTCAGACAGAAGCGACCAATGACTCATTATCTTGAAGTGTGTCCCCCAAAAAGCAACCAAAAAACATGCAGACACGGGGGAATATGCTCCTATTCCAAGAATAGAAGACAACAACAAAAAACCCTTGGACTAGCATTTTTGTGAAATAGCCAGGAAAACAACTTGGAGGCAATTGATATATTTGTAAGTGTGCACATTTTTACTGTAAACATTACCATTATGTGATAAGCAATTGATGCAGGGATGAGGAAGATAATCACTAATAAAATGAATCTTTATAACAACTCTATGAAGAAAAGCATTATTCCCCCAATTATATACAAACTAGGAGTTAAGACAATTTGACACAGGTCCTTTTCTGAGTAATTTATATAGCAGTGCCAGCTGCATTATAAATTATTTCAAGGTGTTTTTTGACATTGCTTTACTCATATCTGTATCTATCATCATAATTAAAATATGACCTATTTAAAGAGGTTTAAGTACAATTAAACAATACAATGTTTTTTAAAGCACTAGCTGATCACTCTCTTTTATAAAGTGACTTTTTAAAAATCTCTCTCATTTTTTAAAATACTTTCCCGAAAGGAAACAGAAATATTAGCTTCCTTTTTCTACTGCTCCATTAATTGCTGTAGGGTTTTACCTGAAGAGATCAGAAAGCCCTCCAGGCAGACACCATTGATCCAACTCTAGTGTCATTAGGTGCCTGTCCACATGTGTGATGTCAGAGGGAAGAATTTGTTCCTGGGAATCACAAAGCCATCATCCATCTGACACCCTAGCTTTTGGTGGGCTTTCCACCTGCAGGGCTTCTCACAAATGTCTTCCTTGGCCTGTTATTATTTTTTAATTGCTCACAGGATGCTTCTTACTCGCAAATTTCTTGCCAACTAAGATCATCAGTGCTACCACAAAGGAATCTCAGGAAACTGATTAGTAATTTCAGATTCGCTTTTTGGATGTAAGGTAGGGTATAGGCTATCAGAGTTTCATCCCAAGGTCACGGAATCTACTGGTCCTTTCGGAGACAGACAGTATAAGGCTACTTCCAGAGAATATATTTAAGAACAAACGTAAGAAAATAAGTTTTGTGTAAGATAAAAAAAGAGCACTTTGGTGTAGAAAGTGTTGAACTAAGTAAGTGAATGTGGTGACACATGCCTGTGCTCTCAGCTGCTTCCGAGGCAGAGGTAGGAGTATTAAGATCCCAGTCCTGCCCAAGCAAATTTAGCCAAGACTCAATCTGAAACCCAAAACTAAAAGCAAAAGGACTGGCGCATGGCTAAAGTGGTAGGGTGCTTGCCTAGCAAGCATAAAAATTATTGAACTCACATATCACACCAAATACCAAAATAATCAATAATAATTTTGATAACATACATTCTGTCTTGTTCAAATATCCCTAAGTAACGTTGGGTTTTTAGCAAATGGCAGCCTTTTGAGAAGCCAGTTCCCCAAACTCTTATGCTCCAAGTGACAGAAAAAGGAAAATAAAAGAACTTATTTAAAAAAATTGTTATAAGTAAAATGCCTCTCAAAAACATGCATACTGCTGGCTTTCAGTAGAAACGAGTCAGAGGCCCAAACACCATCGGGAAATTCTCCCTTAACGCCCAGGTGCCTCCCTTCTCATGGTTTCTAGCCTTCTGTGGCAGTGCAAAATGAGTGATGGCCTATACAGTTGTATCCTACCACCACCAAGATCTAAGAGACAGATTGCTTTGTCCAAGTTCTGAATTCCAGAAAGAGCTGAGACTGGCTGAGTTCATGTTATGTACCTACATCTGGACCAATTAATTATCTATTGACAAGTGCTACATTTTATCCTGACTGTTGTAACAATGTAGATGGGGGTGGGTAAAGTGGATAGCTCCTAGAAGGGGATGCATTAATAGGAAAAAGTTCTAAGATGGAAAAAAAAGCCTTGGTGTCCATACAAGAACATACAAAACACATCAGCCACTCTAGCTAGAAGAATAAGAATCATGTACAGAGGTTCTCACTATGCACATTTTCATACATATTACAAGACCATATATATATTAAAGAAAAAAAACAAAATGTCATTAGTGGCAATAAGCATAAATAGTGTATTGTAATTTTTCCGAAGAAAATACAGAACTGTCAGTAATTTGGATGAGTAATACAGTGGTTTCTCTATTAAGCCATCATTAGGTCCAATACGTATTTAGTGCATCCCACCCACTGCATGTGACAGCTGAGCAGCACAGACCTCTGTCATTCATCCTCAGGATTGTATAGCTAGCCGAGTGCTGTAGCTCTCCATTGCTGTCCAACCTGGTAAGAAACTATAGTACCACACTGCACGAGCCCAGCCAAAGTTCGAAATATAAAATTCAAGATTCCATGAGTAACTGAATGAATGCATATCATTTTACACCATCAAAAGGTCAAAAACTCCTAAGGGAATCCATCATGATTTGGTGAGGCCCTGTACTTTCCCCATCAAATTATTTAAAGACAATAGAATTTCAACATGAAAAATGGGATCTTATCAATGCTATTTTCTTTCTTTGCCCCTAACCCAAATCTCACATTTTCTATTCTGATGTTCGATGTTTTTCTGTTTAGTTTGACTCTACCATCCAGATTTTAGCATGGAAAATATTAAGGAGAGAACACAGATATTAAGAACATCAATGACTTAGATGAGTAAAACAGTTGCTCCTATATTAAACCATTAGGTCCAATATGCACTTAGTACTTTTAGCATGACACAGTATAAAGTACTTAAAGTTATTTCAGATGGCAATAAAATGCCCTTCCATGATTAGCAATAAACAGAGTGCCAAGCTAGAAATGAAAAAGGACCAACTTCTATTTTTGTCTCTTTTCCAAAGTATACACAGACCAATTTTAGAGAAGTCATTTGTGCTCCCTGTATCCATCCATAAATCCACTTGATAGCCTATCAGTCCTTGAGCAGGAGACCTGGGAATCTCAATGGGCTGACTCTGAACAGGACTCATTTGCAGGAAGAGATGGAGAGAAATATCAGAAAATTAAAGCTAGCCCTCCCTTATCAGAAGGTGAATACCCACTCCAAAGAAGAATCTATGGTGTATGTAATACAAAAGAATTGCTTTGCAGGGACCAAATTGGAGGAATCCAATGGCCCTTTGCCAATTATTTCTAGACCTCAGTACAGAATTTACTCCATCGATTTCAGGTTTTACAAGGAGGCCACTATGCATTGCTTTCCAGAAATCCTTCTAACTATTTCTAGAGTAATACTGAATACTTTCAGGAAAAACAATTCACAGAGCCCTCAAATAGAATAAGACATGAGTAAGGATTTTATGGTGATGAAAATAAAGTCTTATTTTTCATTGGATCTTACTGCTGTGATATGACTATTTTATAAGGAAAATGAATAAAACTTAGAAAGTAAAAATGTTCCAAAAATACTCAAAAAATGCTAAATGAGTGAGGTGATGAGTTGACTAGTCTGAAAATATACACTATCAGCTAACTTTATTCCCTTTCACTTGCCTTCAAATATGAAGAGTATCAATGGTGTTAAAGAGTTGTGGCAATGTTGTCTTGAAACAAAATTTATATATTCTTTCATGGCAAACATTGTTTTTAGCTGGCTGTGGTGGTATCTACCTGTAATTCCAGCACTCGAGAAGGTCAGGCAGGATAATCATGAGTGCAACAAGACTGGCCTGCACTACATAAGGGTCCAGCTTCAGTGACATCCTAAAACCCTAATCAAAAACAATAAGCAAAAACCCTATTTCTAACTGAGCTGCTTAGATGCAGCTTAAATGCAAAATCCATTGATGGGAAGATTCATACCACTGCAAGTTTATTACACAAATGCTAAACTGGAGTCATTTAAAAATGCTATTAATTCACTCTTTGGTGGCAAGGATATTAAAATATGCAAATACTCATGCTATAGTTGATCAGTGCTAATCTTTTCATAGCAACTAATGTTTTCTCCCAATAGACACCATCCCTTCTTTTTTAACCTTCACCCAGGAGTCACAAAATGTTGAAGAGTGTCACTTTTTACTTTGTTCAATTTCAGAAGGTGGGACTTAGACGAATTCTCACCTTCTCCCTTCCAAAAACCACCCTCTCCTAATTACATGCCTTTACACTAATTTACATGAATTTCAGTTCTTGAAATCATTGGTCTTTGCTGAATGCAAATAAGCACATGAGGAAATTATATTAAGTTTGCACAATTGATCTTTCATCATTTCAAATGGTACCTTTGAGCAGTTCCTGAAATGTCTGTCTGAAATACTCCCAGCGCTGAGTGTCATCAAGAGATGGGGGGTCACACTGAGGAAACCCATTTTCCGTGATGTAAATTACAGGGTTATTATACATATCCTAGAACAAGAGAGCAGAAGTTTTATTCCAAACAGATGTTTAAAAAAAAGCTCATAAAATCAGGTGCAATACCCTCTATCTTCTTGAAGCTACAACCCCAAAACTAGTTTTCATCAAATTGCACTGACCCTATTAACTTAATTTTCCACACACTGACCTTTTATGACTAACAATGGAAAAGCAAAACTGTGCAAATGTCCATGAAGACAGTAAAATGACTCTTATTATAATGAGAAGACAGAAATATCTTTCTGCCCATCAGCATCTGCTCATTGTCACTGCTCCTTCACCCGTTGGTCCTGTGGGCAGGACTTTCTCCTCCCCCAGAAAGGCAATAACTTGAAATTTTAATTTCAGCTACCTGGATGTCATCCAGCATGTTAAAGACCTAAAAAGGTCCCAACCATCTCCTTCCGTAAAATTCCTTTTATATTCATAACTGTAACACAAGCTTGGAAAGTATGTCCAAGCTACATCTATAGCCAAAATAGATTTTAACAACGAATTCTGAACGTGACCCCTATTTCCAAAGTCAGATAATTAATCCTCATCAACTCAAAACAAATAGACATGCCTAAAGCCTTCCAAATTCAGGTCCATATTCATGAGTTCATATGCACATGTACCCAAGCCTTCACATCTTAAGATGTACACGAACACATAGATCACCGATGTACCTTAATATATTTCAGGAGCTTACGTATCCCCCATGGCACCACGTAGATCCAACCCACACCCTGCCACGAGGGATTGGGGAAAAACTTGATCTCCACGTCCTGAAGAAAGCCTAGTGCTCCTTTCTTGTTCTCTTGGTGCTTGACTAAGCGAGATGTATAATATTGCACAGCAAAGAAATCGGCAGTGCCTTTGATCATTTTCTTCTCTTCTTCTGTGAATTTGGGAAGTCTGGATGATGGATAGCCTTGCTTTTTACTCATGGAGGCAATCTGAGACTTGACAAGTTTGGGGTAATCACCATCAATGAATATGGGTTTAGCAAAGAAATCCAACTGGAAACTGATTGCTCTTTTAACAGCTCCCTGATCAGGCACTGAATTGGGATCTGCTGGTTCTAACCAGCAACAAAACAATGATAAGGAAACCATACCTTTTTGTTCCTTTCGGAATAAGGAATCATAGCTGTGCCAGGATCTGGCATGAGCCTTAATCAGGTTGTGAGCTGCCTGGTAACCTCCAGTCCCAATGTGAGGTATACCAGGAGCAAAAATTCCCATGTCATATGCCAGCACTGCAAGAGTATTGGGCTCATTTATGGTGATCCACTTCTTGACTCGATCTCCAAAGGTATGGAAACAAAACTGAGCATATTTATCAAAGGCTTCAATGATTGTCTCTGACAACCAACCTCCTTGGTCTTCTAAAGCCTGAGGCAGGTCGAAGTGGTAGATGGCCACAACAGGTGTAACCCCATTTGACAGCAAATCATCAATGATCTTGTTGTAATAGTCAATCCCTAAGGGAAGAGAAAAAGAAGAAGAAAAATGATTTTTGGTGTGTTTGGCAATACATTTTAAAAGAAAAAGGATCAAGATGATTCTCGTTTAAAATAAGGTTGACTACTTCTTCAGTATAAATTAATGGAAGTCTAGGAGGAAGCAGAAAGAAATCCAGTGGGAAGGAGGTTTAAGTCAGATGATATAATGGGAAGACACTTGTTCTGAAGAGAGATGCTTGAGCAAGGTGCTCTCAACATTATGAAATGCTCACACTGTAGAGGTCATTTTCATTTAGTTCTCTATATACTCATTTTTTGTGGCTTATCCCTCACCCCCAACACAAGCTCCATAAGAAAAAGATCCTTGACTCTCTAGTTCACTTCTGAATTCCCAAGGCCTGAAACACTATGAAAAGTAAGTCAGATAATTGTTAATATTTGTCCCCAGCCTATTAGCTTCACAAGTCTTGAAAAGGAAACTCAGTTAGCATGAAAAATCTACAATCATCAAAGCCAAAATAGCACTAGTATGCAGTTTCAGTTACTCTGGATGCTAAGAGAGAAAGATCACTTGGGTCAGGAGTTCAAGGCCTGCTCTGGTTAACACAGAAGACCCTCACCTCAGGGAAGAAAAATCCTAGAAGGTTCCAAACACAATTACTCAGAGTCTTGGGACATTGTGATTTGCTTGGTGATTTACTCTAAAATTCTGACAAAGTCCATGGAAACACACACACACACACACACACACACACACACACACACACACACACACACACACACACACACACACACACACACACACACACACACACACACACACACACACACACACACACACACACACACACACACACACACACACACACACACACACACACACACACCCCTCAGCTGGTTCTTCTAGGACTACACATATGAAAGAGTTCCTTTAGGACAACTGCAAAGTTTAGAAGAATGACATTAAGTTGAAGATGCTCTGCTTCAGAAATCAAGGTCAAGAAGATATTTGGTCCACCCTTGTAAGACTCCAGCTTAGAACTGCTCTCAGTTTGATGTTTTAAAAGTATAGTGGGAACTGGAGTCTGGAGTTCATATCTTCTTTTAAGATTGAACTGTGGTCTTTAAGCCATCACATGCTAGCTCAGCAACCATAGGCAAGTTACCAGATCTCTCAGACCTATCCCTTTCCAGGCTGTAAAATGTATATAATGAGAGATATCCATTCTTGACCATTGTGAGAGTTTAATGAGTTGGTAAATTGAACATGTGTACAACAGTCCTTAACATATGGTAAGGACTCAGTACAAATTAGCTATCATTCTAACAATAATTATTGTTATTTTGGTATTAGTACCATCTAGGCTGATGTTGATTAAAAGATGAATATAAATTATTCAGAAAAGGCATGGAGAAAAGTGTAAGAGCAAAATCAAAAATGAATATGCAAAAGGCCAAAGAAGATGTAAAAGTAAAGACTACTCAAATGAGAAAAAGAGGTGATTTAACTCAAGCTTGTTGTAGCGAGAGACTCAGCTGCTATCACTCACATTTGACAAAAACTCAAAGGCAGTCAGAAAAAGGGAAAGGCTTATAGGCTACAAAAGGAAAGCTGTAATCATGCTCTGACTCAGGTTGTTGGCACAGGAAGCTGGAGGAAGGTTAGCTAGAAGTGAGTTATCTTCTGTAATTCATTTGGGGAACGTCTTTGGCTTTTTCTGGTGGGTCTTGGGTTGGAAGCAAGGCTGTACGTAGCAGCCTGGACTGCTTGCTATAAAGGTTGTGGTTTAGCTATCTGGGCTTCCTATATGGGTTACTGCTTTATTTTCATATATTGCCTGGCCATTTTATATATATTCTTTCTCTTAAAGAGCTCCTTCTGGGAACTGAAAGTTTGATATAAGGATAGCATGGCACTCATCAGAAGTGGAGGAAGACTAAAGAGGGGTAAGTATTGTAAACAGAAGTGAAACTATGCAAAAAACACATTATTGTTCTGCCTGTCTGTTTTGAACACCATCTCAAATACTTTGTGAACTTAAACACAGTGGAAATCATACATGATAACTCCATGTTTGAGAGACATATCTTAATGCTATTTCAAACTTGGTGGGCAATATAACTCCTTCCCCTCCTAATCATGTCCATGCCCTAACCTGTAGAATGGGTACACAGGTTATCATATATGGCAAAGAAGAAACTGTGGGCAGATGCAATTAAGGAAAAGACCTTGAGATAGGAACCTTCCCCTAGGATGTTCAGGTGGACTTAATATAGCCACATGAGTCTTGAGAAAGTAAAACAGAAAAATGGATCAGAAGGATGCAACAGCAAAGAAAAGATGGGGTGAAGAGCAACTTCAGAGAGACTCAACCACTGTTGCTGACTTTAAAGATGAAGAAAGGTGGCCACAAGCCAAGTGATGCAGATGTCCCTGAAAAGCTGAAAATGGTCCTTAGCTGAAAGCCAGAAAGAAATGAGAACCTCAGTCCTTCCATCATAACATGCTGGATTCTGTCATAACCTGAATAAGCCAACAAAACAGACTCTCCAAATTCATTCTTTAGAAAGAAGCAGAGCCCTGCAGGCACTTTGCTTCAGTCCTAGAAAGGCCCATGTCAGGATCTTTATTTTTCAATGAAAGAACATTCCACAAAGCCATCTCTGGACTTGCATTTTTTTCCTGTACAAATGTGATATCAAAAATTGTATGATGGATAACATTTTATTGATATATGTGAGTTTTCTTAGCGAACTCTTTCCATTGACTTTGAATGTTGAAATAATACTAGCTTTTGTTATTGAATGGATGTCATGGTTTTGCTTAATCCTAACTCTAAGCTCTAGAATAGGCATCTTTGTTTCTAATAAACATCTGAGAAAACTGTTATCAGCGAGTCTTAGTGTCATCAAATGGAACTGCCAGTGTTTAATCCCAATCTCTCACTGGAAGGGCTACGCTGACCCCTCTACAACATACCACTAATTACATATACTAATGTTCCTGAACCAGAAATACGTGACTCTGTTTCACTAACCTTAGCATTCACCTCCTGAGACCTAATCACAGTATCAGATCCTGTTTTATATTCCTTTTTGGAGTAGTCATTAATGATAGCCAGAAATACAATTCAAGCAACATAATAATCATGAGGTGAAATGAAGATAAATAAAATTTAAATAATAGAGCATTGCATAATTAATATTTAATATCCAAGAACTGAGCACTTGGCTTCTGGTTTGTATAGTTTATTTGATTTTGTAATGAAACTTTTCCATAAGGAGATAGAACAGGACATCAAAGAGCAGATCACCTCACTCAGTCACCTGAAAGGATCATGGATTAGTCACCTGGCCTGTCTCCACCTAAGTTTACTTGTTTGTGAAAGAGCATTGTTTATGGTGCTGTCTCATGACTTATGTGACCTTGAACTGAGAACAATTTGTCATTACGCTTTTAGTTTTATCTAAGGCTGGTACTTTAACCCTAATGAAATCTCAGAACAAACATGTATTTTTAAATGATTATTAGTTACCAATTTAGAAATCTTAAACTTTGAGAGGTCATATGGACCTTTTTCTGTTTCCAAATGATTATTTTAAGAATTCAAACCTCTGTAGATTTCCTTCATCATGGATACTGTATTCTCTGCTTTAATACTCTGAACATTTGTCTTTCCTTTGTCCCATCAACTGTGTCTGGGAGTGAAGCAGGATTATGTAGCATAAATAAATAGGTGAGATAGGGGCATAACTCAAGTAAGTAGAGCACTTTCCTAAACAATAGAAGAACCCAGTTCAATTCCTAGTGCTCCCTGCCAATAAAAAAAAAAATAGGGAAATTGTTTTAGAATAGGAGAGGACTACAACCTGAAGAAATAATGCTCCCACTTAAAATTTTAAAAAATTACCTCTAACAAACTATGAATACTGTAATGCTCATGAACTTAACCAGTATCTTTGGTCTATGTCTCTCAAGACTCATATCATCAATTTTATTCATTGTTCTACCTTCTCTTATCACACTACCTATATTAGTCATTCACTGCTGCTATTATGAATTACCACAAAGAAATCAAAAAAAATTTATTATTTGGACTTCTAGAGGTCAGAAGTCCAAGTCTCAGTGTATTAAAATCAAGATGATGGTAAGGTCACTTCCGCCTGGAGAATGTCAACTAGAATACACTTTCTTAGCTATTTCAGAAGGCATGAGCTTCCTACATGTCTTCTTTTATAACTCTCTCCTCCATTTTCACCCTCATCTCTCCATTTTGTTGTCTCTTTTGGTCCTTACATCCCCTCTCTGTGACTCTGGTCCACCATCTTATAAAGACCCAAGAGATTACACAGGTAATGCAAGATAATCTCATCTTTGGATCCTTCAATGTAAGATTCCTTTTACTGGTGAGCTAATATCATCATAACTTCTAAGATTCAAGACAAGGTTTTAGGGAAGGGAGAAATTCAGCCCACCTACCATAATGCTGAACATACAATACAGTACAAGTTGGATGTTTGTACAGTAAATTTATTCATACAATTCCTTCTAAGTCTCTTATATTTTAAGTCTTAAAGTGAGCAAGATATTCTGCTCAAATATTTCTATTTTTTCTTTCCAAAATGCAAATCCCCTACTAATCACCTGAAACTTGTATTTGTGGCAGATAGGAAAATGCATTTGGACAGTCGAGAATGCAGAAATAGGTGAGTTCAGTTGAAAGCTCAATCTCTTCTTGTTAATCCCTGAAAATTTGACATTTGAAATGGAAAAAGCTATGTAACAATTTCACTTTGTAAAATATCCTTCCGGTTTGGAGATGTTCCAATCAAGCTTTAAAATGGGGAGTCAAAAACACAGAAAGCAATTCCTTGGAAAGGATAGTAATAAGGATCTCCTACTTCTTTGCATGCTCTTTGAGAAAATGTTTAAATGGAGAAAAAAAAATGATGGCCTTTCTGAGCGAAAACAGTTCCAATTGTTTCAACAGATCACTGCACAAGAATGAACAACTGCTTATTGAAATTCCGCCTCCTGGACGCACCTCCATTGCCCTCTTGTTCCGGGAAAAGTGTATAATATTAATCAGCTGTGTCTTTACAGAAGCTGAGGCAAACACAAAACAGTGCCCTGGGCAGGTGACTTCCACGTGAGCTTGGCATGAGTGACTTACCTTGCTCTTCAGGAGATTCTGGCACCTCCCTCTCCCTCAGCCTGACAAGGTATTGTGTCCCCACGAACCTTAAAAGGCTTATATGTTGTCATATCAATATAGGTCCACAATCTTAGGGAAAATGTTTTTGAGTTCTAAAAAGGAAACTTGGAGTATAGGTCCTAACAGTAACACCGACAATGTGTCTGGATCAGTATTCCTTTCCTTTTTATAGAGAAAAATACATAGTCTCATCAAACAGAATAACCCAACGTCATGCCATTCTTGTATAGTTACACAGCAATTCAAGTCAGCTTATACTTTCAGTTTTGTTGTAGAAAAAATCCTTAAATGCGGGGCACTGGTGGCTAACGTCTGTAATCCTAGCTATTCAGGAGGCTGAGATCTGAGGATGGAGGTTCAAAGCCAGCTCAGGCAAGAAAGTCTGTGAGACTCTTATCTCCAATAAACCACTCAAAACCCAGAAGTTGTGGCTCAAGTGGTAGAGTGCTCGCCTGGAGCTGAAGAGTACAGGGACAGCGCCCAAGCCCAAAGTTCAAGCCCCATGACAAACCAAAAAAAAGGAAAGAAAAGAAAAATTCCTTAGAGCCTTTGGAATCTTGGAATTTCAGATAAAATTTGGCATGGTGACCTGCACATTTGCATTCTCAACAAAATGTCATCATTACTGTCCTTAGAATGATTTCCTGATTGATACTGGCCTAGTATTAAGAAACCATTTACTGAACACATCCCTCCTTAGAAAGAATTAGACTAGGTTAACGAGATGCAAAAAGGAAAATTGTCTGCACATTAGGCTGTCTTATACCTGTTTTGTGAGTACTTAGCACAGTCCTCTGTGCACAGGGAATACTTGGTGCACTTTGCTAAATGAAATTAAACTCAAGGTGCTCATAATCTTACAGACGACATAAAAACAGTAACAACAAAGATAGATGCTATGAGGATAGAAAGAAAGAAACTTATTTTTAAGCAAGAAACTTTAAGGAAGAGGAAGGATCTATACTAGATCTGACCAGGAGGCTAGACCATTGCCAGGTATAGTTGGGAGTTAAGGAAAGGCCATTTGAAGAATGAAGAAGAATGTCAAAATTCCCACAGAGATTGATAAGTGCATAGTATGTTTAATAAATGATGGGTTATGGGCTTGGGAGATTGCATGGAGGAATTGCATGGGTTATACACAAGAGGAAATTGCAGCCTGCAAAGCTTTAGGGGTGAGTTAAGACCAAGGCCAATAGAACATGAATGATATAGGAAGGAGGCCAGGCTGTATATTCTGGCTTGCCATCACTAAATTCTTTATCTTACTTTGATTTAGCAAAAGATTACCCAAACAAATATAACTTAAGCCAAGCTTTAAGAAAATTGTTGTGACCGTATTATATAGAAAGAATTGAAGGACATAGAGTGAGAGAGAGAGAGAGAGTGAGAGAGAGAGACAGACAGACAGAGACAGAGACAGACAAAGACAAAGAGACAGAGAGACAGAGAGACAGAGACAGAGACAAAGGAGAAATAACCATCAAGTGCATCAGAAAGCCCTAGTTGAGAATAATCAACACCTAAGCCAAGAAAGGAGTAGAGAAGATGATGAAGGAATAAGGTATAAGCATAACAAAATGGACCATATTGAACAACGGAGAACTAGGAAGCAAAAAATGAAAAGATGCAAAGATTGCTTTTAGCGTTTAGACCTTGGGTCTATCCCAAGGTCTATGATGGTATCAAAGGGAAGAGAAAGTACAGATGATAACTGAGGAAGACAGAAAATTAGGAATTCACTTTTAACCTAAACGGTAAATTATCTTCTGTTCAAAGTCAAAAAGTACATGTGATATCCAGAAGGTAGACATTTAACCAAGAGCCATGAGTTAAGAGATACTCACTTCAGAATTGAAGACATTAAGGAACCACTCACCAATCCCCTCATTTTGCCTGGCCCTATTTAGAGGTGATTACCTGAAGGCTTATGTTTCATGTGAGCCCATGAAGTTGTAGCTTCATGTCAAAATGAACATGATGTTCATGAAATGAACATCACAATTGTACAAACTCACCAAAAAACTGTCCCTATGAGATGTAACACTGTCCCTATGGGATGTACACAATCATAGAATTTACTCATAAAGAAGCCCAGAAAGTATCTGGGCTGTAGAAAGTCTGATGAGGTCAGAAGGTATTCTCAATCTCACATTATGGAAGTAAGTACTCATCCTTCATTTGGGATACTTGCCTTAAAATTTATACTCAAGGCATCACACTTGCTTCATCTAGTCCTGGCCTTAGGAGTAGTATAAACTCTTTTCTAAGACAAAGTAATAATGTAGGACCATTATTAAGAAGCCATATGTTGTAGAACAGAGCTTGGCAAACTTTTCCTGCAAAGGACCGCATAGTGAATATTTTAGGCTCTACAGGCCATATGGTCTATGCCCCAACTACTCAGATCTGCCATTATAATAGGAATGCTACCATAGATGATGTATAGTGAGTGGGCATGGCAATGTTCCAATAAAACTTTATTTACAAAAACAGGTGCCAGGCCAGATTTGGCCCTCAGGTCTTAGTTTTCCCACCCTGTTATGTAAAAGGATATACCCAGACCTTAGGTTTAATTTCCATATTACCATTTTCCAAATATGTGGACTTAGACATACCCTTGGCAAACTAACATCATCATAATCTCTGCTGATTATGAGGAGTAGAGAAAACATGTGTTCAAATGCCAAATAAATAAAAGACACTCAATAAGGTGAAGAATGGCTCTTTCAAATACAAGATATAATAAAAGAGTAATAGTACACGTGTTGAATGCTTTTGATACATGGGCCCTGTGTTAGCCCTTTACAAAGGGTAAATTTATCATTTACTCTTCCAATAACTTTCTGGAGCATGAACTCTTGCAGCATTCTTTCCTACTCCTGGAAAGGCAGAGGCCCTGAGATGTTCAAGAGACACTTATACACATAGTAAGTGATGCAGCTGGTACTCCATCTCAAGCAAATGAACCCCAGGGATCTAGGTGCTAATCCTTACCATAGCTAATTAGCTCTACTAATTCAGCTCAGTTAAAATGTTCAGAACCCTCTCAAGTTTTTCAGAGATTTTTCACCCTAAGTCTTTATAGGATAACACAACTGAAAATAGTTTAGTACAACTTTCTGATATAGCTCTTCAAGTCATCAGTCAGAGAACAACGTATATAAATAAAACCTTATTCCAAACTCCCCTAGACCGGTCTCTTCCTCTTCTTCCTAGGAAGAGCTCAACAGCCAAGAACATCCAAAATATTATTGAAAGCAAATGCAATCCCATTTCGAACATTTGATCCTGTAATCACTCTAAAAACTTGTAATTTCAAAGCTACCCTGTAGAATAGCGCACTGGATTAATTATGCCAGACTGCAGCAATAACCTTGAATTAAAGCTGCAACCTTCTATTTTTAAGAAACACTTGCCTTTCTGGTTGATGAAACCTGTCGTCCCATCAGGTAACAGACGTGACCAGGAAAGAGAAAAGCGGTAATGAGTCAATCCAAGCTGTTTGATACATTTCAAATCTTCCTCCCACAGAGTGTAGCTGCCACAAGCGACATCACCAGTCTGGTTCTGGAAAACTCTCTCTCCTCCCTGATGGGTGAATGTGTCCCAGACACAAGGGCCTCTTCCATCTGCAGCCCAGCCTCCTGAGAAAAGGAAGAAAATGAAACACTTACACTCTTGACATCAACAGGCATATGTAGAATGTAAATATTTGTCACCAAAACAACATACCTCATTAACTCAATGTACCATATTCATAACTTTAAAATATGCTTTAAAGTAACACGCATGAGCGGGTTGTGTGCTTAGGTGTCCTTGATCCCTGAAGCTGACTCGTGGCAAATGAAAAATTATTGCAGAGTGCTTCTGCATAGCAGGCTTTCACGGTTCATTATCTGAAAATCTTTCAGCTGGTAAACAGAGGCAGTCACCAGTTTATGGATGCCTGGGTCAACATTCCCTTCTTGGAAAACTTTCTTCTGGCCATGATTATCATGTCTTGTGCTTATTTATCAGAAGTTGTAGGACCTTTGCTCTAGTCCTCAACACTTGAATGCTATCCTCCTGTCATCTGACATTAGAGCCTGTCGTGATCTCATCTACAATTGGTGGCGAGGCCTTAATTTCCACTGCTGATGATTCTTGCTTGTATCTGAAATGTATTCGTTCATCCTCCATTAATTCAACAAATGTCCATTTCAAGCCTTCTGCCTAGTACAGGAGATTTGAGGGTGTCCAATGCTCTCCCCCATGTCCTTGGGGAATGTACCTAACAGGTGATCGCAAAATAGCAACTGTAAAGCCCTGGACTTTACAGAAACCAGAAGGACATTTTTCCTACCATGAACAGAGTCAGAGGAGATCTCTTTCTGTTTACTGTTTCTGTAAACTTAACACTGGTCTAAAATATGAAGTCTATCAACTTAGAAAGTTAATGTGTAGAGCATTTTATTTTTGTCAGGGCTTTGTAGTTTAAGAGTAGGCATACCATATGTGATGATGGCACATGGTTACAATCTCAACTACACAGAAGTCATATGAGAATGACACAGGACTGAAGCAAGCCCTGGGCCAAAAGCACAAGCCCCTATTGAAAAAAATAACACAAAAACAAGCAGTGGGGAGCTGGGAGTGTTGGTGTAATGGTGGAGTGCCTCCTAGCAAGTACAAAGCTCTGTCTTCGAGCCTAGTACAGTAGCCCCCACCCCACAAAAAAACAAAATCAAAACACAACTTTGCTGAATCTGTTAACAGTTTGCAAAGACTGGTAAAGAAAGCATTTCTTCAATATATGTGCTACTCATCATAGAAGAGCCACAGTTTGTGCAGTTTAATCTGCGTTAACATTTTCTCTCTCATTTACTTAGGGCTGGACCACAATCAAAATGATAAATGAAACGATGGCTTATAATACTTGTCAATGTGGTATAAATACTCCCACTATGGCTAGTTTCTATCAACCAATTGGGATGTAACCAAAGGCAGAGGTGGGGAAGGATGGGCAGTAGTGTACCACCTTGTATATTCTGTTACTTTGTCCTTCTCCAGTGATAAAACACCTACACAAACTCAAGAATACAATTAATGGTAAAATAATTAGGAAGTAATGATTTTGCGTATTAATTTAGTTTGTAATATCAATCTTATACTTAACAGTTTATATAATTTTTGTACTTACAAAATATATAATTTGTTAAAAAAAAAAAAGGCCCAAAATTCAACTATAGGCTCTCATGAGCCAGCTCAGCTGGTCTGACCTCAAGGACAAATAACGCGCCTAAGATCACACAGTAAAAGTGCCAAGATATACACTCAGCGCACGGAGGTTCAAATCCTGCTTAAACATGCTGCCCTTCATGATACAGACTCAGAGTGATGAAGGAGCCGTCAAAGGGTGACCCTGCTACTCCATGCTTGAAGGCAAACCAGTGCAGAACACAATCTCTGCACATAACTAAAGCAGGTTTTGATCATGTCAACAGGCAAACGATACTGAGTAGGAAAATGGAGCGGCTCATTCTTCACATGTATTGTAGAGACGGAGACACACGGAGACTCATGACCTCCGGAGAGCGAGACCACCCATGGAGGCACGGACAGGGACGTTTATTTACACTACGTACTCCAGAAAAGGGTCCTGAGCCTACCTCGTCCTGGGCTAGATCCCAGAACCAAGAGCGGCCTCGGCCACCAAGCCTCCAAGCCTCCAGCAGGCAGTCCTGACCCCCGACCTTGGTCAGTGGGTCTGCAAACCACCGACGAGTCAGTCTGCGGACCTCCAACCCCAGACCTCCAGACCTCCAGCGGGGAAGGCTGCTCCCTGTCTCCCCTTCCTCCTCCGCCGCCGGCCTCTCCGCTCTCCACAGGCCTGCCCTGCCCGGCCCTGCCCGGCCCTGCCCGGCCCTGCCCCGGGAGGCCTCTCCACGGGCCTCTCCAGAGGAGGCTGGCCCCCGAGGCCTGCCCTGCCCGACCCCCCCCCCCCCGCGCTTTCCCCTCCCGCCGTCCCTCCTCCACGCCCTCCCCACTCTCCTCCCCCCCCCTTCCTCTTCTCCTCAGGACTTCCGGTCCCCTGCAGACTGTTTTCCTCAGGACTGCTCAGGGTCTCCTCAGGACTCCGGTTTTTCTCCAACTCACCTAACTCCCCTCACCTCTCCTCCGGCCTCTGGCTTTTCCCCTACACCCCTGAGGCGTTGCAGCCTATATACATATATACATGCAGACCCGCTGAGCGACCCCCCCCACACACACACACTAATGGTTTCAAACCACCATTCATGCTCTTCCCCCAAGCTGCCCTGCTCCAATCCCCACCATTCGTGCTCTTCCCCCAAGCTGCCCTGCTCCAATCCCAATCCGCAGCTCACCCTGTGGGGCTCGACGCCCCGCCCCCTATCGGCGGCACGGCACGCCCCTTTCAGCAGCATGCCACGCCCCTCTGGTGGTGCCCCATGGGGCGGTGATGTCAGCTTCTCAAAGCCCTGCTCTCTCCCATGGCCTGGTCTGTGGAGCTGTGAGGCTTGCCCTGCCCCGCCCCCTCCAGCAGGGGCCCCTCCAAGGGGCCTCCAAGGGGCCATGCTGACTATTGGGCCCTGCTGATTATCAGGGCCCCACGGGTTATTACAGGTGTCCAAACAGCATCATGTCAAGGTGAATCTAAGATTTGACTGGAAAACTAATCATGATAACTGAAATTTTGACGATCATACTGTGGGCAGAATTTTCACTAAGTTTGTAGCATTAAGCTTGCTGAGTAGGTTACATTTATATCACTTATTTAGTAGAAACTTCTTTTAATTGCAGTTTTGCCTATATTGGTGTTTATGGTAAAGAAAATGACTATTTACAGCAAGTTATATACTATAATCCATATGCAAAACAACAACTACAATTCTTGGGTGAAATAAGGAAGTATATTTCTAAGTGGTTCATTCACTGGTTATAAGTTAGATAACCTAGAAAATAGGTGAGAAGAAAGATATATACACTTGAGCAGTGAAGTAGACATTTACCATGAGAATGTAGTAGAAGTTTCATTTTATGTAGGTACAAACTGTCCATAAATACTGGCAAAAGGCCTGGAAAGCAAAAGCAGAAATATACTATTAAGAATTTGGTTTTGTTTTGTTTTTTGTCAGTCATGTGGCTTGAACTCAGGGCCTTTATGCTGTCCCTGAGCTTTCTTGCTATAAGCCTAGAGTCATAGCTCCACTTCTAATTTCCTGACAGATAACTGCAGATAAGAGTCTCATGAACTGGCTTCAAACTACAATCCTCAGATCTCAGCCTCCTTAATTGTTAGGATTACAGGTATGAACCACCAGCACTCAGCTTTGTCTTAAATTATACATGAAATGGACTTTATAATTTGACAGTGGCAAGTTAGGTATGTCTGTATGTGTGGGTATGTATGTGTGTGTATCCCTGAATGAAACAGTAATTAAACAATGATAGATAATAAGCCTACTAAAAATACATAATGGAATCATAAAAACATAAGTCAGAAAAAAAGGTAAAAGAGAATAAAAGACAGAGATAAGATAAAAACAATAGCAGCAAGTTTAGGTTTAAATCTAACCATGTCAATAATATCATTAAGTATAGATGACTGAAAGCCCAGCAATTATCAGACTGAATAAAAATCTACAACTCAGACATGACTTGAAAAAACTTACTTTAAATAGACACAAAATGATTTAAAATAAAAAGATAAAAATGTAACAAAACTGGAGCAGTTGTATTAACATTAGCATAGATCTTCAGGGTAAAATACCAACCAAGTATAAAGAAAGTCATTTCATTAATATTAAAGCAATCAGTTTTCAAGAGTTCATAAGCAATGTTATATGATTATGCACTTAATAATAAAGTTTTCATACATAAAGCAAAGCTGAAAGAACTCTACGAGGTTGATAAGTCTATAATTATATTTGGATATTTCAATTAATCGATCAAAAGGTCCACAGAAAAATAGACAAAAGATTCAAAGAGTTCTTTCCCAGTTGGAAAAACGTGTGTTTTGTAAACGCTTTTAAAATATAGATTATTAAATTCTGAGAAATGCAAATGAAAAGCACACTCAGATGCCATTCTACACCCACAGAGTTGGCACAGAGTTTCAAAGTTGGGCAATACCAGAGGTTGAAGAGATTGTTGCTTGGCAGCAATGTGTATCCATTGCTGCTGAGAGTGAGATGTGGAAATATCTAGTAAAATAGAGAAACACAGCCCAGCAACTCACATACTATTATAAACTCTACAGATATGGACCAGAGAGACCTATACAGCCATGACTGCAACCAAAATAAAATAAAATAAAATAGTGAAAGACAAAACCACTGGAAGCCACCCAAGACTCCTTAGTCCTAACTATGCATCTATATGTACATATACACATATGTATGTATACGCACACATATATTTCCAAGTTTATAACGTACAAAACGTGTAAAATTGAATACCAAATTGTTTAGCTCATCCAGCATCAGTGACTTAATTCTAGCTACAGTGCAATTCTAGCTACGCAAGATGAGGAGATCTGAGGTTCATGGTTCAAGGCTAGCCTGAAAAGACAAATCTGACTTTCATATCCAATCAAACAGCAAAAGATGGAACTAGAAGCTTGGCTCAAGTGGTAAAGGGCCACCTTGAGCTGAAAACCTGGCTAAGAGCAAGTGCTCCTGAGTTCAAGCCCTGGTCCTAGAACAAACAAATAAGTCAGCTTTCTGAGTATATAACACAATTCCAGGTTGGTCATTGTGCCATGGCAGTGATCACAGACCTAATCCAGCATTCAAACAAACCCCACAGAAGGGATGTATTTTTCCTTCAGTTAAAGGGACAGGATGAGTTAGTCTTGACTTCTGACAAGCTAGAACCAAGAGAAGAAGAGGAAACAAGGAAACAGGTAAGGAAGAGGAAGTCCCTAGTTAGGATTCCCTACAGGCCCAGAGTGTGAACAGTTGTACTTGTGTGAGTAACAACAGGTTGTGGCCAAGAAGTGGGCCCAGGAGCAGGAGCAAGCATGAGAGCTGTTGGCATCTGAGAAAGGAAACTCTACAAGGGCAAATAGATTTTTCTATTAGTTTCTTAAAGCTGATATAACAAGTAAACACAAAGTTGATGGCTTAAACAACAGAAACGTATTTCTTCACCATTTTAAAGGATAGAAGCCTGAATTGCAAGGCATCGGCAGGGTTGGTCCTTCTGGAATCAACAGAAGTGAGAATTTACCGCATGTCCCTCACCTAACTCTGTTGCTATCTGCGATTCTTGCCATTCTCCTCAGTCACTCCAGTTTCTGCCTCAGCTTCGCGTGCCCCTCCCCTGTGCACCTCTGTCTTGTTTTCTGTCTTTTCTAAGGACATTTATATTAGTTTTGGAGCCCATCCTAAATCCAGGATGACTTCATTTCAAGATTATTAATAATATCTGCAAGAATCCTATTTCAGAATAAAGTCCTGCTTGTAGGTACTGGACTCAGATCTATGCCCTGGGAACCATGTTCAGCTCGTAGGTAGAAACAAAGGTTGATGTCTGGACTTCTCTAGAACAAAGGAAGTAATGAGATTCAGACCATGATGGGGCCTGCATCTTGGATGCTAGAAGGTTCCCCATCAATGGGCCACACAAAGTCCCTAAGAAAAGGAATCAATGCTGACTATGTTCCAAAGTCTGAGTTGCTATAAGTATTTTCCTTTCTATTACCTCTACTCAACCAAGTCAGAAGCCATGGTTAACAAGCCAAAACAAGACCTGAGGGGAAAGAAAGATGATCTCAGCCCCTTTCTCCTACAGAGCTAAGAAAAATAAAGCACTAAATCCAACTTGGGGTTTTAACTATTTCATAGTTAGGTTATTCTAAATAGTATAACAAGACTGTGTTTTACAACTTAAACTGGCCATATGTATCAGTCAGGGTCCCAGCAGGAAACAGATGGCACTCAAACTGGGTAATTAAAAAGAGTTTAATATAAAAAAAATACATGCTATTTCTAGGGATGTGAGCAGGATTTTGGAGAAAGCAACAAGGGATGGTGCAGTACCTCAAGGCTTGCAACATCAAGACACCATTACTACCCAAGAAGAGAACAGGGGAAGGATTGGTTTCCAAAGTCTGCAGAGAGAGAGTACAGTATGTTCAGGGCTGCCTGGCAGGATAAGATGCTTTTAGTATTGGGACATTGCCAACCCACTTCAATTAAGCAGGGAGGCAACCAGGAAGGCAACATTGGTTTATCCCCCCTCCCTCTCCACTCTACTATGTCTTACTAGTGCTTCTTGTTGATCAAGTCCAAATGTAAGACTCAGGATAGTGGATTCCCCTGATTGATCCATACAGAAGGGCTTTCCAAGGTCCAGGACAGAGGGAAGTGAGTAATGGATATCTGGATAGATAAGCAGAATACACCAGGACAGCAAGACATTAAAAAAAAAAAACAGTAGCTTTTCTAACTACAAATAATGAATAGGTCGAGAAAAAAGTTAGGAAAGTAGCTCAATTCACAAAGGCCTCAAATTTTTAAAAAACCCTATATAAAGTTGACCAAGGAGATGAAAGAACTCTACAATGAAACCATAAAACACTGAAGAAGATTCCATATGATAGACCAATCTCCCCTTTTCAGAGATTGACAGAATTAATATAGTGAAAGGGCCATATTGCTGAAGTCAATCTACAGAGGCAATGAATTGCCCATTAGCATTCCAATGTTATTCTTCACAGAAATAGAAAAAAAATGATAAAATATATATGTAAGCATCAACAGCCTTGAGCAAAAGAGCAGGACAGGAGGTGGTATCACAATACGGGACTTCTAATTATACAACAAAGCCACAGTAATAAAAACAGCAAGGTATTGGCTCAAAAACAGGCACAAAGACCAAGAGAACAGTATAGCAGATCTAGACATAAAACCAAACAGCTACACCATCTGATTTTTTGACAAATGATCCAAAAATCATTCACAAGAGAAAAGACATCTTCAACAATAGTGCAGGGAAAACCAGATATCTACAATCTAGAGACTGAAACTTCACCCCATCTCTCTCTCAGTACAAAAATAAACTCCAAATGAATCAAAGATCACAGTGTAAGATCTGAAAGTTTTCAATTACTACAGAAAAACATACATCTTTGGAAGACATAGGCACAGGCAATTATTTTCTAAATAGGATTTCAGTTTCCCAGAAAAATGAAAGCAAGAATTGACAAGTGAGATTGCATCAAATAAAGCTTGTGCACAGTAAAAGAAATAATTATCAGAATCAAGAGACATCCTACAGAATCAGAGAAAAATCTCTGCCATCCATTTAATGTATGAAGGATTAATAATGAAAATATACAAAGAGTTCAAAGCATTAAACTTCAAAATAATCACCCCATTATTAAATGGTCAATGAACTGAAATCTCTCTCTCTCTCTTGCTCTCTCTCTCTTTCTCTCTCTCTATATATATATGTATGCATATATATATATATATATATATATATATATAATGAATGATTCAGTAGATACATGATGTGATGTTCAACATTCTTAGGACTAAGGAAATACAAACCAAAACTATACTAACATTCTATCTCACCCCATCACCCCAGTCAGAATGTCAATCATCAAGAAAGTAACAAATGTCAAAGATGAAGGAAAGAAGAATACTCATGCACTATTAGTGGGAATGTAAACTAATGTAAACTATGGGAATTAGTATGAAGGTTCCTCAGAAAGCCAAAGCAGCCCTTCCTTATGAATCTGCTCTATCATTTTCAGGCATATATCCACAGGAATGTAAATCAATAGCCAAGCACATGCATACCCATGTTTCTTGCAGCTCTGTTCTCAATAGCTAAACTATAGAATTAGTTACAGTACCCATCAACTGATAAAGTGATAAAGAAATTTTGGCACACAGTAAAAAATAAAATTATGTCTTTTGCTGTAAACAGATGGAACTGGAGATCATCATTTTCAGTGTGATAAAGATTTAAAAAATCAAAGTGTGCACGTGTATGTGTTTGTGTATAATTATAGCTGTAGGACTGTTGGGCAGAGAGAGAGGTGGGTAAAGAGAGAGAAAGAGAATGATGGAAAATGGCTATTATTAAAATATATTATCTCTACATATGAAGAGGACCTGAGGAAAATCACTGAAATTTGTTGAATAAGAGAAGGACAAGGGGATGTAGAAAGAAAGAGCAAAAGAGGGCATTTGTCTGATTAAAATATAATATATGCACCTGTGAAATGCCACAGTGAAACCTCTTTGTACAATTAGCATACAATGAAAAATGGGACGGGCGGGAGGGGGGGAGAGGCGGAGAACGACAAGAAAGTGAAACAAGCTCTGTTGTGGGTTGGTGCCAACAGAAGTAGGAGTGGGGAGAACAGAGAAGTTCAGCAGGGCGAACCTGGTCTGAACTGTCAGAGTACTTTATGTATATATGGGAATATAGCAGGATGTAACCTGCTGAAGTTGTTTCAAGAGCTGTGGGTGAGAGAGAGTGATGGATGGAGGTGGTGATTTTGATAGGGGTACATTACATTTATGCATGCGTGTGTCACCATGCAATCCTCTTATACAACTCATATATGCTAATAAAATATGTTTAGGAAAGAAATCATCAGGACACAATAGGGCTTAAATAAGCAGAAAAACTCAGCCCTTCTCTATTTTCTTCCAAAGGGAAGAGAAGAGCTATGTCCACTGAGCAAGGGTGAAGGGACAAGGGACTCAAAATCTAACTTGCCTAGATAAGTGTGCTCCAGGAGTCCTATTCATTGACTGTAGCAGTACCGTATAACAGAATATAATCATAATTTAACACTGATTTGATAATACAGAGAAGTGATGAATTCTTAGGGGAATAAGTAGTGAGAGGAAATATTTCAAGCGTGGTTCTGAGACTTGACCTTGTAGCCTCTAAGCCTTTAACTTTTCCTGTTGTTTGTTTTCTGGTGATCATAATGTCTTTAGCTCCAAAGACTACAAAGACGTTTCAGGCTTCCACTTCATTTCTATGAGTCCTGCTTAATATATGCAGCATTTTGTCTTAACTGCTCTGGCCTCTGCTATTCTACTGCAATTATTCTTTCATCTTTCAATTAAGCCTCTTTGCATACAGCCATTTATGCATCGAGTCGTGGAATCGTGCGACCCAGTGGAAGAACCTTGCCTTTGTATCTTTGCAAGACAACCTCTACTCTTCCTTCCATCCATCAGAGCATCCCTTTCCTCTCTGCTGATTCCAGCTTCTGATTCACTATGCTAATAACAGCCCCATTTGGAAGGATAGAAGGATGTCGTGGGGAAAACACGATGATAATAATAGTAGATATCATTTATGGAGCCTTTATAATGGGCAGGCACTTTGCTAAGCACTTTACATGCTTTATAACTACTGTTACACTGCTCCCCCTCCCCATTAAAATATGAGGAATCTGAGGTTCCCTTGAGTTCAAGGACTTAGAGAAGTCATAAAGAAATCAATTGGTGGAACTAAAGTTGGAAGACAAGTGTAACAACTAGCCCCATGCTCTTCATTCTCTCTATGACCTTTCATTTAGGATGTGTTAAAATAATTTTATGGTTTACGCTCTGTGGGGCCTTGAGGAATCCTACCATTGCCTCAGTTTCCTCCTCTGTAAATGCGGAAGGTTCAAAAAAAACACCTAGTTTTCCTGTAAGGCAAAGTGAATTTATTGGATGCATTATTACAGTGGATGCATTTCAAATTGACTTGCTGGGCAGCAGTATATAATGAACGCCATTAGTGTTAGTGAATATGGACCCTGCCACTCTCGCTACATTTCTCTCATGTACTGCCTCCCCTAAAAGCGGGTCCCAGAGTGTACAGTCCTTTAAAGGAAATCCTCCTGCCTTGCTGGCCTCTTCGAGATCTACATAGCTGATTTCTTTCTCTGGTGTGGCTGATGGTTTGGCTGCCTTTGTACCCACGCAGACCTGTTGAGTGTGCCCACACCTCCTTCCCACACATCTGTGTGTTTCTCTGAGGCTGGTCCTCAGCCATCACTCCAGCCTCTCAGTACCTTGACAAGGGCATTCATCTTGTTCCAGAACTTTGAGGCAGGAGGAGATGGCTCCAGTACAAAACACACCATAAAAGCTGTCTCCAAGGGCAGCAATCACTTTTCTCAGTAGCCTTTTTTTTTCTGTTTTCCTTTTAAAAATAAAATAAAATTCTCCTCTTATGTAACTATGGAACTAAGGGTCAGACATAGATGTTTAAAATGCAAAAGGTGCCCTACATTCAACCCTCTGCTGCCCAGGAGAAACACCTTTGCAATACTTCATTAAACCTTTTAACTCTTCCCTTCCTGAGCTCCAGGAAAATTATAAAGTACTATTGATCCAAACCTTCTTGTTGACATCACAGAAAACATAAAATACTCCAAGAAACCTCAAGTCCTGGAAATTTATCTGGCCTGGTTCCAAAAGCAAATCAACACAGAGATTTTGTAAGCACTAATTCAATTTTCACTATTTTCTTATCAATCACGAATCGCAGATTTGCATTGCACAGCATAATTAAACTCAAAAATTCACTCCCCAAACCTGGTCTATGAATTAGGCAGGGTAGATGAATGCTATCATTCAATTAACTATGAATATCTTCTCTTAAATAAGTTACATCTTGATGTATGGCTTCTGGAATAGCTAGGTAAATTTGACATTCATTAAAAATGAGCTGAAAGGGGCTAATGGAATAGTTCCTTGACTAGCCGAAATCTCAGGCTTCCAGGTCAGCTGGATCTTTTATCATTTCAACAAATATTTATGGAGCACTCCTGTGCTCCTGACACCATAGTCTAACTGGGGTTTAAGTCCTGGTTCTCCCAAGAGAAGTGAGAAAGGCCTGAGCAGATGTGGGGGATGGGGTAGGAAGCACTTGAAATACTTTACATGAAAAGCTGGGCCTAGTCTGAGTCTTCCCTTCCTAAACAATTCTGGAACACCCCGCCCGCCCCTCCAAATAATGAGACCAGAAATCCTACTTGTCTGAGCAGGAATGTGGTTTTCAAAACCATATACAAATTCATTCTTTGACGGTGTGTCTCCTCTGAAAAAGGAATACAATCATACTCATTTTGCAAGGTGTATTAAAGGATATGCATAACGTTTTGTAAGGATATGTTTCTGGTAGTTACTCTTATTATTTTTTCTGTCATGGTAAGCTTTTATTCATTTGTGGTTTCTTATGTTTTCAAATTTCTCATTAGACTCTCAGTACGTGTAGATCTTTGCCATACATCCAACCGCAGTTCATGATGGGCTATATCATAAGGCAACCCCAGTTCAGCTTTTGTCTTACAGAAGACTGCTGTTCAGAATCAATGGATCATGGAAATTAAAAGCCGAACTTGAGGTATCACTGAGTCATAGTCCATTGCCTACAGAGAAGAGAAACATCCCTGCCCCACAGACAGTTTGGCACTTGGCACAGATGGGTCTCACTAGGTCTGTATGTTCTAGAAGTTTCATGATATGTGAAATGGTTAATTAGAAGGGGTAGGGTACTCTGAAATGTCACAGCAAGTTCCTCTTGGCCAACTGTCACGTTTCATGAATTCTTCTGCTGAACCCATTTGGATTAAGCAGTGACCCAATCCAAACAAATTGCTTCTGTGCCTCTTATCTCCTATCACCTAGTTATGCTACAAAACATCTATGTTGCAAGGATCAGATCCATTCAGCCCATGGTACTGTTTATGGCTAATTTTTATTAGTATTTTTTTTCAGGGCTCAGATTTCTCACAATAAAGTGATATAAAATAACTGTGGACAGTCAGTAAAACACTTTTTTTAAAAAGGTGGGACAAAAGATGTACACAATATAAAATATCAGCCCGAGAGTTCTCAGAGCAGCCCTGTATATTAGACACAATCATTTCTGGTATAGGTTTTAGGTAAAGATATCATTTACCTTTACCTACAGACACAAAACTCTAAGAAACCATTACTTGCCATCAGTACTTGAGGCGTTAAAAATATTTATGACATTGAAAACAGTTATGGAGAGGCAAACATTTCATTTCAATGTCAGAGGTCAGGCACATTGGCTAACACCCCAGATAATATTGATGTACCTTCAAAATTTAGAATAATGTTTATACCATTTATTTATTCATTCATATAGAGAGAGCACCCATCCTGAAGTATCTGGGACACGGAACAAGGTTTACATAAATCTGACTGTTTTTTTTCCCCCTGGGCCATTTGGCTCAGTCTGGTAGACCATAAATATTCAATAATACTTTACAATGACAAAGCATCTTTTATGCAAACATCGCTAAGCACATTATTCACCAATAATATAATCTCCTTTTTAACCTACTGGTAAAGTCATAGAAACTAATTGACTTTCTTCAAGGTCCCTCTACAAATTGTTTATTTGTCAATCAGAGTCCAGGTGTCCTGATCTTAGTTATAACTAAAGGGAGAAACAAACAAATGCATGCTATTTTAGGTGCTTAAGCGGATGACCTACACTAAATATTTCTAAATTGAAACTATTAGGCAAAATGTCTTCCTTAAAGATGTTAAATGTTGTGATGCAGTCAAGTGAATTTTATAACTTTTGTTCCAATTTGCCCAAGGCCAGTTACCATTTTCAGAGCCCCAAAGAATGACCTATTTTAATTGAATCCCGTTACAAACGCTTAAACTTTCACACTCTAATCAAATCAGGTTTCTAAATAGAAATTAAAGTTAGAGCAGAAAAATAAAACTTTTCATGCAAAGGTCCAGCTGATGTAATGGCACAGCTATACCAGAATATTCAAGCAAAGTAAGAGGCTGGGCAAGTACTGTAAGAATTAAACAGGCCTCAACGAGTTCATGCCACCCAAGCAAAAGGAAACATTTCCATTCAATTATTTTATCTCTCCTACCAAATACTGAATAATGCTGGCTAAACACAGAAAAATAATAAAATACCAATAGGGGAAAAAGGGTTTTGTTTTTGTTTTACAATGCCCAGTGTTTTTTCTATGACGGCTGCCACAAGAACATACAAATGCTAATCTCCAACCTCAGGACTGACCAAGCCCCAGCAATGAGACCTGACATCCATCACAGAGTTTGTGCCAAGGCTACACTTCCTGCCCAGTGGTGAGCATGGCAAGTCTACTAAGTAGACCTAATCCTGGAGGATGTAGAAGTCTCTGACAGGTAAATTGTGATCAAGAACTCCCTCCCGCCCCCAGATCCTCAAAGAGCTTTAGCAGTACTGTAATTCAAGGTATTTCTTTATTCTTTCTCTATTTTTTTCACTTATTACATATACAGGCCAGCATCCTCTGCCTCCCTCCTCTTTTTCTGCCATAGCCATTTCCTCCTAAAACCTTCTTGCTCATTCAATTTCATCTTGACATCTACTTCTCTGGAGACCTAGATTAGCAGATCATCTCGTGGTAATGCTGATGGTGATGGTAGTGGTTATGGTGATGATGGTGATAGTGATGGTAACAATGGTGGTGATGATGGTAGCACTGGTGGTGGTGATGACTATGGTGATGATGATGATGGTAATGATGGTGATAGTGACAGTTGTTGTGACAGTGATTACATTATAATGATAGGACCAACATAGTATAAGAATTCTAGGTCATATTCTAAAAGAATACCTAAATTATCTCATGTTCTAACTGTAACAAATTCTAAAAGGTATGTGTTACTGACCTAAGAGAAGTAAGTCTTTAAAATAGGTTAAATAACAAAAACAAGATTTGACTTTTTTTTTCCTTAGGCCAACAGAGAGCAGACTCACCGGTGCCGGTAACCACTATTTCATATTATCTCTTTATGCTAATAGTTTGCAGTATAATGTTCCAACCCTCCTTCTAGATAGTTATTCTGTAGTTAACTCAAAATAATGTATTACATTAGACCTTTTATATTAATTTATTCTTCTCTTGAAGTTTACTCTGATTTTTTGCACTTGCCAACTTTTTGTTATGCAGACCTAATCCAGTCATTCAAATACTGTTTTATAATTTATTCTTATAAAATAGTTTCCATATTTGTATCATACATATTATGACCCAATATATCAACTCTTGTAATTTTGGGAAAGGAAGACTTTTCCAGGCCATTAAAACAAACAAAGGTCAGGCAAATGAGCCAAGGCCAAAGAACTTAGACAACTGGGACCATTAAAACATCCAACAGTACAATACACAGTTTCCAATTTTAGAATTTATTGACACTATTAAATAGACCATTTAATAACAAACCAATGGGCTTTCTCTAAATGAAACAATTGGTATAATAAAATGCACTTTAAAAGATTTATATCCCATAAGCATCTTTCTAAGAAAGAACATTGGTTTGGAACTTGCAGCAGCTTACTAATTCAAGAACAAGACTTTTCAGATGGCAGCAGTACCATTTAGAATGATGAGAGATTCCTTGGACTCAGAAGCTAATTGACATTCCTCAAGGTCTCCCAAGAATCATTGGGTCAGTCTTCAGTCTTGGCAGATTTTCATATATGTCTCCAATGACCCTATGAATAACGAGTTTTCTGGATTTCATGTCAAATATTGATTCTGAAACCTATAGAGCTTTTCTGCTTTATGCCAACTGGAAGCATAAAGGAATGCCTCATCAGCAGCCCTGATAATAATAATACTTCACTATTTGCAAAGTTGGCTCTAAGACACATTATCAATCATCATCTCCCATCCCAAAGTAGCTCCTACATGAAAAAGAAATCTACTGTTCCCCTTTACTCTCTGACCTTCAGCCTGTGCCCCAGGAAACTTCTACTGTACTGAAATTTGGATGGAATGTAATCAGTAATTATATTGTAACATACATGAAGATTGCCTCCATTTTGCATCTATGAGAAAGAGCCACTGTCTTTGTCCAACTCCGTACAAATCTTTATGTCTGCCTTTTAAATGGGCAAGAAAAAGAAGCCCTACATGTTTTCCCAGCTCCATATCTACCACCTCTGAAATTCACTCAGAATGCTACCTCTGTTCCATGAACCCACAGATTGTCTGTGTTGATTCCATGTCTATGAACTCCAATGTCTTCATATTGCTTTGTGTTTTGTGGAGCTCATTACATCAGTGTACTCTCCTTTTTACTATACCATGTACAACATATATTGGGTCAATTAGGCACTCCAACTCCATAAAATAAGGAAGGTATATGATGGTTTAACACACACACACACACACACACACACACACACACACACACACACACACACACACACACACACACACAGAAACCAAGTTCCTTAGAGAGTAATCACTAGTCAACACGTGGGGAAGGAAAAATGAACTAATTTTGGGTGGATAGGCACAGTTCTCCTTCCACAGAAACCTTTAATTTGTTAGAATTCTGGGTCTGATTTTTTTTAGCAATCTGGCTCTTGTACATTAAAATATCTTTACAAAGCCCTGGACTAGAAGGTTCATAAAATTCTTTGTTGTCATTTTAAGATTTTAGAAGAAAATCAGGTTATATGGCTTCTGAGTTTTAAATAAATCCAGACATTACAATATTGCTCTCTGCTCTTCTTGTTTCCCTTTGCACACAAAGCAAGCATCTTTCTCCACTTTAACTTCCATCAACAGCTATACTTTGGTGCCTAGGAACAAATCCAACCTAAAATGGAGATAGGATTTTCAGGTTCTTCCCAAGCATGTTTTGAAAGTTTCCTTAGAGAATCTCAAAGCCAAATTGAACCTGTTATATTTTTACCAAACAACCTCCAAACCTGCTCCTTCTTTAGTACGGTGAGTTAACGTTTATTCTTAGCATCACTAGCTAGCCAAATACCTAAAAATACACACACGAGATGTATTAACATTCTCCATATTTGCTTCATACCCTACTTGCATGTCTTTTGGTTCTCCCTAATGTTTATCTCTCTAATTTGTCCATGCCAATGAAATTCAGGTTATCATCTTCATCCTCAACTAGTATATTACTATAGACTGACCGCTGATACTAGGCCTTTATATGTCCCTCTCTCCTCTTTCCCTTCTTTCCTTCCTTCCTTCCTTCCTTCCTTCCTTCCTTCCTTCCTTCCTTCCTTCCTTCTTTCCTTTTCTTCCTTCCTTCTTTTCCTCCTTTCTTCCCTCCTTCCCTCCTTCCTTCCCTCCTTCTCTTCCCTCCTTCTCTTCCTTCTCTTCCTTCCTTCATCTTCTTGCTTAGTTAAACTCTTTCCAACATAATAACTGACTCTATGCTTTTCTTTTCTGGCAAACGCCTAATACACATGAGCCTAACACCAGCTCATTAGCAGGTGCTTTGTATGCATCACAGCACGTCTTAATTCTAATGTTTTTAGCTTCAGGTCCTGCCATTCACCCTATCATCAAAAAATTTAGCCTATGACACACTTTATCAAAGCTCTAACTATTTATAAGATAATAACACAGAGTACTGTGTAAAACATATAAATCATTAGATGCTGTTTATCAATTGATTGATCAATTCATTGTGCTGGTACTAGGGTTTGAATTCAGGGCCTGGGCATTGTCCTATAGATTTTTACTCAAGACTGGCACTCTAACACTTGGACCAGACTTCCACTTTGGGCTTTAATAGAGATGAAAGTCTCATAGATGTTCCTGCCTGAGCTAGCTTTGAACTCCAATCTCAGCCTCCAAAGTAGCTAGGATAACAAGTGTGAGCCATTGGTGCCCAGCAGGATGCCATTCACAAATATGTTATTATATACTCATTATGAGGATCCAAGCAACTCAAACTCCAAGTGACTTACATAGGCTCTAAACTGTTTAGTTTCAAAAAACATTAACCAGACAGGACTATCTCACTCATCAAAGAAATCTAAGTGTTCAGACTTTCATGACTTAGCTAAAAATGTTTCATCTATTCATATGGACTTTCCCTTTCTCTGAAAACTAACAAAGCATATTTCTCCTCAAAGCCTATCTTACATACTGAAACCATCCTCCCTATATGCTTTACTCTTGTGTTACCCTTACCATCTTTGCTTCAGTAGTACTTTGTTTAGACTGTCAAGAATGGTCATACCAAATCTTAGAATCCTCCACTAGGATTCTGGATCTAAATGACTCTTTTACCCCCACCCTATCCCCACCCCCGCCTTACCTTCTCTGCCTCTAGTTTCCAATAGAAGACAAAAGCCTAATTTGGATAAACCAATAATTATATAGACATGATTCAAGTAAATAGTCACCATTTAATTAGCCATTTCATGCCAAGGAAACCAGGTCCAGTACAACACGAAAACAGACCTTTTCTGGGTCTTTTTGTGGGGGCATAATTTCTCTACAAACAAGACAAATGTCATCATCCAAAAACAAGCAAACCATGCCATAGCTTTATTTTTATTTTTTAAGGAATCAAAACAGGGAAACCAGGGGGCACTTGTCTCAGAGGACAAAGGCTCCTAGTTCATTTCTCAAGCAGTTTGTTTGTTTGTTTATCCAGCATTTGTCACAGCTTTAGTATGCCTGTATCTGGTCTTTACTCGAGGCATGGAGAGAATACAAGGATTATACTAGGAAGATTTTTACCCTTAGCTGTAGAATACCAATGAAAAGAATCCCTCAAGTTTCCCTTTTATCAAATCAGTTTGACAAGAATTTTGTGTATTCCTCTATTGTCCAGATCCGTCCTTTAGGGAACAAAGGACATACTACTGTCCATCTCCACATAGTCTCTTCCTCACACTAACCCGATGAGGCAAAGTGTAAAGTCCCTCTACAACATTTCATGCTGAGGAAGAGCCATAAGCCATAATTTCTCACCTTGCATAACACCGTGGTTGATGTGCAACTCTAACTTGTGTCTACCCTCCGGTCCTGAATAATAATTTACAAGATATATGAAGTAATGGACCATCCAGAGAAAATGTTGCTTTTTCAAAGATCTCCAAGTATATATGTGGGTGATGGACTGCAAAGACTCTAAGGAAGATTATTGTCTTTAGAGTAAATAATATACTTTCTCCACAAGTCTCAAAGCCTGTATTTAAATGATTATTCATAGGTGTTGTGGGAGACATTAAGCTTTAGCTTGGCAATTCCCAATGTAAAATGGGTAATGTTTCAAAACCCTTGTTTATACATCACCTGCCCAGAAACTCACTGTTGCCTCTTACATTATGTTCCAAATTCCCAGGCCAACCCCCCAAATCTATTTATCTCATCATCTACCTGAAGAGCAATCAGTGACACTCACTTCCATTTATAACATTGTTCCTGTGGGGAGATGCTAAATTCCCAGGCAAGTGACATGCAAATACATTTCTACCTGCATTTGGAAATGCATGAGAAGTGAGTGAAGTCAGGTATGCCCAGGATCTGAATCTTTTTATTCCTAAGTATACATTCCAAAAACTGAGCCCTACATGATAGCTGCTTATTAGGAACAAAGAATTTGGGCCTCTATTATCAAGAAAGAGGTTTTCAGAATCTGAAGTGGCTCTCATATCCTCTGTTACCTAGATGAAACATAAATATGTTTTCAGAAGATTTGACATTGAATCTGAAACTGCCTGACCGCTCATCTGTATTTTCAACTTTTCTCCTAGCTCCTTTAAATGTATATATTACTTAGTATTTATTTTTGAAAGGCTTTCAAGGGGTTACATCAGAGGACACATTTTCCTGTTCTACAGACACTTAAAATCAAATATATTTAAAGACTCAAAATACAAAACAAATCCTTCTGGATAAAAAGAAAAAAAGACAAAAAGAGTGCCTTTCTATTATTTAAATGTAAAGGATTTTTTAAAATCTCATTTGTTTTGTCAATTGGTTCTGCTTAATATTCTTCAGCCGGGTCCACTCTCAATTATCCATGCTAAGCAATGGGAATCAGTGGCCTGGATAATCTAAAACAGCAGACAATTTTAAAAGCCCTTGTATTTGGCCCAGGCATACTTTACAATCAAAATCTGATTATCCACACTAATGAAAGGAAGAACAGGCACCTTGAGAAAGATTCGAAAACGAGGTAGATCTGCTGAGCTAGTTTCTGGCGCATCAAGGAGAGGGGAGACCACAATATATTATAGTGGGAGGAAAAACAAATCAGGATCCTAGGATCCAACGGCAGGGACCCCGCGGGCCATCCAAAACTCAGGCACACAGAAAATACCCCTCCCGACGTTTGTCAACTTTGGCAGTGCGGAGCTGTGCTAAAAAATACCCCCCGATAAGAAGGCATGTTATCCATGCCACTCCAAATAGTTAAGGAATAGATGGCTTGCATTGCCCTAAACCACCTCTTTTGGTTGTCTCTGCACATGCACCAAGCCCCACACTACACTGCAAAGTTCACAGTCACACACTTGGAAGCGTAGCCCAGAGGATAGAGGTGGGAGAAGCAGCGTGCCAGAGTAGGAAAAATGCTGGAGCGCTGAAGCGAGGACATTTGTATCTTTGTCCTCTGCCCGTCGTTATTCATGCCAATAGTCGGATGTGCATTCAAGCAAAGAGAACAGTGTGTGCAAAGGTACAGGGGCATGAAGGTCATGGCATAGTTAAAGAACGACATGTGCTTCATTTTGGTTAAAGAATACGATACTAATGGAGAAGAAGCAAGAGAGGAAATTGGGGGTGCAGTCAGAGAAAAGAAAACACAGCTTTTGTGCCATGTAAGAAAATCTCTATAGAAGGTAAAAAGACATTATTATCTTAATGTATTAAGATATATTGAACACTTAGGTTTTTCCAGAACTTCCCAAGCATTTGATATTCATCAACACATTTAATAGTCACGACTAAGTGATAGGTACTATTACTGTTCCAATTTTCCATACAAGGAAACTGAGGCCTGTTACACATCTCCTAAGAGCACATAGTTTAGAGTTGGGGAGTCAGGACTCACACCTGATACATTTGACTTCAGATTTTGGATCTCTTTTGTGAGTATGTGTCAGTGCTGGGGCTTGAACTCCGGACCTTGTACTCTAGCTCATTTTTTACATTCACAGCTGGTGTTCTACCAGTTGGGTCATACCACCAATTCCAATTTTTTGGTAGTTAATTGGAGAATAAAAGTCTCTCGGATTTGTCTGCCTGGGCTGGCTCTGAATGATGATTCTCAGTTCTCAGTCGCCTGAGTAGCTAGAATTGCAGGCATGAGCTGCCAGTACCAGTCTTTATTATCTTTTTCAAAGACATAAGAAGGCCACAGTATTGTAAGAAACCATTCTAGAAGCAGCATGCAGAAGAGAGTAAAGGGAGGAGGATGAAAAATGGAGATTTTTATGAAGACAAGGGAGGATCAGCTACCCAATTACAGGAAACATGGAAATAATGAGGGGGAAAAGGGGTGTAACCAAGAGGACCAAAGGGAGAAAACAAAAAATAATTGATTAAAAACAGGCACTCGTGGCTCACACCTGTCATCTTAGCTACTCAGGAGGCTGAGATCTGAGGATTGTGATGCAAAGCCAGCCCAGGCAAGAAAGTCCATGACACCCTCAACTTCAATTAACTATCAAAAAAGTTGTAAGTGAAGTTATGGCTCAAGTGGTAGAGTTCTAGCCTTAAGCAGAAAAGCTCAGGGATAGTTCCAGGCCTTGAGTTCAAGCCCCTGGACAAACACTGAAAAGGGATGGTGGGGAGAGGAAGGGAAGTATGAGGAATGGACAAGTATGAGTTAGTCCTTATTTCTGGCTTGGGGACTTTTGTGTTAGCCTAGGAAGAATCTCGTTACAGAGTGAACTTTGCTGGAAAGCCATCTCTTATTGAAGGGTAGGCCCAGGAAGGAGTAGCATAAAGACATTCCTTCTCCAGGGCAGTGCTGGCATATGTTAATCCAAAAATGCAAATGTCCTATCTTAAATGATTGATGGATTTAATGCTGGCAAAAGAACTTATGTCCCAATATGTAGGCCAATATACAGGACCCATACTACCAATAAATTCTGCTTGTGTGTGTGGATGTGTGTGTGTCTGCGTGGATGTGTGTGTGTCTGTGTCTGTGTTTGTATGTACACATAAAAGCGCCAGTCATGGGGCTTGAACCCAGGTACTGGGCTCTATTCCTGAACTTCTTTTGTTCAAGGCCAGCACTTTACTATTTAATCCACAGATCCACTTCTGGATCTTCTGGTAGATAAGTGGAGATAAGAGTCTCACAGACTTTCCTGCCCAGCCTGGCTTTGAGCCATTTATCCTCAGATCTCAGTCTCCTGAGTAGCTAGGATTGCAGGTGTGAGCCACTGGTGCCCAGCTAACTAAATTCTTGAGATACAGTGACTTGTTTCTTATTTCTCAAGGTTAAACACATTGTCATGTGTACTTTTCTGGGTAATATCTACAAGCAACTATAGAATACTAGACAAGGGAGAAAGAGCACAGGAAGAGGAAACTTACAGAAAATGTGTCTTATCAAGAAAAATGTTATCTCTCATCAAGAAAAATGTTATCCCTTATCAAGGTATTTGTAAATGTCTTAATAAAACAAAGCAATTTTTAAAACATTCCTATAATGGTAATTAAAAAAGGCACCTGTTCATATAGGTCTGTAAATAGGTAAATAAAGGTTAAAATGCATAATCAAAACTTGTAATTCCCTCTCTGGCTGATTATTTTATTTAACTTGATGCTGTTTGTATCTTCTAAATGTTCTGCAATTGCAGAATATTGTATTACTTTTAGGATATAAAAGCTTTTTTACATAGACATATCTGATAAAGATCCATCCTGTTCAGACCTTGATGATACAAAAGAAAGCCCAAGCAGGCATACAGACATTATCAATAACCACACCAGTAAATTATTATTATCAATAAATAATATATCAGTAGTGGTGGCAACAGAGACTGTTCAGCACTGCTGTAGAGTCCACCAGGCACAGAGAAATGCAGCCTATGAATAATATATGCAGTCAGAAACAGAGGGAGCTACAACTGTGAGGATACAAATGACACAGAGCAATTGACCCCAGGTGCAGATGCAGGGACATGGGTGAGACCCGTCTTAGTCCTATTCGTCCCCTTCCCTGTGACTTTTCTCATAACATCTCAATATTTGTCTTATCAGTGTGTCTGAAATGCCATTAATTACATAGTGTATCATTTTCTTTGCTCAGACAGCGATCAGAGAATACCATGGACTGAATGCTTATGCACAACAGAGACACAGTTCTCAAGGCTGGAACTCTGATGTCAGGGTGTCAGCATGGTCAGGGGTCAGGTTCTGGTGGGGGGGTTCTCTTCCTGGCTCAGTAATGGTTATCTTCTGACTCTGTTCTCATGAAGCAAGAGAGGAAAAGTCAAGACTGGGCAGGAAGCCCATTCATGAGGGCTCCATCCTCATGATCTAATCCCCTCCCAAGGGCCAAACCTCCAAATATCATCTCACTGGAGACTGGGGTTTCAATATGTAAACTGGGAGGTAATGGACAACATTCTAGGGCTAGAAAATTCCTGGAAGCTGGGTATATTAGTGATAATAAGGAGAATAATTACGGTGAAAAGAAGAGGGAATTCATTCATTAACTTTGAATAATATCTCACAGTTTATGAGGCACTTCCATATATTAATGCATGTTAATAAAGATATACACATAAATTAATACTATACTAAGGTCTTTATTTATGCTAAGAAAGACTTACAGTTCAAGATGGGGACTGAAACATACATATTTAATTCTTTTCCCTCTCACAAGGCACTGAAATGACAGTAAATTATAGAAAGAATCCACAACTGAGCTGAAGGCTTTAAAAAGGCCCCAATAGAGTACCACATTTACTCAAGTACATCTAGAAAATGAAAGGAAAATAGGATCAATTACCTGAGAAACTAAGACAAGGCATTGCAACATCAATTCATCTATTGAAGACAACAGGGAAGGGCTAAAATATTCTCCTAGACAATTACCAGGTCAGCTCGTGCTGATAGAACAGGACCCAGCCTCAAAGGAATCATCATGGTACTAACTTACCTCATGTACATTTATGCCATCTTTACCTCATGTTGATGTTCCATGAAATACTTCATGAAAGGGAGAGATACTTGATTAGGATGAATTCATATCATATTATATAATATCCAATAATGGAATTGCCAGGTCAAAATCTTCCATTTTTTTTCAGGCACCAATGACTCATGCCTGTAATCCTAGCTACTCAAGAGGCTTAGACCTGAGAGTCATGATGCAAAGCCAGCCTTCACAGAAAAATCTGTAACACCTTACATATAATTAATCAACAAAATGCCAGCCTGTAGGAGTGGCTTAAGTGGCAGAGTGCCAGCAATGAGTTAAAAAGCTGAACAAATCAATGAGTTCAAGTTCTAATATTACCATGTATAAATAAATAAATAAATAAATAAATAAAAAGCTAACTTTTTATTGGCATTATTAAAGATACATAAAAAGACAACATCCAGAAAATAAAACACAACTTCCTAAAAATGAAGCAATTAATAATCTGTCCTATAACTTGGAAATATCATTGTCACAACTATGTGATAGAGAGGTTGAAAAACACGGTAAGTACAACAAATGCCCAAATACAGCTGAAGTACAGTTATGTAGAAGAAAAGGTTGAGAAATCCAACCTAGATAAGCAGCACAAAATGTAGGAAAAGGTGCTCAATATTCATCCCATGTACTTTTTAAAAGAGACAGAAAGACCCGCATTAGGAATTTTTCAGGGACAAATATCTAAGCTTAGAGAAGTTAAGCTATTCCATTCCTCTATAGTCCATGAATAGAGTCTGATATCGTCCAGATGTGTACCATTCCAGACACCAAGGCCAAATTACTTGTTTTGTTATTATAAAGGTGATGTACAGAGCCAAAGCTGAATTTTAATTAGTATGCATACAATGTGGACTCAAGGGTTGGTTTTGGTTTTTATGTACTCTGATTGGTCAGTACCAATGCCAATCTAGTCTACACATATTATTTACAGTTGACATCTGGTTAGTGAGTGTGTATTAGCTGATGAAAATATACATATAACCCTTCCCTAGGCCAACTTATTTTCCATTATTAACATTGATAAAACCAGAAGAACTGGTAATTTGAAGTCTGTACGGATTCCAAATCTGAAACTGGAAAACTGAAATAAGGATTGCATCTGTCATGTCAGCTTGTTAACTGTGATCAATTTTATGAGTACATGCTCACTTCCCTTCTTCATTTGCTCTTCTATACCAAAAAAATAAATTACCATACTTTAAATTTGTGTCCACTCTTTCTTTTGATCTAGGTGATTAAGGAAGTTGATATTGCTGTAGAAGAATAGCAAGATCAAACCCCAAACTAGATGTTTAATCCAAAGAGCTTAGCAGAAAATAAGGAAAAGGACACACATCTGAGATTCACTGAGTGGAAGGGATAAGGGGAAGCAATGTAGAAAAGTAAATATTGGCAATTATAGCAGGTAGGTGAAATGTGCCCCAGCACAGGTTTGTGTAGACGCATTGAGTTTCTAAAAGGGAGAGGAGAAGAAAATGGTCTGAATAAAATTATCATAAACTTAGCTTTTGGCCTACACAAGGCAAAAAGCTATGTACATATGGTCATATACATATATACATATATATATATATATATACATATCATGTATAAGATGATGTTAAGTGAAATGAACCCCAAGATAGGGACACAAATATCTCTTTTTCTTTCTTGCTATTGTTTCTAACAAATTTATAATGTAGCATGTGATTTTTCTGTTGCTTTGTATGTTCCTCCCCCACAGTATAACCCCTGTTTTCACTGTATTTGATGTCAATGCACTGCATCTTGTATATACACTTCTCTAATTCGGGGAGGGGAAGGGAAAAAACGAAGTGCTTAAATAAGGATACAGGTTGACCCACTGTAATAATGAGATGTACAAAACACTATGTTGAAAATGAATTTTACAACTTGGGAGAGGGATGGGGGAGTTGGAGAGGTGGGAGTGAAGGGATGGTAGGGGGAAAACAAAGGTGGAAGCAACAATGCTCAATAGGAAATGTACTCATTACCTTGCTCATGTACCTGTAACCCCTCTGGACATCATTTTTACAATAAAAACGTACAAAAAATATCATCGTAAACCTGACCTAAAACCAACTCAGACAACTTCCCTGTGTGTTCTTCTTTTTTTTTTTTTAGTGTAAATGTAACTTGAAATTTCTTAACTAGTAGATTCTACCTTTGACATACGAAGGCAAAAGGCAGCCATAGGTGTACCCCAGTTTCTGCTGTCATAAATCCAAAGTCAAAGTTAAATCAAAAGCAAGCATTATATCAGCATCCAGTGCAATATGAAAGTTCGTAGCAGCATTCATAAAACTAGAGCCTTTCCCTCCTTAAGAACCACAAACTCAGGTCCCACTAGGAAGAATTAATGGGATAGTTTATACTGGGTTTAGGATCTGTGGGACTTTGAAGAGCATATTTACCCCTTCCCTTTTCCGTACTCATCGGGAGTTACAAGCTCATAAGAGCCACTGTATTGGGTTCTAAATGTCATTTTCCTAGTTCCTCTGTGACCTACACAGAAAAGAAACAAAATACTCATGAGATAATTTGTTGTTTTTTCTGCCTTTTTTTCCCATCTGGCCAATAAGGGGACATAGGGAACTTCACAGAGTTAAAAATCATGGGATATTCGTTGTATTAAATACATGTATTGTAACATTTCGGCATATCCAAGGATTATTTGCAATTTCTCTCCTGTCTCTGAGTCTAGCAAATACATTTTATAGGTTTTACAATGCTCTTTACAATTCACCTAAAACACATCATTTTCCTCCTGCTTATACCACTTATTTATTATTTATTTATTCGATTTATATGGTGCCTTCTTCCAAAAGGCTCAAGGCACCATGAAGCCAACTGTTATAGAATAAACATTAAACTCTTCTTTAAAGCCATAAACACTGAAGTAGGCCGAGATGAGGCAGAGGGATATAAGCACAGGAAGAAAGCAGACCATGAAGGCTGGTAAAATAGCCAACTACGTAATAGGTTGAGAGGCCTAGGGATCAGCTATCCATGTCCCACCTTATTCACTGAGCCCCACATGCAAATACTCTGAGGCTGTCCTACATTCCAAAAAGAAAAGAAAGAGCCAAAGTAGCTGCACATCACACAGGATAACAGAGGCATATGCTAGTGATTGCTCGGAACTCCCAAGACAGTAAATGAAAACAAGCACAGACACACTGACAAGTAGGTTTTATTTTTTTAATACTTTTCTATTGTAAAAATACTGTACAGAGGGGTTACAGTTACATGAGCAAGGTAATGAGTACATTTCCTATCAAGCATTGTTACCTCCTCCTTTTTCCCCTACCATCCCTTCCCTCCCACCTCCACCACTACCCCCACACACACCGAAATTGTAACGTTTGTTTTTCAACACAGTGTCTTGTACATCTCATTGTTACAGTGGGGTCAACCTGTATCCCTATTGAAGCATTTTGTTTTTTCCCTTCCCCTCCCCAAATTAGAGAAGTGTATATACAAGATGCAGGGCACTGACGTCAACTACAGTGAAAACAGGGGTTATACTGTGGAGGAGGAACATACAAAGAAACACACAAAAAATCACATGGTATATTTTAAGCACATTAAAAAGAACAGCAAGAAAGATAAAATCTCTGTGCCCCCATCTTGGGGTATTAGTGTGTTTGTATCAGTATTTAGTGAGTACTGAATATTAGACATTCTTGTGCTACATATGCTAACCTAGACTGGATCTACAGAGAGCATAACCACTGTCTTAACTTACAAATAAGTAAAATATGACTTACATAAGTTATTTTCCTCTACTCCTCTGATAAGAGCTTCTGCTAGGATTCAAACCAAGAACCTTTAGCACAAGAGACAAAAAACACAGAAAATCATTCCGATAAAGCAGGCTGATATCTTTCGATAGGGCACATTGGGTCAAGTTTCCCACACAGGAAGCTGTTGCTTTCTTTCCTATCCTTTATATTATTATCTTTATTATCTCTCTTGGGCTTTTGACCAATTAAGAAGATGTTGTCTTTCCTATTAAAAGAGCTAATGTTTTCTATAACTACCCAACTTTTCTTCTGATGTCATTTAATTATCACTTTGGCTAAATTAATGTGTATTATTTCCACAATGACCTACAATCATATTCTGATCCATTATTTTAATTTTTATATTTATGACATGCATCATAAAACTCAAATTTCTAAATTATTTTTTGTTGACCTCAAATTAACTTTGGGATTTCATAGTTGGGACTCTGACATATCTCAAAGGAAAACCTCTCCTTTTCAAAAGAGAGATATTAAACTAATTTAGCTTTTGTGATATGCTAATTTATGGGAAGGCTTGTCAAATAACCAGTGGTACTTAACCTTCTTTTAGTTATACTTGAATGCAATTTTTACTGATATATGCTTCAGAAATTATATGAAGTTCCTACAAACCTAATAGACTCATATACCACTATTATCCTCCTCCTTTGTATTTTAAAATGTAGTATACACGAGGTATGATCAGATTTCTTACTGATAGCAACATTATTGTAATGGAATCTCATCAGCTCTTTATCCATGTCCCTTTTTAAGTCTTGTCATTCACAGATGGTTAATTGCTTACTCTGGAACTTTCCTGGGCAACTATAAACCTGAAGTGTTTCATCCTCAAGGATATTCACAGAATAAACTAACAAATGAAGGTTTCAGAAAAACCTTATGATCAAACCACTGGGCTGGGTAAGAATTCCCAGAATTCTAATGAAGAAACTGACTGCTTCATAAAGCTCCTACCTCAAGATCAGGAGAAACACTAATAAATTAAGTACCAAAACACTGACTTGGCAGACTTTTGTGCTAACTCAGCTAGTACTGAAATTGTTAAGACATGAAATTTGAACTCCGTAAGATTGACTGAAGTCAAATTACCTATGAGAACCTATATAATAACTATGCTATGTAACAGAACTGAATGTATGTATATCCAGTGTTAAGCATGGACTCACAGAGAATCTGGGTGTCTATCTGGTTATTAATAAGTTCTTAAAATTTTCACTATTAAAAGCTGGCACTCCATGATTTATCATGAAAGAGATGAATTGTGAAAAATAATGGTCAAATAACAAAACTGCTTCAATCGTTTGTAACTAATGCTTGGTTTATCAAATACTTAGCATTTTACATCATTTCAAGACTGACAGATATATTTTATTCACTTGTCACTTGTGATACATGAAGTTTTGAATTTGTGGCCTTCTGCTTACTAGGTAGGAGCTCTACCATTTGAGTCACACCTACAGCTGTGTTTTTGCTTTAATTTTTTCAGGAGGAGTCTCAAGTTTTCACTAAGCCAGTCTAGGGCCACAATCTTGGTACCTCTGTCTCCAGCATACTAGGACCATTGGCACACCCACATTATTAGTTGAGATTGGGGAGCAGGGTCCTATTTTTTGTCTTAGCTGGCCTTGAACCATGATCTTGCTGATCTCCACCTCCCAAGTAGTTGTGATTACAATGTAAATCACTATTCCAATGTAAGTCACTACACCACTTTCAATGAATATTCTCCGGTTTTACAGAATATTTCCACTTCAGAAGAGAGAATGCTGAGTAATTGAAAAAATAATATAAAATACATTTTTCTTATGAGACATTCCTAGAGAATTCTCCAGAGGTAGAAGTATGTACTTCACTATACAAGCTGTGAAACACTTACTGCAAATACAATGGTATTCATCATAAGATTATAGGTCAAAAAAACTGAATCTATTGGATTGCCTTGGTCAAAAGTATTACTGATTGACAGGAATCAGATTCACTAGCATCAATAGAATACATAGATTATCTCCTTCTGGAGAAATTACTGGAAGGTCTAGTTCGTAATAATAGAACCTTGCATATCAATAACTCTTGAATTCTGATATGACTAGGAGGAGAAGTTTTAATGAATTATGCCCAGGCATATGTCCACTAGTGAAGAGAAGCCCTTCATCTGCACAAACTGATGACAACAGACTGTTCACAACCTAGAACTCAGAACTTGGTCTTTCAGAAATAGCACAGAGGGCCCTTGAAATCTGTTGAACTCTGTACCAGAGCTCAGGAGTTTATGTCTTTGATATACAACTTGGAACTCCATGGAGACCATCCACAAAACGGGAACTATATGACTATTATATCTTAAGGTAAAACTAACTAGGGAAGTTTACCCAGAAAGAGATGGTATCGTAAATGTAGGCAGTTTTCCCAAGACTGAGTCAATTTTTCTCTGTCAACATACAAACCCTCCATCTTTTCTCAATTTCCTGATGTCTTAATCATCTCCTGTTCATTAAAGAAAAAGCCATGGAACTATTATCTGTGAATGGCTTTAGCAAATACTTAGCATTAACAAGAATCTAGAAATTTTACTAGGTTTGTTGGCTGATGGCCCCAAATCAGGAAACATTTTCACTTGTGCCAGTGCCTCTCTGTGTTATCAATAAGAATAACCCTGAAATCTCCAAGAAAGAATGTAAAGCTATCCTTGGTATTATAGACTTCACTGCTACTTGCTTCTCTACATTTGTTGGAATTGGAATCAGTCTCCTGATCATTCCTGTTACTAATCACCACCAAGTGTAGAAAACTTCTCTGGGTGATATCTGAGCTAGGTATATAGTAGAACCCCTTATCCACAAGGAATATCCAGTAATATTTTTCAGTGGACACCAACCCCTCCCAATCTACCCTCCTGGAACAGTGATATTGACAACCAAGACAGCTACCAAGTGATAAACAGGAAGACAATGTATATATCATGGACACATTAAGTAGACCTGATTTACATTCTAAGTGGAACAGAGAGAGATGGTGTAAACTTGGTCACACTATTCACAATGAGACAAAATTGAAAATTCAGGAATTAACTTTTTCTGGAATTTACCATTTAATACCTTTGAATTATTACCAACCACTCAAAACCATGGCAACTGAAACCCGATAATAGCGAAGACTATACTGCACTTCCAAACATTTCCTCCTCAAGACATGGGAATTACCAAACCAAGTGTTATTTATTGCTTGTATAATATAGAAAAAAGTCAGATTCTACTAAATGTGGCTGGTATCTAGCCTGGTATCTAGAAACTGCAATAAACTACCTTTCCCACTTGCCTCTATACGGAGTTACACATTTGTAACTCAACTTAAACAAATGTAACTGACCTCTGCTCCAATGCCACTCCATGGCCCTCTTTTCCAACAACATCCTAGTACCTCCCCTGGGCCTATAAGCAATTAGATTTCTCTGTTGTCCCTGGGCCCTGTTCAGATATTGCTATTTGACCTGGCTCACTGCTACCTTCCACGGTGCTTTTCTTGAACATTATTTTTAAAATGAAGCCAAAATAGAAGTTAGTTTTAAGCTAGAAATATGTGATCAGACGTTAGTTCCCACTGTAAGAAGGTTTCAGTTGCATTCCTGGGATGCTGTCTCCGTAACAGAGGACTGGCCATTGTACGGAATTTAAAGCTAATCCACAAAGTAGGAGAAAATCTTGGAGCCAATAAGACATCCTAAATATTCAGACAGATAGAAACCACTCTATAAGTAATTCAGAGGGAAGGAGAGGAAGAGAGAGAGAAAGAAGAAGAAAGAAGACAACAAAGAAGATGACGAAGGAGGAAAAGGAGGAGGAGGAGAAAGAGGAGGAGGAGAAGGAAGAGAGAAGGAGAAGGAGGAAGAGGAAGAAGTGGAGGAGGAGGAGGAGGAGGAAGAAGGGGAGGAAGGTTAAAGAAAAGAAGGAAAAGGAAAAAGAAAAGGAAGGAGAGAAACAAAAAGAAAAAGTAAAAAGGAAGATGGAAATTATAAGCAATACAAGTTGTTCTGGTACCAACCTTTATGCCATCACTCTGTCTAGAAATATCCTGTCTCTCATCCTTTAAGTTTTAGACAGAATGATATTAATTCAGAGTCCTCTTTGGCAACCCAAACTAAAGGATCTACTTTTACAAGACTCTTCTCCATGGCATTTACTATAAGCAGTAATAGCTCCATTGACTGACATATTTATTTATTTATCATTTCTAGGGATGCTGTAAAAAAAACCCACAAAATTGGTGATTTAAACAACATGAATTTATCATCTCTTCATTACAAAGGCTAGAAGCTTGATTTCAATGTGTCAGTAGGACCATGTTCTTGCTGGAACACGTAGACACCTTCCTTGCCTCTTCCTAGTTGCGGGCTGTCCCTGGTGTCTGGCATTCCTTAGCTGATAACTGTATCACTCCCAACTCTGCCTCTGTAGTAACATGGTGTTCTCCTTGTATTCTGTCTGAATCCAAATAATCTCCTTGTAAGAACATTGGTCATAGTGAATTAAGAGCCAGCTGACTCCAGTATGGTTTCAATTTAACTTAGCTAATTACATCTTCATGTGGCTATTGTTGGCCTTCAGAATTGTAAGAGAATAAACATGTTACTTAAAGCCTCACAGCTTGTGGTTATTTGTTTCCCTAGCTCTAGGAGGCTACCGAAAGAAACTCTTAGCTTTGTTTAACTCAGGATTTGTTTAACTCAGGATTTCACACAAATAGATGACCAAATAAATATTTCCCCAGCTTTCTCCCAGTGGCAGCTATAAACAAACCTTCATTCCTCAGAGGGGCTGGGAAATCTGTTTTAGAAAAGTTAAAGCTAATCTTCCTATTCTACAGATTAACAAATTGAGATTTAAGGAGGTTAATGCTACCTCAGTAATTTAAAGATTATTACAAAATGTGTTTCCCTTTGGAGACAGTCCCAGAAAATTGGGGGATAATGGATTCATATTCTGTCCCTCTACCTCCCTTGCCCTCCTTCTAGCCCACCCCCATTCTGAGTTCTGCTTACAATCTGTAGCTCATTTCCTCTCTTTGCTTCTCTGCAGGCACCCCAGGAAATGGCTGCCTGGCACAAGATTAGGCTTGAGTGTGGACTCACCAGAAACAACAGAGCAGTTTTCCTAACTCTCAAGACACTTCTGAGGCATCTACATTGTATTTTCTCCAGCTAATGGGGTAATTTGTCCCTTTTTGAAAGGAGGTTGAGAGTGCTTATCATCACGAAACCAATCACAAATGCATCTGGGTCCAATGTAAAGCAATAACTTGGATAAGCTTAGATTGAGTGCAAATACCATCACAGCTGATCTGCATCCACCCCTGCAGCAGGCTTCTTCAGGCTGAAAATGGGCATCCCTTCATTTGTACCACAGAAAACTCGTCAGTGCTTTTCTTCTTCAGGCTGAAAATGGGCATCCCTTCATTTGTACCACAGAAAACTCGTCAGTGCTTTTCTTCCCTAAGCACACAGGACTTCCCCCTCTCCCCCCCCCCCCCCCCCGTCCCCTCCAGCCCCACATACCAGCAGAAGCAATCCCTTCCAGGCCCAATGGGGCTTTTCCTACCTTCCACTTGGTAGGCTGCCGTGGCCGCCCCCCATCCAAAGCCCGCAGGGAAAGCCATGGTCCACAAACCACCGACTTCACCCTCACATCTAAGGATCTCCACGCCCTCGGAGGAGCTGAGCAGCGGTGCAGACAGTCGGAGAACTCTCACTGCAGACCACAGGCCCCAAATCCAATAGACTCAAACAAGGAGCAGGCAGAGGGGGATTGAAGGGATGGCACCTGAATGACCCCAAATTTGAGGTCTGCAAGTCACTCCGTACAGGAGGAGACTTGACGCTACTGTTTCCCAGCTTTGCTGGAGTCTGACCAGAGCTGGGTCAGCCTGGATGCTAAGTTAATCTTTTCCTTCTTGGAGTAACACAGGGACATTTTTTTTTAATTTAAGTCACATGATTTTACTTGAAATTTCACTTAGCCAGTTCTTCCCAATTCCTGATCCCTAGTCCCTACAAATAACCATTTGTAACTTTCTTTTTTTTCTGGTTACTTATAGGGTGTTTAAAAAAATTGGCTGATAGTGCCACTTTTTAGGATTTTTTAAATCATTTATATCTTCATTTCTGGGTATAAGAGTAAAATGTCTAGTGCCACAGTCCCTCCCTCCCCCTCTACCTGTCCCCCCCTCTCCTCTTCCTACTTTTTCTTTCCCTCTTTCTCTCACCCTTCCTTTCCCCCTCCCTCTTTCCCCTCTCCCTCCCTCTCCTCTCTTCCCTTTCTTCCTTCTACCAGCGGCCTCTCTCTTCTCTGTATCCATCCAAAAATGGTTAGTTTTTCTGATAAATTAACTATTTGCTCTAGCCATGCTTACATGCAACTTTTTATTTTCTCTGAAATTAACTGTCTGTTCTTTGTATTTAATTTCTCTACACCTACCACTGATTCATTTCCAAGCATTCTGACAGAAGTATCAATCTCCAAGTTGTTGGAACAAGCCTGTGTTGCTGCTCCATTCTGCTGTGTTTACATGGTAAGCCAGCCCTCACAGAATCAGCCCTTTCACATCACTGAGTTTGCCTCACCCAGTTGTTTGTCTTTCCCTGTTTTTGTTTTTCTCCTCTGGGAGAGAAATCCTCAAGTTCCTGATAAACAGAACATGCAGATAAATATTTCAGAACCTTCTAGCTGTGGAGTTATCTTCAGTCTCACGTCATACTTGATATGCACGCTGCTTACTACTGGATTTTATGACTGGAATAATTTGCACTCAGAATTTTTGAAGGCCTTGATTTATGGTTTTCTAGCTTCCAGGGGGCTACTGAGAAATCTGATGGCAATCTAAGTCCTCATCTTGTTAAGAAACACGCTTTGTTCCCACGCCCTCCCTCACGGAATCCAGACCTTCTCTGTCTGTTGTTTCATTCGTGTACCTTGGTATAAGACTGCTCTTGCTTGTGCTGAGCACCCACAGGATGCACCATCATGATGCAGAATGCTGTGAAATTGACCCAAAATAATACTTTAAAAAAAAGGACTGTGGAGAGAAGATTTGGGCATACTTGTGAAGAAAGTTACTAAGTTTCGCCCAAGTATGAACCAAGTCCTCCTACATTATATAATCATGAAAACACATGGTCTGCAGACATATATCCTCTTTACTTATCCTAACTCTCGGAAGAAAGAATCAATTAAATACGGAAGGAAAAGAGGAAGTCATAAAAGACATTTAAAAGTACATGATTAGTGAAATACAAGTTTAAAAAAAATCAAGCTATTAAACTTAGCCTTTTGAGTGACTTGGTTCTGAAACAATCTGTAACCCAAATGGAAAATTATATATAAAATATTTTCTTATGAAACACTAGATGGCAGTATTGTAACTTTTTAGGCTCACAAGTGGCAAGAGGATTTGTTATTAAAACTTAGTGTTCCACCAGTGCCCTGTACCCAAATCGCCCCTCACAAATTCCTGAGGCCCACATCCCCTAGATGATTCCTAAGGAATAATGGCTATGCCCCCCAAAGTTACTTCAACTGAAATGGCAGATTTGCTCTTTCTCAACTCTGGTTAGATCCCCTACTTTAATCCCTAGCTTTGCCTTTTGGGGTAACTGTTTAAATTATTTAAAATAATGGAAACTAGCCTGGTGCTGATAACTCATGCCTGTAATCCTAAATACTCAGAAGGCTGAGATCTGAGGATCCCCATTTAATGACAGCTGTTCAGGGAAGTCCATAAGACTCTTATCTCCAGTTAACCAACAAAAAGCCAGAAGCAGAGCTGTGGCTCAAGTCATAGAGGGCTAGCACTGAGGGAGAAAAAAAATAGCTGAGAGAGAGCACCAAATCCCAAGATTGGCATGAGTAGTAACTATAATAGTAATAATAAGGGTGGCTGCCAAAGAGCTTTTTTCTTTAATGTGGGAAAGATATGTACATATACACATATATACATATATAATGTATTTACCACATTGGAAATTAAATTTCAGATTTTTAATATAATAACATTATCATCATTATTATTAAGGTGCTGTACAGAGAGGTTACCATTTCTTAAGTCAAGTAATGAAGATAATACTTTTTAGACAATGTTACCTCTTCCTCCATTTCCCCCAGTTTCCCCTTCCTGTCCCTGCCCACAAGTTGCACAGTTCATTGGAAACATGAAGGGTCATATATACAGAATCCAATGACTGCATTTGTTCACCTTTTCCAACCACAAAAAGGCAAAAAGAAGCCAGCAAAAATGAACACCACCAACAGCTATAAAAACATAACATGTTTCCATTTCCTGAAACTTCAGATGTTTTTAAAATATTATTGACTTATTCTAAAACAGGTAATGAAAAGCTTTTTTCTTAGCTCAAAGAGTGGCTCTGTTTTACCTTTTTTCGAATTTCTGGGGAGCCTAGTTTAGTGGAAGGCAGCCAGGCCTTTCTATCTGCTTCTCATCTGACTTGCTGTTTCTGGGAAAGCCTACTCTCCTCTTGGAAGAATGAAAGATGAGAGTGAAAAGGGAAAACCTCACATCAGCATTACTATGAAAACAGAAATAAAATTGTTTTAACCTTGTGGATCCCCCAAAAGATCTTGAGGCCCCCAAGGGATCTCTTTAAGAACCTCAGCATTCCCCGTGTCCCCTTCCTGTACCACCATCTCTTCAACCTTCCCATCTTTCTCAGACCCCATTTCACTCACCAAGACCCTGGTGGCTCTAGGACATGAGTCTGAAGCCATAAACAGGTGAGAAAAAATGCCTGTGTTTCTCTAAGCTCTTTGTTCAAGGAATTTGTGACCTCACGGCTCCATCCACAAAGACTGGGTGGAAATTTAGTTTGTCATTATTTGGATCACGTGCACTCTATCACAGGAGCATCTAAGAAAATTAAGGTTTTTAAGCCAGGTGTTCATGCCTAGAATCCTAGCTTCTCCAGAGGCTAAGATCTGAGGATCATAGTTCAAAGCCAGACCAGGCAGTACCCAAGAGACTCTTTTTTTAAAAAAAAAATTATTTTATTGTAAAGATGCTATACAGAGGGGTTATGTTTACATGAGTAAGGTAATGAGTACATTTCCTATCGAGCATTGTTACCCCCTCCTTTTTTCCCCCTACCATCCCTTCCTTCCTGCACATCCCCTATTTCTCCTCCCCCCAAAGTTGTAAAGATCATTTCCAACTTAGTATCTTGTGAGTATCATTGTTGCAATGGGTCATCCTGTGTCCTTGTTTCAGCATTTTGTTCACCTCCCCAAATTAGATAAATGTATATACAAGATGTAGGGTACCAAAATCAAATATAATGATGACAGGGGATATACCATAGCGGGAAGAACATGCAAAAGAAACAAAAAAAAATCACACAAAACATTAAAAAAAAAACAACAGCAAAGAAAAACCTCTGTGTCCATGTCTTGGGGTTCATTTTGCTTAGCATCATCTTATAGGGTCATATGTACATAGCTTTTCAGCTTTTCTGCTCATCTGATAAGATTATCCTTGACATATACTAATTATTGCAAATAAGGGAAACCATGGGACCTGTATTTCTTTGGGTCTGGCTTACTTCACTTAATATGATTTTTTCCAAGTCTTTCCATTTCCTAACAAATAGGGAGGTGTCATTCTTTCTGATGGAAGCATAGAATTCCATTATATATGCATATATACATATATATATAAATATATATATCACATTTTCTTGATCCATTCATCTGGGTTGGTTCCATATCTTAACCATGGTGAATAATGCTGTGAGAAACACAGTAGTGCTGGTAGCTTTAGTATAGTCTTGTTTGTGATCATTTGAATAAATGCCCTGAAGATTAACTACTCAAACACTGGAAGTGGAACTGTGGCTTACTACCCTTGAGCAAAAGAGCTGAGGGACAACGCCCAGGCCCAGAGTTCAAGTCTATCACCACCACCATCACCACAAAAAAAAAAAAAAGAAAAGAAAATTTAGGTTTTATGAATACCAAATTTATAACATGTCCAGAGTTGCTTTTTCTCCCAATTTCCCTATCCCCTACAACTATTTGTACCAACATGTGTACTTTTGCTAGTTAACATCAAAATGTCCACCCTCTGAACCTATGATCCCTTCAGGTCCACTTACTGGTGGACTGTTTGAGTGATAGAATCAAACCTAGGGTCTTGCTTACACGAAGCACGTCTTTTACTTCTAGGCTATAAGCCCAATCTAGTGGCTGCAATTAGGGCACAGGAATCTTTCCCCAAAGGTGTAAACCTGAGATCTTATGCTCAACTATCTTCATCACAACCACTCATTAATCCTTTTGAGACCCTGCCATGTTCCCTGTTATTCATGAGCGCCACTAACCTCTGTCTACTTCCCAAGCAGAGGCTAAAGTATTTACATTATGATTCCCTTCACAGGTGTGCTCCTTCTTGAAGTCCAAGGGGAGTGAAGAGATCATAAATTCAGAACCCTTCAGGCTTAAAAAAAATCTTGAAGAAATCTGTTTTTTTAATGCAAAACTTTTTATTATATCTTTAGTATTCAGCTCCATTAGTCCTGACTTTGACTCTCCCCAGAGAATTGCGAAGATTCAGAAAATGGATGTCCCTGAGTGCCTGTGTTCGGGGACAGTGCATTTCTGAATGCACTGTCTGTTTGTAGTGAAGATGCCTGTGTATTATTGCAATCCTGATTCCTTTTCCATCTGGGCCTGTCACTAGATGAGGAGTGAGGGAGTTTCCTCAGCTTCCCAATTTCTACACCAAATTCAGGAACTTGAGACTCACACATAAAAAGAATTTCAAGATGTCTCATAAGAATGACAAACTCACAAGATGGGAGTTTTAGCACAAATTTGTTTTGGTATACCAGTGTAAGGGAGGGAGTGTAAGGGAGAAATTGGAGTGTTGGAAAGAAATATTTCTTGTTTCTCCTGCAGGAAATGGGAATAAAGACACAAAATGGTGGTTATTTATATGTGTTCTTTATATTTACTAAGCTGGAAGAAGAGCATGTGGTCATGCTGTATCATTACCCCTAATCATCAGACAATAGTTCTGGTGGCTAAGACAGGTGTTGTCTGCTATTCTAAAACATGGAGATATGATCACAAAACAAAGGAAGGGACACCAGAGAAATGCAGACACTTTTCTTGGCCAAATATGTCTTTCATCTTCTGTCTTTCTATGCCTTCGAGGGTAACATCTCAGGGGTATAGACTGGCCCAATTCTATTTCCCTATTTTTAGAATTTGACATCGAAAAGAAGTTGGTGAAAGGGCGCTAATGGTTCTTTTTTTAATTGTTGTTCCAGATTACTTCCTGGTTCTAATTTCTGTGTCTGGGGTTTTAATATTTATTCTAAAAATAATATAATTTTCTTGGTCTCCTCATCTATCTTTCCTGCTTTAGACCAACTCCTACATGATGTTTGTCAGTTCCTTGTACACAGTGCCTCATGACTGTCCTTGTGCTTCAAACTGAACAGAGCGGTGTGACCCTTGAAGATTGGTTCAGGAAACTTGCCTATCCAATCATTCATGCTTCATCCATATCTAGGTCATCACTTCTCTTTCATCTCAAGACAAACAGGCCCTAGTGGAAAACAGCAAGGATGTAGGAATTATAAGACATATGGAGCATGATTCCCTTATCACTTAGTGTGAGACATACACTTACACTTTACCTAATCACTGCCATTATTGGGAAGCTGCTGATAATTACACTCTTTAAATAATAACTAGATTTTTTAAGCTCAGGAAAACATTTTAGCGGTTTTAAAGTATTTTCTTTCAAGGGAGAGGGGAGGGAGCTCTCAGTGAGATCATGTCTCTGGAAGAAAGGAAGTGGGGAAAAATGAACGAAGGCTCAATGGCAGAGACAAAGCACACCAAAGGGCAAATCCATCAGCAGTTGTTTGTACAATAAATTACTCATCTTGATTTTTCTGCATTTAGCCAAGAAAAAAATCTAGTCAAATTTTGATCTAAGAAGGCACATTTTCACAAAAGTACTTTCCAATCCAAGTCCCTGATTACTGCAAGTCATTGGCTCTTTGAAATTTTTCAATAATTCTAATTGCAATTGTACAATTACTTCCTATAAGGTCTCCAGGCTATGGAAAATGTCAATGTTATTGCTTTAGGGCAGAATTATATAAACTCATTGTGGTAGTACCAGCTTGTCATGCATGAAAAGACGAAACTGAATTAGTTGTAACAATGCTCTCCGTTTCTAAGTAGACAAAGTCTGTCAAAACATGGGTGAGGAAGGAAATCAGTAATAAAGGGAATCTTTGATTTCAAAATTTCTGACTACCATTATGTGTGGTACACTCATGTAGGAGCTGAGGCAGGATTCAGTTTACATACCCTGAGTAACAGAATCTGATTATCCTATGTGGATTTGCCTTGGCTCTGTGCAGCCTAAATGCTTCTCTAAAAGCTGACACTGGGCCCCACCCAATAACTAGTTGGCCCCAGGGATTCATTGAAGTCCATCTTCATATTTCATTTCATTGGTTACAAGAATTGGATTACACACACACACACACACACACACACACACACACACACACACACACACACACACACGTAACACCCATTTCAAACAATGAGAAATAAAGAACCCATCAGTGTTTCTGGAAGAAAAGAAAAAGCAACATTTCTTATACTCCCTCTTAAACTATTTAGAAAGCCATCCTCTTCCTCAGGGGGAATTTTTGGACACCCATTCTTTAAATATGAAGAAGCCCACTTGCTTGGGATATATAAAACAGATGGAAGAAAAATACCTTTTTGAGATCCTATTAATTCCTTTTATATTTTTCAGACCAGTTTGAGTTAGATTTCCTGTTTATTGCAATCAAGAAATCAAATACAATGTGTGTGTGTGTGTGTGTGTGTGTGTGTGTGTGTGTGTGCGCACACACGTTTTATGTCTATTGTTTACCCTGAACAAAGTGAGGTTAAATAGATTCATTTAGGTTGGATTTTTTTGTTTTGTTTTAAAAACAAAACCAGATATCATGTAGCCTAGAAAAAAAAATTAAGAAAAAGTGGGTTATGTCAGAATGCCTAAAATGTATGGAGACAGGAGTCTCTTTTATCATTTACTATTATTAAAATGAAATATACACCAGTCTACTTTTTTCTTTAAAAAATAAACATTCCTCAAAATTTACCCACAAAACACAGTGTACTGTTCACAGGCAAGGGAGATGTAAAAATAAATAAATAACCCAGAATTAAGTTATAATGTTACAGGAGATTTTAGGCCTTAGGCCCAAATGCCTACGTTTCAAAGGTCAGGTCTGGCCGCTCACCCAAACAAGACATGTAAAAGATGAGACATGGTAAATGGCAGAGAAAGAAAGGTTATTAGGTGGGAAGAAACCATTTTAATACAACCTCTCTGGAATTGCTTTAGGTTTAAGCAGCAGAAAGAATTGGGGACTGGAAGGTAAGAGGCATGTACAGCTAACAATCACAGGTGGATGCATGTGGTCATAGGTGGTGGCAGCAGACTCAGATGGTCACGCAGCTCATTGTGTCAAGTGGGGACTTACAGTAAGAGTCATTGACGCCTGGCAGTTGATCTGAGTTGCTGGATTTCAAGATGGCTGCAAAGTGACCTCAGGAAAGAATGTAAAGAGTGTCTCCGGCTAAAGGACATAGACAATGCACACAACATGGAAACTAAAATACTTAGCATTTATCTTGCTTGCAGTTAATTGGTAGACCCAAATAGGGAGTCTGCGTTCCTCTACAAAATCAGTTTTTATGCAGCTGTTGCATGAAAGTAACTGCAGTACATACCGTACCACTGTAATGACTTCACAGCCTCTCTCATTGCTATTGCGTGATGCTCTAGTGTTGTAAAAATACTTCCTGTGACACTCACTGTCTTCCAGGAGCAGTCCTCTCCCCTGAAACTTCATTGCACAGCAAAAGTAAAAAAAAGAGATGTCTTTGGGTCTCACTTTATTTCCATCATATATAACACATAATATACATATATTAATTACGTGTTGTGTTATCTAGTCATCATCAAGCTTTCTGTTAAGCTTTTGGGAAGACAAAGTTGGAGGTGGATTTCCCACTACAGGAAAGGTTGGTATACCCGTGTAATATGGTCACATGTCTATGTGCTATGTCTATCCATCCATGTGAGGTTTCTTTGAATACTCTTATTATCTTTAAGTTACTTTACCAAGGAATTGCCCTTCACCAAAGTAGTTTATGAATACAGGACATCTTCATCAATGACCCATGTGGTTTAACATAAATGTTTATGTGTGCAAATAAGAATTGATATGTGACAGTAGATGTGTACACCTAAGCATGTATGTGTGTATGGGTCATATGTGTCCAGGTATCATAATTTTTTCAGATTTTTTGCAGCTCTCTTGAATGTTGGCCCAGATCACCAGCAGGTACATGAAGACACATGTGAGATAATGAATGCCACATTCAAGTGGGATTCAATGGCATTACTGCATTTATTTATTGAAGACAATTCACCCCATAAGATTTAGCATGAAAAAAAACATAAAACAACTGCAGTATATCACTCAATATTTTTTAAGGCATAGTGCTATATAATAAAGGACTTAGTACTGAGCAATTCTCGAAACAAATAAAAAAATGTTCTGTCTTCAAGATGCTGACAGGCAGATACTAACAATGGTATACAAGAAATCACAAAAAACACTCAATACCACTCAGGCTCATATTGAGCTTGGGGCTCTAAACATAAAAGGCAGTGAGCAGTGACAGAGCCTTTGGAAATTCTTCTGGAAGCCTTTCAATAAATGCCCACAGCTGTGGTGTCAAGTTCTACCAGTAGCACATATCAAGACATTATTCACAGGACAGCTGCCAGGGGCTTGGTCCACCATAGCCCTATGCTTCAGATTGATCAGATACGTTATTCCCATAAGCATGGAATCTGGCTTCCTCCCCTAAAAACACCCTCCTCCCAATACAGCCCAACTCTAAGTGCACTCCTTCAGTGTATTTAAAGAAGGTTCAACTGAGCTGGATTTAGGGGGAAGCCAGTGGCATCTGTGGGACAAAGTTTAAGGAGGCTTTGGCTCTCAGTTCCAAGCCTGGTGTTAAATACCAGAAAGAATACTCCAGTTCAAAGGCTTTGCTGTAGAAGACAAACTGGTTTTGATTTCCAAACTGTTTGTGGCAACGAACAGGTGTGCCATTTGCCTGAGGACCAAACTGTAGTTAATCCACCTAAGTCCCGAGCATGTTTGCACATTGAGAGTATCTTTGATTATTAATCTCACACAGAGACAGGGTTTGGAACTTCAAAAGCATTCTCTTCCCACGGTCAACAAAATCCTGTGTGAGAGGCCCATGATACAGAAAAAAAGAAGCATGAAAGAGTAGGAAGGAAGGAGGCAAATACAATGCAAAAGCAGGATGAAAATAGAAATATTCTAATAAGAAAATAATTTTTAGAGCAACACTATTGCAAAACAAGTACATTTTTATAACAGTTGAGGATTTAGGAGAAACTGGACACCAATGACTCACACCTGTAATCCTAACTATTCAGGAGGGTATGAGGATCTCAGTTTGAAACCAACGCAAACAGGAAAGTCTGTATGACTCTTATCTCTAATTAACTAACACACACACACACACACACACACACACACACACACACACACACACACACACACACACACACAAAACAGAAGTCAAACTGTGGCTCACATGGTAAACTGCCAGCTTTGAGAAAGAAAAAGGACAGTACCTAGGCTCTGAGTTCAAGCCCCAGTACTAGCACTAACTACAAAACAAAACCAAACAACCCAAAAGATTTAGAAGAACTTGCTCAGAATTTCTTTCTCCCAGACCCACAATCAACGACTCCTTGCATAGCGTGGATGCCATTCAAAGCTCTTCTCTATCTTCCCACTTCCCGACACATGCAGACCACCCCCATAGGCTGCTCACTGCAGTTCCTTGATATGTCTTCATGGGTGTTAGCTTCCCTTTACTCAGGTGGCCTCTTCTGTGTCCACAGTCAACAGAAACCCTGCCAAGGCTTGGAAAGTTCCAAATGGGCTTCCAATTTTGAGCTTTGCTCTGAACTAATGTGCGCTGCTGCAGCCTGAGCCATCCATCAAAGTATCCGCTGAACTGCTCCATCCTAGAAGAACAAACTTCTCCATCTCTGCAAAACCCTCATCATCTGCTTCCTGTCGCCTCTTGTCACATATTCTCAGAAGCTCTTTTAGCTTTCTCCAGCTTTCGAATAGCTCATGTTTCTTGCCACTGTTTGCATTGATTCTTCACAAGTTTCCACCATCAGAATTTGTTTCTCCCTTATTTTAGTTGAGCTTGACTTATTTTGATGACCGGCTTATGGTTATATTGTGTGTGTGTGTGTGTGTGTGTGTGTGTGTGTGTGTGTGTGTGCGTGCGTGTGTGCGTGTGTGCGTGTGTGTGTGTGTGCCCAGTCCCAGAGCTTGAACTCAGGGACTGGGAGCTGTCCGGGAGCTTATATACTCAATACTAGCACTCTGTCACTTGAGCCACACAGCTCCACTATGGAAATTGTTGTTAGTTTAGTGGAGACAAGAGTCTTGCGGACTTTCCTTTCCAGGCTGACTTTGAACCTCAATCCTCAGACCTCAGCCTCCTGAGTAGCTAGGATTAAAGATATGAGCCACCAATGCTGAGCTTACAGTTACTTTTTAAGTATACATTTACTGTGTTAGGTCTCCTGCCACATTTTCCATTGCCACAATGCTTAGACTCCTTTGTTTTAAAATAATGTTGTTTCCTCCATTAAGCCATGACTTCTCTGAATATAGGGACTGCTTTAACCAAGCAAGCTAAAAGTTAAAGGTTTAGCTGGTCTTTTCCTTTTGCTAAATTCATCAGTTCATTCACCAAATACGTATGGAATATGTACTATAGGAACCAGGCACCAAAAGAAATGCTACAAGAATAATGGTCAAGGAAGCAGGACCAGTTTGTTTTTAAATATGTGGACTATGCTTCTAACTTCTTTCATCTGCTAATTAAAGCTCCCAACTGTTGTGCTTCAGACTCCATTATTCCCTGAAGGATTCATGTGTAGTAAGCTTGGTCTGGCAACTGTTGTGCAAAGTAACCAGGTTACTGAAGATCCTGGCCCCAGCAGGATCAATATTGCTCTAGGTGGGCCTCAGTTACCATCTATGAAAGTGAGTTGTTGGACAATAATCAAGACTGGCTGCCAAATCTCCCTGACTTCTTATCTCTTCTGCATGTCCCTGCCATTCACCATATGACCGAACCAGTGAGACTACCTGTTCTTGGGATTTGAGCCTCTGAAACTATGCGTGCCATAAATCTCTTTTCTTCATACATTCCTCAGCCTTATTTCCTTATCCCAACAGAAACCAGACTAATATATCAACGTTGTAATCTTTGAGGAAAAAAAATCCAAGAGTAGGTAGAGGACTATCTGGTTTTCTACGTGTTTTCTTCTCTCTCCTCCTCCCATCTTACAGATTCAGAGTCCGCAAAGGAGACGGAGGGGTAGAGGGGAAGGGAATACTGAAAGTGACAGGATCTGCCTTGCTCAGTTGTACCATCAGATATGGACAGGGAAAGAAATCATTTAAGGGCACCGGGTGAAACCAATTGGGGCTCTGGTGGAAACCCCTCCTCTCTGGCTTCCATTAAATAACCCTGTCCTCCTCTCACATTCCCTTTACGGGGGACCCCTGCATTATAGTGGTACATGATTTAACACCAACCCTCAATTCAACATTTTTTTAATTGTAAAAGTTATGTGCAGAATCTACCCTGAACAACAGGAACCAATATACAAGGACACGTGCACCTCCATGTTTATTGCAGCATTGTTCACAATAGCTAGTAGATGGAAACAACCCAGATGCCCCACCACAGATGAATGGATCCAAAAATTGTGGTATCTATACACAATGGAATATTATGCAGCCATTAGAAATGACAAAATAATGGCATTTGCAGGGAAATGGATGGAGCTAGAAGGAATCATGTTGAGTGAGGTAAGCCAAGAGCAAAGAGACAAACGGTACATGGTCTCCCTGATAAGTGGATGCTAAATCCAAAATGTTAGGTGATACGACAAAACTAACAGGACTTAAGAAACAAAGAACTCCCACTCATCTGGCCGAACCACTACTAAATATCCCTATGCTGCTGATCACATGTATGGTGTATAACATGTGTACACCGTTATATGTTATAGACTGTGATAGACAAGTTGCTCCAGGAAAGTTAGAATGAACTTGTGACTTTAAATGAGCATCATTATTCCACAATACTGTGAAATTCGGGAAATTATGTAATCACTTAATCACAATAAAAAAAAAAGAACCTCGGGGAAGGTAGAGAGGGAAGGGATGGTAGGGGGAAAACAATGGAGGGGGTAACAATGCTCAATAGGAAGTGTACTCATTACCTTGCTCATGTAACTGTAACCCTCTGTATAGTATCTTTACAAAAAAAAATTTTTTTAAAGTGATGTGCAGAGAGGTTACAGTTAGATAAATCAGGTATTGACTACATTTCTTTGTGAACGGCGTTACCCCATTCCTCATTTTCTTCCCAACTCAAGATTTCTTCTCATAACATTTTAAATTGCAATATAATTGGTCCATACCAAGTAATTAGGAAAGATCCCCATTTCAAGTGTGAGTTCTGTGTGGTTGCATTCGGAGAATAATGCGATTCTTACTCTGAAGTCTCCGTATATATAACCAAATTTCCCATCGGGTGAGCAGCATATTAGTCGTCTTCCTCTGATCAAGTTGAGACCATATAATATGCAAAGGCACTCAAAGTCAGTGCGAGAGAGCTTGTGATAAATAAAGATTATCCTGAAATTTTTGCTTTCTGATATTTGCTTTGTGTGACTAGCATTACAGACATACATTACACAAAAAAAGAAAAATATATCCAAAAATTAATCCTTACTGGGGAAAGAAAGAAAAGTGTACATTCCTGATAAGGATTAACTAGCTCAGTGATGGCAGATTTGCCCTTTACCAACCTCAGTTTCGAACTCTAAACATAACACCAAAACCAACATTTTGGAAGGAAATGAAGACCATAAAAACACAGAAAGATAGGAGAAGTTTTGAGATGGGTAGGAAGAGCATGAGCTGGGAACAGGTTAACTTTGAAGGACCAGAAGGCAGTAGAAACTGAGGAGGGAGTCCATCAAAGGAGGGAATCAAAGGAGGGAATCCCTGGGAGAAGAAACTAAAATTCAGTAACATCACCTTGTTTACACTGCATGTTTTTCTGGTTACCTTTATCTTAAAACAAATGATGGCTCTTTCCCACTTACCACCACAATATCGATTTTCCTTTGTAAATTCATGTTCAAGCCTAAAAATACAAGTCAATATAAAAAGCAAGTGATTATATGGGTACCACAAAATATGGAAAAACTGAAAAAAGTGCAATTCAAATGTCTGAAATCTATGAAGCTCTTTGTCCTTCATGTTTACCCTTTCAGAACTTATGCTCACTGGACACTGGAGACTTAGCAACTTGTCATTCTAGCTACTCAGGAGGCTGCTATCTGAGGATTGTAGTTCATAGCCTGCTCAGGCAAGAAAAGTCCATCATTCTTATCTCCAGTTAACCAGCAAAAAAGCAGAAGTGAAGGTGTGGCTCAAGTGGTAGAGTATCATCTTTGAGCAAAAAAAAGGCCAAGTGAGAATGTATTGGCCCTGAGTTCAAGTCCCAGTACTGTTGTAAACAAAATAGAACAGAAAAAAGAAACAAAAGACTTCCTGCTTGTACCCACATGGATTTCTCCTGCTATCTTCTGTGCACTCTAATAGTAAGAAAGATGCTAGTAACTTCATGTTTGTTAATTTTATCAAGAAAGTGATTAAACTATAGAGTAGATATTTTCAAATTATATATAACACCCCTTTTCTGGAATGGAAGGGGCTGGCTTAGGTGTGAGCCCACTGACCAGAAGTAAGGCACAGGTCTTCTACTTCCTGCCTATAGACACATTTCTGGACCATTCTCTAGAAAAGTGACTCCATCAGCAAAATAATGCCCACCATCCTTAATTGTCATGATGGGTGTGAAGATTTAAAGAGGTATGTGGCAAGCATGCTGAGATACTGCTGTTTATTTGAAGTTTCAGCTTGGTGTCAGAGGCAGGGATAGACCATGACCTGGCAGTGTTTTTTTTCTTCTCAGAAGAGAACCTCTAAAATGAGCTAGATGCCAGCAGGAGGGAGAGGTGTACAAGTCTATTCCTCTCTCTCTCTCTCTCTCTCTCTCTCTCTCTCTCTCTCTCTCTCTCTCTCTCTCTCTCTCTCTCTCTCTCTCTCTGTCTTGATATATAAGTGCTTTCTTGCCTCTGGGTATAGGGAAAGCATGTCTCATTGAAGGCCTTATGATTTTCTTTGGGGGAAGTGTAGAAGATTGGAGGGACCATCCTAGATCTTAGAACTTTCCTTTCCTTCCCTCGTGGCCTCTTTCTCCTGAGGAGGAGGATAAGAGAAAGAAGATGCCCCTATTATTTTGCCAAATGTTAAGGTTTCAAACTTGGGGGTTAGAATACCCTGAACCCCATCATGATCTAATTAAAAGAAGAAGGAAAAAGAACCATTCAACCTTTGAAGCCACTCATTTCTATACTCCAGGCAATACTTCCTACCAGAAATATTTCCTGTCAGAATATACCACACCAAAATAGGCCACTTTGTCTTAAGGATTATTTTGAGCTAAGTGACTTCAGAAACAGCCAGGAAAGGTAGGGAGGGGGTCTTCTGCTCTCTCTATACCAAGAGAAGAGATATTCTTATAGGAATAGAGAAGGGAAAACTCCCATATGAAGAATGCTCTACCAATATCAGAAAAGATAATTTCTTGTCACAAGAGCCTCAAAGTGGAGGCTGAGAAAAATCTGCACAAATAGGCATTGTGAACTATGACCTTCCTTTAGCCTCCTCACACATTTAAGTTCTTTCCCCTAATAGTACATTCTTTGTCCCGCCTACTGTTTAAGCACTTTGGTTTTCTATCTTCTCTGGGTCATTATTTTCCTTTGGAGGACTCTATACACAAGTAGAAATCTGTTGATCTGGTTTATGTCAATTCAGTTTTCAAAGCTAACCAGAATTCACAGAGAATAAATGTCTCCGTTTATTTTATGTCTCTATAACAGAGACTGGGTCATTTATAATAATACAAATTTATATGGCTTGCAGTTCTAGAAGTCAGCAAGTCCCAGGGAACAACACTGGTATCTGGCAAGACTCTTCATGTTCTTATAGCCCAGAGCAGAAGGACAAGAGAGAGCAGGAGAAATGGAAAGGAATCAGGCCCTTTTATGTGGAAACTCCTTCCTAAGACAACTAACCCTCTTCCACACTAATTGCATTAATCCATTCATAAAGACAGAGCCTTCAGGAGCTAATCACTACTTAGATGTCTTACCTGTCAACACTGTTGCACAGGGGATTTAAGTTTCCAACACTTGAATGTTGAAGAACACATTCAACCCATAGTAGAGCTGAAACTTTTCCCTGGAGCATAATTTAAGACATTTTTTAACATGGCTTTGTCACAACGTTCTCCTGTTCTTATTTTTAATTCTTTTGGTTTGGTTTGTTTCTAGAGAGTCAAGGAGAAATTATAAAAACAAGAGAAGGAAGAGAAAATAATGGGATCAGTGGCTGGCTCTCTTCCTACTTCAGTACATTCCAACATCACTTTTTGGGGAGGACCAAACACCAGCTGGTGTCACCACGGCCACTCCTGGATCATTTTTTCTGGCTTCTATGTAGCCTTTGTTTTATTTCTGCCCCTGTTTATGTAAAGCCTCAAGGTTTGACCTGAAAGTAAGGACCTTAATTTGGAGCATGATGGATAACATAGAAGACTAACTTTTAGCTTCGGTTGTTATGTTTCTTCTCACAAACGGATCCCTAAATCAATAGTGGGATTTTTACCTAACTGGATTATTAATGAGTAAATGGTAAGAATTGTGAAACTCCCCCAAATTATCTTCATTTCCCTACAACACAAATGTATTCATTAAACTAGATAGATAGATAGATAGATAGATAGATAGATAGATAGATAGATAGATAGATAGATAGATAGATAGATAGATCTACCAATATATATGCTGATTCTTAAAAATAAAGTACATTTCTTTCTACCCTTCCCTATGGTCCTCTTGTTTCTTCTTCTCATTTATGTAAATCTAGCCTTGAAAATTTATAGAGGCTACAATTTACTGACAACAAAAACCAAGACACTCATCAAAGATTTTCTACTTCCTGACAATTCCCTGCATGCATCTCCATTGAGAATAAAAAGCTTTACACAGTCATAATAGTCAATGTGTATACTATGAAAGGAGGAATGTTAAGGATTCTGTGTGGGGTAGGGAGGGATAGAAGAGAAGGATGAAAGGAGTGATATTGATCAAGGTGCTCTGCACTCATAAACTGACATGTTCAATTGTAACACCTTGTACAACTACTTAAAGATAATAAAAATACAACTCAAAAAAAGTAAATAAAAAAGCTGCACACGTTAAAAATAATCTGTGACTACTTTACCTGTTTTTGGATGCCTTAAGCAGAACTATCAATTTTGTCAGGCTACATGGGGAAAGCATTTTTATTTGCGATACTCTCCACAAATATGCAATGTGTGGCTTTTATAGTTAAAAATGCATCACCAACTCCAAATATAAATATTTCCTTGGGATGAAAAATCCAATAAAACCACAGGACCTCAGCCTTTGTGGTTGAGATAAACAAGCCTTGCTTCTTGAGCTTTCAGTCTCTAAATGTGACAGCCACAGATTTTATTTTAAAGGTTATACTTTGCAAGTTTTTCTTTCCAAATGTGTTTGCAAGATTTATTCGTATGTGGTTAAATGTTTTCATGTCTCTGAAGTCACCTGCTAGGATTGGCTCTCCTTTACATATGGGAAATCATTTATGGGAAGTGAACAATGTTTCCTTTGTATCTTTAAGCACAAGCTGGCTCAGCCTCACCTTCACAATTAACTGAGTTTCCAAAATTATCTTCCTGGTGTGCACTGTGATTCTTTTCTTCTCTCAGAGAACAAAATTGCCTTATCCCAAGTCCCTACTTTAGCTTTTGAATGTCAACAATGCTTTCACTCTTCAGAAATGCCTTGCTGAGCCCCTGAGGAAGTGTGGTATAATAAAAAGAGTCTGTAGATGTTTCCCAGATCCTTTCCAGGTCTGTGTTTTCTTATGGTTGTGTTTCCTCCCATCCAGCCCTTTTGGCTTCTCACCAACATATTTCCTACAAGGTACATTTCCAAAATGTCGTCATGTCTTGGTGTTGAGGTGATGGTGATATTTATCTTCATTTACAGTTGTGTTTTTACAAATGTTCCTCAATAAGTACACATTATATATCAAAAAGGGGAAAGCATTTTTCTTAAAACGAGACCACATGAGGAGTATAAAACTTCTACAGACATCCGACAGACCTTGATTCTAACCGCTAATATTCTTCAAAACAAGTTGTGTGTGCATTCCTCGCCATCCACCAAGAAGAGAGGAAAAGTAGAGATACAGAAGCCTTCTGTTCTGGTTTCAGCACTAGCAACAACTGTTTTGAATGGCAGCATAGATGCATTCAGTAATAATGTAACAACTGGCTGCCAATCATTTGGGACTTAAATAAAATGAACATTCCATGGTTCTTGCCCTGCTACTTGTGTTTGGTATTTCTTTGTCCACTTCACCACATCTTTTTAAATTTTTAATTTATTTATATTTATTTGAGATAGAAATTTTTGTAGTACAGTTGTTCTTTGTGCATTCCACACAGAGTTAACTATCCAAAGTCCCCTTCCAGAACTCTCTCCTCCCCTTTCACAGTGGTCAAGTGAAAGCAAGAACTTCATTCAAAATCATAAATCATACAACTCAAAGGCTCTATTCATGGAGTTTCAAAAAAGATCCCCAGTGAAGGTCATAGAGTCCTTTGAGATAGAAATAATATAAATTATTTAGTAAAGCACAACATTTATAAAGGAAAAAGAGAATCAGAGTATTGACTGGAGGAGCACTTATTAAAGTCAGCAAAGCCAGAACTCAAGTTCAAGTTTTCCCATTCCAAGTCTTGACTTTCTTTCCAACATTTCCTTTCCATTTGAACATTCCAAAAGGCAGAACACATTTGTACCCATACACCAAAACAGCCTTTTCCAAATTTTCTTTGATATTTTATCTGGCTACAACTGTGGAGAATCTATATTCCTTTTATAGGTAGCTACATATTTTCACTTAGTGGTTCCATTTTCTAATAGGTATAGATCCAGCAGTTATGGTAAATATACCAAGAGTTACACTTTGGCCAAAGTCTCCTCACAATGCATGTTTTTATTTTATTTTTTCCTAGTTCGATTTTCGTAAATGTATATTTTCACATATGTTCATTATACATCATTAATGGCTTTCTCTCTTTTTTTCTCCTTTTTCCCAAGGATAGAATGCAAATGTCATAGAGAGAAACAGACCTGAAAATATGTGCTGATACATACTTGGCAATGGAATTAATAACCACTTGAAAAGAAACCATGATATTGTAGCATACCAGGAAGAATTGATAAGACACTAGAAAACAATAAGCCAGTTCTCAAAAACAAGTAAAATGTTTTAATTTTTCCCCATGATTGAAGTAATCTTATTAAAAAGGAAGGAAAAAGGCCAGCATGATGGTGAATGCCCATAATTCCAGCTACTCTGGAGGCAGAAGCAGGAAGATCATAAGTACAAATTCAGCCTGGGAAGCATAGCAAGATCCTGTCTTATAAAGTATATAGGTAATAGAGCTAAGTGACAGAATGCTTGCCTAACGTGTTAACTCCTGAGTTCAACTCCCAAAGAATCTTCTTGGGTACATTTATATAGGTAAGAAATGACTGGTGTTTTTGAAACTACCTTGCCTTTGACAGTAGGGGTAGAAAAATATGGTAAAAGTCAAAACTGTAACATTAAAGATATGCTAGTGCAATGAATTCTCACCACTTCCCTGCTTCATTCTTCTATCCCTCTCCCCTTGAGCCCGCCTTATGCACTTGCAAGTACACATTTCTTGCTACTCATTTTGTAGGTCTTTGACTTCATCTTTTTAAAAAAGTACACAATCTGCACTCTCCATAGAGTCTATTATACTTCATCAAATTCATTTCTAACCCCTTGTTTACCACCTACCATGCTTACTTGTAGATTTATAGGCACATTCTAGCTACCAAAAATGAAGGAAACCATGCCACCTATGTTTCTCTGGATCTGGCTTAATTCACTTAATATATTTTTCCCCAAGTTTTTCCATTTACTTGTGAATGGTATCATATCATTGTTTCTGATGAGTAGAATTCTATTGTGTATATATACCACATTTTCTTGATTTATTCATACACTAAGGGGACATCTGGACTGATTCCATAGCTTGGCTATGGTAAACAATGCAGCAATGAACATAGTTGTGCTGATAGCTTTAGTGTGGCCTTGTTTGTGCTCTACTGAATAAATGCCCAGGACTGGAAGTCCAGGGTCAGAAGGGGAGCTCTATGTTTAGTTGTTTGAAGAACCTCCATATTTCTTTCCAGAGTGGCTGAACAAGTTTACATTCCCACCCACACCATGATCTCACCAGCATTTGTTGTTTGTATTTTTGATACTGGCCATTTTAACTTAGTTTAAGTGTAATGGCAATTGTTTGATTTGCATTTCCTTTATGGCCAAAGATGTTGAACATTTCTTCAAGTGTCTATTGGCCATTTTGACTGCTTCTAAAAAGTCTTAGAAACCTCTCTTTAACTCATTAGCCCACTTATTATTGGATTGGTGTTTCTTTGAGGGTTTATTTTTGGGGGGTGGTTAAATTTTTTAGCTCTAATAATTTATATATGCATATATATATACAGATATATACAGATATCTGAATATATATATTTATATATACCACAGAATTGAGAAATATAATGGAAAAGGTGAGTCAAAGTGGAGTGAAGATGTTGAAGTTATGACAGATCAAGATACATTATACACATAAACTGCTTTCTTAGAAAGCAAAAAAATTAAATACATAACAGCAACTTTATTTAAATAAAGTTTTATATAAATATGAACTTTCAGAAATGAAGACACACCTATGGGTTAAACTAGGGTTAAATGAAAAAATTAACGACTATATAGAAGTGTGGTTACACAAAAGGATATGAGTTAAAGGCAGTAGAATGGGGATGAAGAGGAGGCTGTCTGTCTAATCAATCCCCTTGGCCTCTCTGCCTAGCAGCCCCTCCTCCTAGAGGACCTCTCTGCAGTGAGGGTCTCTGAGGGACAAGGGAGAGTGGCCCTCCTAAGTTTTGTGGTTTAAGGAAGAGGAGTCTTAGTTTCTAACTTGCTGTGGGGGACAGGAATTCTGATTTCTATGAGTGACTGTGTGGGGAGATGAGAAAAGGTCAGGAAGGCTTTATTTCTGAAGTCCTTCTGGTCATGTTCAGTTCAATGTGTTAAGTGTATGATGACATACTTTGAGGCACTGTATTCTGAGCCCCAACATCTGGCAGGAAAAAGGTATAATTCTCTAAGTCAGTTCTAATTACCTCTAGCACTGGAGTTTCTCACATCTGTTTGGACCTCATGTACCAGAACACCTCGTAATTCTAGACTCCTGTTACATTTGGATAAGAGTAGGGCTCATTTCATATGCCAAGAATTGAGCATTTGCCTGTCTTCTTTCTCACTTCTCAAACACTTAATTCAGAGGTAAACTGGAATAGGGAGAGGCCTGACTCGATGTCATTTTTTCTCAGCAACTGTGGACACAACGCTCAGGCCTAGGACAGGATTAATCACTTCAGCTTGCCTAGAGCTTTTCTTATTATGCACAGAAAAAAGCTATTTATGAGGAAAAGGAAGTGAATCAAGATCAACAAGGCATTGTCCTATATAATTTTTCATGCTGACTCAGCCCCTCTTCCCATAGTTTAGAAACAGAGGGTTAAACAATTTTCTCAGTTCAAATGTGGAATATAATGTGACCTATTTACTTTATAATAAAACCTATTAGTTTTGTCCTAAACCATAAAACTTTTTGAAGTGCTAAAAGTTCAAAGCTAACCTGTAAAGTATCAAGGTGTGACAATTCTGTCTCTTTATACCTCTTCAAGAGGACAAACGTTGAGACTCCCATCCATTCTGCCTTTTGGTGAAACTGAATTTTTTAAGTGACCTTTTTTTCATTCAGTTACAATCTAGTTTTGCTCCTCCTCCCTCAAAACACAGTGGTTGATAAAAAGGAGGTTAGCACATAGAGAGAGAGAGAGATTGCATATTTATGTCAGCTAGTGGAAGGAAAGTCATTTGAGGTGTTGGAATTGTTCTTTTGTTGTGTGGAAGTCACTGAAGGCATCATTCTTCTGTTCGTTTGGACACTCACAACATCAACATTTTTTTTGTTAAGGCTCTGACTTCTTACTTCCTTGGTTATTGACACCCTCATTTAAATAACTTTACCTACTACAGACTGCTTCCTTGTATAACAGCAGTCTAAAGATTTTTCCCCAGTAGATTTTAAACTCCTTGCATATGTGGGGTCTGTCTTTATTTTGATGTTTGCCAAGAACTTTACCCTGTTTTCCTGTGCTTTTCACTAGGTAAGGCAGGCTATATGGAGAGAAGGATTTAGAGGAATAGGGATTATGTCTGAGGAAGAAAGGATGGGGAAGAAAGGAAGGAAGGAGGGAGGGAAACAAAAAAGAAAGGAGGGAGGAAGGGAGGTAGGGAAGGAAGACTGGAAGGCAAGAGGCTCTAACTAGAGACTTTCCAACAGATTATATCCTCCCTAAAAAAGAGAAAGGAGAAAGAGAAAGAGAGAGAAGAAAGAGCTAGAGAAAGAGAGACAAAAAGGAGAAAAGAAAGAGCTCTGTTTTTCTGAGGATTTCCAAGAACTGCCACAACTTCTTATTTCAATTTTCTATGAATTGTCTTGCTTGTCCTCCTTCCAACCATGATAGCTCACACAACCACTTTAAAACCTGAAATGATGCAATTACTCACTTATGGTTCCAAAGTACCAAATCAACAAAATGGACAAGTCTAGGCCCTAAGACCTGTTGCCTGTGACTTATTCATGAGTTATAACTGCTCTAGAAAAATGGCTCAGCAAGCTGAATTTGATCTACATGACCAGTACCACATCAATAGGAAGCAGCACCTCCTGATGTAACCATGTACAAGAGAAAGCAGTGAGAACACTAGTTATTCCTACCCAAAAGTACCTGTATTTTAATAAATAAGGATTGTAAGACATTTAGTGACAGGTGCTAAGAATACCGTCCTTAATTTCAATCGTTTCCTCTTGCTCTAATTGTACATAACTCTGAGTTGGATAGTAGATGCTCATAAAGAATTAAAATGCTAAACCACCAGGAAACTTATAAATACAAATTATTACTTTCAAATAAATCACTATAGATTTGCATTGTGATTGCTATTATGAACTGCTGTTGTGGGTATCCAGTGAAGCACAGAATTAATCTTGCTTTCTTGAAAACGCTACTTCTTTTGCATTTATGTTACCTATTAAAACAATCAATTGAGGAGTTATTGAGCTAAACAAACCAAGTTCCTTGAGTTCCTATATAAGTAAAACAAACCAAATTTAATCTGAATAGTTAAAAGAAAACCAAAAAAACCTTACAAGCTCAAACTATAAGATACTGAAAACTAACTTCTAATTAGATACTTCCTACCCAAATAAGGCAAACAACCTTCTGTAGCCAATCAGATAATTTTCTTACCTTACTTCCACAGTCAGCTTGTAAAAAATACTACATATATTGTTAAAACCAAATTTGAAACCTCTTTTGTTTTGACTGCCTCTTGATTCAAGAATTCATTACTCAAATAAACTCCGTAAATTTTACTTTCTCAAAAGAGCATACACGCACCAGACACACACACACACACACACACACACACACACACACACACACACACACACACACACACACACACACACACACACACACACACACACATCCTCCAAAGACTCTGCCCTTGAAAGAGACAGTAAAGAATTCAAGGTTACAAGCATGTACCATACTCCAAGAATTCAAACCTATTCTCCGTCCCTTTATAACTTTAAGCTCTTAGAAGCAAACTATGTGTCACTCTTGATTTTCTGTTTAAATGAAGATGGTACAACCCTCAGAGGTGTTACAAATTAATTACTTCATTGACAGAGAACACTTAGAACTGTGTGGTTATATCTTATTTACAACATTCTATCAGTCACATAATGATGAAATTAGACCTCATCTCTACTCCAAGTCATTATAAATTTCTAAATAAAAGAAGTTCTATCTTTTTTTTAATGTACTGAAAAGTTCATTTTTGTGTCATTAGATAATGTAACAAGGAGACTGACAAAATGATTTATCGAGACCTCTAAGCATCAAAACAAATAATGTTGGATCTTACCTGATACAGAGATTCGTTTTTCCTAAATACTCCTGTCAATCCTTATATAAACTAATTATAAACTAACAGACACTAGCTGATGACATAGTGTTTAACATTGTAAAGCAAGAACTCTGGACAAACTCTGCTTTTAGTTTAGATTCCCCCCCCCACCTCCCACCCCCTCACCCCAGGACTCAGGCTCAACACTTTGCTGGGTTCCCTGAAGATGACCAAGTATGAGGCACATTCCATTCCTCTGAGAACACACAGTATGAAGCGCAAGTTTTAAAAATAAGTAAGGAAGAAACAGGAGCTGTGGAGTATAACCAGAGCCTGTCAGTTCTTGGCTTAAGGTTGGAGACATGGCATTCTTACTCCAAGCCATTGTTCTTTGCATCGCAAGACTCGGTGCAGTTTCAGCCTCAGTTTTACAGGAGGTGAATTGTCAGCAGGCTATCTCCTGACGACTCTGGATTATCTCACGCATGCTCCTGACAACCCAACAGCATCACCTTGCTGAGATGTTTCCATTTCTGAAGCATCTCATGTCTTTTCCAGCATCCATTTTATCATGGGCCCTTTATCTTTTCACTCACTGTAAATACGGTAGCATTAAAGGTGACAATAAGTTTTGTTGTCAACAAATGAAAGATGAAGTGTCATATATATACATATATATATATATACATACATATATAATTTCATTGATGTTTCACTTAGTTTTTTATGTATGGACTGTAAGAGTTTTCTGTTGCATATGATTTAGGATGCCATGTGCCTTCTTTAAAATATTACTGATTCTTTTCAGCCATTTAGTTCTTTTTATTATTTACCAGTACAATGCTGATTTTATATTAACTGTTCAAATTATTTGTCTTGTCTCATCTGTCCTAAATCGGTGATAATATTTTAAGTGCTTACTATGCATCAGACACTATCCTAGGTCACTCAGTCCTCCAACCATACAAGAAAGGCATTGTTAGCCAGATGCTGGTGGCTCACTCCTGTAATCCTAGCAACTGAGGAGGCTGAGATTTGGTTCAAAGACAGCCTGGGCAGGAAAGTCCATAGGCTTCTTATCTCCAGTTAACCCCCAAAAAGCCAAAAGTGGAGCTTAGTCTCCAGTGGTAGAGTGCTAGGCTGTGTATAATAGCTCCAGGTTGGGCACACACACACAAACAAGAGGCATTACTCCTACCTTACAGAGGAAAAAATAGAGATTGAGTAAACATATACCTTGTCAGAAAGGCTTTCAGCCCGAAACAGAAGGAAAAACCAAGGGAAAGTCAGAGAAGAAATCTAGAAAGATAGAGAAAATGGCTCAGTGGAGACAATGCTCCTTCTTTTTCCTTTTGGCCCTCTAAGACAGAGAGAGCCAACTCTGGAGTGGACTCTTGTATGGTCCAGGCGATATTTCTTTTGAGTGAGGTGGACAGCTATCTAACCAGACACTAGAATACTTGAGACTTTCCCAAAGGGATCTAAAAGGGGAACTCCAGCAGCATTGCAAGCAGATGTCCAGTTTTTGAGTCCCAGTTCTCATTATCTTGCCTGGAAAAGTCAGTACCCTCTCCTCTCTGCTCCTTCCCCCGCCCTCTCTCCCTCCCTCTCCTCCTCCCAGCATAACACAGTCCTCTCAGCCAGGAGTACTAACTGGGGATTTATACCAAACAACTAGTAGACAAAAGGCTATCCTCACCTTCCCTAGCGTAGTGCCCTACTTGGCCCCTGCTCCCACTTCTCCTACCTCCTATTTCTTTATCTTGGGGAGAGAAGACAAGAACCAATACTCTGAGATGATATTACTGCTTCAACCAGGTTTTTCTACCTCTCAAATCCTAAATGTTTAATTTTTATATTTCAGCATCTCTGCAATCAGGCAGGCTGTTGGCCTCACAAGGAAAACAGCAAAGCTGCTCTGAACATTTTTTTCCTTTTGGAAGAAAACATAGACTCTCCAGCCTACTATCTTCTTGCTGGAAGAGGAGAATGGAAGGACAGCAAAGAGAGAAGACACAGAAGACAATGAATCCAAGTACATTGTAATTAAAAAAATTATTGTGAAAATACCATACAGAGGGGTTACAATTACATGGGCAAGGTAATGAGTACATTTCTTATCAAGCATTGTTGCCTCCTCCTTTCTTTCCCCCTTCCCATCCCATCCTTTCCCATCTACCCCCCCCCCAAAGTTGTAAAGTTCATTTTTCAACATAACATCTTGTACATCTCATTGTTGCAATGGGTCCACCTGTATCCCTATTTAAACAATTTGTTTTTTCCCTTCCCCTCCACAAATTATACCAACATCAAATACAGTGAAAACAGGGGTTATACCGTGGGGGAGGGACATACAAAGCAACAAAGAAATCATCTTATAAATATGTAATTTTTATAATAAAACATTTTCTTTTCTTAAAGATTCACCCCCCTCCCCAGATTCTCTCAATACTTGGAGCCAACAGTACCCACTAGCCATTCAGCTTCCGGGAAGGGGAGAGGTTGGGAAGTGAGCAGGCAATGTATTTCTAATTTTCTGCATGGATGCCTTAGTTACTATTAAGATATTGTCAAAGGGAAGTAATTTCAAAGAAGAGAAGCCAGACTGATTAAGAAGTTCGATTAAGATTGGCTTTTGAGAAAATATTAAAAGCTGGGAGGAAAAAAAAAGATTAAGATTGGAAGCCATTAAAGAGACCCCAGATATCAAAGCGGCAGAAGACAACTGCTCATTGGTAGGAACAAAGCCTTTCAGTTGACAACATCTTTTAAGATTGCGATCACAAGTACACATTGTCAACCTGTTCAAGGCCGGCCTCAGCCATGTTAGCTGCAAATCTAATAAGCTTCCTGTCTCAGTTCAGAGCCTGGATCCTCTGTTTAACCTCACAAGTCTCTCAGACTTCTCTTGCTAGGCCCTCAAGTGCTTAGATTTTAATCTTAACACATGGAGTTTAGCACAATCCTACCCCCTGAGAGTCTGGGAATTATTTTTTTTCTCCTTAGAAATTTGTTGAGACCAAACTAATTATTCCAAGAACCTTATTTAAATAAGAGATTTATTACTTTTAAGAAAGAACATTGTTATGCATCAAGTTCCTTGTTTATAGAATTCATAGCAATGGGCAGATTCTTCTACATTAGTGGATGGTCTGGCATTTGGTCCAGGAGTCAATGGCTCAGCATTTGCCCTAAAGAGTATAGTGATAAGAAATGGCCAGCTACTAGAACTCTGGGAGTTCTCTAATGAATTCTCTGAAAACTGCTGTTATATGTGTCTGGATTCTTCACCTCTTCAAAACCTATCTGTTTATCTGTCTGGGTTTCATATCTTCAATAGAAAGTGAAACTGACACTCACACTAGACTCTGGATACATGATAGCCTGCCCAAACATACTCTAATTTGATGGTCTTAACGGTAACAAGCGAGGCAAAAGTTCTAGTTTGGCCACTGGCATAAGTGTAGCCCATAGGGACTGCTGAGATAAGTCTATTCTAGCCAAATCTTGGGAACAAAAAGGGTGAGGAGATTTGAATTATCAGTAAATGAAAAGTTCACTTCCATGTATTTTCTCCTTAATTTTCATTCAAAGAATTAAGTAAGGCTCTGAAATGCAAAAGTCCACATTTTTACAGGGGAAAAAAATAAAAAAGAAAGCCAGTATTGCCACTCTAGGTTTTTTTTCAAATGGAAGTATTTCATATAACCATACACATGTATGTTCTCATAATTGGTAGAAAAGCTTACTTGATGAGACAGTGTCTTTCTAAATTTGCGCAGTGACCACTTTCCATCTTTATCTGTGTAAAAATAAACTACTTTTGGAAATCCTAAGAAGTATATGCATTTTGAGGAATGAGTAGATATTCCATGCCTTCATATTAGATGCTAGGATTAGGTTATATTTGAATATTATGTCTCCTTTCTCAAGGCAGTAAACTCCCAAGAACTCTGAAATTACTCAAAATAAGAAAATAGGATTTTATTTTCCCAGAAGTAATTAAGCTTTAGCAATTTGGAGTGTATCTTTCAGCCATTAGATTAGATTTTCTTCTTTTAAACATGAAAAGCCCACTTCATTACATCATTATAAGATTATAATCTTATAATCTGGGCCACCTGCGCCCAGCCAGTGCAACAGTAATTTTTGAATTCATTTTTATTTTTCGTCTACAAGGTATAACTAAGGTAGCACAGATATCTGTATAAAAGGCCATGTGAATTTTTATAAACTAAAGAGTACTTAAAATTACATAAGAAGAAATGAATTACTCCTTTGCTTTGTATTCAATCTATACTTCTAATAATCTATTAGAAAGGCAAGTTAGGGTGAAAATGACAAGACCAAAGAGGATGAATAAAGAGAAAATCAAAATGCATTTTCAGAAAACGGTTGCTTTGTAACTGTTTAGCCAAATAGAAAAACAAAAACAGAACCAAAACTGCTGGGAAGAATATAGACACGGCAGATGAAGCAGTAGATATGGCTAAGGTAACCTTCACTAGATACTACCACCTTGTTCCTTGAAATGTCCAGATACCACAATCAGGATCTTTATTAAGTAAACCTTTATTTCTTATGAAGAACCCAGCCTTATATATTTTGTTATAACAATATAAAATTGACTGGACAGCTATTTTTAATTAATAGCATTCTTTTTATTTTTATTGTAAAGATACCATACAGAGGGGTTGCATTTACATGAGTAAGGTAATGAGTACATTTCCTATCGAGCACTGTTACCAGCTCCTTTGTTTTTCCCCTACTATCCCATAATGAAAAAGCACATAGACAGGTATAAAATATTGGCTGCACAAATATCTGGCAAAAGACTTCTTATATTGGTGATGTAGAAAGAGAAACTGTTACAACTCAATAAAGAAGTAAATGACCCTACTTTAAAAAAAAAAGTAAAAGATTTTGACATAAAGACTTACACATGATTGATAAGCACTTGAGAGATGTTTTAGATAAATATTCAGCAGAAAAAAGTAAGGCCAAACCACAGTGAGACACTACTACATGGGAACTAGAATCAGTATAATAAAAAAAGACTGAGAAATCAAGTAATAGCCAGATTTTTTTAATGTCCTATATTATTCTCACAGCAGAGCAGCTTGAAACTTTGAAATCAGTATGACAATTCCTTAAAGTTTTAATTGTACATACAAAAAAATCCATTTCATTCTTAGCTATTTACTTGAAAGAAATGAAAACATATGTCCACCTACAAATGCCAATGATCATTATTATTATTCATAATAGCAAAAGACCTAGAAACAACCAGAACAGCCATCAACTGTTGAGTAGATTAAGCAAAATGTGACATTTCCATACAATAAACTACTAGTTAGTAACTGAAAAGAATGTTTTTACCTACTACACCATGAATAAACCTTTAAAAATACAGGTCTAATTAAATAAGCCAGATATAAGTCACTACATATATTGTACCATTTGCAGGGCAATTCCAGAAAAGCAAATTCAGAGAGGCAAAGCAGATGGATGGTTGCTTAGGGCTGAAGTTGAGTGTGGTGACAGCCCATAAATAGGCACAAGGGGAATGTTAAAGTTCATGAAGATGCTCAAAAGCTAAATTTTAGTGCTGGCTTCACAACTCTAAATTTACTGAAAGTTACTGAACTGTGTAGTTATAATGGTTGAGTTTTAAGGTATGTAAATTATACCTCCATAAATCTACTTAAAAAATAGATTCACAAGACATATAGAGCAGGACTGAGTTGTGGTAACTCTCACACACCTCTTGGAGATAAATTTGTCAAGAAATAAAATAATGTGATTATTATCCCATACTTTTTATTTTATGTTTACTCCAGGTTACCTTACAGTTCACCATGCCATGAGTTAAAAAGACATCGTGCTAACAGATGGCCCACATTTCCTAATTCTAGATGTATCTGTGGGATTTCTGGCTTCCTGCAAAGTCTTCCACAGTTAATTCTAGGAGTCCTTATGGGTATCTCACTGGGTTCATAGACTGAACTCCTGTGCTAGAGTTACTTCATAGGATCTGGCCTATTCTTCCCTCATTGTTCAACTCCCTTTGACATGTAAGAGCTATAAAATACCAAGTATTATAATTGCATTGAAAATTCTTAGCGTTACTATATAAGAAAAAATACAAAACATATACTGCATTCTATTAATTGAATGTGTTTTAAACTTAGGATGACATGGCATAGCAAGTAAAAATGACTGTGAAGTTTTAAGAGAAAGCTCATAAAAGAAAAAAGAACTTAGTATTTGTTTTTTTTAACCTCCTTTTTTAAAATTGTTAAGCAAGGAAGGTATGCTTGCGTTTTTCATTTTCCACAGGACCCTACAAATCTTCCTAACCTGAAAGAAGTATGCTGAGTCAGGCAATGGTGCTTAAGTATGACAATGAGATCAGATCCTCGCAAGTAGAGATACCATGTCCATCTTTTAGCCCTTATGGGAGTCTTATGCACTGATCCACTCCCTTCACTGGCAGAGTGTGAGGCAAGAGTACAAATAAGAGTATCACTAGAACACTGCTGCAACCTAGATGTAAGCACATATTAATAAACACTTAAATTATGTTCTGCCCAAACTTTAAAATACATATCCAATGGGTCTCAGTGGCACAAACCTGTAATTCTAGCTGCTTGGAAGGTTGAGATGTTGGGAATTGAAGTTTGAAGCCAAGCCAGAAAAACAAACTTCACAAAACTTCATCTCAACCAATGGCTTGATGCGACCGAGCATACATGTTTTCCCAGCTCTGGAGAAAGTCCAGTGTCTGGTCACAGTGGTACATGTCTGTCATCTCCAGTGACATAGAGAAGCACAGGCTGGCTGGGCATAAAATGAGAACCTACCTTGTAAATAACCAATGGAACAAGGCCTGGCTAGGTAGCTTAAATAGCAGATAAAGTACCTGCCATGCAAGTCAGAGGGCCTGAGTTCAATCCCTACCACACTCTCCCGTCCCACCCCAGTAGGGGCGTGGGGATTTAAACAACTGAAAAGCTAGATGAACATGTGAAAGTCTAAAAGTTAAAATTCTTTCCCAGGATGTGAAAATGCAGGACTGTCATCATAGACCCTAATCTCCAGCTAAGGCATGCTTCCATTTTTCTTCCACTACAAATAAGACTTTGTATTAGTTTGTGTTGACACCAGCCTGCAAAATGAAATCCCATCTCCACCCTTACCTGTAGAACTAAACCCTAAAAGACTGAGTATATAGATGGTGGCTACACCATATGTGACAGTAGAGCTATGGCCTAGAACCTGCCAAGGAAACCAATTCTTTTATCTACAATAAGCATCCCAGAAAGTGTGCATAAGTTAGATTTCATGAGGGCAAACTGCTATCTCCAATGACAATTCAGAGTAACTCCAGTAACAATCAGTCCAAACGTCTGACAGCTCCTCTACCTTTTTTTCCTTCTTCCAGTTTAAAATGAACCCCCTAAAAGGGAGACATGCAGCCCTAACTATTCACAAAGATGCCCTGCTTCTAGATAGGTGCCCCCAGCTTGCCAAGGCCAAAAGCCTATAATCAGAACATACCTGAAGTCACCCATAGTCCAATAAGATTTGTCATTCCTCTGTCTGCAGGTAAATCTCTGCCAACATGCAAGTAAATATGGCTGACTCCTTTGCTGTAGATAACACTCAGTAAATCACTTTCAATTTCCTCATCTGGATAGTCTTGACTTTCCATAACACTCTGCCAATCAGGCAGACTCACATGGAAAATGTGCCAGAGCCACACTGTGGCCCTTGGAACATATAGCAACAAAGGAAAACTATAGGATCTGGGTAGAAAAATCAAGTCAGTCCAGGACTCTTGAACTGCTTCTAGCCTCCCAGTGCTAACACTTTATTTAGACACTAACTCATAGAGTGTGTCTTTCTAAAGCCTGGGGACCAGGACAGACATTCCTCTTCTCTGGATCTATGTGAGAAGCAAACCTATTTCTCTTCAGATGAGGAGAATAACCCTTGAGTCACAATTCGATTGACTTAAAGGCATTTTTAAATACCTAAATGCATCTAATTTTTTTTTTGTAGTCAGAAGTATGATGATGACCGCTTCTGAACCTGTACAAAACTCTTTCCCTCCCTCCCTCCCTCTAGTAGTCCCTTTTGCTGTTTGGGTGAGGGAGGGTCTGGTGAAAGCTGTGAGGAATGAGGGTGCCCCTCGGTGATTTCCAGGAGCCAGTGTGCCACATATGTGGACTTTCTTTCAATTTCAGGACCACACTTAGACTCTGTGAAAAGAAAGAAGTGACATTGTGTTAAGAGGGGGAAATGTGCTGTTGATGGCTTCACATCTTTGCCCTAGCCTTACAGACCAATTCTTCAGAACTTGCACCAGTGCCTGTGCCTCAGGCCAGTCATCCTTGCTACTCAGGAGGCTGAGATCTGAGGACCACAGTTCAAAACCAGCCCAGGAAGGCAAGTCCGTGAGACTCTCATCTCCAATTAACCACCAGAAAACCAGAAGTGGAGCTGTGGTTAAAAGTAGTAGAGCACTAGCTTTTGGCAAAAGTGTTCAGGGACAGTGCCCAGACTTTGAGTTCAAGCCCCATGAACGACAAAACAACAACAACAACTTGCTGGCCTCCTAAAGCCACCATATTAGCCAATCTGGGTGCTCCTGGGGCTTTCAGTGCCCACTCTCTCTGAGGCCACAAGTGTGTGAAAGCAGAAACTCTTTGGACTTGTCACAGATGACAAGGCATGCCTAACTCCAGAGGGGTAACTGGAGTGGCTCAACTCAATACTCAACAAGAACAAATGAACATTTATAGCTAAGTAGCAGGGTGAGGAGTCCGTGGATTGAAAATCACTAAGGGCAAACATCAAGGTAAGGGAGATTCTGCTAGACTGCCCCAGAAAGGTTCTTGCCAAAACTGGAGTAAGTAGATCAGATCTCAGATCGCAGAGACAGTTGACCCAAGTTGGGTCCAGGAACAATTCTTTGTAGAGCAGACTTTATTTTTCCGCTCTCACTCTCTATTCTGTGTTATAAAGTAGAAGCTCCTGGATGCTCCTGCCATCAAATACACCCATTCGTCTCCTTTGATAGTGGGGATAAAGCACTGGACTTGGTAGAAAGGAGACCAGAGTTTGAAACGGGGCTCCATTAATTACAGCTGTATGATATTATATGCAAATCATTTGCATTGATCGAAGTTCCTTTGCTTGTACACAAAATAAGTGTAATATTATTTGACTGATGTGCTTATAATGTAGATAATATAAATATTGTATATCTGGTCTATAGTTGAGGCTCATTCTTATTGGGGCTATTAGCCCCTCCACTCCCTCATAATTCCATATTTCTAATTAAATTAGTCTACTAAATTGTAAACTTATGTAGCTAAAGAAAATTCTAAAGACACAGTAACACACACACACACACACACACACACACACACACACACACAATGCATTTTAGAACCCAGTCTTGCCTTGACAAGAAAGATAATGATACCCAATGGGTCTTTTCCATTTCTAATTGCAGTCACTCTATGGTCCTGTGATTACCATAGCCAACTAATCAACTAAACATAATTATGCACAATTCCAAACATATTATGAAGTAATAAGGCCTTTATTTTTCAGTGTGCCCTAAATGCTTCTATCATTAAAGATGTAAAAACAAAATTTAATTTGGGTCACAGAATGGAAAGCCAGAGAAGTGAAAGAGAAGACAAGTAGGCTGAGAATTTCCTTTTCTGCTTAGAAATATCAAGACACCTGCACAAAATTTTGAGATGGGTGAACAGACACACAGATGCCAGATTGTACATGGTACTCACCTTTTGCAAATCAATTGTGTAGGAATTTTATCCTTAGGTCCTTGGAGAACACTTGTAATTGTCAGACATCTCTGATATATGCAAATGATTATCTAGAAGGCTTTAGGTTCAATCTCTTGCACCAAAATTAAACAAAAAAGGAAAGAAAGATATGCAAATGACTTAATCATGGATCCTGGAAAAACTGGACACATCTGTACCCGGTTCATCAGGATATGCTCTGTTTAAACTTTTGTGTGAAAACTGAAAAAAAAAACTCCAGATATATATTAATGAAAATAAAGGAAGAATGTATGTTTTAAAAAGTAGCTATGGTATATTGTCTGTAGCATACCATTATATAAAATAATAGATATTATCATGTTCTATAATAGAGAAAGATAGAATCATTATCTCTAGTGGAGAAATCTAGCAAAATTCTCACAACAAGCCATATAGAGCATAGTTATATATTCAAAATCTGCAATGTGCAGCCCAAAGTACGTAACAGTAGATGCTGGCATATAAGTATATATCAACATTTACTGGCATATACACTGAGTTGCACACATGCACACACATCTGTATATATACACATATATACATATATACACATATACATATATGCTATATAAGTACATATATACGTATATGCTATGTACATATATACATATATGCATACATACACAAACATATACATATGTATATATGCATATATGCACATATATGTGCACATGTATGTATATATCCTAGAGGGGACAAAAGACCAAAAAAAAGATACATACAAAAGAACCAAGAAAATATCACAATCAGTTCAGAAACTTTTAATAACTCTTTTCTGAGTTACAAACTAAAGTATAATCATTTCAAGTTTTATCTCCAAAAAATAAAATTGTAAGTTATTTTAAATTCTAGATGTAGTATGTCCCATTGTTTTCCCTGTAACCTGCTCAAATTTTAATCAGCATACCACAAGATTATGCTGTGTCCTGTCTGGTCTTTTTTAGAGTTGTTATTTAGATGTCCTTGGAGAACACTGAATGTAGCTACAGGTTCATTATTCTCTATGTAAAACTATGTACGAATATAGATTCCAAATTTTATCACTTTTGTTGGGCTTATGTGAACATTCATTAAAATCTTAACCAATTTTATGACAATAGTGTCATGAATAAGTTAGAAAAAATTACAAGTGTGTAAATCAAATGATGCTTCAGGACTCAAGATGGTAACACACTGCATTTTTCTCCCTAGAATCTTTGCTTTCATGTATCTCTTATTCTCTTAGAAGTTACAAGAAAGATCTTAATCTCGATGTCATAGCTAGATCACTCTTACAAAGGACCATTTATCAGAAAAAAAATACTAATGGCTTTTTGGAAAATGCAACCATGAGAATAAAGGCATCCAATGTGAAATGAGAGATAAAACCTAAAAACACAGCAAATGAAGATTGGAATTTCCTTTGATACATGTGGGAGCTTGCATGCTGTGTTCATTTCCCCAAATAGCTAAGATATTCAGATTGTCAGCAACATACCATGTGCTTTGCTAAGCAAGTTTTACCTTTGCTTCTTCTAAGACTTTGAGATGACCTTTTCTGCCCCTAAGCTCCCTGCGGACATTCTTCTCCATGCTGCAGAATGCCCATGCCATTACTAATTCTGTAACCTGAAGGTCCAGGATATAGAGGGACTACACAGGCTACACATCTACTTGTTAACTGGCCCCAGATGCATACAGGGAGTCAGGAAGCATATGTAAGTACTTAGCAGTTCACTTGTCCCATTCATGTGCAGAATGGCGGGACAACAGTGTCCTGGGAAATCTCAAGAAGATAAAAATAGGAGTGAGGCACATTTCTTGATTAGTAGTTTCTGAGTTTTCTACCGATAAGTGCCCCGCCCCCCATTTTACTGATTGGGAATCAAAGAAATAGATACAATAAAAGTGAAAACAATTGTCATTTACTTTGTCCCTCCCTTTCTCATACAAGTCTTTCCTTCTTCCTGGACTCCTCTCAAAACACTCATACACTAAGAACATGAACGAAGTACAAAATTAACCTTACATTTATCTTCTCAGCTACACTCTGGAACTTCGGTATCCAAAGGATGTATCCTTTATATCATCCTCAATATTAATAAATATAATAATAATAGCTCATGTTCATTGAACAGTTTTTCACCGAGCACCTTCATTCTATTAAACAACATGTTAATGTTGTTTAATGTCCTATATTGCTGTCATGATCTGAATGTTTGTGGTCCCCACTAAAATTCATCATCACTAAATGATGAAAAGTGGAGGGGAGCTTCGTGGCTCATAGGAGCCCCAAAGGAATGTGTCTGTCCTTTTCCCTATATGACAACACAATGAGAAGGCGCCATCTATCAATTGGAAAAGGGAATACTCATCAGACACTGCACCTTCAAATAACTTGGACTTGGACTTCCCAGACTCCAGAACTGTAAGTAACACATTTCTGACATTTGTAACCACCCCCAGGTTATCATGTTTTATTATAGAAACCCAACCAGATTAAAAATCATCATTCTTATTTTATGGATAAGAAAACAGTGAGTGAGAGAAAAGCCAAGTGCCTATGATCATTCAGCTCCCACTAAGGGAGGCAAAGATTTGAATGCCAATGTCCTGTCTCCAGAATATATACTTTAAATCACCACTTACATTATCAGTATGCCGTACTCATTTTCTTGTCACTGGAACTTAGTATCCTGTCAGTTATCTTGATTGAAAGTAACTATATAAAGCTTAAAGTTAGTGGTGGCAATACTATAGGCTCTGTTAATATGAGGGTTTGTTCTCCTTCCCATATGTTTGACAGTACAGTAGACATCTTCAAATGTGAACTGTTCATCTGTCCCTAAAGTAGCAGTACCCTAAATCCTCAAAGAATGGGAAAGAGCCTGAGATTCTCAGGCCCCTTGAGAAGTGGAGAGAATTGTTCTTCCAGAACCTTGATCTGGTGCTGTTTATGGTAGAAGCTGATTTCAAAATAAGACTTTAAGGAAGACAAGGTGCTAGGTATAAAACAGTGCTTGGGTTCAAGTCATTTCTCAGAGGAGCTTGAGAAGAGAGGAAACTATTAATAGGCAGTAGGGTAAAATCTACATAAAACACTACTTCTCAAAAACAAGTTCAACCATTTTTTCCCAAAGTCCTGGGAACAGAAGATGTTTAGCCAGACATGGCTAAACAAGTGTATCCACTTAACTAAAGCAACTGTCCCCCAATTTCAAGATTTTTGAAGGCCATACTAGAAGATTTGGCTTCTGTGCTCAAGATAAAAGGTGTCAGAAAAGTCAGGAAATATCTACCCCAAATTATTTTGAATTGTCCCTGAGAGCCTTGCCTGAGCATTCTGAAGCAATCAACTCCTAAAAAAAGCTAAGGAGCAAAACAAGCAAAACATGGAGGCACAAAGCAGATATGAGTTCTTGCCAAAGCAATGATATTCCAGATAGGAGATGTGAACTATCTGTACGCCTCAGCTACAGTCATGACACCTAGACAGCATGATGGTAGATGGCAAGATCATCTACCATCTTCCCCACCCCAAACCTGCCGAATTGAACAATGCAAATCCTCTAAGATTAGTGTGAAGTGTCCATATTAATGAGAGCCAGCAAGAGACTGGGAAAGCTCTGACAGTATTGTCTCCTCTGAGAGCCAGGGAGAGATAAAGAAGCCAGTCCAGGAATAAACTTGGACAAGAGAAATGTCCAAACGTATCCAATTCTTTCCAAAGGACCCTTAAGAGCAGAAACTCATCTCACGTGATTTTAAAAAGGAACACAACTCATCAAAATTTAGACATGCCCTGTACCATACAATACCATAAGGAAAATGAAATATCAGGTCATTGACTGGGTTGGAATATGCATAAAAGATAGATCATGAACACAAAAAAGCTTGTATATAAAACATATACATAGTGTAACAAATCAGTAATAAAAGGCAAATCACCTAGTTACTCTAAATGAATAAAAATAACACAAGCCAGTACTTCATAAAAGAAGACATATGAATGCCCTTAAAGCCCATGATAAAGTACTCAATGTTGATAAGCATCATAGAAATGAACTTTAAAAGCTGAATAAAACACTGCTTCATATTCAGAAGAAAGGTCAGACTAAGAAATATTAAAATTCCAAAGGCTGACAAATAGAAGCATCAATGGAAATCTCATATAAAAATGGTACCATCATTCTGGAAACTGTGTATAAGATTTTTTAAAATAATATTTTATTTGATTATCAAGGTGATGTACAGAGAGGTTATAGTTACATAAGTAAGGTATGAGTACATGTATTGCCAAATAGCATTACCCCCTCGTTTTCTCCCACAACATAGTGTCTTGTGAGTATCTGTGTTGCATTGGTTCACCCTTTGTCCTTGTCTCAACATTTTGTTATTCCCCTTCCCTTCCCCAGATCAGATAAATGTATATACAAGACACAGGGTACTAAGATCAAAAACAGTTGCAACCGAGGACAAACCAAAGGGGAAAAAAATGAAAGAAAAAAGAAAGAAGTTCACAAAGTGCATAAAAAAAAAACAAATAAAAAACAAACAAAAACCCTCTTGTTTCTATTTCAATTAGCATCATTTTATATGGTCATATGTACATAGCTATTGAGTTATTGTGATCCTCTCTTAGGACTATCCTAGGCATATACTAAAGGCTATTCATGCTCCAAAATTTCACTGCTTGATATTTGTCAATGAGAAATATAAAACACACACACACACACACACACACACACACACACACACACACACACACACACACACACACACACACACACACATTTAATTTTAGCCAGACATTAGTGGCTCCCAGTTACTTAGGAGGCTGAAATCTGAGGATCATGGTTCAAAGCCAACCTGGGCAGTAAAGTCATGAGGCTCTTATCTCCAATTAACCACCAAAAACAAACAAACAAAAAAACTGTGTAGCTATTGTTCAACTGGTAGAACACTAGCCTTGAGCACAAAAGCTCAGGAACAGTACACAGACCCTGGGTTCAAGTCCTAGAACCAGCACACACGACTGACCAAAAAACAAAACAAAACAAAACAAAACAAAACTCTAGCTATTTAGGTGGCTGAGATCTGAGAATTCCATTCTTTTTTCCTTTGGTGGGTTATGGAGCTTGAACTCTGGGCCTGGGCGCTGTCCCTCAGCTCTTCAGCTCAAGGCTAGCACTCTACCACTTAAGCCACAGTGCCACTTCTGCTTTTTCTGTTTATGTGGTGATAAGGAATAGAATCCAGGGCCTTGTGTATGCAAGGCAAGCCCTCTACTACTAAGCTACCTTCCCAGCCCTGAGAATTCCAGTTTTAAGCCAGCCTGGGAAGAGTAGCCCATTAGATTATTATCTTTGATTAATCAGTAAAAACCAGAAGTGGGGATATGGCTTAATGATAGAATGCCATCCTTGAATAAAAAGACAAGCTGAAATGAGAGGCCCCCCGTTCAAACCCCAGGACCAGCACACACACACACATACACACACACACACACACACACACACACACACACACACACACACACACACTAACAAGAAAAAATAAAAAGATCATATTTAAAATATAAATATATGCGTGTATATTTTCTCTTGTATACAATAAGCTTTTAAAACAAAAACTTTGCAAAATTATGGCATAATTTACTGCAACAAAAAAAAGTGTGGATTTTAAACTAAAATTCCAAACATTTAGTGATATGTAAGTGATGCCACTGTTGTTTAGAAAAAGGACTTATAAAAGTATTATCCAAAACAAAACATTACCCAAACATTTATTTTATCACATTTTTATTCTCTAAAACAGTATTCCTGAGGTTCAGAATCTAGTACTCGCACAATGAGAATTCTCATATGTTTATCATCACTTGGACTCTCTATACTCCAGAAAGCAAGTAAAACAAATAAGTCATTACAAATTAAGAGTATAAATTACTTGCAGAGCACATGAATTTTCAAAGGCTTCTCAGACTAAAATGGAGATAATATTTTCCATCTTTCTGCAGAAACTTTCAGTTCACATTTCTTCTTCTGCCTTCTCCAGTAGATTTTATTCCAAGAATAAAAAATTGGAGCCTAGCCAGGTGCCAGTAGTTTCTACCTGTAATCCTAGCTACTTGGAAGGCTGATATGGTGAGATTGTGATTCCAGGTAGACCAACATAGAAAAATTTATAGAACCAACTGGGCCGGGCGCTGTTGCCTCATGCCTGTAATCCTAGCTACTCAGGAGGCTGAGATCTGAGGATCACAGTTCAAAGACAGCCCGGGCAGGAAAGTCTGTGAGATCACCAATAAACCACTTATGAAACTGGAAGTGGCACTGTGGCTCAAGTGGTAGAGTGCTAGCCTTGAGCTGAAAAGCACAGGGACAGCGCTCAAGCCCAGAATTCAGGCCCCACAACCAACAACAACAACAACAAAACAGCTGGGCACAGTGCTATGAATTTATTATCCTTTATTTATTACCAACATGGGAGGTTGAGACTAGGATATTCTTTGTTCTAAGGCGGCCTGGGCAAAAAGCTCTTCCAGACTCTATCTCAATGGAGGAAGGCATCTATCTGTCATCCCAGCAACTATGGAAAACTACAGTAGGCTGAACACAGTGCCTGGAAAAGAGTGAGATCTATAAAATAACTAGCAAAAACCAACGCTGTAGCCCTGGCTCCACAGCAGAGTGCCCACCTGAGTTAAAAGTCCTAGTGCTGACAAATAAAAAGATAACTAAATTGAGGGTTTTGCACTGACATCCCCACTACTACCCTTGGTCACATCCTTAATTCTAGAAAACATTAAAAAGAAAAAAAAAAAAACTTCTTTTGAAATTTGAATGTTATTCTGTCAAATTCTTAAACAGGATTTCAGCCTATTCATGTTCTTTTTTCCCCCTACCAATGTTCTTTATAACCAGAAAAAAAAGTTCAAAGATTTATTTTACTTTGAAGTATAAATTATTATGGATTTTCCTTAGTTTTTCAAGTGTCTGTATAATCTGACCAGACATGAAGAATATGAAAGCATTTCCTCCCTGGTGCTGCCTAATTTCTCCTGCTCTGTAATACATATTTATTTTGGAAGTCTACTCCTTTTTAGATTAGCAATTCCCCTTCCTTTTCTTTTTTTTCTTTCCTTCTTTCTCCCTTCCTTCCTTCCTTTCTTCCTTCCTTCCTTCCTTCCTTCCTTCCCTCCTTTCTTCCTTTCTCTTTCTTCCTTCTTTCCTTGCTTAATTTCTTTCTTTCTCTATTTCTCTCTTTTTTTCATTCTCTACCTATCTCTCTTTCTTTTTCTTTATCTGTGTGGTGCTGGAGGTTGAACCTAGGGCTTCTCACATGCTAGGCAAACACTCTTTACCATTAAACTATATCCCAGCCCCCATTCCACTTCTTAAGGAGCAGACATTTTCTAGAATAGATTGGGTGTCTAACAGATTTGCTGCAAATCTGGATTCACTGCATTGCTACTGAAGCTTACTTCACTACTTTTCACTTGCACAGGACTGTTCCCAAGCCCTAAGAGGTCCTTAGCCATGTGTACTCATACTCACGAGTCACTGCCAGCAATGACTAAACCATAGCTTACTTTCCCGTAAAAAAGGCTTTCCCAAATGATATGAACTCACCCAGCATGATAATGCAAAGACTAGAGATGGCAGACTACACTATCATAGGATAACGCCATCATCTGTTATATTGTTCTCTTCATAATAATATTACTTACATATCTGATTTTACATGCCTATGTTTGCATTCTTTACTCTAAAGACAATGCCCACCTCACCCAAATTAAAGCTCTGGGTCTTAACAGCCAAGATGTCTTCCTAGATGCTGGAATGAACGATCATCTAAACAATATTTCTACTACAAATGTTAGGCAGACTGGCACTAAAGCATTACATGGAATGTAAAGTAGAAACTTAAATGCCTAAATCTTAAAAAGAAAAAAAAAGGGGTATACTTAGAAGGGGTTGGACAACAGAAACTCTTTGGAGTCAGAGTTCTCCCAATAGTTTAAATCTGATCTACTTTTCTACAATTACAATTACATTTAGTTTACATACCATTATAGCAATGATAAATGTCTCTAAAATATTGGCTAATCCAATTAATGAATATGGTATGTGACTTCATATATTTGGGCATTCTTTGATATTTTAAAAAAAATAATGAATTGTAAACAGAACCCTGGTGGCTCATCCCTGTAATCCTAGCTATTCAGGAGGCTGTGATCTGGAGGACTGTGGTTTCAAAATAAGCCCAGGCAAAAAAAAAAAGTCCTGCAAACTCCATCTCCAAAATAACCAACAAGAAGTCAAGCTGGAGGCATGGCTCAAATGATAAGAGCACCAGCCAAGAAAATGCAAAGTCCTGAGCTCAAACCCCAATACCAAAATCAACAACAGCAAAAATCATAGTAATCAATTTGTTTTCCATGTGAAGCCTAACACATTATTCCTTATATTCACTCTTAGGTATCTGAAGTTGTTTTGATGCTTTTGTAACACTACTTTAAATTTAATATTCCATTTCTCACATAAAAGTTAAATTGTATTAATCAGAATGGCCAAGTTTACAGAGTCTTAAAAAATTAATTTATTAATTCTAAGAATGCATCAAGTATTTTATTTTAGAATTTTTGCATTCCTACCATAAGCAAATAAAATCATACCATATTTATTTCTCCTTATTATGTTTTTTCCACACTGTACAGTCTATGATTCTATTTTAATTTTAATTTATTTCATTTCATCTTATTTGATCAAGTTATTTAATTTCCCTCCTAGGTCTCATTTTTCCCACCCATAAAATAACTATAGCAATATTACTTCCTTTGTAACAATTCTGAGGCCAAAATGAGGTAATGCATGTATACCACCCGAAGGCTGAGCATACAAAAGGCATTAAAGCAAAGCACAAGGAAGCATGGATAGGGCTGAATACACAGACTGAAATCAGATTACCTAGATTAAATGTACACTCTGTAGCTGGTTAGATATACTCTGAGAAAAGTTATTAACCTTCCCATTCGGATGTGTCTCCATCATTAAAAGGGTAAACAAAATGATACCTATATTACAAGATGCTTATGGAGAATGAGTTAATATCTCTCCAGCACTAAGAACACTGCCTTTGGCAACAAGTATGTTATATAAGTAAATATTAAATTGTCAGCTATTTATTTATTGAAAATCTTTATTCCACTAGACCAGAACTGTTCTATTAGGCACAGGCTATCGTAGAATAACCATAGCATTATCTCGGAAAATGTGAGAAGTTTGTTCTAATTAAATCCACATTTCATTGTTCTGGCTTCTTGTAGCTGCAGATTGATAGTCAACTCTTTTAAAAGCCCAAGCCTTGAATTTATGGCAACATGTTCTGCCTTGTTACATACATAAAGACCCCAATTATATGACTTGGTTACTGTCTTCAAAAGTATTTTTGGTAACAGTTGAACAAAAAGAGCTCCAAAAAAAATTACTATTGTTTTCTCTGGAATCCAAGAAAGTTTAATTAAAATGCCAACATGATCAAGCAGGCTAAGAATGTTTTCTCATTGTTCCAATTAAGAGTCAGTAAGATTTGATTAATATTATTCTGACTGCTTTGGGCTCTGGCAGATCTGTATATTTTCATTTAGTTATTCATCTCTAGTATATCCTATTAATTATCTCTCTTTTTCTCTGTCTTCCTCTCTTTTTTTTCCACATGGCCTCCAGAGCTTTTTCTTTAAAATAGTAAGAATTATTTCAAGTGCTACAGTTAATTTTAGTCAAAACCTTAAATACCATTTTGCATTAATTCATATCTCCGATTCTTCATATAAAAGAGTATGCGAGGTTTTTTTTTAATGGAGCTTTTCCAGGCTTGATATAATTTACTATGTAATTCAGTGTCTACCAGAGAATTAAAATGATTATTTATGTTCCCCAGACTCAGAGAATTAGGGAAACATTGAACTGTGCTGATTTATAAAAAACACAGTTGGAATTGTTTAATAATGCTTCATTTGTATGCAGAAAGCCTAGCACATATTAAAATAGGTATGCAGTCTGTGTTGATTTCAAGCAAATGAAGAGAAGCCAGTTAATCATCACAGTTTGTGCAGTCAATACCCACCCCAAATTACACAAATGCAATGCCACATTTGAAATATTAAATAGACAGAAGCCTAAAATCCAAAGTTATGTCTCCCCAAGAAATAATAACTCATTCTTTTATATATTTGCAATATTAAATTCCTGGCTTACTATATAATTCTAAGTAGATGTATGAAATGGTTTTCTTTGGGGAAAATGCCTAGTTAATGCTCTTTTTCAGCCTGGTAATTGTGCTAGTGTTTTAAAGTATATTATTATACCCAGAGGTGTGGGAAACGGTCTTATGTTTTATAAAAAATATGAATAAATCTGAGAGAGAATTATGCTATAATTTCTGTGAAAACCATAATTCTGCATTGAATGCCATTTTTGTTTTGAAGCCTCACCTGAATAAACATGAAAATAAAACGTGAACCTTAAAAAGTAAAGCATCGATAATTATATTGTAGATCTTGGAGTTTTATGCAAGTTTAGAGTTCTTGACTTCATGTTAGTCCAAAGTTTTTTGGTTCTCTTCTATTAATATAAAACCCTGTGAAAATTACAGTGATAGTAATATATATTTATTATACACAAATGCATGGAAAGGTCTTTCTTTTTATCCTTGGATTAATTTATCCCTGTTTGTTGTTTAAGAATTTGAAAGAGATATCAGAATATGCTTCCTCGTGTCTCCATCACCACTGCAGCTGAAAACTGTAACCCCTGGCTCATTCCACCCATCCCCCAAAGTTTAAGGGATGCTCTTAAAAGGTCACATTCTTGACAGAGCTTTTGTGCACAAAATGCCTTTCAACTTCATGGGCTCAGGCCACATGAAGCAAATGATAGAATGAATTATCATGATTATAAATTATTAGCGTTTCACCTGATAAAAATCCTTAACTTATCCAGCTCTTTATTGCTGATGTAAAGAGAAGAATTCTAAGTGATGAAGAGTCTCTTCTTTAAAACATGAAAATTTAAAGCTCTTGAATAGTTGGGAAAAATCAAGGGCAGCATCTTGATTCACACTTGGAGAAAGGGGAAATCGGATGCCAGACAATCCTACTGTGGTACTTTAACTGAAGAACAGATGAGCATCAGTCACTGTGATTACGTTGGCATGTCCTTCACTGGTTTGTGTATCCTTTCCCCCTGTTTCATGTTTAAAGTAAAATGGGGGAAATGAACTTTTTAGGGGTGAAGACAGACCTCAGTGAATGAATTTATCTAAAACACTGAATTAATGCCCAGTGAGTACTCAGTAATAATAGCTCCTATTCTACCATTTCAAGGTACAGATACCTTTTCTTTTTCAGAGAAACAGCCCATAGTATGGAAAAAAATAACTACAAACCATACATCTAAGCTGGGATTAAGATCTAAAACAAATAAGAAACTGATACATAACTTGAGTAAAAAATAGGCAAAAGACCTAAACAAAGTTCAGAGAAGAAGACATTTCTGTGGCCAATAAATAGTACATAAAAAGTTTCAACATCAATAATCATTACATTTCTGCTTATTACAATCACCAGGCATAACTATCACCTCAAACCTGTTAGAAGGATTTTTAATTTAAGAGAAAAGATGCAAGATAGGTTTCAGTAAGGATACAGGGGAACTCATGCACCTTTGGTAGGAAATTTAATTTTTCCAGTCATTACTACAGAGTTATTTGAAAAAACTAAAAGTCTTCTCACTCAATCCAGCAATCCCACTTCTGAGTACATATCCAAAAGAATTGAAATAAATGTATTCAATGAATGGATCTGCATTCCCAAGTCACTGCCATTATCCATAATACCCAAAATATGGATTCAAACTAAGTGCTTATCAATGATGGATGGATTAAAACTGTGAAACACACACATGCACACTCATACACAGTGACAATTCTGCCTTTAAAAAGAAGAAAATCTTGTCATGTACAATATCATGCATGAACATAAAAGATTTACTAAGCTAAGCAAACTAAACTAATCCCAGAAAAAAATACCATATGATTACCCTTACTTGTGGAGTTAAAAAATGTTTTAGCAATGGGTTCAGAGAAGTGGAGAACAAGGTGCTGGTTACCAGAGGTTTGGGATTGGTGCATGGGAGGCATTGTTTTATTAAGTGGAGAGTTTAAAATGGGTACAAAATATAATCCAGCCGTCTTTGAGATTCGCAACACAGTGGGATGACTATTTTAACAGAATTATGTAACATGCAAAAGTCTCTATGCATGTACACATAAACAATGTGACTAAAGGAAGTTATATACTTAGGGGAAGAATTTTTTTTTTTGGTCCTGGGGCTTGAATTCTGGGCCTGGGCGCTGTCCCTTAGCTCTTCAGCTCAAGGCTAGCACTCTACCTCTTGAGCCACAGTGGTACTTCTGGTTTTTCAGTGGTTAATTGAAGATAAGAGTCTCACAGACTTTCTTTCCTGGACTGGCTTTGAACCGTGACCCTCAGATCTCAGCCTCCTTAGTAGCTAGGATTACAAGCGTGAGCCACCAGAGCCTGACAGGGGAAGAATCTTTATGTAAAACTCCTCTGAACAACAAAAGAACTTATTATCAAAAGAAACACTAGAAAGTGAAGATATGTTTGGGGGAGGAGGGAGAAGAGAGGGACACAAAAATAGAGGGAGGAAGGGTAAGCTATCATATTCAGTGTACATTATGTAAAAATGAACAATGTAACTTGATGGTATGGACAGGGTGGAGAAAGGTGGAGAATGAAAGAAGGGGGAACATTGACCAAGAAGCATAATAAGTTTTAAGTATTATGGATATTTCAAAATAAGAAAGTAGGTTTCACATAGGTCCTATGGTTTCCCTTATCTGCAATAGCTAGTATATGTCTAGGACAAGCAGAAGAGGCCAAAAGCTATGTGAAATGAACCCCAAGATAGGGGCACAGAGATTTTATCTTTCTTGCTGTTCTTTTTAATGTACTTAGAATGTACCATGTGATTTTTTTTTGTTTCTTTCTATGTTCTTCCCCCATGATACAACCCCTGTTGTCACTGTACTTGATTCCGGTGTCCTGCATCTTGTATATACATTTTTTCTAATTTGGTGAGGGTAAGGAATTAACAAAATGCTGAAAAAAGGATACAGGCTGACCCACTGTAGCAATGAGATGTACAAGACACTATGTTGAAAATGAACTTTACAAGGTTGGTGGGGGGAATGGAAGAGTTGGGGAGGAGGAAAGGGATGGTAGGGAAAAACCAAAGGAGGGGGTAACAATGCTTGATAGGAAATGGACTCATTACCTTGCTCATGTAACTGTAACCCCACTGTACAGTATCTTTACAATAAATAAATAAATATATATATAAGGACAGTAAGTTTCAATATCTCAACAGCAAAGTGGTGGAAATGTTAGTTTAGTTTAAATTTCTACAATACATACTATATCAAAGCATCACACTGAATACCACAAATATCTACAATTATGATTTCTTTCAAAAACACTATTACTTTAAAAGCTCATTTCTCACTTATGACCATGCATTTAAGATATGTGTTTTAAATAAATATTTATCATTTTCTATGCATTTCTTTGCATTTAGCTATCTATACTTGCTTTAAAGTTTTTAATTTCATCCTAAGACAGATTTTCACACACACTAAATATACTTTTAAATTGGAAATATCTTTATCTCTTGTAAACTATTTCTCTTCAAAGACTCATTTTTATATCATAAGCTTCTGTATCTATGATAAAAATATAACTCTTAAACCATCATTTGTCTTTAACTATGACATAATAAGATCATATAATTTAATTTGATGTATAATTTCTTCAACTTTTTTTTCAAGAAATAAGCAAGTTTCACTACTATATCCTCTTAGACGCTTTTTTTTTTTCTTGTCAGTCATGGGGCCTGAACTTCAGGCATGGGCATTGTCCCTGAGTTCTTTTGCTTAAGGCTAGTGTCCTACCACTCTGAGTCACAGTGCTACTTCTGGTCTTCTGATATTCAATTGAAGATAAGAGTTACTCAGACTTTCCTGATCAGGCTGGCTTTGAACCACAAGCTTCAGATCTCAGCCTCCTAAGCAGCTAGGATTATAGGTGTGAGCCACCAGCACTTGGCTTTTAGAAACTTTTAACAGTTAAAATTCAGATTTAACTATCTTGAAAAGAAAACCAAAGTATGTCCAAATTTGAATTTTACTTAAAAATTTTTAAAAAGGAAATTCAAAATAATAAATCACTTAACTTGAATGTCTCATCTTTGTCTCTTTGGATTGGTGCTTAATTTAAACACATAAATTGTATTCAGGATGTATGAGCTCCTTTATCTAATCACAGGCTGCCAAGAAACTGTTTAGACATCCACCTGGGTTAATATCCATATTATTGTTCTTCAGTTTGGAAAATGAAGCATTGGACAGAATCCATTATGTATGTGGTGATATGCCTGAGCAATTGTTTCCCACATGCATATTAATTTTTTTAAGCTCTGCTTCATGTGGGTGCTTCTGCCCTGAGGCAGAGCCCCGTACTTACAGGTAGACAGCTGTGACAAGCTAGAAGAGGCTGAAAAATGGGTTTCAAGTACCTCAGACTCTGGAATCCTAAGGGACTAGGAGCATCCTGGGAATGTGCCCATGACATTCAATGAGGTACCTTGAGCAGAAATCTCAAAGGGCTTTCCAAAGGTTTTTTTCTTTCACAGTGGATTCTCACACACATTAATTCCTAAAATGCCTAGAAATAATGAGGGTTCTCATTGGGAAACCAGTATGCTACAACCCACTAGGAAGTCAAATTACACATTATTGGTCATATTAAGACCGGAAAGACCCAAACATGTCTATTTGATTTTGTTTAACTTTGCTCTTTCCAAGCTTATCAGAGCATGAAACTCTCTGATCATAAACATTATAAAGATGTTTTCCTTTTATATGCTTCTTGCAATGAGCAACTACTACTAGAAAAGAAAGTGATAAATGTGTGGAGAAAGAGACAAAAATCTCCACACTAATAGATTGTCTGTGAGCAATCTAGGGCATCATGCTTTTCCACATTACATTTTTCCCATACATGAAGCACTATGAAGATCTCATTCTATGGCCTATTTATGGTTTACAGCTGCATTTCTCAAGTGGCATTCCCCAGACCATTAGTTCTCAGAGATGTTGGCAAATAATCCACAAAGAGCAGTTTCAGGGTCCAAAAAAATTAAATATTTACAAAATTATGATTGAACTGCTCAAAACCTTTGATATTTTAACACCCATTGGACTTCCCTCAAGGCAGGAATTTTCTCTTGTTTCACCAAACTTATTTAACCATAGTTTCTCATTTTATTATGGTTGAAGAGATTCTATTTTTAAACCACGTACAGTCTGGAACACACTGGCTTGAGATTTTTAGCCCCAGAAGTATTTGAAAGACAAAGAAATGGCAAGGGTTTAAAAGGGATATCTGCAGTTGGCATAGAATAATAGTGGAACCTCTGAGGTCTTGACAACAGAAAAAAATATGGAGAAATTTGTGTAGTAATTTTCTAATAGCTTGAAAGCTGAAGAGCATTGTTAGTAAATGTTATGTAAAAATAGGATGGATAGATGAATGGCTAGTAGATACATAGAATTAATAGATAATAGATAAATGTACATGTGATAAATTGATTATTGATAAGTTGATTACACATATTCACATATATGTGGTAATATAAATAATATATATACCTACTAAATATAAAAGTATATGTGTGTCTCCTTTAATTTGGTTAGCCTATGCTTATTCAGCATCAATTCTGTTCCATAAAAACCAGATGCAAGACTAAAGAAACAAAATATTTAGTAAGTCCATGAGCCATAAGACTTTTAGCCTCATTGCTGAGGTTGTTTTGCAAATAACCTCAATGCTATGACAAGTCTAAGGACAGAGTTATACCTAAAAAGCCAGAGAAACAGAGAAAGAAGGCACAGAGCTTGCAGAGGCTTGGTTCAGGAAAAACTCTCTGGGTGATAGGTTGCTTAGCTAAGACGCTGCCCCTTTTTACCCAACTTCCACCACTGCCCTTATTGGAAAGTCTTACAAAGAATTGAATTGTAACCTACAAGTCTGTCTTCTCTCCAAAGCTTTAACAAGAGTTTCATAACAATGGCAAATATTCAAAATTTCAAGCTGAAAATTGACATTGTCTTCACGGCAATAGAAGACTGTCATTAAGATAATAAATGTAAAGTCCTGTGCTTCATAAAGGATGGGGAGTTAGCACTAATGAAGACAAAAAGTGGTATTGACTCTAGGAATGCGGTAGGGCTATCATTCAGATTATCCATGTTGAAGAAACACTGCAAATCTTCTGTCTTGCTGACTGTAATTTGCTACTGAACTGAACCTTTGAACCACTGAGTCATTAATTTTTTTAAAAAAATCACATTTTGCCAGCCAATTACTCAGCATTCCATAACATGATCAATGATGTTAAAGGTTTTCAGCTCATTGTATTAATCAATTAAGCACAGAATATAAACAAAAACAACTGTCAGCTGATCTGGATCCATTGCTGATGAACTGATGTTTAAAACAATTAATACTAAAGCAATGCTTGAAAACTAAGGGCAAAGGCCTAATTGATTTTTCAAAAGTAAGAACACTCTAAATGCTCAATTAGTTAATAATTTGCCTACTAATTGATTTCTTCAAGGTGTCTGACTGGCAAAATTGAGAAAGGTTCTATAATCACTATCCTTCTATGGAAAGCTTATTTCTAGGCATCAAGGAAGGCTAGAAGATCAATTTAGAATCCCATTAATACTATAGGAAACTTTCTCAAGATGAAAAAGTAGCTATCAAAGAAAAAGTCATCAACTAATACAACTCAGAGGATTGCTTTAAGAAATAAATTAATATCACGAATAATACAAGTCAATAGGAAAAATAATAAAGTACTGCAAATATCCGTTAGAAATAACAGGGATTTACCAAATACAAAAGGACATTTGAAACTGACAGACTCATAATTAAAACATTTTTAATCACAGGTAATGACCTAAATAAAGAAAAATGAACATATGAGGATGCTAAGCATACCTGTATTTAAGTTTTACTCCCTAGTTGTTTAGTATCACTCAACAGGACAAGTTCCATGATTTTCTGGAAATGAAATCTGATGAATAGTATGCAGATGATTTAACAGGGATAGTTGCTAACAAAATCATCCAGGAGCATCTTGAGACTGGATTGCAATATTAACTACATGAATATTGGTAGTTAACATATGCTGAAATCATTATGTGTGAGCCACTTCGTGCAGATTAATTCATATAATCCTCACAAGTTCCTCCAAGGAGTTATATGTTAACCAGCTGGAAAACAGTATGTTAAAGAGCTCATTTTAAACAAGATGGCCACAGACACCCTGCCTCTCCATTTCTATTTTCTCCTTTATCAAACCAAACAGGTAAGGACCACCAATCAACTCTGTGCCCTTTGCCAATTACCTATTAAAAGTGTGTCATCAATAGTGCTTTCAGTTAGGACTCAGAGCTGTAATGGTCATATCTCAGGAGCTCCTTATGACTAATCCAAGCTAAAATGAATAGGGTTGGAGATGGCTTCACAAATAACAAACAAAAAAGGGGGAAATGCTGCCTCTTGTGCCATAAAAAGCCTTTAGGAGTTTCCCAAATCAATTCAGATATCAGACAATCTATCAAAATTGAATAATAGCATTGGTCCTTCATTAAAAGTCACTGCTTTTGGAGGTTTCACAGATGAACAATATGTTATTAGTTTCTCACCAACTTCACTTTAGATAATACGTCCAGCCTGTGGAATGTATTAACAATTGCCCAGGTTACTTCTGCAAAAACTTAAAGACCCTTTTTGTTAAGAATACTGACTCTTCCTTACCTTATATGAATAGGTAGATTTACCTAAGAACCTAAATACTTTAGGATCAGAGACCAAAGAAAGTATCTTGCAGTAAAGGCACTGCATTCTTAACTAGCAGACTTCAGACTGTAGAAAATGCAAGGTTGATTTGAAAGAAAAAAAATATTGCAGTAGAATGCATTACCTCCATTATTCCCAATTCTGCATAATCTTAGTGAGGGAGAATACTCTAAGTCATCTAGTCTTCTCTAATTGACTGGTTGTCATAAAAAATCATTTGCATAGAGGCCACCAATCAGAGTGCAGCCCAGGGTACTATTTAAAAAATCCTACATTCTGCTACCTGAAGGCAGAGCACCAACAGCCTTGACTAAGAAATTTCTTTCCTGAATAGATGTTTATGCTCAGCCTCCACTGAAGATGCTGTGGCAGCAGCCAACAGTGAATTTGCAATACTAGCAGGTGTTGCCTGCTGCTAAACTGTCACACTGTCAGTTGAGCTGCAACACAAACAGGTAATTGCCTGCTGCAGAGGTGCAACCCGAGTGTCATGGCTAACTATGGAGCCAGAAAGGTTGTAAGATAAGTGATCTTTGCCTACCTCAAACAGCACAACACACTTTCTATCTCCGTGCTGATGTTGCAGCAATCCCTATTATGTGATCTCTGAGTTAGACTTTACTTAAATCTGGTATAGAAATGATTATTTTTTAATATTTGGTCAATGTTATACAAGGATAATTCAGCCTACTTCCTGTGGATGCTGGTATCTGTTTTATCTATCCTGTCATTGTACTATGTCTGCATCTCAAATATCTACAGTCCCTCAGTGCATTATCATAAGACCCATATCCAACCACAAAACCAGGGTCTCTGTGCAAGATGATGACACCAGGCAGACATAGCTCTGCACACCTGTAACCAGCTACTTGGAGGTAGAGTCAGATGGAGTAAAGGCAGCAAGATTTATCTTGAAAACAAAGTACAAAACAAAAGGACTGGGCTGTATAGATAAGGTGGTAGAGTGTTTGTCTAGTATATAAGCCTGAAGTTCAATACCCAGAAACATATGAATAATAAAGCTGATGACTAACAAGAGCAATACCAATTATAATTCAACACTTGCTGAATGAAATTGACTACTCATTAGTCCAAGTCCAAGGCTAGGATTCTTGTCTATAAATAATAATTATAATAAAAACAACAATAATAATAAAGGATCTATTAAAAGCATGCCCATGACTAATAGAGAATTACCAAACTTTACTCTACCCTATGAAATCAATTAAATGGCTGAAGAGGTGGCCCCAATGGTAGAGGACTTGCCTAACAAAGCACAAGGCCCTCAGTTCAAACCCTAGTACCACCAAGATAAAAGGAAAAAAAAAGTAGTGAGAACCTTTTGCTTTCTTTGCTCAAATGTTTAGCTAGCCTGGTCATTGACTGGTCAGTTCTAGCTTCCTTTGTTTCAAGTTAAGTGGCTAGCACTGAGCTCCCAAAAAGGAGCCTTGATTGCTTTGTTCATAACTTGCAGCTTGTAATCCCTTCTACTATTTCCATGGTGTAAGTCCCACCACACAGTATTAAAACCATGCAACATTTACATAGGTTTTTATTATTTAATCAATCAACAACCCAATATATTAGATACTACATTCCAAGATAAGCTACTCACACAGGCTCGTGTGTGTTGAACCTTTGATCCCTAACTGGTGGTGTTATTTTGGTAGGTTGTGGAAACTTTAGGAGAAGAGCCAAGTTGGACCAACCAACAAGGAAGTAGTTCTCAAGGGATCTATTGGTTATCCCTAACGGCAGTATGCATAAGAGCCAAAAGATGGAAGAAACACCCACCAGTAAAAGAGGGATGTGCCAAGTATTCCATATAATAGAATAGTACTCGTCATAAGAAGATTCTAAATTATGCTACAACATGGACAATCTTGAGAACTTTATTATGCTCAGTGAAATCTCAGCTGTCATACAAAGGGCATTGACTGACTCACTGACATAAGGTGTTTTGAATAGTCAAGTTCATAAAAACATAAAATATCTCTGACTGATGGCCATTGAGAGAATTAGAAGGGAACAAGTAGCAAGCACAGAGTTATTTAGTATTTAAGGGATATAAAACTTCAGTTCTGCAAGATGAAAAGAGTTCTGTGGATGGAAGTTATTGCTGATAGCACAAAAGTGAAAGATTTAACGCAAAATATGCAAATTGCTATATTGCTCATTTCAAGCTGAAATCCCTTGATAAACTGTAGAAGGGGACATTTGGCCTTTCCTTACATGCAGCCAGCCATAAAAATTCCTTTGCAGAAGATTCCCTTCCCATAGGATGTCTGGAAAATAGCCTTAAACACCAGATTTTATTCATTGGGATTTTAGTGAACTTGAATAAACAAACTTTTATCTTCCACCAGCTTCTACCTTCCCCACATATGTCTGAGTAAACTAACATTACGAGAATTTACTGTCCTAGTTTAGTTATCTATTTTCCTAGCATTTCTTCCCAAATTCTTTTTTGTCTAAAAATATGTAAGTATTCATATTTTACTATTTCCTTTGGACTTAAATCTCTTATAAAGATCCTTACATATATACAGGTAAAATTAATGACACTTGATGTTTTGTTGGTTAATTTGTTCCTTATATTATGTTCGTAGGTCCAGCCAAAGAGCCAACCTAAGAACTAAGGGAGGAGAGAACAGATGAGCTCTTTCTCATCACTCAACAACACACTTAAAAATGGCTAAGAGAAGCCAGGCGATAGTGGCTCATGCCTGCAACCCAAGCTACTCAGGAGGCTGATAATTGAGGATTATGGTTCAAAGCCATCCCAGGAAGGAAAATCTGTGTGACTCTTATCTCTAATCACCAAAAAGCCAGAAATGGATGTACTTTGCTGAGCATTCTCATATTACACCTGTGAATAATACTACATTTGTGAAGTTTATCTTAAAAACGTTAAAGAAAAATTTTTCTAGGTGCCTCTAATGCCCAATGATTCTGTTTTACCTACATTCTTGGTACTCTGAAATAGGTTCATTAAGTATTTAAATACTAAGTGGCTCATTGTCTTTGTCTTTAATTCTAAACAAAGAAATTTCTTCTTGTCTGTGCCTTTATAAGTGTATCTGAATTTCATGGGTAGCCCACTGTTACTAAAATGCAATAAAATATCTCTTTATTGTACACATTTGTGAAATCAAAAATCGATGGCTGTCATGAAAATTGAGAACTTTTTGATATTGTGTAAGATTTAGACACCATCAGAAAGAACTCATAAATTCCAGCAGACGAACATTCAAAGTGGCACAATGAGCAAATATACATTTATGAAAGCATGTTTAAGCTCTTATTTTATTATACTGTATTCACCTGCAATTTTATCTTGCTGTGTATTTCACTGATGGAGGATTTTCCCTAAACCTTGCACAGCCATAGCAGGAAGAGAGTTACTGCCATCGAAGCACCTCAACTGTATGCCCTTGGACAAGTCATTTGGGTCCCTTGGACCTAGTTTGAGCTCCAGAAAGCTACTAGAGTAAGCGTAATTGAAATGCAGTGTCGTTCCATCTTTGATATCCCAAGCTCCCCACCTCCAATGTTGTGATGTATACTGGCTGCATCCAGACACCCCATGCCCTCAGTGATCCCATAATCTTTCCTTCATCCAAATTAGTCAGTTTATCATATCAAAAGGCATTTATTAATGGTGAAGATGATTATAGCTAAGATTTGTTGAGTATTCAAGGTATGCTAGGCACTGATTAATAAAAATAACTCTAATTTTCCAACTTCCAACCACATATCATGCTTTTTTTTTCAGCTCTCACTATTACAAGGTGGAGTTTACCTCCCCTGTCTTTGAATCTGGGCTGGTCTTATGTGATTCAGCCAACAAAATTCAACAGATGTAACCATGTGCCTACTCTGTATCTAGACCCCCCAGCTTATTCTTGGAACTCCGTCATATCCATGAGAGACAGCTCATATTATCTGGGAAAAGACAAAGCTAACCTGGTCAGAAATGCCCAGTGAACTCCTTGGAGCCCAGTGCAGCTTAGCAGATCTACTAGACTCAAGTAACATACAACTGATGGTTTAGCCACCAAGTTTTGATTCAGTATCTTTGAACCATAGATACCCGTTTCCCTCTTCTGCACACATCACATGCGCTCCTCGTAGTTGCCAGGTATGAGAGGAATTATTATGAACTCACTTTAGGGAGAAAAAGACTGAGGCATAGAGAGATTATTTAACTTGACAGTCATCACAAAATTACCATACCATGCAAATGATCAAACACTTTTAGTCATAATACATGCCATTATTTTATATGCCATTAAAAAATAAAACTAAGACTTTCATTTTCAATTTCAGAGCTATTAAAACCTGAAAAAGAGGCTGAGCCACAGAGGTTCAAGTCTGAAATCTGAGCTACTCAAGAAGCTGAGAGTTGATGATGGCCATTCCAACCCATGTGTCTCACATCCAATTAACCTCCAAAAGAACAGAAGTGGGGCTGTGGCTCAAATGATACAGCACTAGCTTGAGCAAAAAATCTGAATGATAATACTCAGGGCCTGAGTTTGAGCCCCAGGACTTGCATAAAAGAAAAAAAAACGTGGAAAAGACACATATCTTAACTGATAAAAAGATGGAGTAAGTAGTAAGGACTAGGCCTTTGGGTTAGGCAGTATTATTTTTGAGATAATTAAAATGTTATTAATTTTTTGAGGGTTGTATAGGCCTTTTAGGTTTCTGGGATGGCAGACAACACTTTTTTTACCCTCTTTAAACTTTTTTTTTTGGCCAGTCCCAGGGCTTGAACCCAGAGCCTCGGAGCTGTTCCTGAGCCTCTCTGTGCTCAAGGTAGCACTCTACCTACTTGAGCCACAGTGCCACTTCTGGCTTTTTCTTAGTAATTTATTGGAGATAAATGTCTCACAGACTTTCCTGCCCTTGGCTGTCTTTGAACACAATCCTCAGATCTCAACCTCCTAAGTAGCTAAGGAGCAAAGGCTTGAGCCACTGGTGCCCAGCTCTCTTCAAATTCTTGGTTAGTATCTACATTCATTGTTGCACTATTCACAATAGTCACATTATGGACACAGCCCAGATGCTCTACAGTAGTTAAGTGGATCAAAAGAATGTGGTACCTGTACACAATTGAATTTTACATAGTCATTAGAAAGAATAATAATATGTCATTTGTAGGGAAATGCATAGACCTAGAACAAACCTTGTGAGGTAAAGCCAAAGTGAGGTAAGCCAAACTTATTTTTTCTCCTATGTAGAGGCTAGATCTAAAATACAAATAGATTTGGTAACCTATCCAGAGCTCTATGCATTTATTCACAAACAAGCAGACTAAAGGAGGATACTCTTAAGGGAGCAACCCAAAGGTATAACTCTTTTGAACATCTAAAATACTATTCATCAAAGTGAATTTCAGAAATGGAAGCATTTTTTGCTTTTTTTTTTATTGTTGGTGCTGTTTATTTTAGTTTTGAGAATTTTTTTGTCTTTTTAGAGAACACAAAAGTAGGGAACAGTAGGGAGGAAGGGTAAGCAAATGCAATCATGCATGCACTAATATACACTATGTAAAATTGAACTATGTGACTTGTGGGCAAGGATGAGAGGGGAAAATGGGAGAAGCAAAGTAAGAATTATACTCATTACCAGACTTTTGGAATCGTAACCCCTCTATACAACTCTTTAGTAATAACAATAAAAATTTTTAAACTCTGAGCTATTAAGTTTTTCTCTTCTTAGTCCTATAAACTGTGTATTATATCTCTGATGTTTTCGAGGAACTCATATTCTTTGTGATGTCCTTAATTGCCTCCATTATTTCATTAACATTTTCTCTTCCTAAATCCCTCTCTGGTTGGTCTGCTAAAAATTTCTCCAATTTATCTAAGTCTCTTAAAAGAAATTAAATGCTCACTTACTAAATATAGTATTAATGAGACCTAATCACTAGTGCTGAATTAGATTAATTACCTTGCTTGTTTTGAATATGACACTCATCAATCAATTAATATTCTATGTATGTGCAATTCCTGTGGTGTATTCCCTAAGGCAGATTAATCTGACCATAACTTTTGGAGGTAGATAAACATGAATTAAATATTGCTCCTTCTGCCATAAGTTATTTACATAAATAACCTTGGACAAGTTACTATCTTTAAAATCCATTGTCTTTATATAAAATTAATGAACACAAACTCATTCCAGTCAGTAAGTGAACTCAAGATTTGTTTACATAGACAGAATTAGAGAGAGGGAAAGAAGATGGTGTGTATATAAGTATACATGTAATTTATTGCAAGGACTTAGCCTGAAATAGTTATGAGAACTAATTATCTATCAAAGCAAGGCTTTTCTTCCACGATAGCCCAATGTCAAGAGGGCCAATGATCTGGTAGAGGACATAAACACAAAGGATAAACTATAAGGTTATGAAGAATTTAGGGGAATATTCTGGTACCCACACTATGCCTTACTGTCACCAAGCATGCATCAGTAATAAAATAGATGATCATAACCCAAACAACAAAAAACGAGTTTTGATGTGAATCCTGAAAATATCAGAGTGCTTGTGTACTGTTGGTGACAACATAAAATGATAGTCACTGTGCAGAACAATATAGTAGTTCTTCAAAATCCAAAAACTAGAACTATCATAAGACCCAGCAGCAACAGAAATTAAGCCTAATTTTTTTTTTGGCTGAGAAACTTTGATTCTTTACTTGGGTCCATAAAGTACAGAATAAAAGCTAGGCATCCCAGCCTTCACTATGTGTCCGTATGTTCTTTTCCCAGAGCCATTCTTTTCTTCAGTCACTTTGCAGTGACCTTGGAAAGCAAGAAAGAACTTCTCACTGGCTAGACTTCAATGACTACTATAGGAGCAAAACTTCACCTGACTAGTCTTTATACAGTGGACTAACACGTCACTTTTGGCAACATTTAGTGCCTAGTGCCCAGGCCCTAAGTTCAAGCCCCAGAGCCTGATTCAAGCCCCAGGACTAGTATAATATATAGAGATATATCTATATAGATATATATCTATCTACATATATATGTATATATGTATATACAGATGTCACTCCAAAAGGACCAGATCAGACACATAGCTTCCACCTTAATATAAAAATACTGAAGGTTTGATTTGATCTTAATTTTAATAGTATTAAACATTTCTGTACTTAAGTCTCAATCCTCTCTGGTTGAAAGAATGCCAACTCATATGAAGAAACCAATTGCCATGTCTGTTTGTTGACAATACTGTGAGAGATTGGCACCAGCAAACTACTACTTATTTCTTTGATGGAGGGTGCTGTACTCATTTTTTTTACTTACTATTTTACTTATTGTTTTTACTTGCAAGAGTGGTTACATACTCTATGGAGATTGGTTAGCCTACTTCCATGAAGAGAACTTATCTATATGGACTAATTCTTCAGTCTAGTAAGAGTTCTTAAGTTCATAAACTAAAAGTTTCGTCTTTCTTCTCTTGATAGGATGTGGAGAAATACAGTATTACGTTCTTTCAATCTGACAGCTTCAGTTTTTTTCATTCTGAGAATTACAAAACATTTTAGAATACAGTTGGCTTTTGTTATCCACAGGGTTCCATATTGGTGGGTACAATGAACATCCACTAATATCCAAAATAGTCAGAAGGAAAAAATTCACCTTCACCTTCACATCCTTATTCCTTTTGTAGCAGCCACTTACAAAGCTTTCCCATGTACATAATATGGAATTGTATTATATGTTGTACATATTCTGGAGATGACTTAAAATTTAAGAAAGAGAATATAGAGGGGGGGCCAAGATGGCGACGGGGCAGTAGGGAAACGCCACAGCTCTCCCCAACCAAAAAGAGGGTTCCAGTTCCAACACTTAATCTCCGCAAGAGACCGACAACAACAAAAAGACAAACACTCAGAGAAAAACAGGAGGTGGAAAATAACAAAAAAGAAAGAGAGGAAAAGAAGAATTTCAGAACAGAGAAGAGGGAAGACTCCTCCCCCAACCTTCACTGGCTGCACGGTAGCACACCAAGCCATGGCCAGCCGGCCGGCAGGGGCTGCCGGAGCCCCAGAGACACAGGGGGCCGCCTGCAGATCACCCACACAGAAGCCGCCTGAGGAACCGGTTTGCAGACCCACTGATTACCACAAACAGAGAAACCTACCAGCCGGGAGTTTCCACGAAGATCCCACCCCCACCCCTCACTCTCCACACGAGCAGAGAGGCTCCATCCCACCAAAGCCGCCTGGCACGGGCAGGGCGATAAAGGGAGCTGTCTGCAGATCACCTGCGCAGAAGCCGCCTGAGGCACCAGTGTCAGACCCGCCGATCGTGAAGACCTGGCGGGGCCGCCAGGGTCCCAGAGGCACAGGGGGCTGCCTGCAGAACACCCCCGCAGAAGCCGCCTGAGGCACCAGACCCTCCAATAGAGACGACGCGGCAGGGGCCGCCCCGTCCCAGAGGCACAGGGGGCTGCCTGCAGATCACCCGCGCAGAAGCCACCTGAAGTACCGGTGTCAGACCCGCCGATCTATCGCGACGACCTGGCGGGGGCCGCCGGGGTCCCAGAGACACAGGGGGCTGCCTGCAGATCACCCATGCAGAAGCGTCCTGAGCAGGGACACTGTGGACCCAACAGCTTTGATAGAGGCAGAGACAGAAAAGAATCACACAGAGCCACCACCGCCCAGCCCAGCCCGCAGCTACCCCAACTGAACTCAGATTGCAACAGCAACTGACGACCTACACCACACAGAAACAACCAGCTCCAGGGTGAGTACCCCACAGGGGACAGTGTATTCCTCCAGGGAGACCAGAGCTGGAGGGAATCCCCAGACCCTGACCCAGACTCACTACCCCAACACCTGGACCACAAGACCCACTAAAACTGGGAACTGTTCGAGAGCTCCACCAGCCCGCAGAGAACACTCTGCTGGCCAGGCTAGAGCAAGAGCACCCCTGGGAGGGAGCTTAAACACCCAAGCCAGGAACAGCGCCCCTGGGTCAAGACAATCAACAGTAGAAGAAATTTGAACTGTGTACCCCAGGCTGCATAACCTAGGTGGTATACACAGCAGCACAGGCCCAACAAGCGCGCTCCAGGCTGGGGCCGGAACCAGGCCCGGGGATCCGGCACCTGAACAACACAACCAACTCCTCCCAACTGAAGTCAAAAGCTGAGCATATGCCTCAGCAGAGGGGAGAAAAACAGGGAACTGTACCCCCTGGGAAGCACGCCTGTGACAACAAAAGACCTGGAGGCTCAGGACAAGAGAAGCCCAAACCCCACCAAAACCCCACCCATATACTCTAGGCTGGGAATTGGACAACACAGGCCACCAGCACCTGATAGTAAGCAGGAGCTCAGGCTGATAAGGGGGCTCAGCAGTAGAGTGATAGTCTTGGATGCATGAGACCCTGGATCTGATTCCTTAGCATCACAAAAGCAAAAAGGGTAAGAAGTGGTGCTGTGGCGCAAATGGTAGGGTGCCAGCCTTGAGCTGAAGAGCTGAGGGACAGCACCCAAACCTAGAGTTCAAGCCCACAACCAGCCCAAAACAAACAAACAAAAACACATCAGGAGCCCATAGCAGACTCCAGCATCTGGGAGAGTGCATCCAGAGCATCTGATCTTCCCAAGAGCACACGTAGGAGCAAACACAAGCAGTCTAGGCTGCTCAACCCTTCCAAAGGCAGAAATTGCCAGCGATCTACAGCAGAGAGCCGAGAATCCTAAGTAGGTCAGACCAGCAGCTGGAAGTAGGCTCCCAATAGAACCCAGATCAGGCACAGACTCTCTCTACCAATACAGAATCAGTAACCAAGCAAAGACAGACACACCAAAACAAAATTGCAGATTAGTCTCCTGAGCCCCCATGCAAAAATCACAGAGAAAAATTACAAGGTTTACCACCACCCAGGACAGCAAGCTATCCTCAATAGCCAGCAACCACGCAGGGGAGAGCCCCAGTGGGAGCAAAGCAGGAATGGAAGACAAAAGCTACCTCCAACGGTTGCTGGAGGCAATGACTCAAGAAATAAAGCGAGAAATTGAAAGAGCACAAGGATGAACTATCAAAAGAGATACAGGATATCAAACAAGAGATGCATGCAAAAATAGAAGCTACACAAACCTCAGTAAGAAGTAAGATAAATGCCAAATTAGAGGTAATGCATACTGATCTCACCGTGAGATCAGTACTTTGAGAACCAACATCAAATCCATAAAGGAATCCATTTCCTCCATGCAAACCACAATAGACGCCACGGTCAACAGAGTGAACGAAATAGAAGGTAGAGTGTCAGATACAGAAGACAGAATATACCAACTGGACCAAAAAGTGACAGATATGGAAAAATCACTCAAATTAAACCAAAGGGAAATTCAAGAGCAAGCAGATAATGCCAAGAAATTTAACCTTCGTATAACTGGAGTGGACGAAGGTGAGGAATTTCAGAGCAAGGGACTGCAACACCTATTCAACAAGATAATCAGTGAAAATGTTCCCCACCTCAAAAAAGAACATCTTACCTACATAACAGAAGCATATAGAACACCCAACAAGCAAGATCCCAGGAGAAACACTTCTAGACACATTATAGTAAAAATGATAGATCTGAATAATAAGGAAACAATCTTGCATGCAGCAAAAATGAAGAAGGAGCTATACTACAATGGGAAAAAAATGAGAATCACTGCAGATCTCTCCACACAAACAATGAATGCAAGAATGGCCTGGGAAAGCACCATACGAGCCCTGAGAGCCAATAACTGCCAACCCAGACTGCTATACCCGGCAAAGCTAGCATTCACATTCGATGGAGAATTGAAAATTTTTAATAGCAGAGAAAAACTAAATGAATACATAAACATTAAGCCAGCATTACAAAGAATTCTAAGAGGGGGGACACACCTGAAGAAAGCAACCAGGAACTGGGACCTGCCCCAGACAGGCATTACTCAAGGTCTAACTGAGCAAGCACAGGAGGAAAGGATAGAAGAAAAATTTAGGAAAACAGAATGACAGGGACAACAATGCATCTCTCTATACTTTCTCTTAATATTAATGGGCTGAATTCGCCAATTAAAAGCGAACTGCAGACTGGATCAGAAAACAAGACCCATCCATGTGTTGCCTTCAGGAGACCCATCTCTCAGCCAAACATACAAACAAACTCAGAGTGAAGGGTTGGAAAAGGATCTACCAATCAAATGCCCCCAGTAAGAAAGCAGGTGTAGCTATCCTGATAGCTGACAAAATAAACTTTGCATTAAAATCAGTACAGAAAGACAAGGACGGACACTACATATTAATACAGGGAACAATCCAAGAGGAGGATATTACCATCATCAACTTATATGCCCCAAATATTGGTACACCCAGATATGTCAAACAAACGCTCTCAAACCTACAGAATAAAATAGATCCTAATATGATAATACTAGAAGACTTTAACACACCACTCTCACCAAAGGACAGGTCTATCAATGAGAGGATTGGCAAAGAAGCTACCGAATTAAGTGAGGCCATACTTCAAGCGGAATTAACTGACATCTACCGAGTATTTCACCCGAAAACAACACAGTACACATTCTTCTCAGCACCTCATGGAACTTTCTCCAAAATAGGCCATATCATAGTTCATGCAAGGAACTTAAGCAAATACAAAGGGATCGACATAATCCCCTGTATCCTATCTGACCACAGTGGAATCAAGCTAGCTCTCAATAACAAAGCATACCCCAGAAATTTCTCTAATACATGGAAATGGAACTGCACACTCCTTAACAATGCCTGGATAACAGAAGAGATCAGAGAAGAAATAAAACATTTCCTACAACTCAATGAAAGTGAAAACACCTCACAAAGAAACTTGTGGGACACAGCAAAAGCAGTCCTGAGGGGCAACTTTATTGCCCTCAGTGCCCACATCAAGAGAATGGAGACAGACCAAGTAAATAATCTCATGTTGCAATTAAAACAGCTAGAAAAACAAGAAAAAATGGAACCTAAAGTTACTAGACGTAGCCAGATAACCAAATTAAGAGCAGAGATTAACCAATTTGAAAATCAGAAAATTATAGCCAAAATAAACCAAACAAAAAGCTGGTTCTTTGAAAAAATAAAATTGATGGCCCGTTGGCAAGATTAATTAAAAAAGGAAGAGAGGAAACCCATATTAACAGGATTAGGGATGCCACGGGAAAAATCACAACACGTACCCAAGATATCCAAACAATTCTAACGGACTACTTTCAAAAGTTATACTCTCTAAAGGAAGAAAATCTGGCAGAAATGGATGCATTTTTAGAGAAATACAAGTTGCCCAAACTGAGCAAAGAAGAAGTAAACCAATTAAATAAGCCAATATCCTACAACGAGATACAGGAAGCTATCAAAAGTCTTCCAACCAAAAAAAAGCCCAGGACCAGATGGATTCACAGCAGAATTCTATAAGATCTTTAAAGAAGAACTAATACCCATACTCCTCAAGCTCTTCAGAGAAACAGAGAAGGAGGGAGCTATCCCAAACTCATTCTACAAAGCCAATATCACACTCATCCCCAAACCAGGCAAAGACCCAACCAAAAAGGAGAATTACAGGCCAATTTCCTTGATGAACACAGATGCAAAGATCCTTAACAAGATTCTAGCTAACAGAATCCAGAAACACATAAAAAAATTATACATTATGACCAGGTAGTCTTCATCCCAGAGACGCAGGGATGGTTTAACATATGTAAGTCAATAAATGTAATACAACACATCAACAGAGCCAAGGTCAAGAATCACATGATTATCGCCACAGATGCAGAAAAGGCCTTTGATAAAATTCAACATTCATTCATGCTAAAAGCTCATGAGAAAATAGGAATAGAAGGAAAATTTCTAAAAACAATAAAAGCCATTTACGACAGACCAATAGCCAATATTATACTTAATGGGGAAAAGCTACAACCAATTCTCCTAAAATCAGGAACTAGGCAAGGATGCCCACTGTCTCCACTCCTCTTCAATATAGTCCTGGAACCCTTAGCCAGGGCAATAAGGCAAGAAAAAGACATTAAAGGGATCCGCATAGGGAAAGAGAAGTTAAACTATCCCTTTTTGCAGACGACATGATACTATACCATCACGATCCCAAAAACTCCATCCCCAAACTCTTAGAAATCATAAATCACTTCGGCAAAGTAGCAGGATACAAAATAAACCCACAAAAATCAGTTGCCTTCCTGTACACTGACAATGTACAAGAAGAGAGGGAAATAAAGGGAACAACCCCATTCACAATAACCTCCCAAAAAATAAAATATTTAGGAATTAACCTTACCAAAGATGAAAAACAACTATTTAATGAAAACTATAAAAAGTTAAAGAAAGAAATTGCAGAAGACACTAGGAAATGGAAAGACCTCCCATGCTCTTGGATAGGGCAACTTAATATAGTAAAGATGGTAATACTTCCAAAATTAATATACAAATTCAATGCAATTCCTATTAAAATCCCAATGACATACATCACTGAAATACAGAAAACAGTCCAAAAATTCATATGGAACAACAAAAGACCTAGAATAGCCAAAACAATTCTAGGGGATAAAGACAATATGGGAGGGCTATCCATACCGAACTTCAAACTCTACTACAGAGCTATAATAACAAAGACAGCATGGTACTGGCACAAAAACAGACCAATGGAATAGAATAGAAGATCCAGAAATAAGTCCACAGGCCTACAGCCAGCTGATATTCGACAAAGGAGCCAAAGACATACAATGGAAGAAACACAGCCTCTTCAACCACTGGTGCTGGGAAAACTGGGCGGCCACATGCAGAAAACTAATAGTGGACCCCAGCCTATCACCATGCACCAACATCAACTCAAAATGGATTAAAGACCTTAACATTAAACCTGAATCTCTGAAACTACTGCAGGACAGAGTAGGAGAGACACTTGAACTAATAGGCACAGGAAGGAACTTCCTGAACAGAGTCCCAGGGTCACAACAAATTGGAGAGAGACTCGACAAATGGGACTACCTTAAAATAAAAAGCTCTGCACAGATAAAGCTATCGCAACCAAGCTAGAAAGACAACCAACTAATTGGGAAAAAATATTTACCAGCAATATATCAGACAAGGGGTTAACATCCTATATATACAGGGAACTCAAGAAATTAATTCCTACCAAACCTAACAAACCAATTACTAAATGGGCAAGGGAACTAAAGAGGGACTTCTCAAATGAAGAAATAAAAATGGCAAAGAAACACATGAGGAAATGTTCATCATCCCTGGTGGTGAAGGAAATGCAAATAAAGACAACCCTGAGATACCACCTTACCCCAGTCAGAATGTTCCACATCCACAAATCAGCCAACGACAAATGCTGGAGGGGATGTGGAGAAAGAGGAACCCTATTACACTGCTGGTGGGAATGTACACTTATACAACCACTTTGGAAAGCAGTCTGGAGGGTCCTTAGAAAGCTAAAGATTGACCTCCCTTACGACCCAGTCATACCACTTCTAGGCATCTACCCTGAACAACAGGAACCAATATACAAGGACACGTGCACCTCCATGTTTATTGCAGCACTATTCACAATAGCTAGGATATGGAAACAACCCAGATGCCCCACCACAGATGAATGGATCCAAAAACTGTGGTATCTATACACAATGGAATATTATGCAGCCATTAGAAATGACAAAATAATGGCATTTTCAGGGAAATGGATGGAACTAGAAGGAATCATGTTGAGCGAGGTAAGCCAAGAGCAAAGAGACAAATGGTACATGGTCTCCCTGATAAGTGGATGCTAAATCCAAAATGTTAGGTGATACGACAAAATTAACAGGACTTAAGAAACAAAGAACTCCTACTCATCTGGTCAAACCACTACTAAATATCCCCATGCTGCTGATCACATGTATGGTGGATAACATGTGTACACCGTTATATGTTATAGACTGTGATAGACAATTTGCTCCAGGAAAGTTAGAATGAACTTGTGACTTTAAATGAGCATCATTATTCCACAATGCTGTGAAATTCGGGAAATTATGTAATCACTTAATCACAATCAAAAACAAAAAACAAAAACCTTGAGGAAGGTAGGGAGGGAAGGGATGGTAGGGGGAAAACAATGGAGGGGGTAACAATGCTCAATAGGAAGTGTACTCATTACCTTACTCATGTAACTGTAACCCTCTGTATAGTATCTTTACAATAAAAAAAAAAGCAATGGACACAGACATGTGAAATTATAACCTCCTGAACAAAATTTTTCAATGCATGTCCTACAAACTTAAGAAATTGACGGAACAAGGGTGGTAGGATGGGAGGGGGGAGAATGACAAATGGTATAACATTGATCTAGCTGCATTGTATTTATAAATTGCTTTGTTGAATGAAGACTCCCATTTACAACTACTTAAAGATAATAAAAATATTTTTAAGCTTAAAAAAAGAGAGATAAAAAAAGAAAGAGGATGCATAGTTACATAACATACTGTCCCATTTTACACAAGGATTCTGAACATCCCCAGATATTAGAATTCATAAGTAAGTCCTAGAACCATCCCACTTTCACCAAGGGTGACATTATTGATATACATATATATATATATATATATATATATTATACATATATATTAGTTCATTATCCATTCTATATTTCGAACAACTTTTTTATTTTATAATCTCATGTATATTTATATACACAATTTACACTTAACCTGAATATTTTATGTCTGATTTCAGGTCAAGGTTTATGAGAATCTTTCTGTTTCTTTGAGTCAGAAAATGCATGAGCTGAAATATTTGTATTGTTTTTCTATTCTTTGAATATTGTTTAACAATACCATAAATTAATCAATACAGAAACATTCTGAATAACAAGACTCTTTTGTTCATCATAATGAACTAATAGTTTTCCGATTTACAGCAGGAATCCACCACCGCCAGTTTCTGGTTCTCAGACTGTCTCAAGAATACCTTAAGTTCCAAACATTTGACACAAAAGCTTCTGGAAAGTATTCCAGATTCAAATGATATGCATTTGTCTTTAAACAGCCCTTCTAGAAGAGGAAGGAAGTTATTACACATTCTATAACACTGTTCAATTTCATTCATCTAGGAAGGAGCAACATTAGAATTTAAACCTAGGTAACATGATATACAGAATTCATGTTTCCAATCAAATCATTATACTCACTTTCTACAAACATTCTCATACTGGTTTCTCAAGGATGCCATAACAAATTACCAATAACTGGGTGGTCAATTTTCTCACAGATCTGAAAGGTGGAAGTAGTAAGTCAAAGTGTTGGCAGGCTTAATTTCTCCCAAGGCCTCTGTCCTCAGCTTCCAAATGGCTGCTTTCTTGTTGTGTCTTTCCTTACATGATTTTCTCTTTGTCCATGCACACATACCTAGGATCTCTTTAAAGGTGATGATCGTGGATTAGGGACCCAGCCTTATGATCTTATTTACCCTTAATTATGTCTCAACAAGTCCAAACACCACTGGCAGTTAGGATTTCTCCATGTGTCTTGAAGGGACATAATCCAAACTAAGAAAGTGTCTCAATCTCCAGATGGAAATTTAAGCTCAGAAATCTGGATTCATGATGCCATGAACCCAGCAATTTTCCATATTAATATAAAACACACCATTAAAAACAGAATGTCATTAACCAATGCTAATGAAGAGAAGCTAATTCTAAAATGTCATTAGGAGAATGTCATTAACCAATGCTAGAGAAGCTAAATTCTAGTTATACCAAAGATCAGATTATAAGCATACTGTAGAGGCAGCAGTATAAAAGTGAGTTGAGGTTCCCAAAGAACCTATAACTTAGAAAGTATACTTGCTCTATTTATATCATGGTTTTCATGAAGATGAAAAATAATCAGGTAATACAGATCTGACATCATCTGCCTTCTTTCATCTTTCATTCTCCAGCAAGAAACATTAATTTCTAACTGGACACTCTTCCATGATTACAAAGAGAATGAAAAAGAAAGAAAGAAAAATTAATTTCATGGTCGACAAGATTTATTGCTCCGAAAATTCAAGTCAAATTGTAAGCCTAAAAAGTTATAATAAAGTTCATAGACCCATTAGCACCCTCAGTTATTGCCCCATGGCTTCAAATTTCATTTTCTAGAATCTTTGAGGAAAGAGAGATATTTCAGGGACAATCTTACTTGATTTATCATCTTTTTAAAGATATGCATTATATGTATCTCAGATTTACCTATTGTTTTACACATTAGCCATTTATATATTGCTCAAATATGCATACCCTATGGGCTGAGCTTAGTGCTTACTCTGACCTTTGAGAACCCATGGAAATGTCATTTTCAACAGAGATTTTCTTTTAAATAAATGTGCAATTTTTCTACTATGGCCAGGAAATACCAATTTCCCAGCATGACAAGGGAAAATCAACCCATAATTCATCTGTTAAAGGCAAAGCTTGAGAATACACTATTTCAAAATTTTTTCAACAAGTAACTACAATTCTAAAATTAAATAAATTTACATAATCGAACACACATTTTCATGCCTTGAAAGAGTTATATAAAGAAATTGACTCTTTGGAGAATGTCAGGCTTTGGACAGCCATTTAAATTAATGTTCCATGAATCACAATTAATCTGATTTAGCAAATTAGTTCATATAATTAGTTTACATACACATGATTGGAACAATAAAATGCTCTCAGTTATGTAATTGTTCATAATTAGAATATTAAGTTACTGGCCTAGTTTTTAAAATTTCCAAACAAATTGTTTAATAATTACTTGTGTTTGCCTAATGTATGTTTTTCATCACTAAACTTGGATATTCAAGCAGAGAGGTCCAAGAATGAAACCCATAAAACATTTAGGTAAATGTCAGCATAGATAAATATGTAAATTTTGGAGACAATTGCACAGGATTGAAATGCTTTCTAACAGCAGCCTAAAATCTAAAATAGAAAAAAAAACAGCATCTTAAAAGCATTACCCATGCAAACACAGACTTATGAGAGTTTTGTTTGAATCTGACTTTAAAATCTATGGTAATTCGATATCATTTGTCTTGACAGTCATGTCAACAGTGAAGAATTAATCTATCAAAGTTCCTGTCTCTCTCTACTTCATCTATTCCTCTTACTCTTTCCCTGTCTTTTCCTTCACACTTTCTTTTCTTTCTTCTTTCATTGCCACAAAAGTTTTTTAACCAAACTACAGTATATCCTCAGAATATATCTATTATTATAGGTTTTTCCATAATTTGCCTACCTCTTCTAGTCACTATTTCTAACACCAAATAAGAAAAAATTTACAGCAAGAATTTGTCACTTTTCAGCTTTCTGTCAAGAATAAAGTTTAAGCAGCTACAAATGTGGAGATGTTATTTTCAATTTTCAAGTTTGTTATTTCAAGACCTCCTTTTAAGGCTTTGTCTGAGATCTCACAGCCCTGAGGAAAAGTTCAGATATTATGGCATTCTTCAAAGTATGGGGAAATTACAACTTATCATCATGAATTGACAAACTGCAAACAGCCATTTGAAAGTATTGTTGATGTAGTTGGAGGGCTTTTGACAAAGAGCAAACTCCCCAAGTTTATAATTGTAGCCGTTTCATGTTGGGTTCACAAGGCTTTAATTGTTGTTTGTTCTATAGAAGTGATGGTCCGGTGTGAAAAACTGAAACGTACAGGGAGGAAGACCTAAAGCAGAGTCACAGAGCACTAAAGCAGGGGCAGCCAAGGGGACCACTGCTGATTGCGTACAGAAGGGTTGCTGCTTCTTCTCATTTCTGCATTTAAGGTAAAGCTTCTCGATTGCCAGAGGCCCAGTGTTTTTGGAAAAGATTCTTTTTTTTTTTTTTTGTGAACATACTGTACAGAGGGGTTACAATTACATGGGCAGGATAATGTGTACATTTCTTACCAAGCATTGCACCATCCTCCTTTGGTTTACCCTTCACACCCCTTCCCAGCCTCCCCCCTCCCACCCAATCCCAATCCTTCTCCCCCCCCCCCCCCCCCCCGCACCGACATTGTAAAGCTCGTTTTGGACATGACAACTTGTACTTCTCATTGTTGCAACAGGTCCACCTGTATCCTTAAACAACTGGTTTTTCCCCATCTCCTCCACAAGTTATACTGACATCAAATATAGTGAAAGCAGGGGTTATACTGTGGGGGAGGGACATACAAAGCAACAAAGAGATAATCTTATAAATGCGTTAGAAACTCATGCATGAAAGAAAAAAAACATTAAAATACATATCTAAGGGTTCATTTTCCTGACCTCACATTATCTGACCTTTTCCGCTTGACTCATACATATACTAGATATTGCAAATAAGGGAAACCATGGGACCTATGTTTCTTTGGGCCTGGCTTACTTCACTTAATATAATTTTTTCCAAGTTTTTCCATTTCCTAACAAATGGGGCAATGTCATTCTTTCTGATGGAGGCATAGAATTCCATTGTGTATATATACCACATTTTCTTGATCCATTCATCTGCTGAGGGACATCTGCGTTGGTTCCATATCTTAGCTATGGTAAATAATGCTGCAATAAACATTGTTGTGCTGGTAGCTTTAGTGTGGTCTTGTTTGTAAACATTTGGGTAAATGCCCAAAAGTGGGATTGCTGGATCATAGGGGAGATCTATGTGAAGTCTTTTGAGGAACCTCCATACTGCTTTCCAAAGTGGTTGAACAAGTTTACATTCCCACCAACAATGAAGTAAGGTTCCTTTTTGTCCACATCCCCTCCAGCATCTGTTGTTGTTAGAGTTCTTGATTTTTGCCGTTCTAACTGGGGTGAGGTGATATCTCAATGTTGTTTTGATTTGCATTTCTTTTATGGCTAGGGATGCTGAACATTTCTTCATGTGTCTATTGGCCATCCTTCTTTCTTCTTCAGAGAAGTTTCTCTTTAAGTCTTTTCGCCCACTTATTTATGGGCAGTTGTTTCTTTGAGGATTTGTTGTTGGGGGGTTTAATTTTTTGAGTTCCAAGTATATTTTAGATATGAGACCCTTGTCCATTGTATGGCTAGTAAAGATCTTCTCCCAATCCATGGGCTTTCTATTGATCTTGCTAGCTATGTCATTTGCCCTGCAAAAGCTCTGCAACTTTATGCAATCCCATTTGTCCAACCTTTCTTTGATTTGTTGTGTTTCCGGGTCTCTATTCAAAAAATTTCGGCCTGAGCCAAGGAGACCTAGGGTTTCTCCTATTCCATCCTGTAATGTTTTCAGAGTGTCTGTTTTGACTTCAAGGTCTTTGATCCATTTGGAGTTGATTCTGGTGCAGGGTGATATATAAGGATCTAGCTTAAGTTTTCTACATGTAGTTACCCAATTTTGCCAGCACCATTTACTGAAGAGGCTGTCTTTCTTCCATTCTATTGTTTTAGCTCCCTTATCGAAGATTAGATGGCTATAGGTCTGTAGGTTCATTTCTGGGTTTTCAATTCTATTCCATTGGTCCTGAGGTCTGTTCTTATGCCAATACCAAGCTGTTTTGATTACTATGGCTTTATAGTAGAGTTTGAAATTTGGTATTGATATTCCTCCAGCAGTGTTCTTTCCGTTGATTGGAAAAGATTCTTAATGGGTCCAAATTAGTAGGTGACTTTAGCCTTGGTGTCCTGTATTATTTGAGTTTCATGAAAAAAATGCCACATCAATTTGAGATTGTTTACAATACAGGTCATGTAAAATATTTGGGATCTATAAATGGATTCTAGTATTTATCTTTAGAAACAAAATTAATATATAGGAGAGTCACATGATGGTCCAGAGGGATCTTTATTTTCTGAGATTTTTTTGTATGTTTTTTATTGTAAAAATGCTGTACAGAGGGGTTACAGTTACATGAACAAGGAAATGAGTACATTTCCTATTGAGCATTGTTGCCTCCTCCTTTGTTTTCCCCTTACCATCCCTTCCCTTCCACCTCCACAACTACCCCCCACCCCTGCCAAAGTTGTAAAGTTCATTTTCAACATAGTGTTTTGTACATCTCATTGATACAAGGGGTCAATCTGTATCTTTATTTAAGCACTTTGTTTTTTCCCTTCCCCTCCCCGAATTAGAGAAGTATATATAGAAGATGCAGGGCACCGACATCAAATACAGTGAAAATAGGGGTTATACTGTGGGGGAAGAACATACAAAGCCACAGAAAAATCACATGGTACATTATAAATACGTTAGAAACAATAGCAAGAAAGAAAAAAAGATATTTGTGTCCCTATCTTGGGGTTCATTTTGCTTAACATGGTCTTATATGTTCATATGTATATAAGTTTTGGCCTTTTCTGCTTGTCCTACACATGTACTAGTTATTGCAAATAAAGGAAACCATGGGAGCTATGTTTCTTTGGGCCTGGCTTAGTTCATTTAATAATATTTTCCAAGTCTTTCCATTTCCTAACAAATGGGGCGATGTCATTCTTTCTGATAGAAGCAGAGAATTCCAGTTTTAAATTGTAGAACGTGCAACACCAAGTCTTGTTGATTACAGGGCCATTGGTTTCCTTTGGAACATTCTCTGCTGAGTTTTTCTTTGGCAGTTATTGCATCCTATTATAATTTTTCGAACTTAAGAAGTTTACACAGGAAAAGTGCATCCCACAAATGCAGAAATCCTCAAACAATGGACAAGTTAGCTCTACCAATATGATGTGATAATGTGAAATATGTGTGCATAGACATTCTCGGGGATTTTACAATCTTAGACTAACCTGACATTCCATGCAAGCTTCTAGTTAAAGAACAATATGTGCTTTATTTTGGGGGGTCCCGGTTATATGAAATTGCAAAGATTGTTCCTCGGAGGCCTCACACAGGGAAAAATTGCTCTCCCTAACTCTTGTGTAGACATTGCACTCATTCCTCCAGTTTATTGTGCTCTTACATTCTTGGACTTCTATCACCTATACTCTCATTCCCAAGTCTCTGAGGCCTTGGGCAGAAGTCTTCCCATGTGCCTCTGCCAAGGGTTCCTTAAGAGAAGAAGAGGAGGAGAGCTTAAAGACACTGACTGAACACATAGTACTTTCTCATTCCTAACTGTTCCCCCATGCCTTCACCCCAGCAGTATCCACAGAAATACCAGAAGCTTTTGTTTGATGTTCCTTAGCAGTGAGAGGACCTTACCTCTATGATGATCCACATGATCCTGGGCTAGTAGGCCAATCCGTCAGGGAAAATGAGAAGGAAAGTTGACACTTTCTCTCATTTTAACCCATATCCATCTCAGTAAGTGATTACAGACATAACACTTTCATTCTGGGTTTGCCATTTAAATCAAATACTCTGATACTTGACAGCTTAGCTCCCTCTCCCGCTCTGCAGAGCTACTGACACCCTATTGATACATCTCAATTGTTATACCTCAAGCAATATAATTAGATCAACTCTGAATTTTTTTATGCTTTTTTCAGTGATTCTTCTAACAAAGAATCTGAAATTGCTCACAGAGAGAATAGGATGAGCAAATTTTACTGTGTGTTCTATGGAGCTGAGACATTTTTGTTAAGTTTTGTTAAGTTTTGTTATTTTGCAACACAATGGATCTAATACATGTATATTAAAATATAGAAACCAAACATGTTTCTCATGGTCAAAGAATATTAGCTACCTTGCCATTCATTAGTTAGAATATACAAGAATATAGTGGGATTCAAGTAATAACACAATCAACATAAAATGTCTGAAGATATGAATAAAATTGATTTGTTTCATTAATGAAAGACTAGGTAGTACAAGAGGCTATACATATGGCATGAATAAAATATATCAGACTAACTGCCTATGTTGTGATTTTTATGTTGTTTTTTCTTTGCTCCCTTCTTTCTGCATGCAAACTTTATTAACGGACCCAAATCAAACTTCATATCTGTAGGGTCATCCATTTAAAGTTAAAGAAGGACATGGCTTTCCCAGAATTTTCTCTATCTGATTAGTCTAGTTTTGGTCACATGATAATTCCTGACCCAAGCAGTCTAGCTATAAGAGTATATTGTTTCTACTGACTTAGTCTAAATTTTGTGTTTTATTCCTAGAGTTAAAAGATAGAACTGTTATGTTCTCAGAAATCACATAAAAACAAAGTAGAAGAAAGGGGTTATTGACATGTGAATGAATAATGTAGAAGGAAACACAAATGTCAAATAAACTGATCAATAAAGAATTGACTATACTTTTTCACTTGGTCAAATAAGTTAACGAGTGTTGCTTGGGAAAATAGGGAATAAGACTCTCCAGTGATTTTCTTTCTATGAAGAACATCAATGTGAACCATTACCCACATGTAAAAATACCTTCACAGTACCTAAAAAATTTTAGTTGTAGCACAACCAAGAAAATAATTCTTAAAGAGGATAATAATGATAGTTCTTTATTATCTACATTACCCTTGTCCCAATCTTAGAAAATAGAAGCAAAACAAGATGTCATTTGCTTGGGGGAAAGATAAGGCACTGATATAAAAATCTGAACCTGAACTAAGTTCACAGTAGCTAATGCCTACAAAGGCCATCACACTTCAGACCATCATACATGAATGGAGCCTCCAAAATTATACCCTAGGAGGGACACTATAGAAACAGGCTTCAAGTAGTTTCAACTGCTGATCCATATCACCCCTGGGCTGACACCAACAACCCTGGGATTGGCATGGCCCTGGGAGGATGGCAGTTCTCAGTGGCACCCACAAGCTGAGTGAGGCCAGAATTACAGAACTCTGCCTCATTGGTCATGGGCTTCAAAGTTGTCCCGGTGCCACTGGTCACAATGAACTTAGGCAATACAGCCTACCCATAATTGGTGGACAGGATAACTCTTAAAAGGCATTCCCAGAAAAAGTCAGTCTTTGACAACTTGATTTAAGGCCTGTAATTTCCAATGTGCAGTCATCAATGCATGACTACAAAAATCAAGATTAGGGAAGTATGACATCATACAAGAGATAAAATACATTGCTACTGACCAATTCCAAAACAGTAGAGCTGGAAAAAAAAGAAGTAGAGCTATATGGATTTCATGGCAAGGACTACAAATGACCAGAAAAGTACAAAAATGCAATCAAGAAAGGAAAACCATAAGTGGCTAGACTAAAATGCAATAGAGATTAAATGAGAAAAGAATAAAAGTCTTGGAACTCAAAAAACACAGCAATAAAATGGAAAACACAATGAAGAAGCATTAATTGCAAAACTAAGCAGAAGAAAGATCATGTAAAATTTAAAGACAGGATATTTGAAAATATATACAGTTAGAAGAAAAAAATTCAAAAGAATAAAATGACATAAAAAAGCTTACAGGAAGCATGGGATAGTATCACAAGGGTAAATTTCAGAGTCTCAAGGATTTAAAGCAAAGAAAACAAAACAAAATCCCTTTCATTTAAAGTTATGAGATTTAAAGAAACAATAAGAGAAAATCTGCTAAATTCAGAGAGATCCAGGTACAGATCAATGTCTCTAGTCAAATGTCAAATGTCTCTATCAGATTCAATTTCAACAACACTACCTTAGGACATATCATAATCAAACTGTCAAAATTCAAAGACAAATAGGTCCTGAAGGCAGCTAGAGAAAGGAAGCAAATAACCTTCTGGGGGGTCCAGTCTGCTAGCAGCCGATTTCTTAGCAGAAACTTTACAAGCCAGATGAAAGATTACAAATTTAAAGTACTGAATATAAAAGCCTGCCAACAAAGAATACCATATCCAATAAAGCTATTCTACAGAAATGGAGAGATAATTTCCCAAAGAAATTTTTTTATTAATTCATTGTCTGCAAACCTTTAAAAAAATGCAAAAGGACAGGCACTCATGGATCAGGCCAATAATCCTACATACTCAAGAAGCTGACTGGACCTTAGGTCAGCCATGGCAAAAATGTTCATGATAACATGTCTCGGTAGTAAAAAGCTGGGCTTGGTGTTGTATGCCTGTCATCCCATTTACGATGGGAAGTGTAAACAGGAAGATGTCAGCCCAGGTCAGTCAAAGCAAAAATCAAGATGTTATATCAAAATAAGCAGAGCACACAGGGCTGGAGGCATGGGTAGAGAACCTTTCCAACAAGAACAAAGTTACTAGTTCAAACCCTAGTTCTGTCCCCTCCTCACTAACCAAACACAAAAAGAAATACAAAAACGTATCCTCAAGCTGAAAGAAAAAAAGTACTCAAAGGTAAATACAAATATTTGAAAACACAAAACTCACTGAAAAAGAAAAAGTCAAATTCAGAATACTAAAATATAGTAACAATGCAAATCATTCATATCTTTAGTATGAAGGCTAACAGACAAAAGTTTTATATTGACTTGTTAGAAGGTATACAATACAAAAAGATGTAAATGATAACATTTAAGATTAAAATTGTGGGGAAGACTAAAAGTATATGTGCCTGTGTAATCAAAGTTAAATAGCAATCAGTACGAGATAAATTGTGGTATTATATGTTATTTGTAAAACTTGTGTTTGTCATAAAGAAAAAATTATAATCATATATAACAAAAAGCAATAAAGTAAAATACAGCATTAGGGAAAATCACCTAACTACAAAGAAAGGTAATAAATGAAAAGAGGGGAAAAAATAAAGAATGTGCTTAAAAGATTGTACTTTTTTAAAAAAAATCCATAAACAGGAAAATAACAAATGACAGTAGTAACTGTTTACCTCAATAACTACCTTGAATATAAATATAGTAGTTTATTAAATCAAAAGAGAACAAGTAGGTGAGTAGATTTTTTTAAAACTTTAAACACTCAATTATATCCTATCCACTCACTGTACTTGCAAGAATACACAGAATGCCCTTTCACTAACAACATGCTATTTCCTGAAAAAGATCCTAACTCCAAATCTCTCCTCATTACAATAGCAGGTATAGGGAACCAAAAGTTACCACCCCAAAATACACCTACAGAAGACCAGAGCCTGATACTCTGAGGTGACTTTTTGAATGAGGATTATTTTTAGCTCTTTAAGAATTTATACAGGAGAAACTCTGGAAATAGAATATGTTCCCCTTTTATAAGGGGAATTGTTTACATTTATAAAAGAAATCTCCTATAACAGGTTGAGATATTGCTTGTTTGTTTGCATGAGGACGTTGAACCCAGGGCTTCATGTATGCTAAGCAAATAACTTACCCCTGAGCTACATCATACATCACATCCTGCCTATTGCTTGGCTCTTAATGAATCAAACACAGTAAAACTGGTGGATGGAACTTCCATGAATAGATTTTAAAAAGATTCTTGACTTATCTTCTGACGTCTTCTCCTTGTTCATTCTAATAGAGAAAACTACCCCGTAAAAATATGAGAATGACCTCTGACCATCAACCAACAAAGATCTGAAGCCCTAAATTCAACCACCCATAAGGAAGGGACTCCTGCTAACAATGACTGTGAGTTGGGAGGTAGATCCCCGCAGGCAAACCTTGACATTATGTACTGAGGCCCCAATCAATATTTTGATTGTCCTCACACAGCTGTGTGAAGACACTTTTACAGAAGACCCAGCTAAGCTATGCTCACTTCCTAACTCAGAAACAATATATGATAAGAACTCTTGTGTTATTTCAAGTCATTAAATTTTCAGGCAGTTTGTGATACAAATAGATAATTGATTGGAAACAGCCCAGCCAAAATGACTGCTGCAGAAGTCAGATCAACCCACTCCCCAACCAAAACTCATGCTAATCCCATTTGGAATAAATGCCAAAATGCTACAAATGATTGCCAAGTTGATCATGCCTGATCATACCTATGTGTAATCAGGGACCGTCTTCAGTCTCTGACTTTATTTCCTGAGTCTCCAGTGTATGCTCCACAGTGACCTCTTGACTATTCCAGTCTGAAGGCACGATCCCTTACCAAGTCTCTGCAGTTATTCTTCCATCTGTTTGGAAGACCTTTCTCTAGGTACCCATACAATTTACCTCTATACTTTTTAGTCTCTGCTCAGAAGTCTTTTTTATCAATGAGGCCTTCACTGATCTCCTTATAAAGTAGCAGTGATTGTTCTCACTATTGCTTTCTATTTTCTGTTCCGATTTCATTTTTCTCTTCATTTATCATAACTTTCTGGTACTTTCACTTGTCTACTTCCTATAATGTCCTTCTCTGCTATCAAAGTAATATCTCTAAGAAACAAAACACTGGCATATCTGCTGGTGTACCCTTAACACTAGAACAGAGCATATAAATACTCAGTAAATATTTGCCAAATTAAACATTTGGACTTCTGATTCGTTAGCACTAGAATTGGTTTGCATGACTGTTGTAAACATTAAATGGGGGGAAAATGAGAATGGTGCAAGACTTTTCTCAGATGCTACCAAGCACATATTAAATAAATAATCATAGGAATATGAATTACCATGAACACTTTACCCTTGGTTAGGAGATGGGGAAAATTATAATTCAATGCTATTATAAACTAGTAATTTTTCACATAAAGCAAAAAATCTGTTCCATAATCACAGACTGTACCCCTAACCTTGGTTAATCATCTTGCAAATGCATGCGATTAGTCACAATGGGTAATGCGAAAAGGGGTGCCAGTGGCTAGAGCAGCATAATCCATCACCCACACAGGGGAAATAACTCAAATTCCGTGTCCTACTAATGGAGGGTCAGTAGCATCAATTTTGTATTTGAAGGGCAATCCAAACCAAATTCTCTAAAAATGCACCAAAATTTGGATAACCACCCTGCTAAAACTAGCATTCTCTAGCAAAACAACAGATTTCCCATGAAAAGAATTTGTTGCAGCAACTGACTTAAAAGCATAAGAACAAACCATGCAAGACAATCTTGTTAGTTGTTTTGATGGAACTTCAGAATGTATGGCTATTTAAGGGGACAGCATTTTATCAAAATGTCAAAAAAAATCTTATTCATGTCTTTATGGAACCTAATAATTTGCTTCAAATTGCTCTTCACTTCAGATGCCATATACTGAAAACAGGTGGAAAGGTAGGATGTGTAGTCTAATGTGCTATTATCATTGCATCAACCCTATGATGTGATTTTTTTTAAGACTGCAAGTTGAATATAAAAAATGTATAAGAACAAGAATCATGAATTCTATTCACTTAGCTTTTTCAACTGAGTTGAGTGAAAAAAAGTCTCAGAATAGGCCTTTTGTTTAAGAAACATTGCTAGCAGGCATTAGAACACTAAAATACTTATATTTGGTCTCCTTCATTTTAGAAAAGTCCAATTTTTTAAAAAGGGAGTTCTAGACCAAGATAGTGGAGAAGATAATGAAAAAAGCACACAGCTTCTTTAAGTGGATTTAAGTCTCTAAGACCAAGCAAATTATGTCCTCAGAAGCTGAAGGAATTTGGAGATGGAATCTCATCCCTGTTATTTAGGATGAAGAGTGGTATCGAAGTCAGAAAATTGAAGGTAGCTCTATTCTACTTTTTTTAAGGTAGCTCTGTGTCACTCTGATTTTTTAAGGTATAAACCATATGAAACTTTTCAAGTGACATAAGCATAGTCCAAGAATAGATGCAAATTCCTTTTAAACATTTACAAAATGGTTATGCAATGGTTATGCATCAAGTGCTTTTAAGGTCTAAATGAAACGAGTTTGCATTTGTTGTTTTTTTCAGTTTATTATGGGTTTTACTTTTCAGAAACAGTAAGTTTGGTAGAAAAAGCTTCCTGAGTTTTAGAAAAGACTCTCTCTCTCTCTCTCTCTCTCTCTCTCTCTCTCTCTCTCTCTCTCTCTCTCTCGCTCGCTCGCTCGCTCGCTCTCTCTCGCTCTCTCTCTCTCGCTCCCCGCCTTCCTCTCTCCCTCTTTTCCCTCCTTTCCTCTACCCTTTCTCCAAGATATGCTCTTGCTATCTTTGCACAGTCTGGGGGCTAAATGGATTCTTTTGACTGTACAAAATTTGACCTTTTGAATGAACCAAGGCAATTCTTAGGAACAACTTTTGAAATGAATAGACTTTATGAAATATTTGAAACATACACAAAAATCAGAATGAACAATTTATGCTAAAGGGCATATTCATCACCCCATTTCAAAATTATCTATGTTGAGGTTTATTTGATTTGATTTATAAATCCTGTACCCCAACTTCCTCCAGATTGTTTGAAACTAGTATCAGAAAAACATACTGTTTCAGTCATTATTACTAAAGATGGTCTTAACACAGAGGCAAAGAACATATACCAACAAAAGGTGAACACAGTAGTTATATAAATTTCAATGTTAGCAAACATGCAATCCTGCTCAAACATATATTTTTACTAATATTTCTTCTTGTAAGCCTCAACACTGTATACTATATTTTTTACAAGTTGTCAAATTATCACTATAATAGACTTTCAAAATCCATGTTTAAAATTTATTAGGACTGTTCAGGAACAGTCATAGATCTCTACATCTTATGGTATCACTTGATCTCAACCATTCACACAGCAGTGAATTCCCAGAGGATCAGCACCAAGAGTCCGTATAATAAATGAACATGAAAACAAGAAAGAAGACATTCCTGGTTATGATGTGTCAAGAAAATTAATAAAAATCCTGCACCAAAGTGACTGAGACCACTGCATTCTTCTCAAGATCACATTGACAATACAACATAGCTGTTGGTATTAGAAGTTGTCTTTTAAGTGTTGAAGGAGAATTTATACTTTATCCTGTAAGGAGATCAGCACAATTGGCCATGTCTCACTCTTCTAGAAAACTAGAAGCATAATATTTCTCAGTCAAAACAATCTTTAAAATATCTTGTAGAAAATGTGCTCCTCAAATGTCACTAAATGTAACCTTTGGATGAGAAAACACTAAGCTTGCATTGTACTCATACATTGGTATGTTGAATTGAGACCCTATGTACAACTAAAGATAATTTATAAAAATTTAAAAAGAAAACACTAAGCTTATTGCTCACCATATTAAGGGAGAGTCTTGTTGCCATGCAGCTCATCCTAAAAGGAAAATGGATTTATTGAACATCACAACTTTAAGGTATATTTTTCCAGAATAAAAGGTATTATTAAATCGTGCCGTTATTCAAATACAACAGCCCAAGACTGGTTAAGAACAGCAAGACATTCATCGTGCTCCAAGCTATTAGTTACCTGTTAGTGCTTGTAATGAAGGATGGATGGGTATTCGATTAAGTTATATCATACTATTTCAAAACAATGAAATAGTAAAGTCATATTATGGTACACAATTAGCTGTAACAGAGTAAAAGAAGTAGGCATTCTAATTCATTTGCTCAAACTATGGATGATGGTTATTTGTAAAACTTCTCAACCTTCATTTTCAAATCTGAAAGTTGTCTTGGATATGTATTAAACTCTCACATAGAGATAACATATACTTATATTTATAAATAATCTATATTATGCCTTCCCTCTTTTTCCTTCCTTTCTTCCCCTGCTCTCCTCTCTTTTTTCCCTTTCTTTTCCTCTTTTCATGTGCCCACTCAATAAGGAGGAGTTAAAATTTATAAGCCAGGAAAGATTCCTTACCAGAAACTGACACTGACATTTGATCTTGGACTTCTTGATCAAATTAGAAGAATATTAATTTCTATTGCTTAAGCTACCTGGTCTATGCTATTTTGTTATGGCAATTAGAGAATAAATATAGTAACCTATAAAAGAAGTCTGTGGGCCCCTATTTGTGTATCTTTAGGCTAGTCATATTACAGAAGTACCTTTGTGGAAGATCACCTTTTGGCCTATATCTCAATGAAGAAAAGAGAAATACTCATCTCAAATCAACAGAGATTTTGTTTTTATGATGCATTTCATGGAAAACCAAAAGGCAGTCATTCAGGAAAGCAACTCCTTTTGTAATAGCCCCACAAAATACTTGGAGTTAACTAAAGAAGTGAAGGACCTCTACAATGAAAACTTTAAAAATCTAAAAAAGGAAATTAAGGCAGAATTTAAGAAGTGGAAAAGCCTCCCATGCTCCTGGATTGGGAGGATTAATATCGTGGAAATGGCAATACTGCAAAAGACTATCTACAAATTCAAGGCAATACTTATGGAATTCCAACCTCTTTCTTCAATGAAATAGAAGAAACAACCCAAAAGCTCATATGGAACAATAAAAGACCCCAAATAGCAAAAACAATCCTTAGCAGAAAGAACAGTGCTGGAGGAATATCAATACCAAATTTCAAACTTTACTACAAAGCCACAGTAATAATAAAATCAGCTTGGCACTGGCATAAGAACAGACATGAGGACCAATGGAATAGAACAGAAGACCTAGAAATGAGCCCACAGACCTATAGCCACCTAATCTTCGATAAGGGAGCTTAAAAAAATAGAATGGAAGAAAGACAGCCTCTTCAGTAAATGGTACTGGCAAAATTGGTTAAACACCAGTAGAAAACTGATTCCCATATATCACCCTGCACCAGAATCAACTCCAAATGGATCAAAGACCTCGAAGTCAAAGCAGACACCCTGAAAACATTACAGAAAGGATTAGAAGAAACTCTAGGGTTCCTTGGCAAAGGCCGAAATTTTCTTAATAAAGACCCAGAAACATAACAAATCAAAGAAAGCTTGGACAAATGGGATTGCATGAAATTGCAGAGCTTCTTGCATGGCAAAGGACATAGTTAGCAAGATCAATAGAAAACCTATGAATTGGAGGAAGATCTTCATTAGCCATACAATGGACAAGGGTCTCATATCTAAAATATACTTAGATCTCAAAAAACTAAATCCCCCAACAACAAATCCTGCAAGAAACATATGCCTGATAAATAAAGACTTAAAGACTTCTCTGAAGAGGAAATAAGAATGGCCAATAGACACATGAAGAAATGCTCAACTTCTCTAGCCATAAAAGAAATGCAATCAAAACAACATTGAGATTCCACTTCACCCCAGTTAGAATGGCTATAATCAAGAACTCTAATAACAACAGATGCTGGAGGGGATGTGGCCAAAAAGGAACTGCATTGTTGGTGGGAGTGTAAACTTGTTCAACCTCTTTGGAAAGCAGTATGGAGGTTCCTCAAAAGACTCCACATAGAGCTCCCCTATGACCCAGTAATCCCACTTTGGGGCATTTACCCAAATGATCACAAACGAGGCTATACTAAAGCTACCAGCACAACTATGTTTATCGTAGCATTACTCACCATAGCTAAGATATGGAATCATCCCAGATGCCTCTCAGTAGATGAATGGATCAAGAAAATGTGGTATATATACACAATGGAATTCTATGCCTCCATCAGAAAGAATTGCCTCATTAGTTAGGAAATGGAAAGACTTGGAAAAATTATATTAAGTGAAGTAAGCCAGGCCCAAAGAAACATAGGTCCCATTGTTTCCCTTATTTGCAATAACTATTATAAGTCTAGGACAAGCAAAAAAGGTCAAAAGCTATGTACATATGACCATATAAGATGATGTTAAGTGAAATGAACCCTAAGATAGGGACACAAGTTGTTTTTTCTTTCTTGCTATTGTTTTTAACGTATCTAAAATGTAATATGTAATTTTTTTGTTTCTTTTGTATGTTCTTCCACCATGGTATAACCCCTGTTTTCACTGTATTTGATCTTGGTACCATGCATCTTGTATATACGTTTTTCTAATTTGGGGAGAGGAAGGGAAATGACAAAATGCTGAAACAAGGATACAGATTGACCCATTGTAACAATGAGATGCATAAGACACTATGTTGAAAATGAAATTTGGGTGGGGAGCGAGAGGGGAGTTGGGGAGGTGGGGTAGAAAGGGATGGTAGGGGGAAAACAAAGGAGGAGATAACTATGCTCAATAAGAAATGTACCCATTACCTCATTCATGTAATTATAGCTCCTCTTACACTAATTTTACAATAAAAAACATTTTTTAAAAGGCAGCCATTAGAATCTAAGTGTAAACCAGATGGAAGGAGCTTGCATGACCTCATTATTTAAATATATGTCAAGTAGCCTAGGACAAATAAAAAAATGTGACAAGTATAAAAAAAAATTGTGCCATACTCTAACTTAAGATAGTATCAGTCCACGGTCATCTCAGGCTAAGGTCTACTAAGCATTCAAAATGCAACTCAAAAATTCACATTGATTTTATAGTCTGATACCAAAAGAAGAACTTCCTGGATTAGATTCCTTCTCAAAAATGGCTCTAAGTACTTATAATTACACTTCAAACATCTGCTGCAACCATCACCACTCCGTGCTGCTTTTTGAAACACTTAGATTGACAGGCCCCATCTTTGCTGACAACAGTTCTAATTCAACCTCAGCTTGAGTTGAGGAAATTTATAGTTGGGAGCCTTATCTGAGCTGTCACCATTGAGTCTTATCAACACCAAGCAAATGACCATTCCTGGATGGTACAGACTACTAAGATTGCCCCATACAAGAATGCTTGAGGAATTGGATTCAATATTTACCCAATTCCACCCCCACCCCACCCCCAAATTGAATTTTCTGAATTACTTCTTGAGGGAGGAGGTCTAGGAGTGATAACACAGGGAACTCCTGCAATAACGCTCCTCAGCAAGAGCAGGGGTCCATCTGCCATCTGATTTTATGAAGCCCACAAGTTTGTCTGGTTTTGTATGTCTATATGGTCAGGGAGAAAACTCCATGAGAAGAATCTGAAATTATAATTCCAGGTGAAAATGAAATGCAAATCTAATTTCAATAAAGGTTAATTGGAACAGACATGCATTCGTCCATGTATGTGCTGCTGACTGCCATTTTCACCACACTATTTGCAACTGAGACCACAGAGCAGGCAAAGGCTTCCCATGCTTACCCGGTGGCTCTTTGCAGTTTCCTGACTCTTGCTCCAGCATACTGGAAACAAAGAAAACTCCATCTGAAAGTCAGTCTTCATGCTTTTATGTTTTAAACGAGAGTAAAATTTTCTTTTAGAAATACCAGCAGGCAAAAGTTAGCCCTGAGTCAATGACTTATGTATAAGATATTGTTCCATTATAACAAGGACCATCAAATACTATGGAGAACTCCTCAGATGCCATCAGCCAAGGAACTTTTGCTTTTCTGCTCAAGAACTAAGCAGAGATGGAGAAAATAATCATTCTCCTTTAGATTCTGCAACAGCTGAACAAAATTCAGATATAAGTCTTGTAGGAATTGGTAAGTCAGAAGCGAACTCACAGACAGCTTGGTGGAAGGATGTGTTAGCTCAGGAGCAGAAGCAAAGGCAGGGAGGTGTGGCACATGCAGGAAAGGTAATTTTGTGCATCTGATATTAGTAACACTTCTTCACTCCCTTGGTGTTTAAATTGGTGTTCGGCTCCTCCTAAAGGCAATTTCAGAATGGTTCATTTACATCAGATACTTCTCTTGATAAGCAAAGGTTTTCTCAAACCAAACTTGTGACAAAGTAATCTCATTAACTGTACAAAAAAGCAGAACTCAAATGATCATAGGAATTTATCAGTGGACTCTCATTAATTCATTATTTGCTATAAAATGCCAGCAATGGGATTTATTTCATCCTCTGGACACCGTTTCTAGCTAGTTGCTGTTTTTTCTACTTCTCTGCCTCTTTCTTGAGGATGGATGCCAGTTAATCCCTATTCCTTCTGAAGTCTAATTTTTCTACTTAGGCAATCTCATCCATATCTGTGGCTGCAAATGATATTTATATAATCTGACTAAAAAGAAAACTAATCTCCAGCCCTTACTAAAAAGTCTGCTTACCATACTGCCAGTCAACACGGCTATTGGATTATCTAAAAGGATTTCAGATTCATTATCTCCCCAAACTCGGGAATCTCCCATGCAAGGTGATCTTTCTCTACTTCCTGTCATCATGAATGGTATCTTGATCCACTTAGGAAAACAAAACCATAGGGAGTCATTTTGACACCTCCTTCTTGAGGTCTCCCTCAAGTCGTCCATTCATCCAACCACTAAAATGATTTTGTGTTTTCTCAAATACCGTAAGTATCTAATCTATCCACTTTTTCTTATCCCAGTTTCTGCAGTCCTACATTAAGCTGTCGGAATTTCTGGTCTATGGCTATAGACTTCTACCTGTCACCCAGAATCCATTCTTGTCATTCCTCTCCATTCTCAATGCAGGGAACAACACATACAGAACATGTAGCATTTATTGTGTCTTCCCCTGCTTTTAATCCTTCAATGGCTTCCAAATTCTATGTATTATTAAGGGGAAAAACAACTTACAAATTTGCTTTCTTGTTTGAGTGCTAGGTATGGAACTTGGGGCCTAAACAGGCTAAGTACGCACTCTCACTGAGTATTATTACCCTACCCAAACCAGCAATCTTAATTAACAAAGCCATGACCCCTGCTCCTGGTGGGTCTTATCTTTGCCTATAACATCAATCTCAATGGAAGTTCTCTACATGTCAGTGCCCAGGTCTTTTTGCATTGCCGAATGTTCCATTTTCTTTCCAATTATAGGGAACTTCCACAAGCTATTCCTTCTCTCAGGCTTCAGCTAAAATATCACTTCCTCAAAATCTAACTACCTGGAAACCACTGACATTCCTTAAAGATAGCTTCTAAACATCAAAAGGGCTTTCAGAGTATCCCATCCCTCACTGCTGAGAAAACTTCTCTATCCCTTCCCTAATTTAGTCACATTTTCCTCCCAGCGACCTGAGCTAATTTTGACAGGCTATTTTTTAAGAGCAATTTTGGTCAACTCATTAAAAAAAAAATACTCCCCAAGGCAATGGGGACCTTCTTTATATTGCATAATGAAGGGGCTTCCTTGAAGGGGTATGGTTTGTGGTCATTTGCCATCTAGTAATGCTAGAAATTGTGAATGATGATGGTTTACTCTGTGTATTTTTAAAACCTGTGGATCTTTTTATTAAAAACAAACACGCAAAGTTCCTTAAAATCAAGATTTTGTTAAAAGGAGTACACAATGTCTTCTCTTTAGCAACAACCCTTTTCTCAGAAGCAAAGTATTCATTAACATTAGTTTATATATCTTACAGAAATACCGTCCCTGGCTTTTCTTAAGTCTTCATTGCTTTCTTTTGTGCTTGGCCATAACCAACTGTATTAAGCTTATTAGTGGGCATATATGTTGTATTTAGTCTTTTATCATGACAAAACTATGCACTATTATTGTGTGCTCTCCCTGGGTACATACAGGTACTGTGCTGCAGGAAAAATTTCTAGAAATCACACATCTCTATCAAAAGTATCTGCTGTTATCTTTTGGAAGGGGCTACCAAATATTCTATTAAATAGTTACATAGGTATGGATTGCTTTCAGCTACATAATGGCTTCCCTATATTTGGAAGTCTAAATACTATCTGGTCTTTTTCCCTCCAATTTGATAGACAACAAAATTTATATGTTTTGGTTGATAGGTTGGTTTGTATGCTACTATTTTATTTCTTTAGCAACAGGTAATGCTGAACAGCTTTTCTGTGAACTAGCAATTCATCATTCATGTATTTTTCCTAAGTGGTTGAACATTTTCTTATCGATTGGTAAGGTTTATTTTTCCTTACATAGTAAGAAAATAACTGTCATATATATCAGAAATTTTATCAATTTAACTTGATTATGTTATGAGATAAAATTTATAAATTCTTACTGTGGTATATGTATATATGGCACAAATAAATCTATATTATTATAGATAGGTATAAATCTATATTATTATAGATAGGTATACATTATTTCTAAGTATGTTTTATGATTATATATACTTATATTTTAATTTTGATATCTGCTATGTAAGAGAGGGAAGCAGTCAGTTATAAAGGCTGGTAACTTTTAAATGGCCATTCTCCTTGGCTGAAGGAATTTAAAGACCCTCACAACAGTAATTAAATCAATGTTAGTTTAGCCTCCCATCTGACAACATGTAACTTAGAGGCTATAAAAAAGCCCACATCTTCATTTGATTTGTCCTCAGCACTCTTTCCTTCTTTGGAAGAGTGCTTTTTGTCAGAGTGGACTGAGTAATAATGTTCATTCATTAATTCAGTAAGTGAAGTAAATTCATAGTACAATACTTGAAGCATATTTTCAGACAAATGTTCATTATAAAACTCACAAATAATTCAAAGAATAAAGAAATTCAAACTCACCTGCAATGCAACTTTGCCATCTAGCCTTTTGTTCTTTTTCCTTCTTATCATTTTGTCCACATCATACAGTCCTAGAAAGGAGGACAGAAGACTGGAGAGATTTTTGTCTTACTTTACTATCAGTGACCTATTTGGTGAAATCCCCTGTCCTTTCCCTGTAAGAAAAAGTGATTTCTGACCAAGGTAAGTCCACTAAGGGCATCATTTCCCTACTTTTCCTCCAAAGATGTGTGACCTAAGACAGATCAATCATATCCCTCACTGGGAATGCTGGGAGACAGATATTTTTTCCTATTTATTTATTTATTTTGCTACCATTTTAAAATGAGAAGATGCTGTTGATAGGGAGCTGTTAGTGACCCTCCCATTATAGGGTAAGCAGTTATTACTAGAGAACAAAGTCAACAGTGAACTTAGAGATAGTACTGGAGCCCTGGCTTCAGATGCTGCATCTAGCTATACCTGAAACAAATTCCTATTTTCATGAACCAATGTATTCTGAGTTACATTAGTTGGAGTTATGCTGGCACCACTTTTACTGAAGTAGCTTTTGATGTGTTTTGGGTATTTTATAGTATTTCCTGGTTACCATGGTGAGATACCTGATTTTTTTTGATATTCCTCTGTTGTCCTAGGAAAAAAAGGAGGGATTAGATTCACAAAGAAACAAGATTAAAACAGAGACTATTCTCAGTTGCCTAAAGAATCAGGCTCATGTGCAGATAAGTCAGGGTGCTGCTGGAAGGATGCTAGGAAGAATCTTCAGATCAAGACTCCATATACTGCCCTTGCAGGTTGCTAGAGAAGTTCATTTTATTGTATATTTCCATCTAAAGGGACTGAGTTTTACTTAATGAAGATTAGAGAAGCTAATTAAGTGGATTTAGAATTTAATATACAGGGCTTTTTACTGCTAAACAGGCTTTGAGTAGAAGAGTAATCTCCTTGGTTGGGACTGGCTATGGAGTCGGACTGCTGGGGTTTTACCATTTATAATCTAGGAGTGATAGCATCGAACACTCAAATTGTTTGAAGGAGGAAGTGGAAATGGGAGAAACTTCAGTGCAGCCATCTGAGCTGAGCCTGAGTTCATAAAGAAAAGTTTTGCTTAGGTTACTAAACAAGGATTAAGTTGTAGCTATTTACTAGTCACAAAAAGACAAATTAGCAGCTAGAAGAATATTATTCATTTTTGTTTATTCATTATTTATTCATTCCCTCAATAAATATTTATGGAGTACCTACTGAACACCAGGCACATCATTCAAAATGCTGGGGTTACAGAAATAAGCAAGACATTGTAACTCCCTTCCCCCCACCTTAAACAATGTACATTCAGAAACATCTGTTACATTAGAATGAGTTTAGGATATGCACATATTAATGTGTGTAAGATATTTATTTGCAAAGGGATGAGGGTAACTGTGATAATTAACTGGACCAATAAGAACTCTAAAATTCAGGTTATGTAGAGATATGGGCATGTTGTGTCTTGAACTTTCTGTGTGATTGTGTCCATTTTCCATTTTGCCTTGCTGGGGGAAGTATTATCTAACAATATTCAGGACACTTATTTCACAGGAATTTCAAGATCCAGAGATGAAAGGAGCTGATACATGTAATTGCAGTGCTATTAAAAATGTTTAAAATGATATGGTATGATTCTGCACAGTGTTTTCCCAGTGGTTTCTTCTACATATTACTCTTCAGCTTCTCTGCTATGACCAGAAGGCCAGGGGCAATAATTATCCCTTAACTTTGTAGATAAGAAAATATATTTAATGAGTGACATCTCTTAGAGTGCTTAACTAGGTTTATTTTAGAAAGGCTGATTGCAAGGTCATAATGAAAGGGCTGGGATGTAGCTCAGTGGCAAATCTCTTACCTAGTATATGCAGTATCCTGAGTTTAATCCCCAGTACCAAAAAAAGAAAAGGAAAAAATACAGTTAAGAGAAGTTTATAAGGGAAAGAATTATACCTGCAGTTTCCCTAGCTCTTTGATTCTGACATTTACAGAAACCAATGATATGACCTTGGCAGGTTCAGTAATCTACCAGGGTTTCAATTTCTTCATCTAGAATATGAGACAAAAGCCAAATTCAAGTCCAACTGTCTTTTAGAAGACACCTGTTATTCACAAGTCATGCATTACAGACGTTCAATATTACACAAACTTAAATTTAATCTTCACAACATAGGAAGAGATATATGCTCCAAAAATTCACACTACTCACCCAAGATAACCCAGTTCAAGATACAGTAGCAGATTAATCTGATCTCATGACTGTAAGATAAGTATTTTTTCCCTTAAACTTTAACACTTTATCTTTTAGCATTTTTAGAATCACAAAAAAATAAACTAGTCGGGGGAAAGGAAAGCAGGAGGTGTGGCTCAAGTGGTAAAGCCCTTGTTTATTGAGTGTGAGGTCCTGAGTTCAAATCCTAGCACAGTCAAAAATAATTTATTTGTGGGCATGTGTATATATCCTCATCACACACATATATACACACAAATATCTTGATAATATAAGCTAAAAACTCTATTAGATGAAACACTAAAATGAGTGTGCTGTGGATGAAATAATATACTCAAATTTAAGCTAAAAGTTGAGTGCTTTACACAAATTTTTATGTCATAATAATAGAGGCCTATACATGAGAAAGATTTAAGCAATAGGGCTAGGAATAGAGTTCAGTGGTGGAGTTCTTGTCTAACACGCACAAAGCCCTGGGTTCAATTTGCAGTGTGTTGTCATCCTTCTCCCTATTCTCCCTCTCTCTATCCTCCCCTCACTTGCTCTTTTTCTCTATCTGTGTGTGTATGTCTCTATGTGTGATAGAATTGTCATAAATAATAGAGATTCAATGTGCTAGAAGTTCATTCAAAGTAGTAATTACTTTATTGAGAAAACAGTAAGTTTAAATATACTTTTATTTTTGGGGGTGCTCTTAGGGCTTGAACTCAGCCTGGGAGCTGTCCCTCAGCTCTTCAGCTCAAGGCTAGCTCTATACCACTTGAGCCACAGTGCCACTTCCAGTTTTCTGGTAATTAACTGGAGATAAGAATCTCAGGGAATTTCCTGCCCAGGCTGTCTTTGAACCGTGATCCTCAGATCTCAGCCTCCTGAGTAGCTAGAATTACAGGTCTGAGCCACCAGCACCTGGCTTAAATATACTTTCTTATTCTGCTCAGTTCAACAAATGGATTTTATGTTAACTGTCCTTACATTCCATGACTGCTAAATCAACTACTGTACGTATCAATTATAGTTATTAGTCAACTTAATATAACAAAACAGTTTATCTTTAATAGATAGACTCAGGAAATACTGCTGTTGGAGAAAATTAGCTGCATCCTTACAGTGGAGTGTATTTCTAAATTTTCCACACAGATTGTTGTTGTTGTTTCTGTTGTGTAATATATTTTTAGAATGTTAATCTAATCTCCCAAATTAAAATTAACTGAGGTATTTAATTTTTCTACAGAAAATATGTGTGGGGAAGGAAAGGAGATAAATAATATTTTATATAGAGCAATAGCAGTGAGATGATGTCAGACAAAGGAAAAGTAGGTAAAGTATAGCTGTGGAGAACAGAAACAATTGAAGGAATACATGAGGAAATTACTAATGCCTAGAAAAGAAATGGAAAGACTGAAGAGACATCTGTCAATCTGCCTTGCTTTCTGCCCTCAAGTTGGGGCTTAGAATGACACCAACTTTGAAGAAAATTGTGACTGAGTTCAGACCCATCTACAAATAGATGAATCAATCCAGATAGTTTATATGAATGCTGTAAGATTCAATATTCAGATGGTCTGGTCATTTGTACATTATTCCCTGTGGGTTAGCTTATCCCATCTCTTTTCTCCGTTTCTCACTGTATGCTTTCTACATTGGAATAAACTATGTGATGCGAGCATTTTAATTAGAACTGTATCAAGGTTATTTGTCCCATGAATTTCTGGTCAATTTTTGTTTAATATTTCCGTTTCATATTTATCATTGATAATAATTACACTGCAGTGGGTAAGTAAAATAGCATTTTAGAAAAGTATTTATTTAATCATGGCTGGAACTCAAGTGGCAAAGTTCTTGTCTAGTATTCAAGGATCAAGGTTCAATCCCCAGGAAAACACACACACACACACACACACACACACACACACACACACACACACACACACACACACACACACACACACACACACACACACACACACACACACACACACACACACAGAATTTGATCATCTAAAGAGAACACTTAACTATCACAGATATGTATTGCACTGATAGCAGACAAAAGAATTCATAATTCAGCAAGATAAAATCATAGTATCTTAAAACTAGTCTTAGTTCAAACTTTCATTGAACTGGATGTGAGACAGCAATTTACTAGAGGCCACTGTGTAAGTCAGAACAGAAGCTAGCACTGTCTAAAGAGGCTCCGGGCTATTTGAGATCGTACTGCTGACCCTTTCTGGGTCCTATGTAATGACCAAACACACATTCTAGCAATGCTATATAATGACTGAAAATAGAAACTACAGCTGCCACAATTAACAGATTAACAGGAAACGATACACAAACAAGCAATGTCTGTTTATTAGCATGGCTTGTTAGAGGTGTTACTAAGACATTTTAAGTGCTAGGACTTGTGGTTCTTTCTTGCTGTTAATTTGATCATTCTATTACACATTTCCACTTCATCATTGAAGACTGAACTTCAATCATTTTAAGTTAGTTGACTGTAGCTGGCAGTTTATATTCAGTTCTCTAAATGCTTAAGTCAAGAGAAGTTTTATTTCTGTAAAACTTTCTTGAAGGGAGTATAAATGCTGAATGTTGCTAGGTATTTCAGGCCTAAAAATGAGTATGATTTAAACAATTTGGATGAGCAAATGTTTTTACTTCAATCCACGTGGCAGGCACTATCTTAAATGGAAGAATATTCATCATGGATAAGGAATTTAAGAGATTTAATTGGTGTCTGCCCTTGCATTTCCTTATACTATTTAGGAATTTTGCTTGAGAATTTTTACTTTGTTTTCACAACCCCCTGCTTCACCTCCTGGTACCATGCCCACATCTAAAGCAGGAAGAATGGGAGTGACAGGGGAGAGATCTACGATTAGTGTCATTTTCATCCATCACAGAAGTTAGTTATCAAAATGATTTCTTGTCAAAAGTAGCTAGTGAGCACCCAAATTGTGACTAAAATGACTAAGAAAGTGGATTTTTTACATTAAAGGTCTTTACACTATTAGTTGAAATTCATGCAAGTTTAACCCATATGTGTTTAGCAGCTACCCTATCAGATGGCAGAGGCTTATATTCTTTATGGCTATAAGTTCATCAGCTGCTATGACAAAGAGATTACTTAACCTAAAGGAAGGATGTTTGGGAAAGGCATTTGGCAGCAACGAATAAAGTATGCCACAAAAGGTAAATAAGGTATTTGTAAAGATGATACTATACTGAGGAAATTCACAGCACACAAATATACAACTGAAAAAGAAATTACATTTAGGTTTTACAAAGGGAGATGAAAAGTGGGAATCATTTAAAAAGGGGTTAAGTGAAGTTTCCAGAAGGTCACAATCTGGTAAAGACAGAAGATGGATATATAGGAAAAATTGCTAATACTAAATATGGCTATCCATGTTTGTAATCTTTAACACATACATTTAAACACATGTAGACATGTGTTTACTATATAAATATATATATATATATATATCTACATCCATATATGCACATTGTTAATACAGTTTCTCTATTGAGAAAAAAATAAAGCATCTCTGAATATTTCTCTGGTATCTTCTAGGAGCCTTATGTGATGTGGCAAGACAGGATTTGCAGCACAGATGTGTTGGAATGTGGTCTATCTACCAACCTTAAGGCAACAGTTGACATAATACAGTTTTATAGGACTCTATGTACATAAGCATAGCTTAACAAGCAGTGTCTCAACTTCTACCAGACTGCCTTTATGGTACAACTACACACAGAGTGAAAAATCGGAAAGGTCCCATAAAGTCTCACAACTTCAAGTGGTGTGGTGGTGTTCTCAGGCCTGAAGGAGGATGAGCAGTAGATAGACCAGTTGAGCAAGAAGTGTTCCAGGGCTGGAGTCGTTTAATTCAAGCACAGATTGTGGTCTGATTAAGGGTAAGAGGATAAATTTCTCTGAGATCTTTGTAGGTAGAAAGGACTGTCTGTTACACTAGAACACAATGATAACAGGGCTCTGTGCATTCCACAGGCTTCAGCGTTGTTACTTTCCAAAGTTCTTTCTAGCTTTAAACTACCATTTGTGATCTTTAAAAACCTTTATTTTCAAAGATGGTCTGAGTGTTACCTATGCAAGAATGGCTGAAATGATTTGTTTAATAAAAACATCTCCTCTATGTTTTCTCCTTGGAACCATGGTACCAACTTCTAATGTCTTTTCTGGAGAATTCTGTACTTGAGTTAACTTTCTCAACTGCAGTAGGGAAGTTGTCAGTGCTTGTGATCAACACATTTCAGAGTAGACAAGCACGTTCACTTCAACTATAGGTTTGAAAATGCTCATAGACTCTGAGCTCACATACCAACTTATGACTATGAAAACATTAACATGTTTTTTTTTTCCTGACACTTTTTTTTGGGGGTCCAGTTGTTGGGCCTGAACTCTGGGCCTGGGCGCTGCCCCTCAGCTCTTCAGCTCAAGGCTAACACTCTACCACTTGAGCCACAGCACCACTTCCGGCTTTTTTTTTCCTGCTTATGTGGTGCTGAGGAACCGAACCCATGCGTATGCAAGGCAAGCGCTCTACCACTGAGCCACCTTCCCAGCCCCATTAACATGGTTGTTAAACCTGACATATTGCTACAGTAAGAAGTTTTTATTTTTATGAATAAAAAAAACAGTTGATAGAGCCAAAGGTTGATGATAATTATTTCATTAGGGTTCAATCTCCAAATAAATTCAAGAGCAAGTTTGCCTTCTGAAGTATATATTTATGTATATATACACATATACATATATATGTGTGTGTGTATCATATATATATATATGGATCATATATATGATTACAAGCAAACATGGGTATCTGGTAAAGCTTTCTCATGACATAGCTATATTTAATAACCTCAAGAGTTTAAAAAAAGACTATATTATTTTTACCCACTGAAACATGAAGACATATGTTGGTCAACACTGATATGGTAGGCAATAGGCATTTACATTCAACTTTTATGAAACTCAAAGAAAATGAAGTGTTCACTTCTGAACAATACATTAGTGACTTTTTTAGTGCAATATAGTTACACCAGACACCCTATAGAAAAACAAAAATCTGTTTCCTGGTGATTTACTTTTTAAGGACTGAACACAGGCTATCAGACTTCCAGTTACAACACCACAGTTACACACGTGCAACCTCAGATCTAGAGTGATTCTCTCAACTTAGTGTATTTAATTAGACAGTGCTGCACACTATTGAGTCTATATAAATCTCAAAAAATCTATATAAATCTCAAAAAGTATTGATCAAATGATCAGTTATTCAAATTTGTGTAAATGTATTGATAAAGTGGAGGTCAATTTCTCACTACTGATAAGGCATTAATAAGATCCTTGGAAAATAATCTTTGAAATAATCTTTTTCTTTTGGGATAGGGTATTGCTATGTATCGCTGGCTGGAGCTATGATAGTAGGTTGCCTGGGATGGCCTCCAACTCCTGCCTTTCTCTCCTTCTTACTCACCCCAAGGCATGTACCATCACACCTGGCTTCTGAAATAAACTTTATAGGGACCTTACACAGTATTTTCTCATGTTCTCATTTAAGAACATGCTTCCCCAGATCCTGTAATTAAAGGTCAGAAATCTCTCTTCCCAAGGGTGAAAAGTCTCCAGTGCTAGTTACCTAGAGACTTCCTACTCTAGGTTACATCCATGGGACCTGGAATCCAAGAATTGTTTTGTTTAAAATTCCCAAGGCTACTTCTATACCAGGGGCAGGCCTTTTCCCAGAATCTTCTTCTCATAACATATGAACCAAAGGGCTAACCAAAGGAGAGACTTCCGAATGTCCACTCACACATGCAACAAGTCCCTCCTTCTTGAGGGGACCTGTCCCAGAAAACAATGGCATTTGGGGAGTCTGTAGGCCAACAGCTCAGGTCTGGCTTCCACTTACATGTCATGTTTCAAAGTGGAACTCCCAGGGAGAAGAGAATTCTGTGTACATAACCAGGCGCTGCAGGTTGTTTATGAAGGCGTATTTCTCAAGGTCGAATAAAATCCGTTTTATTAATGTGATATATGCCTTGTAAACGTGAAGCACAGGGTTGATGAGCCCAGGTCTTGCAAGCGTTAGGGTGAGGCCTGCAGCCTTGATAGAACAACAATAAACTCAGCTGGGCTTTCTGGGCCGGTTTGCTCCCTGCTCCCACTCTGGACCATCTGAGCTACCTTCTGGCCCAGGAGAGAAACTTCTTTCCCAAGGCCGCCATGCCAGCCGGGAGTCAAGCCCCCTCTGCTGAAGGCCAGAAACTGCTTGATGTTTGCTTTATTGGGGTGTTTGTTTCTAGGGCAGGTAGGAGGTAGGGGGAGAAACCTGTCTCCTGACCCAGGTGCACACCACACAGAGACCTTACCCAAGTGCGGCAGGAAGGTGATTGCTCTCAAAGTAACTTGGTTTCCAGCACTTTCTCCCTGGGCTCAGGTGAAGGAAATTCAGTCCTCCAGTCCCCAGTGCTCCTCAGGCCCAAGAGGCAAGTTCCTAGGGGCGCCCAGGGCGGCTCTGTCTGCTGGGGGGGGGACTGCGAAGGGAGATGCTGGGCTGGAGTTGGGATCCCTAGAACTTCCTTCCACAAGCACCACACTCTCCGGGCCCTCAGCGAGCGCGGCCCTGGTACACACCTCCGGGCGCGCTAGGCCAGGTCACCGAGCGCGACCACGCCTGCTCGGGGGCGGGGCTGGGTCGCGGCGTTGGGGGCGTGGCCGGCCCGGATTGGGCGGAGCTTGTGGGCTGGGGGGCCAGATGGGGGCGGGGTCTCTGCTAGAGGCGTGGCCTGGACTGGGGGGGCGGAGCGCGACGGGCGAGGCGGGGTCGAGCAGAGCCGGGCCGGGCGGGGCCCGGGGAGGAGAAGGCGGCGCTCCCGCTGGACTGTGCAGCGGCTCTGGGGACCCAGCGGCCGTGACCCCGAGGCTCCAGCGAGAGGCCGAGCGGACAAAGAAGCATGTCGGCGCCGAGGAAGGCCCGTCCTCCGGCTGCCATGAGGCTCCGCGCCCCGCGGGGTTCGCCCGGCGCCCTCGCCCGCCCGCGCTCCGGAGCCGCCCGCTAGGCCAGTGTGCCGTCCGCCCGTCCGTCTGTCCGCCCGCCCGCCCGCCCAGCGCTCGGGCCCCGCAGGCCTGGCCCGCAGCATGGAGCCGCCCCGGGGCCGCGCGCAGCGCCTGCTGCTGCCGCTCGCGCTGCTCGCCGTGCTGGGAGCGGGCGGCGGGGGCGTCGCGGCGCTGCCCCCGGGCTGCAAGCAGGACGGGCGGCCCCGCGGCGGCGGCCGGGCGGCGGGCGCCGTCGAGGGGAAGGTGGTGTGCAGCAGCCTGGAGCTCGCGCAGGTCCTGCCCCCGGACACGCTGCCCAACCGCACGGTCACGCTGTGAGTAGCCGCGGGGCGCGCGCTCCTCCCCACCCCCTTTCCCGTTTGCCGCGGCGGCCAGGCACCCTCGAGCCTTTGTGTGGCTGGAGCTGCGGGCCGGGGTTGGGGTGGGATGGAAGGGGGTACGCAGGGTTCTCGGGGTGGGGGGGCGGGGTGGCCCGACGAGCCTCCCCCCGGCTTCGCTAGTTTTGCAAAGTTAAGTTTTCGGGTTCCCCGGCGCGGCGCTGGTGTGTCTGCGCCGGGCCACGTGAGGATGCGAGTACACACGCTCGCTCGGGGCCGAGTTAAAGCCCATTCATCGGACTGGCGCCGCGGGCGGACGCCGGGGCCCTCAGGACCGCCCCCGGCCCGGCCCCGGCTCCCCCCCCCCGCCCCGGCCCCGGCCCCCCCCGCCCCCGCCCCCCCCCCCCCCGGCCCGGCCCGGCCCCGGGCCGCCTCCGGCTTCTTTGTCAACCAAGTTGTGTCTAGATCGCTTTTCGCAGGACTGTGTGGACGTCCCCCCCTTACCCCCCAGATATGGGATCCCCACCCCCGGGATTCTCCCCCCCCCCTCGTTTGTGATCTCAGTGTCAGGACACCTACACAGTACACTTTTCACCAGATGGAGCTGTGTGGAAAAGAGGGGAGGAACAGGCGAGGAAAGTGGTGCACCCGGCTTCCGGGCCCTCGTTCCCAGCTGCTCGCGTGGAAAAGCCAAGAAGTTCAAGAACTGAACTTTTCTAACTCCAGGAGACTCTTGCTTTTCAGACTGACTTTCCCCCTGGAAGGAAAGTTTTGGTTGCTGCTGTTTGTTGTTTGTTTTGGTCATTCACCGTGCTTAGGGCTCAGAGTCTAGCCTTTATTCTATTTTTCTTTTTGCAGGCGCTATTCTGCCAACTCTAGCTGAACATTTTGGCCCTGGTGACTAGATTTGTTTTTAAATTTTTTTTTCCTGAACGATGAATTGGTTTGGAAAAGTCTTTAAGTGTTTCTAATGGATATTTTGTCAGACTGAAATATGAGTCCCCAGGCTCCTTGTTTCTCTGACGTTGTTTTGGTTGGTTTCCTAAAAAAGAATCAAGGCTACCACTGGGAAACCCTGAAGTCAGGGCGCTGCGTGATTTATGGAACAACTCAAAAATGAGGCTTGGAATACAAATTCAGCAGAGGATATATAGACGAAAGTTATAAATCCAACACCTTTGTTTACTCTTCATTTCCATTTCTTAAATTAGGAAAGCTTTTACCCTGGAAAATTGCGCATGAGTGATGGGTCTGTCTGTTTATGGTGGCTTGAGGATGACTCGTTTTTTTATTTTGTTTGACTCAGTGACCAACCAGCATGTTATAGTTCTTTCTTGCACAGTTGCTTTGAAGTGGAAACTTTGGGTATGGGACTTTTAATTACAGTATGAGTTTAGTGAAGAAAAAAAAAACGACCCAGTTGTTCCTTGGAAGTCTGCAAAAATTAGTCATCTTGCAGTGACTTTGTAAACATTTTAGGTTCTGGGTCAAGCACAGAGTGCACTACATTGATTCCTGTTAAGGTCCAGTTTTTTGGGAAATGTCAACAATTCCAGCTGCTTTTGATTAACTAATTGTAAGTTGTTGATTTTGCTTTGCAGGAAAAAAAAATACTATCTACCTATCTATGTATGCTATGTAGGAAATCACATCTTAGCCTATTATCAATTGAACGATTGTCCTAAGTTTTTTGTGAGCTAAGATATAATTTCCTTTGACATGTCATTTAAATCCTTTTTCTTAAATCTGAGAGTTTTTTGGATGAAAATAAGATGAATAAAATTCATTTAATGAAAGGAGATAGTTTATTAAGAGATACATGAAATCTGTTAAGTTAGATGGAAGTTCATTCCTGATCATTCTGGCCTGGTGGAGGCATTTTTACTGTATGAGGAATCCAGCTCAGTATGAACCAATGGTAGGTCCAGTTTCCTCTAGTTATTTTGTGCCTGGGACCTTCTGTTAGATTCTTTCTCTTCAGTTCTCATACTTTCCCCTCTTTTTCCCTGCTATCCTAATACTTAATTGAACTTGTTTTTAGCTGAGTGGCTCCTTGGAATAGGTCTCATGTTGAAGATTGGACTTGTTGTGTAGGACTTGTCTTGTTGTATAGGACTGCTCTTCATAACCACAATCTTGCTGAGTTGCAGGAACAGATTTATTCTTCTACATGATGGAGTCCAGAGTTTAGAATCAAGATGTCAGCTGTACCAAGCTTCTTCCTTCAGCTTCTGATTTTCCATTATTAGGTTTGTGATAGTATGACTCCACTCTGCATTTGGTGTTCTACCATTTAAGACACACTTCTGCCTCTAGCTTTTTGATGGTTGGTTGGAGATAAGAGTCTCTTAGAAGTTGGCTACCAGTGACTCATGCCTATAATAGTAAACTACTTGCCTGTAATGTTAGCTACCCTCCTGTAATCCTAATTACTCAGGAGGCTGAGATCCTGGTTTGAAGCCAGCCCAGGCAGGAATGGAATGTCAAGACATGCTTAGCTCCAATTAAATGCAAAAAGCCAGAAGTGGGAGCAGTAGGTTACAAAGCTAAGGAACAGCACCCTGGCCCTGAGTTCAGATCCTCAGTGCATGCACACACACAGAGTCTCTTGGATTTGTTTGGTCAGGCTATGTTTAAACTGTCATCCTCGTATCTCAGCCTCCTCAATAGTTAGGATTATAAGCATGAGCTATCTGTACCTGGGATTATAAGCCTGAGCTATCTGTACCTGGCTGCCTTCCTTGAGTGTCTTTGTGGCTCAAGTCATCTCTTCTCTCATGATACCAGTCATTGAATTTAGAGTTCACCACAAGGTCCTATTTGCAAAAAGTAAAGAAGAGACTGGCAATTAGGACTTGGGGATATGTGTGTGTATACATATATAATATATGTATATTATATATACATACATGTTTACATATATTTATATTATATATATATATATACATATATTTGTATATATTTCTTTGTGTGTGGGGGGGATACTATAATTCACTACAGGATAGAAATAAAATTATGATTCAAGGCTAGGGATGTAGTACAATGGTAGAGTACTCCCCTAACATGCACAACTCCCTGAGTTTGACCCTGCATAAGCAGTCTTCATGATCTCCAGGAAATTGCAGGTATTTGGGAGGAGAAATTACAAATATAGGATGTACATATAGCAAAAAGAACCAAGAGGACAACCAAGGACTTGGGAGCATAGTTGGTGTAGTTGATGAGCTGAATACCCTGAGCTAACCCTAAGGAATGAAAGATAGCAATAAAGAAAACAGAAAAGGGACAAGGAAAGGAATGGGAGGAGTTGGAGTGGGGGATTCAGCATGCCCAGGCTTGCAGAGACCAGTGTTCAGATGGGATGCTTTGAAGTGGTCTTTTTAGAATATCCAGAGCAAGGGTCCATGTGGACAGAGAAGAGAGGGCAGGCTCCTTGATTGGAGTGTGTGTGTGTGTGTGTGTGTGTGTGTGTGTGTGTGTGTGTGTGTGTGTGTGTGTGTGCGCGCGTGTGTGTGCGCGTGTGCGCGTGTGCGTGTGGTTGTGTTGGCACTGGGGCTTGAATTCATGACTAACTTTTTCACTCAGGGCTGGCCCTATTCCACTTGTACTATACCTCCACTTCTAGATTTGTTGCTGGTTAATTGGAGATAAGAGTTTCATGGACTTAACCTGTCTGAACTGACTTTGAACCTCCATCCTCAGATCTCAGCCTCCTGAGTAGCTAGGATTACAGTCATGAAACCCGTGCCCAGCTTCTGTTATGAGTTTTTAATGGTTTTAGGTGTGGCTAAGGGTTTTCTGTGAGTTTTCATGTAGTGCAGGGAGACAATCAGTTGGTGAGATTGGGAAGATGCAAAGAAAGGATAAATTTCTATTTGGCTATTCTATTTCTATTCAGCTGTGTTAGCTCATTTCTGTAACTGTGTGTACCAGAAGCAGAAATTCTTGAATCTGTTTTCTCAGGCTCTCATGTATACTTTTTTCAAGGGTTAGATAGCAACTCTCATTTTTGCATGCAAATTAAACGAAGATATACCTGCAATTAATCATTTCTGCAGAAAGATAAATTATTTACTATGCCTGTTTTATATGCAACATTGCCTGCAACTTCATTAATAGAAAGTGTACTTTCCTATGTGGGTTTCCTATGTGTACTTTCCTGCAGTTGTTTTCTGGTGATTCTAGACAAAATAATAATTTTCAAATTACTTCCAGTTTGTTAAGAAATATAAGGATGAAGTCTCCGTTTTTCTCAGATGATTTGACAGAACAGTTCATGAATTAATGTTTTTATTTATAAACAGTTAAATTTGTTTGCTGTGAAAGAACTGTTAATTATTTGGACTTTGCTGGTATAGACCAGTACCAGGCATAAGAAATGTGTGAGTTGGGGCTGGGAAGGTGGCTCAGTGGCAGAGTGCTTGCCTTGCATGCATGAGGCTCTGGGTTCGATTCCTCAGCACCACATAAACAGAAAAAACAGAAGCGGCGCTGTGGCTCAAGTGATAGAACACTCGCCTTGAGCTGAGGGACAATGCCCAGGCCCCAGAGTTCAGGCCCCAGGAGCAGCAAAAAAAAAAAAAAAAAAAAAGAAAGAAAAAAAGAACAAAAAAGAAATGTGTGAGTTGTTCAGAAATATGGACATTTGTGGAGATGATTTGTACTGTAGGAAGCGAACTCTGAGGGTGCAGTTAAAGGATATCTGTAAGTAGTAAATATGATGAATGAGGTAGAAGTCTGTGGGACTGTCAGTGGGAGAGTTTTTCTTTTCCTTGAGGAGTGAAGAACAGAGTGCAGCCTGTAGGAAGGGGGAGTTTGGACTGGAGGGTAAAAGGCCTGCTGGGTAAGGGGAAGAATTGCCCAGTTGGACTGGAGGGACTGTATTGGGCCACTGATGGGAGGGCTACCTAGGGGACATAGGTAGGCCTGCATAGGGTCTCTCAGAGGCTTGTTGGATTGGAACCTTGGGGAAGAAGAAGAGGAGCAAGGCAGAACCACATGGGAGCATTGAGAATTGCTGAAAGGAGACTCAGCAGGGGCATCGCGGAGGATGGGGAAGCAGAGGGGGATCTTTGTTATCCAATAATGTTTCCAGATAGGAGTGGCTGCACTGGTAGAGCCATCTTGGGCCTAAAACCTTAGGGTTAGCCATGTGGGAAGTTTCAGTAAAAGGCAGCTGACAATCTAAACACCTGTCCCACCACCCACCAACCCCTTCTTACCAATCCTACTTGAGAAAGTAACTAAGGCTGGAAAAGAAAAAAGAAAAACAGGGGCAGGGCTCTGAAAATATTCAGGAATTGGGGCTTTCACTGGTTGAGGATAATGAAAAGGCACATATACCAGGCCGTTGGGGAGATAGGATTGAGGGGAAGTTTGAGTTTTCTGGGCATTTTGGGAATAGGATTGGTGTGTCTCTTAAGGGAGTGAGACATGATCATGGTAAGAGAGTCGCTTTGGAGCCAGAGACAGGTGGAAGCTTTTGATAGCAACAAGGGTGTTTCCTCTTTACGGTGATAAGAGAGAAGTGGAACTCGAGGGAGAAGCAGCTCCTGCCCCACTGCCTTCTGTTCCAAGACACCCGGGTAGGGGTAGGAGGAGCAAGGTGGGAAGAGGTGTGGAAAGACCCTTTGGGAAAGTGAACTGCCCAGTGGAATTGGTGGTGAGACGATCAGATCCAAGTTCAATGGCAGATGGCCCACACTGCCTCATTCCAGCAGCATTCTGCCTGGAGATGCAACTGCTTGTGTAGCATGTCAGTTCTTTGCCAGATGAGTATACCCAGGGGAAAGGAGGCCAGGGATTAGACCTGAAACCTGCTGTGGCCTGAACATACTACCTAGGGAGCCACTGGGCCCAAAAGAAAAAGAAAAAGGTCGTTATCTCTGACTTCAAGCTCTTACATTTCATATAACCTGATTTCCCAATATTTGCCACAGGATTTCTTTGTTTGTTTTTGTTTTTGTTTTTATGATCAGCTGTTGAGACAGTGCTAACCTGGTAGGCCTGTGTTGAGAGGAAGGGGTTCAGGAGTCAAATAAGAGGATCTGATGCTTTCTTGCAAGGGTTGAACTCAGATATTTGATTCTTGGCCCTGCCCTACCTCTCATTGAGGGAGTTTGTATGTGGGTTCCTGTCATCCTTCCTTTGGAATCTGTGGAGTGATAAATTCTAGATCCTTCACAAGCCAGCTCAGTGATTACAGAGGCCTTAATCGCTGTCCTTTTTGAACTGGGTAGCTGTCAGCGGCAGGTATTAATCTCTGGGCTTGGTGTCACATCTCCTCCCCCTATCCCATGTTAATAAGGATGTGCTCTAGCACTGAGCTACATCCCTATACCTCTTGAGTCTCTTCATGACTCCAGTGTTCCTCTCACAATGCACATAACTCTTGAGGGAAAAGGACTCAGACCAAGCTCAGCACAGCACCTGCAGTATGGGTGGGTTTTTCTTTTTTTTTTTTTTTTTATTGCTAACAATTATATGAAAAGGGGACTGTTAAAAATTAGAGAAAGTGGGGGCGGATGAAGAGAGATAGGTATTCAGGTATTCTAACAAAGAAGAGTTTTTGCTTATTTCCTTTAAAGTCGCTTAAATTCCTACTAGGAATATTGCTTAGAAATATTAAGGAATTTGTTGCCAACTCAGGCATTTGGTTCTTGAGTTTATGTCTGAAGTTTTTCTGATATGACAACAAAATGTTGCATGACCCAGCCATGTCTGGATCCTGTTGCTTCTTGCCTGCTTGGAGTCCTGTAGACGAGGAGTTTCGCAGAGAAGGTGGTGGGTTTGGCCTCCTGCCAAGTCCACACACAAATACAAGAATGGTTAGAGAGCTCTGTCCTTATGCCATTCCAGCTTCTGATCCCTGAAGCCTGGAAAGATGATTTTTTTTGTTTTTATTTTAAAAGAAAAGACAGAAGCAGAAATTCCTGAAAGTAGTTCAGAAAGTGAACACAGTAGCTTGAAACCCAATTATTATTATTATTTTTTAAGTCTTAGTAGTTTCCACAAAGATTAAGGAGCTGCAGATACAAACTTGCTTCTTAAGTTTTCAATTGTTGCCCAAGTTTATGTCATTCTTATAACTCAAAATCATTTTAGTGTTTTATGAGTGGTTTAGCTTGCCTATGTGTTCAACTAGACATAGCTTCAGCCAGAAAGAGAGCTTTAAAAAAGGAGCAGTTCCTTGTATGGTTAGGTTATTCCTTTTTGACTAAACTTTTCATCAGTTCTGCATATCCTGTGAGGGAATTCCTTTCTACAGAGGGTGGGCTGGGATGGAGAAAGATCCCAGAGAGCCCTTTTAGTAGCAAGCCAAGTACTGAGAATAGGCTTTGCTTTTGAGTATTTTACTCAGCGAAGTCTGTTCAGGGCCTAGAGGGCACGTGCAAAGTTTAAGGGGTTGAAATAAAAAGAATCCAGAACCTTCTTGCTCTTTCTTTCATCCCCAGACCTCCTGATCTTGTGTGCAAAGTACAAGCCCCGATTTGAGTCTGTATCTTCCAAATGCTGGAATTTACTTCTTCAGTGGTATTCTAGATAATTAGTACCTAAGAGTTTTTAAATTAATTGCATTCTTTTGGCAAACAGGTTCTCAGCCCTGCTCTGCTTGGGGTAGTTTGGGTGGATTTAGGGGACTCCTTAGGCATTAAACGACTATTTTGGCCTGATCGACCTAATCTTGCATGCAGTTCTGGAGCTCCTGCCTCTTGCCTGCTTAGGTATATAGTATCTGTTGTGTATCTTTTTGGTTAGATATGATCAGCCAGACTAGTTTTCTGTGATAAGATTTTAAACCTCTATCTCCCCTCCAGTGTCACACTGCTAAGCTAGCAGAGAATAGCTGGAGACTGCTTGTGGAGTTTTCGAAACTTTAATGAACAGTGAGCGTTTCTAAAATGGGAATGTTTTTTTTTTTTCCTGGACTGCTTTAGGAATGATCTTGCTCTAAGAACTGAATGATGTAGATCCTTTCTTTCTGTGGTGCTCATTGCTTTTTCTGTTTCTGCTGTCTCCTGGGCACACAACTTTTTTCCAGCCTTGAGTTGGGCAGAGCTGCAGCACACAGTTACTTCATTGTTTACGCAGGTCTTTTTCAAGGTGTTCATATGATAACAGGGCACACACAGGTATTGGTGGAGCTCTGTGGCATGGTACAATGAAATGACAAAGGATGCTTGAGGCCCGGCCCAGGCCTGTATCCACGCCAATCCTAGTTTCCCTGTAACCTGGCTGGTGAGTTTACTGTTAGTTAGCGAATGTCATTTGAATCTCCAGGGAATATTAAAACTCAAAGGCATGCTTGTGTTCTGAGGGATGGGGCTCCTGGTGGATTCTGATGTCACCTAGACTGAGAATGCATTGTACAGTCATGCAGTGACCTAAAGGGTTCATTGTACTTTCCAGCTGTCATCTGTTACAGCAAAACTAGATGGAAATAGGAGAGGAACAAATTGAGGAAAGCTGCCTCTTTGGGAGGGAGGGGTTGAGACTGATGACATTAAGAGGTTTTTAGGGAAGAAAACATAGAGGTGAAGATGCAGCCTTGTTTGTAGGCAAAAGAGACTTGTCAAGTTGAGCAGTGATGTCAAGTGTGGGGTAAGAATAGTGAATGTTAGAGATGTGGATTGTTCAAACAGTCTCAAGCATTTGTCCAACAGTATTTGAAGGTGAGGAGAAGCAGGTAACAAATCAGATATAGGTATAGGCCCTGTCCTGTCTACTTAATCCTTTCTTGAGATTTAAAATTAGAGATTAATTTCTTAGCCTTATTGAGAGACCCAATCACCCCATGAATGTACCATCTCTGGAAAAATGTATCACTCTTTCTAGTCTGATAATCGAAAGAAGCTTCTTTTAGTTTGTAGTCTGATGATAAGTGAGGTTGAAGATAATTCAATGTATCTATAGAAGAATCATTTATTTATGTTCACTTACAAACATTTTTAGTTTCGATGTTTTTTATTTTCCAGTTGACAGCTGATGTTTCTAAGAAAACAGGTCATCATGTTACATTTATTTCATTATTTTCTTGCTTCCTTTTGGTTGGGTCTGAAGCAGACTGGAGTGAGGCCTACCTAGTTGTATTGGAGATTTTATGATTGACAGGTATGTTGGAGAGATTTCAGAACACAGAACTTGTGTGCCAGGCTGAGAACCTGAGAACCAGCATTTTAAATTCAGATACTGACCCTCTTAGTCCTTAGTTTAAATGAAATAAAAATTTCAACATCTTTCGACCTTTATCTTCCCCATCATATTTTACCTTCCTCAGTTTAAATTTCATACTATTTGAGTCGTGTATATCTACCATCTCTTCATTTCTTTCCAGGTGACCACCATGAGGAGAGGGGAGAAGACAGGTCTAAAGAATTATGTGTTCCAATATACAAAAACGTAGACCAAATTGCCCATCACTGCCACTGTCTGTTTTGAGTTTTTATTAAACCATGGTGATTCTGCCTAATGAGAGTGCCAGCATGGAAAGACAAAAATCCATTGGCAGAACTGGTGGCTTTGTGTGTGAAAGGGCTCTTCCCCACCTGCAGCCTAAGATGTCTTTCCACAAGTGCAAATAAGGAAAGGATCCCTGGGTTACTCAGACTCCCCAGCTCCCACCCCGCCCCAAACTTGGGGGACATAGTGTACATGGTGTGATTGACAAATGGGAATGAACTCATGCCTCAATGCGAAGGCATTTCTCAGTTAGACTCTGTACGGTTGCATTGTGACTGGCTTCATCTGGGCCTCATCTCTTCTACTTGGTGCCAGAGACTTCTCCCTTGATCCATGCAATGATGTGCTCATGGTAGATATAATATCAAGTGTGGGGGATGAACAGTAGATGTTAGAGACTAGAAGGGCATATGGCCTGTGCTTACCTCGCATGGTGAATGGGAGAGAAGATGGCTTGTAGGTGGTATTGACTAAACCCTTTGAGACTTTAATGGAAGGAAACTTTGATCAGCCCTAGAGATGTAACTAATAATGCAGGTTCTCAACACTGTTGTTAAAGTTTTCTTTCGTTAAGCCTTCTTGAATCTAAGGCTAATTAAATTGATTTCTTTCCAATCAAGATAAGACTCAAAGAAGCCTTCTTTGTTTAGTTGTGCAATTATTCCTGACTGTCTTCTCATGAAAAGCTGAAGAGAAATTGACTACCTCTGCCTTCATCTGCATGGCTGTGTTTAAGACAGATATGCTTTCTGTTAGAGTCATGTAGGTTTTTGTTTTTATGTGCTTGAATTTTAAGCCGTCTGTTGTTTGTGTGCTTATTTTAAACAAGCCATGTGTAAAATCTTCCAGAGTCTTTCCACTACCATAGTGAATATTGCTCAGCTGGCTCATCTTTCCTGGACACCACCCCTTACCCACTTGCACTGTTGCATGCAGCAACTTTGGTGCTTTTTTTGAAATTATTTATTTGCACCCCTTTGCTGTCTTATGAGAATATATACATTTGTCTGTATCCCTAGCATCTAGTCCGTGAACACTCAGTAAATCTTATTAAAGAAAAAAGTCTCCATTCTTCCCCAATTGTCCTCCTTAAGTAGGACTGGAGTAGATCTACTTGCATTATTATTATTATTATTGTTGTTGTTGTTGTTGTTGGGGTTGAACTCTGGGTCTGGGCACTCCCTCAGCTCTTCAGCTCAAGGCTAGCGCTCTAGCATTTGAGCCACAGCGCCACTTCCGGCTTTTTCTGCTTATGTGGTGCTGAGGAATCGACCTAGGGCCTCATGCATGCAAGGCAAGCTCTCAAACACTGAACCACCTTCCCAGCCCTATAAAACATTTTAAATTGGAAGTGTTTTGTCTTTGCTGTGTATAGCAAGAATAAGGGAGGAAATAGGAGGAGAATCTTCTGTCCTAAGTCTTTGTACCTCTTGAGTGAGAGGAGCTGGCAGCAGGGTTATTTAGGGAGGAAAGTGTGGGGACCATCCTGGACCTGCAGTTGGTGAATATCTGGTTCCCTTTCTAGCTATGAGGTGAGCTACTGTGGCTTGCTTAGATTATTCCTTACTCTTCAATTGTCATGACGTCAGCCTTACTAGTTGTATTTTATTCTGACACAGTTACTTAAAACAAACAAACAAACCAAAAAAACCTTTATTTTTCAGTTAGGATATTGTAAGAGGATGAACTAAAACTAAAGATCCTGACCCTTTCCTCCCTGCTCTATTCCAAGAGAGGGATTTCAAGACACTTTTTCTTTTAAAAAATCACCTTTAAATAGTTGTACAAAGGAGTTGCCATTTAACAAAACAGTTTATGATCAGAAAACTCTTTAGCCTTCAGATGAAGTTAGTTTTAGTGTAACCCTAGTTTTATTGCTTTATATGTAGGCAAACTGGGGTTCTGTAGAGAAAATGAGCCAATAGGATCTAGGTAGATACATTGATGGATAGAAGAGATCTATGAAAGGAATTGGCTAATGTGGTTGTGTAGACTGAGAAGTCCCTTTGTGTGCAAAATGTGAAGAACCTAGGAAGTCTGGTTGTGTGATCTGGTCCAGGGCTTGAGAATCTGAGAATAAGATTCCAGTCTAGATCTTAAAGGCTGGGAGCTATGACCATAGATGGCCTAGTACAGAAAAAGATATCCCAGCTCTAGCAGGGAAGAATTTGTCTATCTCTTATTATATTCAGGCCCCACAGGATTAGACAATGCCTTCCCAAACACAGCAGAAGTAATGTATTGATAACTATGTGGGCATCCCTTAACACAGTCAAGTTTATATGTAAAATTAATCATCAAGAAAGAATGAAAACCTTTTTCTAGTGGTAGGTAGTTTGACTTTCTCTTACAACTGATTCAATGAGAACCTTGAGGTTTCTCTAGAACTCTTTGGTCTTCAGAACTTCAGCACCCATAACTGATTTGATAATGTTTGGATATTTGCAGTGTGAAAGGTACTGTGCTAAATGCTCTATATACATCATCTAAGCTCTTTGTGGTTTGTGCCGGCCATGTTTAACAGGTATGCCAGCTGAAGCATGGATAGGTAAATTGATCTTCTCAAGTTACATGGTTGGTGGTTTGCAAGGTCTGGCTTCTTGCCCAGGACAGTGACTCCTGGTCTGCAGTTCTAACAACTGTTATGTGCTTAAATGTCACAGACAACTTAAATGTTCTCTTTAACAGCTGGTGTATTTGTCTTTGTAGAACAATTGATATCACAGACTGATTTCTGTGAAAATATTTCCATACAGGTGACTGACTGGTGGAAAACCAGTAACTGAGAATTTTCACCTAGTGCATATTAGGTCTAAATGAATGACTGCAGCAGGAAGGAATTTCAGTGTCTCCTGTGTATTATCATCTAGCCAGTGTGGAAATGACCAGAAGCAGCAGTCCTGAGATTTGTAATATAGTATTTTATTATTGGTTACTACTCAAGAGTAACCATCTTTGCATATCTTCATTCTTGAGATTGAACATTGTATCCTAGAAGAGTGATGACCCTGTGTCAGACAGCCTTCATGTTCAGATGCAAGTTGCGGAAACATAATAACTGCATTTTGTTAACTTGCCCTGTAAAATGAAACAAATCTTGGTAATCTTGAAGTCTGTTAGGGAAAGTTCAGACTATGTCATTTCCTGCCCAACTTGAAAGGAAGATTCAAAAGCTAGGATAGACAGGATGAATGTGGAAGACTCATGATGGCTTTGCTACCAAATTGGAATTGGAAAAGTCCCCTTAAGCAATCACAGCAACTTGGGCCTTTTCTGACTAGTTAAATGCAATTTTGAATTTGAATATTCTTAAAGGCTCTTTAAGTGCCAAGAGTTCTATAACTTTACTTACCCCACCAAACCAAACCTGACAGGATTACAGACGTTTTTTGTGCTCTTTTTTTTTTTAAGCCACCGACATTAATGAAGCCCCAGTAGTTTCATTAGAGCAGATTCAATGCATCATTACATTTCACTCTGGTGGTAAGGGCCTGCCAGTAAGGGCTGCCTTCCTGGCCAGGGCTGGGAGAGAGTTGGGCTGCTGGTGATTAGCGTCTGGCCCACTTGCTTGCTTTTCCTGCCTTTCCTTCCCACTCCTGGCTGTGCTAATTGCCTCTCCTTGCTAGCTGAGACCTGCCTTCTTCCCTAGGGCTAAGCCCAATTTTGGAACCTTGAGCTCTCATTGTGTTAACTGGATTTCAGTCTTGTCCCTCAGTTCCTGTCTGTAAGACTTGAACACGTGAAGCACACATTTAGCAAGTGAACCCTGGCTGTCTCCTGGCACTTGCCTGTACCTTCTTCTTCCAAAAGAATATAGATTTTTGTTCTTAAAAACCCCAGCTCAATGAACAGCTTAGTCTACTTGTCTGAATTTCTGCGTACCCCATGAAAGCTATCCATAAATTTAGGAAACATAAACATTTTTTTAAAATAGAGTGAACATATTCTTGATGATGCATACATTCTCACACACAACACATAACCTTTTCTTCTCTCATTTTCAGAGTGCTTCACATACGTTTTGCATCCCGGTGTTAACTCTTCTTGAATTCATTTCCTCTATCTTTTCTGCTTTGCCTGTGTTACCACACCTTTCTCAGGGAGCCCTCTCATGCCAGATTGGGCCTCTTTGGTTCCCTGCAGTTTCCTGAGCTCCCCTACCAAGCTCACACTCCTATAGGCAGGTCAATTCCTGGTCAAGGTCCCGCCATGTGTTGGGAAAGTGCATTTGGTACTGAAGTTGTCTTCCATATCTTTTCTACAATAGACTCAAGGACCCAACACAGGCACCATAGGGAAGCCATGGCATTCTTGCCATTATTTGCTAGTGACTCAGGAAGCCTAAGACTCTATTAGTATCTATATTGATTACTTCTCTTGGCTTTGCCATCTCAGTGCCATAGTGACCTTTTATACACATCTGCATTCTTTAAGAGGGGTTCATCCACCTAAAGTTTCAGAGGTCTCAAAATACATAATTACTGGTGGAATTAATTTAGATCTATCTTGAGGAACAAGCTCTATCCTTGTCACAGTATTGATTTCATTTCTTAGTTATCTTTTATAAAATATGCTCTTCAAGTATGTTTTCCTAGAAGGCTTCCCAGTATTTCAGACTAGCTGCCTAAGGATCTTTGGAAGGATGCAGTTTTCTGATGAGAAAAGGCAGATAAATGTCCCTTGGAAAATAAGGCCTAATAATGACAGATAATTTTACTGAAGGGGTTAAGCAGGTGTGTAAGTGTGAGTTACAGGAAGTGACCCATCGTCATTGCTCCTCGACAGTAGGATTTGAGCTCAGGGAGTTGGACTTTGGAACTTGTCTTCAAAACCTGTAAGTTGCCATGGTCAAAGGACAAGTGCACAGTGAGAAATGTACAGGGAAATTCTGAGGCGCTGGTTTCCCTTCTCATATTGCAGAGTGACTCTGACAAGGAGATAATGTATATGCTTCCATGAATGGGGTGCATGACATCTTTTATTTCAAGCATGGTGTTGAACAGTCTTTGATATTCGTATGTAAATAAATAGTCCTGTACTGTAAGTGCTTGAGCAGGCCTATAATCCCAGCTACTCGGGAGGCAGAAATCAGGAAGATCTAGGTACAAAACATTAGTAAGACTGCATCTCAAAAAAATAGGCTGAAGAAAAGGTCAAAAGCTATGTACATATGACCAGATAAGATGACGTTAAGTGAAATGAACCCCAAGATAGGGACACAAGTGGTTTATTCTTTCTTGCTATTGTTTCTAATGTATTTATAATGTACCATGTGATTTTTTTTGTTTTGAATGTTCCTCCCCCATGGTATAACCTGTTTTCATTGTATTTGATATTGCTCTAATTTGGGGAGGGGAAGGGAAAAAACAAAATGTTTAAATAGGGATACAGGTTGCCCCACTGTAACAATGAGATGTACAAGACTCTATGTTGAAAAACGAACTTTACAATTTAGGCCGGGGTGTGTGTATGAAGGGGGTGAGTGTAGTTGTGGAGGTGGGAAGGAAGGGATAGTAGGGAAAAATAGAGGAGGAGGCAACAATGCTTGATAAGAAATGTACTCATTACCTTGCTCAAGTAACTGTAACCCCTCTGTACAGTATTTTTATGACCCTCTGTACAATATTTTACAATTAAAAAAAGCTTAGTAAAAAATAGGCTGAGTGTGACTATGTTACCCCAGTAATGCTACATATAGGGGAGGTGTGGGTAGAATAATTAAGGTCTGGCAAAAATGATTTATGCTATCCCCAAAATATCAAAAGCAAAAAAGAGTTTGAAGTATGAATCAAACGGTAAAGCACCTACCCAGAAAAGGTGAGGCCCTGAGTTAAATCCTAGTACTGCCAAAAATCAATATATTACTAGTGTTTGTAAGTTGATACATTGCAATCTCATCATTCCTTTTTACCTTATTAGCTGAAATTTTACTACTAGTATATTTTAACTGAGGGCTTTACAGATGTTTGGTTTGCTTGCTTGGCTGAGTCTCTACCACTTGAGTCATATACCCAACCCTGTTTCACACTGTTATTTTAGAGATGGAATCTCAGTGACTTTTTTGTTTTTCCTTTCCCTCAGCTGGCCTCAGACTTTGGTCTTGTGGATCTATCTCAGTCTCCTGCACAGCTAAGATTACAGACATGAGCCACCAGCACTCACTGTTTGTTTTTTAAAATCTTTGATTAATATTAGGTGAGTTAAAAATATCTGAAAGTAATTTTTAAGTGGAAAAGTGAAGCAGGGTTTATTCAGAATTAGCATTTTGACCGCCTAAAATTAAAGTTAGTGCTCTCATAAAACAAGTTGATGTGATGGTAATTTCTGCTTAGCAGTTTGAAGGGCTTTTATTAAGTGTGGTTTATGTTGTCATTTTCTGTATCACAGGATGTACTGTTTCTCAAGTGCACAACAGATCTCTCTGAGGGCTGTTTCTCAGGCTGCTGGGCTCATCCTGACAGGAGAGGTCCCAGGTCGTTCCTCTACTGCCAAAGCATTCCAGGTGCAGGAATTGATACCCTGCTCCACAGAGAATCACTTAGAGCAGCCATTATTTTTTCCTCTGTGACATCACACATTGTGAAACCCAGAATCCAAGCGTAGGAGTGGTCTTAGATGCACATAGAAGAGCATCTTCCACTGTCTGTGGAAGGTCTCCGAGGCTATTAGACATTAGCTGAGATGAAATACATGATTTGGAATGCATAGAAAAATATGCAAAAAGTAGAGGTTATTAGCTGAAAAAAATTGGCAACAACAGTATCTGTGTTAGTCTTGTTTTGTGTTTATAAAATCCACATTTGTTTCTGTGGTAGCAGTGTGAGGAACCAGCTTTATAAAGGTGTTATAATAGTCACTTGCAGATGAGAGACTATGCTTATATTTCCTCATTTTTGCTATTATTTTCTTCTAATTGTTTATATGGCCCACTACTACAACCAATAAAAAATCATTGAACAATAACCCATCTTTTTTTTTGTCAGTTGTGGGGCTTGAACTCAGGGTCTAGATGCTGTCCCAGAGCTCTGTTGCTCAAGGCTAGTTCTCTACCACTTTAAGCCACAGAGCCACTTCTGGTTTTCTGGTGGTTAATTGGAGATTAGAGTCTCATGGACTTTTCTGCCCATGCTGCAAGCCATCTTTTTAATGAGCATTGTCACTTAGTTTTCTTTTCTTTTCTTTTCTTTTTTTTTTTGGATCCGGTTGTGGGGCCTGAACTCTGGGCCTGGGCGCTGTCCCTCAGCTCTTCAGCTCAAGGCTAGCGCTCTACCACTTGAGCCACAGCACCACTTCCGGCTTTTTACTTTTTGCTTATGTGGTGCTGAGGAATCAAACCCAGGCCCTCATGCATGCAAGGCAAGTGCTCTACCACTGAGCCACCTTCCCAGCCCCTCACTTACTATTCTTTAAGATGATCTCAGGTCAATTGTGGAAGTCTCCACCTGTAATCATGGCTTTTTGAGAGTTGGAGTAAGATCACTGTCTGAGAGCAGCCAGGACAGCAAGTTAGACCCTATCTCATGAAACAAGCTGGATGCAGTGCTTACATGTCAGTAATCCCACAGATACTAGAGTACCTATAGTCCCAGCTACTCTAAGGCAGAGGTGAGAAGATTGGAGTTGGGCATAAACAAATTAAGGGGGTGGCTTTAGTAGAGTAATGGAGGCCCTATGTCAAACAAACAAACAAAAAAAGGGCTCTGCCTTAGCTATTTTTTCCTCAGTAGACATTTTTCACCAGCTAACAGAACCATATATTACTTACTTCGTTGGTCTACCTTTACTTACTAGTACTTTTTGAGGACTGGGTAATATCCAATGAATATTGAGTTCTTTAAGTAATATTGCAGGTTGCATATGAGTTTAAAAACCATTGTGTTAAATGCTAACTATAGTAGTCTTCTTATTTATTTTGTGGTGGTTCTGGGGCTTGAATTCAGTACCTGGACACTGACCCTTAGCGTTTCTGATCAAGGTTAGCATACTACCACTTGAACTCCACTTCTGCCTTTTTTGATTCTTAATTGGAGATGAGAGTCTTACAGATTTTCTTGCTCTGGCTGGCTTCAAACCATGATTTTCAGATCTCAGACCTTGGCCTCCTGAGTAGCTAGGTTTATGGGAATGAGCCACCAGCTCCCTGCCAAACTTAATGATGAGTTAGTTTTAATAAGGAAAGGTTCTAGAACTGACAGCTGAAGTTAGTTCAGAGTACCCCACTGTACCATGTATGCAGTTTGTATTTATACTCAGAGAAGTGATATGTGCAGACAACCTGATTGGCTGAAGCTGGCATTTTTCTAATATGGTATAATTTGCCAACACTCAGGTTGTTTGGTTAGGTGGTATAATTTATGTGAGGTTACAGCTTACTTTCAGATTAAACTATTGTTTACCTTCATTATATAGATGCTACTTTGGGCCAAACTTTATCACCCAGGTAGTGAGACAAGTTTAGACTTAATTTAAGAGCCTAATCTGCAGCTGAGATTAGAGTCATACACCTGGTGCATTTCTGTTACTTCAGATCTGCCAATTTCCAGGATTCTATTTTTGTTTTTTTAATGGAACTAGGCTCAAGGAAATAAGAGGGACAAAGGGCTAGATGGGACAGTTTTTCTTCCTAATACGCTTTTTCCTGTGAGGCTAATTTTGCATTCCTGCATTATGTCTCCCACACCAAATGCATTTCCCTATGTTACTGCAAAGCTACAATGTGGGAAGTTCCTTGGAGGGTTTCTTAGAGTTTTATTTCCTCCAAGCTGTACATTCTCAAGAACAAGGGTCAACAAAGCAGTGCTCTGCCTGTTTTTGTACAGCCTGGGAGCTAAGGGTGAGTTCTTACATTTGAAATTGACTTGATGATCAGGAACTTAATTAAGTGAAGTTTTACCTTCCCCATCTCTGCAGTAAAAGGAATTGTAGTCTCATTAGTTGACCACTTTGCTCATTAAAAAGAAAAAATAATTGTAGCACTTGTTAAAATGGTAGGGAAGATTTGAGCGTGGCTTAAGCTTTTGTCCTGGATGTTAGGACTAGGGCAATGGGGAGAGAGTCTGGCTCCACTCCAGTTGGAACCAGGTGGGGTGTTGTTAAATCCCAAGGAGGTAAGTAGAGGGGCCATCCGATGGAAAATTACTAAAAAAAGGGAACTGTGCTGAACTGACCTGACTCTTCATAAGCTCAGATTTCTGAATCTACAGAGTCCAAAACTCTCCCACTGGATCACTCTCCAGATGGGATCAAATTCTTCATCATCCCCACCCCCATCTAGCACCCTGGCTTGCCTTCAGTAAGAATACTGTCAGGTCAGTTCAGCATAGTTCCCTTCTTTTTAGTAACTTTCCATCCAGTGGCCTCTCTACTTACCTCCTTCTTTGGGATTTAACAACACCCCACCTGGTTCCATTTGGAGTGGAGCCAGACTCCCTCTCCATTACCCTAGTCTTGATGTCCAGGACAGCTTGAGACAAGCTCAAATCTTCCCTACCATTTTAACAAGTGATACAGTTATACTACTACTAGTACTACTACTACTACTTACTACTAGTTATTGTTGTTTTGACGATAAAAATTGTGGAAGTTTCCCCTTTGTTATGTGAATACCTATATACTGTATTCTAGATCTTACCTCTTGGCTTTTCTAAAGGTTTCTTGGCATTCCCAGGTGAGCGATAACAGCCTTTCATTTAAACAGGAAGCTTTGCCCTCAGAGTACTGTCTACAGTCAGAAATGGCTTATCTGATTTTAACCTTTGTGATTTTCTTTCTAGACTTAGAACTTGGTCTGCTGCCTGTGTCTGTTTATGCCTGACCGCCTGTTCATGTTCTGTCCACGCCTCAATTTCTGACCTACAGAACTATGAGGCAAGTCTGTGGTAACTTGTTTCCCAGCAATAGAAAGTGAAGGCAGGCCTTTGCAAGGTTATCACCAATAAAAAGGGTTTTCCTCTTCCTTGTTTGCCCTTTAAATTTCTACTCATTTTGTCAATTCTTCATGACAGTTCAGAAATGTTGCCCCAAGTATCTTACTTCCAAACAGTATCCCCTGTGGATCTATTACTCATACTTCATACAGCACTCAGTACTAACATCCATGAGCAATATTAATCCTTGAGGTCTGCTTGTATACCATACGTGTCACTCCCAGCGCACAATAGTTACTCAAATATATTCTGTGTTAATGAATTATTGGTACATCATCAAGAATTTCAGCTGAAAAATCAAAACTCAGAATCCTTAAGATCCTAGTATGGTCCCAGTAGGAAGCTTTCAATTTGATTAAAATGCCATATAAACTTGCATTTATTATATTCATAAGTATTAAGTGCCTGGTGTACTTTATTATGTATAAACACCTTGAAGAATGGGCTGCCTCTTATGGAGGTGATGTAGTTCAGAAGATAAGAAAGACTGGTATTAAAGAAACAGTTTTTCATTTTTAAAAGTTAACTAATATGGCATTAAGATCTTTTTGGTTTTTCTTAAGTCAACCAAATGCTGTTTATGTTATGCGAGCTTGCTGTGTGGAATGCTGAAGCAGAAGAAATAAGTTATTTCCTCTTAATATGTCAAATGCTAAATAGAGGATCCAAAACAATAAGGAAAACATAGGCCTTCATTTTTTGGTCAATGTCAGGCCTTTGATAAAAATGCTTGGGAACGTCTAGGTTCCTTAATGACCTATTTGTGGAACTAAGGGAGACCATATACCCAGGTCATATCTGCTGTACTATTGTAATTACTCATGGACCTCCTTCCTTTTAATCTCATAATGTCATAATAGTATGTTACCTGTTGATACCTTTGATATGATGTTGTTTGTAAGATGAATCATCCAAGAAGCCACATTTTGGAATATGGAATATTGGAGTCTTTATTATATAGTTAACAGGCTGCAGGCCTCCCGTTGTTACAAAGTCCTGCAGCCCCCAAATATACAATACAGCTAGGGAACAGGCCAGAGGAAAGAAAGAACAAAAACAATAACAACAAGCCAATTTAGCTCCAAAGCTGAATTGGAATGCTATGAAGACTGGAGATGAGCCAGGAGATAGAGACACATGTGGCATGGTGTCCTGGAAGCTAGGCTGGTCTGGGCCTAACTAGGGTTGGCGCTGGGGGTGGGTTCACAGGAAATTCCCAGTCCCAGGCACTGGACTGACAGATTCAGTAACCTATCAGCCAAGTGCTCATTCCTGCCTCCAGGGATGTGGGCACACCCATCACCTGAGAGGCAGGGTGTGGGCAGGGGGTTTTCTTCCCCGAGCATGAAGACAAGATGCCAGACCCTACAATCTACCATGTGGCCAATATGGTGCCTGCCAGACCTGACCTCCTTACTTCAGTGTCTCATTTTAAATAATTGTTCATTTAGCCAAGATTGAAGTCAGACATACTGTTGTGTAGAACTTTGAGAAAACAGAGTTCTATCTAGTGCCTTCTCCTGAAGCTTGCAAGTCCATAGAACGAAAGCTTAAATAATAATAAAAAAGTTACCGCTCTTGTCTGTGTGGATTTTATTTATTTATTTATTTGTTTTTTGTCGGTTGTAGGGCCTGAACTCTGGGCCTGGGCACTGTCCCTCAGCTCTTCAGCTCAAGGCTAGCGCTCTACCACTTGAGCCACAGCGCCACTTCAGCTTTTTCTGCTTATGTGGTGCTGAGGAATGGAACCCAGGGCCTCATGCATGCGAGGCAAGCATTCTATCACTGAGCCACCTTCCCAGCCCCTGTGTGGATATTTTCTTTGTTAGGGAATTGAGAAAGTTTACTTTCATCTGAACTGGTGAACATCTTTTACTTGAGACACAGGATTACTCTTTAGAATTTTTTCACCGAACTAGACACATTTCCTCTTTGTTTTTGTAGTTATGTACATATGTTTATTATATGTTACTTTTTTATTATGATGAAAGATACATATTTATCCTTTTTTCTTGGTACCAATACTGGAGCTTGAACTTGGGACCTTATAGTCTTGTTTGGCTTTTTTCTGCTCATGGCTGTGACTCTCTATTACTTAAGCTATACTTCTAGTTCTTGCTTTATGCTGGTTAATTAGAAATAAGAATCTCATGGATTTGTCCACCAGGGCTGGCTCAAAACCTTAATCCTCAGATCTCAGCCTCCTGAGTAAGTAGTATTACAGACAAGCCACTGATGCCTAGTTCCTCTTTATCATTTGAATGGTTTGTAAATGTACATTTCTGTAACATTAAAGACATTCCCAGAGTTGTATAACTGCTATCTTTACTCTAGATCTTTTCATTGACCCCACATAAACTCATTACTCATTAAATAATAACTTCTCATTCCTTGTCTCCATTTCTAAGTAACCTTGATTTTCTGTAGAAATTTCCTTTTATTTCTTCATTGTTTCTCTTTCAGTGATTTGTTTTCTCCCCTCAGAATTTCTTTTATTTGTATATATGCTAGCCTTCTCATGTTGTAACACTCTCCATTGTATTTACTGTACTTAAAAAGTCAAGTCATGGTCTTTCTAGCATTTTCACTTGTGTGTGCTGTTACTGAGTTAGGTGGAGCCACCTGGTGATGTTTTTATCTAGTGCTGTGTCCCCTGTGATAGTTCTGTGTCAGGACCAGCAGACTTCTGGATTGTTTCCTTCTTTTCTCTGGTCTGGTGACTGAAGTCCTGGTGTTTCCTTGGTGTCTCTCCTCCCCTGCCCCTTGACTCTGCTCTTGAAACAGAGGACAACTTGTGTGTGCTGGGGGCCGCGGCGGTGGGGGGGGGGCGTGTGGGTGGTGGTGCAATAGTGGGCCAGCCCTTGGCAGCTGCAGCTGTAGTTGCTATCACAGCTCACCTGGCAAATTATATGATGTTAGACCCCACTGAGACTCTGAGATAATTGCCACAGAGAACATTTAGTTGTGGGGGGGGTGTGGGGGTTATAGAAGGTCATGCTTATGTCTGGGTGCAGATATACTGACATTTAGTTTATTAAGTGATGGCGTGGTGCGGCAGGAGCTAAGAACCAGGCAGGAGTAAAGGCCCAGCCCTAAAGGACCCACTCTTGGGGTGTACAGGATGTACTTATGGTGTTGCCTGCTTAGTCATTCCTGGGAGAAGGCAGGGCTGGGAAAGTGGCTGTAAACAAAACATTGATTAGACTCTCCCAGTGGGGAGCCCAGCCAGGCTTTATCTTCCTCCTCAGCTCCTCCCCGCAGCACCTGGCAGTTGGGTGTGGACCAGGATGGAGATGGCACTTGAGGTAATTGGTGTTCAAGACTATTTAACTTTGGTCCACTTTAACAAACAGTTATTTCTGTTTACGTGCTTATTAAGAGTAATAATTTTGTTAAGTAAATTTTATCCTTGCTTTCTATCCCTCCCCACCTCTCTCCCTCCCTTCTGTCTTCTCTTCCTTCCCCTCTCATTCCTCCCTTCTTTCCTCCCCTCTCTTTCCTCCCCTGTCTTCCCTCCCCTTTCTTCTCTCCCCTCCCTCCTTCCCCTGAGTCCTTCCTTCCTTCCTTCCTTCCTTGCTTCCTTCCTTCCTTCCCTCCTTCCCTCCTTCCCTCCTTCCCTGTACTGGACTAGACGCACTAAAAACCAAGGCTAGCATCCACAGAGGACCTCTTTGGGGGAAGGGGACCTGTTATTTTAGGGAATGACCCTGTTAGAACCCCCCTAAATGAATATCCTCTGAGCTACTTTTTGTATACTTTTTGGTTCAGGCATTTTCTTGATACTGGTAGCAGAAATGTGAAAATACAAACAGACCCAGGACAGAGCTGACAGATGAGAAGGTGTTCTGGAGGTGTGAACAGAGCACAGGAGTGCTATGGGCCAAGGCAGGTGGGATCAGATTGCTACAACGGAACTTCCACCTCTCCCTCCCCGCCCCCCTCAGACAAAAGCTGAACCACCTGAGAAGTACATTCTTAACAGCCTGGAAGATTCCCAAGAATCAAAACTATAGGGAATGGCCAAAAAAGTGGGTGAGGTGAGTGCTCAGCCAGGAATTAATGATCTTGAAACTGATGCAGCTGTCTGCTTGCTCTGTTTGCTACTGGGGTTGGTGGTCAGGTTTGCCTCTGGCTTAGTTTTAAACAGATGGAGAAGTTTGCCAAGACCAAACAGTGGATAACTAGGTAGCAGGAAGAAGTTCCCCTGCTCCAGGTACTCATCCTGTGTCTCTGTCTCTTGTTATGAGACTATAGAGATTCCTAAAGTTTTGCATCTGTAGAGGCAGTTAGTTTTGTTACCTGTGCTAATGAAATCCTCTGCTGTAACCACTAATTTGTTCACAAGAGGAAACAACCAACAGAAGTCAGTAGACGGAAGAAAAAAAGTTGACAGAATCAGCCAGCATCAAGTCAGCATAGCAGAACGATTGGCAGAAAGCTACCTAACCCAGGAAAGTTCTAGCTCATTGTCTCCAATGCAAGGGAATAGCAATTCCTAGGCTCAGAAAGGTTCATGGGAAAGGATGAGAAAAGGATTCCTGAGCGGTTCACTGCGGGTTTGTAATGCTAATAAGAGTTGGCTCCTATCACTAGATGGGCTGAAGGGTAAAATGGAAACAACTCAGGACCTAGAAAATTAGTGGTCTGGAAAATTGAGCAGAGGATTTATTTAAAAATTCAAAGCAGAAGGATTAAGATGAGAATTAAGAAATGTGGAAAGTAGATCACCTATCAACTAGGAGCAGATGAAGCAGGGGAAACAAAAAACAGGCTGGGAAATTCTTTGACTCTCAGATGCCATCAGGGAAGCAAAGAGGATAGATAATTACTTGGAAGGGCTAGTTTCTCTACAAGTGTGGATTTCTTTGTCCCTCCCTTTGAATAGCCACTTCTTTAGGCCTCTCTGTCTATCCCAACCCCCACATTTAGAGTTCCTCAGGACCCAAATTGTATGCTTTTAACACAGCACCTTTTCCAATTTTGATTTGCTTCATGCAGGTTAATTCAAATCATGGGTTAAGAACCTGTTTATATTTTTACCCATATTTCCCTAAATTTTCTGTTGCTAACATTTTACTCCTTATTCATTTGTTCCTTCTGTCTTATCTATGCGTAACAAAAGACATTTAAAATCACTCCAGAATGTTACATCGTCATCTTTTCCACCTTTTTATACAAATGATCTTGACCTTTTCTTTAAGGTCTTTGGTCATGGTAATACAATTTGGATGGCTCAGAATTATCAAGAAATTTTTGGCATATTTTACTGAGTTCATTTAGCAAGTTTTCTCCCTCACCACTCTTTACGTTTTCCTCCCACACTTAATTTAATCATGCTCACTGAAAGTTGAAGTATTTCTCTCACAAAGGAAGTTAGTTCGCAGCTTAGAGGTGTTTGCAGCTCCAGTGGAAGTTCTCAGAGAGACACAAATGGACTTTCCAGCCTCAGTGAAATGTTAAAATTTGGGATAGCTAGCATTTCTGTACTTTTCATTACTCTGTGGTTATATAATATCCAATCTCCGGTCACAATCTTGTCATAGTGAAACCTAAATGTATAAAATGTATAAATGTATTTTAGGATCCAGGCATAAAACAACCATAGGTTAGTGGTATCCAACAGTATTAACTACCCGTAAATTCATGGCTGCTTTTTCCTAGCAATTAGATATTTCCTGTGGTAAAATAAGGTGGTTCTTACTTAAAAAGGGCTAAAATATGGGGGAAAGTATGTTAGGACATTGTATTGGAGTAGTACAAGAAGGAAAACGACATTTTGATAGATGTTCGAGAGGATAAACTAGTAATATCTGAGACATAGCTTCTCTATACCACTAGGGGCCAGTAAATTACACGTGCTATCTCTGTACTCTTCAGGGAAGGATCTTTGAACACAGGGACTTAAGCTCAGCCATATTTTTTTGTTAATTGCTTTCTATTTTTATTAGCATACTGTAATAGTACACAGATGTTTCAATGTGATGTCATGATTTACTAATCAGATTTTTAAGCACCTCATTGGTTAGTCTCTGAGAAGCACAGCATCTAGGTAGAATTACAAGACATTCACTGACTGGGGAAAATGACTGGAAAACAAAGGCAGAGGGAGCTGGAGATATGGGAAGCCTTTAGACTTGGGTCTAAAGGTCTAACATCTGTAGGAGGAGCAAGGGAGGGAGGACCATGGCACGGAATGTTCTCAGATTCTCCTCTGATGACCAGCAAGGTCGGGCCAGCCTAGTGAGAACCTGTGCTGCCCACAGCCGAGGGTTCCCCACGAACCCCCAACCCACCCCCACCTCACCCACACCTCAGTGTACACATGCACAAGGTGGACAGGTAAATGACAGCAGCACACACTGAAAAGCCTGAAATATCTACTAACTGATCAATAACAGGAAAGTCGGCCTACTTCCATTTACTCAGGCCAGATTATTCTAAGCACTTATTCTAAGTGCTAATTTCTAAATTAATTCTTCCCAGCAAGTAAGAATAGGAGAATAACGATGAGTAAAGCAGATGAGGTAAATTTGGCCAAAGTATATTATGTACATGTAAATATCACAGTTAACCTCTTAGTACAATTATTTTATGCTAATTTATATATAATGTATAATATATAAACATGTTAATGTATAATTATATATATTATAATTTATATATGTATAAATTAACATAAATATCTATCTGTATTGGGAGTGGCCATCCTGGGGCTTGAACTCAGGACCTGGGCTTTTTCACTCAATGCTAGCACTCGTACCCACTTGAACCACAGCTCCACTTCCAGATTTTTGATGTTAATTGGAGAAGGTAATGGCCCAGGGGCTGAGGGGCGAGGCTTGGTGGAAGCAAGGCTAGGGGCTGAGAATGAGTGAATGCTCATGGGTATAAGTTCAGGTGTGTGATGAAAAGGTCTTAACATATACTGTGATAGCAGTGGTGGTGGTCAGCAGTGTATATACGCAGAAAATGACTGTCCTCTTCACTTACGTGGGTACACACCATGTCTTAGTAAAGCTGTATAAAAGAACAAAATAAGCTATGTGCTGGTGGCTCATACCTGTAATCCGGGCTACTTGGGAGGCTGAGTTGTTAAGGTTGCAGTTTGAAGCCAGCCTGGGCAGAAAAGTCAAAATACCCTGAACGAGCTGGAAGGCTGCTGTGGCTCAAGTGGTAGAGTGCTAGCTTTGAACAAAAGAAGCTCAGACATACCCAGGCCCTGAGTTTGGGGCCCAGGACCAGCACACACACACACACACACACACACACAAGAACAAATAAGAATCTAGTGAGTTACATTGAATTCTACAAGGATTGGCACTTGCATTTTTTTGTTTTGTTTTGTTTTTTCATAAGTAATCCTACTGACTTTTCTACAAGCGCTTCTCCTGTCTGGACATTCACTGACTGGAGCAGAAAACATTCTAGGTGATACACTTTAGTTCATGTGAATAAAGAAAATGTTCCATCTTTCTTGACTCACTGTAGTTTGGAGGGTTTTTTCTTTTTCTTTTCCTTTCCTTATTTTTTTTTTTAATGGTTTCTGTGTTTGTTAGGCAGGTCCTCTAGCACTTCATCCATGGCCCCAGCCCTTCGTACTTGAGTTGTTGTTCATATAAGATAAAAAACTTTATGAACAGGCCAAGCTTAGGACCCTCGTCCTCTTACTTATACTTTCCTGTGTAGCTGGGATTAGTGACGTATATCAACACATATGGCCTGCTAGCTGAATTAGCCTTGAATCACAACCCTCTTAATTTCAACCCCTAGAGTAGTTGGAATTACAAGTGTGGACCACCATGCCTGGCTTGACTTGATTTTTTTTATTTTAACAGCCCTTCTCATGACTTGAAAGCACTCTGTTCAGGCAAATATGTATTTAATTTACAGCATCTGCCATGACCAAGAAAGATCAAAGTGTAGAGCACTTTTCTAACTTGACCAGAGAAAAAGAACTGTATGCTAAGAAAGAAAGAAAAAAAGACAGACAGACAGACAGAAAGAAAGAAAGAAAGAAAGAAAGAAAGAAAGAAAGAAAGAAAGAAAGAAAGAAAGAAAGAAAGAAAGGAAAGAAAGAAAGAAAGAAAGAAAGAAAGAAAGAAAGAAAGAAAAGAAAGAAAGAAAGAAAGAATGAGAACAAACATATTAGTTAATATCAGTAGGAGCCAAACACTATGTTTTAAAATATCATATTTACTCCTTTTTTCATCTAAATGTGGCATTATAAATCTGACTATTGTATAGTTTTGTTTCTGGGAGTAAAAGTCTGACAGCCTCTTCAGGTGAACTTTGTGTCATTTCCCTCCCTTGAGGGACACGTCACTGAATTTAGGATCCACTGTAATCCAGCAGGATTTCATCTCCAGATCCTTAATTATGTTTGCAAACATCAATAATCCATCACCATTTTTGTAAAAGAGGTGCATCTTCACAGTGCTCAGCATGTGTGGGGAAGGACGGGTGGGGGTGGGGTAGTGCCGAATGTGTGTTTGGGACACATCTGTCCTGACACTACAACCGTTCTTTCCACTATAACCATGCTCCTTGTTACAGTGATCCTGACTGATTGTTCTTTCCAGCAGATGATGTCAAGAATTACATTGTTAGATGGAAATGTAGCCCTGAGTTTGGTTCCCAGTACTTAAAAATATGTACATACATACACGTCTGTTAAAGCATTACATTCCTCATATTGCCCTGAGTAGTTTTTAGAATCCTGAGTCATGTTTTAGAAATTCATCTGTAAAAGTTAAATTACTTTGTGATTTTGGCAATACAGTGTGTGGTTTCTCTAAACAGCTTTTGGGGTTCCATTCCATTCTTGGACTTGGAATTTACATGAACTGAGAAGAACTTTTCCATTTTTATGTAAGAAGTCTACAGTGAATCCTCCTTTTGTAGTTCAGTGTACATTGAACTACCTCGGCACTGTGTTAAATGTTGGTGGACCTCTGACTCTTCTGAACTCCAGCATCCTCCCAAGTTGACTACAGATTATGTGCAGTTAACGTTATTAGTATAGATTGGAAGTGGGTATTTGCTTTACAACTTTGGCCAAGTTTTATGTTTTTCATTGAGTTACCTCTGAGGAAGTTTGAAATTTCAAATATGTCAGCAAAAATATTGATTATGAATGGGTTTTAGGTTTATAATGATCTACAATATTATGCATTTCCTACTTCCGCAGTGCCCCCATTTCAAAAATTGAGTATAAAAGCTGTCTGCAGAGTAGATTTATTCGCACTGATTCTGTTTTCCTGCACAAAATCCTTAAACACACCAGTAATGTAGAGCTAGAATATATTAACTTGAGGTTGTAAACTATATTTTTAAGATTACAGTTATAACTTCTTAAGTGTGATGAAATGTCTTCCTTTTCACTCTCCTCAATAAAAATCTATCATTTATTGTACCAAAGGCTTTATGGCTGAGCAAGTGGCAGTCCCCTTGTTGGAGCAGGAATGACTCTCCAGAGAATGAATACAGGCAGCACCCTTATAGGCTTCTACACACTCTTTCTGTATTGAGGTTTTATTCTTCACTCAGAAGCGAGGTCCTAAAGTTACTGAGCTTGGGAATATGTGTATTTTACTTTTGTTTCCATGTTTTTGACTTTTTGGTTGAGAGTTTCCCATTACTGTGAAGATCGCAGCAACTTTACATATTAAACCATGTGTCGTAGAAAGTTAAAAGAGAGTACAAGAGAACCTGGTAATTCTTCTAATCTCCTCTCACTCTCCTTCTCCCTCCCATCTTAAAGATAATGTCTTAAGTTGACTCTGTGTGCTTCGAATTTGAGATCCACAGTTCTCTAAGACTTCTGGTCTCTAGGTGAACAATTTTTTAGATACAAGAAAATAAATGTAAATTTTCAAGTATTCTTTCCTTCAGTTTTTGTTCCTAAGATTATAAGTACATTCAAATTTAAATCAGTTTCAAGGTATATTTATGTTAGCGTAAAGATTGCATTTCTTATCAGGTGGAAAATGAAGAGTTTTATTCTAGATGTTTCTAAAAGTTAATGCAAAGATGCCAGAAAATAAATCAGTGGAACCTCACTAACATCATGAGGTCATTAGTGATCATCTTGGCCTTTCTTCACAGACTTTGATTTGTCTCTACATAGATTCAGTAGGTGGCATAAGTTTCATGGTTTGGTTTTTCATTTCCCTTTCCTCCAGGTTTTTTGTTTTTTGGATTTTTTTTAAACTCCTTTCTTAATAGATGCATAATTGTATAGTGTAGAGGCAGGATGATTTAATTTTCTTAGCACTGCCCTCTTTGGTGGTGTGTGTTTGTGTCTGCCACGTAGATCATGCTGGGATGAGGAGCTGGATGCACACATCTTTTTCTGGGATTTGGTGACTGAGTGGTTAGCACTGATGCCTGCCTGCTTAGATGGCAAGGGTGGGAGCGAGGCTCTGATTGCACATACAGCAGCGTGGAAAGAGCCTGCTCCTCTTCACCCTGCTGGCTGGCCACATCTAGGTTCAGTTTACTTTCCAAGAATCTTTTGATTAGGAAAAATGCTGCTGTATTTTGCATGGGATTTTTTTTAATCACTTATTTTTTTGGTCCTAATAATCTAAGCTATATCCTTGATTCGGTAACAAGCTTTGGCGAGGGGCAGAACACACAGGAAGAGACTTCGATTGCAAGTGACACCTTGATTTCATGAATATTGAGGAAGGATCTGTTTCTTAGAACCAAAGAAATAATATAAACCTTCCTGGGTGTGTCTGGTAATGTTTATGAGGTAGATAAGATTCTTCCCATGCTATGAATGTGGGAACTCTGTTACTGAGAGCTGGTGGAATTTACTTACGAACAACATAACTTGAAAGTAATTAATAGAGCTGACCCAAATCCAAGTAGGTTTGATTTGAGGAGTTCTTTAAATCTTCCCACAAAAATGCTTTGATTTTATATTAATCTCATAGAATGACTTAGTTTTAGAAATTCTACTTACATTAAAAATATTGTTAACTGTCCATTTTTATTAGTTTTATTTAAAAAATAATCAGTCCTGTTTTTCCCACTCCTCCTCCCTGCCCCAGGAACCAAAGATACATCACCCGTACTGACCAAGTGCTTTGTCCTACTGAGTTTCATCTCCAGCCCCAAAGTTTTATTTTTGTCTTTTAGGCAGAATAAAAGAGGATACCTAAAACTCTTGTACTGTTAGTCTCTGTGTATGCTTTGAGTTGCTGTTTTGTTCCTCTTTGAAGACTGCTCCTGGAAGTTCAGTAGCACCATGCATGGCGTGCATCTATGAAGGAGAATTATCTGCCCCAAGGCTGGTGGTAGGGCTCCTGGCAGACAAGGGTGCCCTGTGAAGAGCAGAGAGGAGTAGATCGTAGCCTGTAGAATAGAACAGGCCTAACAGGCCTGTGGCTCCTGCCTGTAATCCTAGCTACTCATGAGGCTGAGATCTGAGAATCAAGGTTCAAAGCTCAAGTAGTAGAGCACTCACCTTGAGCTAAAGAGCTGAGGGACAGCACCCCAGCCCAGAGTTCAAGCCCCATCCATGATTGAAATAATAATAATAAAGAATAGAACAGGCCTGGGTGCAGAGTCTTCCCCTGCTGTGCTACTGTGCTCAGGGCTATTTACCTGCCTCTAGTTTGTCATTTTCTCACCCTTGATATCTGGCTCCCTCCATTGTCATTTTGTTCCTGGAAACTCCCCATTGACACTCAGGATGCAACAGGGACCTGAAGGTCCAGCCTGCAGGGGAAGCAAGGTGATCCAGGCAGGTTCTTCTCAGGAAAGGCCTGCTAGCTGGTTAGGCCCCATTGATTGTTTTTAGGATCAGTTTTTGCCTTCAGTGTATTTTTTTAATTGACATTATTTTAATACTTGAGCTAGAACGTGATGCAGCCTTCTGTGTCTGCTGACATGTGAACAGATTTGTGTGTTAAATTATAAATAATAGCCAGCATTATTGAAATGATATCTAGAAAATACTTTATTTCTTTGTAAGGTCAGTATTTTAATGGATCACATGTAATGCATTTTTCTATTAACTTTCCAGTCTTAAAATAAGTATTCAGCATGTGTAAGTTGATGGATTCTATAAATGTGCATCCATTCTTTTTCCCTGTATTGAACTTGGTGCCTGTTGACTACTTTCCCCTTTTTATTTTTAAGTTTTTGGCTAGGTGTGACAGGAATGATCAAAGATGTGACAAGATGTATGAGTTATTTCGGGGGAGAGGGGAGGTCCCATTCTCTAAGCCATCTAAAAAATTCTGAGTAATAAATTATTTCTGAGAATCCCTCATAGGCTTCCACATAACGAGCTAAATTACTTTGATATTGATGGTGTATACCAGACAACTTATATTTTTTCTTGTCACTTTTAGGATTCTGAGTAACAATAAAATATCGGAGCTGAAGAACGGTTCGTTTTCTGGGTTAAGTCTCCTTGAAAGATTGTAAGTATTCTTTCATTATCATTTCTTCATCTTAATTTACTGAATACATTTTCAATCTAAACGTATGCTAAACCCTCAACTACTCAAAATTTTAAAAAGTTTTTTTCCTAAATTTGTTAGACAAAATGTTAGGCATTTAGTTTTGAAAAGTAAGTCATTACTTGAGGTGGAGGTCAGCAAATGTCCCAGAAAGGGTCAGCTAGTAAATTTAAGCTTTGTGGCAGTATGGTCAGTCACACTGACATAGCCCTACCACGGAAACGTGAAAGCAATCATGGACAATAAATTTAACAGTACTTATGTACCAACGTTGGGATACGCCAATATAGTGAGAACAAATGCATCAGTGTGGATGTCTTCTAATAAAACTTTATTTACAAAACCAGCCATGGAACATATTTGGCTGATTACTATAGAGAACATGTTGAAATTCTGAATTTCAAAGTGGTATATCTTATACGTAAATAGAAAAAAAACACATCAAGAGGAAAAGTTTTTATATGCATTTTATTCAGCTATCTATGAACCTACTAGTGTATTTTTGCCCAATTAAGTCTAGTTTTCATATGCTCCACTATGTTGCAAAAAGCAATTTTGGTAAATTTTAGGACACAGATAAATAATTGCTTGTTTTCTGCATGTTCTTCAAGGATCCTATTTCATGCTGTCTTTCTACGTACACATTAGGATAAAATGGCAGCTACACTGAACACCTTTATTTCTGTGAAGTTACAGACAAGTTTCACTTTTCTTCTCTTCCCTCTGCCTCACTCTCTCTCCTTTGCTTGGCTCTGCCTTGACCATTTCACCAAGGGGCTTCTGCCCCCAGACCCGACACTACGTTCTTGCTTAAGCTACTGATGTATTACGGAGTCACAACACACAGCAAGCTCTTTATCCTTTATGTCCCTATGGTATCATTTACATCACTGCCTGTAAGTTAGTTTATATGTATGCACTTGTACACACATACATATGTAGCACCTGTACCCACACTTACATGTGTATACGTGCACTTAATATGTACTAAACATACAAGTATGTGCAGAAACACAAGACACCCACTGTTTGCATGGCAGTCCTTGATTGTCAGATTTCTTTTCGGTGTGTGTCATCATATTCTACACAGTACATGAGCCTCAGAGGATGGTGGTTGCATTCTAACCTGCAGGCTTGCAACACTAGGAGCACTATGTCCTTTGTACCATTGCCTGACTGTTGCTCAGATATGGGAATCTGGAACACTTTGAGTTGAGATGTATCAGAGATGTTGAAACAGGAATTTCTTCCCTGCCCAATGAGATACCTCTGCATTAGAAATTGTCACTGCTGACTATGGGTGGAGCTGACAGACCAGATACTGGAGTGATAGGATCACACATACGACACCGCGGGGAGTTCTGGGAGGACCCTGCTAAAGCTCAGTGTCCCTGCACCATTAGCATGTGTCAGGCAATGAATTCCCATTGGGTTTTTGCTTCCTTGTAAAGAAAAGTTATTGAGAGAGAACCTCAAATGCAGCACATGGTAGGATATGTTATGTGCCTACTTGATCGTCAAAGGGATCTGTGTTGCCTTCCCTGGATGGGCATAAAGTGGCCTCTACTGTATGTAGAAACCCACTTTGTTGTTGGCACTTAGGCTTGATATGGTCATCCTTAGTCACTATAGACACTGTGGCCACATGTCTGGTAGTGTGTGCTGTGGTGTATTACTGCCTTTCTTGTAATTATTTGTTAATTTCCTTTGCCTGTGACCTGATTGTCAGCCTTTTGTTGTTAATAAATCTCTGAATATGGTGGAAACAAATTAGGCTGCTGTTGTGGGTGGTATTAAGATTCAATGACTGGTTTTAGCCAGGGGCCTTTTATAAATGAATTTTGGAATACCACCTGTCTTTGGAAGAATAGGTGTGTGTATGTGGGTGTATATACACATCTGGACACATATAGCTATGAGAGACTATCATATTAGCAAGTGCTACAGTCTAAGACCTCAGTCCTGGCCCTGGATCTGCGTGAGGTATCCTCTGTTGTCTACTCTGTTGAAGAGCATCTTCACCTGTATAGCATAGCAGTTGAGTATACATTGAAATCCAGATCTCAGTCTTAGCTTTACTGTTCAAGAAAGAAAGAGAAGTGGAGGACAGGGAGAGAGGTGCCCAGGTAGTGCTCACCACGTGTAGTGTCTTTGTGGGAGAGCAGTTCCTTCAAGGGAGGAAAAAGGAATGGTATGAGTGGGCATTTACTGTTCCTGCCTTGTGAAAAAGGACAGAGGAATAGAGTCAAGAGGAAGACCTTTGGTACTTCTCCTGAGTCTTTCAGGTAGAAGCCTGAGAGCTGTTGTAGTTCTAGTCCTGCCCACCCTAAGCTGACCCCATCCCTCTAGTGCATGCCTCCCTTAGTGCTCTGGTGAGTCACCTGGTCTCTGAGTTCCCTGGGACCGAGGCTCTAACCACAATGTTACCTCTTCAACACTGTCCCTTTCCTGTTGGCTCAGCCTGGTACCTAAGTAAAGACACTATATTTTCATAAGTCCCTGGGAGAATTTCCTTAAGAGACATATTCAGCCACCTGGAAAGTTCACAGTCCAGATTCAGCCAATTAGAGACCTCTGGCAATAAGAGCAAGATAACAGAACAATCACCTTAGGATGTGATTTAAAAGGTATTTGGTTTAGAACAAGGGAGTTACTCAAATCAAAGGCAAAGTGGTGGCTGTAAAATGACTGAAGTCAAGTCATAGGAAATAAGGGCTCAGGATTAGCAGGGTGGGGTAGAATCGTCTGGCTGAGTTGAACTAGCCAGCATCCTCAGCTATCAAAGAGATCTGGGGCCTAAGCCATCTTTGGAATCTCTTTTGAGTTGAAGGATCATCTGTCTTTGACTTTGTAGAGTTAAGACATTTAGATTTCCTTGTGAATCCATTCATCCTTTTGTCTCTTCCCTATCTCCCTTCTTTTTCTCCCTCTCTCCCTTCTTCCTTGAAAAGTAACATTATTCTTATATTTGTGCCATGTATTTAGTTATCTACTGATAATTAATGGCAGAATCAAAGTGTTTGACTTCCCAGTATTAACTCCACCCACAAGGATTGGAAGAAGACTGCATTGATAACTGAGCATCTTTTCCAGGCTGTTGAGGGTGTTCTAGAAAGAGGACTTTGAGGATAAATTTCATAACCTCTAAAAAGGTGTGTGAAGGAAGTTGTTGTTTTTCCTGACTTTGTGCCTGGTACCTGGGATATGGGGTTGTGGCTGGTATTCATCCTGAAGGCACAGTTACATGTAGAGGATGGTGACTCTATGGGATGGAGAAACCCAACCTTAAAAGAGCTACTCTTTCCAACTTCTGTGATGCCAGAGAATAGTCTCCTTGATTGCTGGAGGTGTTTTGATTGAGGGTATGATGTTTTAAAGATATTTAATCACATATGTGGTTGAAAGAACTTCTGTAGTTTTGTTAAATCAATTCTTTAGCTTCTTTTCACTTAGTTAAAATGGCCCAGTGTATTCTGTTTAGTTCTCTATCCTAAAGTTAAACATAGGCTTCCTAGAAATTCTGTGGCTTGCGGGGGAGGAGTGGTATTAAATGAGAGAAACTTACTATAAATATCTTTTGGCAATGCCTGATTAATGTGGCATTATTATATATTATATAATGTCAGGAATGTTTATTATTAAAGAAAAAGTGTATCTTTAAATCATGATACAGTACTCAGTTATTCATGAGAGGTATTTTGTAGAAACACACACAGTTCATCATTGACCAGACTTATGTGCTGCTTTAGCTAAATCAGTTCTTCTTGTAGACACTGCTTAAAATCTGAAATGGAAAACTTACATGTTGAAAAAATGGAACTGACATTATGTGTTTCTATTTGTAGAGTTTTCTTTTTAGCTTATGCAAAACAAGTAGAAAACATATGGATTGGATTTTCTCATAAAAATCATCTCTTAGAGGTGTAGGGTTGGGGCTGCTTGGGATTGCAGGAAACTTTAAGTTAGGGCTGATGATTCATTGTACACCCTAGGGCTTACAACTTTATATACTTAAAAAGTTGAAAATTTTTAAGTTGGGGACAGAGATAAAATTTTACTATGAAAAAGTTTAAGCATACAGAACATTGAAAAAGTGCCATAATCTCACAAATTTCAGTTTACTCTCTGATCTTTAAATTCTGTAGTTACTATGCTAGTAACATAATTTCTCTCCTATATTGGAACATGCCTGTACACTGACATATCTGCTGTATCATTTGCGATCAGCGGCAGGCACAAATATATTAGTGTTAAGGAAAATGTAAATAATAATGAACGAGAAGCAGCATTTTCTCTCTTGAATATTGTGGTGACTTGAATATTGTGTCAACCATCATTGACTGTAAATACTCTTGTATTAAAAGTTAGTTAATTAACATAGTTTTGTCTCTCAGTCTTAAGCTTTTTTTGCCCAAAATTTGTCTGTCCATCCCCTCCAAAATGGAGTGTCTCCTTTCTGGACACCTTAGGGTGTTTGAGAGATCAGGACAAGTTTGATCAGGTACCCTAAATGGAAGGATGCTGAGGAGAATGTTGAAGTAATTGGAGAAGTAGGAAAAGAGGCTGTAGAAAAGCAAAAGTAACCCCTGAAAACTTGTGCTTAGTGTAGTGACTCATGCTTAATAAGTGTTAACTACTATTGGTCTTACCATTGTTACCTTCTGAAATGTCCTGTGGTCACTTCTCCTATTGGGTTTTGAGTGTTTGTATGTTTTGTTTTGTTTTCATTTTGTTTTGGGTATGTGCATGTGTGCACATATGTGTGGGACTTGGGGCTTGAACTTAGAGCTTGACTCCTGAACTTAGGTGCTGTCCTTGAGTTCCTGTGCTCAAAGCTAGCACACTTAACACTTGAGCTACATTTCTAATTCTGGCTATTTTGGTAGTTATTTGGAAAGAAGAGTCTCTGGGGCTTTTCTGGTCTGTCTTCCAACTGCTATCCTCAGATCTCAGTCTCCTGAATAGCTAAGATTACAGGCGTGGTGAGCCAGATAAGTGTTTGAATGATTTTTGAGCCTGTTCCTTCTGCTTCATGCCCTCAGAATGAAGTGGACAAAACAGGGCGCTGAGGGTCAGTTCTCAGCCCAGCTCCTGCAGGGTCACCTTACTAGCCAGCATAAGCAACTGTACCTCCCTACAAGCAGGTACTTGAAGTAACTGGGGAACACAGCTGCCTTGTTAGACAGTTGTGTGTTTGGGAATGGGGCATAAAGTCACTGTGACCTCTGTTCTACAGAGTTGTTCCTGCTGCAGTTTGTGGCCAGAGGAGGCCACACCATGGACCTGCCAGCCTGAAACCAGGCTACTCTCCTACTAACCTCCCCATGACGAAGGAGCTCCCAGGGCCACCTCTTGCCCTTCTCTGAACTTCCCATGAACTCTTAGGAGGCGGCCTGGAGACTGCTTCTACCTCAGGGGCCATCTGGGTCAAGGCAGGTGCCTGGGGATAAGGGACACTGGACTGTGTAGCAAACTGGGCTGGGTAGGAAACTTACTTTCTGCATGATTTCTTTTCTTCTTCTCAAATTACTATACCAATGGCTTGTTACTCTTATTAGTAGAACTTACAAGCAGTGTGGAAGTCCAGAGAGAAGAATAGGAATTGTGAGTTTCCTTGATTATCTTCTAAAACTTATTACCATTTGAATATGCACTTGTATAATGTCCTAATAATTTTGTGATATTTTTACCTACTTGAGAAAATACCTTTAGAGGCTGAAGTGCAACCTCTCCACCCCCCCAAAAAAAGGGTAACTATCAATACTGAGATAGCTGTTTTCTATTATCTTAATTCTGATCAATGGTGTATTCATTAATGGTAATTAGAAGAGGGTTTGTATATGTGTTTAATAGTTACTTTTAAAATACATTATGAGATACAAGGGAGTATGTCTCCAGTTTTCTTAAGTCCGACTGCTTAGAAAGCAGATGCCTGCTGCTGTACTCGGAGCTGGTAGGGTTTCAGCGGCAGTGTGAGGGTTGTGCCTAGGTAGGGGCTAGAATGTTAATGGTGGAACAGGATTTCCTAATGTGACCTGTGTCTTTGTGGTACCAGGTAGGCGTTACTTCCAGGATGATCTTTTTTTGTTGGTTTTGGGCCTTGAACTCGGGCCTGGGCTCTGTCCCTCAGCTCTTCAGCTCAAGGCTAGCGCTCTACCACTTGAGCCATAGCACCACTTCCGGTTTTCTGGTGGTTAATGGAGATAAAAGTCTCATGGACTTGCCTGCATGGGCTGGCTTTGAACAGCAATCTCAGATCTCAGTCTTCTGAGTAGCTAGGATTACAGGTGTGAGCTACTGGTGCCCGGCCTTCCAGGATGATCTTAAACCTCAGTGAAAGTAAGTAAGGGGCTCAGAAAGTCAATGTATGTGCTTTCCAGGTTTGTGTTGAGCATTCCTCTGCATACCTGAGTTGTTTTGCCAACAGTGTGGCAGCCCTAAGCCATGTGTGATCATGAAGTAAAACACAGGAAGCCCAAATGTGACTGTGTCAGGAAGAAACAAGGTTACCATTGTTAGGTAGATACAGACTTCCCAGAAAAAGAGCACAGGGGGAGAGATTCTGTTCATGGTCTGATGATATAGGCTCCCAGAGAACTAGAAACCACCAGACTCGGTGAACAAGGCTCTAGAGAGGAGCCCTGGCACACAGGCTTATGAGAGTCTTATATAACTCTTGGTCCAGAATTAGAATTCCAGGGATGTAGCACTGACTACAGAAGTGTAGCTAAAAAACACTTGTAAAGAATCTCTTTAGAGATTACTGGTCCTAGGTGCTTTGAGGACAAAAGCAACCTTAATCTGCTGCCCAGAACCTTAGTTGTAAGATATGCCTGCTGTGCTCACGGCTCCCCCCTATTGGCAGAGCAGTTTTCGTGGCAGCTTGAGGTGGAGAATAATGTGGATATGGATTTTTTGCATCTTTGCTTTGAACTGAATGCCATGACTTAGCACATATATATTTATGTCCTCACTTCATGAGAAACCTAAGGAGGAAAAACCAAAATGACATGTGTATATTATGACAGTACTAGGGCTTGCACTCAGGGTCTAGGCACAGTCTTTTTAACTTTTATTGACTCAAGACAGACTACCACTTCAGCCACAGCTGAAACTTCCAGCTTGCAGCTGTTTGGTAGTTACTTGGACATAAAAGTCATACAGACATTCATACCTCGTCTGGCTTTGAATTTTAGTCCTCAGATCTCAGCTTCCTGAGTGGCTAGGATTACAGGTTTGAGCCATTAACATCTGACTAGATTATGTTAATGATGCTTGTCATAAAAAAATCATTGATAAACTTATAACTAAGTATGGCATACTAAGGAAGAAGTTGTAGAAATAATGTATATGGCTATAGTTCAGTGATAACTGTTTGTTATTAGGATATATGTACCTTTCATGAATTTTACTTTTGTTTTTATATTGACCAAAATGAGAGGCTTTGGAGTGAGATTTCTCGTATCTGAATGTTTTTTTTTTTTTTTTGTTTTTTGGTCACTGCAGGTTGATCTTGGCTTAACTTCTTGGTTTTAGTTGTGTTTTTTCCCCCCATTATCGTTACTATTACTTTTGTTTGTGGTACAACTGTTAAGTCTAGCATGCCTGAGTATTTCTTGCAGTGTTGATATGTGAGTAACTGTTGTGTCATTTTTCACAGGGACCTGCGGAACAATCTTATTAGTAGTATAGATCCTGGTGCTTTTTGGGGCCTTTCATCACTAAAAAGATTGTGAGTATTTAAATTGCTTTCTTATGCGCTTGAACCATTCTGTCAGATAAGTAACTCTTATTTTAGGGAGGCAAATATTTAATTTTAGAGGTTCACCTGTTCCAAAAGGACACAGGGTTTGATATGAGTAGCTTGGAAGGTGCTTAATTTGAAGAGTAGTTAGGATTTGTTTGGTGCTATGTACTTGTGTTGCTCTTACACTGATGCAGTCATTACTTTGTTAGTCTTACAGGCTACTACAATCTTAGGTAATTTTTTTATTTATGTCTCTTTCAAACTGTATCTTTTTATAATAATGTATAAAGTGGGGCCATTTTTTGTGAATCACATAAATGCGATGTTCATGTGTCTTTTATTTGTATTTAAATGTTATTTAGAAGTGTAAGGAATAATTTTTACTACTTCCAGTGGGAGGCAATCCCCTATTATGTTTTTTAGTCCACAGAGAGACTAACCCTGTGGTGGGGAATCCTTTCCTTCCTAGTAGGTCCAGTTGGCTATTAATAAGATCATTACAGGTCACACAAAGTTATCAATGCAGGCAGCTGACCAGAGCATTACGTATGTGTTCTGCCATGTACCAAGTGATTCTGAGGGCCATAGGTGACCCACAGACCTGTCATTTTCCACATCCATGACATGTACTGGGCACTGGCTGCTCCCCAGGCTGCCACTTCTCTGGAAGAGCCCACAGATTGATAGGAAATTGGTAGTGTCTTGGAGGAAAACTAATTTTCTCCCATGTCCTGCTCAGTTCTTAATCAGAAACCTTATAACAAGAGAAAGATGAAGAAGATAAAAACATATAGTAACATGTGAATTTTGGGTGTATATTTGAGCAATACTTAAGAAAAGGTAGCTCAGAAATCTGACATAACAAATGTCCACAACAGGAATAATACTTTTTTTTTTTTTTTTTGCTAGTCATGGGGCATGAACTCTGGGCTTGGGTGCTGTCCCTCAGCTCTTCAGCTCAAGGCGAGTGCTCTACCACTTGAGCCAGAGCTCCACTTCTGGCTTTTTCTGCTTATGTGGTACTGAGGAATTGAACCCAGGGCCTCATGCATGCAAGGCAAGCACTCTACCACTGAGCCACCTTCCCAGACAGGAATAATACATTTTTAAAGAAATGTCAGGACAAAAGAAAAAGACCAAGTCTTCTCCTTGCATGTTGTAGGAAGGCAAATATATGTGAAATGGATAGTAGACATGATCTGTCCAAAACTCTTAAGGCTGGGGTTAATGTTTGCTGTAATCATTTTTCCCAGTGTACTTGCTTAAGCCCTAGATTATATTTCTCTAGAAAAAATTTTAAGGAAGGACCAAGTATCATTTCTTCCCGTCACCCACATGACCATTTTAACACCTTTTTTTCGTAATAGAAAAGGTACTAGTAATTCTGTGCCAAGAGAAAGGTTGAATGGAACCCAGTTTCATTGGGATGTGTTTTTAAGAAAATTACTGAATACCTTAGATTTTTCTATCTAGTTCTTTATCTTAAGTGATTTCTCATCTAATTGAGTACTGACCACCATCTAAAGTAAGTGAGAAAATTCCCACTCAGTAGCATCTAATTGAATTACTGGTACTGTACTAGACATCGCCTTTGCAGCTTCTCATTTTACTATAGGCTAAGGAGTCTCTTGTGTTCTTGCCTGGGAAGGTAATTGCCGTTTGTAATGTTCTTCCCAGTAGGAAATACATTCTTAATTCCAAGCAGCTGACTTGTAATTGAACTTACAGCATACGACTTACAAACTAAAAGAACCCTAAGACTCTGTGGGATGTAAAGATACCTACCCATCAGTAGTATTGTTGGCTACTTGCTTAGCCATGCAGGAGCTTTTTTCTAAATCATTTGTTTCAGTGGTGATTCCTGCTTGACAGCAACACATAAAGTGTTTTATAAGTATATCGTGCTTATGCCTATGTAGATAATTTGACTCAGGAAGATTAAGTGTCTTTCTGAAAATTTAAACTACCAGAAGTCATTGAAATCTAGACCCATTTTGTTTCACTTTTGCTTTATCAACACATTCACTCTGATTCTCAATTCAAGTGAAAACTCATTATCAATACCTAAATCTTTTTTAAATAGGCATAACTATAATGAAATTGTTTCCCAAAGAATCAATGGTAATTACACCATTTAAAGCATAGACTTGAGACAAGATAATGAAGAGAACCCAGAAATGATTGTTTAAGCAACAATTCACAAGATGACACTTAATTTTCTTACACAGTAAAACTCAGAAATAAAAGGAAAGTCTACTAAAATAAAGTCCCACTCATTTAAATACTTAGTTTCTATGTTCTGAGGAGCTTGAGTTTTATAACAAGCACCACTGAGGATTTGTGATACTTAAGATTCTTTTAGCAAAAGTGTCTGCAGGAGAAGGAAGAATACCAGGCTTATTTAGGGAAGAACAAAATGGGTTCAGATGTTATACTCCTATAATTTGTAGTTAAACTACAATGTCTTCTGCCATTACCAAAATAGAGTTTGGAATCTTGCCATTTTAGTTTGGAAATGGATTCCTCAAAGCACTCTTCTAGAATAAGTCACGGTATAACTCAGTGTGTATTTCTCCATGCAGACAATGACATAGAGGAGAAAACATGATTAAAAAATACTTTCGTGAGTTTGGCTTAAAACAATGTTCAACTCTTGTATCAAATTTCAAAGTATCTTCAAAATCTAACAGCTGATAAAATGAAGATCCAGCCAGGTGCCAGTGGCTCATACCTGTAATTCCACTCATGAGGATGTGAGCTAAAGATCAAAGTTCAAAGCCAGTCAGAGTAGGAAAAAAACTTCCATCTTTACTTACCCAGCAGGTGCCAGACTGGAGGCATGGATCATGTAGTACAGTGCCAGCTGTGAGCAAGCCCTGGTACCTGCAGAGAAAAAACGAAATTCATTGTTAAAGGTGTTTTGGCATAGTTTGTCAGGTCCACTGAGGACTAAGGAAGAAGAGCATACTGTTTCACTCAAAGTTTCAGAAACTGACAGAAACCAACTGCTGTTGGCCAAAATGAAGTTTCACTTACAACCAGTACAGATCTCTGATCAGATATAAACTTAGCATGTGTCAGCATATCCATTGTCCTTGATATAAAGTTAAAGAATTGTGTCCAGATACAACAGAATACTAACTAGAAATTCTGCATAAAAGAAAACATTTTTTTAAGAGAAGAATATTTACTAGGTGACATAGGAACTAGAAAATGGGACTAAGAAAATAATTGGGTGTTACCTACATGTTGTTTAAGTCATTTGGCCTGAGATTCATTGATAGAACTATTTATAAAATAACAGCTTAACTGAATTGTTTTTTCATTATAGTCAAAATTTCTGAGGATTTAAGGAATTAAGTTAGAAAGCATTAAGTTTCAAGTACTCTTCAGGAAATAAAAGTTCCTTCTTTTTGGTAATTGACCCTCTTATCCATTATCTCTTGTTTGCGGGATGAGGTTGAGTTAGTTCTCTAGCTACCCTGGCACAATTAACTGTGTAGGTCATCTAAGGAATTGTAGCACAGGCAGTCAGATAGATTGTGTCTTGCTCTTACTACTTCAGCTTTATCTTGAGTGATTTTGAGGGAGTTAATGCTTAAAACAAAATTAAGTAGTGTTATGTCTGTGTGCCTTAAGTGAAAGCAAGAATCACTTTCTCGAGTGCCTTTCTTATCTCACTTGAAGTGGGTAAATCTTTCCGGGATGCAGAAAGGAAAGGTCTTGAATGATACAAAACCTGGCTGTTGTTCTTTGGTATTGAGTGTATTTGACCTGGATTAATTAAGAGAACTAATTGAAAACACATTTCCCCTTTTCCACTTTAGAGACCTGACAAATAATCGAATAGGATGTCTGAATGCAGATATATTTCGAGGACTTACCAATCTGGTTCGGCTGTAAGTACCTTTTCCTTCCTATGAAAATAGTAAGACGGTATGTAGGCTAGTCCCCAGATGTTTGTGAACACCAGTGAGTTGCTCATTAAAGTAGCAGTTATGGTCGGGCACGGGTGGCTCCCACCTGTAATCCTAGCTACTTAGGAGGCTGAGATCTGAGGATCCAGGCTCAAAGCCAGCTTGGAAGGAAAGTCCATGAAACTCTTATCTCCAATACACTACCATAAAATGGTAGTTATGGAAGGAGTAAGGGAAGAGAAGTTCACAGTTACAGTCGTGGAGAAGAGTGGCTTCAGTATCCATTATCCACATTAATTGAGATCAGGAATATCTCAGATTTGGGAACATTTCATATACATAATTTATCTTTTCTATCTACTTGGTAGTGGTGATCATGGGCCTCAATTCAGGACTTGGGCACTGTCCCTGAGCTCTTTTGCTCAAGGCTAGTGCTCTACCACTAAGCCGCAGTTCTACTTCCAGTTTTCTGGTGGTTGATTGGAGATAAAAGTCTCACAGACTTTCCTGCCCAGGCTGGCTTTGAACCTTGACCCTCAGATCTCAGTCTTCTGAGTAGTTAGGATTACAGGTGTGAGCCATCAGTACTGGCTTCTTAACTTTATAATCATAACTTGAAGTTAATTTTGCGTAATAATTTTTGGTGATTTTGTGCGTGAAATGAAGTTTTATATCGTGGAATCCACTGGTAGGGTCATGTTGGTGCTCAAAAAGTTGGAGTTTGGGTACATTTTGGATGTTCATATTATGAACCATCTCTCTCTCTCTCTCTCTCTCTCTCACACACACACACACACACGAATGCACATAGATTCGCACACACAATGGATATACCAAAAAGAACATGCTCATGTTGAGCAATTAGAAAAAAAAATAGTCCAGAAGATTTGCAGGAAAGACAGATTTGATAGGAAAGACAAAAAGCCAAATTGTGGTACATGGACTGGGAGATGACGACATAGAACATGTACATCATCCTCTGACCATGGGGTTTGGAGTGAGTTGTTTAACTTTTCTGTTTTTTATTCATAAAGTAGGGTTAACTGTACCTCATAGTTATTTTAAGGATTAAAACTTAAGTTACCTAGAGCCATTCATCTCTATTATACTAGCATTGAGAAGAGCATTTTTCAATCCAGCAAATGGAAAAAGCATTTGATGAGTAATAGGCATGCAGAACTTTTTCAAGCTAGAATCAGAGATCTCCCAGATGAGTATGAAAATCAATCAAGAGTGGGTCACTGCTGTCATAAAGACCATAGCCCATCAAGTCTTGTAGCCAAGGAAGCTGGGATCCATCTGCACTCTAGCAGGCCTTTATGAGACTTGTAAAATACTTCTTATCATTTTGTGGGGGTGACTTTGGCAGTTCAAGTTAATGATTAAGTAAAACTCCTTTTTCTAAGTGGGTCTGAGGCCCTGTGGATATGCCGGGGACAGGGGAGGTGGCTGGGGTATGAAATTGATTCTCTGTATTGATCTCCTTTATTCATGGAGCAAATGTTTCCAGGTTTTTACATTGCACAGTGGGGGTAGCTACCCAACCAAAGAAGCTAAATGATTCTCTGACCTTCACTTAGGAAATGAATTTGAAGAGCAGTTGTAAAGAGAGAAACACACTAAAAGCCTGGCTTAAAAAAAATGAATTATGGCAGAGCACTGGTGGCTCACGCCTGTTATCCTCGCTCCTCAGGAGACTGAGATCAGAGAATTGCAGTTCAGAGCCAGTCCAGGTAGGAAAATATGAAACTATTAGCTCCAGAAAGCCAGAAATGGGGCTATGGCTCAAAGTGGTAGATCTCTAGCCTTGACCAAAAAAATTCAGGGATAGTGCCTAGGCCCTGAGTCCAAGACCTACAACTGACAAAAAATGAAATAAAGTTAGGAGAAATTAAAAACCTATGGTTTTCCCCCTGATATTGCCTTAGAAGAATTATTTTTCCTATAAAAAGTGAGTCATCTTTGCATGTACTTGTCATACATGATTTTCTCTCTTTGTTTCTTTCTTTCTTTCTTTCCTTCTTTCTTTCTTTCCTTCTTTCTTTCTTTCTTTCTTTCTTTCTTTCTTTCTTTCTTTCTTTCTTGCTTGCTTGCTTGCTTGCTTGCTTGCTTGCTTGCTTGCTTGCTTGCTTGCTTGCTTTCTTGCTTGCTTTCTTTCTCTCTTTCTTTCTTTCTTTCTTTCTTTTCTCTCTCTCTCTTTCTTTCTCTCTTTCTTTCTCTCTTTCAGTCGTGGGGCCTGAACTCTGGGCCTGGGCGCTGTCCCTCAGCTCTTCAGATCGTCTAGTACTCTACATTTGAGCCACACTGCCACTTCTGGCTTTTTCTGCTTATATGGTGCTGAGGAATCGAACCCAGAGCTCATTGTACATGATTTTCTTTATGCAAAAGCTTACACATATGTAGAAAATCCATAAATTATAGATGTGATTGGGTACTGTCACTATGTGAAAATCAATACACAGCAAAAATGACAATTCCCTCTTCTGTCTTGGCTATCAACCTGAGGGAGCCCTCTGTTAATAACCCATTATATATATTGTCACATTTTCTTTTCTGTTACCCTCATATACATTTAAGGATATTTTAAAATGTCCTGTAATTGGCCCCTACTTGCTTAAAAATTATCAACATGTTAATGTCAACAGAATACTTCTTGGTTCAGTTCATGTTTGTTTGTTTTTTTTCATGGCAACATACTTTTCCAGTGACAGGACAGAATACAATTTAGCCGCTAATCATTCCTCTACTTATGGGGATTTTATTTGGTTATGTTTTCCTTCTTTTGAATTTCTACCCCAGGAGAAGTATCTATATATTCATAGGTGATGTGTTATCTGTATGTAACTGGAGGAATTCTGTTTGGCAAGAAGAAAATGAATAAAGAAAAATTAAAATTGTTTGAAAATTTTTATTTGCTGCATAACTAAAGGATCCCAAGTATACACATTAAGTCTAATTTTAGTGGGAAATCAGTAATGTGTCTTAACTTCACCTAAGAGTTGATAGAAAAATCCTTATTGAGTACTAAAGTAGTTCATAGTTTTGCTTACTGATTTTTCATAAGGTTGAGAATAATTTTGCCTTTCATCTGCAGAAGAATCATTTTCTTGTTATTCTCTTCTTCTATGATAATTCAGACAATTATTACATAACCTTTCCATAATGACAGTAGCTCATTCAAGAGAAGATTAAGTGGTAGAGAAATGATGGATAAGTATTTCTAAAAATGAAATTATTCTTTTCCAGAAACCTTTCAGGGAACTTGTTTTCTTCATTGTCTCAAGGAACTTTTGATTATCTTGGCTCATTACGATCTTTGTAAGTGAAAGTTTTTTGTCCTGTTTAATATATGTCCATTTTTGAAAGTGAAAAACATTTATTATTGTGGCTTAAGAAATTTTGTGAGGGATATTGTGTGAACTTGCCAAAAATTAGATACTTCTGGAAAACATGCATTGAGGTGGGAAAAAGATAAGATAACCTGAGCAATGTATTTCAGACCTAGATGGTTATTTTCTCCTGAGTACTGTTATCACCCACCCTATATCCAGGGCAAATGCATTTATAATTGTTTCTCTTCATCTTTGCTTTTAAATGAAATGTTTTTGTTGTTGGTAATTAAATCCCCATAGGATCACTCTTGCTCCCTATGAAGAATTTGTTGCAAGAAATATTGTATACTCTAAGGACTTAATTTTATCCCATAATCCCTGCTCCACACTGAATTTGTAATTTATTACCAATGTTTCTAGGGTTGTTTATTGAGAATGCCTGTTCAATGAAGTCAGAGTAAAATCTTTCCCCTCTCCCCCACCCTGTTCTCTGAAGCTTTAGAATTGGTAGGGTTTGCAAGTGTGTGCATTTAATTTACTGGATTGAATTTTTTCCCTGGGAAAAATTTCTTGTTTACTAGCTGCTTCTGTTCATCATATTTTCACCTCCTCTTTGTGTTTTGTTTTTGTTTTTCTGGGCTGGGGATAGAACCCAGGGCCTTGAACTTACTGTATATAATTAGTATTCTTACACAGATCTACTTCCCTGGCTTTTTTTTTCTGTAGTTGAGTTAGGTTGAAATGGATATGAAAGTAGTATTTTCATCTTAAAAACAAAACAAAATTTGAAAAAGCGAGGAGACGTTATCAGGGATTTTAGCATTATTAGAAACTGACTAAGGTGCTCTTTAGGAATTCGAACTTTTTTCAGGCCATTTCTTTTGGTATTGTTTAAATTCGTTATCTCTTTGCTATAGTCCAGTCCCCTCAGTTTTCTTTTTGTTTTTGATTGTTGGTTCTTTCCCCCCAAATCTAATGAAATAGACTCTGTACCAGTACACTATGTGTTGAGGAGAATACACATTTGTGCTTGCTCTTTGTACATTGCTGGTTTATAGAGCACATTACATTCTATTTTAGTTATATTTCTTTCTGCCATTACATAATCTTGTTGACATGAGAAGTTTCTTAATAGTTATTTTTATTAGCTGGACATGGCATCATGCATGTCTTGTCAAAAAGTATTAGTGAAAGGAATGTTTAGGAGATGACTATCTAAGCCTGCTCATATCTGGCTGTAATCTTTCTCTGTTTCATATTGCCAAGACCAGATTTTAAAATGTCTACTATAAAGACAGTTTTCCTTCTGATTAAGTAAGAAAATAGCCTTATTTTTATTTTCTTTCAATTTATATCCTTTAAGTAGCCGTGGTGTCACCTGGTACGTACGAGAAAAGTGTCAGAAGTTTTCTCCAACTTCATGGAGCTTGTTGTGTAGTCAGATGATCACAATGTGTAACCATCCCAAAGAGTTCTGTTTTCCTTCATGTTGTTATTTTACTGCCATGGTCGATAAAAGTGATGGTGGGTATTTAGGCCAAGAAGGAAAATTATAAAAAGCTTCAGGATCCAGAATTATTGCTGTTTGTGAAACTCGGTAAGGGCCTGACAAACAAGGGATGAGAAGTTGATATTCTAGAACTCAAGGGTTCTAGAACTTGGTGCATAAGAAATAAGAAATGGCTACCCAAGAAGTAGTTTTCCTTTCCAATACAAGCTTTGATTAAAAGCAGAGTCCCAGGGTCAGTGGAGCCCTGTGCCCTGAATAACAACCCATTAGAAAGGAGAATATAATGAGCCAATAGGCATGGTAGAGTTTTGTATTTTACAACAAAAATGTAAAGCAATGCAAAGCAAAAGTGCTATTTAATATTATTTATTGCAAGCCTAATGTGTGTGTTACAGAGAATTTCAGACTGAGTATCTTTTGTGTGACTGTAACATACTGTGGATGCATCGCTGGGTGAAGGAGAGGAACATCACTGTGCGGGACACCAGGTGTGTTTACCCTAAGTCTCTGCAAGCCCAGCCAGTCACAGGTGTGAAGCAGGAGCTGTTGACATGCGGTAAGGGAAGAGGCAAAATGGAGGTAGTGTTAACTGTATTTTGACTTGCTGCTTTGTTTTGTTTTGTTTCTTGACAAACTACAAAATTGTTTTGATGGCACCAGAGTATGATTGTCGATCTTCAAGGATTTTGTAATATTTAGCTTATGCCAGCCTTCAAACCAACTAGATTGGAAAGCATATTTTTGATTGGTTTTTAAGGGTAGCTGTGCTTTAGTTCTGAATGATTGTCTTTACGAGAACATGTTTCAAAGCATAGCACAGACCATTTAACAGTTAGCCAATCAGAAATTTGTAAATCGTAATAAAGTCTCAGGATGCCCACATATTATTATTATTTTTAGCAATTTTTTTATTGTGATTAAGTGATTACATAAATTTCACAAATTTCACAGCATTGTAGGATAGTGATACTTAGTTAAAGTCACAATCACAGTCTACCTTTATGGGGCAAATTGTCTTTATTGTGGTCTATAAAGTTTATGAGTTCTATGAGCTTTGACAGTACAGTTATTTCTTTCACTTCAGGTGATATGTACATTTCTTTCCTTTTGCTTTTTGTCAGCTGTTCCCTCTTTCCTTCTCATTCCCTCCCTCTCATCGATGCCATTGAGTTGCTTAGTTCATTTTGATCAATGTCCAGTGTAGCTGATGGGTTCCAATGTTGTATGTTTACCCGTTTCCCTCTGTTTCTGTGTCCTCCTCTTAGTTTCCTTCCAATGTACACATATATGCCATATATGTGGTCAGCAGCATGGGGTCATTTAGTAATGATTCGACCAGATGAGTAGAGGTCCTTTATTTCTTGAGTCTTGTTTACTTTGTTTTAACTCCTTGCGTTTTGGATTTAACATCCACTTACCAGGGAGACCATGGGCCATTTGTCTCTTTGCTCTTGGCTTACCTCACTCAACATGATTTCTTCTAGTTCCATCCATTTCTCTGAGAATGCCATTGTTTTGTCCTTTCTAATGGCTGCATAATATTCCATTGCATATAGGTACTACAATTTTTGGATCTATTCATCTATAGTGAGTCATCTGGATTATTTCCATATCCTGGCTATTATAAACAGTGCTGCAATAAACATGGAGGTGCACCACATATTATTTTTAATGGCATATTTTTATGAGTTTGCAAGCATATCTGAAGATAAATAACATATTGGCCATATATTACAAGAAAAAGTAAAACAGATTATACCTTATAAAACAATGATAATCTCTAACATAATTCAGGGAGATTCCAGTGTTTGGAGATAGACAATATTTATTCCTTTCTTGTTGTCATTATTATTAATTTAACAAATAAACTGTACTCTTTGAGTGAGCATTAAGATTTATGAAGAAAGGGCTGGGAAGGTGGCATGCATGAGGCCCTGGGTTCAATTCCTCAGCACCACATAAGCAGAAAAAAAAAGCCAGAAGTTGAGCTGTGGCTCAAGTGGTAAAGTGCTAGCCTTGAGCTGAAGAGCTGAGGGACAGCACCCAGGCCTAGAGTTTAGGCCCCATGACCGAACCCCCCCCCCCAAAAAAAAGCTTTATGAAGAAAGCTAGGCACTGGTAGCTCACACCTGTAATTCTAGGTATAAGAAGGCTGAGATCTGAGAATCACTGTTCAAAGCCAGCCTGGGCAGGAAATTCGGTGATACTTTATCTCCAACAAACTACTTAGAAAAAGCCAAAAGTGGTGCTGTGACTCAAATTGTAGAGCTTTAACCTTGAGTACAAACAAATAGTCTCAGGGACAGCACCTAAGGCCCTGAGTTCAAGCATTCAAGCCCAAGGACCAGAAAAAAAAAAGATTTATGCAAGGAAACAAAAATTGGAAGAAACAGAAAAACAAAGCCCATGTCAACTCATATCTCTAAAACACAGGTAGGGTTGAGACCTTGGTGTATTCACTTTTGTACCTCTTTCCTGCATTTTCATGAAATGTTATCATACTTTGTAAATTTTTAGAAGTTGAAATAAGGTGTACTTTGGTCTTCATTATATAAAAGAGATGCATACTAATGCATTGTAAAGACTGTCATAATTTACCAGCTTCCTTGTTATGTATAGCTAATGTGTTAATAATTTCTCACTCCATAAATAATACAATGATTAATTGCTTTATATTTTTGCATATTTGCTATTTTTCTCTTGGAAACTACCTTGCTAAAAATAGAATTGTGTTCAACAAATGAACTAAGTAATTTAAAAGTTTGTAATGAGTCAATGGTATTTGTGGACATTTTTGCATATATATTTTTTCCTTTCATTTTTCTGAATGCAAGGAGACATTATGTTTTTTAAAATTATTGTAAGATAGATGATCTTTTCTTCTTTTATTGTTTAAATGTTCTTAATTTTCCACAATAAATGTGTATTTTTATATCCAGAGTACAGTATTATAGTTAAAAATAACAAATGTCTGAAAATATATTTAACTATTAGCACTTAGTCACCCTAAGTTCCAATCTCTAGATTACGTGTTGTTTTACAAGTTATTTGTTTAGTTTGCTTCTGTGCTTGTCTGATAGTGCTGTTGTGCCACCAACAGCAGCAAGTCTTACATATGAGAAATCAGGATGAAGTGGTTCCACTATAATGTTACTTGCTTTAGTTTTCATCTGTTACCCACTTACCTTGGTCTTTGTTTTATTACTATAGTAAAATACTGAAGCTGCATAACTGTAATGGCAAGAGATTCGTTCAGCTCACAGCATTGGATGTTGATGATCAGGCTTTTGGAGTCCTCAGGGGGGATGATACCATGTGTGGGACCAAAATCACATTGCAGGACAAGGAGCCCTGAGAGCAATGTAGGGGTCAGGCTGTGACTGTTCTAACAACTCAGTCTTAGGAGAACAGCATTTTCTTTCCAGAGTAGAGTCTCAAAGATTACCTAAGTGCTTCCCACTAGGCTTCATCCCTCACCTTGCCCAGGGCTGCCCTAGGAACATGCTTCTAAACTCAAAAATCCCTGGAGTACATACACAAAGCTGAACATCACTAAAGTCAATGTCAACCTTACCAATTACCAAGGAATACTTGCTGTTCTGTTTTCTTTAGTCTTAGAAGAATCTGTGCAACTTTCAGCTATAGTGTGTAGAAGTAGATGGTATGTGTTTACTAAGTCTTTGTTTCCTTTCTCTAGATCCTCCCCTTGAGTTGCCATCCTTCTACATGACTCCGTCTCATCGTCAAGTCGTGTTTGAAGGAGATAGCCTTCCCTTCCAGTGTATGGCTTCCTATATTGACCAGGACATGCAAGTCCTGTGGTATCAGGATGGGCGAATAGTTGAAACTGATGAGTCCCAAGGCATCTTTGTTGAAAAAAACATGATTCACAACTGCTCACTGATTGCAAGGTAAACATTTTAGATGAAGCATCTGTGTGGGTTGTATTTAGTCTTTTGGAGTTGTAGTGTGTAGTTGGAATTTGGATTGATATTTTATCTTGCGTTAAAAAATATATACATAGGGCATTTCTTTCCTCCCTGTCTACATGCATGTTTGAAAATGAATTACCTCTTTGTCTGGTTTTGAAACAAAAACCTGAATATAAAAGAGAAATACTTAAAATATTACTTTTTCTGTTTAACATTTTGGGAGGAAAAAAATGAAAACTCGTAATGCCAAACCTGGCTTCTGTTTCCTGTTACTAAGGTGTTGGGTTCAGTTTAAGGAGGTAACCTCATTTTCACTATTTTGCCCTGTTTTTAATGCTAAATTTAAGAGTTCTTCCTTTCCTTACCTACTGTATAAAGGAATATAACATCTGAACTGCCAACTCCATGATTGGTGTGGGCATCAAATTAGTTAATTTGAATGAGCTTTGTAAACTGTAAAAAGAAAAAAAAAAGGGGCATATAATTAGAGTATATAATTAGAGTGGGATGCAATTTCCAAACTGCCAAGGCAGAGGCTGTAAAATACTGCCGAGGAAGTAAAGATTCTCTGAATTGAGATTTCGTTCTTGAAACTTCTAGGGTTGAATTTTCTATTTTATAATTTCTTTCTTGGGACTTCTTCCCTGTTTATTAGAAGCATATTTTCATGTATGTCTTCTAATATTTAGAGCAGCTGCTTTTATTTACTTTTTTTTGGGGGGTCCGGTTGTAGGGCCTGAACTCTGGGCCTGGGCACTGTCCCTCAGCTCTTCAGCTCAAGGCTAGCGCTTTACCACTTGAGCCACAGCCACAGCGCCACTCCCGGCTTTTTTCTTATGTGGTGCTGAGGAATCGAACCCAGGGCCTCAGGCATGCAAGGCAAGCGCTCTACCACTGAGCCACCTTCCCAGCCCCAGAGCAGCTGCTTTTAATCCTTATCCTCCAAGTCTAGCATCTGAATCCTTATGACTACTTTTCTTTTGACTATAGCTGATACTTTACTATTTATTATTTAATTGTTTACTTGTCTAGTAGTGATGTTGGGTCATATCTTAGACATGATGATATACTCACCATATTGGAAAAGTTGGCAAAAGTACAGTGTATGAGCTAAATCTGTTCCATGGGCCTCTAGGCTAAGATTGTTACATACCATTTTAAATGGTTGCACTCTAAATGGTTATAGAAGTACTTACATAATATCTTTTATGTTGTTCCTTAACTAGAAAGTCTTTATCATTTACTGTCTGGCCCATGAAAAGGTTTACTGACTCTTGGCTCTGGATTCTGTTATATTTCAAAGAGTGCTGAGTTTAGTTTGGCCAGGAAGTTAGCTGTCAGACTTCAGGCTCTTTGCTCTTGTTTGTTTGCTATATGGCATCTAAATCTTGGTTTCCCTTTACCTGTGTTTATAGTTCAGCTATCCGTAAGAGATCCAAGTGGATTTTGTGTGTAGGGTCTGGGCTTCTGGTGAGTTTCTTCTTACCTCTATCCTCACTTTTCAAGCTTGTAAGATATGGAATTTTTGTTTAAGGGGAGCCTGCCATTGGATGGAAGTCATTACAAAGGGAATGTGGCAATCCTTCTTCCTAGTGTTGATTCTTCTTTTGTTTCTGCCTGCTTTTGAGTTCCCATGTGTCCAAATTAAGTTATCAGTTTGCTAGAGATTGTAATTTCTCTTTGCAGGAAAAGTGGCTTCTTATTTGTGAGCTGCCTGACCATTACCTGAAGCAGAATTCCCTTATTAGGGAATAAGATGGTTACAGATGATAAATTCAGTTTCATTATTTTTACTGTGCTGATAATTGTAGACATATACATATGTCCAAATTAATCAAATTATACACTTTTAAGCAGTACAATTATAGATAATTTAATTGACAATACAACAGCAAAAGAGCTGTGATTAATTTAAATGTCTAAATTTGGAACACCAAGTAAATGGTTTTACTTTAAAAATTGCTTTCTGTAGATTATTCTTAGTTAAGCTGAATTCTTTATATCGTATAAAATTTTTACTTTTAAGAATAACAACTAAGCCAGATGCCAGTAACTCATGCCCTTTAATTGTAGCTACCCAGAGGCTGAGATCTGAAGATCACAGTTTGAAACCAGCTAGGCATGAAACTGTATACTTTTATCTTAAATTAATTACTAAAAAAAAACAAAGGTGGAGCTATGGCTCAAGTGGTAGAGTTCTAACTTTGAGCAAAAAAAAGAAAAAGATAAAGAAAGAAAGAGCTCAGGGACAGAACCCAGGCCTTGAGTTCAAGCCTACTCCCCCAAACAAAAAATAACAGCTTAGCCTAATGTTGTTGGTAGGGACGTTTGACCAAAGGGGAAACCTTTTTTTTTTTTTTTTCAGGTAAGGGGTAGGTTTATTCAGTAGACCTGCTGGGACCAGGCAAGGGTGGCACTCCACATGGCTGGGAAAGGCCTGGAAATGAGAGAGAGCTGGGAAAGAGAGGAAAGAGCTAGAAAAGAGCAGAAAGAGGGGTAAGAACAGCAGCACTCACGTGGTATTCAGGTAAGGGGTAGGTTTATTCAGTAGGCCTGCTGCGACCAGGCAAGGTTGGCACTCCACGTGGCTGGGAATGAGAGAGAGCTGGAAAAGAAAGGAAAGAGCTAGAGCAGAGAGAGAGCAGAGAGAGCTAGAAAAGAACAGAGAGAGAGGTAAGAACAGAGAGAGAGAGCTAGAATAGAACAGAGAGAGAGCTAGAAATGAACAGAGAGAGCAGAGAGCTAGAAAAGAACAGAGAGAGCCAAAGGGGAAACCTTTTAGATGAAATCTTTGGAATCCTCTCCCCAGCGAACCCCAGAGTAATGCTGAGATAGAAGGATATATGCTATCAGTAAGGAGGACAATGTGAGATTATGCTAGCTCCTGAATGGTCTCCTCAGTAGTTGATCTTTCATCCACGTACATCAGTGATTGTGTGTTTAAAAATAATATTGTTCTTATTAAGGTGATGTACAAAGGGGTTACAGTTACAAAAGTCAGGTAAAGAGTACAAGTCTTTTTAGGCATTGTCACCCTTTCCTTCGCTCTCTTCCGTTTTTCCCTCCCATCCCCACCCACAAGTTGTATAGTTCATTTTCAGCATAGCGATTGTGGTTTTGATAGAAAATAAAAAAATAGTGGCTTTTTCTTTTTTCTTCAGTCTCTTTAAATCTCCAGAGCAGCTATCTGGATTATTTCTAGAAATTTGGTTGCATTGATTGCTTCTAGGCATTCAAAGTTTTGCTAACACTTAGCCACAAAAAAATGTTTGCAAAATACGTAATAGTCATGATCTCCAAAGGGTCCTGGCAGACCCTGGAACACCACAGTGGAGCCTCAGCGATGCTATAGGAGAGTTTGAGGAGATTGTGCTGATCTCGATTCAAGTGGAACTCCTATCTTTAGTAATCGTCCATGACTGCTAGCGCCATGCTGCTTCCCTCTGATGGAGTCTAAGTCCACACTGAGTATTGTTTGAAAACCACAGTGAGCAAGAAGCAGGGCACACTTATCTGATCTGAACGTGAGGTTTTTGTATTTTCAGAATACCCAACAGACAGTCAGATCCCATTTGGAAGTCACTGTGCTTAAGTACAAGTGAAGAAAAACACTATTTTTGAAATTTCATTATTTTTATTAAATATATATATACATATATGTATTTATGTATATATATATATATATATATATATATATATATATATATATATATTGCCACTATATTTTTTGAATAGCTACTATGTTTTCCCCAGTACTGGGGCTTGAACTGTGGGCCTACTGCTTGCTCAAAGCTTGCTTGGCTACTGCTTGCTTGGCTATTGCTCTACCACTGAGCCACATTTACAGCTTAGCTTTTTGCATGTTAATTGGAAATGACATCTTGTATGCTTTTATGTGCAAGCAGATCTCAGCCTTCAGAATAGCTAGGACTCCAGGCATGAGCCCCTGGCACTGGGTTGTGTCTGTTTGGTGTTTGAGATAGCATGTCCCTGTGTATGTCAGGCTGGACTTGAACTTGTGATCCTTCTTTCTCAGACTTATGAGTTGTATCTCCTGGCTAGATAAAGGATTTTTATGGGTGGTTGTTATTTATTTTCTGCCATTGTGGGGGTGGGGAAGTGAATTCAGAGCTGGGGTGCTGTTTTTGCTCAAGGCAAACACTCTACCACTTGAACCACAGTTCCACTTAAGTACACAGTTTTAAGGTTAAAGGTTTTAATTTTAAGATTTAATTGCAGCTGCCATGGAAAAACCTTTTTGGGATTGAGGTGCCATGAAAGTTAAAGTGTCAGTCAGTAAAGGCACTGGAACTGAGAAAGTTTGGGAACCTCTAGGTCAAGGAAAGATTTTGCCCTTTGTCAGAATTTCTGTATACTTCTTCGTAGTTTAATAGAGCTACAGGAAGTAGAATGTAGATTAGCTTTCTGGCTGTATAACTTATCAAATCTTTTTTTGTCTCTCCGTCTTGAAAATATTTGTTAAGTTATTGGCTCATTTTCCTAACATAGTAAGGATAATTGTTTTTTGATAGTTCAGTTTTTATTTGCATGTTTGTTGTAGTCCTTAGTGATTTAGGGGACCAGACAAATGTGTATTAACCTCAATACATACTTTTATAAGGTAATTAAATGCTACACGCTTTATGTCTAATTATTTCTTATCATTTGTGTAGGTCTAACAGCAAGGCATAATGGGGTCCTTTGTAAGAGTAGAGGTTAATTGAAGGTTTTGACATTTTCTCTTTACTATTAGAGAATTATAATTTGATCTTGAAAATGGGATTTACTGACAGTAGAAATACAGCTATTTTATAAACGTAAACATGCTCTACCTAGAAACGTATGTGAAAACATTAGTTGGTCATTTACTAAGTCTTTGTAGAGATTTATCTGGTTGTTTCTCATGTTACTCGTTTTCCACAAAATGCTTCACCTCGAATATATTCTGAGTTACACACTACATAATAGTAATTTATATACTTCATAATAGTGTTTTCTTTGGGCTTGAATATGTTACTCAGTCTTTGGTAAGGTGGTATTTTGCAGGAAACATGTTCTACCAGCTGCTCCTATTGCTTTCCCTCTTACTACCCCTCCCCCAATCCTATCCACCCTCACCAGAGGTGTAGTCTAACACCTGTGAAAACTTGATCTTGATTCTCATTCCTCACTGCCCTTGTCACTGCATTCTGTGGACCTCTTCCCTCCCCTGTGTGACTTAAAGGAGGCTCCTTTTGTGTACTGGTTGTCCTTTTTTTTTAAATTTTATTTTATTGTAAAGATGCTGTACAGAGTGGTTACAGTTACATGAGTAAGGTAATGAGTATGTTTCTCGTTCCTTTTTCTATCTAGCAAGTACTTGGCTCTCTGTGTACATTCAGACATATTTGGCAAATGAATAATTGAAACCTACAGTATCTCTGTTTTTGCCTAATCACATTTTCTTTCTTTCCTTTTGATTTTTTTTTTTATGCAGTGCCCTAACCATTTCTAATATTCAGGCCGGATCTACGGGAAATTGGGGCTGCCATGTCCAGACCAAACGTGGTAATAATACGAGAACTGTGGATATTGTGGTGTTGGAAAGCTCTGCACAGTATTGCCCGCCAGAGAGAGTGGTAAACAACAAAGGTGATTTCAGGTCAGTGAGAAGGAGAAGTCTGATTTCTCCTGCCTCTGTTATTCCTAAAGGCATATAAACGGACTCCCGTTCTCAGGAATAAATGATGAGGTATTTGTGTGCATGTGTGCATGTATATATGTATGTGTCTGTATCTGTGTCTGTCTTTGTCTTTGTCTATCTGTCAGTATCTGTATGTTTCTCCAAGGATTTCCTTTTAGAATGAAAAGATGCCTGAACTTTATTTCAGACCTGTTAACAGGAATCTCTGAAAGAGATATTTCTGAGAAATGCCTTTGTTGTAAGAGTTAGAACCTACCACTTTGGAACAGTAGTTTTGATCTTCTGTTGATACAGTGGAGGATTCAGACAGGTTAATGATAGGGCCTTTGTTTCAGGAGTCTTTTACAAATGAACTTCGGAGAGTTTTGTATTGCCAAATCTCTAACTACTGATGGTTGATTAGACATCATAATTGGAGAGATGCATATCTAATTTCCTTCCCCTATTCAGTTCTGTTAAATGAGAAGGGCTTGGGTAAATAAAAGCCTTTGGGAGTCTGGAACATTCAGAGTCATTGTGATCCCAGGGTTGTCTGCTGGATTCTGAGTTAAGCAGAATGAGATAAATTGTTTTTAGTGCGAAGTTTGGAAGGTGTCTAAGTTAACAACTTACTCCTTAGTTTCTCCTTACTTCCAAAATTGCTTTACACATCTGTGAATAGGCTAGTCATATTATCTCCCAAGATTTGAGTAATGAATTTATAGTTGGTAAAATGAAAAAAAAAATGATGGCCCTTTTAAGTAGCATAAGATTGAGTGCATTTTCTCTGTTAGGTTCTGTTGCCTCCTCTTGACTGTAACACCAGTGTGTTATTATTAAGACAACTGTTTGATATTAATCCTCCAATCCAGGGAGAAGAAGCAATAAGTACATCTTTACTTCTTCATGCCTTTTACTGTTGTTTTCTATAGGCAGACAGACAGATGGTTATCTCTATGTGACTTTTGATATTAGCATATAGCACTCAGCATTTATTATCACCAATGTAAAACATTTAATGTGCATTAACTGTCCATGTAATATGACCTGGTTAGTATACTCCTGTGGTCCTCATTCTCAGGAAGCAGACAGAAGGATTGAGAATTTGAAGCAAGCCTAGACTACATAGCAAGTTCAAGGTTACCCTTGATGTATAGCAAGAATCTGTCTCAAAACAAAAAAGCCCCAAAACATTATCTATATTTATATGTCTTGCTTAGTGCAATGGATAACACCAGTAGTTTTGTGATAGTCAACATCTTCTGTTAATCATCTGATGCTTTACAGGGAATTTTCTATTTTACTTGTATTTTTGAGTGTTTCACATTTTTTGAAATAGAAACAACAAAATATTTAACTGCTTAATGAATTATTTATTGTTTGGTACTCCTTAAGATGTTTTAAAAATGAACTCTCACTGCATTTTTAAGATTTGGTTTAGTGTTGCTTGATCTGTCTTTGTAGTTTTTGGTAATGAATTATATTTTGATGTGATTGATAGTATAATTTAGCAGCTTCTCTATTATGTGTCAGTCGTAACTTGTATTAAATATGCTTAATTGCCTTTCCAATTTGAGAGAATTAGAGCTCTGGTAATAAAGCTTTCTTTGCCCCAAGGGGTAATGGCCATGTCTACAGGTTTGTGTGGGTAGCTCTTACCTCATGGATTCTGTTATGTGCTGTGCTAGAGGTCTTTAAGACCCTACTTTGATCATTAGTTTGCTAGAAGCACTTAGAAGACTTGGCCTAGAGAAGTACTCACAAATAACATACGTGCTGAGGTACATGGCATAGGTGAATCATTAGGGGAAAAGACATCCGTGTGTAGCATCTTCCTCCCTCCCGCGCCAACCCCCTCCTCCCCCCATCCCCGTGTCCACAACTAAAATTTTATTGGAATATAAACATGTTTAGGCTTCTCAGTTACTGGAGGGGTCACAGACAGTCTGCTGCTACAGTAGGAGTAGGAGTGGAAGCATACTGTTTCTACTCAGGGAGGCCCAGTGGAGACTCAGCACCCAAAGCTTTTTATTCCTAGAGGCAACTCAAATAGACCCTCTCTACTTCACATGTACCAAACTCTTGGCCTTCAGGAATCAAGCAGGGGTTTACCAGTAAACCAGACTTACTAGTTAGTAACTGACCATTAACTAGTTAATTTAATCCTGCAGCTTCCCAAACCATGAATGAGCCTAGTCTGCAGGCACTTCTCGCTAAGGATAGGAGTCTTGCTCCTTTGTTTGTCATATAGTCTAACCCTACTCATGCAAATGGCCAGATTCTATTTAATGGACAAAAAGCCTAGTGTTATAAAGGCCAAGGATGCAGTAATGTGTACTAAAACAGGCGAACAAAAATCATCTGTTGCTCTAGTTTTCTTTTCTTTTTCCCTGAGGATGATGCAGTTACACTGTTCCTTTGTAACTATACTCAGAAGATTTTAGAACTTTATTTAAGAAAAAAAATGTAATTGTATGATCCTTATCTTCAAGGAGTTTTGTCGACTTCTTGGTTTGTCTCTTGACTATGCACACATCCTCAGTCTCTGTTCCATGTCACTGTACTTGATGTCCTCTCTTATTCTAGGTTTGCTCATACCCTTTTGTCTTCATCTCTCCAGATGGCCCAGAACTTTGGCAGGCATTACAGCCTATCTTCAGTGTTCCCGGAACACCCATGGCAGTGGGATCTATCCCGGCACCCCACAGGATGAGAGAAAGGCTTGGCGAAGATGTGACAGAGGAGGCTTTTGGGCTGACGATGACTATTCTCGTTGCCAGTATGCAAATGATGTTACTAGAGTTCTTTACATGTTCAACCAGGTAACTAGAAAATGTTCCTACCTAGTTAGTGAGGTGATGAATAAAAACATGGTAGTCAAGCTACACACACACACACACACACACACACACACACACACACACTTATTAAAAGGTGATGTACAGAGGGGTTACAGTTACATACATAAGGTAGTGATTACATTTCTTGTCTAACTTGTTCCTCCCTCCCCCATTGTTCTTCCCCACCCCATACACACAGTTTTTTAAGTATAAAGATTTAAGTTCTTCAGCTGATGTATCTTTCTCTAGGATCAGGTGCTTTATTACATCCTTTCCAGTCACTTGCCTGCTCCTAAAGCAACACGATCATCTGCGTCCACCACACTGATTCCTAGCGGTCCTCCCACATCACGTGGAAAGCCACATCTTGAGTTCCTTTAATAATCCTCTGCCAAAAATTGTCTTTTAAAATATCCATTCAATTACCTTTCTAGTTACTGTCTTTTGCATTAGGACATCTTTGTTAACATTAACAAACAGTAAACCACAGGAAGGCAGATTCTGTAATGACTTACTCAGCTTCTTAGCACTAGTTTCCCCTTTCCACCTTGGTTGGTGCTAAGTCAGGGTTTATGTCAGTGTATAAGCAGACATAAAACATTACCAGGTTGCATAGTAGTAAAGATAAGTACTCAGAAAGTGGTTGTGCAGTCAGAGTTCCAGGAGACACAGGATTGATCACTGCCAGCAAGAAGACCCAGGGAAAGGCTTTCCTGAGCAATAGTGAGTAAGGAGTGAGTGGAATTTAGATAAGCTGAGAGGAGGAGGTAGATAGTGTAATGTATTTACTAGGAGTGGTTTTAGGTGTTGTTTTATTTCGTTCCAAGTTTAAAAGGAGTCCTTCAAATGAGTGTTCTTCAAAATTCCAGTTTCTTTGAGTTTGAAGCAGCATTTTCAGGCTGTGATGAATAACAGTTGGTATCACCACCATATCAGCAGTGGAAAGCTCAAGCCTGGAGATGTGGTCTGGAGATGTTAGTTCAGAGCTCTGTTTGCCTTTCTTTGCAGATGCCGCTCAATCTTACCAATGCAGTAGCCACAGCTCGGCAACTGCTGGCTTATACTGTGGAAGCAGCCAACTTCTCTGATAAAATGGATGTCATATTCGTGGCTGAAATGATAGAAAAATTTGGAAGATTTACCAAAGAGGAAAAATCAAAAGAGGTATTTCTTTTTCGTGTTCAGATGTGTAGCGTTTGGCGTCAAAAATGATACTATCACTGAATTGAGTCTGCTTATAAAGCCTGTCCTTGACCTGATGCTGTTGGGAGACTCAGGTGAACCACCGGTTGTTAATCACTGAGGGACTGGGACACAGCAGCAGCCGACATAGTGAGGAAGAAAGCAGCATCCATTCTAGGCTGGGGCTTATTGCTGTGTATTTTGGCCTTCTGGAATGTGTCTTACTGACACAGCCATTGTTCTTATTTACGTGATGTTTAGTTACCCAGATCTTGTTGTAAACTGCCTACTTTCTTACATAATGTCCTGGAGAAATGACTGTTTAGGAAGTCTTTTGAAGCCCAAATTAACATATGGAAGTTATCATGAAATGATAATTAAGATAAGGAGGTTTTCCCTGATTTTAGCATGTATACACGTATCAAAATGTTACGGAAGTATATACCATTTACAGTCAAAAACTCAAAGTAGGGTCATGTTAAAGCTCCATTTTTCAACATGATAACCTTTAAGGCAAATAATAACCCACCACAGATTGCATAATGAATGAGCAGCATTTTTTAAAGTTCTCAGTAATTTTTAAGAGGCAGAGTTAAATGTTTTATTAAGCTGCATGAGTGGAGCTGTGTGAGAATGTTATATATGCTGATTTCTTCTGTCTCTCTTACAAGACAATAATGTCAGGGGAAGAAGAACCTGGGGTCAAGTCAAAGGCAGAAACCCAGTGAGAATTATGTGTCATTTGTCCAGGGGTCACAGCTGGATGAGCCCCAGAACGGCGGCAGATCCCAGGAGCACTGCTGCCCTTGCCCATTCGTGTTCTGGTCCATGTCACCCTCCAGGTACAGCTGTGATGAACACAGCTTAAATATCCCAGATCCACTAGTGTAGCCAGTGGATAAATAGTCTGCCTTATTTTCCTAACTTATTTGATTCTTTTTTTGTGTGTACAATATTTGCTGGTATTACACATTTATTTCTGGGTACCAGTGCTTGAAAAATTCAGGATCCCCCACTGTTGTTTATGGCTGGCACTCTACTACTCAAGCTATAACTCTAGCCTGGTTTTTTAATGGTTAATTGGAGATGAAATCTTATTGACTTTTCTGCCTGGGCTGACTTCAATAAAATAATCCCCCAGGTCAAACCCAGCCTCCAGAGTAGCTAGGATTACAACCATGACCCTGCATAGTACCCGAAAATATCTTGGATGTTGATAATAAGTTTCAAAACTGTGGCCCTTAGAAGTAGAGATGTGGCTAAATGGTAGAACACCAATCTTGAGTGAAAAAGCCAAGCAAGAGAGTGAGGCCCTGAGATCAAACCCCAAGAATGGCACTAAGAAAGGAAAACAAAGCCCAAAACAACTATGACCCTGGTATGTTAGGCCCTCACTTGTTATGATATGGTCATTAATAAAAGGAAGGGTGTGTGTGTGTGTGTGTGTGTGTGTGTGTGTGTGTGTGTGTGTGTGTGTGTGTGTGTGTGTGTGTGTGTGTGTGTGTGTGTGTGTGTGTGTGTGTGTGTGTGTGTGATGTGTGTGTGGTGTGTGTGTGTGTGTGTGTGTGTGTGTGTGTGTAAATGGGACTCAGACAAACTGGCTACTTCTCTAGGTAATGAAAGAGCATTGTTACCTGAACTCAGAGGACCCTGACTTTCTAATGTCCTGTCTCTGCTTCTCTATTGCATTGGGCCATGGCTGTTTCCTGTCAAAAGTTTTCTTAGCACTGGGAGGAGCTGGCTGAATTCTGACTCTGGAATTATTATAATCACAGGGTAGCTGCCGCATGATTAGTAGTTCTTCCTGTAAGTGGGATGTTTTGAGTTTCTAGAATAATTGTGATGACATTTGGAATGTGAGCATTGAAGATGTTGCCAAATGATAATACCTGTTTGATGTGAGGAATTCTTGCTTACCTCTCAGGCATGCCCACGGTGCACGCTTAGCTGTCATCAGTGAACAGTCTGATACCTTGATATGTATGTCCGTAGGTGGAAGAGTCTTGTTGAACTAGAGATGGATGTAATTTCATGAGCTAAAGGATCATTAAACATGGCCCTTTCTTATTTTTAAAATGAAGTGGCTTGGCATGACTTTACAAAATATTGGCAAGTTTTGGTCTGGTTTTTACAGGGAATGAAATTAACTTTCTTATCTCTAAAACTAAGAAGGAAATTCTTTTAAAAATTCTGAAGTATTTTATTTATCTAAAAATTTAGTTTGAAGGAGATTTCTGTCACCAGTTAACATAAAAATAATTGGTGATTGTTCCAGAAGCAAGTGACAGCAGCTTACTCAGTATAGAACAGAAGTAAAGGAGGAATTCTCAATAAATTACCCATAATGTGGTGACTGACATCCTATTCAATTCCGTGGAAATGATAGGCTGTACCTTTCTCTGTTTATTAATGTAGCCAAAACAAATTACAGACTGCAAGGCTTCATTTTAAGTTAATTACTTCAGTGTTAAATTATGCTAAGATAGCCTAAAATGAATATTGCTTAGATGGACAAATAATTAAATTGATTTTTGAATTACATCCAACAAGTTATTCTGCTTTGGATAATTTCATAACTGAACTACTGAGGTAGTTGCTATTTAAACTGTGATAGAGCCCAGCCAATACAAGTGAGCAGTCTCCTGTCTTAGGATTATACTGAAAGCTGTCATGTCAAACTGCCAAATCTAAAAGGTATATCCTACTGGTTTTTTAAAAACAGCTGGAAAGTTGTTTGTCAGACAGCATAGGGCCTGTTCCATATTCACTGGTGTGGGTTTTTTCCTAAAGCCAGTATATATCTGTTTCAGAAGATGAGGACGGATGTATGGAGTAGATTTGTTATGTTTTATAATGCTTTTGTTGTGCTCTGCCTCAGCTTTCTGCTTTATGAAAGACACACCTTAAGCTAGTTTACTTCTAAGTTCATTTAGTGCTCCCCCCAGACCTGAGACTTGAACTCTGGGCCTGGGCACTGTCCCTGAGCTTCTTTTGCTCCAGGCAAACACTTTACCATTTCAGCTCTGGTACCACTTCTGGCTTCTTTGAGTATTTATTGGAGATAAGACTCTCACAAAGTTTCCGGCTTGGGCTGCCTTTGAACCGAAGTCCTCAGATCTCAGATTCTTAAGTAGCTAGGATTACAGGTATGAGCCCTCAGCCTCCCGCTCATTTAGTACATTTTTATGTACAAACTTTTATAAGCTTATAGTTCTTTCAGGTATTCATTTCAGAGTAATCACTCTGTTTTGACAGTTGGGATTCTTTCATATTTACCTTTTCCTAGACTTTATTAAGTTTTGGAAGGACCTAGAGTCTTTCTTTGACCCAGTTATCCTCCTGGTATATCATCTGTCACTTACAGCTTGACTCAGATTTAACTGGTCTACAGGGTTGTTCACAGAGCTTTTCCTTTTCTGAGTCACCAGCTCTGTACTGGTTATGACAGTTGGCATCACCGCTGGCTGTTTCAGGTAGTGCTGGGAAGGATGCATGAGGTATGTCTTTAAGAACCACCATCATATCTTCATTTTCACCCTTTATGTTGGTCATTAAAAATTTTTTCCCTTTGAGATGAGCTGTCTGAGAACTTGTTTTTCTGTTGGAAAATATCAGAAGTGGTAGAGAATGTTATTACTAATACCTGTGTTTTTCTCCCATCTAGTTTCAACAGCTTTCAGCACTCATCATCTTGTTCCATCAGCTTGCCTTCCCTCCCTCCTTTTGTTCTACTCTCAGTGCTAGAGTATTTAACAGTAAATTATAGATACCGTATTTCATTTCTGTTTTTCTCAATTTCAGTTTCTCTCAGAATCACCTGGAGGTTTTGTTGAACACAGAGATTGCGGATTAGTCATTTTCATTTATTTTTATAAAATAAAAAGAACTTAAGAATGACATTGCCCCATTTGTTAGGAAATGGAAAGGCTTGGAAAAAATTATATTAAGTGAAGTAAGCCAGGCCCAAAGAAACATAGGTCCATAGTTTCCCTTATTTGCAATAACTAGTATATGTCTTGAGTCAAGCAGAAAAGGTCAGATAAGTTGATGTTAGGGAAATGAACCCTAAGATATGTATTCAAATGTTTTTTTTCTTTCATGCGATTGTTTCTAACACATTTATAAGATTATTTCTTTGTTGCTTTGTATGTTCCTCCCCCACAGTATAACCCCTGCTTTCACTGTATTTGATGTCGGTATAATTTGTGGAGGGGAAGGGGAAAAACAAATCGTTTAAATAGGGATACAGGTGGACCAATTGCAACAATGAGATGTACAAGTCGTTATGTCAAAAACAAACTTTATAACTTGGGGGGGGATTGGGTGCAGGGGCAGGGGGAGGATGGGAAGGGGAAACAAAGGAGGAGGCTATAATGCTTGATAAGAAATGTACTCATTATCTTGCCCATGTAATTGTAACCCCTCTACAGTATTTTCACAATAAAAAAAAAGAACTTTTGTATTATGTTACCCAAATAAGCTATAACTCTTTTAATATCATCAGTTGTATAATGTACATTCTATTCTTCTTGATTGTGGCTTCTTACATCTGTGGATTTGTGTCTGATTACTTTACTGAATTCTTTTATACAGTTTTGCACTTGATTATCTGTGGTTCACATCAGCAAATGATAATGGGTTTATTGGTTTCTGTATTTTTTTTCCCGTTCCCCCTTGGTTTGGACCTGCACACTCACAAATGGATGTTAGTGGAGAAAGGCTCTGTGAGAGTAATCTGAGACTCAGTCAGTGTCAATTTTCTTTACTTCTTCAATAGCTCGGGAGCAATACCAAGGTTGGAGGCTAACTTTGAAGATAATTCTAGGTGTGATGGTTTTCAGACCACCAAAAAATGATGTACAGTCTGACATTTGCTTTCTGTGAAGATCAGCTTGTGTTTTCAGAGGGGAAAAACAACAACAACAACAACAATCAAACCTTTTTTGACCCTCTGCTTCATCCCGGGTCAGGACAGGTGCATATCTTTACTGCTCCTGCTTGTGCCAAGTGGTGGTCAGGTGTCCTGTGTGAGTCTCCTATGACTCGACCAAGTCCCTGTACCTGAGTCAGAACCTAGCTCACAGACAAGATTGTTGTTGTTGTTGTTGTTGTTATTGTTATTGGTGGTGGTGGTGGTGGTGGTGTGTGTGTATGTTTGGAGAGCAATATCAGAGCTTGAACTCAGGGACTTGAGCCTTCACCTAGCTTTTTTGCTCATAGCTGGCACTCTGCCACTTGTGGCACATCTCCAGTCTGGCATTGTGCTGGTTATTTAGGAGTAAAAGTTTTGCAGATTTGTCATCCCAAGCTGGCCTCCCAGATTTCAGCCTCCTGGATAACGAGGATGATAGGCACAAGCCTTTATCCCTGGCTTGAGCTCTGATTCCTGCTGGCTTGCTGTTGCCCTTACAGGGATTTTCCTGTCTTAGCACCCAGTGCTGCACTTACAAGGAAAATCTTTTTTCCTCCGTTGTTTTCACGTCTCTCAGGAGAGTCATTCAGAGGGCCAGCCTGAAAGGAAGCAGCCCCATGCAATTTTATAATTAGAAAAACCCAGATTCCAAAGTCTTTTCCTTGGGATGCTTCAAAGAGTTGGATCAGGATGCTGTCTTGTTAAATTCTGCCGTTATCACTAGAGCTCTTCTACAGAACTGTTCAAGGCTGTTTTGTCTGCCTTGAGAAAATGTTCTAGTTTTCCTCCGGCCTTGAGGGGAAGCACACAGAGCCAGCTTTTCCTCAGCTAGCATTTTTCCTGCTGTCTCTTTCTCCCTTTGTTGCTGTTTGTGCTTTGTCAATTAAAAAAGAGTGATCGTGACTGTGTGATGGTTTTCTCCTAAGCTACCCCAGATCCATCCTACCAGACACGTGATACTAGTACCTGCAGTGGTAGTCTCAGCCTCTTTCAGTAACTCATGCTCCTGTGCTCACCTTCACTCATCATTCTCTTCACCGTGCACCACAGTAAATCAAAGCTGTAATCCTTGCCACTGGTCCTGGCGATGAATACTGAATTTTAACCAGGCCAGCTGCTGAGAGGAGCCTACTGTGGCATCCTGAATCACAGAGGACACTGGCACTCGTTAATAGTGCCGCCCGTGTGCTTTTAAAACTTGACTTACAAGACAGAGTAGTGCCTTCACTCTGGGTAACCACAGGAGTAACACACACCTCAAGATAATTATCTCATTCTTTACTTAATTTTTATTCAAAGAAAATAACAAAGATTGCTTGAACTTAAGTAACCGTAATACCAGTCTGTGATGTGACCCTTGGGACCACATTTGGGGGATAGGTCCCTGTTTTCTATTCTCAGCTCTGTCTTAGCTGCTCCCTTCCCCATGTTTCCCAGCTACACACACAGTCAGTAATTCTTGCTTTGCTGTTTAGGAGAATTCACAAAGTACACCTGGCCACTCTGTGTTTGTAAATGTACATAGGTGGAAAGATCTAAATCACTGGGTTTTCATGAAACATTGTATGCACTTATTCCTATTTCTTATTCATATTTCTGCTAGGTGTATGAGGAGATTTTTATTCATGTTTGTGTGTGTGTGTGTGTGTGTGTGTGTGTGTGTTTGTGTCTTCTGAGTTTTGTTTCTTAGCTTGCTTTAGCTTTGTCTTGGAATGAGATTCTCAGCACTTCTCTTAGCGCTCCTGGTCTTACTGTTTTGCAGATTAGCAAACTCGGACTCAAAGAGACTATCTAATTTGCTCAGACATCTGTAAGCAATACACTTAAATTTTTACCCCAAGACTACTTAATTTGCAGATAAACTAATATTTTGTCTTTAGTGTTAAACCAAAGTGTAGTCTACTTCATCAAAATTAAATGCTCTCAAGTTTGTGTAATATCTGTTCGTGTTAGAACAGATCAGAAATTCACTGATGATTTGGGGCTCATTTTGACCCAAATTCTAAGCAGCATATTACTAAAGAAGACCATGGGAGGTATGCTGGCCTGTCCCAGATGGGAGCACTCAGCGTTGTTACTCAAGTGGCCTCTATTTCTTCTAGTCACATCTTTGATGAAGTGCCTCCTCCTGCATGTTTTCTGTTGGTCCTCATGTGACAAGTGCACGAGCAGGTGTCTGATTCCTTCTGACCCTCTTTGGCTACGGTGTGGCCTTCAGGGAAGGCAGCCAAGGACAAATGGGATGCCTGTTAAGGCGCCTGCAGTTTCTGTGTTATCTTCCTGTGTCAGATCTCAGGAATACTTTTCAAACCAGGGTTACTGTTCACACATTCTTATCCTTTTGTATCCTTCTTTATTTTTTGCCACTGGGACAGATTCAGAGCCATGCCTGTAACCCAGCCATAGAACCACTCTATATGGTTCTGTACTTTACGATCATCTAGGGTATATTTTGACAATCAGTACCTTGCCTTACTTCTTAGGCATCTAGTGTCAAATAATGAGAAAAATTGCTTGTTCTCAGCTAAAGCCTTCATGCTTGTTAGTCCTGTACCTTCGTAGATAAGAGGCAATTTTTTTTTTCCCTTCTGTTTTGCAGTACAGGGGTTTAAATACAGGGCTCCACAGTCAAGCGTATTATCTAGTGCAGATAATACAAAATGTTCTCATGAGCCAATCTGAAAATCTGACCTTGATTTTGATCACTGCTATGAAGGAAGGTGAAGCACAGGCCTTTTTTTCATTGCTGTGTCCGCACTGCTGTGACCCTCTGCGTCTCACCTTGGCCCTCAATAAGTATCTTGTCAATGGACATAGTTAATACATAAGAGTGAATATTGAAACGCACTGAGTAAATAACCATTGATGGCTACTGGCTTCAACCTGAGGTCTGCATCAGTGAGTAGTGGTGTAAATGTAGAAAAAGCATGATGTCTCTGTTACCAGGGAAATAAAATAGGGAAGTGACTCTCACAGTAACAGACAAAAGCTTAAGGATAGTACAGATTCAGTAATTCTTTAATAATTAGATCCAGTATGGTATTAGGGCTTTCAAGAAGGTAGGAAGACAGGCCCATGCCCGTCCTGAGGCCTGAACTCGAGGCCTAGGTGGTGCTTGTGAGCTTTTCTGCTCAAGGCTAGGACTCTACCACCTGAACTTCAGCTCTGCTTCTGGCCTTTTTAGTAGTTAATTGGAGATAAGACTTTCATACTTTCTTGCGTGGGCTGGCTTTGAACCATGATCCTCAGATCTGAGCCTCCTGGCTAGCAAGGATTACAGGCGTGAGCCACAAGTGCCTGGCCTAACATCTCAAATGAGGTCGGGGGGGGGGGGGAAGGCTGGCATGTTTTTGTTTTTAACAAAGGCGCAATATGACAACACAAAGTCCCAACATTTTCTGCATGCTTGTTGTGTACCAGGCACTGTTTGAGGAACTTTATGATATTACTAGAATCTGGTCAGCCATAAGTTAGAAAACAGAACTGTTGGTATCCCACTTATAAATGAAGGGAGCAGAAGTGCTGAGATGTAGCCTAGCCTGTGCTGGTTGCTGCCAGAAGTGCTGGTATGTTTCCACCCCTTGCTCCACAGTGGGGATCTGCTAGATTTCCACAGGTATGTAGTGCAGGGACTGAATTTCTTCCCAAACCACCGCAGCCCTCGTAACCACACATCGTGAAGAGTGTTCACATGCTGTGTAGAGCAGGGTAGAAAAATCTCAACTGAAATCTTCTGGGATGATCAAAAGTCATGTTCCAGAACGGCCATGGCATTCTGGCTTGGCATTGGGGCTGACCACCTTTGATGCTAGCTTCACAACGAGAGGACCCGCCGCATGCCAAAGCTCTGCTCTTGTTTTGTTGGTCTCTTGACACTAGTTCTACCCCTACCCCCACCCCCACACTGTGTAGCTGGCCCAAGGAGTTCCACTGAGGTGGAATATTCCAGTCAAGGTCACCAGTGAGCTGACTTGGTTATCTGTAAGGTATGAGCGAACCAGTAAAAACCAAGTTCATGAAACAAAACAAGCATTGCAGAGGTGAGCACCTCTTAGGACCCACATATTTGATCACTGAGTGTCATGGAGCACCCACAGAGTTGGAAGACAGGGAAGGAGGAGTTCAAGGTGTGAGGGAAGTACATGCGGAGAGTATGATAGAAGTACACTGTGCACACAGAAAACTTGCAGCACTTGAATGTGTCTGTAATTTTGAACGTTATTCATTGTGTATTTTTTTTCATAATGGTTCAATTAAAGGTAATACACAAAATGAAGTTAGAATTTTCTTTTTTGTTCTGGGGTCATGGTCTTCCTTCTACTTAAACTGCGATGCCACATGGTAATCTTGTTGCTGGTAATGTTGTGACTGAGTATACTTTCTGAGCTAAGTATGGCCAAATGACTGTAATCAAATGTGCAGTTTTAATGAGGAGGAAGTTGAAGCGCCTATGGGGTTTCATACCAAAACAAAAAAAGTTACAAAGAAATGTGGACAGAAGGTAAATCTCGGTTGTGTCTTTAGGATGTTGATTTGTCAAACAGCTGGTCTTCGCTCTCAAGGTCTTTCTCCTTTCTTCCACATGCACGGTAGCTAGGTGACGTCATGGTAGACATAGCAAGCAACATCATGTTGGCTGACGAACGTGTGCTGTGGCTGGCACAGAGGGAAGCGAAAGCCTGCAGTAGAATTGTTCAGTGCCTGCAACGCATTGCCACGCACCGGCTGGCCAGCGGGGCTCACGTGTACTCCACCGTAAGTATGGGGATACCAAGTGCTTCTAAGAAAGATTCCCTGAGGGCAGCTCCAGCCCAGAGGACCAGGACTCCTCCCAGGGTGCGGTGGGTTTTGTTTCCACTGGCTTGTACAAAATGCCTTTCTCTAAAACATTTTAAAAGTTAATTTGGGGGCTAGGAAGATAGCTCAGTGGTAGAGTGCTTGCCCCTCATGCATGAGGCACCACATAAACAAAAAAGGCTGGAAGTGGTGCTGTGGCTCAAGTGGTAGAACACTAGCCTTGAAGAGCTGAGGGACAGCGCCCAGGCCCAGAGTTCAAGCCCCACGACCGACCAAAAAAAAAAAAAAGTTAATTTTACCTTTGAGTAAAAAATTTTCCAGTTACTGCTAGAATGATCTATGCTCTATGATCTGTATGGTGGTCACCATGTGATGTTTTGAAAGTGTTTCGAGGGCAGAAATAAACACTGTTGTCACCAGTGCTGTACCTGAGCTAATGTTCTGTTCTGGGTCTTGGGATGTACAGGGAAAGGTACTGAGATAGTTACTCAACTAGATAGCATTAGATTTTATTTTGCTACGTTGAACTGTTTGGGATTTCCAGATGTTTTGCTTACTTTTTATTCTAGACATGAATAAATATGGCAATAATGTGTTGTTTTGACAGTCACATTCTGATCTAGCCCATGGTTTCTATTTTCTAACTATTATACGGTGGGTCTCATGGTGTTGAGCATTGTCCAGTTCCACCTGTGGTTTCATATTCATGTGATTCATGATGATCATTTTTCCCGTGTGCCTTCCGTTTAATAGCATTTAGTATTACTATCCTAAAAAAAAAAAAAAAAAGAAATAGAAGCTACCGGCTTCATAACTCAGAGTAGTTTTGCTCTCAGATTCTTGACTTAACCTGAGTCCATCTTGTTATTTTGTGACCCATTTGTTCCCATCCTCCCATCCCTGTCTACAGCCACTGATAGATGGGACCCATCCCCTTGTCTTGCTTATTACTACACTGAAGGAATTGCTCACCTTCCCATGAACCTCACTGGCACTTCCTCGGACCTAAGGGTATACTATAAAGAGGTGTGGTGTCTGTACACTGTGTCACCATGACGACAGGTCCCAGGAGTTACCACCTTCTATGGCTTCTTCCCCTCCCTTATCCCTGGACTGTGTTCCAAGCCCCCAGTGGAGGCCTGACACCACCAATAGCTCCTTTCTCTCTTAATGGGGACCCATCAAGTTCACATTCTAAATCGGTCAAAGTAAGAGAAATAGAATAAAATAGAACAATGAGGTATAAACTGTGTTGACAATGGGTAACTAAGTCTGGGAAAGAAGGGCATGTGTGTACCTGCAACAGAGGAAAAGGCGAACAGGAGGCTTCTTCATTCTGAGATTTCACCTGTGCACCATGCTCATTGCTGATTGTCAGAGCTCTGAGCTGTTTGTTTTGTTGTTGTTTTACGGTTTGTGCTCAGGACCTCAAGCTCTGACTTGTTCCCTCATGGATGACACGCTACCATTTGAGCCATGCCTCTAGTCTGTTTTCTTTTTTACTGGTTAATTGGAGATGGAGTCTCTCAGACTTTTTGGCCCAAGCTGCCTTTGAATTTCTATCCTCCAGGTCTTGCAGACAGGAGACTGGGAGCCGGACAGTGTGTGTGTGTGTGTGTGTGTGTGTGCGTGCGTGTGCGTGTGTGTGTGTGCGTGTGCGTGTGCGTGTGTGTGTGTACAGGAAACTGGGAGCCGGACTGTGTGTGTGTGTGTGTGTGTGTGTGCGCGTGTGCGTGTGCGTGTGTGTGTGTGTGTACAGGAGACTGGGAGCCGGACTGTGTGTGTGTGTACGTGTGCGTGTGTGTGTGTGTACAGGAGACTGGGAGCCGGACAGTGTGTGTGTGTGTGTGTGTGTGTGTGTGTGTGTGTGTGACTGGGAGCCGGACAGTGTGTGTGTGTGTCTTTGATAAAAGATACACACTAATTGCGCCATTTGTGAGGCAAAAGCTCATACACATGTTCTTCAAATGTGGGAGCCAGTAATCATTTTCTATCACACGAAGTCTACCCTCTCATATTTATAAATTTATATTCTGTGTTCCTAATAGGTTTTTAAGTGTTTGCACCAAAATTCACATGCCAGGGGGAACAGGGACAGGGCGGGAAGGAAGACACTGTCCATATAATACTAGGAATACTGGCTTACCTTTAGCACAGTGCTACAGAGAGCCTTTAAAAAAAAACAACTAGAGGCTTTATTTTATCCTTAAAATTTACAGTAAGTCTTGTCCTCTTGCTGTATTTGAAAGTGGAGCGTGTCACCTGCCACTTCTTGCACCCTCTCTGGTGTGTCTGTGACAAATGGGAACCGCTGGCGGTCCTCCAGTGTGGGCCTGGCGGCCTTTGGTATTGACAGGTCGTATATTCTGGCAGGTGTCCCATGTTCAGCTCACTCGTAAATTCCTCTAAGCCTGTGGGGCAGGCAGGTGCCATCTCTTCCAGGCAGCTTTAATGATCTAAATTACTATTTTAATCTGTTAATTTCCTGCTATTTGGACCAGCCTCTCTCTCCCCTTCCTTTTCTGAAGTGAAGCTTTGGAGCAAGTCTGTGCAGTGTTTTTATTCTTTGAACCAACTACACAGAGTTAATCTGATCTCACCGTGAACCAAGCAAGTGACTGTGGTGTCCGGTGTTGGGTTTTGATTGTGTTGCAAGTCCTCATGCTTCCCCTCACGTTCCCTGAACCCTAGGATTAAGGGGTCCACTGGATTGCCCAACTCATTTTTCTAAATAAGAGACTGACATTTTTAATTTGTAGATTCCTGAAAGATAATTTCACAGTATTTTTTTCCACTTAGAAAAATACTGTATCTTTTCTGCATCATTAGGTACTGAAACTAGGGCCTGACATGTGCTAGGCAAAAGCATTCTACCACTCAGGTTTGTATAGCCACAGCCCTCAAATTACTTTTAATTGACTTGAAGTTTAGATCAGACTTTCCAGGTCTTTGTAACTTGCTCTTTCTTCTTCATTGGCCTTCTTTCCATCTTAGGACATATTTTTGCTTTTGTTTTCTTACTTTTGAAGTATTTTTCAGTTGTCTTCATGCTTTTTGTTTAGTAAGAACTCCAGGTCTCTGCTTTGGCTCATAGGCATATGGTTGGTTTTGAACAGTCTCAGGTAGGAAATGCTTTTCATTTGGATTTGAAATCTCTTCTAACTCCTCTTTGCTTGATTTTTGAAGTATTCACCTAATATTGCTCTGGAAGCCTATGTCATCAAGGCAGCCGGATTCACGGGGATGACCTGCACCGTGTTCCAGAAAGTGGCCACCTCCGACCGCTCAGGGCTGGCAGACTACGGGCGGCGGGACCCCGATGGAAACCTAGACAAGCAGCTGAGCTTTAAGTGCAACGTCTCCAACACGTTCCTGAGCCTGGCACTGAAGGTACACCACAGTCTCTAGACGTGTGACGCTACCTGGAGTGCTGCAAACACTCAGGTCTTTGGCTTGGCTAAAGCACTTCATTGAGGGGTGGGAGAGGTGAGATCGGTGGGGATATTTGCTGTTGATTTAAAGAAACTTTATACTTGGATGAGATATACAATAACTCTGGGCATTTTTGCTCTCGGGTCCCCTTTTCCCACTTAAAATGACTTTTTATGCATGTAATGATAAAAAACGGAAATATATTAGTATATATCGGGATATTTTCTTTCATGTAAATGTTGTGTTAAAAATAAAGAATCCTAGCTTTAAGACATTAAAACATTTTCATGGGCCTCCGGAGCTATTATAGACCCTTGGCAACATGCCTGCTGTTGCACTGTTGTTAACGGAGAAATCAGGCCTAAGGCTGAGCATTGAATCAGGCAGGCAGTATATCAGGGCACTTGGCAAAGAAGTGCAAGTATATGTCTCTCTCTCTCTCTCTCTCTCTCTCTCTCTCTCTCTCTCTCTCTCTCTCTCTCTCTCTCGCTTCTCTCTCTCACACACACATACACACACACACACACACGTATAAAGAGAAGTCATTTGAATTTGATGGACTTATAAAGTTGGGGTATAAATTAATGTGTTTCAGTAAACCACAGGAAGTATTGGGAATGCAAACCCCAGTATGCTAACGGACACACAGCTTTTCATTAAGTTTGTGTGGCATTGGCTATTGTGTTCTCTGGATTGCAACCACACAGCTTTTTTTTTTGTATGTTTTTTATTGTAAAAATGCTGTACAGAGGGGGTTACAGTTCCATGAGCAAGGAAATGAGTACATTTCCTACCAAGAGTATTCCAGTTTTTTTAATGGCTGCATAATAGTAATTGATCCAAGTGTCTATTAGGTGTTGATGCCCCATAGTATCAAATGAATAGATTATTGTATTTTGGTTTATTTTACCTTGGTGTTGCCTCATCAGGAGAGCTAATTTGCTAAATTTAGAAATATTTCAGCTCCCTGAGATAATCTGAACTGTCATTATTAATCTGAACTATCTTCTGATGGTAACTGGCCCGACGATTGGCAGCTTTGTCTGCTCATCATAGTCCTGTGAGCTGAATTGATTCACCCAGCCTCTCACTTGTAATCCTGCTCACCACTCCCAGCCTCTCACTCGTAGTCCTGCTCACCACTCTCATTCTGTTCTGTGAAACTCGATAGTGCAAAGGCCATAGAGACAGCAACTTGCTGAAGCCCTAGAAAGAAATGGTTGTATTTTGAGGTACACCAATAATTGATGAACCTTCTAGCTTAGATGATCGTGGCTGATAGAGACAGAAAATAATGAAGTCCAATCAGGGGTGGCTCACACCTGTCATCCTAGCTGCTCAGGAGGCTGAGATCTGAGAATCATGGCCCCAAGCCAGCCCAGTCAGAAAAGTCCCCATTTATTTCCATTTAACCACTCAAAAACCGGAAGTGGTATTATGTCTCAAAGTGATAGAGCAGTAGTCTTGAGCACAAAGAGGCTCAGGGACAGCACCCAGGCCCTGAGTTCAAGCCGCACAACTGACCTCCCACCCCACCCCAAAAAGGTGATGAAACCCTATATTTTATGTATTCACACCCCTCTATGCAAGGAGCTTTTACTGGCTATTATCAAAAGCGTTAAATGGACATTGCCAGATTTGCCAATTTCACACTATTCTTTTAAGATCATTGCCTGGCCAAAGAGCAAGGTTTTGTTACATTATCATTCAAGCCTCATGGGGGACACTATTAATGCAGTGGATGAAGGTAGGCCATACCCTCCATGACATAAAATTAGCTGATGATTTTAATGTCAACAGTGCAACTTAAGATTTTTATCACTTTTAACAGAGAACTGTCTTCAAATTTTAAACTTTATGTTAGGGCAGGTTTTATTCCTTCTGTGCTACTTTATTAATCCTTTGAATATGCCATTTCAACAATGCCCAAGAATTGATTGCACTAGTTTAAATAAGGATATGTGCTAATATATGAAGTCAGATCCATAAAAAGGATTTCTTTAGCCAGCTGCCAGTAGCTCATGCCTATAATCCTTGCTCTTCAGAAGGCTGAGATATGATGCACATGGTTTGAAGCCATCCCTGAGCATGAAAGTTGGTGAGATTCTTATCTCCAGTTAACCACCAGAAAGGCCAGAAGTGGCCAGACTTGAGTGAAATACCTTAGGCAGAACACCCAGGCTTCCTTTGTATGTTTGGAATCTGTGTCTACCAGCATACTGCACAATCAGGCTGAAATTCCTACTTTGTATAGATGCTGCATGACTTAACAGTGGGAGACATCACCCCCCCCAAAACTCCCTGTATATTGGAAATATCCTCAGTTAAAAGTTCTGAATATGTATGAACTACTGAGCATAATAACCAAATAGCATATATGGACCTCTACTGCTGGTTGTTGACACACCTCAACTTAGCTGACCAAGTGCCAGGCTGGTTGATCTCTACACACAAATAACTAGAATGTACCAAGGATGGATGGATGGATGGATGGATGGATGGATGGATGGATGGATGGATGGATGGATGGATGGATAGCTAGGCAGGCATGGATAAATTCAGTGTTTTAAATCCAGTGATTTTCATTAAAACAGGGATACAGGAGGACCCATTGCAACAATGAGATGTACAAGTCACTATGTGGAAAAACGAACTTTACAACTTTGATGGCGGGGGGATGGGGAGGAGGATGCGAAGGGATAGGAAGGGGAAACAAAGGAGGAGGTTACAATGCTTGATAAGAAATGTACTCATGGGCTGGGGAGGTGGCTCAATGGTAGAGCACTTGCCTTGCATGCTCGAGGCCCTGGGTTCGATTCCTCAGCACCACATAAGCAAAAAGAAAAAAGCCGGAAGTGGCGCTGTGGTTCAAGTGGTAGAGCGCTAGCCTTGAGCTGAAGAACTGAGGGACAGCGCCCAGGCCCAGAGTTCAGGCCCCACGACCGGACCCAAAAACAAAACAAAACAAAACAAAAACAAAAAAGAAATGTACTCATTATCTTGCCCATGTAATTGTAACTCCTTTGTACAGTATTTTCACACTAAAAAATACGTTTATAAAAAATCCAGTGAATTTGACTTATTCTGATTTTTTTCTTTTTTTAATTTAAATTTTAATGTAAAGGTGATGTACAAAGGGGTTACAGACTCATTCTAATTATAGTGCCAGAATTCTACAGACATGAACAATGTGAGAGTTGTACAAATTTTAATGTGTTAGTGACAGATTGGAGGAAGTCCACTTCCATCAGGCAAATTGGTGTAAATAGAGATAAAGCAGTTCTGTTTGAAGTAATACCCATTATGCCAGTTTATTTTTTAGCTTCATGTCATTGTAAACAGCAAACTGTACATGAATTTAACAAATTTATAGAGCTGCCTGGTAAGATTCCTTTCATATGTGTTCATACTTGAGCAATTTCAGGATTAAAACTAATACCAAATAGGATGCAGAGAAGTCAGGGAGTGATGAAGTTTTAGCTCTTGTTGGAAAGTCAGTAGCTTCAGGGATTTCCTTTTTTCCCATCACCCACATAACCATCCTCCATCTCCCACAAAATCACTACCCCAATTCTGTAGCCTTTTGTGCTTTCATAGCCATGGGGCATCTGATCCTCACCACCATTTGTTCCAGAGGTTATCTGTTGTGTTCAAAAGGTGAGATGCAGATTCAACAGGATGGACAGTATCCATCAGCTACTAAATGATAAGACCAGGCCCTGAACTCTGCTTATCTCACACCTCCTGTTCTTTTTTTTATGGTGCACAGTCCTCCTATTGTAAATATTCCCAAAGAATCTATTTTGATTATACCAGGTTTTGATCTCAGGGCTTTATACTTTGTACTTTATACTTTGCTAGGCAGGTACTCTGCCATTTTGAGCTTTCAGAGAATCTTGCAAGAAGACTCTCTAGTTTTTTCACTACAGTTTATATCTGTGTCTATGTTATGGATGTAATACATATGTTTTAAAATAAATACATAGTTAAATGTGATTATTATATTATTGTATAGATGATGGTAACTTTGCATGCATTGGACATCCTCTTTCCATTCAGAGGATCTGTCATTGCTGTTTAGTAATAGTCTTTATTCATTCAAAAGATAACGGAGGGGGTAACAATGCTTGATAGGAAACGTACTCATTACCGTACTCATGTAACTGTAACCCCTCTGTACAGTATCTTTACAATAAAAAATATATTTTAAAAAGATATATTAGAAGCCATAAGGTAGTTGTACAAACAAGTTGCCATTTAACAAAGCAGCTTACAAATACAGTGCATCTTGATCAACATTCTCGCCCATCCCTCTTCTATCCTCCCGTTCCCTTATTCCTCTTAATTTTGTAGGCTATATACTTGATTCTCGTCTGCATTTTTGCCCTCTTCTCTTCATTTGTCTACCCTTTCCCCTGACCTCACCATACCTCTTTCTTTCTTTCTTTCTTTCTTTCTTTCTTTCTTTCTTTCTTTCTTTCTTTCTTTCTTTCTTTCTTTCTTTCTCTTTCTTTCTTTCTTTCTTTCTTTCTCTTTCTTTCTTCCTTCCTTCCTTTCTTTCTTTCTTTCTTTCTTTCTTTCTTTCTTTCTTTCTTTCTTTCTTTCTTTCTTTCTTTCTTTCTTTCTTTCTTTCTTCTTTCTTTCTTTCTTTCTTTCTTTCTTTTTTTGGTGGTGGTGGGGCCTGAACTCTGGCCCTGGGTGCTATCCCTCAGCTCTTCAGCTCAAGGCTAGCTAGCCCTCTGCCACTTCCAGTTTTTTCTGCCTTATGGTCCTGAGGAATAGAACCCAGGGCCTCATGCATGCAAGGCAAGCACTCTACCATTGAGCTACATTCCCAGCCCTCACCACGCCTCTTTTGAGTAACCCCATCCTGGTATTTTGTTTTATAGATCTTTGATTTTTACTTTGTAAGAAATTACACTGTTTGTGATCTCTCTGGAATCTACCATATTTCAGTTAATAAATTGTTTATACTTGTGTACCATCCATTGTATTTACATGAGTTTGTAAGCGAAGTCTAGCTTCTACATGTAAGGGAAAACATGGATCCTTTGTTTCTCTGATCCTGACTTACCTTAACATAATTTTTTCCCAAGTCTTAACATTTCTTGACAATGGTACAATATCATTGTTTCTAGTGGATGAGTAAAATTCCATTGTGTAAATATATTACACTTTCTTGATCCATTTGTCCAATGAGGCAGATCTGAGCTAATTTCATACCTTGACTATAGTGAATAGTACTGCAGTAAACATGGTTGTACTGGTGGCTCTACTGTATCCTGGCTTGTAATCTTTTGGATAAATTCCCTGGAGTGGAATTGTTGGATCATAGGGTAGCTTTGTGTAAGTGGGCATGCATCTTCACTTCTCCACGTTCTAGGGTATTTGTTTATTACTGTCTTGGAATTTAAAGTGTAAACTCAGAAAGACTTTTTTTTGGACTTAAATATTATTTTATTTAGCTCTCTTTCTGTCTCTCCCTGCTTTTTTTTGGTCTAGTCCCTGGACTTGAACTTTGGGCCAAGGCACTGTTCCTGAGCTTTATGTGTTCAAGGCTAGCACTATACACTTGAGCCATATACTTAGCTCTCTCTTCAAAAAAGATACAATGTGGTAACACTGATCAAGAGGCATTGTGCTCATGAACTGACATGTTGAGATGAAACTCGACCACAGAAGTACTTAAAGATAGTTTAAAATTAATGAAAAATAGAATAAATAAAAAATTAAAATATTTTTAAAAGAATAGACTCTACATCATGTTGTTCAACATCTAAAACTGTGAGGTAATTAAACCACTTTCCTTTCTCTCTTCAAAAAAAAGAAAAGTTTAGTGTGACTTAAAAAAAATCAATTTAACATGACTAATACTTGCCAAAGGACTAGGACTTGTTTTCATGAAAGTTTGTGGAAAATTACTTCATGAATTTTTTGTCATAATTAATTTAAGTCACACTGCATTAGGATTTTGAATGTTGGTAGAATTTTCTCTTCTTCATGTGCCTCATTATGTACTTAAGAGAAATTTTATCCTTCATAGAAATTTATTATGTTAGCGGAATGGATTTGTAATAAAGTTTATTTGTGAGAGTAGCCGATAACTTTTAATGCTTTTTCTTAGGCAAAATAATGTCTGCCAAATACTTTCACAGCATTCTTAACATAAAAGTTACACTTCAACTTCCCAAAAGCATTCATTCAGCAGATATTTATAGATATCTTATAAATTTGATTGTAAGCACAGCAGTTAAGTAATTCTAAAGTCATTCATTAGCTTTAATAGAACGTTTTTTAAAGTAAATATGCCATGCTGACTTGGTTAATTTTGTAAACCAAACTATTTTTAGCAAATACAATGCCAGCAAGCAGTAACTTAAGGGGTCTAAAAGAAGGAGATGGTCTGCAGCCCAAAGTCCTCTTAGACCAGGGAGAGGGAGTAGAACATGCAGAGAGAGGGGATAGAGTGGCACAGATGGGTACTGGTGTTCTGTGAGTCCAGGAAAGGGGTGAGGCAAGACCCCTGAGTTTATTGTCTGCAAAGGCCGAGACTTTGTAAAGCCCCTCCTGAGGTCCCTCTTTTGTCACTCAGTTCTGCTTTTGCTCTTTCCAGCTGCAGGACCTGTTTTAGACAAACAGCAGAATAATGAGTAGCAGTGCAGTATAGTCAGGGACCCTGGTCGGTGCTATTGCTAGATGGCGTGAGGAGGAGAGGGGAACCCAGCATTGGGAAGCTCGCACGGCCTTTGTGAGCTGTACACACATTGTTGATTTCTTTATTTGTCCTTACTATACTTTGTCATTGTAAAATGGACAGGCCCTTGGTTTATTTAATGATGTCTACTTCAGCAGTGTACCCTGTTATGTGGAAATTAACTGCACTGTGAAATAATCATCTTGATTACTTCTTAATTTGTTAGAAATAGAGTTTGCACTTCTTTTTTGTTGTTGTTATTATTGTTTGGGGGTTTTTTGGTTTGTTTTTGGTGCTGGTTCTAGGGCTTGGACTCAGGGCCTAGGTGCTATCCGTGAGCTTCTATGCTCAAAACTAGTGCCACAGCTCCACTTCTGGCTTTTTGGTGTTTCTTTGGAAATAAGATTCTCATGGACTTTCCTGCCTAGGCTGACTTCAAACCAAGATCCTCAGAGCTCAGCCTCCTGAATAGCTAAGATTACAGGCTTGAACCCACCAGTGCCTAGTACCTTTCCTTTCCTTTATTCTTTATCTTTATTCTTTATCTTTATCTTTTATCTTTATTCTTTATTCTTGCATTGCTTAAATCTTTCGTGTGACTTAATCAGTTGTTTGTATAGATGTTTTTACATACATTTTTGGAAAATGTTCTCAATACAATCCAACAGGTAATAATACAACACATTATTGACAAATAATAATAACTAATAAAATGATATAATTAGAAGGATTTTCTACGTATTGATAACTTTTTTGGTTTTTTTTTAGTGATAACCTTTGATGATTTAAAACAGTTGTTCTTGGGTGTGTGTTTATTTTCAGAATACAGTCATGGAGGCCTCTATTCAGCTGCCTCCTTCCCTCTTCTCACCAAAGCATAAGAGAGAAGTCAAACCAACAGATGACTCCCTCTTTAAGCTTCAGCTCATCGCGTTTCGCAATGGCAAGCTTTTTCCCGCCACCGGAAATTCCACGAACTTGGCAGATGACGGGAAGCGGCGCACAGTGGTCACCCCTGTGATTCTCACCAAAATAGGTTTGTATGGGGCCTCTTACCCGGCAAACTCTGGGCAGCCCACTATTCCTCCAACACTTGTATTTCTTCATTCTTGTTTTAATGAGCCACAGTAACTAAAGATCTTGCTGAGTACCCACTAGTGTCTACATTGACATTTATTGTTATTGTTTATGAACTGTGTTTCAGAAATACCGCTATTTCCCATTTCCTCCAGATGGTGTGAGCATAGATACCCACCACATCCCAGTTAATGTGACTCTGCGTCGAATTGCGCACGGAGCAGATGCCGTAGCAGCCCAGTGGGACTTTGACTTGCTGAATGGACAGGGCGGCTGGAAGTCAGATGGGTGCCGTATCCTCTATTCTGATGAAAACATCACCACGATTCAGTGCTACTCCCTCAGTAACTACGCAGTCTTAATGGTACGGAGTTGTTGCCCATGTGCATGAGCACTCAGGATTGTGGTAATATATATATTTTTTATCCCTGCGCATAATTAAGCTTCAGATGAAGAATTTAAATTTTTACTCCACATTAATTGTTCCCTATAATTATGTAAAGGATAATCTTTGGTGTATTTCTGGACTTAAAGAGAAACCAAATTACTGCCAAGTGCAATCAATATATGGGATTGTAGCGTTAGCATAGGAATTTTTCAGTTCAGCTTGACTCTGACCTCCTTAAAATAGGACATGGTCTTGAGTTTATGTAAGTTCAGCTCTGTGTTCACAGAGTGAGTTAGAAATGTATGGAGTAGACACACCTTTGCAATATAGTGTATATAGTGTATTTCCATATTTTCATGCAGTGTACTGAAACAGCTGTACCTCTTATCTGTGAGAGATTGTTAGCAGAAGATTTTCCAGTTTGCTGTCTGGAATCTTTCCCTACCTACAACATGTCATCCTAATTGATTCCTTTTGAATTTAGAACAAATGGTGATAACTTTGGGTTTTATGACTGTAAGTAACAATAGTGACATAAAGCATACCTTTCAGTTTTAATGTCCATCGGTCTGGTAGTGCTTTCTCTTATTTATTTATTTATTTATTTATTTATTTATTTATTTATTTATTTATTTATTTATTTATTTATTTATTGAAGATACCTACTCATTGTTTTGGCAAATAAGTTGCTAACAGTATAAAGAAAGAGGTCTGTTAAATAATGAGATACTTAAGATGATTATTTGATTTCTGAGCAGTTACTGACAAACTTAACTAAACTGCTTGGGTCCTTTTTTGGGGGGGAGTCAGTTATTGTGGTCTGAATTCAGGGCCTCAAGATGCTTGGCAGTTGCTCTACTACTTGCACCATGCCGTCATCCATGTTTACTTTATTTTTCAAGTAGATTCTTGAGCTTTTGTCCAGAACCAACCTCAGATGTGATCCTTCCACCTAGAGCCATCTTGCATAGTTAGGATTAGAGGTATGCATCACAATACCTGGCTTACTGATTGAGGCAAGATCTTCCTAACTTTTTTTGCCTAAGATTGTAATCTCAAATCACAGTTCTCTCAGTCTTTGCCTTTCAAATAGCTGGGATTATAGGCTAGGATTACAGAAACACAGAAGGATTTAAAGCAACAAAAAAGGATAAATGATGCCTCCAAGATAGCAACTCCATATGAATAAATTCTAATGGTAGTGAAATTGATAAAATCTCAAAAGAATTTTCTTAAAAATGACTGTAAGAATGATCACTGGACAAGGCATTAGTGTCTCATGCCTGTAATCTAGCTACTCAGGAGGCTGAGGTCTGAGGATCACGGTTTGAAGCTGGCCCAGGTAGGAAAGTCCATGAGACTTTTATCTCCAATTAAGCACCAGAAAACCAGAAGTAGTGCTTGGCTCAAAGTGGCAGAGCTCTAGCCTTGAGTGAGTGAAACAGCTCAAGGACAGCGCCCAGGTCCTGAGTTCAAGCCCCATATCTGACCCCCCCAAAAAAGAATAAAGAGTGATAAAGAACAATCGCTGAATTGGACACTATGGCTCACATTGGTAATTCTCCTACTCAGTTTAAAAATAGCCAGGACAGAAAAATCCACAAAACTCAAAGATTTTGATTTTTATTTAGTGATGTTTCAGAGGTTTTATGTGTTCTTAGTATTTTCTTCTCTTTTCTCCTTGCGATCAGATGCTGTAATTTATCTGCTTGGTGTTTAATCCCTGATAACTGTCTTCTTTTTTACCCAGCCCATTGGTGAGGCATTCAGCTGAGTATTTTTATTTGATGTACTTATTTAGCTTTCCATTTCCAGGATTTCAGTTTGATCTTCAGGATTCTATATCTTTATTCATTTTTCTTTCCTGTCCAGAATTGGTTTTCTTATTTATTTGTGTACTCACACTATCACTAGTTTTTTTTCGCTCACCACTGATTCTGTACTGTTTAAACCATGCCTCTAGTCCACCTTTTTTGTCTGTTAATTGGAAATATAGTCTTGAGGGTTTTTCTGTCCTGGGGTTTGTTTCAAACTGAGTGGTAAGATGATTGATATGAGTCACTGGTGTCTGAATTGATGAATATTCTTACAATAATTTTTAAAAATTCTTTTGAGATTTCATCTACTTCACTATAATCAGAGTTTATTTGTGTGGAGTTGCTGTCTTAGAAGCATTATCTTGCCTTGTTGTTGTTTTTAATCTTTCTTGTGCTTCTGCATTGGGATCGCCATACCAAGGCCAAGTTACTCATCTTGAAGATTTTCATCTCCTGCAGTCTTTGAGCTGAAGCACTCTCCATGGTCAGGCAGGACGGGACATAGCAGGGCTGATGTGCAGCTTCTCTGTGCTGGTCTTAGATTGCAGCTCAGTAGCCAGGCATTGGTACCTGGGCTCAGGCACTAGGCCTAATCACAGTACTATTTAGAGACAATCTGGTGGAAGTCTCTTGTAGTTAATACTGTTCATACTAATACTGTATGATGTGCCATGACAGAAAGGTCAGGTTTCCACTCCTGTGCTGCGTTTACTTTATAAACTCCTTTCTTTGTGTACTCGGAGCCATTGGTATCCACAAAGAATTTTGCAGCTTATGTGCCGAGCAGTTTCCCACCCCATTGTCTTTAAAGGACAGCAAGCATCCAGACATGGGTCGATGCCCACCCCAAGGGTTTGAGGGTGTAGGGAAGAAATAAAGTAATGGCTTGTGGATTGGAGGTGGAGTTTTTAGGGAATCAGACCTTCTGCTTGCTGGTCTGCTGAATAGATAGGAATACAGATTATTTATTTGGTGACCTCACATTTTATACAGCTGCAAACAACTTACTTGAGTATCTATCCTATTTGACCCCGTTGATGATAGGTGAATTCTTCTAGATGTTAGACCTTTACCCTTTAATTGTTGATAGTTTATGAGTGTCTTCATGTCTGGCTTTTTTTTTTTTTTTTTTTTTTTTTGGTCATGGGGCCTGAACTCTGGGTCTGGGCTCTGTCCCTGAGCTCTTCAGCTCAAGGCTAGCGCTCTACCACTTGAGCCACAGCACCACTCTGGTTTTTTGGTGGTTAATTGGAGATCAGAGTCTCATGGAGTTTCCTGCCTGGGCTGGCTTTGAAGCATGATCCTCAGATCTCTTTGAAGCATGATCCTCAGATCTCAGCCTCCTGAGAGGCTACAGACGTGAGCCACCGGCGCTTGGCCATGTCTGGCTTTTTTAAGTACATATTTTATTATTTAGTTGCCTTTATATTAAAGCATGAAACATTAAAGTTTGAAGCATTTTCTTTCTCAGTTTATATGTGTTTTCTCATTCAGTTTTTGAATAAAGAATAATCTGAAACTGGTGTGTTCAAATAGACCATGGAGTAGCAATGCTGCCTAAGATGCCTATAAAAGTTAACCAGGAGAAAGTTGAGCAAAGTAAATGAAACACAAAAATGGCATTTTTATAAGCTTCTCTGTGATACTGTACTATGCTAAACTTATATTCTTACTTAATCTAATGCCAGTTTAAACATTGTTTTTGAACTTCCTAGCTGTTCTTCTAAACTATTAAAATTAGTATAATCCTTTTCTAGAAGGAATAAGCCATTCTTTTATCTTTCAGATGTTTTAATCTTTTAAAAAATGAAATACAGTTTTCTGAAGGTAAAATACAGTGGTATTTTTTTTCCTATTTATTTTCAAAGAACATCTTGTTTTCCCTGATGTAACTGTGCCACCTAGAGGCAGAAGAAAGAACTATCTCAGAAATTGTTGAGTAAGAATAAAGTTGGTATAAGGGATTTTGGAGTTACTTTAAAAAAAAAAAGGCAAAGTGAATGAAATTACTCACACTTAAGTTTAAAGGGATAGCTCAGTTGTATGCTTCCCTGGCATGTCTGAGACCCTGGGTTGTACACTCAGCACTACAAAAATAAAATTAAGGCCACTTTTCAATAAAGCAATGTCTAGAGTAGAAGTATCTTTACAAAATTGAAACTCTGCATCTTCCTCTGAACTCCTTATCATAAAAATAAAATATTATTTCTTTTCTTGAGTACCATCTTAATACATTGTTTTACGTAGAAGTCTAAATGTCTTTCTTGGGAAATATTCTGTATATGTTTTCCTGATGTTGTTTTAGATTGATTGCTATGAAGATAAACAGTTATGTGCTTCATTTTCTTTTCTCATTCCCTTTACCAAGACATAAGAAACTAACACACACTTGTTTATTCTCCTTTGTCTAGTGATGATTTTATGTTTGCTCAAGGTTAGTGTGCTAAGTGAAGGCAAACTCCATTCATGCTATGACTGCATGCCAGCAGTGTTTAACTTTTAAATAGCACATTTTCTCTGATCAAATGTTTTAAATTATTTCTGCACATTCATGTACAATGATAATTTGAACTCTCACCCTCTATCATCACAGTTTGTGTGAATTGAAACAAAATGAATATATATCCTATTTTCCCCCATTATACCAAATTTTGCATGTTTTTTTCCATGGGTCAAATATTTTATTTTTATATTTTACATATAATGTTAACTAGGTGATGATGATTATATGTGTAAATATGTATATGTATGTGTGCATATATTATTTTTATAATTTTTGACTGGTACTGGTGTTTGAACACATTACATTATATTTGCTCTGCTGTATGAGCCACACCCTCCACCCTTTATGTTTTTGTGTCAATTATTTTTCAGATAAGATCTTGTTCTTTTTGTCCTGGGCTGGTCTAGATAATGATCCTCCTACCTGTATCTCTTTAAGTAGCTGGGATTGTAGGCATGCAGTACCATCTAGCCCTATAATATATATGAAAGAGGCTGATGACAGTGGAGGTGGTAGTTAATTGTAACCAACCCTATGTGTCAGGTACTCATGGTACCTATATATACAGTGACTGACTGATTTGGACCTCAAAACAAGCTTAGGAGGTATATATAGTACCACCATCATCACCCTCAGGAATAGGTACAGAACGGAGGTGTGGGGTGGCTAAGTGACATTCCTGAAAAGCTAGTTGGTTTTCACTGGGATTTGAATTTGGACAAGCTAGCTCCAAATCCTGTGTTCTTGACTACTCTGCTCAGTTTCCTTTCTCAAATCTCCTAGCAATATAAATACAAAAGAGCTTCCTTTTCCTTTTAGTTTCTTTGCCTTTCAGTGTTACTTTATGTTTCTACCATAGTTCTATATTTCTGTTCTGTTTGTTCTCAGTAGTAGGATAAATTTTCCTGATGTGATACACACATTTAGCCAACACCAACCTCAAGATTTATCCCCACACTTAGTAGTATTTATTTTTCTTTCTAGTCATTTCCCATCCACTGTCTCAAGAAGTGCCCGCCCTTCTATTTTGTGGGGATAGAGAAAAACTTTTCTTGTTCTTCACTTGATACAAGTGAAATGTACAGTACTCTCCATGCCTAGTTTCTTTCTGATTACAGCTGTGAGAGTTATCTTTTGTCTTTGCATGTAGCAACAGTATGCCTTCTCATTGTTGTGAAGCATCCCAGTGGATAAAAACAACTGAATCTGTTTGTTGTGTTGTTAGTCGACTTTTGGTTATCAAGGAAAATGCTACACGTGTTCACATTCATGTTTTTGATGAGCATGCATGGTTAGGAGTAAAGTTGCTGGATTGTAGACCAGTATGTGTTCAGCTTCAAGAACTAGTGTCACAATCACTGGTATGCAGTCTCACCCAGAATGACCATGCCAGTTGCTCCAGGTTCTGGCCAATCCTCAGTCTTTGTGATGAGTATTTGTGTGGTGGAGTTTGGACATGTGGCCATGGTTCTAGTTTGCATTCAGTGGCAACTGAAGGTGTTAGCATCTGTGTATTTCTTACTCTGAATCTTGCCTATTTTTTATTGGGTTTGTTGTGTAGAGATTCTTGATAAAAAGTTCTGAACATGAGCTGCTTGCTGAATCAGTGCACTGCAGGTGTCTCTGCTGTCTATGGCTTGCCTCTTTCTCTGTTAAGCCTATTTATGAACAGAGTGGCTTAGCGTTTTTGAGGTCTAATTTCATAGACTTAGGTTTTGTGTTTTTTATAGGTAGAGTTCATATTCTATTGAAGAAATCTTAGCTTGTTTCTGATAAGCTCATGAGAATCTCCTTCCTTCCTTGCCTCAAGGCTTTCTAGTGTCTTTTGCCTCTTACATTTAGGTCTATAATTCAGCAGACACTGACTTTGTGTTTAGTATGAAAAGTAAGAGCTTCAAAAAAATCTTTAAATGATTCTTGGAACCTGACCTGTTCTCTAAAACACTTCTGATTTCAGATCAGTTTTGCATTTAATTTTATTGGTATTCTTGGATTGCATCCCTTATTTTGATTCCAATGAATTGAGATAATTGTTGATCTTAGATATTCTTGTTATTGGTATAGTGATAGTGAGTAATTTCAAACTTCCCTGGGCTTTATGTTTACAATCCTTGGGCTAGAAGTCCCTCTCCTTGCTCTGTAAAAATAGGCTTCAAAACCTCCCCTCTCCTTTATTTGGATCTTTAATATGACTGATCACCCTGTGACATTTCCCACATTTAAGAGTTTTCATTTTTTTTGACATCGGTGCAGTTTGCTTCTGTGGAGAACAGAGCTTTTCACTTCCTGCTTTATTTATTTTCTTTAATTCTGGGCCATCTAGACACATGACCAAAATCAGCATTAGGCTGTGATAGAGAGCGAGTCTGGGGTAGGGACTTCTCCTGTTTCACTGATGGCCACACTGCTAATATAAACAAAAGGGCTACCCTTTCCACTTACAGTGTCTCTTTTGGCACAGCTTTTGTGCAACGTGTTTAGCAGTTTTTAAAATCAAGGCAGAGCCTACGTTTGCTTGCCACTGAAATTGAGAATAATATAAATATCTGCTTTATCTTTTGTTGTAGATCTTGAACATGTCTGCTATATTAATATCTTAATCTTCTCAATTGCCTGAAATACTGGTCTATTTTTTTTATGTTGCTCAATCTACTCAGTTGCTGGGTTTTTCCTTCCTTTCTTCTTTTCTTAAATGAAAAGTTAAAATTGATTTATAATTTTCGATGGTTATTATTTGAGTGATTAGTATGTACCTGCAAAATGAAATTTGCCCCTTGATCAGCAAATGCTGAAGCATTTTCTATTTGGCTCTCTGCATGGTATGCTAGGCATGTCCTCAGCAGGTGTTCGAGGTATGTCTTCAGCAGGTGTTCTAGGTGTGTCTTCAGCAGGTGTTCTAGGTATGTCTTCAGCAGGTGTTCTAGGTATGTCTTCAGCAGGTGTTCTAGGTGTGTTTTCAGCAGGTGTTCTAGGTATGTCTTCAGCAGGTGTTCTAGGTGTGTTTTCAACAGGTGTTCTAGGTGTGTCTTCAGCAGGTGTTCTTGGTGTGTTTTCAGAAGGTGTTCTAGGTATGTCTTCAGCAGGTGTTCTAGGTGTGTCTTCAGCAGGTGTTCTAGGTGTGTCTTCAGCAGGTGTTCTAGGTATGTTTTCAGCAGGTGTTCTAGGTGTGTCTTCAGCAGGTGTTCTAGGTGTGTCTTCAGCAGGTGTTCTAGATGTGTCTTCAGCAGGTGTTCTAGATGTGTTTTCAGCAGGTGTTCTAGGTGTGTCTTCAGCAGGTGTTCTAGGTGTGTTTTCAGCAGGTGTTCTAGATGTGTCTTAAGCAGGTGTTCTAGGTGTGTCTTCAGCAGGTGTTCTAGGTATGTCTTCAGCAGGAGTTCTAGGTGTGTCTTGGAAGGAGTGGTGCCCCCTGTAACTGGCCCATGGCCTCTTTCTCATTCTGTATCACATGAGCTTGACTTTTGAAAAAGGCTGGGGGAGGGGCATTCAAACTTGAACCTTATCAAAGTAGAACTGTGATGTTTTATTAGTTAATATTCTGCTTAGGCAGGTTTTGTTACACTCTGCCCAGGATTGTGGAGGGTACATTTCCATATTCTTTCTGCTCTCTCTGAGCCCTGTGAGATGACTTGACTCAGAGAGGCACTGGCCCGCAGTCCTTCAGTCTTCTCCAGACTCTTGAGACAGGCAGTGCACGAAAATAGTCTGAAGGCTAAGTCCCAGATATTGAAAGTTCATCCTCACGTATGAACTCAATACTGCCGCAGCAGCTTTTTATAGAAATACAGGAGAAACGTGTCTGCACTCATTTTCATTTCCCCAACATTGTAAAAACTTCTACTACTACTACTACTACTAATAATAATAATAATTGTAGCAGAACATAGTGTCATGATGCACAGAGGCCATAGACAGTTGTTTGTGATAGCTTTCCTCTAGCCTTCCCTTTTGCTCACTGGGTTGATACAGCAGATTCCTCTTTTCACTGCATGTGTGTCCTGCTGGTTCCTGGTATAACTATGTCCATCACCCTTTCCTGCCTGCTGGGCACCAAGCTCATGTTTGTCAGGTAAACAGAAGAGTTTACAAATTGAAGTTTATATGGAGCTATCAAGTTGAAACTCAGTTTGCTGTGTTCTATCTCTACCGCTTCCCATCATATTTTCAGGCTTTTGTCATTAGTTGTTCATCTTCTGTTGAAGTGAATGGTTTGTGCATTGTCCTCATGCAGTCTTTTTCTGTTTATGCTTTTATATTACTACTGTCTGATTCTTCCCTGGGAAAATTTGCCCATTCCCTCCGTATACTAAGCCACTTTCCGTCTCCTTCATTTTGCCACTTCTTCCTTGCCTTTTGTTCTAGCTTCTCTTGTTTCAGATATTTGTTGAAGAGCCCTTGCTCACAAGCAGTAGGGGACCAGAGAAAAGCCAGAGAAGGGATCAGGTGAGGCTGCAGCTTTGACACCTGCATCCTGGGGTGTTCCAGGCTCCACAAGGAAGGGAAGAGTTACGAGTTAAGGTTTCAGCCTGTTGTTTTCCTTTCAGCCAGGCAGTATCTGTAGTGTGTTTAGAAATACAGACTCGGCAGCCAAGCATAGCACTGTGTCGCTCAGTTTTTCAAGCTATAAAATGGGGATGATAATATACCTGCCTGTGTGAAATGTTGGGTACAGCCATTGCCCAAAAGATGAAATGTTACACGAGTGACATGCTTGTTGAGTTTTGAACTCTTGCAGGGGCTCTTCTTCTCCCATAACTGTGCCATTCATTTTGTCAGCAAAATATTGCTGACAATCTTATTATCTTTGTCTCTCCTGTGGCTCTGTGTTGTGCCAGGACAAGACATATCTTAGCATTATGTTTCCAAGGGCCTCCATGGTGTTTGTTCCATTTGTATTAGTGGAACTTGGAGCTGACTTCTGACGGCTGTGCTTCTTGGGGTGGGTTGGCACGCAGACCCTGCTCTCTCCTATGTTTTCTCAGCTGGTGACTGTACAGTGCAAGTGTGGAAGGTCATCACCAAGGAGGGCGGAGCCTGTGGCTGTCCTTTGGAATCAACTGGCCTGTGCATGGTGCGCCTGTCTCCCTTACCCCCATCACAGAACAGCATTAGAGGTGCAGAGTTTAAAGTTGGGTTGTACAAACAGCATGGCATGCACAGTTAATGCAGTAGAGAGAGTCATACATAGTGTGGAGACAGCAAGAAGTTAGTCATTGGGTAAGGCATGGAGATGGAGGACCTGAGTTCTGGATTAACAAGTGTGATTCAGTTACTCCAAATCCCTGTGGTGAAGTGTCTATGGAAGGTGCTGAGAATGAGTCTCTTTTCCCTCAGGATTTGACAGGATCTGAACTGTACACCCCAGCAGCCAGTCTCCTGCACCCTGTGGTTTACACGACTGCAGTCATTCTCCTCTTGTGCCTCTTGGCTGTCATTGTGAGCTACATATACCATCACAGGTAAGCTGGGACAAGCAACAGGTACAGCTCTGTGAACTGTGCCTTGCAAGACTCCTTTCACATTTCATCCTGATGTGCCCTGGTGACCTTCCCAGGGTAGGAGGAACACTGTAGAAAATACACAAGTCCTCTTTCTTTCATGCCAGCAGAGTTAGGAGTAGTCAGTACAGGAGAATGGAAGCTTACTTTTATAGGATCCAGACAGATTGCTGGGCTTGCATCTGGAAAAAGAACACAGCAAATGGGCACAGGAACGAGAAGCCATGGGAAAAGGATTGCTGATGCCCCTCAGGAGGGTCTAGAGACCGGTTTAGTCCTTGTGTTCTGTGGCTGTGTGCCTGTTGTAATACTCTTCATAGCTGGCATTGTAAAAGAGTTTTTGACATTTAAGCATGAGATAGATGGTTTATTTTTTTAATTGCAAAGCTATAGAAATCTTCATGGTTGGAAATAATGAAGGATTTGCTAAGCACAAGTACACTTTGCAAAAGGTTTTGCTAGAACCTGTTTTCCTCTTTAAGCTAGACAGATGTGGCATTTCTTGACATTTGTTAAGAAACAAAAGGCAATTTTGACATAAAAAAAAAAAAAGACTTGAACATTTCATTGGGAAAGGCCAGTCAGAAATGTCCTGGCATTCAGGCCATGTTATCCGGGTTGGTCAGGAACAGCACCATGGCAGCCTAGGTAGCCGGCAGGAGAGCCAGTCCTGAGACATTGTAAGTGACATGAGTTCAAGTGCTTCTTACTGTGGAGAATTTGTTTAGCATTGGCTCTAATGGTTCCATACGTGGTTGTTTTTAATGCCTAAAATTAAATGTTAAGAAACTGTATTAAGTTAAATGATTCTCAAATTGTGGTGTGTGAGTGTGTGTGTGTGTGTGTGTGTGTGTGTTATAGTGTTTGATTAATCAACTATTTAAGTATAAGACATTTAAATTTGACCTTTCATGCAGTGGGAATTAACTTGTAAATGAACGTCAGACTGTCCTACTTCAAATATACCAGACTAATGTTTATCCTTCACATTTTTCCCTTCTCACCCCAGTGTGATCAGGATCAGCCTCAAGAGCTGGCATATGCTTGTGAACCTGTGCCTCCATGTTTTTCTGACCTGTGTGGTCTTCGTGGGAGGAATAACCCAAACCAGAAATGCCAGCGTCTGCCAAGCAGTAAGTCCCAGAGAAAAATGTAAAAGGAGAAGTGCTGACACTTAAAAATGACTTCCTTTTTCTCTTTTCCTAGTTAGGGCCAACCCTGAGTTCTCCTCCCTCCCCTCCCCCCTGCCCCCAACAATTACCAGCATACTTCACACCTTGAATTTTACCATTTCACCACAGAACACCTCCCTGGGCATCTGCTCTCTTGGTCCTTGGCAACGATACTTACCATATCTGTTACAGAGACTTAAACTACTTTAAAACTCATAACTTGTATGGAAAGAAAAGTGTCATTTTCTCACAGGACTTTGAAAATTACTTCACCTGTGGATGAAAAGTGTAGAAATTAGGTTAAGAAAATAAACATTTTAATTGTAATTATTTAAACATCTAAAATTAAATTGTAAATACAATTAAATATTTCCCTCTTGCTTTCAAATGCTATTACATTTGGAAGCTTATTTATGACATGGATAACCCATTTCTTGTATAAGTGTTAGAGTGGAAACTCCTCCTTTTAAGATTAGACGAGGGCATTTGTGACAGTTCATGTGCATCTCCTGTGTCTGCGTTGGTTTGCATCGGGCTATCAACAAGAAGCAGAGCATAATAACATAAGTTTGGACCACCTTAGTTGCACTGTTTTACTGGCTACACTTTCATGGACCATGTTTACCTTTTTTTCTGTTCAAATTGGGGGCAAAGAAACCATAGTCTGCCTTAAGCAGAATTTCCAGGTACAGTTCAGTAATGTTAAGCGTAAGCCCAACTTCATACAGCTTCTCTGTGAAACTGTCTGTTTTGTGTTTGTACCCATTGAACAGCAGTTGCCTTTTTCTTCTCCTTTCAGTTCTAGTAGCTTATTGTAATTCTAACCTTTGCCTCTACTCTCTGAGTGGAAATGTACATGTATCTTTCTGTTTGACTTGTATTCCTTTAAGCGCAGGTGCGCATGTATGTGCAACACACACACACACACACACACACACACACACACACACACACACACACACACACACACACACACACACACACACACACACACACACACACACACACACACAATTACTTTGAATGGAAAAGGCCAGCATAGAAGAAGTGGCATATCCTTTTTTCTATTTTTCAACCTCCAGAGAAACTGGAGCCTTGTGCTTGCCGTGCCCCTGTTTGTTTCCATTATTTTTCAAGTAAAGCTTTGTGTTTATGTCCAGTTTAGCCTGGGCCTCAGTACTCCTACTCAACACCTACCACATAGCTAGGGCAACATCCCTGTGATACCGTGCCCAGCTTTATTAGTTGAGTTGTGTCTCCCTGGGCTGACTTAAAATTGAGGTCCTAATCTTCATCACTACAGTAGTTGAGTGGTTGCAATTACTGTACCTGGCCAGATAGACATTTTTGAGTATAGAGGACACATAGGGCCAGCATACAAGTGCAGTGGTTGTAGCACCATGTGTGTTATGAAGATGTATATAAAGACTTCATTGCCATTTTATGTCTTTTCTGATTGCAAAAATAAAGCCCAACTACACCAGACATCTAGGAGACATGCACCCACAGGGTCTTGTCTACATGTTAGTGTAAACGTTAGTGGTTAGTCTGTGGGATACTATAAGCTCTAAATGAAAACATTCCCCCTCTCTGGAGGCCAGCAGAGCCCCTTGGGCTCAGTGCAGCTGGGCCTGTGTAGGTGAATATGTAGGTGAAGGCGAGTGATCATGACTGCACTGTTACAAAAGCAAAGCCCCGGGCAGGGAGACCCAGCACAGAGAAGGAATGGCAGTCACCAGCATGGTACATGCATCAGGGCATCAAAGCTAACGAACTACAGCAGAGTCAGCACCACGGAATCTTGTGAATGAAAAGTAAGCCTCAGATACTGCACTAACCCTGATGTCTTTCATGAAGATAAACGTGACTAAGATCAACAGCATGCCTTTAACAAAAACAGATGGGAGAGGTCATAGGGTTAAATATGTTATTATTAACACCCTAACTTTGTAATACACTAAATAAATGCAGGCAATGTTTGGCCCAATTGTTAGATGGCTCATGGACTTCAGGCTGTGATTGATCCAGCATTGTATACCTAGGATCCAGCTTGAGATGCGCTGTGTGTGTGTATGTGTAAGAACAGCTGAGGGTTCTAAATGACTTGAGGATATCAGTAGTAGCATGCATATAGTCACTGCTCAACAAACATTACTAGATCTACTACTATTCCTAGTGTTATGGTTACAGTTTCTTTCTCAAGGATACAGTATATTTCTGTTTCAGGCCATTGCTGTATTCTTGTGAAAGAAGATAATGGGTTTGAATGCACTTGATACCTAGACAGAAGACATAACCTCTTTCTTCTCAGTTCCTCGTCTTCTCCACATAGCTGCTTCTCATTTACCTTGAAGATCTAACTTTATGATTACTGTTGCAGAGATCCTGCCTGTCACCTCTCACTTTTACATTATATTGCTAAAAATCTCATGGTACCCATAAAACTTTATAATTGTTTATTGCCTCTGGGCTTTCTGGACAAGAGTTGTATGACTCATCAGTGTGTATCATATCACCCAGGGACCAACTCTTAGTAGGTAATCAGCAGACACATATTTATGAACAAAAAGAAGTCTGCTGATTATACAGGTCATTGTGAGCCTTGACTGTACTAGGAGAGTATTAATGGTCTTGGTGTTACTTAAAAATATTCACTGACTTCCCAAAGCAGACATGTTAATTGGTTTCATGAAAAAAATGAATTGGACATTGTAAAGTTAAACTTTCTTTGTACTATACTCTTTCTCAGATGAAAGGCATAGGACCTGCACAGGCTTCTTAGTGCCTTTAGAACCAAGTACCCATTAGCTAAAGGTTTACAGAAGAAAAGGAAAAGGCAGATCTTTAGATGTGTTCATGCCATTCTCTTCTGATTTCACTCCGTCCTCTTCTGTGAAATCACAGGCTCAGGCATGGCTTCCTTTATCATTGCAACACTTACTTCAGTTCATAGGCAGCTGAGTGGAGGGCATGGCGTACAGCCAGGGCTGGACGAGGGTCCCAGGTCCTCAGAGGGAGGTGCAAAGCACTTTGTTCTCCTGGGGCTTTGATGGTTCTTGGGTTCACCAGTGGGCTAGGCTGTGAAATCCACTGATTGTTTAGGTTCATTCATGTCTTGAGTGCAGTTTTGTATCTGTGCTCAAATCAGTGTGCTTTTGTCTGAACTTCTTGTGAGTACTCCTGTATTATACACAGTTACAGGTGGTTGGTTGAGGTCATTAAAGGCGCCACCAACTAGGTGCTTCCCACTCTGGCTCCTCAATCAGTTTCAGGTGTCTTATGTGGCTTTAGTTATGGTGGAGAAATAAAAGTGTGAGTAACAGAATAGATGGGACCATGGACTCAAAGCTGAAAGTGATATGATCCTTTCCTGGTGTGATGCCAAATAATTGTTTTATCCTTCATTTTCTGGTCTTTTTAAGTAGCCCAAGCCTGTGACTCCCGAGTTGCTAGGGTTACAAGTGTCCACCTACACACTCCACTTGGCTATTGATTTTCTTAGTTATGCATGAAGGTGGTGAATCTAGTTCTCCCTTTCAGTTACCTAGTTGCAGCATATTAAATACTGTGCCAGCTGCATTTGTCAGCCGTCTTTCCTGTCTTCCATCTAGAGAATCGCTGTAGTGACACATAAGGAGCACTTGGGAAAATCCCATTCGTAGCTATTAAAATCTTTCTAAACTTTCACATTAACCCCTACAAGGAACTTTAGAAAAGGCCTTTAGAATAACATACCTTGGAAGGGTTAGTGTGAAAGTTATTAGTACATAAATAACATCCATTTAAAAAAATACATAAAGTGAGTCACTGAAAATTGTCTTACTCTAGATCACTAGAGCTGTTGCATAGCAGGGGCATGACTCATAGTGGGTCTGTGTGACTCAGCGCCTGCACCCAACACTGACTGTCTTTGCCAGGGGCAGAGACCTAGGTAACCATCCCACATGGGCACAGATATTCTGTTGTTGACCATAGGACCACTGGTTCAGCCTTTCTTAGATGAATCTGTGTGTGGCGCACACAGCTAATACCGCCAGCTGAGTATGAATACGGCTGCTACAAAGAAAAAATTGAGTCACACCCAGAATCACAGGCATTCACTAGTGGAAAACTAGTGTATAATAGTTGTGTATGCGACCCTATATTGGGTTACTTCCAGTTAAGCTCTCTGGTTTATAAGAGTTTATATTTAAGTAGCACATACAAAAAGTGGAGGTCTTTAGTATAATTCTGCCTGTTGTGTAGCTGTGGAAATTGTTGTCCTGTGGTTAAGTGGCTTCCTTAAGTATTAATGTGTTGCATTTATGAATGGTTCACATGCCCTGTGGATTCAATTACTTGCTTCCAGACCATTTGCAGAATTTCCATATAGGCCATTGATGACTTGGAAGGAAACATAATGGTAAGATTATGTTTCGTGTGCAGCCCAAGGTAGGGTGGGAAACCCAGCAGGGAATCCCGCGTCCCAGCCAGGCTGTCCTCCTGAGATCTCCGCTGCCCCACTTGTATGTGATTTTTTTTTTCATTTTAAATGATTTTTTTCTTTTAAATAACTGTTATTAGATGTTATGAGATTCCTAAAATTTCCCATTTGGTAACAGCCATTTAACTGAAATTTTTTTATCCTTAAGTGATTCGTTTTCTGGGAATTTAGAAATACTATAGAAAACACTTCACAGCCTTAATGATTGAGTTTCCTGCTTTAGAAAATGCTACACCATACCTTTGGTGTGGAAACTAGTTTAGTTCAACCTTTTTTTTTTTTTTTGACCTTTCTTCAAAAATATTCCTGCAGAAGGAGAGCCTATCATTTTGAGTCAAAATCAGTGATTTGCCGTAAAAATCTTGGTTTCTAAGCACTGAATTCATTTATGGTGATTTGACTTTCAGCATTTGGTGTGACTGCGGAGAGCTCAGTGGGTTATTTTGTGCCTTTTGTTCTACTTCTGTCTATAATTTTTTCCATTTCCATGTGGCCTGACAAAACTGACTAGGGACCAAGGAAGACAATGACCTGTAGCTTGGCTAGTTTGGCCAATGGAATCCACCCTCCCCATACCTCCAAAGTTGTGGCTACCTCTAGAGTGTGGCAAGCATTACCCTGGACAGTGACTGCCTTGAGCTTTCCTCATAGAATAAGAATGAGGCTTTGCTGTGGGAGTCAGCTGCACATTGCTTCTCCTGATGCTACGGACGGTGGTGTGCATACTGTTTTTACTGACCTAGGTCTGATAGTGCCAGGTGAGTTGTTTGTGTTGAGGTTGGAAAGCCATCTATGTAGGATGAGAAAATTTTTTCTTGGAGATTTTCATTAGTAGAATTTTATCTGCAAATTGGGTAAGGAAAAAAGAAAGATCAAAAAGTAGTAAGTCAGCGGTTTCTTAAGAGAGCTGGATCATGTCCTAGGTGCTTTTCATGATACATGGTACTTCCTTTACTTTAGGCAAGACATTTTAAGCTTCTCATCTCCTCTCACATTTTCATCGAGAATTTCATCCTCAATGAGACTTGCTTCAAACACAGAACATCATATTTTACTCTTACACCTTAATGGCAGCTCTGAGTTAGAACTCCGATGACTTAATTACCCTTGCTCGCTGCTCTTGCTTATGTTCTGGATGCAGAGATAACATGGCATCCTTGGAAAGGCCCTGCTAGGCCTCCTGTCGCCTAGTACTGAGCTTTGTGGTGTATTAAGGATCACCTTGAGTACATATGATCACCTGTAGGTTTCCGAGACTCCTGGTTCTTAAGAAGGTCATGTCTGAGAATACTTAGTGTGGCTGGGAAGGTAGCTCAGTGGTAGAGTGCTTGTCTCACATACATGAGGCCTTGGGTTCGATTCCTCAGCACCACATACATAGAAAAAGCCAGAAGTGGGAGCTGTGGCTCAAGTGGTAGAGTGCTAGCCTTGAGCTGAAGAGCTCAGGGACAGCGCCAGGGCCAGAGTTCAAGCTCCACGACTGACAAAAAGAAAATGCTTGGTGTAATTAGCGGGTAAAGGACTTGGTCATCAAAATACACCCTTGTAATAAACCTTGTACTGCTTTTTAATCAAACGTGAAAACTTGGTTTGCTTTAAGATAATGTGTATCTTTCAATCTTCCCTGTAGGTGGGGATAATTCTTCATTATTCTACCCTTGCCACAGTACTATGGGTGGGAGTAACCGCTCGAAATATTTATAAACAAGTCACTAAGAAAGCTAAAAGATGCCAAGATCCCGATGAGCCTCCACCTCCGCCAAGACCCATGCTCAGGTATCCGGTCTTCGTCGAATTGTCTTAAATGTGTATCTAATTGTGTTTGCTTTAGTTGAAGCCTGGTCATAAGATAGAACAAGAAGTACAGAAGTAAAAGAATGAATGTAGGAGCCTCACTGTCATGCTTCTGAATGTAGGTTCTTTATTTTCCTGATGAGGTGGGGTGGCCTCAGCCTCCACAGCCCTCCACCATGTTCATGCCCATGCGGGTCTGCTGCAGCCTCCTCCCTGCAGGATGTCATGCGCGGGCATTGGCCATGGCCTAGGGCACCAGAGGGCTCTGTGCAATGTTAACTGTTAATGTTTATTGCCTGAGGTCATGCACAGGTCACGGATTTTAATCTCAAGAGGGCAGCAATTTGTTTACTTCCTGTGAAAGATGAAACACATCCAGAGTTATGTCCTTCTTTCCCATTACAATAAAAAGACGAATAAGTGAAGCATCATGCTGGGATGAGTAGAACTCTCACCTGTGATGACTGAGTTTTGGCGAGTGGCTGGCTGCAGGCTGAAGTCTTGAGGGCTCCCCACATGCCCTGTTCTAGAGGCTTTTACAGGAGCTGGACTGGCTCCTGTAATGCATGCCCTTTGGCTGGGCTCTAGGCTCCAGACCTCTGAGCACCATATTAAAATACGAGCAGCCTCTGAAGATTTGTACCCAAGAGAACAGCTGAACACAATTGTTGTTTTAGAGTGGCCAGATGATATTAGTTGGCATGCCTGACCTGATAATAAGGAAATCTGCTGAGGTCAGTACCATGGTCTACATGAGAACTGAAGCTGTCTAGAGTGTCCAGAGAGAAGAGAGAGCACAAGTTCAGGGGGCATGAGGCAATTTCCTCAGGATTAATGGCAAACTGGGTTGAAGAATGTATGAGAGTGAAGAAGTTGAAGGTGGCTACACACAGCCTGCTCCAGTTTACTAGGCCGCTCAGAGATCTGGTGTTCCCACCACCTGAGAAATGATAGAGGAGGGAGGAGGGAGGGAGAGGCCGGCGGCGGTGGAGGGTGATGAACTCACCAGAGCTTTCTCGTGGTAAGCATTTGGTTTTAGAGGTCCAGTGCTTAGCAGGAGACACTTCCACGTGCTGTGTTGAAGCCATAGAAGATTGGTTAAGAAAAGAGTACAACTTGAGCTACATCCATGTCTTACATGCGGGCCATGGAAGAGCTGCTAGGAGACATAACACCGGATCGTGTAGATGGTTCTGGGGCTACGGGTACAGAGTGTCCTGGCTGCTGGTTCAGGACCGTGCCATGCGGTAGGAAGCCGTCCGTTTTTAAGCACAAAAGAGAATGATGAGAAAGCATAAATAGAAATATGTGCCAGGGTCTTTGCTTTATCTCATTCATTGTAGAGGGGAGCTCTTTCTGGGGAAGCAGTAGCTGCAGAAGTCAGATTCTAGCCCTCTGATGAGTACCCAGCCCCGTCTGTTTCTCTGTTTTTGTTTTTACAGAGATTCAGATATCCTTCTAGGCACAAAGTTTTTCTTGTTACAACCAGCTACCACCCTGTCTTCTTGAGTTCTTACCACTACTCTGTGCCCTGGGCTATCACCAACTGCCCCACTGGGAAGAAATCAGGGCATTCTGAACACTAGTTTCTGGCCTCCCCAAATCCTCTGTTGTTCTCTGTTGCCTGGAGGGGATCCTTTATGCAGAAGTTGGAGGCTGACTGGAGGGGATCCTTTATGCAGAAGTTGGAGGCTCAGGATGTGCCAAGTTAATTGCTAAACATGGTTACAGTTGTCTGAACTCTGAACAAGATCTTAATTGTAACAACTTGAAAAAGAAACTACTTCCCCCTAAAATACAAAGCTGAAACCCTATCCGGCTGCCGTTCTCCACCTGTCCACAGGGTGGCAGGAGCTGACCAACTTTCCTCCGCTTGAAAACTTCCCTGGCCTTGTGCTTTTAAAAAAGATTAAAAAAAAAAATGATCATATGTACATAGTGATGGAGCTATTATGATCCTCTGCTAAGACCATTTAAAATGATGGTAATTGAAATGAACTTCAAGATAAGGACACAAGTTTTTTGTTGTTTGTTTTTGTTTTTAATGTACTATGTGAAGTTATTTCTTTTTTTCCTTCTTTATCCCCTCTTTGTTTTATCCCCTGTTGTCATTTTTTTATTTTGGCATCGTGTGTCTTGAATATATGTTCATCTGATTTGGGGAAGGGAAGAAGAATAACAAAATGGTGAGCTGAAGGACAAAGGGTGAACCAATGCAACACTGATACTCACAAGTCACCATGTTGGAAATGAACTTTACAACTTTGTGGGAGGGGAGCCAGAGAAGGAAGGGAAAATGGAAGAAAACAAGGCAGGGGTGACATTGTTCCCCCAGAAATGTACTCATTCTCTCATGTACCTGTAACCCCTCTGTACATCACACAAGAACCTTTTTAAAAACGTTGGATAAAAAAGAATTTTTTTCTTCCAGTTAAAAAAAGCAGTCTGTCAAATGACTCAAGGTATTATTGGAGTAAATAATAAATAATTTTTAAGGAATGAGTTCAGAAGTGTGGAGACACTGAAAAATACGCCGTAAGAAATGAAACAGGCTAACGAGCAAGTGTTCCCGTTCTTCCTCATGCTAGGTTCTACCTGATTGGTGGTGGAATTCCCATCATCGTTTGTGGGATAACAGCTGCAGCAAACATCAGGAATTACGGCAGTCGGCCAAGTGCACCCTAGTGAGTATTTTGTATTCTCTATGTACCTGACCCATTTGCTCCTCTTGTAAGCATTTCTACAAGAAATGTTGAAATCATGTTGAAATACTTGCCATCTAAGCTGGTTCACCATGTTCTCTCCTAGTTGTTGGATGGCATGGGAACCCTCCTTGGGAGCCTTCTACGGACCTGCCAGTTTCATCACTTTCGTAAACTGTATGTATTTTCTAAGCATATTTATTCAGTTGAAAAGACACCCTGAGCGCAAATATGAGCTTAAGGAGCCCACAGAGGAGCAGCAGAGATTGGCAGCCAATGAAAATGGTGAAGTAACCCATCAGGACTCGATGTCTTTGTCTCTGATATCTACGTCAGCCTTGGAAAATGAGCACACTTTTCATTCTCAGCTCCTGGGGGCCAGCCTCACATTGCTCTTGTATGTTGCCCTGTGGATGTTCGGGGCCTTGGCCGTTTCATTGTATTATCCCTTGGACTTAGTTTTCAGCTTCTTTTTTGGAGCCACGTGTTTGAGCTTCAGTGCTTTCGTCATGGTTCACCATTGTGTCAGCAGGGAGGATGTCAGACTCGCGTGGATCATGACTTGCTGCCCTGGACGGAGCTCCTACTCAGTGCAGGTCAATGTGCAGGCCCCCAACTCCAGTGGGACGAACGGCGAGGCACCCAAGTGCACCAATAGCAGTGCAGAGTCTTCATGCACCAACAAAAGTGCATCGAGCTTCAAAAATTCCTCCCAGGGCTGCAAGTTAACAAACCTGCAGGCCGCTGCCGCGCAGTGCCATACCAACTCCTTACCTTTGAACTCCATGCCTCAGCTCGATAATAGTCTAACGGAACATTCGATGGACAACGATATTAAGATGCACGTGGCACCCGTGGATGTACAGTTTCGAACAAATGTGCACCCAAGTCGCCATCATAAAAACCGAAGTAAAGGTCACCGGGCAAGCAGACTCACCGTCCTAAGAGAATATGCCTATGATGTCCCGACCAGCGTGGAAGGAAGTGTGCAGAATGGCATGCCTAAAAGCCGGCCGGGCAATAATGAGGGCCATTCACGAAGTCGGAGGGCTTATTTAGCCTACAGGGAAAGACAGTACAACCCGCCCCAGCAAGACAGCAGTGATGCTTGTAGCACACTTCCTAAAAGTAGCCGGAATTTTGAAAAGCCTGTTTCAACTAGCAGTAAAAAGGATGCATTAAGGAAGTCAACCGTCGTCGAACTTGAAAGTCCACAGAAGTCTTATGGCCTCAACTTAGCTGTTCAGAATGGACCAATGAAAAGCAGTGGGCAGGAAGGACCCGCCTCACTCAGTCCTGATAGCACTGGCAATGTTAGGACTGGGTTATGGAAACACGAAACTACTGTGTAGTGTCGCTGGGTATCCTTGGCAGAAATTGATACCAACTGCAATTGGCACATTCCTTTAAGCTATGGACATTCAAAAAACCAAACTGTTTACAGCGACTTTAGGGATTGGAAACAATTTTGAATTTGAATTTTGGATTTTACTTATTTTATGTCCCTACATTGTTGCCTTTTTTTTTAAAGGAAAATGAAAGAATCCTTTAAAGCATTATTTTTACATTTCAAAGTACCAACAGGATATTTTGGGAACCTGAACTGTAATTTCCTAGAATCTGTAATAATATCTACTTAACATTTCACGCTTGTATTTAATAAAATAATAGGTGTTTGTCATTGTGTCATTTCTATTTTCATATTTTATCCATATAAAAGCATTTCACTGTTTGAATGTTTTCTGCAGTGGGTTATTTAAATGAGAATTAACTGTAAGTCTCTTTATTAGGCCTGTGGGTTAACTATATCAATTCTGACATTAAAACCATTATGAATCTTGAGTCGGCATGTTTTATAAATGTCCCTTTGACTCTGCAGGTTTTAAAAATAATCTCAGAATAGTATTTTTACGTGGAAGTGCCTATAAAGAATCTTGTCCAAAGTTGCATAGTTTTACCACATCCTTTTGATGCTATGAATACTGTTTCCACACTTTTGTGGCTTTGGGGTGGTTTATATTTGAGTCTGTATTTCTTACTGAGTATTTTTAGTGAGTGCATCCTGCACGTGTGTTGCTCGAAATATAAGTGAACAGCTACCACATAAGGCTCACGTTCACTCGTTTGAACTCAGTCTGGATGTTGGCTTTTGCTTGCGCTTAAACAGAGCAGGTTTCTTAGGTGGATGCTGAAGTCCTGACCTTTGCGTTCCACTCCGTGGCAAAGCAGTGCTGTTCCACACGTCATCAGGAGTTGCCACCCACACCACAGTCCTTTCCCTTGCTGTCCTCAGACTCCCTGGGTTCCCAGTCCCTGCGCAGATGTAAGACAGTGCTTCAGAAATCGCACAGCTTAGATCTATTTTCAGCAGAGTCTAAAGGTTTGAATCAAATCAGACTGCAAAGTACATATTTAAGAAGTGCTAAAAGAGGCAAGCAGCTTAACTTGATAAACCTCAAATTCGGAGATTAACTGCTTCCTTACAGAGCGGTTCTCAGGGACACTGCAGCTACCATTGTCACGGCCTCATTCACTTTGCCTCAGGCCCCTGCATTAGTAGCAAGTTATTTTGCTTTACAACAATAAAACTAATACTCTTTCAGCCCTGTTTTCTCTAAAGGTGTTAGAGACATTCTCTTTTGGAGGGAAACAAGGCAGCTAACCAAAAGATTTTCTACTTGTACATTTTAACATAGAAATGGTATTAAAATACAGTGCCTTTAAATGTACAGGGTCTTCTGATGCATTGATATATTTCTTGGGGGCAAGACATTGAAAATGACCAAGATTAGCTAGTTAGAAGTAGAGTGAGCTAGGCACTGGTCGCTCACACCTATAATCCTAACCACCCAGGCAGCTGAGACCCGTAGGGTCACAGTTGAGGGCCAGCCTGAGTGAAATTTGGTGAAACTTTACCTCAAGAAAGGAAAAAAGTCAAAAAACATGCTGGAGGCATGGGCTCAACTAGTAGAATGCTAGCCAAGCAAGAACAAGCAAGCAAGCTAAGCAAGTCAGAGACCTTGAGTTAAATTCTGGTACTAGCAAAGAAAGAGTATAGGGGAGGGGGAGAGGAAAGGGGAAAACAGGAAAGAAAAAAAGGTGAGTGAACAAGAAGTTGGGGGGAGGGGGAGAAGAAAGAATGAACAGCCAGGTACAATGATTAATGCCTACGATTTCAGCCACTCTGGAGGATTTTCAGTGTGAAGTCAGCTTAGGAAAAAAGTTAGATCTCATCTCAAATGGATGTGGTAGTATAAACCTGTCATTCCAGCTATGACAGGGGCTATAAGTAGGAAGATCATGGTCCAGTGCCAGGTAAAAAGCAAGACCCTATTTGAAAAATAAAGTGGAAGGGGATAGAAATGTAGCTCAAGTGATAAAGCAACCGGTCTAGCAAGCACAAGGCCGTGAGTTTAAATCCCAATACTACTACTCCCAAGTGGAGTAAATTGATTTTATCTCTGCTAATTTTTTTCGCAGTTCATTTTATTTTATGTAATGCATTATCACAGTGTTGAGCCTCTTTGCCCTGTTGGCCAGCTGTACTCACAGAGAGAGCCCACCTTTCCACAGGAAGTGAGGCATTTTCTTCCCTGGAAATGTTCTCTTTTCCTTATTTATTAACTCCAGCATAACTCCCTATATAGACCATAAAGAACAGGAGTTGGAGTGGAAGAAGACATGAAAAGAACACAAAAAGCTCTTGAAGAAAATGAAGATTTCACTAAAAATGTCCAGAGGGTTGTGTTCTAGAAAGTGATGAGCAAGCACTTTGCGCAATCCACAGAATTTTATTGAATTAAAATTTGATGTTAACACATGGGATGTGAATAATACATTGTCTCGCTCTACCTTTGTCATTTATGATTTATGACTTGTTACTGGCTTTATTTTTCATAGAATTGTAAACTGATAAAAGACATCTCAGTTTTCTTAGAGAGATCTCTATTTTTCCTCCCACTTAAAAATTTTGACAACTTTGACTCAAAAAAACTTGAGCTGTTTGATGGCCATTAAACCATGTCCAGGATAAGCAGTGTATTTGCTGATGTGTTTGCTTAATTCTCATCCTACGTAGTTTCATAATTGACTATAATGGATAATAGTTGACACAGGGGAACATACAGTTTCTTAGGCTATTTCATGAAAGGTATTTTTAGAACATCCCATATAATGTGTGCTAAGCATGTTTTATATTAATATGCACACATATACATACCTACATATAATGTGTATATGTTTATATGTATTATTTATATTACTTGATGCTAACCTCCATTTTAGTTCAAAATTTGTTTTGTGTATGAGTACTTTTGTGGGGCTTTCTGTTTGTTTAAATGTGTATATTAATATTTGAAGTAACTAATAGGTGGTAACTGATCTCTGAATCCTGAATAATTAGATGTTTTGGATGTAATATAACTATTATGTGCATGTTCATTGTATTTATATAAATTGGAGACATAGCAAGCAACATGCATGTCAGTACTTGAAGACTGAAGAGAGTATGAAAGAAAATTCCTCACTTCTGTGGAGATGTGGGAAAAAGAAAAGCAGCAAGTTCTCTCTGTGTACTGACTTAACAGGGCAAACAGTATGAAGAGCAACATTAAAGCAGGCCTGTATATTTCAGGCATTGATTTTTAGAATGCCCAATATGAATTTATTTGGTTAAAATTACAAAAGATAAGGATATAAATTAACTGAAAGCATATGTTACTTTAATTCAACTAAATAATCAGGGAAGAATACTTACAACAATAACCCAAAAATATTTTTAAAGTTATCTTTTTACAGTTTCTAAGATTTTTGTTTGGTTTTGCTTTTTGAGACAGATTCCTGCAAAGTTTCCAAGGCTGACCCAGAGCATGTAATCCTCCCGCCTCAAGATTTAATTCATTTAATTTTAGCATGTCAATTCTCTGCCATCCATGGATTCAACCAAGTATGAATGAAAAGTAGTGTTTTTAAAGCATCCGTATGAATGGATTTTCTTGTCAGTTCTCACTCAGCACAGTATTGTGACTGTGTAGTACCTATTTTGTCTGGATACTATAAAGTAATCTAAAGATGACTTTAAAATATAAGTGAATATGTATAGGTTATAGGCAAATATAGTTCCCTTTTATACAAGCAACTGAAGCAATCGGTACAATTCTGGTCCTGAGACAATCCATACAGACACAGGGGGATGAGTGCTTCAGCCCAAAGCTTTTATTATTTTGATACTTCCTAAACTTGAGGCATTCTATCCCATTTGCTTGTTTTGCTGTATTGTCCTTACCATTTATGTTAATGCAGTCATGTAGATCAACTTGTTTTCATTGAAATATAAATAATAAGCCCATAGATTTGCTTGCATACAGAAACATTTTATTTAATCATTTCTGAAATCTACAATCTCATCATATGTACTCCAAATTAGATATACTCAAACTGATCTATCCTGAGGTAAAATTCTCATTGAAACCCAAGTACAATGGTGGAATAGGCATCCAATAACAATTCCCATTCCAAAAAAGAAAACAGGGATGAAGAAAGGTGACAAGTCTCCAGTAAGTCTAAAACCTAATGAGGCAAATCCCATTAGACTCTAAGAACTGAACACAATCCTCCTTAGTTTGACGTTTTGCCCTCAAACAAGAGTGGCAACACTCATCATTAACCTTAGTGACTCAGTAATAAAATCACCACTGCCTCCTGTGATACTGTGTTTTGTTGGCCTGGAGGAATGTTTTCACCGGGAGACATAACAATGGTTCTATTGAACTGGACTTGAGATCAACTACCCGGTTGCTTGGAGCTCCTTGTCCCTACCAATCAATGGGTAAAGGAGGAAGTGCCTTAAATGACTGGGATTAGGGATCCTGACTTCTACGTGGGCTGTGGGGTTATTACTCAGCAGTAGAAATAAGGAAGAGCATGTCTAGAATATGCCTCAGGAATTTCTTAGCATGAATATCAATAGTGAACTGTAACAAGCCAATTTGGACAAAGCTACTAATGGCCATGGCCCTTGGGTAATGAAAGCCTGGGTTGCCCTACCAGATAACAAGGCAAATGTTTGCTAAAGGAAGAGGGGATTGGTAGAAGTTAGTTATATATACCAGTGGTAGTTAGAGAAATGAGGGTTTATAGTGAGCATGTCCTTTTATTCTGGATACATGTGCATACATATGTAGCAAATACCTTTGCTTCTTTCCCTTATTCCATTCTTTAACAGACAGATTAACTATGAAATAGTGTGTTGTTAATTTTACATCACAGTATGTAATTATGGGATATGAAGAAAATACAACTTGGGACTTTGCCTCTTCTGGGAAGGGTTTATTGTATTTGGGATTTTCTGTATAAAGTGTCTAATGTTGTTGAATAATGATGTTATTAATGTGTGGCAATTGTGTTTTGAGAAGAGGCATGGGAAGAAACAAGGTGACAGGTGTGTAAGAATGGAAGTGTCCCCAGATGATACCAGCAGTTTTGATGGTAGACTTTAAAGAAGATGGGCATTCCTAGTGTGGTTGGGATCAGCCCATCCATTGAGGGTCTGAGTGGAACAGATAGCAAAGGAAAGGAAAATTCAACCCCTCTCCCTGCTTTTTTGAGCAAGAACGTCTTTTGTCCTCCACTAGGACTCCCATCGTCTGCAGAATGTGGGACATCTTAGTGTATCACACAAAGAGTTCTATGACTTGACTAGCGTGTGAACATTCTACTAGCCTATGTCTTTAATTTCATATTGGAAATGTACTTGAAGGCTCATTTGCTGAAGATTTGGTTTGGTCATAGTAATGGTTAAGCAATGGGCCTGTAATTTATTTGCTCTGGTAAAAACTGGGTTGACTCAGAGCTGTTGAAATTGTCTTTATTTTCTATATGCAATAAAAGAAGATGGGCATTCCTAGTGTGGTTGGGATCAGCCCATCCATTGAGGGTCTGAGTGGAACAGATAGCAAAGGAAAGGAAAATTCAACCCCTCTCCCTGCTTTTTTGAGCAAGAACGTCTTTTGTCCTCCACTAGGACTCCCATCGTCTGCAGAATGTGGGACATCTTAGTGTATCACACAAAGAGTTCTATGACTTGACTAGCGTGTGAACATTCTACTAGCCTATGTCTTTAATTTCATATTGGAAATGTACTTGAAGGCTCATTTGCTGAAGATTTGGTTTGGTCATAGTAATGGTTAAGCAATGGGCCTGTAATTTATTTGCTCTGGTAAAAACTGGGTTGACTCAGAGCTGTTGAAATTGTCTTTATTTTCTATATGCAATAAGCATATTACACTGCACAAATATGTTTACCTCTCATTAACCTGAGATCAAGATACAGAATATTACTGTCACTCCAGCAAAGCCCCTTCGTGACTCTTCCAGTTACTATATTCCTCTAAGGTAAGCACCATTGTAACTCGGCTACCGTATAAAGATTTACTGTATGTGGTTTTTTTTGTCCAGCATTTTGAGATTTGTCCATGTTACATGCAGCAGAAATCCATTTTTTTTCCATGCTGGGTGGGATTCATGTGATTATCAGAATCCCCATTCTTAGTATTGAAGACATATGGTCTTGGTAGGTATAAGAACTTTTTTCTCTTGCATATAGATCAAAACCAAAGAAAATGTTCTACTCAGAATAATTAAGCCACTCTCACCAGGAATGAATGAGAGTTTTGGTTACTCCACATCCTTAATAGTATTATCTGTTCTGGTAGGGATAGGGATGGCATCTCCTTGGCTTTAATTGCATTTCCTTAAGGATAATGGTCTGGATCTCTGTGTTCTTATTGGCTAACAATAATCTCTTCTTAATTCTTCAAGCCTGATTTAATAACTGAGTTGTCAGTCTTTTATTATGCCTAAATATTTAATTAATTTAAACCTAAATAATTATTTCTCCCAATTATTCCTCTTCTTTTTAATCTCTTAAATGTTATCTTTGTTTTTGGACAAGTTCTCACAATGAAGCATAGTCTAGCCTTCAAACTTAAGATCCTCCAGTCTTATTGTTCTGAGTTCTGGTATTATTGGTGTAATCACCATGCTGGTTATTTATTGAATAACACTTTATTTTGAAGAAGCACAGAATTTTTTAAAAAAAAATTACGGTGAGTGTTTCATGCTTCTTGTTCAAGAAGTCATTACCAACCACAAAGTTAAGAAGATAAACATATATTCTTTTAGGAGGTTAGCCGTGTGTGTGTGTGTGTGTGTGTGTGTGTGTGTCACAGGGTCAAAGTTAAGAAGATAAACATTCTTTTAGGAGGTTAGCCGTGTGTGTGTGTGTGTGTGTGTGTGTGTGTGTGTGTGTGTGTGTGTGTGTGTGTGTGTGTGTGTCACAGGGTCTGGGCACTGTCCCTGAGCTCTTTGCTCAAGGCTAGCACTCTACCACTTTCAGCCATAGCTCCCCTTCCAGTTTTCTGGTGGTTAATTGGAGATTGCAATCTCACAGACCTTCCTTCCTAGGCTTTTTTTTTGGGGGGGGTTCCAGTCATGGGGCCTAAACTCTGGGCCTGGGCGCTGTCCCTCAGCTCTTGAGCTCAAGGCTAGCACTCTACCACTGGAGCTACAGCACCACTTCCAGCTTTTTTCTTTTTGCTTATGTGGTGCTGAGGAATCGAACCCAGGGCCTCATGCATGCAAGGCAAGCGCTCTACCACTGAGCCACCTTCCCCGCCTTTTTATCTCAGCCTCCTGAGTAGCTAGGATTATAGTCATGCGCCACCAGCATGTGGCTACGTTGACCATTTTTGCACTCACATTTAGCTTTGTGGTCAAAGTTGAATGAAGTAAGAAAAGCCTAAGTCCTTATGCCAATACCATACTACCTGATTACTGTGGCTTTGTAGTAATTTTTTTTTGGTCGGTCGTGGGGCTTGAACTCTGGGCTTGGGTGCTGTCCCTGTGCTCTTCAGCTCAAGGTGAGCATTCTACTGCTTGAGCCACAGCACCACTTCCTGTAGTAATTTTTAAAAACAAAATATGAGCTCTCCAACTCTGTTCTTTTTTAAGATCCCTGTATTAGTTGGCTATAATCACAGAAACAAGATACTACAGATTGTCTGACATAAAAGACACTGTCACCTTTCTGAAGATCATTAAGTCCAAGATCAAGGTGCCAGCTGGCTTGTTTTCTCCTGCATTCTCTCTGGTTTGCAGATGGCTACCTTCTCACAATATCTTCACATGCTTGACATTTCCTGTGTGAGCCACAACTTCTGTGTGGCCAAACTTCCTGTTTCTATGGACACTAGTTAGATTGGATTAGGGACCACCCTAAAAGTGTTTAATTGGGTGTTGTAGTTTGGATCCAGAGTCTTGCCCCAAAGGTCCATATATTAAAAGCTTTGTCCCTACCTTAGCACTCTGCAGAAGGTGCCAGAAACTTAAGAGAAAGGAGTTAGAGGGAGGTTTTCGATGATTGGTGGCATGCTTTGGAGAGAACTTAGAACTCAAATCTCTCAATTCTCATTCACAAGATGAATAGCTTTGTTTCCACCATGAATTCCACACCAGGATGTGCTGCTTTGCCACAAGCTCAAAAAATTAAAAAATTAAAAAAAAAGCAGGACCAATTGACCATTATCAATAATACTTCCAAAGCTGTGAGGTAAAAGCGATCTTTTATAAATTGACCCTGGTGGCAGTCTTGCAACAATGTGGAAGCCGGCTAGCAATGAGTTCCTCCCTCACACTACTGTAGTCAGGCATATTGCATGAAACTTGAATTTTATCCCCCACATATTGAGAAGTACCAGAAGTCAGCATCTTTGTCTTTTTCCTGATTTTAGAAAATCTATTTGGTCATCTAGTATTGTCTTTCCTATACATGACTGTATTCAATGTGCTTTTTTTCCCCTCTTGTATCTACACTTGTCGAAGAAACTGGTTTATAATGTTTTTTATTTTACTGTCTTTGCTGTGTTTTGGATTGGTGTTTTACAAGATTAGAATTATAACTTTCTTAAAAATTTGAAGTTTTTCAAGTACAAGCATGAACCACAAGTTCCTTTTTGAGAAGATTTCATTGAAGTTAATATTGATACTGTTGTTAAGAGAGATTCTCTGTCAAGTTTAGTTATGGTGAGTTCTATTATTTTCATAAAGAGCCTCTGTCTTTTAAAAGTTGGTGAGTTTATTTTCAAAGTTCTTCATGTTGTCTTCACATCCTTTGGAGGTGTATATAAATTCTACCACTTTTATATCTAATAAGCCTGTTTTTGTATTTCCTTCATTAAAAATAATCATTGGGTACTTTCATTAGTTTTTTTGTAGGAAACCAACCCTGGTATGATTGATTTTCTCTCTGGCATATTTTCTAATGTACTGATTTATATTATTTTTTGCCCAGTTTTGCCCAAGCTGCTGCTGCTGCTTCCTTCGTTGTTGTCTTCTCTTCCTCCTCCCACTTCCCTCCCTCTTCCCCTTCACCTCTTCCTCCTCCTCTTGTCAGTCATGGGGCCTGAACTCTGGGCCTAGGCACTGTCCTTCAGCTTTTCAGGTCAAGGCTAGCGCTCTACCACTTGAGCCACAGTGCCACTTCCAGCTTTTTCTGCTTATGTGGTGCTGAGGAATTGAACCCAGGGCCTCATGCATGCAAGGCAAGCACTCTACCACTGAACCACCTTCCCAGCCCTGCCTAGCCTTCTTAAAGTAGATCTTGAACTATTTTTTGTCTTCTGAAAATTACATATAGAATTGCATTTTCCCCAATGAATATTTCTGTAACACTGTAAGCAAAAGACCCATCCATTCATGTAAATTCTGTGAGGTATATATTAATACCTTTGTTGTGATTTGAGTGTGTCCCCTGTTCCCAGAGATATGTTAAGGTTTAGTAGTTGCCATTGTGAGGTATTATGGGTGGGAGGGAGTTCACTCTTCTGCTTAGGTATATGCAGAGTCTTTGGGAGGTAGGTAAGATGGAAGTAGGTCATTCAGATGGAGTCTTACATGACTGAATCCTAAAGGAAGGGGAGAGGAGATCAGGAGACAGACAGGCACATGAATGCCACAGTAATATCCTTCACTGTGACTGCCAGATGATGTTCTCCAGCTTCCAATCTCCAAATAAAACTTCTCTTTATAAGCCACAAGTTGGTGGTATTATGTTAACGGCCACAGGGGGGAAAAAAGAAAGACTGATATTTACCTGTTTTCTTACAGAGACAATAAATCATTACTTCTATTTTTCCCTAAAGCACAGTGACTAACTACTTTTTCAAACTGTTTTTACCTTTCCACCAGATTGCCTTAACTACTCAAATTGCACAACTCTCCATTTAGATAGCTTCCTCTTTCCTCTTCTAAGCCATTAGAAATTTCCCCAGTGAATTCAACATGGGTAAGATTCTTGAATGTGCTCCCACTTGAAAATGCAATTCCTCATGTACATGCACCTCTGCTTAAACAAACACTTAAAAGTATGTCACTGCCAAACAATGATTTTCAAGACACAGTTTAGATGATCTCCTCACATAGAACACTCCCCAAAGTAGTTCAGCTTTATGAACAGCTGGAGAATCCCTGGAACTTTAGAATTGCTACAATCAATGAAGGGAAAATATTAAAGAGGAAATGGTGTGAGTCAGATAAAATACACTTACTTTAAGCTTCCTAACATTAAATGCAAATTATGCTTGATAAGTGATGTTTATTTGAGATTTCCTTCATTTTACTGACTAAAGGTTTAAATTGGCAAGCTCACACTATGGTAGGTGATTGCTGCTTTTTTTTTGAATAAAGATCTTATCTGTTAATACCACCACAGGAACAGAATAGAAAATGTCAGACTGCAGGAATATGTAAACAAGATGACCAAATAAAGCTAAGGGGTTGGGTGGTGGAGGGTACCACCTCCCTAGGAAGAAATAGGCCCACATTAGAAGTTGAGAACTGTAAAGTTTATGTGTCGTGATCTGGACTCCTAACCTCATAGTTTGTGACTATACAGATGAACTCTTTACTGCCACATCCTTCTGTGGTTGTCCCCAGCCAGAAATGGCAATGTAAGTGAAATGGCACTCCAGATACAATAGGCAGGTACAGTGTCCAGGAGTCTTACATGTTAACGTGATTCTATCCCAGTGTTCTTGCTCCCCATCTTGTACACAGCTGCATTATCAGTTAAGCCACAACTTCAGACCTTGTGCCATTTTTGACAGCCTTGGACTGTAGTCTGCCTACCTCTGTATTTCATGTAGGTGGGATCAGAAGTTTAACCCAACACATTCAGCTTCTGTATTGAAATCCAGTCTTTCTAACTCCTGAGTAGCTGGGATTACAGGCATGTCCCACCATTCCTCGTGTTCTAATTTAAATGTTAACAAAAGAAATACCCAAGATCTGATAAGTGCTTAATTCTTTGTGTGGATAACTGCTATTTCTCATTGCTATTTCTCATAAAAACAATGTGGAGACAACTTATTGAATTACATTTTATGTATTTTAAATAATGTCAACGATTAGACTATTAGAGATATGTTTTAGAATGAAGAAATACTTTGTTTCATACATTTCTTCATACAATATGTCAGCCTTATATATCTGAATTTAATATTGTGCCAGGTGAGGTTTGCTCTCCAACTAAAATTATTCCTTTTCCTATGGCTGAATGATAGTCCTTAATTCAAGAAGGAGCAGTATAACTAAGAGTGAAAAGCCTATTCAGAAGCAAAAATCCTCCCCTAAAAATACACTTGTGTTTTGCAGAATGTTACTCATTTAACATTCACCTTTGAATATTGAAATTCATTTTGACTCATCAAATCCATTCTGTCATAGCATAGAGGACATGCTTTAAGAATTTAGCAATTCATGAAGATCCGTTTATAATGTCATACTTTCTACTTTAGTGAAAGAGTTACATGCAGGATGTTAGAGTAGAATTCTTTCTGCTTCCAAGTCAACCAAGATACCAATTCAGTGGCTGTTGGGATACCAAAAAGATTCTTAAGAGCCACATACAAGTGTCTAAAAGAAATGCAAAGGAACTTTCTTGTAGGGGGAAGGGTCTCCTAGATTGATAAGGTCCCAGACTGTGAGAAAAACTAAGCCAAGAAATTGACCCTTTACTAAAAGGGTCACAGACCCTTTTAGTATTTCACACAGACTTCAGCCCTATCTCCTATCCCGCCCAATTAGAATGGCGCCTGCTGTGGGACGTTGTGCATCTCACCCATGATTGATTGCCTCCTGCTTCAAGGGAGTAGATTCCTAGGTGTGTACATTGTGTATCCTCCTGTAGCTGTCTTGGTAATAAATCTCCTGAAACTGTCTTTGTAACAACCCCCAGCTTCAAGGATGCAGGGGCATATGACATTATGTTTCTGGGATGTACAGCCCCCACGAGTAAGAACACCCGCCTGCTTTGTGTGGGGACCCCAAATTTGCATGGCAATTCAAGCCAGAAGGATAGGTTAGTTCAAACAGTGACTATGAGACGGACTGTAACCCCACTGGCCACTGGCATAAATAGGCAGTCCGTATGTGTGTGTTACAATCCCATTGGCCACCTGCGTGTGACAAGGCTTGACCACATAGATTTTGCCTTTAAAAACCCTAGCTTGTAGGCTGTTCGGGGGTCTCAGTTTCGGCTCCCAAGTCTGTGCTACATCCCTAGCCAGTCAGCTATCCACTTCCCCAATAAAGTCATGTTTTTACATGAGGCTGTCTCTGAGTGGTGGACTCTTTCCCATAACAATCTCTTTCCACTTTAGCCCTGTTAAACTGACTGTAAATATCCAGTCTCCAACAGTGTGAATTTGCACCTTGAGGAACAAACACTAACAAACACTAACACACATGTGTTCATGTGTGACAGATCTTGAAGGTCTGCCATTCCAAGAGAGGCCAACAGTTCAGAGTGTGTTGAGAAAGGTGTGAAGATTAAAGATTTCCCATAGACCAGAAATGGACTTTGCTTGAAATGGAGTTGACAAAGAAGTACTGATCTCTCTTAAGGCCATGCATAGGGTAGCCTTTATTTTTGCTCCCAGTTTGAATTGCTCCCATTTGTTTAGCAATGATATTTCTCAGATTTTTACTCTTTTTGTGGGGGGGGGGTCCGGTCATGGGGCCTGAACTCTGGGCCTGGGTGCTGTCCCTCAGCTCTTCAGCTCAAGGCTAGCACTCTACCACTGGAGCCACAGCGCCAATTCTGGCCTCTTCTGTTTATGTGGTGCTGAGGAATCGAACCCAGGGCCTCATGCTTGCAAGGCATGCACTCTACCGCTGAGCTACCTTCCCAGCCCTCAGATTTTTACTCTTTCTGGTCAGTGCACTCATTAGGCAATACAGCCTATGTACACTAGATGGCTGGAACTCCAGCACACCAGCCCCTGGAAGCTCAGAAAATGATTTCACTTACATTCCTCCGCTGAGCATTAGTTAGTCTGGAGCAGATCCTCATCACATTCCTGAGCTTTTTCTTTGCATGGCCCCTCAGCTCTGGTTCTCTAGAAGATTCCAACTGCATGCCTCTTTCTGAATTCCAGTCTTCTCCTCATGACCTCTGTGATGCTCTAACGCTGCTTCTTCGCTTCATTCTCCCAGCATGATCTGTATCGCCCAGCAGGCAGATCTGATTGTCCATGTTGATTGTTTCATCTTCTCTGGGGGTCATAGCTCTTTGATATATATTTTCTGATGTTCTAAACAGTTGTTTCCTATATTCAGTCCACTTTAATTCCTTACAGAGAATGACTTACAGCTGAATATGAAGTCCTAGTCTGGTAGATTTTTAAACAACTAATGTAGGTAGGTTATTAACCCACTATAGAAGTAACCAAGGTAGGTAAAATGGCTCAGAATGCAGTTCCTGTTTGTAAATGGATTTTTAAAAATAAATTCTTATATATTAGAGGAGCTAAGGTTTTTTACATAACTTAAGGTAGAAACAGAGGCCCTCTGGGCTATGAAGAATGTAGCGCAGTTAACAAAGCCAAACCATGTAATTAAGTACCATTAGGTTGGTCCAGGAAGCATTAGTGCTGAAGATCTGTGTGACTCTGTTATTCCCTTCTAAATCTGGCAGAACATTTTTATTGTCCATATGCCTCTCAATGATGCCATTTTCATTATTTTTCTGAAGACAAAATCCGAGTATATTTTGAGGAACCATTAATTGTGGTTGGTAGGACTTTCAGAAACTTAATTTTCCTGGATCCTTTTATCTGACTTGAAAGTACATAAGCCTCTCTCTCTTTTTTTAGCTTTATGTAGCACCCTCAGGTGGCATTAACTTGGAATTATTCATTCATTTAGAGAAGCCAAAGATATATAGTAGAGATTTTGTTTTTGACTTTATTACAGAAATTTTATTTTTCACAGATATTGGATCCCAAATGAGTAGATAAGTAATTTTAGAAAGGATGAGGAAATATGAAACAAATACAAAAACCAGTAAGTATATGAGATTTTTTTTTCCTCTCAGATTCATTTCTGAAAACTCAGATGGAGAAGTTTTGCTTTTGAAACTGCCTGTGTCAAAACCCACCATCTATACTGCTGGTATACCCTAGTCACAGTCACATTGTGGACACAGTTTTCCAGGGACAGTTAGGACCAGAACCAGAACCAGAAATGTAGTCAAGAGTTGGATCAGTGCTGTTCAATTGTTCATTAACTGGTCTGATTCAGAGAGGCCTGTTTGAAATGATTGCCTTTGGGGAGTTTGAAATGAAATCATTTTCATAGAACACTCAGATATTAAAGCACACTGACAGAAGTACTGTCAGCTTGAACTGAAGAAGACAGTTAAACATCATAAAAAGAAAAGAAAAAAGAAAGGTAAGGAAATGAAGGGAAAAGAAGGAAGGGAGGGAGGGAAAGAAAAAAAAGAGAAAAAGAGGAAGGGAAAGAAAGAGAAAGAAGAAAGGAAAGAAAAAAGAAAGGAAAAAAAAGAAAGAAAAAGAAGCCTCTAAATCCCAATGTTCTATGTCCAGGAAGATAACTATGAAGTATAGGACTGTTTTTTTCACTGAGAAAGAAAGCTACTGCAAAGTGAGAAAAAAGAGTTTCAAGGCTGGACAGAGTTCTTCAGGAACAATGGGATCCCAAATGTGGAATATTTTCTGCTCTTGGACAGCCTCTAGTTGGTTGGGCATGTATGAATTGGTATGGTAGAATTGGCATGGATGAAGTCACTGGATGATCATTTTGCCTCTTTTTTTTTCTTTTCCCTAGGGTGCTGAGCATGGAACTCAGAGCCTAATTGTGCAGGCAGCGACTGGGAAATTCTAGAGCTAAAGCCTTCATACAAGGCATGTGGGCGCAGGTGAACTGTATGTAGGCAACATAGACTATAGTGCGGAATGACCTAGGGTAAATGTGAAATAAAACCAAATGGATGAAGAGACTATAAGATAGCCACTAGCAACAAACAACTCTGTCAATCATTATCTAGGGCACTGAGAGAAATTGTGAAGTAAACAATCAGACAGCTGTGGACAGTCTTAAAGGAATTCTAAGAGAATTAAAAAATTTCAGGAAGAATCAGAGTTGAGAAGTTATTTCTAATTTCTAAAACTGAGAAATTTCTACCAACTGTCCATACTTTGAAAATAAGGCAGAGTCCATGGCTAACTGATCTACTAGAAAAGACAGAGTGAGTTTTAGATTTGTACCACTGATGGTTTTCATTGGCAGTGAAGGAAAGAACCCCTCCCCCACCAGAAATCAACAAGGAAAATTACTAGCAGTGTGAGATGTGAGCACCACATGTATACTCCCGCTTTCTGTTTTCCACAGCTCTATTCCGAAGGTTCAAGTAGAGTTAGGAAAGAAGGCCTACACTTCTTGAAAGCCAAGAGGTGGTAAGAAACTGTGATTCATTTTGTTTGTACTGATCTATGCCAGGTACCCAGGAGTAACAGTTTCTTACTGTTTCCTACACAAAGTAGAAAATTGGGAAAGATCCTGAGAAAACTTTTAAATAGATTGTTTATGTGAAATGAACACCTAGAAAAAAAGAATGAGCTGAAGATGTGAACGTTAACAAGGTAGAGTTTAATATGGATGAATGAATAATTGTGACTTTTGTGAAAGGAAATTGGCATTGCAAAATAGATGGGAATGAGATCTGGCCCAGAAATCTCCAAAGAAGATTCCAGAAGACTCGAGGGTTTTACTTGGCAGCTTGCTAGGAATTTATTGTGATGTAACACAAAAGAGTAAATGGGCTGTTAGGTAAAATTATTAGGATGTATGCTTGCAACCCCACAGGAGTGATAGTCTTTGACTAATCCATGAGCTCAGGCCCCAGAGCACGACAAGGACACATAGCTTAGGTTGAGGGAGTGAAAGAGAAGAAAAACATGAGTTTCTTAGCCTAGAGAAGAATCAAGAGTGATTATTATTATCACTGGCAGTAAGTAAAGCTGTTTTATTAGCTCGTGTGTTCAGTGGATTACATGAAAATTAACATTAAACCCTAATAATGACCATAGTGAATAATTACCATTATTATCATTTATATTGTAGGTGGTTGTCCCCTCTCAGCGGTGACTTTGTTTACTGTAACTGATGTCAGTCCTGTACAGTGAGATGTTTTCAGAAAGATCGCATTCATGTAACTTAAAAAAATCAACTTAAAATATTATTTTGAGGTATAAAAAAGGGGAGCACAGAAATGGAAGAGGAAAAGTGAACAAATGCAGTCATAGTATTCATATACACTATGTAGAAAATGAACCATGCAACTTGTGGGCAGGGATGGGTGGGGGAAACTGAGGGAATATGAAGGAAGGGGTGACATTGTCTGGAAAGAATTCTACTCATTTCCTGACTTATAAAAATGGTAACCCCTCTGTACAACACCTTAATCATCATCATTATAGCCCATAAAACTCATCAAACTAAATCAAATCAAATTAATCAAATAAAAATCATTGTATTTATTAGCATCAATTCGTTGTATAAGAGGGTTTCATTTTTTTATTGTGAACATACTGTACAGAGGGGTTACAATTACATGGGCAAGATAGTGAGTACATTTCTTATCAAGCATTGTTGCCTCCTCCTTTGTTTACCCTTCCCATCCCTTCCAAGCCTCCCCCCCGCTCCCCCACCCAATCCTCCCCCCCACCAAAGTTGTAAAGTTCGTTTTGACATGACAACTTGTACTTAAGAGGGTTTCATTTTGACCTGTCTGTCTGTGCATATATACTTACCTTCATCACACCCCTACCATAGCTCCTCCTCCTGCCCCTTGACTCCTTTTCCAGACCAGCCTCAACCAGCTTCATTGTCCTGATACAAAGTATTTGGACCCTATTCACACTTCACTCTCTCCATTTGTCTACCTCTTCCCACTGTGACCCCACCCAAGAAAGCCTATTTTACGTGCCTGTTATTCATCTTTAAAGCGCATACTGATTGTTCAAAGGGTGTTTCGCAGTGGTATTTCACACATGCATAGATAGTATTTTAAGCAGATTGACACCCCCATTTCCCCCTTGTTTTCCCTCTCACTTTCTCTATGCACAGTAGCTCTAATATTCAGGTGTTGTTAGTGAGAATTTTTTTCTGATGTTTTCACTCACAGATCAATATATTTATTGTTCACTTTCTAACATTCTTTTTCCTTCTCCTCTCAAGCATTCCCAAAATAGTGTGTGTTTGTGTATGTGTGTGTGTATTTCATCTTCCTGCATCTAGCTTACTGCACTTAATACAATGGGCTCAGATTATATCCATTTCCCTGCAAGTGACATAATAGCATAACTTCACCCTTCTTAATGGCTGAATAATACTTTATTATGCACATGTACAGCATTTTCTCGATTCACTTGTCAGTTTCAGGGCATCTGAGATGTTTCCATAGTTTGGCTCTTGTGAATAGTGCTTGCGGTGAATAGGGATGTGCATATGCCTCTGTTGTATCCACACTTAACGTTCCTTAGGATTCCTTAGGATCTATGTCCAAGTGCTGGGTGGTGAAGTAGTTCCATTTTCAGGTCTCTGAGGAACTTCCATGCTGATTTCCATAGGGATGCACTTCTTTACAGTCTCATCAACTGCGTATTAGTATTCTTTTCCCCAACATCCTAGCCTGCATTTTTTGTTTGTGTTTTTCATGATGGCCATTCTGACTGAACTGAGATGAAATTCCAATGTCATGTTCCTTTTTTTTTTTTCTTAATGGCCAGAGAGGTTAAATATTCCTTATTTTGAGAAGTTATCTCTTCAGTTCATTAGCCCATTTATTCGTTGGGTTGCTGATTTTCAAAGAATTTACTTTTGAGATTCCTAAATATTATTTATTAATCCTTTGTCAGGCTCAAAAATGGTGAAGATTTTTCTTTCCTTCTGTGGGATGTCTCTAGTTTAGAGCCTGTTTCCTTTGCTATGCAGAAGCCTTTTAGTTTCATGCAATCTCATTTGTCAGTCCTTGTCCTGATTTGCTAAGTTATTGGCGTTCTAGTCAGAAAGTTGCTACTTATGCCAATATACCTCATATTTTCCCAATGCTTCCTGTAATAGTTTCAGTACAGAGGAAGAGCTTGTGATCTGGTTTCAATCTTCTCTGTGCTAGATATCCAGTTTCCCCAGTACTATTTGTTGAAGAAGCCATTTTCTATTCAACATTTTTTTTTTGTCAAAAGTAGATTAATTTCTGCATCTTCTCTTCCCTTGAATCTCATGTCTTTTCATGTTCTAGTATCATGCTTTTTTTTGATACTGTGGCTCTGTAATATGATTTGAAGTCTGATATTGTCTTATATCCAGCATTGCTCCTTTTACAATAATTGTTTTGCCTATTCAGGGTCTTTTTGCATTTATATGAATTTTAGGATTGATTTTTCTATTTCTGTGAAGAATGATTTTTGTGATTTTCAAGAAAATGGTATTAAATCTTTTGATAATATAGTCATTTCCATGATACTCATTCTGGCAATGCAGGAGCAGGGGGATGGGGTGTCTTTCTATCTTCTAGTATCTTCTTCAGTTTCCTTCTTAAGTTTAATAGTGATCATGGTAAAGAACTTTTATCTCCTTAGTTATGTATTTTTTTGAGGTGAGTTTAAATAGAATTGTCCTTCTGATTTCTTTCTCAGCCTGTTTGTTGTTGGTATATAGAGAAGCTACTGATTTTCATATGCTAATTTTGTATCCTGCTACATTGCTAACAGGTTTATCAGATGTAGAAGGATTTAGGTATAATCTTTCTGGTTCATGCCATCTAAAAATTAGGGATAATTTGACGCCTTCCTTCTCTGCTTGAATCCTTTTCAATTCTTTCTCCTGCTTTGTTAGTGTGCCTAGGAATTCCAGTCTGATATTTAGTAAAAGTGTGGAGAATGAGCATTCTTGTCCCAACCCTGATTCTAGGGAGAGATGATTTCAACGTTTTCCCCATTTAGTGTGACATATATAGCCTTTATTATGCTGAGATACACTCTTTCTTTTCATAGTTTCTTCAGCGCTCTCATTTCCTGAATTTCAGTTTGATTCTTTCCATCTTATATTGTTAAGGTGCTATTGTTACATAAATATGGTTTGTCTTCACCAAAACTCATGTTGAGGTTTGTTCCCCAACGCGGTGGTATTGGGAAGTGTTGAGTTTAATGAGTCGTTAAGAAGTGTTCCTGCTTTACTCACAGGAGTGACTTAGTGATCAGCTACCTCCAAGAGGGGGTTGTTATGAGACAGGTCAGCCTCCCGACTGTCTCTTGGGCCTCCCTACTCCTCTGCATCCCTTCCCTTCTGCTTCTTGCCAAGTTGACATATCAGGAAGTCTCCATACCTGTAAGCCAAGTAAAATGCTTTCTTTATAAATCATCCAACCCCATGTGTTTTGTTAGAGCTACAGAACAAAAAGTCTGAGACAGATTCATTTGTCACAGCTAATGTTCTACAAAAATTGCAATTCTGTTCTGCTTTTGGTTTAAATATACTGGAATGATTCTTTGATTTGAAAACAACCATCAAAATTATGAATGAACACCAAGCACAGTGACTTTCACCTATAATCCTAGCAACTCAGGAAACACAGAGTGGATATTGTGGTTCAAAGTCAGATCAGGCAAACAGTTCATGAGACTTTATCTCAACCAATGGCGGGGAACCGTGCATGTGCCTCCCTTTACCACAGCTACAACAGAAGCACAGCAGTGAGTGCCTGTCACTGTCACCGCCACCCTCCCCCCCAACCCCCTCCACCCCGCCCCATGACACAGGGAAGCACTAGTAGGAGGTTTGTAGCCCAGACTGGCCCAGACATAAAGCAAGATCCTACCTTGTTAAACAAATACAAAAAGGGACTTGAAGCATGGCTTAAGTGGTAGAGTGCCTACCTTGCAACTGAGTTCAAGCCCCAGTACTTGAAGAACAAAAAAAGATATACATGAGAATGAAAAAATAAGACAACTGGTTTTTTTGTTTATCAATATAGCTACAGTGAGTAACTGTAATGAATTTCTGTTCAAGCGTAATGTAGAGTTGCTCTCCTGCTCCTGTTTTTTTTTCCTTATTGAAAGAGTAGCCTCAAAGGCCAAGCCAAGATTCATTTTGATTTTGTATTTAAGATATCAAATGTCTCCCTGTATATTTCAATGTAGCTAAAGTATAGAATTCTTTCTGATTGGATACTGAATGTTCTTCAATATACTTTTGGGTTGCAGATAATTAACCTTGAATGCTTTGGGGCTTTCCTAGGTGGATTGTAATTACCCAAGGTGCAAATTACTGTGTTTGCATCCATTACCTGAGATGCCTTCAAGACAAGAGATGCTTGTTATAGAATCCCAAGAGAATGACTCTTTTTTTCCTTTTTCTTTTTATTGCGGTACACATGCTAGGCAAATGCTCTACCAGTGAGCTATATGTACAACCACCCTCACCTCCCTTAGCATATGTTTTATGAACTAAGTCTTTTTAGAATTATAACATGCTCATTACATTGTTATCAGCCGTATTTGTACTGTTTTACTAAACACTACAAGTTATTTTGTCTGTCCACTATACCTCTGTAGCCTCATACAATCCCTCTTTCATGTTCTCAACACAAAGAAATAATTTCTGAAATAATAGATGTGACATGATTTGTTTATTCCCCATTGTGTGTGTATGTGTATGTGTGTTGAAATGTCACATTGTAGCCCAGAAATACATACCATTTCTATGTGTCAAAAATATATGTGGTATTGGAAGTAGAGCTGTGGCTCAAGAGGCAGAGTGCAAATATTGAGCAAAAAAAGTTAATGTACCATGCTCAGGTCCTAAGGTCAAGCCCTTGTATCAGCCAAAAAGAAAAAAAAAAGTGTCAATGTTTATGTATTTAAAATAAATTTTAAATTTCATACAATGAAATATATAAGGGATATAAAGAAAAATGCTTTAGTCATATAAATTTCCTTTTTTTCCTAGAAATTTAAATTATCCATAGAAAAAGTGATTGAAGAAAATGATCAACCATCTCTCTCCAGATCTTGCTTAGCACCTTGAAAGCCTATCTCGTATGATGTTATACGGCCACCTAAAATATCTAATCCGAAAACACTAAAAATGTCTTCTTTTTCTCACTCATCAAGTACAAGAAGATTCCATTCAGCCCAATCTGTGTCTCACAAGAACCAACATGGAAGCATTTAGCAAGTGAAGAGGCCCACAAGGAAGAGGTAATGACTGAAAGATTAGCATCCATTTGGGTACCAAATTATGGGACACACACTAAAAACAGGAAAACCTTCTGGCCATTGCTGCAAACGGTTTCAAGCATTCTGAGTCTGGCAGCCTCTCTTCCTGGGGACAGACACGGCCGGCTCTGCCATCCTCACGGTGTCATAACAAAGATGCTAGCTGTCTCCAGGCTGTCACCCTGGACCCAGTCCGCATGTTCACTATGGGAGAGGAGAATCACATTTAGATTCCACACAGTTACAGATGATCTGTCATAAAGGGATGAATAACCAAAGCTGTGGACATGTAATTTGTGAAGACCTTTATGAGCAATTACAGGTAAGCCTAAAAATATTAAATTTTGCCAGGTTACCAAATGACAGAATTGATATTGACACCCATGAGATGAAATGGGAATCAGATCCCAGTCAGCCAATAGAGAAAAAGAGGTTGATTCATACAGTACAAAGACAAAAATATCACCCTTCCCCCTTATTCATCTGGGCAAAGGTTTTCTTAAACTTGAGTGAACAGTTTGTGTTTATATATGTTTGTATTATATATAATAGTTTGTATATATTTATATATCTTATGTATATATATTCTGTAGATATTTATATATGTTTATATTAACTGTTGGAGAACTGTCAAGTAATTTGTTCTGTATTCCTGGTTCAGTCCTTTTCAAAGGATTGTTGTGTTAATTTTGAAATCTCAAGATATAGAATCTTCCAGCAGTGGCTATGGAGGTGCTTATACTGCTCAGCCACACACTTACCATGTATCCTTTTTGACGGTTTTCACACTAGAAAAAGACAGGTAAGTGTCCCTTAGACTATGTGTTTACCAGAGAAAACAATGTTAGCAAGGAACATTGCCTTGACTGCATTTGTCTCTGACCTGTTTGTCAAAGTGAGGTGGGCTAACCATCTGCACCAGAAATCCTACTGGAGACTGCTTAAAAATAAAGATTCTGGCATCCTTCCCAGACCCAATGAAACAGAATCTCTGGGGGTATCCAGAAATTTACAGGTTAAAGACATAACTAGCCGCTTTGAATGAGCAAATGAGGGATTGAGAGTTGTGGTTTTAAATGCTGACAACATTAAAGAAGAAAGAACTTGATATAGAAATTCTATGGAAAACAGAGGGATAATTACCAGTTGGTAGTTTCCCCACATGAAAAAAAAAGATCTCTGTATCCCTAGTTGATTCTCTCAGGAAGGTTTTACTTGGCTGTTGGGGAATATTTATAGTGAGCTCATAAAGGTAGCTATAATTATCTATCTGAGAACTCATATGACATAACCACACTATGTGATTACAGATGAGATCCAAATTATTCAAGCGTTGTATAAAGCACTTATTTAAAAACTTAATTGATATCATCCAACTGAGACAAATCTATTTTGTGAATTCCCACATTTCTCCATAGATCTAACAACCACCTACATGTATTCCCAGCCAGTTATATGTGGTTTTGAAAGTCATCAATGTAAATCAGGGTAATTAACATAACTAGTTGCTGTCAACCCACTCAGAGTCTAGCAGAAAATATTCTCAATATGATTCTGTTCGCTTGATGTCTATGAATATTCTTTTGTAGCAGGTCCAATAAGCCAAAGAATCTTGTTTTAAATTTTCTAACTTCACTAATCTCTATTCTATAATTTTTATCACATGCTAACATAAAAATAGCATTTGATTTGGGGATATTATCTAAAATTGTTGTGATTTTAGTTAGGACAAATATTAATTCAATAAAACTTGCAACACAATTTTGTCTTTAAGATGTGGTAGAGCCAGTCTAGTTCTGGAACAGAACAACTTAAGCTCTGAGTTCCAGTTCCACCACTGTGTAGCCTTGGGTAAAATATTAAACCACTCTGAGCTCCAGTATCCCATCTGTAAAATGGCAAAACTGTGTCTTTTTTTGTTGGGCTGTTGCAACAATTACCCATATATTATATGTATTAAGGCTGAGACCAGTGTCTGCCACAGAGTAACACTCAGAAAATTGCTTTCTTCATTATTCATCTATTGGATATGATAACAAGAGTATGTCTCAGATGATGGATCAAAAAGAAAATTCTGACTTACCAGGCACCAGTAGCAGGCACCTGTAATCCTGGCTACTCAGGACTCTGAGATCTAAGGACTGCAGTTCAAAATCAGCTTTGGTAGGAAAGTCCAAAAGATTTTTTTAAATCTCCAATTAACCACTTAAAAGTCAGAAGTAGAGCCATGGCTCAAGTGGAAGGGTACCACCCTTGAGGGAAAAAGCTAAACAACTGAGCAAGCGCCCTGAGTTCAAGTCCCAGTATGGCACAAAACCAAACCAAACAGAATTCAAAACAGTAGTTTCAGTGGGGTGGTCCATGTTTTTAAATGTTCTTCTTGTATAAAACGTAAGATTGAGTACATGAGTCTGAGAAATGGGAAGGGGAAATGCAGAGTAGTGAATGGAAGGAAAGAACTAGAAGATGACATCCTAGATGCCTTGATAAGGAGGGGAACAAAAGGCCGTCTATGGAACATGACTGCTGATAAGCAAACCTTCTTCCATGCGGACACCTGCTAACTCGTCTCCCAGGGACAGGAAGGCTGCTCTCCAAAGGTCTGACATCCAGTAAACTGCACCTAACTTACCGGCTTGACTGGCCTGGGAGCTTGAAGGAAGAACCTAAACCTTTCAGACCAAGTTATTTCCACCCAAGCTGAGAATTTTCCTAAGATAGTGGAGTGGCAAGCAGTTGCTGTTGCATTTCAAAAGCCCACATTATGGAAAAATGCTGTATCACAAAAAGTTCAAGCAAGTGTTTTAATTTCCATATTCTCGAATTATAGGAATTACACAACCACCTTGTTAATTATAATCAGTTTTGAGGAGAGTTCAAAGAAAACCAGCTTCTTCTCCAACAATTCTGCAGCATTTTAAATCACTGTCTCAAAAATGAATCATTTCCCCTTATTGCTTAACAAAAATAGAGTTTTAGAAAATCTTGATTACTTTCTTATGACATAAACCTCCTCAACCTCCCACCGCCAATTACCATGTCTCCTAATTGTGTTTGTGCTCTGAGTGATGAGTCTATCACTGCTAGCTTTATATTTTCACTGTTTCTTCTCTCCCGCAAGGACCCTAGCACATTACGTGTCAGAATTGCTTTAATCTGGCTCAGGAGATCTGGACTTCCATACTGCTTCACCAGACACTGGAAAGGGGCCACATTAACACCACATAAATTTCCATATGTTCAGTTAAAAATAAAGACTTCAGTAGACAGGAAGACCTCAAAACATTGCTATGATTTATAAATAATTGGATCAAAAGCCTTGTAAAGTCTACAAACATACAAAAACAATATAAACAAATAATGGTGAGTCTGAAGACAGCACAGATATTATGTACTATGCAGTTTTTCAGTTGTTCAGCTAAGAAATACCTTATAGCATTATGATGATTAATTTATGATTATTAACTTAATCATGTTAGCATACTGAGTAAACACACTTTACATAGTTGGAACACAAGGCATCTCAATATTAATGAATACATTTAGTCAATCAGTCCAAGGCGGCTTGGTTCTTTGATGCAACATTTTGATTCATGTAATAATTAAATTTTTTTCAATGATTGGCCATAATAGAGAGACACGGATTTCAACAGCTTTGGAGTCACAGGATGTTTTGAATCCTGACTCTATTGGCTAACAAGTTCATCGGTCCCATTTTGAGAAAATGACTAAGTACTCTGAGTTCATGTCTACATATTCATCAGATAGGAATCAAAATTTTAGAAGGATTAAATGAGATGATATAAATAACTGGCATTTCATAGCACATTGCACAAGGTAAGAACTCCATCGATACCAGCTAATAATAGTGAGAATGGTTATGGTGATATTCAAGGCAGAGTAATAACCTCTGGATATGAAGTATTATGCTTGACAGGAAAAGAAAAATGTCTTTAAGAGCTTAATATTTTAGAAGGCAAAGTATAAACCAATATTTTACAAAGAAAGGAGAAGCAATGCAAGAAAACAGCATATAATTGATGTTTAATCAAATATATAAAAATAAATAAACATATCCCAAAGAGTAATCTGTCCTCCCCTAATATAAACTCTGTTCTGACACTGGAGGTTTCTTTTTCTAAAACATAGCTCTCAAAGTGATGCTCTAGATGGCTAACAGTTCTTTTAACTGTGTAAAAATGTCCAGGCTCCAACTCTTTAACTTATGGTCTATCTAACCCCATTCCCAGTCTGCATTAGTTCACACATTTTCCATTTATCCCAGGACATAATTCTATCAGAGGTATCCAGAATTCTGTAATTCTTTTCTACTTTTGGGTCATTGCTCCCTTAAATAACTCCATTCATGTGACATTTTTAATCTATAATTTTTACTGTTAAAATGTCTCTATACATCTTGAGATGTACATCTCAAGAGGTATGTTTTTTTTTTTTATTTTGTCTTGTTTGTTTGTCTTTGGGATGGTGAGGGAGGCCACAGAAAAGCTGGAACAACGGTTGAACAAGTATAATAGTGATATTCACTAGACACTATGTGGAAAATGGCCTGTATACCTTGAACTCTGGGCCTAGGCACTGTCCCTGAGCTCTTCAGCTCAAGGCTAGTGCTCTACCACTTTGAGCCACAGCACCACTTCCTGTTTTCTAGTGATTTATTGGAGATAAGAGTCTCATGGACTTTCTGCCTGGGCTGGCTTTGAACTGCGATCCTCAGATCTCAGAATCCTGAGTAGCTAGGATTGTAGGCATGAGCCAGTGGCGCCCAGCATAACTTCTTTTTTTTTTTTAATTACATATATATTTTTTATTGTAAAGATACTGTACAGAGGGGTTACAGTTACATGAGTAAGGTAGTGAGTACATTTCCTATCAAGAATTGTTACCCCCTCCTTTGTTTTTCCCCTACCATCCCTTCCTTCCCAACTCCCCCTCCACCCCCCCATGAAGTTGTAAAGTTCATTTTCAACATAGTGTCTTATACATCTCATTGCTACAATGAGGCAACCTGTATCCTTATTTCAGCATTTTGTTATTTCCCTTCCTGTCCCCATATTAGAAAAATGTATATACAAGATCCAGCATAACTTCTCAATAGATGTAATTCTATCTGTAATAAGTTTGGTACTAGCTATACAAAAGAGTTTTCTGTTGAGCATGCTTACGTTTAAAATCACAGTATATGCTTGTTATATGACAATTAGAAATTGCTTAAAAAATTCCAAACTTCTGGGAGTTTGGAATTTTAGGTTCTTTAGTTGTATTCCCAGTATAGTAAATGTGCTTTGGTAAAGTGAGTTCATCTTGCATTCCCATGGTTAAGATACTTATGTCTTTCATAACCTTATGAACAAAACATTAATATGTTTCCTTTCTTGACTTCCCTAGCTGAGCATTCTATTTCTTCCAGCAGGCCCACAGATAATCCCTTCAAATTCAGCACATGGGAAACAGTTGATGTTTAAATCATAGATGCATTTGTGGGAGTTGTGCCTTCTACTCTCCTGTCTTCCTTCAGGAATCATTCTGGTGAGGGTGATCATCTCTCACAAACCGCCAGGCCATTACTAATGTATTTTTAAAGTAGAACTCAATAGTCCTCATGATATGCAAGTAACAGGATTTTTTTCCCTCTTCCCTCTCTGATTGTGAACATTAAACATAGCTCCATCTGTACCAGATTCCTTTTTATGAGAATACTGGTCATAGAAAAATGAGCTTTCTAACCTCCAAGTACTACTTGAAGGAAGAATACATTTTCATCCTCAATCTTGTTGCAAGACCTGCTTTCAGCTACTTCCTGTGTCTTGGAGGTTTCATTCTGAATGGTGCTCAGCCTGTGTTCTAAAGCCTTACAACTGAACAGATAGTCTTATTTTGATGTCAGCGGATCCTCTGGTGGAAGGCTAGAGTGTGGTAATCCCAGGAGACTATTTTAAAATGAAGAGGCAGATGCAAGACCAAAGATCAATACCCAACAATGAGGAAAAAAAAACACTGAGCTTAAAATCTGTCACCTACGTTCTAGGATCCATTGGCTGGTGGGCACAAGAGAAAGAAGGATATACTAAAGGCAGGCATGGATGGGAAGGTAAAGAAAAAAAACCTGAAACAAGCTAGGAAAATTTTAAGCTTTTACAGTATTCTGAGCAAGCAGGTGCTGCCTTATGATAACTTGGTAGCTGGTTCCTGTTAAAACTACAGAATACAACAAAATAATACTGTATTAAAATCCTTTTACATAATAGTCAAGAATGAGTCATTCTTTATAATTGAAAGGCACTGTGTTAGGCTGTGGGATTACAAATAGTAATAGTGATGATAGTCACAATTGTGATAATAATAGTAGTAAGAACAGTTCATACTTACATAGGACTCATTTGTAGGGTGTACATAATGAGCTGGATCCTTTTCTAGGATTTTATAGTTATTAGCTCCTTATGACTACTCCGTGAGGTGTTACCATAATGATTTCCATTGTATAGATGAATAAGAAGCACCCACAGGTAAAGTGCTTTATGCAAGGTTTCCCAGCGTGTAAATGGTGTAGCTAGGCAATACATCTTCAGGGTCTGCATAATAAACTTCCTTCAAATAACCTACTCTTAAGCCAAGAAGCAGCAAATATACATACACATAGAAATGATGAAGACGGGGCTGGGAAGGTGGCTCAGTGGTAGAGCGCTTGCCTTGCATGCTCGAGGCCCTGGTCTCGATTCCTCAGCACCACATAAACAAAAAGAAAAAAGCCAAAAGTGGTGCTGTGGCTCAAGTGGTAGAGCGCTAGCCTTGAGCTGAAGAGCTGAGGGACAGTGCCCAGGCCCAGAGTTCAGGCCCCACGACCGGACCCAAAAAAAAAAAAAAAGAAATGATGAAGACGATCTCACTTTCTCTTAGTCTGTTTTCTGTTGTTCTAACAAAGTATCTGAGACTGAGTAATTAGTAAGGAATAGAAGTTCATTTCAGTCATTCTGGAGACTGGGAAGTTTCAGTACTGCTACTTTGTATGAATTACATTTTCCTTGTCAAACACTAAAGACAATCTTTGACCTTTGCCATTGCTTCCTTGAGTTCTTATGCTCTAGGAGGCATACGTAATTTCCATAAACTTCTATTCATATTTCAATCAAACTGAGAAAAGAGTTCATAGGTTGTGTAATCTACCCTTGGCTAGTCCAATAGGTGGTCCTACTGTGTTTAAAAATTTAAATCTCTAATTTTATAGATATTTCTCAACTTATGAGCCAATTTTACGTCAACTGCTATTTTGTGGTGCTCATGTTTGGAAATAAGACTGTCTGCTCACATAAAGGAATAATGATAAATGGTTTGTAGTGTTCCTGGGCACCTGGCCCACCAGAAGTAGAACTCTGAAAAGTGTGACATTTATCCTTGGCACTTTCTCCATAGTAGTGGCAGGCTGTATTTCATATGCCCCACCCGCCTACATACAAACACACACCCACTCACAAGGAAATCATAGAGGTAGTGAGGAGGAAGAATAGTCAAAGAAAAAGAAATGGGGATATATTATTTTCCTAAACCCATCCATCAAATCCTGTTATTGTACAGTAAGAAAACAGAGAAGCCACATTTAGAGAGGTCGAATTGGGAATCTTTATTAAAAGACCTGCATCTCCAAATGGAGTCTTGTCCCAAAGATCTGCAGCCTTGTGAATACACTTAACACAGTCAGAAAACTGAGCCATGAGATTGAGAGGAAAGGAAAAACAGAAAAACAATGCCAACAGCCAGATCAGCTCCAATGGAGGGCTTACGTGGTGCCATGGTGACAGGACACAAATAGGGAGAGGTGAGGCATGGCAAAATGGTGCCTGAGCGGGTCTGGTTCTAAATAAGGTCAGGTCAGGGGAATGGTCACTGGGAGTCTGAGAGTTCATGACCCAAGACTGCCAGGTCTGGTAACCTATTGTTCAAGTCCCCACCTGGGCCTCTAGGAATTCAGCCAGGCCTACCACCTGGGAGGTGGGACTGCTCAGACTCCACCATGCAGGCAAGATGGCACCAGTTAAACCAACCCTATCATCCACCACAGTGGCCAAGATTGCACTGGTTAGATTCAGCATCCCTACTTCACTGTCTGGATATCAGAATTACTTTCAAAGTGACTCAAAGGAGGAAAGCAGCATCCTTATAGGCGGGGTTGAAATTCATAACTTCACAGCAGCATTGCCAATCAGCACCATGGTGATTCAAACCTCCTACTGTCTCTTCTGCTTCCTTGTGATGTTAAGCAGTGCTGCGGAAATAGATGGCTATCAGCCATCCTCTGCTTCCCTGTTCCTGATGAAAGAAAGATAAACAGAAGGATTAATGAAACCAAGAGTTGCTTCTATGAAAAGAGAACTGAAGATTGCCAACATAGCCAAACCCACGGAAAGAATGAAAGAAAAGACCCAAATTAGCAAACTTAAATTTGAAAAAATGAAGATATTGCAACAAATAATAATAAAATCCAGAGAATCAACAGGGAGAACTTCGAAAGTTTGTTTTTAGTGTACTATATGATTTCTTTTTTCTTTTGTGTTTTTTTCCCCCTATGGTTTCTCCCCTGTTGTGACTGTATTTGATTTTGGTACCCTGGTCATTGTATATATGTTTACCTGAATTAGTTAAGGTGTTGTACCCCCCCCCCGTCCCGTCGCAGGACCCCCAACAAGAAGACCACCAAGAGTCAGACGTTCCGAAATGCAAAAGCAAGGCTTTATTCAGGCGGGCTGCAGCTGGGGCCTCGTCCTACACACCGACTCAGCAGAGCTTAGGAGAGCCCCGAGCTGAAATGTCACAGGGTTTATAAAGGCAAAAACTACCTACAAAAGGAGAAGGGAAAAGAAAAATCACAGACTGACAAATTTACAGCAACCAGAGGCATCAGCAGGGCATTCCAAGGTGATAAGAGGTAGTAGGGAGTTATCAAACTGGCTGGGTCTCAATGGGCCATCTGGACATTCCAGAGCAGTGAAAGCTTAGCAGGGAATAATTGGTGGTCTGTTTATCTTCGGCCAGCTTGGTCATCTCCTGAAGTTTGTGGGGACCCAAGGCCAGCTATAGTACAAGTGGGGCCTGACTTCAGAGTAGCTTTGTTCAAGTAATCTATGGTTTAGCAGTTTCAGCACAAACAAGACAGTTTCTGAAATTCAGGTGGGGCCCAAGGTTAATATGAGCAACAAAGGGAAGGGGAAAAACAAAATGGCGAGACAAGGACAAAGGGTGATCCAATGCAACAGCGATACTCACAAGATACTGTGTTGGAAATGAGCTGTATACCTTGGGGGGGAGTTGGGAAGGAAAAGTGGGAGAAAAATGAAGCCGGACAACAAATGTATTCACTACCTTACTTATGTAATTGTAAATCCTCTGTATATCACCTTTACAATAAAATTAAATTAAAAACCTCAAAAAAAGAAAAATGTGTTCTTATAATATAAACTGGAAAAACTCAAAGAGATGGATAAATTTGTATGAGCACTTCACCTACCAAAATTGAACCAGAAGGCTATCAATCACTTAAAAATAGTGGAGCAGTAAGGAATATTTACCAACAATGTAGAGCCCAAGACTGCATGAATTCACTGCAAAATTCAACTAGATGATCAAATAAGATTTAGCACAATATTCCTCAAACTATTCCATAAAATAGAAAGAGAAGGAACAGTGTGAATCTCATTCTATGAAGCCAATCATAAACCAGTTTCCTTCATGAAAGTAGAAGCAACTACTCTCAACAAAATCCTTTCAAACTGAATTCAACCATGCATTCAAAAGATGATACAGTTTGGGCAATAGTGACTCATGACTGTAATCCTAGCTACTCTGGAGGCAGAGATTGGAGGATTATGGTTTGAGATCCATCTGGACAAAAGTGTGCTAGATTCTATCTCCAAAAATAACCAGCCAAGAGCAGGGCTGTAGGTATGGTTCAAGTGCTAGAGTACTTGCCTGGCAAACACAAAATACTGAAGTTAAGCCCTATAGCCCTCCCTCAAATACCTCATGAGCATATTGATTTCATTCCAAGGATATAGGATCAGTGGACATATTGAAATCAATAGGTACAACACAGTACATTAAGAGAATCACTAACAAGCTATTGGAGATCTCAACTTACGCATCAGAAATGTTTACAGAATTCAATTTTCTTTCAATATCATTAAGGCTGCATATGAGAAGCCTATAGTCAATATTATATGAAAAGGAAGAGAAGGGGAAAAAGAAGTCTTTGAAGAGACTCCTGGTATTAAATAAAGTAAATTTTTTTAATTATAAGAACTTTGCTTTTCAAACGAGGGCAGCAAAATGGTGGAAAGAAGAAAGGGAAAATTACTTAGCTTAAATTATGAAATTGCAAAAGGCATGATATGAGTGTGATGTTAAAACAAAAAGCATATTCTTAGCTGTGGCAGATTGTGACCTGAAAATAAATACAAAGAGAAGACAACATTTTACAGTGTAGCTCATTATATACTTGGAGTTGAATTAGTTTTATAATTTTGCAAGTTTTGGTATATGGCATGTGTTGTGGCTACAATGTTAGAGTAGATTAGTTGACAATTTTAAAAATGATTTGGTAATTGTAAGCATTATGCCCACCTTTGGTCCTCAGCTCCACCCAGACCTGAGCTCCTCCCTGCCCTGGCATTCCTGACATACAGTTGGCCTCTCCCTCTCTTTGCCCAGACCCACCTGAATTCACATCTACCTCACTTCCTAAGTCCCAGACCCTGCTGCTACCTAGATAGTGGAGGCTGCCATGTGCTCTCTCTGGGGGAAATATGGTTCCTCCAATAAACCTGCCAGCCTCTGCATGGTCCCCTGGCATGGATGTGACAGATCCTTTCATTGATCCTTTCAGTAATGACTTGACTGAAACTGAAATATTATTTGGTAAGATCCTGAAGGGGAGAACAAATCATTTGCAAAGAAAAATTAGCAGGAAAAATGTACGATATTTTTTTTCTGCAGGAGATGAAGAAATCCAAGTTGTAGCTGTCATATTTTTGAAAATAGCTGCATCAGAAAACCATTGATTAGTCTGTTTAGAATCCTTCAACCACACCAACTTTCCTGCCAGTGATTTAAGAGTCTAACAAATGCCATTGTGACCAGGCTCTGGTCTAAAGCATTCAAAAACTTTTCCCAAAGGCAGCATCTTGCAAAGTGAGTGCTTACTGGCACACTAGTGTTCATCAAGATATTCTAAGGTATCTATTTCAAAAAGGGAATTGTGGTCCAGTTATTCTGGAAAATATTAAGTTAATTGAATGCATTATCATAGGATTTATCACTGTTTCAAATGATTATATATAAAATAAATTACATTAGGTAGTATGTTTTATATCATCTTACCATAAAACTTTCACTCTTGAAGTATATAGTAAATGTCATAAGACACTGGAGTTCTTACAGGAAATTTAGGAAATAAGGAATAGAAAAAAACAAAGGGTAAGTTCTGATGTTCAGAGATCTTTTTCAAAGACATAGTTTCACTTTTTGCTTCTTTTTGAGACTGTAATTTATAATATGAGACTGTTTCAAAAAAATAAACTGTCTTCAAGCTGGAGCCCTTCCTGTCTCAATCTCCCAACTATTTTTTAAAAAATTTATTAGCATGGGCCAGGTGCCATTGGCTCACACCTGTAATCCTAGCTACTCAGGAGGCTGAGATCTGAGGATCTCGGTTCAAAGCCAGCCTGGGCAGGAAAGTCTGTGAAACTCTTATCTCCAATAAACCTCCAGAAAAACTGGAAGTGGCGCTGTAGCTCAGGTGGTAGAGAGCTAGCCTTGAGCTGAAGAGCTGAGGGACAATGCTCAGGCCCAGAGTTCAACCCCATGACCAACAACAACAACAACAACAAATTAGCATGAATTAACTACACAAAGAGACTCAGTTGTGATATTTACAAAATGCTTATAAGGCACTTGGAACAAATTCACCTCATATATATCACTTTTTCTTAACTGCTCTCCGTTCCCCCTTCTCCTTTTTAAACAATTTTTTAGTAATTTCATTATTCAGTTTTCATGTTTATATTTAATGTATTTCTATAATATTTACTCCATTACTCTCTTCTTTCCCCTTCCCCACACCAGCTGTAACTCCTCATATACTCCTCCTATGACAATCATGTCACTCACACACACACACACACACACACACACACACACACACACACACACACACATATACATGGCAAGATTCTATGAGCAAAAACCTGTAATAGTCTGGCTTATCTATCTATTTTTTTGAATACCTCCTAATTTCATTCATTTTAATGTCTGGATAAGACACATTTTCCTTATGCAGTCATTGGTAGTTAGATATCTAGCCTGGTTCAATATGTTAGCTGTTGTAAATAGTGCCATTATAAACATAAGTTTCCCCTCTTGCATGTTGATTGACAGTCCCTTACATTTGTGCCCAGGAGTGGTATAGCAGGATCGTAATAGTAGCTCTACTTTCCATTTCCTAAGGAGTCTCCATACTGATTTCCACAATGTTTGAACTAATTTATATTCTCACTAATGGTGCTAGGATTCTTTTTTTTCTCACCTCCTCACTAGCATTTGCTGCTGTTTGTTTCTTCATGATGGCCATTCTCACTGGGATGAAATGGTTTCAGAATTGTTTTGATTTGTCATTCTTTTATGGCTAAAGATGTCAAATATTTCCTCCTTTAGTAGTCACTTGTACTTCCTAGTCTAGTTTGTTTGGTTTGTCGGTTGTGGGGCATAAACTCAGAGCTTGGCATTTGAGCTCTTTTACTCAAGGCTAGTGCTTTACCACTCTAAGCCACAGCACCATTTGTGGTTATCTGGAGGTTAATTGGAAAGAGGAGTCTCAGGGAGTTTTCTGCCCAGGTTGGCTTTGAACCATGGTCCTCAGATGTCAGCCTCCTGAGTAGGTAAGTTAAGATGAGAGCCACCAGTGCCTGTTTTATAAGCAAATTTTCTAAACTTAGTGTTTTATTTAATTACCTTTTCAACATATTTTCTTTAAAATGTCTATCAAATACCAGACTTGGTGCTTTGTTTTTTTTTTTTTTTTTTGTTTGGGTTTTTTTTTAACTGTATTTTTTTTTTTGTCTTTTCTTTTTTGGTACTGGGGATCGAACCCAGGACGTTGCACTTGCTAGGCAAGCGCTTTGCCACTGAGCTACATCCCAGCCCCAGACTTGGTGCTTTGTAATGAGGACTTCATAATAAGCAAAAGTAGATGCATGTAGTATCCTAACAGAGTTTAAAATACATCAGGAAACAAAGACATTGTTTATAATCATGTAAATTAGAATATGATTATAATTATGATATAGTTATTGTGATAGAGCTCTATTGACTCTCAATGTCCATTATTCTTTCTTTTGTAATAAAACCTTAATTTAGTTTTAATCTGGGAAAAAAGCCACAAGGGATTATGTCTCTCTACTTCATCTTTTTTAGAGCTAAGTATGAGCAAGTGACTAAGTCTGGCTCATAAAATACGAATAAAAGAGTTTGCTGTACTTACCGCATAATTTTTCTGTCACTCAAAATTGCTCTATGATAGTCTATTTCAAAAAAGGAGAAAGATGTCACAACTTCCACTGCTTAAGAGAATGGCTGTTGCCGTGCACCATTTTTGACTTTGTGTAGAAAGGACAATAGGTCAGTAATGATCGAAAAGCAAGTACAGTGTCATCCTGCCTCTAAGGGCTTTTGCACAGTTATAACACTGTTCTCATTAGAAATTTTTTATTGTCAAGGTGATGTACAGAGGGGTTACAGTTACATAAGGAAGGCAATAAGTACATTTCTTGTCAAACTGTTACCCCTTCCCTCATTTTTCTCCTACTTTCTTCCCTGTAGCCACTCCCCACCCGGCCAAGTTGTACAGATCATTTCCAACATACAGTTTTGTGAATATCACTGTTGCATTTGTTCTCTCTTGTCCTTTGTCTCACCATTCTGTGGTTCCCTTTCCTTCCCTAATTCAGATAAATGTATATACAATACCAGAGTACCCAAATCAAATACAGTGACCACATGGGATATACCATACAGGGAAGAACACACAAAAGAAACAAAAAAATTCATAGTACATTAAAAACCACCACAACAAAGAAAAACCTCTTGTGTTCATGTCTTAGAGTTGATTTCATTTAGCATCATTTTATATGGTCATAGGTACATAGTTATTGAGCTATTCTGCTTATCTGCTAAGATTATCCGAGAGGTATACTAATTATTGCAAATAAGGGAAACTGTGGGACCTACATTTCTTTGGGTCTGGCTTACTTCACTTAATGATTTTTTTCTAAGTGTTTCCATTTCCTTACAAATGGGGTGGTGTCAATCTTCCTAATGGAAGCATAGAATTCAATTGTGTGTGTGTGTGTATATGTGTGTATCATTTTCTTGATCCATTCATCTACTGAGGGGCATCTGGTTTGGTTCTATAATTGGCCAATAGACACATGAAGAAATGCCTAACTTCTTGGGTCATTAGGATTTTATATAAGACAAAGCACTATCTTGTTTTAGATCTATGAAACTGCAGTTCAACTATTAAATTGCTTTATTCAGAGTTCAGACTTTGTACTGGATTCCTGACCTTATCTGAACCTAAAAATATGATATTGGTTTAGCCAGTATCTACAGTGAAGAGCAGGCACAAGTTGGAAAGCAAGTGACTCTTGTTTTGCTGTGATGAATCAGTGTCAGTATTATTTATGATAGCTTTTTAAACTGTGTAGGTGGGAACAAGTAGGCTTTCCTACGTGGGCTGGCTTTGAACTGATACTTCTGTCTCAGCCTTCTAAGCTAGGATTATATGAGTGAGGCACCATTGCCTGGCTTTTATACTGTCTTAACATGTAGCACATTCAGGTTGCAATGGACCATCTTCAAGAAACTGTTTCTCCAGCAATTAAACTCAGTTGATTTTCATTTTGGGGATTGAAAACACTGACTTCCTGAATAGATAGGTTAGTTGACTTAGGTAAATTTCTCAATAGCACCCAACCTGGAGAGGTTTACTTGGTATGGTAAATATCAGTTGAGAAAATTGAGCCTACAGTTAGTAGCCATATTTACTAAATCAAGAAATGAAATAGGATGCATACTCTAAGGAGTATATATGCTCAGTGGGTTTTCTCTCTTGGGTTAAATCTCATTCTTTCTCCCTAGAATGGATGCAGCCTTTAACAGACAAACTAGTGGAGCTGTGTTTTATTCTGACTCTCATCTCTGATAGTACCTGAACATGCATCACTCACTGCAGGTGAGCCTATTTAAATCTAGATGTGTATGTCGGGCTTGACTGTGTTTGAATCCAGATGAACACATCCAGAATGTACTTGGAACAAGGGTGGGCGGTGTTTTTGGGTCCACTTGTGTTTGTGTTCTGGCCTGCTCCTTCCTAGAAAAAAAAAGTTCTTCATAAGGATCTTCTCCACCATTTTTGAATTGCAGATTCTTTGCCTAAAGTATATAAGTCTACCTTAAAGTATGGTGATAGTAATTGATAAAATACAGTAATACATGTGTCACAGGGAATAAATTTACTAGACAATCACATGAAGACTAAGATCATTGATTGTGTTTTCATCTTCTTCTATAACCCACCCTGTCTAAGATATACTGGCCAGATCTCAATTAAGCAAAAAAAAAAAAAAAAAAAAAAAAAAGAGACTTCACAGCCTGCAGCGGCTCCATTTTCCAGCTGTGAGTCACTGAATACTATGATATCAGCCCCATGTCTTTACCTTGGCTCGTGTATTTCTGTAGTGTCCTGTCTATCTGCCAGTATAATGCTAACAGGAAGTGGATTTCAATGCTTTCCCATGTGTTCTCAACTGCAATCAGAGAATTATTTTTCTTCGTGCTTTCTGGCTATGGTTGTGTGGGTGGAGGTTTTATAGAATACCTTGGCATTGCAAAAGAAGGGAAATGAATCAAAGCTGTGTGGTAGATCAAAGCTTCTGGGGCCGTTAATGAAAGACTTACCGATGTTTTATGCTGGTATCATATTGCTTTTTAGACCTGTCGATGGAGCCTCCTGGGATTTTGTGGTTTAAACATTTCATTTTCCTGCAAAGTGTGAGCTATAGCAAGCAGAAACAACAACAACAAAAATCAGTGCTACATGAAATGAACACCCTACTGAAACAGCTGGTGCTGTACAGTCCCTAAAAATACAATTTCTTATGGTCAGTATGTGTGAGAAGTAACTGATCATTTGCTAAGGTCTGTAAAAATCCACAGTTCTCTCTCCCAAGATGCTGAATTTAAACCCCACCAGAGTTTTAGTACTTCATATATAAAGTACTGCTCATATATAATTTGTGTAGCCCAATGGAGGTTGTTAGGTAACATATTCTATCCAGTTCAGTTACACTTATGAAATATGTGTAGAAATCCTTTTATGGGAAGTAAACTAACCAACCAGATAGACTTCAAGGATTTCCACTTCATTAGCAACTTGTTTATAGATTCTTTTCCATAAAAAGAAATTTACTTTAGTTGTGACATCTAAATCACAACCATAGCTCTTTTATTGCATACTTCATCTCTTCAACATAAATACCATATTTAATAAATCAAAGTAGAAGAGTATACTTAATTACACAAAAACAGTTATATATACATGTGTGTGTGAATATACTTGAAATATTTTATTTTGATTCTTGTGTTTGTTTAATAAATGTATTTTTGAACACTTACTATGTGCTAGATACTTTGGTTGTATCTGTGATTTAAAAAATGAATAAAACAAGATTCTTGCTTTTCAGGACCTCAAAATCTATCAAACACACATTACAATGCACTGTATTTTTAGCAATCTAGAATAATGAGTAGGGAAGGATGTCTTTATTTTGTGTCTGAGCCCCATATAGAACTTGCTTACTTCTATAACTAAATAAAAAATAGTCTATTTCCTGTCTTCTGGTCTTGCTGTTTCTATTTTTCTACCTTATAATGATTTTTTCTATATATAAATAAAATCACACCACTCTACTGTTCGGTGCTTTTTAGTAGCTTCCTTGTATACTACAAATTAAACTGGACACTGGGTGAAAGTCTATGAGGCCCAACATGGTCTGTTACATATCTTTATCCCCCGATTTTCTTCATCCCTTTCCACTTACCATCCATGTTTACTTTACAATAGCTGGGGATGTCCAAATAAGTACTACATCTTATTTGCTATGTTATATTAGTGAAACCAGGCAGACACCAGCTTTCTTTCTGTTGTTAAGTGTGCCTCTTATGCCCTCATCTCCAATTTTCTGAGTGAAACTTTGCCCGCCACACCCTGGGGTGCCCAAGGAAGGCTCCTTCTCTTGTAAACTTCAGCTTGGAAGTTAATTCCACAGTCCCTCTCAGCTCATTCTTTTTCTTTTTGATTGTACTTTACAATATCTGAAGTTATCTTGTTCTATGACTTATTTAATTATCTTTTCTTCCCATTCCTGTCTTACTCTTACGCTTGGATACACACACACACACACACACACACACACACACACACACACACACACACACACACACACACACACACACACACACACACACACACACACACACACACACACACACACACACACACACACACACACACACCACATACACAGAGCTTCATAAAATTGAGGACCACTTCTGTCTTGTTCAGGGCTATCCATCTAACATTAGTTGTACATATTTTTTAAACAAATGAATAAGTGAAGAATTTCTGTGAGGAGATGACAAAGAACTAGGCAAGAGGTTGGCAGACAAAGAGGTAAGAGAGAATTTAAGTTATGTTTTCATTTGCCCCTAAATTGTCTAGTGTGATAGATTACAAAATCGTAAGACAAGCAATTAGTAATACCATAGCTAATGTTGCAACGAAGATAACTTCCTGAGAAGTGGGCATTGTATGACTTTGAAATATGCTACACTCAAGGAAGTTAAAGCTAAGCACTAATACTAGAAAAGTGATTTGATTTCTTAAAAGTTTTGAATGACAGACAGAACTGTTTTCTATAATCTCAGCTTATGGCAGAGGTAACATCTTTTCCAATTACACCTTTGCTTTATAGTATTTTAAAAGTCAAATTGAAGTAATAATTTAAAATTGTTTCATAGGGATTTGAAAGTAAGGTCATGAAAGTTTATTGGCAGAGTAAACACATTAATACATAAAGAACATACCCACCAACATGACCATATGTCACTTGAAAGAGTCCTATAAGCAGAATCTCATCTAACAGGGGAATCCCTGAGCTAAAAGTGAAAAAAAAATCTACAAAAGCTACCTGTATTACATTTTTTGGATATTAGTACTTCTCTTAATTGAATTCTTGAAGCTGTCTTGGAGTTACTGGAAATAAACCAGCTTTTTCCTCCTCAGTATTGGGATGGAGAGCTTACCCCCAGAATTGTGCAAATTTGTCAGGTAATTATGGAATCTGGCCTCATCCACGGGAACAAAACCAACTGTTGAGATTTCAAAATCCAAATAGGCCACACTGCATGTATCCTTGTATTTTAATTCATGCTAAAGCCCTTAATATCAATATAAAATAAATTAAATAAAATTTATAATACAAATAAAAGGTTGAACTCATTCTTATTATTTTGTAGTGACTGCATCAGAATCAATAACCAGAATTGATGTTTTTTTATTGTGGAATTCACTGTGCAAATTTGATGAGCTTAATGTTTTCCTTCAGCTCCTATGAGCCACAATTTCAGTTTTAAAGCATCAATATAAATTTTGTTGGCCTATTCACTTCTAGGTGCTAAGTATTCTTCCTTCTTTCATAAATTGGACAACATAGTTTTTATATAAAGGACTCTTTTCTTGACCTGAGTGCCCACCATGATGACATGAAGCATGTTTCTCAACTGACCACCATCCAGGAAACAGATGGAATTAGCCTAATATGTCACTGGACATTTCCCCAAAATATGCACACAGGGACTGAAGCTCTTTGTCTCGAAATTAAAATAATTGAAAACAACTCTGGGATTAAAAAAGATTTGTTTACAAAATCTTTTTCAACCAAGGCTCACATGAAACTCCATTGTGTGATCAGATGAACAGGAGAGGGGAGAAACACGAACAAAATTTGTTTAACAAGATAATTTCCCTCCTTTTTTTTTGCCAGTCCTGGGGCTTGAACTCAGGGGCTGGGCACTGTCCCTAAGTTTCTTTTTGCTCAAGGCTAGCACTCTACCACTTGAGCCACAGCATCACTTCCAGCCTTTTCTGTGTATGTAATACTGAGGAATTGAACCCAAGGGTTTCATATAAGCTAGGCAAACACTCTATCACTAAGCCACATTCCCAGCCCCTAATTTCCCTCTTCATAGATTCTTTTAGATTGCCAGTTTACACAGAAGGAAGCATTCCTAGTGCTTATTTAGCATATTCCAGGAACTTGCATGTTGTCTAATCTTTGCCATATCTCGGTGAGGTCAGTCTTACCATGACCTTTGCCATTCCTCCCATACAGAGGAGCAGAACAAGGCACAATGAAGTCAGGTCAGGAGACCTGCTTAACACTGCACAGCCAGTAAGTAGCTGAGCTCAGGGAAACGTACTCCAACACCCAAAGCTTGACCACAATATAGTTGTGCTATTGGTGACTCATCTCTGTAGGCTGATTATACATGATTGAGTGACTTTTGATGATTCAGGCATAGAGTTGATGTGGCTAGTTACTTCTAATGGAAAACAGCTGTATGTTATCTGCTAAAAAATAAAGACATTTAACCTCCAATAAAGTTTGGGTACCTGTTGTGGCCTGCACGATCATTTATTTTATTCATGGTTTACCTGTCATTGCCCTACAATTATAACATCTGGCTTTGCTTACTGAAAAGCACGATCTCATGATTAACTGTCTTTGACTGCTCTTTCCCCAGAGCTATCTGCATCTGCTCTGCTTTGCAACTAGAATTTCCAAAGCAGCCTCTTTTGACATAAAAAAAATAGGTTCATGCAAACAGGAATTTCCTATTAAAAATGGAAATGCATGGAGGTTATAATCATTTCCACCATGTTCATAGAAGCATGGCTCTGAATAACACATGGACTTAATCTGTTTAAATTGCCCCAAACAAACAGGATTTTAACAGATAAAAACAATTTCCTTTTCTAGTCTCTCTGAAGAGTTGCCATTTCTAACCATCCAGTCCCCATGTGCTTGAGCATGTGGGGTGCCTATCCGGAGGGAGGGAAATCATGGTTATCAAGGCTAGAGTGTGGGCAGAGAGATATGGTGTGGGCAGGAGGGGAATAGGCATGGGAGTGCAGAGTTGTGGAAGGAAACAAGGAAGTTGGAGAAAGTTGGAGAATACTAGAAAAGAGGAGAGATGCTGAATAGGAACTAGATGGTGGGAGGCCGATCTAGAAAAGTCTACTTGCGTCTTAAATTCAAGGGGTTCAATGAAAAGATGTTAACAGAGTAGTAACTCGACTAGTTGCAGATTGCAGGATTTACTCTGGAACCTTGGTAACAGTTAGATTGGAAAGAAGCAAGAATGGGCAGAGAGAATAGAGGCTACTAGAACAACCATTGAATGAAATAATATAACCTTGCCCTGGGGCAAAGGTCATGAGTTGAGAAGGTAACAAGATGGAAGAAGTTTGTAGTAGTTTGAGTCTATATGATGACTATTGTGGAGATAAGAGTCATGACTTACAGACCAGGAGAACTGAACTTTTTGCCAAGAGCAGGAAACCAGGGATGGTGAAGTGTTGTGCTGAGAAAGGACCAATAAAGCTCAGTTGAGGATAGGAGGTCTGGCAGAATCAAGAGGACATACAATAATGGTAAAGATGGTAGGAGAAATGCTGTCTTCTGCAAGTTGGGGGAGTAGAAGGGGTGAAGAGCAAAGAAACATAAGTCCTGCCTCTGTGGATGAAGTGTCACTGCTCATAAAGCTGAAAAACTTTTTAAGCTTTTCTGAGAAACGAGAGAGAAGGCTTCAGTTGAGCTTGAGAACCGAGGCACTGAAGTGAGAAACTTGAGGACAGAGTTAAAGAATCAAATGTGTCTGCAACAAAAGGGGACATTACCTATGAAGAAGCAGTGGAGTGGCCAGACCTGTTAGTGGCTTCAAAGATGCTTATGGAAGCTATAAATCGGTACTAGTACTGACCTTTAAAGTTTGTGACATATCATCTCCCCTTGTATGGTAACAATTCCTAAGACCACAGTGATGGTGGGGACTTATATCTTGTGAAACCTGGGCAGTCTTCAGCATTCGAAAGACAGCATGATTCCTATTAGTTGCTCAGTATATTTTTGTTGACTTGAAATTGATGAAGCTATAGAGCAGTAGACATGAAATACTATTAGGAAACAGAACATTCTGTTGGATTCATTTTTTTTTTCCAAGTGCATTAAATGGCAGTACCTTGGAGAACACTAAAAGTAGAGCAGTCAATATTTGAGAATGATTCTCCCAGGAGTGACTGCTCTCTACATGAACAGGTGTCTCTGAAAAGACCAATTTGCTGCCAATAGTCACTTTTCCCACCATAGACTCAAGGTTTAATGATTTAAGGCAAGGCAGAGCACCTGGCATTGTTTACCGTGCTCTTTCCTCACAAAGTGACAATCTGAAAGAATCTGTGCCAGGATTTCAGGGAGAAAAGCACAAAGAATTGGAAAAGGCGATTAAAAAAAAGTGGGGGGAGGGATAATAGAGAAGAGTGAGCTGAGGCCAGCTGCCAATTAAGAGTTTTTGATTGATACCTGGGTGTATGCTGCAAGGCAGAAAGTGGAGCTGAAATAAAAATTTAAAAAACATCTTGCTTCTGAGTTACAGCTCAGCCTCTTACTGATCGTATGACCTTCAACATGTGCTCAGTGACCAGTTTTCTGAGACCCAAATTCTTTGTTTTCAAACAGAACTTGTATTTCTTGCCCAAATGATTTTTTAAAATAAATATTATTAAGCCTTCAGCATTGTACAAGTATTCTCATTATTACTGTCAAAGGCTTCCTAGGAGAGCCTTGATCCAAAGAAAACTTAAATGGCATGCATGGGATGTCTATAATTTTTACCTTATTGATTTTACCTTTTCCTGTGCTCACCCCACCCCAGGCTGTTTTCTTCTACCTCTCTTCCATCTCTTCAGAATTTTAGGTGGAGTAAATCTCCTCATAGAGATTGGAGCATAAGTCTTAATACAGAAGTTACTTTCCACGGTCTCCATGTTAGATCATGATCAGACTCTTAAAAACTTGTACACACAGGCTCACTTGTCAGCGCAGTTCAACAAATCCTGTCTGCATGGCTCATATATACCAAATTCTGTACTAGGTGTGTGTGGAGGATGAGATACAAAGAGGGACACATCACAGTTGGTTCTGCTCAAATAGATGGTACATGTTTATATTAAAGAATGATGTATTCTTAGAAATGGATTGCTTAGTTATGGCAGTAAGGTTGCTGTAGGTTCTATGTGGTTAGTCTCCAAAGGTTAGGGTACTGAAAGCTTGGTCCTTTGTGTAGTAGTGTTGAGAGAGTAGTGGAAGCCAAGGAGGCCATGAAGTTTCCACATTCATAAATGGATTAATGCTCTCAGGAGTGGGGTAGGTGCTTTATGAGTGGATACGTTCCCATGGGGGGGCGGGTATTGGGAGGTGTTATAAAAGGCTGAGCCTGCTAAGTGCCAGTAGCTCATGCCTGAATTCCTCACTATTTAGGAGGCTGAGTTCTGATGATAGTGGTTTGAAGCCAGCCAAGGCAAGAAAGTCTATATGACTCTTATCTCCAATTAACTGACAAAAAAAAAAAAAAAAAGCCAGAAGCAAAGCTGTGGCTCAAGTTGTAGAACGCTAGCCTTGAGTGAAAAAGCTCAGGGACAGTGCCCAGCCCCTGACTTCAAGCCCCAGAAATAACACAAAAGTAAAGAAAAAGAGAAAAGAGAAAAAGATGGAGCCTGAGCCCTCCCGGCAGTGGTTCTTCCTTGGTCATATGTGCTTTTCTGTTGTATATGATCTCCTTCTGTTTCTCCACCATGCTGGGCCACAGCCCCAAGAGCCATTGCAGATAGTAAAATCATGTTGTTTGCATTTTCTAAGCACAAGGAGAAATCTTGTATATATCCCCCAAGAATATTGAACTTGGAAAATAAAACTATAATTAAATGTGTTTACCTCCAAACCTGCAGATACTGCCTTTAACTCCTGAGATCTGGTCCAGGCAATCCTATGTCAATAGGGTGCTGAGCGATCCTGTCACAGGAGCACAGTTCATGTTGCAAAATGCAACACAAGTGGAGCAAGAGCCAAAGCAAGAGGTTATAATTTAGTTCTCTTAAATCCCTAAATCTACAGTTTGATGAGAAGAGTAAAAAGAAAAAAAAACATCAGGAAAGGCCAATCATATTATTATCAGCAAATAGTATTATCCAATATGTATTACAAATTAAGTGCTTTTCTAGGCTGGGCATGTGGTTCAGTGGTAGAGTGCTTGCATAGCATGCATGCAGCCCTGGGTTTGATTCCTCAGCACCACATAAACACAAAAAGCCAGAAGTGGCACTGTGGCTCAAGTGGTAGAGTGCTAGCCATGGACAAAAAGAAGCTCAGGACAGTGCTCAGGCCCTGAGTTCAAGCCCCAGGATTGGCAATTTTTTTTAAAAAAAGGTGCTTTTTAAAAATAAAAAGAAGAGGAACAATAGTGTGTGTGTGTGTGTGTGTGTGTGTGTGTGTGTGTGTGTGTGTGTGTGTGTTGATACTGGGTCTTGGATTCAGTGCCTTGCACATCCACTTGACTTTTACGTTCAAGGCTGGTGCTCTACCACTTGCGCCATACCTCCATTTCTTTCCTTTTGCTGGTTAACTGAAAATAAGAATCTCAAAGACTTTTCTTCTTGGGCTAGCTTTGAAACTTGATCTTCAACTTTAAGCCTCCCAAGTAACTAGGATTACAAATGTGTGCCACCAGTGCCTGGCAAACAAATTTTTGTGATTCTAAGCTCAGATTCTCAGCTCAGTTTTTTGCATGGATAGCAATGCAGTTGCTCACAGACAACACAGGCAGCCAGAGCTGAAAACACTGAATGTCGAATAGCTTCCCTCAAAATTTATTGTCCCATTTATGTAGTAGAAAATCTGAATTGTAAGCAGAGTGATCTATGTCTCAGGTATGGCCTTATATAAGATTTTTCATTTCAGAAGTTTATTAATATTCCTTAGGCAGTTTTTTCTCCATAAGAAAGGCAATGGTGGCATGGCATTTAATAAGCTGGCAATGACATTAAGCTCTATTGATTTGAGGTAGTATGGCTGCCTTTGGCTTTGAGAGTTTATTACTATGATTCACAGGTAGCAGGATGCACAGGCTCCCAGTTTCTATTGACTATGCTAGAAAATGTATTGCATGTCATCAAGTATATTGCAAGTCTTGGGGATAATTTACTCAGAAGTATTTTGTTTTTGTATATTACATTTTTTATCTTGGCACTGATGTCAGCACATAAATACATGAAAGAATGCTCAGTAGACATCGAGTAAATGAATGAAGGAGCAAGTACCTTGGATAAGATCAAAGAAAACAAATGGTGAGTTAAAAGTTTTCTGCTTGGAGATATCTAAGTCATTTGGTCAGGAGAATCAGATTCAAGAGCCTGAGACTAAAATCGTGGCGAGTGTTTGAGTACCTGTCCCAGCCCCACATGGCCATAGTTGGGAGCCAATGGAAATGAGCTGAGTGAGATTTCCTGAGAAAGCATTAGCAACTAGGGAGACAGGAGTGATGAAACATGACTGCTATGCCTTGGAGATGATTTGTCCCCAATTTCATGTGGCAGAAGCTCAGATGTCAAGGTAATAGTATTGATAAATAGGTAGGGGGAATCTTTAAGAATTGGTTAGTGGTGAAATAAGTCAGGCTCAGAGAGACAAAGGACATGTTTTCTCTGGTATATGAAATTTAGATCAAAATTATAAATATATGTATATATATATAAACATTTACAGAGTCATATGCATATAAGCACAAAATATAGTATATACAGAGGAGAATTCCAGTGGTATAACTTTTGAACAACAAACTTACAATTTGATAAAACAAATACAAGCAATCTTTTGGTATGTGTGAGGGAAGGATTGAACTCAGAGGGAGGAGACAAATGACAGGAGGGGCAGGTGAATACAGTCATAATATTTCATGTATATTTGTGAAAATATAGGAAAATTGTGGGTATGGGTAGGGTAGAGAGAGATAGATAAGAATAATGAAAGGGGTGACACTGATTAAGATGCGTTGTACTCAGAGACTGACATTTTGAATCAAAGTCCTTTTGTGCAACTTCATAAATATAAATAATAATAGTAGTAGTAATAAGAAGAAGAAGAAGAAGGAGAAGGAGAAGGAGAAGGAGAAGGAGAAGAAAGAAGAAGAAGAAGAAGAAGAAGAAGAAGAAGAAGAAGAAGAAGAAGAAGAAGAAGAAGAAGAAGAAGAAGAAGAAGAAGAAGAAGAAGAAAGAAGAAGAAGAAGAAGAAGAAGAAGAAGAAGAAGAAGAAGAAGAAGAAGAAGAAGAAGAAGAAGAAGAAGAAGAAGAAGAAGAAGAAGAAATAGGACCTAGTGGGATTGATTAGTATGGAAAACCCTCATTATGAGTAGATTAATATCTTTCAGGAGGGATTAAGTTTGCTTAAAACTTAGTTAAAAAAAAACTTAAAAGCAAACTTTTAAGTTTGCTTAAAACAGAAGTTAGTTCTCACAGGACCAGATTAGTTCTCACAAGGATGAGTAGTTATAAAGTGGGTCAGACCTCCTGTTATTTCCTTCTAGATTTGCCTGCTTCCTCTTCCTGCCTCTTGGCCATGAGTTGGCACAGTATGAGGCCCTCCCTCACCAGAGACTGTCCAGATAGAAGTAGCTGTACACCTTTGGTTCGGAGCCAAGGTAAGCCTTTCTTCCTTTCTTCTCTAGAAAGTTCTGAGTCTTGGGGATTTTGTTTTATGCAACAAGTAACAGACTAAGATAATAAACACCAATAAGAATCTAGATTTAACAATGAGATCTGATGAGATAGATTTTCAAAAATACTTGACTATAGTTTGGGAATGTTCTGCGAAAATACTCAGCATTGATGGATGCTTGTGGTTGGTTCTACCCAGTAATACATATGTGGGTATGTTTTACTTGTTGAAATCTACCAGGACAAGAAACATCATATATATTGAGTTGTTGGCTAGGGGCATGGGGCATGGATCAAGTGGTAAAGAGCTTGGCCAAAAAGTTCTGAGTTCAAACCTTGATACTGCTGAACATTAAGTTGTTGTAGAATAATAGTATCATTTGCTATGTGCCAGACACAGTGCCACACTGTGTGAAAGATCATAGAAATGATCTTTCCATGGATGATCTTGTTTAAATGTGTATTACTATCCTCATTGGATAAAAATCACATGCAGACCTAGAGAGATGTGGTAATGTGTGCAAGGTCAAGAGGTGGTAATGTCAGGACTTTAACCTTTGGTTGTTCACTCCATAGCATGAGCTCTAAAAGTAAAGTCCTTAATCTCCATAAGTCATGTATACCTTCATCTTACTGGGGAATATTTTTCTGAAAAATTTCTGCCACTCATATTTAATATAATTCTCAAAGGTTACTGATAATCATTTCTGTGACAAGAAGTAAGTGAATGATGGTATTCTCCCCAAAACAAAAGCAAACATCATCTGCTTAATATAATTGCACATTGGATTTACCATCTAAGTCAGGATTTTCAGTATCTGGCACTTTTGTGCTGATATTTGCATTCATTCATTAAATACTCATTGAGAGTTCACCATGTGCCAGACACTATTTTAGATGGAATGAAATTAAGAAGGATCTCTGATGTTGTAGGTCAGAAAAAACAAAGAAGAAGTAGAACATGTAGCTGAATTATAGGGTTAATCAGAAGTTGGCCATGGTCATAGGAAAAAGAGAAAAGGGGGAGTTAGGACCAACAATATGCCTTGGTTAGTAGTAGACACATAAACACTAGAGTAGCAGGCTCAGGTTTCCTGGAGAAGATAGTATCTGGGCAAAGGCTCAGAGGAGTAAGGATTATCTTTTCCAGGGAGCTGAATGGCGTTAGGCATCTGGTCTGGGAGATTGCATGCATACCTGTAGACAGGGGTAATGCCAGACTTAAAAGTTCTATAGCAAATTGGTCCCAAAACTTACGCATCATGCGCTTGAAAAAACAAAAAGTATAACCTGGTATTTCTGCAGTGACAGAGTGGCTTTGCCTAAGAGAGATCAGGAGAGTCATAAACTTGAAATCAGCCTGAGCTCTCAGTATACGTCCTTCTCTCATTTGAGGGTTTTACATCCATGAGTTACCCAGCTTGTGTGTGTGTGTGTGGGGGGGGGGATGCTCCAGATTTCCCATCTTTGCCACCAACCGTGTCTTATCACCCAATATTCAGGCTTTCTTATCTCAGATGTCAAGGGCTAAGATAGTGTTAGATCTTAGTCCTAGGAATTAAGGAATCAAATAGGCTAATTCAGAATGATAATGCAATGACTGCTAATCAGACATCAATTTGGCATTTACATGTGTCTGTGATAAATAAAAATGGACCAGAGGAATTATTATGTAGTAAATGCAAAATAGCAAGCTGAATATTTCAAAAGATGCTTTTCATGGGGAAAATACTTGTTTCTGGTGGTGTTCTTTGTCTTTTTCTAAAAGCTCTCCTCTCAAGCATTCTCTGAAGACTTTGGCCTTCATGTAAGATTAACGTGAGATTTAGATAAAATCCAGAACTCATGAGCATCATAATGGGGTCATTGTATCCGGTACTGGGGTTTGAACTTGGGACCTGGGCACTGTCCCTTAGCTTTTTCACTCCATGCTGGGACTCTACCACTTGAGCCACAGCTCTTCTTCCAGCTTTTTGGTGACTAATTAGAGATAAGAGTCTCCTGAACTTTTGCTGCCAGACTAACTTCAACATGCAATCTTTAGATCTCAGCCTCCTTAATGGCTAGGGTTACAGATGTGAGCCACCAGCATCCAGCAACATATTTTTTAACAGGAAGTTTTATACTGAGCCTGGCCTTCTGTCAGCTAGTTGTCTAGCTGCAAGCAGTTACCAAATGCTGCAAAGCCTGTGAAGAATGCTGACAAGGGCTGTGTTCAGGGCCCTGTCAACACTTAGTATCAAGCAGATGAAAACTGATTTTTAATTATTCATAGAATCTTTTGTGAATAAAGAGTGTGTTGTATGTGTGTGTGGTGTATGTGTGTGTGTTATTTTTAGTTTGAATCACTAATGAAATCTTAGAGTAAGGCAGGATAAAATAGCAGATTCCTATATCACCTGATATGAACAAAGAGATACAAGGCATGGATCAGTGGGAAGAAGAGATTTTGGAGACTAGAAAAGACTGGGAACAAAACAGACCATATCTTAACTCAATCTCTTTATATCTGCTTTAGGATCACAGGTAAATTACATAATCATATTAAACCACAGTTTCCTAGTTTTACAAACCAGTGTTAGAATAATCTTTGTGTGTACTTTTTTAATGAAAACTTTATGAGGAAAGAAATGAGTAATGGTTAAAGATATCTGTCAACTCATCATAGGTGTTTGATTTACAAATAAGGAAGTAGTTGATACAAAGCCACAATTCTACCTTTATGTGCTGAACTATGAGCCTTACGGTTGATAATGCTTAACTAGCTTAAGGGAAAAAAATAACACTTGGAAAAAGCACAGGTTACATGAAGCTGAAAAGAATATTCTAAGTACAAGAGGGGCATTCCAAAGGGATAGAGTAGAAAGTTGCACACGTGGCCCCAGCTGGCTGGATTTCTGAATGTACATCAAGGATAAAGGGTGGTATAGTGGCTGGAGTTGTGGGTCTCCTAAAGATATGACAAATGTTGAACCCCCACAATCTTTGAATGCGCTCTTATTTCAGAGAAACAAACAGACCTGAAAACAATTATGTTGTTAGTCAGGCTCAGAGAGACAAAGGGTGCATGTTTTCTCTCATATTTGGAATTTAGATCCTATTATAAACATATATACAAATGCATACAGGGCCATATGTATATTGAATATAGTTTATGCAGCGGAGGATTCCAACATAGTGACTCCTTTGAACAAATGAACTTTCAGTCTAACAAACTAAATATTGGGAAGCTTTAGAAAGCATGTCTTTTCAGAGCAGAAAAGGGGCTGAGAAAATGGGTCATACAAATGGCGAGAGGAAGGGTGGGTAGATACAGTCAGAATATTTAATATACATAGGTGAAACCAGAGCCAGCTAATTTGAGGGGATGGGGTGGGGTTGGGACCGATGGGAGGAATAATGGAAAGGGTACCATTAATCAAGGTGAATGATCCTCATAAATTGACAGGTTAAATTGAAATCCCATTTACAGCTATTTAAGAAAATTACAAAACACTAAAATAAGAACAGGAAAAGAAATGGAACTAAGGTAAAGATTGGAAGACGAAGAGATTCTTCTAAGTTCTCTGGGACCTGCACCTGTCTTTGTAAGAAGCATACCGGGGAGAGACACAGAAGAGAGGAGGCAGTGTGATTACAGAGGCAAAGATTAGAGCCATGAAGCTACAGTTACAAAATGCCAACTGTCTACAAGTTCTTAAAACCATGATCTGGAAGGCTGCCATCTCTGTGGTGTGTTTCACAGCCTGGGCAGTGGGCAAAAGGGAGCTTCCATGCTTCTGAGTGTTCTGCTTGCTTACATCCAACAGCCAGTCTATGTCTTCATACATTAATACATGAGTACTGCAGAAGTATAGAATGCTTACCCTCCAGTTTCTGAAAGTCAGGGACCAGGGAACAAATGAACTAATAGATCAATGGCAACACATCAAAAGCTGAGATAGAGCGGGCTATACCATGCAGGTGGTTTGCACAGAGATACTCCTAATGGCTAGAGGAACCACCAGGAAAGACTTCAGAGAGATGTCGTGGCCTCAGTGGACACCTAAGCTTGTCAGTTTAAGAAAGTCTTTCTGACCAAGAACCAAGGATATGAATTTTTCCCACCCTTGATGTGGACATTCTATTTCTGCCTGTTTATTGTTGTCTCCAGCCCCCCTTTGCTGTGACCTAGCATGTCTATTTAAGGAACACTGTGTCTGTTTGCTGGATTGAGATAAATATTAGACAAAGAAGTTTGACTGACTAACACATGAGAGCCAGGTGTTCTGGAAAGATAAACTCTGAGTGGGCATGGGCAGAATGATGGGGACAGAGAGCTCACAGCTTCTGCTGTCCAGGTGGGACCTCATCCAGCTCTCCTGTTGTCACATCTGCCGGGGACTTTATAGTTTCCATCTCCAAAGGCCTAGCCACCCCTCACTATAACCTCAAATGTCCTTGAATTTGCCACCCTCATTCCCATTCTGAACAGAGAGCCACTGAGACAGAGAAAGAAGCGCATCACCTCCAGACTGTGATAGCACACTGCTCTGTTCTCTACCAATGAGTTCTGATTTAGGCCTTGACACAGTCCTCTGGGAAAGTATTATGGTTCTATTTTGTTTGTTTGTTTGTTTTTAAGAGGAAATATTCTTCATAGGTTAAGTGTCTTTCCTGGAGCTGGAAGGAATGGAAGGCTTCTGAAGGCTTGCGTTTCCTTCTCCATCTCTAAGGCTGTCTACCTTATGATGTGTATCCTACCCACCCTGACCTGGTTTCAGTTCTTCTGATCATTCTTATGACAGTGCTTCTCAACCAGAGGTGATTTTTGTCCCTAGCCACAAAATGTGACAGTATCTGGACACACTGATGATTGGGGTGAAGACAGATAAGAAATCTGCTGAGCATTTAGCAAAGCCCTGGAGAGCTCCCCACAATGTCCAGCAAAGAATTACCTGGCTCAGATTCAGCGGTGCTGAGGATGAAAACTGCACTAGGGCACATTATTCCTTCTGGCTTTAGACTTGTCCCATCCTTCCCCTTCCTACTGCATCCCTCCGGAGCCCCAGGGGAGGGAGCACTTCCTCTAAGAGACTGTATCTAATTTCTCCAGGCTTCACGCATCCTCCACCTCTGTGCTCTCACACACACCTGCCTAGCATTGAACTTGCTTTTATGTCTGCACTGCTCTGTGCATGAATTTAAGGTTCCCCCTGGGCAAGAAACCATGTTCCATTCATCTTCATGTCCCTAGAAGCTGCTGCAGTGCCTGGCAGGTGGGTGAAGTATATTCCTAGGATGAATGAAGAGGCGATTTGGGATATATATATATATCCCACATACCACATAGAAGGAAGAAGGAGATATGGGGAGAGTTGAGAAGCTGTTTGGTGCTGTACTCAGTGACTGACGTTCGGAGAGAATAGCTGGCCCTTCTGTCTCAGGGATGCAGGCTCGTTCCTGCTGGTTTTAGCTCCAGTTTTCTGAATCTAAGAAGAGTACAAAGAGAGCCTCAGAGAAAAGAGAAATATGTCCTTTACTTCTTCACCTCCCACTTCCTCCCCTTGTTGTGACTGCTCAAAGAATGACAAAAACATCCCAAGTTGAACTGAACAAAAATAAGGCTGGCTGGTAGAGTCTGAACAGCTATCAGATCCAGCGTGGGAAGTGTGAAGCACCAGTGTTGTGGCAAAGATACTGATTCTGGAAAACCTGCCTGGCCCTTTCCTGGCTTCTGTCAGAGACACTCACGTTGTGGTAGCACTTGTGCAAGCTGACAAAAGAGTTGTCCAGAGTAGGAGATGTTTGAGCGCTTGACATGCTATTGCATTTTAAGGAGAGCATTGGTGACAGCCGGCGAAGCCCTTAGCTCCCCGTGGCAACGGGAGGCCTGGCAGTCAACGGGTCACTGAGGATCTCTCTTCATTGCTTTTTTCCTGCCCAGCCTCAGAATTTAGAATAGCACAGGAAGAGAAGACCGAAAAAAAGAGCAGAAGAAGCTCTAAGGATGAGGAAACGAAAAGTGAATAAACAAACACCCAAGGACCACCACAGACATATAAGAATCAGCCACTGTGATTCTTATTGGATTTTAATGGACTCTTTAGACACTATGTTTATATATCTTAAATTCCACTTGTGTGTTTATACACAATCGATAAACTCAACATAAAGTTATTAAAATTCTTTATAGACTGAGAGTGGTGTCATATGCTCTTAACTCCGGCTACACAAGAGGCAGAGACAGCAGGATTAATTTTCAAGGTAAGATTTGGCAAAAGTTACCAAGAATGTATCTGATGAATCAACAATAACAATAACAAAAATCCAGGTAGTCTGATGGCCCAATCTGGTGGTCCTGACCCATCCTTGTGGTCCATCTAACTCTAGGGGTGAAAATAGTAAGATCCTAAGTTCAACACCAGCATGAGCAAAATTAATACAAGACACTGTCTGAACAATAAAGCACAATAAAGCACAAAAGGACTGGAGACATGGCTCACGTGGCTAGCAAACACAATGTCCTAACTTCAGCACTGCCAAAAATAAAATAAAATAATGGAATAAACAAATATATCAAAACAACCCTTCACCCACCAAACTCTCAGTTCCTTCTCAGAGCACCCCCTGGGAACGATGAGAAAGAATGGTCATCTTTACTTCCACACTCATACTGATTTCAAGTGCCCTTGCTTTCTAGCATACGTCAGCCTTTATAAGAGAGGAACTGTCAAGGCTAGGGAAATGGTGTGACTGACCAGAAACATTCTCTCGTGGAGTAGATCATGTGTACGTGGAACTGGCACTGTCCAGCAGCGATCTTATGTGAAAACTTTTGATTTCCTCTCATAGGAGGGAACACTGAAAAGTGTTGCAAACAGTCCCCTACTCTCAGCCCTCACGCCATCCATCCTGACCTATGTATGTATGTTAGTCTTGAACTGATGGCTTTTTTGAAGGTAAAACCTGTTCCCTTGTGCTCCTGTAGATTCCACAGAGAGCTCAGACTAGAAGCAGCAGACATACAGACATGACTGTGGGAGTCAAAGAAGAAGGGGTGGGTGTAAAGTTTTAATAAAAGCTCTAAATTTGAATGAAGCTAAAATTTCCCCCCTTTTTCTGCTTAGGATATGTACTTGGTAAAGAATTCCCTCTTGATCCCAAGGTTATAAAAAAAAGATGTCCTATTTTATCTAAATGTTTTGAAGTTTTGCTTTTTTATGAATGCTTTTAATCCACTGGGATTTTTTTTTTGCAGATGGGAGTGATTTTAGAATTTATTTTTATCTTTATATAATTAACAAACTGTTCCAGCTAACTTATATTAAATAGTTTGTCTTTTGCTTAGAAGTGCAATTACTAGAAAACTAATGAAACGTTAGCTTTAGGGACCCTTATTTGCAAAAGATGTCTTAGATCCCTAGAAGTAGGTTTAGCACAGTTCTTATATAATCATATATTTCTGTTATGTTTTAAAAAATAGCTTTTCATTCTTCTTCTTTATGTGAGTACCTGGAGGCATCTGGTGTCCATTGATGTGTGTGTGTGTGTGTGTGTGTGTGTGTGTGAATGTGCAGTAGGGGAGGGGTTGTTCCTGAGCACATGCATGTGTGGTAGGGAAAATAATGCCATCCTCATGATGTCCACATCCTATTTCCTAGAATGTGTAAGGATGTTGTTACGTGGCAAAAGGAAAATAATGGAGAAGAAGGAATTAGGGTTGCTCATCAGTAAATTTACAATAGGGAGATATTCCAGAATTATCCAACAGACCTAATGGAAACAAAAAGATCCTTGAAAATAGAAGAGGGAGACATAGGGAAGAAGAGACAGGGAGTTGTGATGGTGGCAGAATAATCCCAGAGAGAGGCAATGCTTTGATCATCGTTAAACAATGTGGCTCACTACTAGACATGAAAAAAGGCAAAAGAACCAAGTTACACGTAGAGGATACCTGAAACAAACATGTCCTACTAATCCACATTTACTTTTGATCCAGTGAGATGTGAGTTAGGATTCTAGTTCAGAGATGAGAAGATAGTAAGGTTGTATTGCTTGAGGCACTGAGTGATTTGTAAGAGCAACAAAGTGAATACATGGTGTCTAGTTGTTTGTCATACAAGCTTGAGCTTATTTCTGTGCTTTCCATTATATTACATTGCCTCTTTTTTAAAAACTTGTTCTTGTGTGAAGACCAGACTTTCTCAAGCACTCCAACTTAGAATGAGTCTTGACATCAGATAGAGCAATTCTCTCACTTCAAAAACTCTTGTCTTCTACAAGGAATTTGTATTTGGCTTGCCATACAAACAGCATGAAATAAAACAACCATACAGACTCGGTGCAAATGTGATTGAAATTGTCTTACACTTACTATATGGATAATTCTGATGGGAAATTGACTTTCAAGGTATTACTTCTTTCCGTTCATGAACATGGTATATATTTGTTTATTTAATTTAAGCAGCCTCTACTTTGATTCCTTGTTCTCATTTGGTACTGGTATATAAATTTCTTCATTAAGGTATTAAAATCTTATTACATCAATTCCTGCATACTTAATGTTTATAGATATTATAATGAAGTGCTTTCTATTATTTTCCTTCTTTTCATTAATAGAGTAAGGAAGAATGCTTATCTTTTTCTCTTGTGGGTGTTGTTACTAGAAAGCTTTCTGAATTAGGTAAAATGCTCTAATACTTTGTTAGTAGATGATGGAGATATTCTTATAATTATATTGATTGCAAATTGAAACATAATTCTCTGTTGCCTTGTGATTTTCCTATCTTATTTGTCTATCTTGACCAGAACCTCGCTGAATATAAACAATGTTAGTTGTATATTTATCTTGTGCTTCTATTCTACGGTATTCTTCTAAAATTTGGTCACAATAAGTAAAAGAATTAGTGTGGTTGGTCACATGTAACCTTTATTACACAAATATTTTCATTGTTTAGTAAGCATAGCAGTTTTATCCTGAGATTATTTTTGTCAGATAATGAAGATGTTAAGAAGAGAAACAATGCGATAGTTGGAATCAATGCAATATGGTACCAAAGGAGAAATGCAGGAAAGAATGGGACAATTTATAAGCAAAAATGAAAGGAAAAAATTCACAAAGACAGGGTCCTGACAGTTTAGAAAAGTCAACTGCTCTCCGACTCTAAGAAAGAAATATGATTTTAAGAGGTTGAGGAGACCAGAGCCCTGTGACATTTCATGGTTGAGTGCGATGCCCTCTATAAGCTTTGAGGCTGACAAGCGTCCTGTCTATTTAAGCCTGGTGGCCTCAAGGTAGCTGCAATTAGCTGAAGGACAAGATGGAAGAAAAGAAGTAAAAACATAGAAAAAGAACTTCAATGCTGAAGAACTCTGAGTGTAGTTAAGAGCACATGGATCTAACTAGGAGCAAATACATTGCAAGCATACTAATTATTTGAAGGAGTTTGCTGCCAAAGAATTCTTGAGCCTTATCTAAAAAAAGCTTATGAGTCTTCATTGAGGCTTAAAACAACTCTCAGGCAGGAAGTGGGCACGATGAGCCGTGCTGCTCTGTAGAAGGGCATGCGCTAACACCCACGTTAGACATGGTCAAGACGGATGCGAAACTGGAGAAAATATCCCTGAGCAGGCTAGACTATTGAAGAACAAGGATAAATTCCTCCTGCATAGAGCAGAATCTGGGTTGGAATAAGGAGTCCTTCCCTGCTTTCATGGTAGAAACCCTTCTCGAAGTACCCTCAAGATATCTTAAGTGCTTCCTTCCAATTTTACTTTTCCTTAGTAGCAGGGTCCACATGGCTATTCTGTCCCTCCCCTATGATTGGACGAGTGAGAGTGGAGGGAAATCACTTGATTTTAAGTTCATTGGTAACTGCAACCTGCGAAGCCATATTCAGATATGAATGGAATAGCTACCCAGAAATCCTGAACTTGGAGCTACTTTCAATGCACAATTGTTCTCTGGGCTGCTAGGTGAGAGTGAAAGAATAAAATGTGCATTTGGTGAAAAGCAGTAGGGATAGTTGTAGTGGCTTTGATAGGTATTTATTCAGTCCACTTTCAATGCTGGCCATATTGGAAGATTGTATCGCTCCCCAATCCTATGACTGAATTCTCACCAACGGGATGAACGTAAAAATAATATATGTGTCTTTCAGACTTGCTGTCAATTCTCCTGCCTAACCCTCCATGTCCTCCTTCTCTCTTTCCCTTTAAAGGCTTCATGTTGACATAGTAGGAGGCTTGTGAAATAACTATAACACACAGAACACAAGATGGCACCCTGTTAGCCCATGTGTTCTACCAGTGACTATGGTTGAGAGTGAGCAATAGAGTTTTTCCATATTAAAATGAGTTTTTGCTTTTCATTACGTACTGCAGAATAACTTAGTGTAGCCTAATTAATACAATAAATCAACTTTTCTCCATTGGATCATACTTACTATCTTGCCATGCATTCATTAATATTGCCCTACTTTGAAATTATCTTCTTCTTGACCTTTGAGAGTACAGTGACCTATTTCTCTGCTCCCTATTGAAAACACAACTTTGTGATAATTTTCACACAAAATCTCTTCTTCATTGTTCTTCCATTAATTCCCAAACCAATATTAATTTTTCTGTATATATTTTGAACTCCAGGCAGCATGCATAATGGTTAACTGTATCTTTTTCTTTAGTTTTCTTGCTATCATATTGCTGTTTTTCTCTTGGCCTTTGTTTTAAGCTTGAATTGTTCATCTTATCTTGAAAGATAGGAACAACTTAGAGTTGCTCTTGGCTGTGTAGGTTTTGGCCATGATGATTGAAGTAAATTGCATAAGTGAGGCCAAAGTATACCGTATTTGTACTAATGGAACACAAATGTGTACATGTGTCCAAAAACTTTAACCTGAACACAAAACCCTTATAGTCAACTATATACTTGATATCTCATTGTGAAGGTCCACTTTCTATTTCAAACTTAACCATGAAGAGAACAGAAGCTCCTTTAATCTGGTCTCTTCTTCTCTAAGCTTTTCAACTCTATACATGTAATCATTGCCCACATTGATAAATCTGGGATTTCTCTTTTCCTCCCTTCTGATTTATCATTTTACTACCATTTCCTTACATCCTTTAGTCAGCCATTAGTATGTTCTTATCACTATTGCAATTTACCAACCACTAGCTATTTCTTAGCTTAATATCTAATCTTGCTGCCTTCTTTTTGTCTCCTCAAAGTAGCCAGTGATCTTCTGGAACAATATATCAGAGAATGTCACCCTTCTACTAACGGTCTTTAGGAGTCTTAGATTGCTGCTTAAATAAAATCTAGATTCCTTTAACCCACAGGGCTTCAAATAATCTGACCCCACCCATCAGATTCTCCAATTACATCTTTCCTCTTGACATCCCCCAACAGTAAATTGTACTCCTAACATTCTGCATATTGTCTCAATGATCTTATGTTGATTTCCAACTCAAGGTTTCCATATTTTTAATTTCTTTATGGTTGGAATGATTCTCTTACCATTCTTATCATGTCTAACTCCTCGCAATCCTGCTTCGGTTCATATGTCCTCACCTCTTTAAAGCAAATAGATAATCCTTCTCTCATTTTCATTTTTACTAACAATTTATTTTTCTCTTACTAGCACACACTTTGGCCATATTTATTATGGTTTCTTTATGTGTGACAGATTGACTCTAAGGAGGTTTGATTATTTTGTAATAAAGAATACGCTTCTAGCATTTAGCTTAACTCATACTCTTATCTTTCATTTAAAAAAATAAGTAAAGGAACTTCTGATGTTTAGCCTTTATTCTGAGAAATACCAGGCAGGAGCTGAATATAATGAATGTGGCTGGAATTGAAGAGAGGTGCTCGCTTTGTGCGGAGAAACTTGATAGAACCATTGGATCAAATAATTACTTAATTATGGGATGTTCGAGTTTGAATGCCACCTGATTATGGCTCCATTTCAATTCTCAGCCAGGAGTGCTGGTATAACCAGCACTTTAAAATGCCATGGCAACCTTGCCTGCTGGAACAAGATCATCCACAGTGAAATTGTTGCTTCTTTCTAGTTGCTTGGGTAGCATTTACCATAAATTATAACCAAACCTTTGCTCTACATGAATTCTGTTTTCAGAGGTAGCTCCATATTTCAATCTTTCATTCCTCACCTGATAGTGTGTTCGTCACTCTTCAGAGATGCCCCACAAAACCCTCTGTGGTGGCGGCCTTATTCTGGCTTTGGTCTTCCCTTCCACCTACTGGCTTTCCCATTGCCAACTCTCTTGTTCAGGTTCCTGCTTTTTTTCTCTCCAGGCTCAAGTAAACACATGGTTCCATTCTCTCAGCCTCAGCTGTCTCTTGTTGACCCTGGGTGTAATTACCAGTATGGTCACTGAGCTATTCTATGTTATAATACTGACATCTCTTATTCTTGGATGCTGATTCCCGGCCAACTCCTCCTGAGCAGACAGCCTGGAGTTTAGGCCCACACATAGTCTGACTTTCCAACCGGGAGATTTTAGAGGCTCATATTAAGGAGGGGGATTAAAGACACAGTCGCTTCACAGAGGAGTGCTGTGTACTCTTTTCCCAGGATCTAAATTCCTTCCAGTAAATTCATCCATGGTAAATATTAATTCTGTGTTGCTCATAGTACTTTCAGGGATGTCAGCTGAGCCTGGACATGTCTAGATACTTCCTGAGAAACTAGTTTCTTCCTAGACTTCTCATACAGCCAACTTACTTGGCCAAAGTCCTGGGACATCCAATCTGATTTAGTATTTACTACTCCTTTGATTAGATGAAGATATCCTAGGGATGAATTTTTGTATTTAATTAATAAAAGGTCCCACCTAAAAGGGAACAATGCTTCCCTTATTACTGAAAATAAACTCTGTATGAATTTGCTAGGACTGTCATTAAGTACCATAGAAGAGATGACTGTAAAAAAAGAAAAATATATTTTCTCACTGTTTTGAAAGTAGAATCAAAGATGGAGGTTTGTGCAGGACACGAGCCCTCTGAGAAACGTGAAGGGAAGGTTTGCTCAAGGCTGCTCTCCGTGGCTCGTGAATGATCATTGTTTCCCTTTGCATTCACATTGGCTTCCCTCTGACATTCTCAGTCATGTTTTATTAGGGTCTATATGTTAGTGGCCTCATTCTAAATAAATTACCTTTGTAAAGATTCTGTCTCCAAACAGGGACAATCGGAGGTAACCAAGGGTACAATTGGGACTTCAATACAGGAATTTGAGAAAGGACACAGTTGAGCTCATTACAAACCTTTGGGGTGTGTGTGTGTGTGTGTGTGTGTGTGTGTGTGTGTGTGTGTGTGTGTGTGTGCATGCACGCGCACGCACACACATGCTCGCGAGCACACACACACACGTGGGTACGCAGGGGCTTGCACTCAGGGCCTGGGTGCTATTTCTGAGCTCAAGGTTAGTGCTCCACCACTTACAGAGGTTTTGGTCGTTAATCAGAAATAAGAGTCTCATGGATTTTTTTTTTCTGCATGGGCTGGCATCCAACTGCAAACCTTAGATCTCAGCCTCCTAAATAGCTAGGTGAGGTACTAGATCTTTGGCTTTTGGAAACGATTTCAAAACTATTCCATCTCATCCTTACATGATAGCCTATAGTTAACCAGCCAGTGCTAAGAACACTTTAGATTATTCCTGTCTAAGAATGCCAACACGGGCCTTTCCTTTGACCTGGAGTGTTTCTGCATCTCAGTTGACATGCAGCTTTCTCCATCTCCATTCATTTTGGCTTCCGATTAAATATTACTAACCTTAATCAAATATTTACTATATGATCTGTCCTCTGTGTGTGTGTATGTGTGTGTATGTGTGTGTGTGTGTGTGTGTGTGCGTGCACGCGCGAGTGTGAGATCTTATTAAGTTTCACAGTAATCAGAGTAGGTAGTCATTATTTTTTACACGATTTTTCCAAGAAGGAAATGTGTTTGTTGTTCTGTTTACCATTATATATTTATGACACATAATAGAAACATAAATATTTGTTGAATTAATAAGTTAAGGACAACAAATACAAAGCTGAAGCAAATAGGAAAGAGTAAAATTAGCCAGTAGGGCTTGATTTTCCAGATCTAAAATTGAAAATTTAATTGCTGAAATGAGAACAAAAGATTTAAATGTCTTGTAGATTTTAAGGACATCTCAGCATGTATACACAGACTCCTTTGTTTAGGACAACCCAATTATTAAATCAGTGGTCACTGAGGGAATGCACACTTTAGAATCAACAGGGAAACTTTTGAAAGCTGTACCTGATTTATTGAATTAGAATTCTTTGTGGATGATTAAGCCCGGAGTTCAAGCTCTACCCCATAACAACAACAACAAAAAGAAAAAAGAATCTCAAATCTCACAAGAATTCAGGAGTGATTCCTTTTTAACTCAGAGATTCTTAAGGAAGCTGCCAGGCACTGGTGATGGCTTCAGCCATAGTACTAAGTAATGACAGCTAACCTCTAATTTGGTTCAGCTGAGTAATTTGAGAAAGACTATTAGGTATATTTCATTATTCTGAATCATTTTTATATTCCATCAGATGAAAAGTCACACAAGTGAATTCATATGGAGGAACTCCTTCATAAAGGTTAAAATGATAATTTGTCCTGCAGATGATTTGACAGGACTTTTACCCTCAAATACACTCTTTTTCGGGAATCCTACAGGAAAATCTGATCTTTCGACCTTGGTTTTATCAGAGCTATGTAGATGTGAAGAGGATTAGCATGCAGCTCACATTTCTTACATTTTCTGTGTTCACTGGGCATGGTTTCAATGGATATCATTTGCATAACTGAATTTCCTCTTCTTCTCAGTTGTGTTGGGAGCTTCTTATTGTGAGTTATTCCATAGGTGAATTATCTTAATGGATTCAGTGTGTATGAAAAATTAACAGATGTCTGTGGAAGTCTAAATCTATTTTGCTTTGTTTAAAGATGTGATTTAAGCTCATTTGTCTCCAGATCGCTTCTCAGTGATTCAAATAAATAGTCAACCCCTGAGCTAGTTCCTAAGGGAAGGACTCTACCCAGAGAAAAAGTGTGTATGCCAAATTGTATTTTAATTTTTTTCAAAGAAGTGGATGATTTTCATTGTTTGAACTACTTACCATTTCTAAAGGAAGGCTAGCGTCTCTGCTGAGCTTTTCTGTATTTTCTGGAAAATTGTGGAAATGAACTTGCCAGCGGGAGCAGTGTTCTATATTAGGAAATGTGCTCGCTGGCAGATGTTCAAGGGAGTGCTACCTGAGTGGAGAGCGCCCATTTAGGACTATTCAAATTTAAATCTGCAATTTTAGCTCCACACTCAAGAAAAGCAATAAACCCATTTGTTGCGTTTATGCTTGCTTAAAGTCAGAGGAAATGTGATATCCCTGTTATCTACTCTAACATTATGAACATACCCATTTGCAAATGGATCAATGTTTATATGTATCTGTGTAGTAGCACAAGTATAACCTTCAACTAAGTAACTTAATGTAGAAAGCAGTAAATACTTTTCTCACATCCATTGCAGAATATTTTACTAGAAGTATAATTCAGCTGTAGGGTTAGACAACATAGACGATTGTCTGTATACCACACATGTTCATGTGCTCTATAGGGAATAAGGTATATGGAGTGCTATTTGAGATTATTGGAACAAATCACCCACTTTTCTTTGAAAATATCTTTCTGTTAGTTATTCAATAAAAACTTTGGAAGCATGTAGTTCAATTTGGCTAATTTTTAAAAAATCTAATCAAATTCCAAAATTACTTTTTTTAATGCAATTTGGCTACAACTTGAAATTGTAAACCTTGAACTTCTTGATAACTGACAAAAAGGCAATTGTGAAATCCTATTTAATCAATTAAGGTATGAAATTGCCATTTACCTCCCTCGTTCAACTAAACTGCAGTATTTTCTCTTCTGTTTTGAGTTTATTAGCAATTTAGTTACTATAGTTAATATAATGGACTAGGGAATTTAATAAGTAATTAAATTATATCTAATGTTTACTTTATATTTAAAAACCATGAATATTTTTAAATTGAAAGGAACTGTAGATGTTTAGTTTGACTCCTTCCTTTGATAGACTAAGAAAAAAAATGAGTTATATTAGGTCAACTACGAATTAATGGAAGAACCAGAACAGGTCTTAGAGTACTCAGATTCATTGGAATAATTAAAATTCCAGCAACAAAAAGATCTATCAATAATTTTCCTGACAGTGCTTTATTGAACCAGTTTTCTTTTTTGCATATAGTCAAATCTTATTGAAAAATTACAAATAAATAACTGTTATTTCTTGTAAAGTCACATGCAATTATCTTAGTACATTAAACTAAGTAGAATTTCTGAATGACTAAGGATTCGTGAGGCAAAGCAATTATGAAATTGCATGATTTTCTGTTGTTTCTCTCCGTGGGCTTCTTTCTAGAGTCTTCTGAAAGCTAGTTCATCATTACTTTCTATTTTTTCTTGAGTCACTTTGGGTAGTTTATTATTTTTCTTAGATTTGTCTATTTTATCTAGGCTATATAATATGTTAAATAACTTTTATTTCTATACAATTGCTAGTAATGTTCCTGTTTTCCATTACTATGCTTCTGTAATTTGAGTCTTTTCACCTTTTTTGTTTACTCAGTCTAACTAAAGTTTTGTTAAATTTGATGTTTTCATTGGACTATTTTTTTCTTATTTTCTAAGATAGAATGTTAGATTCTTGCTTTGAAATCTTCTTTAAAAATCTAAGTCTTTTCAGATATAACTTTTTCTACAAGCACAATAAATTTAAATTTTGGTGTGTGTGTGTGTGTGTGTGCGTGTGCTGGTCCTGGTCTGGGCATTATCTCTAAGCTTTTTATGCTCAAGGCTAGCCCTCTAAAACTTGAGTTACAGCTGTACTCTCAGCTTTTATTGTAGTTAATTAGAGATAAGAGTCTTACTGACTTTCTAGCCTAGGTTGGATTTGGAATAGCAATCCTCACAGATCTCAGTCTTCTGAGTAGCTAGATTACAGGTGTAAGCCACCAGCGCCTGACTAGGTTAGCAGATAATTTCTACTCCTACTTGATTTTTAGTATTCTTCATGTCTTTCATTAACTTTTTATACTTGCCTAGTTGTCCAATTTATTATAATTTACTATAATTAGTGACTCATCTATGTTTCACCTAAATTCTGTTGTTTTTTGTTCTATGTGTTTTGTGGGGGTTTTCTTTTTCTTAGATGCATACATATTTATAATTAATATGAGTAAAATAAATGCTGCTCAAGAACCAAATTTTTGGTCAAACCTTGCTGGAGGTTTAGTCCTCATGCTATTCTTGGGCTTCCTGTCTCATTTACTTTGTGATACCGTGGTGACCTCTCCATATAGAGAGGCATAGTAAAACGGACCTAGTACATGAGTGTTTGACCTTCTTTGTCTTAAATTTGTTGCCCAGTATAGATTGCAAAAAAAAATTATGACAAAGCAAAAGGTGCTTGTGCTGAAATTGAATTCCTTTTCTCCTATCAAGTCACATACTTAGCTAGCGAAGGAAGTGAGAGTGGTATTTTATTGGGTATGCAGCCTTGTGAGATGCTGAAGAAAAGGTCTTCAATTATTCTTCAGCCTTGCCACTGAGCCCAGCAATTCACAGCCTACACCTTGTCCTTCATAGACAAATGGAAGTAACAGAAATTAACTCCTGCCTTTCTAGAGACATATTGAAAGTCTGGTGACTTTGGATCAAGAGGCTTTCAAATTAATAAATACTTCTTACTGGTCACCTGCTATTATACTTCGCTAAACAAACAGCTCCAATTTTTTTTAGGACCAATTCTTGAGCCGAGCATACTGTCCTTTTGCATTGATGAATAAGTCATAAACACAATTTTCTTAAGTTGTTTAATTGTCATTTCTTTACAAATCAAGTTTCTAAAAAAGAAGATGTAGTATTCCAAGTATAATTCCCTCTACTAATTTTGAAACTGTACTGAACCTTTTCTTGGATTAAAGGATTAAGGAAATGCTTTTCTTAATAATAGAACATAACTGGAGTTGGGGAGTTTAAATTTTTTTTTCTCATTTTAATGGTGGATGAACACAGGTGAGGCAGGGCATATCCAGCTAACTTTAGCTCCAAGTCACTAGTTTTCTGTAAAACAGGGTTAAACACAGGGTAGTCTTATGTCTGAAACATCTTGACTATGTTTCTTCCTTTTTATAGCAAGTATTTGTCATATTTGAGTGACTGGTCATGTTTTATTTCATCCATATAACTCTAGATATAAAGCAAAGAAATTTTAAGGAGTAAATAATCTATTTTGAGTTAAGATTCAGAAATAAGACAAAATTGTGAAGAAAAGAAGCAGTGAATGTAATAAAGGAGGACATGCTGCTGATTATATTATTCTTATTTTTTCTCCCATAGAAGATAATTAGATGGTGAATTCCTCTAGTTCAAGATTGACAGGCTACATACTCTGTACTCTCAAATCCCAACAATGCTCTGTTAGTAAAAGTAATGCACAAAAGTTAGTAAATGCAAATTCAGGTAACTTGAGTAATTGAAGCAATATGTAATCTATAATCACTATAATCTCTCATCTATAATCTCTCATTCTTTGTCCTCCCTCCTTCCCTCTCTCCCTCCCTTTCCCTCACCATCTACTCTTTAGTAGTCCTGAGGTTTTGAATTCAGGGTCTCATTCTTAGCAGACATGACCCCATCTGCCTGGTTTTTTTTTTTTGCACTCGTTATTTTTTATATAAAGTCCCTTCTCCTGCCTGAACACATGCTTGTTCTATGATCTGTCAGTTTTAGAATCCCTATATCACATAACTGGTGCATGCACACACACCCAACAATTTTCTGCTGAGATGATATCTTGTAACCTTTTCTGCATGGGTGGGCCTTGACTCCCAGGTAGTTAGGATTATGGGCATGAGCCACTAATGCCTGATGCATATTTGAATTTTTATATAAGCTATTGCTTGAGATGATATTGTCACTTGTCAACAGGGTTTAAACTTACCAATTCACTTAAATTAACCACAAACATTTATTAATCACGTCTAATGGTCTGGCCCAAGGTCTGTTGGAGGTGGTGTCTGGTGAGGACTTGTTTCTTTTCTTTTCTTTTCTTTCTTTTTTTTTTCTTTCTTTCTTTCTTTCTTTCTTTCTTTCTTTCTTTCTTTCTTTCTTTCCTTCCTTCCTTCCTTCCTTCCTTCCTTCCTTCCTTCCTTCCTTCCTTCCTTCCTTCCTTCCTTCCTTCCTTCCTTCCTTCTTTCTTTCTTTCTTTCTTTCTTTCTTTCTTTCTTTCTTTCTTTCTTTCTTTCTTTCTTTGTCAGTTGTGGGTCCTGAACTCTGGGTCTGGGCGCTGACCCTCAGCTCTTCAGCTCGAGGCTAACGCTCTACCACTTAAGCCACAGCGTCACTTCTGGCTTTTTCTGCTTATGTGGTGCTGAGGAATGGAACCCAGGACCTCATGCATGCGAGGCAAGCACTCTACCACTGAGCCACCTTCCCAGCCCCAGGACTTGTTTCTTGATTCAAGTGACCATTTTCTTTTTGTACTACAGCCTGGAAAAGGACCGAGAAAGAGGTGGCAAGCTCTCATGCCTGTTTTTATAAGAGCACCAATTCTATTTATGAGGGGCTCCATCTTTATGACCTTTTCAACCTTTCCCCCATACCTCCAATGCTATCACATTTAGCAAGCAGATTTCAGCAAAGGTGTTTGAAGGGATTCTGACATTCAATTAACCTCACTGGAGATCATAAAGAAGTGCCACAGCTGCCTTATGTTCTACTAGAGCTGTGTTATTCCTAGACTTGCTAAGTGCCTGGGTTCAAAAAAAGTAATGTAAGGATTCATCTATTTTGATTGGCAACAGAAATCCTCTCTATGCAAGGAGATGTGTCCTTTTCCCCCCCTCAATAGTTCTTCCAGACCTGTATCACGGAATGATGTCTGAGTGCTCTGAAGAAAGGGACACCAGAGAGCCAGAAGAGCCAGTCATCCAATTCTCATGTAAGTAGAAGTTCTGGCTTCCCAATATGGAGGCCACAGAGCAGACTATATAATAAAGTCATGGGAAAATTTCTTCGTTAACATATGGAAATAATTCTCAGTTTGGACTGGTGTCTTTCTTCTCTCTCTTTTTTTTCCTTGCTAGTCCTGGGGCTTGAACTCAGGGCCTGGGCACTGACCCTGAGCTTCTTTCGCTCAATGCTAGCACTCTACCATTTGAGCCACAGCACAAATTCCAGCTTTTTCTGTTTATGTGGTACTGAGGAATGGAACCCAGGGCTTCATGCATGCTAGGCAACCACTAGGCAACCACTCCCACTAAGCCACATTCCCAGCCCTGGACTGGTGTCTTTAAATGATAATACATACTAGAGAACAGTAAATGGATTTCCAAACAAAAGTATGTCTATCTAGGCTTATGATACAAAAAAAAGAAGCAAGAGCAAAAGATAAGAGTAGAAACCAGAAATTAGCTGGGTTTCCATGTTTGTGATGAGTAGCTTTATTTCCCAAATACAAATGTCTGTATTTGTATTGACAGACATCTGAGCTGCTGAGATCTTGGGGATGATAAAGAAAGAAATTGCAGGGATAATGGTGGTAGAAAGCAACTCATATTTGAAAGGGCTAAAATGATGAGCACTTGAATTTACTCTGAGAACCTTATGGGATTTTTGAAGGGACACTGGAGGTCTTGGAACGTGGCTGGGCACAGTCAGAGAATTGAGTATGGGTTTGGGAATGTAACCTTCACTTTTTGTTAGCATGATGAGGCTGGGAGAAAGCTTTTAGAACTTTGGGGGAAAATTGTTTTGAATCAGGAGAACTAAGAACTTGAAAAGATACTCTGTTTATATTTAGAGATCATTTACACTAGTGCCTTAACACCTTAACACTAATGCCTTAACGCTAACACCTTAACACTAGTGCCTTAACACCTTAACACTAATGGGATCTGTTTCCTTACATTTCCCAAGTCTCCAGAATGGGAGAGATTAGATTAGTTAATGTCAATCTTTAGAAAATGTTCCTCCAGTCAGACATTCAAAGTCATAAATGCTGTCACATTTGAATGATGTTCCATTGTGAACCAGACCCCTTCATGGTGAGAAATGACTTTAAAAAATTGTAAGGAGAAGGGCTGGTAATATAGCTCAGCAGTAGAATGCAAGCACTCTTTAACATTCCCTAGACCCCTAAGGATTCTCAGAGTTGCTTCCATCTGCTCAAATAGTATGCTACTAAGCATACTAGCTTATGCAAAGTCCTAGTAGGTTTAATTCTTAGCACTGCCAAAAATAAAAAAACAAAAGAAGAAAAAGAAGAAATACTCATGGAATCAAATTCTAGATTTATTAAATTGTTCTTAATGTTCTTTTTAAAGAATAACTAGAAGCATGGTGGATCAGAACAAATAGAAATGGCAGATGTGATGGTCTGTGGTAGGCCCTTGGAGAAAAGGTAGGTTGAGATGAGTTATTGCCTGAAAGTGGCTGAATTACAGCACCCCTTGGAAACAGGATCCTTGCTCCAAGTATTTATGTCCTCTGAATCATGAGGGCAACACAGAGATTGAAATATTTCAAAGACTTTTTATATCAGTATATATTTTTTATTTCTGCTTTTCTTTAGTCAGGTGGCTTAGATGTAAACTATTCAGAGTCATTTTCTGTGTAACTCTTCAGGAGCCTTGCAAAACCCTCTAAATCCTATAAACCCCTGGTCATCCTCTGATGATTCACTCTAACAGAAAAATCCAATAATATATTCTTATGCAAATAATGTATTAGAAACTTTTCGTATGAAATACTCTAACACAAATATAGCAAACAATCAAACAACCTTAGGTATGTATTACCATCATTCAGCATTTAATTACATAAAATTGATTTTAATTCTAAGGAATTGTTTTAAAATATATCCTATAGCATAGACTATTGGTTCTCCCAATGTCTGTCCATCCCTTTTTCAAGAATGAAGTCCAACTTACAGCGGCCTAGAAGAGCAGCAATTTTCCATTCTAACTTGCAGCTAGGTATGACCATGTGATTCAGTTTTAACCAATGAGATGTGGGAAAACTATGCCTTCCCAGGAGAAGAGGCATGCCCCTGCCTTCTCCTGTCCCCATTCACTCATCTGTGTTGTCAATAAAGAAAGCAGCTTGAACCAGACACAAAGACCTTACCTTAATGCTGGTAGAGATCCGCAGTGATAGAGTCCAGGCCTCTGAAGCCCTGTCGGAGCAGAGCTTCCATACAAGTGTGTATTATTTTGTGAAAGAAAAGTAACATTTACTTGTTTAGATGTGTTCCTCTAACTTAAACCATGGTTAATGGATCTATTGCCCCCAGCCTCAAACCAGTGTATTACACGACCCTATGATTTCACCATGTCTGTTACATTACCGATCATTTCTCCTGGTCCTACTAAACAATTATTTCCTAAGTAGCTATTATGTGCCAGGTATTAGATTAGATGTTGAAAGGCATTGATGAACAGAAAAAGAGACAAAAATCCTTGCCTCCACCCTGATATTCTATAGTGGGAATGAATGCTTCCCCAAAATTCATGCCCTTGAAGTTATCTAGTCTTCAATGTGGTAGTATTTGGAAGTGGAGCCTTTAGAAGGTAATTGGGTTCAAATTAGGTCATGGAAGTAGAACTCCCACAATGAGATCAGTGACCTCACTAGAAGGAGATTGAATGATACCTCCCAGCTTCTCCTAGAAAGGTATTGGCAAACAGAAAAATATAGTGAAACTTAGTGAAAGATTTTTCTGGACATAAACTTTTATTTTGGAGTAATTTTAGACCTCATGGAAGAGTTTCAAAGATCCTATGATGTGCATAGTAAGACATTGTCTAGTTCACCTACCATGCAGGTGGTAGTTTCTATGATTCCATAGTACATACATGTATATTATTTCACTGTGTTGTTGTATACAGCTATATGTTGTATTCATTCATACTTTTTAGCAGTCCAATTGCTATCCTGTGTTGTAGCTCACACAGTGTGTGGCTCGAGCTACCGCATTGTGTACTAGCTCACACCTCTAAAACTAGTTGCTCCCACTACACATAGTTCACACTATCAGGCTGTTTTGAATACACACTGTGAGATTCATGTTGCTTGGACCTGAGTAGCTCACACTGTAGGTGGATCATACTCCAACATCACTTAGTAGCTCACAATGTGGTGAGTTTACACTTCTAGGCTGTGTAGTAACTCACACGTTGCATAGTTCATTGCAACAATGGCTCATCAGTACTCAGTTTAACACAATTGTATGTGAGAGCCTCAAGAGAAGAAACCACTCTCTTAGAAAAGAGTCTTTCAAGTTCATCCTGCTAAGTGACTAGGGCACAGAGCTGTTGTTTTTAGCATCTGCCTTGTTTCTTTGCCAAGTCTGTTCAAGAGTTTACAACTGAGTTCCATGCATATCGCGGAGGGCTCTGGTGTGAGAGTGGGGTGGCTAGATTGAAATGTTCTGTTGTGTAGAGAGACTGCTATTTAGAGCTGAATTGAGGAACAGACGGGAGAACAGATCAATGGGTCTGTGATAATCCACATGGGTCGTGAGCCTTACCTACAAGGGTAAAGTTTGAGTTTGGCTCTGGCTTGTATTCACCATGTATACAGTGGTCGAGGGTTTTAATTCTCACAGTCAACCAGAGGCTTTATTCACAGAAGATGACAGATTTTCTTCATGGATAAAAATTGGGATGGGAAGCAAAGTAGAAGTTAGATACAAAGTAGTAGTCTATAGAATAGTTTCATGAGTAGAACCAAAACATAAAGTGCCTTAAAGGTCTCCAGAGTTGGTAGACTACCCGAAGAGCAGAGGCTGGTGCTGGAGAGGTGTGAAGGCAGAGACTAGATAGCACAAAACACACTCTGGTTGTGTAGACTTAGCGGTCATGCCCAATGTGTTAAGAAAACAAAAACACCTAGAAAGTAAGAGGTGTACATATTCCCACCCATGAACTCTAGGAGGAGGAATTAGACTTTCCCTCAACGGTCCTGGCCTCGAGGCTTCTCTTTCTCTTGATCCCTCACCCCACTTCCCAGGATGTGGGTGAGCTGTGTGGTCGGTGGTGTGGTTGTTTGGGGACATACTTACACGTGTGTCTCTTCTGTAGCTCAGTGTTCTCTCAAGAAAGCAGGAGCAAGAGCAGCCCATGACTGCTGTCAATCGAACCTTTTGCAACTTCATCGAATCAACTTCTGAAGAGATGGATACAATGCTTCCTATGACTTAATAAACCTTGACTTATTTGTGTACAATTTATATGCAGTTAATGTCTGCCTTCCACATTAGAGTGTACAAGGGAGGGATGGTAGACAAACAGTTGTTTGTGATTTCCATCTTGTTCCACATGTTTGGCCCAATGAGCAAAGCTACAAATAAAACTAGTTGAAGGAAATGAATGACTGAGCCTCTGAAATGCTTATCCCCTCTCTGGAACTGGCTGTAGTTCTCTCGGTGCTGCAAGGTGCTGGTGCTGGTGTATAAGGCTCACCTAGAATCAGACCTGAACCCAGATTTGTAATTGCAACAAAGCTACGTACACGTCAAAGCCAAGCTGAGACAGCTGTGTGCAACCACACCCAAAGTCCAGTGCTAAGGGAAAAAATCCACTCCTTCTCTTGGCCTCTTACCTGTAGGTTTGGGCTTATGAGATTTCTTCTCTTTTCTTTCCTTTTTTTTTTTTGGTTCTTGGTGGTCATAGGCTTTAACTCAGGGCCTGGGCACTGCCCCTGAGCTGTTTTTCACTCAAGGCTAGTGCTCTACCACTTTGAGCCACAGTTTTGCTTTTTGGGTGGCTAATTGGATATGAGTCTCATGGGTTTCCTGCTTGGGCTGGCTTTGAACCATGATCCTCAGATCTCAACCTCCTGAGTAGCTAGTATTACAGGTGTGAGCCACCAATGCCCCTTTGTGGTATATTTTCGGAGTTTCTTATCATCACAGGTCTTATCACAGGTTCTTATCATAGGAAGATTTATGTTTTTAGTATGATTTTTATTTTGGACATTTTTCAGCAAAACCCAATGCCATCATAAGATGCCACAGCAAAGTTCCTAGATCTGAGACTGGATTTTAGGGGGCGTGAATTTTTAGCCGGGTCATAGCTTTTATCTTTATCCCCAATTACTTTGAATACTTAGGAGACACTGAAGCAATAGATTTCAAACTTCTTTTTAGAGCATCATGACTGCTGTAGAGCACAGGGGTAGTAAAATATTATAAACAGAAGAATTAAAGGTTTGCTTTGTTTCCTTTCTGACCCGTTGCCAGTGCTTTTCCCATTTCTTTAGGAGCGGGAGAGCACATTTTGTCTCCTCCCTTGTTGGAGTTTCTCTAGCCCTTCTTATTTCATTCGACACACTGTTTATTTCCAGGTTTATCTCTGAAGTCTTCCTGAGCGTCTTCCCCTTCTATTTGTGAAGAGAAGGCAAAGTAGAACACAAAGAAAACAAACAGAGCAAGTGGCTTGCAAGAGGCCTGCTGCTTTGGGCCGCCTGCAGGAGGCATGAGGCCGAGTGCAGAGCCCCTGCTTTTGAAATAGAGCCCTATGTATCTATCCAAATCAAAGGTGCTTATAAAAAGAACTCCTCTTTTAGGTCTATTTTTTTCCCTCCTCCCAGGCCCAGGCCCTGCTGTGATGAGGGAAGGGCCCATGAGCTCATTCCAGCTTTGAATGGCAAAAGCTTTAAATTGTAGTGTCTTTTTCTACCCAACTTGCTAAGCCCTGCTCTGTGTGTAGTCCCTTACAGCCTGGCTGGAAGCAGTTTCTAACAGCTTCTTAGTTTACTTTTCTTTCAAATATATATATATTTATATAATTTTTTTTTCATTTTCTCCTCCACTAAAGGAAGCATGGATGCTTCCTACAGGAAATCACTATAAAAATAGGCAGACAGGGCAAAACAATTCACTTGGGAGCTGGATCACTCAGTGAGGAACATTATGAACTTCTTGACATTTCCTGCTAAACTTGCTTAGATTTGCAAGATTCCCCGCCCATTATTACTATTATTGTTTACTCATCAGATACTAAGGATGTCCAAGTAGGATTTTATTTTTATGTTAAAGTGATGGAGGAGGACTTTAAAAAAGTAAAAGCAAGCGATGACAGACCAAAAGTTACCCAGGGCCAAATGGAAGGAGCCAAGCACACACCATGAGCCAGTTAGAATGCAGGTATAAAAAGAGAGCTCTCAAAAGCTTGACACATGATCAGAGGCAGGGGTCACCAGTCAGTTAGGTCCACAAAAAGGGAGACAGCCAATCAAAAGTAGCCTAACCCACTATGTAAACCCTGTCTCACCAGGCTATTTAGCACAGGTGTCCCCTAGTGTCTTTATTATACCAGCTTACTAATAACCCTTTGCTTTCTCTAACTCTTCCTTCTCAACTAATTCTTTTACTGACCTGTGACTCCCCAAAGCCACATTTTGGCATTCTTCATGGGGGGACCTGGAGGAATTTCTTTATTTTCATATCAGACCTTTGGTAATTCTGCCCTTGGATTTAGAGACATCTGTGGATCTCTTGACAGGGCAACTCTCTGGTGAAACCTATCAAATTTGGGGGGAGGGGTATCAGGAATTTGTCTGCTTGCAGTTTACAAGAGAAACAGAGTTGGTCTCTTCTCTCCATTCATGCCCCCACTTACAACACACAGTTTTACTTTCAGATCTTCTTATCAGCTTCTCTGTCCTGCAGAAAGGTTGCTTCCGCCTCACAGAAGGCATCTTGCTTTTGGACCTGGTCCCTGGCCTTCTATCCCTTGACTTTACAGGTGAGAGTCTTTCAATCCTGAGAATGATATTTGAGGTTACTCCCAACCTTGGAAGTTGCACTCAACTCTAGGGTCCTTGTGACCAAAGGGAATGCCTCCATTGGAGATAGTACCTGATTCAGATGCTTGGACTCCTCTTTTTCCCTGTGGGATACCCCAAGGAAACACAGGGCCCCAGAAATCCTACCCTGACACAGAACAAGATGCTTTCGTCCCTTTAAACTCTCCCCTTGGCTGAATCTCTGATCCTGGCTAAATTTGCTCCTCAATGCTTAGAAAGAAACTGTTCATTATTCTTTGAATTATTAATTCATGGTTAATTTATACATTGCCAGATTGAGAAGTCTGGCCTCAAAATGGCACCCTTAATCGCAGCACCATCTCATAAATTGATCTTTCCTGTCATAATTCCTCTAAATGGTCTGCAGTTCCTTATGTCCATGCCTTTTATGTCTCTGTCTTAAGATTGAGGCTTCTGCAAGGGATGTTGAATGTGTCTGGCTTTATTCCCTGAAGCTGAAGTTTCTCTAATATTCTAGATGATCTCCAGTTCTTCTTGCTCCACTTAAACTATTTGAACCAGTTTCTAGCCTTCAGCCTTCTTCTAGCTCCTCAGAAGAAATTCACCTCCTTTTAGCCCTGCTTCTTCTAAACCCCTGGGGCCTTCTCCTCTCATCCCTATTAGGATAACTCTAGCTTTCTATTCTCCTCATAATCCAAGTTAGTTCAAACATTCAATGCCCCCCCAAACAGGAGACTTCCAGCCAAACTAAGAAAAGACTCTATACTCTCTACAAGATCACAAATGGGGAACTAGGAATGATACATGAATGAATAGCTAAATGATAGCGATAGATAGATAGATAGATAGACAGACAGACAGACATCAGAGAAATCAGATGAGGGTCCACCTTGGCCACTGTGGGTTTTCCTTTGACTGCATTGCTTTGTTAGCTTGTATGTTAGCATAGTGAAAGGCATAAAGTCAAATGATCTCTAAGATGCTGTTTGGGCCAAAGATCCAGGCACAAAGCCACGTTGTGTTCACAGATATTGTAGGCCTATCGATATATTTTCACTTCTATTCAGTCTCCCAGACTGAGTGCCCCTAGGGTGCAGCTGACCATTTGTTGGCACCATGAGGCTGTTTCTCCATAGACATGGGCATGTTAAGGACGTTCTAAGCTTCTCTTTGCCTTGATAAAAGTGCTAGTGTGTAGCATTAAGGTTATTACAAAGATTTCATGAGAAAAATATATTAGTATTTGCCCACATCCCCCATCTCTCAGGATACGGTTGACCTGGTCTCAGGATTGTAGACAAGCAATGAGGGTGAAGAATTGGGTTTCCTCCTGTGAAGCTGCATTACTGGTTGAAGGTCAAAGGAGACAGGAAAGATTAAAAATCAGAGTGTGGCACACGCAGTTGAAGCAGGGTAGAAGTGACTAGGTAACTACTTCAGTGTGAAGGCCAGAAGAATCTCTCTGAAGAGGGACATGCAGAATGAGATGAGAATGGAAGGAAGAAGCTAGTCATGGGCCAGGGGTCAGGAAAGTTATGTTTCAGGAGGGGAAAACGCAAAATCTGTAAGAGGGAAGACCATAAGCCTGGCCTTCAGTTGATGGCCTTCAGTGAAACCAGAATGGAGGTAGCATGATGAGGAAGAAAGTGATGGAAGCTTCCAGAAGGAGATAATGGCAGGAGCCAGATCCCGGATAGGTTAATGGGCCAGGAAAGCCATTTAGATGAGAAATAGTCTTCACAAGCACTTGGCCCCAAAATAGCTAGAGTGAGGGTCTTCTCTGCAGATTAGGCATAAACGAAGTGGTTTCTCCCTGCCGTGCCCGGCAGTTTCCATGGTGGAGATCACAAGCCTACATCAAATAGAAATCCTGGGGGAGCTCTCCCAGGAGTCTTCAGAGAATTCTCAACCAGTTACTGGAAGTGAGAACATGACTAGAGATAGCCATTAGGTACGGAAGAAATCTTAAAATAGATCCAGTTAGAGATGCAAATTCAGTTCTGGGCAGTGATTCCCAATGTCTCCAAGCTTAAAAAGATTCCTCTGGGAGGAAATGGGGAAAGGAAGATAGGAAGGCAAAGCAGATGGCTTGGTGAACCCTGCAGGCTATTCCAACAAAGAGTCTTAATTAAGGAGAGGGGAAAAAAGTCCCAATGAACAAACCCAGTTGCCTTCTATGATTAAGAGTAGGATTCTTCCATTGATGAGTTGTAAACAGATTCATCCTGGGCCTGTTTGGGCTAAGAGGGAAAGAACTGTTTCCCTTCTTATTTACCAAGTCTCCCCAAGCTGCCCACAGGACATTTCCTAGGTCTTCAAGGCAGGCTAATGTTCCGGAGGAGAAGTAATTACAGCTCTAGCCTTCCAGCTGTCCGAGTGGTATCTCATAGGGTTAATTGGCTCTGCTATGCTGGCGTGTGTTCCTGAGGCTTTTGCCATCATTCTAGCACTCCTTCTTGGGAGACTTTTCACAGCCCAACAAGCTCTGCACATTTAGGTTATCTCCAGGAGTAGGGCTACCATCAGGCAACAATCGATTTCCAAGCTTCTGTAGCTACCTTGGCTGGATGTCTGTGGAGTTAAAGAGGGCTGGCTGTTCATTAGCATCTGTGACTTTTTCATTAGCATTAAGGAGGCCCGGCTAAAAACCTCACACCCCCAGAGTGAGCAGAATCCATTTGGTTCCATAGGATATGATTGGGGAAATTCTCCCTGGCTCATTTGGGCTCTAGTTAGGAAACAAAGGGAGCATCAACTATATTTCAAGACGATAGTAGTAGTCATCTTTGAAAAGATGTTTCTCTGCAGGGTTTGGGAAAGGATATTTTAAAGCCATTTTATAACGGTTTTTCAAACACATTTCAAACAGACAGCAAAAAAATCATGTGACATTGTGCTTTCATTCGCTTATTGCCTAGAATCAACCATTGTGAGCGTCTTCCCACCTTTGTTTGCCTATTTTCTCTATCTTTTTTCCCTTTGTCATTTTCAGGTCTCCTATCGCCTTATTTGTAAATTCTTTCTGGCATATTTCTAACAGCTAAAAATGCCTTCCTCACGCTATTGCTCTAAGTGGTAATCTTGGAGAGTCAAACTCAGATAGAAAGAGGCACTGGGCAGAGAGGGTACTTTTGGTTGTTTAAGAGTAGCTGTAGAGTCAGCATGTGCAGGAGAGAAGGAAGAGAGGAAGACAGTGCCCAGAAGCAGGACTGCCAAGCGATCTGATAAAACACTCAGCCGAGCCTATGGAAGGCTTCAAATCTGAGTGCTTTTTACCCGAGGCCAGAGTTTTAGGGAAAAGCCTGGGATTGTGTTTGCCTGAAATTGTATAATCTTATGGGATTTTATAATCCCAAAGGATGGCCATGTGGTGTAACTTGGGTATAACTTGGGAAGGGAGGGGGTAGGGAGTTGCATGGCATCAGTATGAGCAAAATGAGAGCAATTTCTAGGGAGTCACACTGCATGACACTTCTCCCATTGAAGGGAATTACAGCTTCATTTCAATACTGTTAGGTATTTAAATAGGTAGGCTTAATTAGGTAGCCAGTAAAGGGAACAGCATGAACTAGCTATTCAGGCAGGAAGAGTTTATTTTACCTGACGGCTTGCCCAGGCCATGCAAGATGGAGACCACAAGGGCTGAAGGAGAGGTCTGACATGGGTTTAACTAGGGAAGGGGAGGCCAGAAGGTGTGGCCAGGGGAGGGAAGATGTGACCACACTAGGTGTGGATGTAACCTCTGGACCTGGGGCCCTCCTCTGGTCCAATGGGAAGCATGGGGGTTGAGGGTGGGGAGGGCGGCCCAGGATGTGACCTCCAGGTGAGCCAGGCAAGCCAGTTACCTAGGTGACACAGGTACTAGACGGATACTTAGCCAAGAGGAGGAAAGGGCCTTCTTCACCTTCCTCAGGAAGCTGAGATCCAAGGATCATGGTTCAAAGCCAGCCCTGGCAGGAAAGTCAGGCCCTGAGTTCAAGCCCCAGTACACACACGCACACACACACACACACACACACATACACACACACATACACACACACACACACACACACACACACACACACACACACACACACACACCTTCATTTTTTAAAGGGGTTCCAATGAATTCATCATCACCTCCATGTAGGAACCATTTCCGCTAATAGAGTCGACAGTACCTCTTAATAGGGTCTTCTAGTATTTGGAGAAAAAAAATGTCCACACACAGAAATTATGGTAAATTGGGTTTAAAGATTCCTTTACTACAAGTCTTCTCTGAATTTTAAATACACAGTGAATACTGGTGGCTCTTTCAGATTGTTCGTAAATGTGCAACGTTTAAAAAATTATTTATTTAACTGCTATGTTCCTGATTTTGCTTTTGTTTCTATTTTGTCGAGTGGACACAGAATGAAATAAAAAGTACCTTGGAGAATTTAGTAAGCAAAGGAAGATGTGGTAGGTCTCACTTTATGGTATTTGAGAACAGGTAAAGCTGGGACTCCCTTGCCTGAATGCTTGGAATGGAACTAAAGTTGATGCAGCCTTTTCCAAGACAGCTACAAACTGCATGGACAACTAAAGACATGTTGGAGCAATATGTACTAAAATACTGTGCACTGTTTCTCATCCACAGCCATCCCCTTAACACAGCTCGTGGATATGACTACTTCTGCACATTGGGAGTGTGGCAGAAATGTGGGTCTCATTGTGGACACTGCAAAGTTATTTTCAGGTTGTTGGAAAGCCTCATTTAGAACTGCAACCTCTAGCATAGGAAGCTGGTGTTGGAGACCAAAGAATGGCTGAGTGAAAAGTTTATAAACCAGTGGCTTTCAGCTGCACATTTAGCATGGGACCAGCCACTGGAATTGATAAAGGAGAGATGCCATTTGCTTTTTTTTTTTTTTTTTTTGTCGGTCGTGGGACTTAAACTCTGGGCCTGGGTGCTGTCCCTGCGCTCTTCAGCTCAAGGCGAGCGCTCTACCACTTGAGCCACAGCGCCACTTCCAGTTTTCTAGTGGTGTATTGGAGATTAGAGTTTCACAGACTTTCCTGCCCAGGCTGGCTTTGAACCATGATCCTCAGATCTCAGCCTCCTGGGTAGCTAGGATTACAGGTGTGAGCCACCGGTGCCTGGTGTTGTTTGCTTTTGTCAACATTTATTTTGGAACTAGGAGGGGAAAGATGATAGTTCACACAATAAGGAAAAACAAGTAAACACATATGCAACCAGTTTTCCTCTTTGTATAGTTGTTTATTATTTGGGCTCCTTTATAAACTGGATCTTGATTAGTGTATCTATGCAACTATTTTTGTATGGCTCTATAGGTATGGATAGAGAAGTCTCTTAATCAAGCAGCTCATAATTGAAAGGTTGGAATAAAATGCAGACATTGCTAGGGTAACTCTATTTTGACCTTGTAGACAAGGGTATAGTTGCTTGTGGGTTCAGAATAGGGCAAGAATGGAAGGTAAGACCAGAGGGTGCTTGAAATGAACGTATGTGGTATTCTTTCAAGGCAGAAGGGTCCCCTTCTCTTTGGCATGAGACACTTATTAGGCTCACCTGTGGGAATTGATGCTGTGGAAGGAATGGTTCTCTGCCCATATCTGTGAAGGTGTTTTTCCAAACATCTGGGGATTGTGAGCTGATCCTTTTTGAATGTGGAAGGGCAGCATGGATCTGAAACAGATGTGACTATGTGTAAATTCTAACCCCAGTTACAAGCAATGAGCTTTCAAATGTTACATTTAAAACTTTAGTTTTGGGATCCATAAATTGGTTATAATATTTCCCATCTCAGCAAGGGGCTTTGGAAATTAAATTATGTTTTGGATATGAAATTCCTAGGGTGAACTTGATACCTAGAAGACATTTGGTAAGTGTTAATTTTCTCTTCTTTGTCTACCTCATTAAAGTTTTAGTCCTTAGCCCAAGACATTATTAGTATCACTGGCACTGAACAGACTTTCCAATAAAACTAGAATTTCTCTCTTCTCTCCCCACTGATCTCCCACTCTCTGGCAATCCACTCAATAGAAGCTATTAAAGGTCAGCTATGCACTCTACTGAATTTTCTATATATTGTAGATGAATCTTGGAAAGTTTCACATTTAACTACTTTCAGTCATTCAAAGTCTCTTTGTTCTGTAGGGAAAAATAGTAATATCAGAAGGTCTAATTTACTGGTCATTTGCTATTACTTTTAAAAAAGAGGAAGTATATTGTGAAGGGGTAATTGGATATTGGAAGGCTAGAAATTGAGCATAATCTAATTGGCCAGAAATCCAGTTAAATTGGTTTTATCAAGTACAGAATTCAATCTCGAACTTTTTTTTTGCAGTTGGTCAGCCATCTTGTCGCCATGAAGGTATTGTCCAAATTGGACAATGGAGTATTTTCCATAAATAGCTTCAGCTTAGTTTTCCTAAAGCTTGTGTTCACAGAGGAAGAGAACATACTTCAGTTGATCATGTGTGGGTTCTCAAGTTAAACCTGTGGGCTGGAGAATGGAAAGATCCCATTGGCCTGTTCAAAGTCATGTTCCTCTAATCATTGCTAGGGTTGGGACGAATACAGTTAGTGTCAAATGTCATTAGAAATGCATAGAAGGAGAGGAGAAGGGGGAATGAAAGGAAAAGCTCAGCAGAACTCCGTTCCCCCACCCCAAACCCTGCTATTTCCTTAATATCCAGCCACTTGAAAGCTGTCTAGACACAAGTCATTTCTCTTTAAACTCTGGTGTCTTCCTATAAAATGAAAGTAATAACTTTTCCTGTAAGGTTGTTGAGCGGTCCAAATGAAATAATAGATTAGAAAGAGAGGCTTTGCTTGAATTTATAGGCCTATGGAAACATTGCTTTGTTGGTGTTGGAGATTTATGCATTTTTATTATAACTGAAATTCAGGTGTTTGAGAGTAAGCAAACAATATTTACTGTCACTCCTTATCATTTAGCCTCTCCCTGTTGACAGATACCAACATATACAATAAAATCATGCGTGTATAATTCATTATTTCTCAGACTTTGCCTCCACAAAGTTCATGGATTTATGACAATTATTCATTTTCAGCATTCTGATGGGATCAGTAGGGGAGGATCTGGTGGCTAAATCCTCCTTCCATCCTTCTATACATGTCCTCCTTATCAGAATGACCTTATGCTTAAGAATTAATGGGAGTCTTCTTTTCTCTGGGCCAAGAACTGTTCAGAACTGTCCAGAACTGTCTTGCTTTGGAGCACACAGCCAGTATTACAAGAAGCAGGGCAGTCTCATTACTTCTTACTTGTTTGCTGAAACTTCATTGTTTCTCAAATGACCTTTGCTCTGACATAAGAATTATACTGGAGGCACCCTTGGTATCCAGTGATCAAACTCCTGTGCCACACCAAACAAGTGAGAAAGTGTGGGTTACACTGGAGTATATGTACTCCAAACTCTCTTGCCTGAAGAAAAGTAAAAATGAGAGCATTAAAATAAAACTCTGGAATACAGTTATTTATATCTCATTTCTGCCAAATTCTCCACAAATGTACAGCTTAATTTCAGGTTTACCTTAAAATGTCTCTGCTTAAAGGTAAAAGCTAGGTAACAAAGCAGCAGATAAAAATAAACAGACAGTTTGTACAAAGGGGAAATACAAAGCAGAAATCTAGAGCTCAGAAACAGGTGGGGGGGGGGGGGAGGAGGAAACCACGCCATGAGCTCAGCTGGTGCATTTTAAGGTAAACGTTTTGCCTAAGGTCAGGACCCAAGCAGAGAAAGAAGACAGGGCTCTTTAAAATAATGAAATCTCAACTTTGTACTTTACTCTGAAGCGCTAGATAATATCAAAGTAGAAGCTTTTGGGGGCTTGGCTTCACAAAAAGTCATCTTCATTTCAGAGTTTGTAGCATCTGCTCGAGAATTCTGATGCGAAAAAGCCACCTTGAGAGAATTTTTCAAGTATGGTTATTTTTTTTCAGGAGTTTCCTTGGCTCATTTATTAGGTTCACTTAGGAAGTTGTATGCATAGCAACATTATGGGCTGTATATAGTTACTGCTTTATAGACACCTACAATTTGCTTGGTGCCTTTACTATCAGTGACTAGTCTAAAGAACTGAAGAAAAAATAACACAGCACCATGACTTGGAAGAAGGTGAAGTACATTCCAATTCTCATTCGGTTAGTGTTTATTAATTGAATAAACATGAGTCCTAGGCTCTGCTTTATATATCAGCTTTTTCTTGAAGTTTTCCTTGTGAGGGAGACATAGAACTGTATTTTTTGTCTTTTTTGTACTGGGGATTGGACCCAGGACATTGTACTTTCTAGGCAAGTGCTTTGCCATTGAACTACATCTCAGCCCAAGGGAGACATATAATAGATAAGACATAAATAGTGATTGATTTGATGATGAATCAAAATAAGTTAAAGCACTTCAAATCAAAGCAGGGTAAGGGGTTCAAGAGGAATTCTTTTAGAGAAAAATGGCCCGTGAGAAAATCTCTGGAGTTTAGTGCTTAGTGTAAATCTTAAGTGGGAAAGATTTGAGAATGTGAAGTAAAAGGGTTTCTGGAAGAAAGAGTAATACTTACAAATGTTCTGAGACAGGTGTGAACATGTTTAAAGAACCAGTAATGAAGCCAGAAATGATTGGAGAGAACTGGGCTAGGAAGAAGGAAAAATAAAGAAGAAATCATTTGGAGAAAAATGTGGTTACTATCCTACATGGGACCTTATAGACTTTGGTAAGACTTTTCATTTGGTTGATATGCAGCATACATCCACTGGAGGACTTGAAGAAAAATGTCATGGTGTGTATGTTTTTAGAGAGATTGCCTCCAGCTGTTATGCAAGAAGAAAGAGGGAGAAGACTGAAGTAAAAATGGAGAGAGAGGTAGAAGACTGGTTCATCCATTTAGCATATACAAAATTGTGATGAAGGTTATGAGAAATGGCTGGAACTGTAATGTGATTTTTTCATGTGTGAGTTTGTGAGGTGGTAAAATACAAGAGAGAGAATCCCTTCCTGACATTTTATGAACATGCACAAAAGCAAAATAGGCCAGATGGTAGACCTAGAGAGAGCAATTACTAAGATTTTGCCTATCTTATTGATTTGTCATCCACTCCTCTTTTACCTCTTCCTGAATTGTTTTACAATAAATCTTAGATTTCATATTATATTATCGATTGATACTTTAAATGTATTCCTCACAATCAAAAAAACTTTAAAAAGACCCTATCACATCTTCCACAAAACCCCACAGAACTAACCTCATGAAGTTAAAAATCCTTGATGATAGTCTTAAAACCAATGTGCATTCACCTTTTTCCATTTTTTCCTAGAAATACATTTTTACAGTTGACTTGATCAAATTAGCATCCAAAGAATGTCCAATCATCACATTTGATTGAAATGTATCTTAAATTTCTTTAAGATACCATCTACCTGTCTCTCTCTCTTTTCTTACCATATTATTTTTGAATATCCTAGACCATTTAAACACAGGATTCCCTACATACTAGAATAAAATACTTCTTTTCCATGACAGTTGTCACTACACAACCCAATCTGGCTTCAAATTCGCAATCCTCTTGTCTGGGATTACAGGTGTACACTACCACATCTAGCTCGAAAAGTATTTCTTTGTCCTCTAATCTACTATACACTGTGAGGTAAGTCTACAGGCTTGTCTACTCTTTTTTTTTTTTTTTGGCAGCGATGGGACAAGAACAGTTCACAGGTGGTACTTATGAATCAGCAGCAGCTACGTGATGGGCAGTTGTTAGTTATACTTAGTGAGGTTACAATTGGTTAGTGGCTTGGTAAGTCGTTAGGCTGACCTCTCTGTCCAAAGATGCCCACAGCCTATCCCAAATCTGTGAATCAGTTACATAGCTACCAAAAGGGACTTTTATTTTATTTCTGGGACAAGGTTGCACTAGGTAGTTCAGGCTGGCTTCCACTTCATGATCCTTCTCTTGCAGCCCTCCTGACTACTGAGATTCCCAGCGAACACGGCTAACCACAGGTGATACTTTGTATATTTAATCAAGGTGAGGAGATTACTCAGCATTGCCCAGTTAACCTTAATTAAATCACACAAACCTTTAAAGTCAGAGGCCTTTTCCCATCTGAAGAAGGAAACTGATTATTCTAGAAGAGGGAAGTCAGAGAGATGGCAAGCCTGAGAAAGACTGGATCCGGTTCCCCTGTCTACCAGCTACAAGTACTCGGGCACCAACCCTTGAGAGCAGCCGCTGGTTGCTCAGGATGGCACCTGGGCCCTGCAGGAAGCAGTGTCTCAGTCTCACCTCTACACGGAGCTTCAACAACCTGATCCTGGGGGCAAGCTCTCTTTAGAGCTTCAAGTGCTCTCGCTGCCCTCACACCTCCATCGGAGCTTCTGAAGTTGGCAGCAGAGAAACCAGACAAACAAGAGGTAATGCGTTTATACTGTTTTAAGCTGCTAAGTGTGTGGTTTTGTTACAACAATAATGGGAATGTTGTACAGGTAGATGCAAATATTACAAGCCGGAGTCATCTCAGGCTGTATGAAGTCCCTGCTGACATTTTACCTTCTGGTATCTGCAATCGCTGTTGAGTGTGATGGAAATCTGTTGTTCTAAGAGTTTGCAAAATCATTGTGCTTATAATTCTAAGGTCCTTCTGTATTCATTAGTTGGAATACTTCTCTGAAGAACTTCCCCCTCCTTCTCCTCCTCCCCCTCCTCCTCCTCCTCCTGCTCCTCCTCCTCCTCCTCCTCCTCCTCCTCCTCCTCTCCTCCTTTTGGTAGTAAGGGGTTGACTCATAAATTTGTGCTTGCTAGGCCTGCACTTTACCTCTGTAAGAAGTTCCTAACCGCTTCTGAAAAACTTTTTTTAATCGACTATTTAATTACTCAGAAATATATCTTTTACATGAAAAGCAGGATAAAAGCAAATTTCCCCTTCATTTATTAATTCAGAATGCTGAAGAGCTTTTTGCTATAATCTTAGGTGACCACTCAGGTTTTTTTTTTCTATATATGTCATGATTGTGATTTATTTATGGTTTCAATCACATTGCTGTCATTCATTTCTTTTTGACGTGACCAAGAAAACCCATTTAAGTTGGTTCTTTGTGTCTTTTTTTTTGGTCAAAACCTTATTCTGTGACTACATTCTTATCTTTCAGCACTGTCAATGACCCAAGATTTATCCTGTATATTTTATACACAGATAGCATTGGCCATATCCTCAAGAATATCTCATTGTCTGTGTTTGGAGCCCACAATCTTCTGGCTTAGTTTTTTTTTTCTCATCAATGCTTAACATAACCTCAGTAGATAGACATGGGAAGTATTATTTGTTTCACGGAAATAAAAGCATTTTACTGCATTTGTAATTCATACCTATAAACTCCCCTACTTAGGAGGCTGAGAACTGAGGATCAGGTTTCAAAACCAGGCTGAGCATACAAATCCTGAAAGACTCTTATCTCCAACTAACTAGCCAAAAAGTCAAAAATGGAGCTGTGGTTCAAATGGTAGTGTGCCAGCTTTTATTAAAAAATACAAAACAAAACAACAAAACCAAACTAAAGGAGAGCACAAGGCCTTGAGTTCAAGCTTTAGTACTGGCAACACACACACACACACACACACACACACACACACACACACACACACACACACACACACACACACACACACACACACACACACACACGAATTGAAGCTTTTCTCAGAAGGTCATTCTACCATATAAAGAACTCACAGCAGTAGTTAATTCTTCCTTTCCTTCTAGCCATGGTTTTAGGGAGAAGGAAGTTCAAGTGCAAAGGGCCAGTGGCAGAGGTTTTGTTATTCAGCAAGGATGTCCATTCTCCTGCTGAGCAATAAAAATGAGAAGGGTGAGGTTGAACAGAAAGAGAGAGAAGTTGAAGATTATGGCTGTCATCAGGGGTTTTGTTACTTGTAAAGTCAGCCCAAGCTTGCATCCTATGGTCAGGACACAAATAGATACCCAAGGGTTGTAAACAGAGAAGTGACATGCTTGGATTTGGCATTTCAGGAAGAATATGAAAATGGTTAATGTGCAGGTAATGAAATGGGAGCCTGGTAAGAAAACCTATAGCTGGAAGAGAGGACACATTGTAAGTTGTTTATAGGAAGTAATATTTACTGTATTTAAAAAATTTGGCTTCTTCTCTATTCTCTTGTTGAAGGGTTTATTATATACTCTTGTCCAGACTAATCTTCACCCTATACCATCAGAAAATAATTTTGATAAATGACATGAGATGAAAACAAAGATGGGAGGTTCTTCCTACCACATACGTTGCTCGCTTCCACAGGAATGGCCTGATTGGCTCTCAAGATCACTTCTTGTTTCCATTGGAATGACAGGAGAGTGTGTATGAAAATCTTAGTCTCTTCTCATTGCTGGTTCTGAATCAACTAGGGTACCTCCAGACTCTCTGTGACCAGATAATGGCTCAGGAGTGTGCAGGAGATGGAAGGCTCATTGTGAGAAAAAGGCCTTGATCTCTCTAGTTAGCAGAAGTCAGGCCTCAGCAATTCAGCCCAGCCACACTTCAACAACACTTAGCCTGACTTTGAAACTGAATCCAGAAGTTCTCTCTGGGATGAAATGCAAAAGGGAACTTCTCATCAAGAATGGTGCCATGGGCCATGACCACTGTACTGTGTCATTCCCTCTGCTTCCATGTGAGCTATTGTCCTGCTAGAATTTCTTGGCCTACAAAAACTGCTTTCCTTAATTCAGTTCTTTTTCTTTCTCTCTCCCTTCCTCCCCTATTCTCTGTGAACCCCGTAGTTCCATTAGCTTGTTCTTTACAAGTTCATTTGCTCATTAAATATTTCTAAGTGTCTCTAGGAGACCTGTTTCTGGTCTAGTTGCTAAAGAATAAATGAAAAGATAGATCAAAGTGTTTCTCTCAAATAATAGTTCTTATAGTGGAAGAGAGAGTAGAGAGAAAGAGAGGAGGAGGTGAGAGAGAAGAAAAAGAAGATGAAGTCGAAGATGAAAATGAAGAAGAAGGAGGAGGAGGAGGAGGAAGAGGAGGAGAAGGAAGAGGGAGGAGGAGGAGGAGGAGGAAGAAGGAAGAGGAGGAGGAAGAAGAGGAAGACTAAGGGAAGGGATGAGATGGGAGAAGGGGAGGGGAGAAAATGATTACTTGATCCTTAAATACTGGGGAGTCATCTATCAAGTATTATATAATATATATATATAACATATTTCACTCAGTATTTGCAACAATTCTATGAGGAAACTAGTGATCATTATCATTTTACTGATGAGCAAGGTAAAGAAGATATTGTTTCAGAGATTTGCTGGCAATTTCAAAGACAGTGGCAGAGCTTTTTGGCTCTCAGTTTATTATTCTTAATTGCATGCCTTAAAAGTATTTATTACTACACATGTATAGATGACTATTTCTTATACAGTTCAGTTGTGGGTTAAAATTCAATACTGAAACGTTTATTATATATGATAAATGTAGCTAAGTTATGGTAACTGACAGAGGACCATCTACCCCAGAGCAGTTTTGCCCAGTGTGGACAGGGAAGCTATTTTTGCTTGTCTGAATAATGAAGTTCTATGTTAAAGAGTGAGATTTAGGAGTCTACTCTCACAGGAATTTAAAGCACAATGAGAGATATCAGCCAGCAGAGCTGATAAGAAGAGTAGGTTGCAGTGCAAGTCTGGAATGTGTACAAGTATCACAAAGACATTACATGAGATCTGGTGTGAGTCGATGGGAACCAGAGAAGAGGAGCTTACGGAACACCAGGCCAGGGGTGCTGAAGGCTGGAATGATTCATCCATTCTTCATCTAATGAAGAAGAGGTATCTTCATTGCCACTAGAAGAGCTGCTTCATGCATAAAGAGCCAGTGACAGAGCCAAGTCAAAGTAGCCCCAGCCTGCTATATGGCCTGTGTTCTGAGGTGGGAGTTCCTTTCTTGGTGGGTTGGGCACCTGTCTTTCTCAGAAACACTTTCTTAGGACTCTGGGTTTCCATGGATTTCTCCACTCCATGCTTTCTGGATGAACTTCCTTACCTCCAGTGGCCGACCTGAGCCTATGATTTTATGTTCTATAATTGCTCTTGATGAAAAAAAGGAGTTTGATTCATCCCTGGGACAAGATGAATTGTATTCTACCTATGGCAAGGAGCAAAGGAGGACAGATGATGGAAATCGTAAGAGGCATTACAAGAATGAAGAGAAGCACAGACTTGTTGTGTTTCTAATGCCATCACCACTGATAACAGCAGTGCTTTTACTGCGGCTTGGCTCACCACACTGCCGATGCCATTTCACCTGCAGACTCTGTTTCTTCTAAGTGTCCTGTTACAGTCGTTGCTATACCACACTGCCATTATCCCTGCTGCCACCAGCAGCCCTTCCTAAAGTGACAGCAACCCTATCAACCCTTGGCATAAGTGTTTTGCATATGGCAGTGTATAAACGCAGCATTCTGCTGGGCACAGCAGCTCAGGCCTGTAAACATAGCTACTTGTTTGGCAGAGTATGGGAGGATCATGATTTAAGGCCAGCCTAGGCATAACTGTCCCAAGACCTCTGTCTTTACATATGAAAGCATGGTGAGATAGTGTACAACTGTTATCCCAGCCGCATAATAAGTGTAAGTAGGAGTATTGTAGTCTAGGCCAGCTAGCACATAAATATAGGACCCTATTTGAAAAAATATATATAATCTGCTGCTGTCCCTCAAGGCTGTAAGTCCTCATTACTTGGAAGGTGGGGACCAAGGGATTGTGGTCTGAAGCCATCTGAGGCATAAAAGTTCATGAGACTTCATCTAAACTAGTGGCTGGCTGGGCAGAGAAGTGTACGCCTGTCACCTTGCGATGTGAGCACTACAATGGTGGGGTCGAATGGCGGTGTGCTTGTCATTGCTGGCAACATGGGGAAGCAGAACAAAGGGATCACAGGCTGTCCAGGCTGGGTACGAAGTGAGACCCTACTCGGGAAATAACCATTGCAAAAATGGTATATCTCAACCGGTAGAGTGCCTACCTAGCAAGCACAGAGTTCACTCTCTAGCACTGCCTAAATACATGCATACATACGTACATACACACTACAAAGATGGCTTAAGCCTGTAATCTTAGCTATAAGGAACGTGGAATCTAGGGATTGCAGTTGGAGGCCAGCCTAGAAGCGTGGTTCAAATCCTAGTACTGTCTATCTACTCACAACATTCCTATAAGGAGCATACATTCACTCTGCTTCTACAAGAATTGGTAATGGTTTGTGCAGCCTCTGGCCTTCCTCCTTCCTCTGTCCCTCCTCCCAATGCAGGCCCCCAAATCAAGGCGTGACAACCCCTTCTATTACCTGAGATTGATTGTTTTTTTTTTTTTTTAGATCAATGAAAAGCTATCCTTCTGATCTTGTGAGAAACTATTCTCCTCTTTAGTGTTTGTCTCTGAAGAACTAGAATGAAAATAAATGCTGGTTTTGTACTTTGCTTTCAATGGAGAGAGGGCAAGCACAAGTGCCACAGCTCTGCCCTGTGGAGAGCAGGTGGCTGAGGTTTGCTCTGGCAGACACGGGGACCTCGGGGTATGTCACTGCTGTGCCTGGACTTCCCTAGCCCATCCTCTTTCATCAGAGACATTGGAAGAGATTCTTCTCCTCCTTGCCTAGAATTGAGAGGGCAGCAGAGACTTTGGGAAAGCCACAACTTCCCCCAAGAAGCTGCTATTGGAAGCGGCTTCTCGGTGGTGTATTTGGATTGAGGGAGTAGAACTCATCTGGATGGAGCACTAGCTTGTGAGCACCGGCAGCCCTTCACCTATGGCATAACTTGGGGTAGCTGTATGAACAGGCTTCAGGAGGCTCACCGCTCTGAAAACAGAGTTACTTTAGCTCTGAAGTTTATTGGACAAAGTGCAAATGATAGAAAAGCTCAGAACTTCACAAACAACTTAATGAATATTCTTCTGGTAATGAAATCGCTTTGGGGAATGCATTTCTTGGATATGTGTTAGGTGAGGAGAGGGCAAGAAAATAGTGCCAACTAAAGAACAAACCAGAGTGAGTTTGATGAAAGGAAGCTACTAAATATTTAAAAGACTGAAGAATGAGGAATTTTATCTTTTGTTTTGACTTAGCAGAAATGCTGGGAAAGAGAGCTAAATAAAATGATACAAATGTATGCAAAAATGTATGCAAACGAGTACTGTGGTAAACTGGTCATTTACTTTGTTTTGCTAATCAGAGTTATTTGGGGGAGTGTGGGTATGTGTGTTCACTGATCAGTACAAAGCGTCACAAATACATCACAAAATTCAGAAAAATAAGGGAAAGGTGGATGGGGGGGTGAAAATGTTAGGGTGACACAAATCAGGATGTATCTGTAAACTGCTTTGTTAAATGGTAAAATAATACTTAATATTTATTGTAGAAATTAAGAAAAGCGAAGAAGGGTTGGGTGGGGAGGGGTGGGTGAGAATGTTGAAAGGGGTGACGTCATTCATCAAAACACACTGTATTCATAAACTACTTTGTTGAATGGCAACTCCTTTGTACAACTACTTAGACAATATAAATATTTAAAACATCATGACTGGTAGAGAAGCTCATACTTGTAATTATAGCATAAATCTTTTGTTGTTGTTGCAGGAGAGGGGCTTCAATGAAGTCCTTTGCATTTGCTAAACAAATCCTTTCCCACTTGAGCCCTACCTCTAGCCCTTAACTCCTGAATTCTGTCTTTCCTTCGGAGATTGGTGTATGTCATCCTCATGGTAAAGACGAGGGAGCTGAGGTTCAGCACCATTGAGTAAAAGCTTTTACAAATTAGCACAGATTAGTTTACCAGGGAGTTTCATTTTTGCCTTTGGTCCTTATGTATAGACAGTGACTCACCCCTCCACGGCTCTCCCTCTTCTCCGTATTCTCTTCCCTAACCAACCTCAAGGAGTTTCCTGGTTTCATGTTTATTTGAAAACATCAAGTATTTTGACCATATTCACCCTTCTTTCCCTCCCTTTAGTACCCCCACCAACAAGTCCAGTTTTACCTTCCTGTCATTCATTGTTTTTAGGTATAATTGTTCAAAGGAGTTTCCCATGCTCTGTCACACACACAGCTACTGTATGTACTTCAATCAGATTGGCCCTTTGGCTCACTCAGTTTTCCGTGCGTTTCATTATGCCATTTGTCATTCACCAACGCAGTGTATTTTGGTATTGTTCACCCTCCTCTTTTAGTTTCTTCAAATGGTCCCATAATTACAAGTAAGTTTGTTCTTACAAGAACGTGTGATCTTGTATGTATTTTTGTGTGTGTTTCTCTCTGTTCTTGAAGGACTGGGTATTATCTTGACTGATGAGTTGTTTTTTTTGCCACTGGCCTGGTATTATAACTCAGCACTCACAATTCTATTATATTAATTAATTATATTATTAATCCCCAACCAGATCTTTACCAAAAGTAAACTACCATTGGCAACATTACATATGCATTCAATCCATTGTATATGCAGGAGACTACAGCATTCTTCTATGGAACAGTAGTAGGCTAGAAAAAGAAAACATATTTACAGGTGAAAAATTAGGTGTCAAAAATAAGGAAGATGGACAGAAGGTGAGTAGAGTATGAAGGCTGCAGGCACAGTTATTATAAAGAAGTGATGTTATCAGAGTTGCAAAGGGGTAAAGAAAGAAAAAGAGAATATGTCACCAGTAGAAAGGTTTTCATGTGAGAGAGAAAGTGAAATGAATATGTATAGAAGATATAAAGTACAATGAATAAATAGGAGATTAAAGAGATGAAAAATTAGAATAAAAAATTAAAAACAGTTGATTTTTATTCCTTGTTGAGGAGGAAAAACCAAACCAAACCAAACCAAATGCCTGCTGGCCCTAGCTGCAAAATAGATGTGCTCTTGTTATTTCGGTATCCCTGCAGGGTCCTGGTTTGAACAGGTGCAGTACAATGCCAGGTCATAAGGCATTCTGCCACTCTAGAAACCCACAATTTGCCAGGCACTGGAAGTCTAGTGGCTGCCTTTGAAGCTTCCCAAGGATACAATGAAATACAGAGAATTTTGAGTACCTTTTGTCTCCTGTGCATACTTTTATGAGTGGGAGGAGGGAATTAGAGGAAGAGAATTCAGCCGAGTGATTTCACTCACCTGCCTGGAGCTAATCGTGTGGCTCTTCACTCTGGCCACTCAAGCCAGGTACTCACACACAATGGGCTGGAATGGATAACTCCCAGCAATGAAGTGAATAATAGAAGTTCCAGCACCTCTATGTCCTGCCTGCCTTTGTGTTTATTGAGGGAGGAGGTGCGTGGATCTCCACTCTTGCCTTGCTTGCTAGAATCTCCTCCTGGGCCTTTGTACTCCAATCTTCCCTGTGGATTGGATGGGGTGGGGTGGCACTGGCGTTTGTGTCCTGCCACAGTATACAGATGCTGGCCTGTTTCTCTTTCTGTCTCCTTGTTCAGTCAGACTTGCTGACCATGGTAGATGTTTTCTTCATAGGGTGGTTCTGATCAGAAGTGTGTGTGGAAGGGGAGTGTGTGTGTGGGGGGGGGGTGGGGAGATCTTCTGGTTCTGGAATAGTAAAAGAAAAGAGCAGACAGACTCTGTTCCACTTGAGCAGGGACATTTTAGTCTCCATCCAACTAAACAATTTCCTTTGGAAATTTAAGGCTCTGTAATTCCCTCTAGCCACTTGTTTGCTTATTGCCTGCTTTCCTGTTCTTAAAGCCACAGAACTGCGGATTTATTTCTGATTCCTGTAGAAACAGAAAAGGCAGATGCCAGGGAGCTACCATTTTCTCTGAGCCATAAAGCAAGTTTAAGGCCATAGAGCTGCTAAGAGCTGGGGGTTTGAACTCACCTCTTTCACAATGGGGAATACCAGCTCTTAACCACCATGCTGCTCTGAGCAGTAATTGTCCCTTTATGTCCTGCATTCCTTGTTGCTCTGCTTCTTTTCTGAAGTTGGGGCTTAGAGATCTAATAGGCTGACTGCATCTGTGGCTGCTGTCCACAAAGCCATGGATGCTAACTCCCATGGATCATATAGGAAGGAACTCTCCCATGCATGATTTCCATGAGAACATCGATGCTGTGCACACACAGTACTGCATTCTCCTCTCAACTCAGCACACCTAACGTTGGCAGTTCTTGGAATATGGTCTGTCCCATCATCTGTCTTCCCATGCATGCTTGGTTGGGAAGGGGTTCTTTCTTCTGCAATCTCTGTGCCTGGTGAATTTGTCATCAGTCATGTTTCATCCTTTGGAAAGAATTTTCCTGACCTCTCAGGAGACCCTTGTCTTCTCTGCATGGGCTGCTGTCCCAGCCCATATGCTTGGTATTTTTGATATAGAACAAGATAGTTCTTGTGCTGGTGCATGTACATTGCTGCATACAGTTTCTCTAGTTGATTTCACTGTGAAGAGTTTTTCATCTCTATCATCTCTATCTATCTATCTATCTATCTATCTATCTATCTATCTATCTATCTATCATCTCTCTATATTATATATCTATCATCTTATCATCAAAAGATGAATAGATCAGAGACCAAGAGAAACACTGGAAGAAATTGGACTAATTCGGGCTTGTCTTATGCCAGGGAGTCCAGAGGAGTCCCCTCCAAAACTGGAGCCCAACTCTCGGTTTGTACAGAGTATTTGTGAGCAACTTTAGGAGGGAAAGGGGGTGTAGGAAACAGCTCAGGAAGTGTAATTACATACGCTGATGGCCAAGCGCTTTCTAGCTCCTTCATAGTCAAACTGATTACAATAGTGGCTGTTTTGCTTATGGCCGGAGGTTCCCTGGAAAAGAGAAAGTTCTGGATTATTTCAGGTTTCTAGGCCTGATGTCAGCCAGGCCAGGCTCCTATCATCTATCAATCACTATCAATCATCTATTATCTATCTATCTATCTATCTATCTATCTATCTATCTATCTATCTATCTATCTATCTATCTATCTATCTATCATCTATCTATCTATCTATCTATCTATCTATCTATCTATCTATCTATCTATCTATCTATCTATCTATCTATCTATCTATCTATCTATCTACCTACCTACCTACCTACCTATTGGCAGAAAAGCTCATCTTCTATTCTACATTGTTCTCCAAGTAGTGCCTGATGCATGAGAGACATGATAAATATTTGGAAAAATGAACTTAAAATTGAATGGACAATGAGCAAATGTTCAAGCAACCAGTTTCCAAGAAAAAAAATGGATTTTTTAAATGGTACTATTGGAATTTGAAGAGGAATGTGGGCTAAATAATGATCTTGCATTTTGCTGTGCTTTAAAACCATTCTTCAGACCATGATGATGTAACTTTCCTAAGTCCATTCAGACACTATGGATACTGTCTCCTGCAGCATTTGCTAATTGAGAATTATCCTTAAGCTCCCTGAGTTTATTATCCCCATTCCCTACTCAAAATGTCATGTTCACAAAGAAAAGAAAGTATTTTCCCACCCCCTTCTGCCATTGTTTTAATGAATGTTGGAACTGATTCAGCCTTAGAATTTTAGTGTTCCAAGAATTTTGTTTTTTGTATTGGTCCTGAGGCTTGAACTCAGGGCCTGGGCTTTGTCCCAGAGCTCTTTTGCTAAAGGCTAGTAGTCTATCACTGGAACCACATCTTTTCTGGTAGTCAACTGGAGATATAAGCTTCACATACTTTCCTACCTAGGCTGGCTTTGGACCTCAATCCACAGATACCATCCTCCCGAGTCGCTAGGATTTCAGGCATGAGGAACCAGTGCCTGGCCTGTTTCTAGAATTTTTTAAATACCATTTCAATATATGTTTGCATAGAAACAATGGATATTAAAATATCAGCCTAATTTTCTATTCAGAAAAAAAGATGAACTTTACAAACTTTAATTTTAAAAATGATAAATTATCAGCATTTAGGAGTAAAATGTTCAGTACTCCTTGAGACAGATAAAGCATCAGCCATGTTATTTATTTTTATTTTTAACTCTGAACATGGTTCCGTTTTGAATTGACTCTCATCTTCTTTCCCTGTAGCTAGATTTTGGAGAATCTTGACTGGTTTAAAGTTCTCCTAACCAGTTCAAGGAATGCAGTTTGAAGGGAGCTGATATTTCCAGGAAATTCAGTTAGTAACAGGAGTAACAGCAGCCCATTATGAAGTAAAGCAACCTGTTCTCATTTTCTATGTTATGGCAAACAAATGAAGGAAAAGCAAAACAAAGAACTAGACAAGGAGACAACAGCAAAACTTACAGGGTAATAAAAGCTAAGACTTAGCCTTCTAACAGCAACTCTTAAAGTCACTAACCTGTACTGTGCTTCAAGCAGAAAAGCTGTATTTTCTTTTAACAAAGAGTTAATATATCCAGTAATATAAAGGAAAAATAGTCTATTTGTATTCTATGTAGTTGATTTCAGTGAAGAATTCTCCCTTCCCCCCCTCCCATCTCTCCATCCATCGACCCACCTTCCCACCCAGATAACTGTCTATCTATCTATAGATCTCTCTATCTTTTTTTTTTTTTTTTTGTCAGTCTCGGGGCTTGAACTTTGGGCCTGAGCACTGTTCTTGAGCTTCTTTTTGCTCAAGGCTAGTACTCTACCACTTGAGCCACAGTGCCACTTCTGGCTTTTTCTATGTATATGGTCCTAAGGAATTGAACCCAGAACTTGATGCATGTGAGGCAAACACTCTACCACTAAGCCAAATTCCCAGCCCAATCCCACTTTTTGTCATCTACCGTCACATTCCATTCCTTCCATTATTATTGTTAAGCATAGACTCTGATTAATTGAGTCTATAGAGTCTCTAAGGCATTCATGTTCTTTGAACTTGAATTGGAAATAAATACCATATTTAATGTCATTGGTTTCATCTTCTTGTTGTTTGTTGGTCATGGGGCTTGAACTTGAGGCCTGGGTATTGTCTCTGAGCTCTTTTGCTCAATGCTGGCCCTCTACCATTTTGAGCCACAGCTTCACTTTTGGTTTTCTGGTGATTAATTGGAGATAAGAGTCTCACAGAATTTCCTGCATGGGCTGGTTTTGAACCACTAGCTTCCTGAGTAGCTAGGATTACAGGCGTGAGCTACCAGCACTCACCCACTTTTTCATTTCTTTTACTTTTTGTTTTAATAGTTTTCCCAGACAGGGTATTACTAGTTAGCTCAGGCTAGCCTTGAACTCATAATCCTCCTTTCTCAGCCTATAGAGTAGTACATCTTTCAGTTGGGAGTTTAGGCACAACTTTTCAGTATTATTATCAGTACCTCGAACTTTGTCACCAAAAGAAATCATATACTTTTGTATTATATTTTTTATGGTATCATATATTATTTATGCTCTTAACAACTGAGAAACCACAAGAATTATTAGGCATGCTATTTTTATTTTACATAATGAAATAAAGGAATATATAATCTTGCATCACAAATTTATTGTTTCAATATTTTGCTAACTGTACTTAAATATTGATTTCTTTTATAATTGTACACATGTAATTTAGAGCATTGAAAATTATATAAAAGGGCCCAGTTTGCTGCACAAAATGTTAGAGCTTCTGTCTTTAATGTGTGCTGCTGGCTGCTGGCTGGTGGCATGGCTTAAATAGTAGACTACTGCCAACAAATGCCCGGTTCTGTGTCTAGAACCCAGTCCTGTGTCCAGAACCCGGTCCTGTGTCCAGAACCCGGCCTTGTGTCCAGAACCCAGTCCTGTGTCCAGAACCTGGCCTTGTATCTAGAACTGGCCCTGTGTCTAGAACCCAGTCCTGTGTCCAGAACCCGGTCCTGTGTCTAGAACCCGGCCCTGTGTCCAGAATCCGGCCTTGTGTCCAGAACCCAGCCCTGTGTCCAGAACCCGGTCCTGTGTCCAGAACCCAGTCCTGTGTCCAGAACCCGGCCCTGTGTCCAGAACCCGGCCCTGTGTCCAGAACCTAGCCCTGTGTCCAGAACCTGGCCCTGTGTCTAGAACCCAGTCCTGTGTCCAGAACCCGGTCCTGTGTCTAGAACCGGCCCTGTGTCCAGAACCCAGCCCTGTGTCCAGAACCCAGTTTTGTGTCCAGAACCCAGTCCTGTGTGCAGAACCCAGTCCTGTGTCTAGAACCCAGTCCTGTGTCCAGAACCTGGTCCTATGTCTAGAACCCGGCCCTGCGTCCAGAACCCGGCCCTGTGTCCAGAACCCAGTCCTGTGTCTAGAACCCAGTCCTGTGTCCAGAACCCGGTCCTGTGTCTAGAACCTGGCCCTGTGTCTAGCACCCAGTCTTGTGTCCAGAACCCAGTCCTGTGTCCAGAACCCGGCCCTTCCGTGTGATAACCTCATTCTCCCTTCATCATTCTTTCATTGTTATTTTTTTTCTTTTTTTCACTTTCTCCCTCTCTTCTATTTTCTCCCTCCCCTCCCCCCTCCTTCTCCTCCTCTCTCTTTCCCTTTCCTTCCCCTTCCCTTCCTTTGCCAGCTTGTTAACCATGGAAATACGATCCACGCATGTATAGACTCTGTTAAATAGTATATTGAATTTTTCTTGATTTCTTGTTTGCTTGTAGAACCCTCTTAACCTTCTTCTCTGAGAAAGCTGATATGTTGTTTATTTTCTTGAGTCTGAAACTGCTGTATGTGCCACCATTTTGACCAAAACAACAACCAACCACCACCACCACCAACAATTCATCTTTCTCTTCTGAGACTGTCTTTAATGTCCTATATCAAGGACCATGCCTCATATTCTGGACATTTCCTCTGCGGAAGAAACTCTTACTTTGCATTTTTTTCATGAATTCAACAAGTAACAACATGGATGGGGGGAGACAGAGAGAGATAGAGACAGAAAGAGAGACAGAGACAGAAACAGACAGAGAGATAGAGAGTGACAGAGAAACAAGAGAAACACAGAAAGAGAGTGACACACAGAGAGAAGACAGACAGAGAAAAATGAATTAATCCTAGAAGCTTACATCTCAGTTCTGGTACCTCATACCTCAAACACAAGGAAGGTACGGGAAAAGAGCATTACCTTTTCTTCCATGTGGCTCTTTTCCCAGAAATATATTTTACAAATAAACCTCCAACTCATTTTTCTCTTTTTTAACTTCCTGTATCTTATAGGTAGTAAATATATGTTAGTATGATTATCTTTCTTTCTCTAACATTTCATTTATTCCAGAGAATTCAAAATGTCACCCCATCCCAATAATTTTTGGTACGGTGTTAAAACCCCTTAAAAGACATATGGATAAAGGGCATATAGTTCTGGAATTTGCTACTAACTACGTCCTTGGCTATCCCACCACACAATTCTATAATACACACAAGATTTAATTTGTATTGATAATCTTATCTTTAGGTTGTCTTCAATACTGTTGTCCTTCATTCTTGTTCACATCTCTGTTCGTCAGGGTCACACTACCCTGGAAAGTCTAAATATTTGTAGACCTAGCTTTGGGTGGATGAAATGTGACCTGTCCTCAGTAGAACAGTCATGGAGGGGAGAGAATATTGAAGGATAGCAGCTTTGAGCCACAGGGAAATTAAGACAGAGCGTCACATTCAAGCTGGATGAGGAAGTTAAATGTGAGATTCCAAACTAGAGCACCAGGCTCCTGAGTAAAGAGCAGGAAGCAATGCTTTGGGTACAAATGCTGCAGTTCCTGGGCGACTTTTTATAGAGACTCAAGTTCACTCAAGTTCAAGGCTGAAGAGACAGTTGTCAAGGGCACTGGGGAATTTTTTCCCATCTGGCTTTTATGTTTTCATAAATAATCAGTTTTATGACTTTATCTTTTTTATTAGTATAGGTAGTTTTTCTTCCTTTTTTTCCGGGGCTATTCTAGGAGATGGGACTCAAGGAAATAGACTGTATTGCTGTGCTAGAATCGGAATAAGGGAGCGTGGCAGTAGATAAGGACAGAAAGGAGAAAAGACGCCTAATTATGTAGGGACTAAGGGGAAGTCATCCTATAGGAAGACTTCATAGGAAGACTTCAGGGTTTTACTGAAGGTATAGGAAGTTACTTGGTAGCACCACTAGGCAAAAATAATAATAGCATTAAGTTGGCTTTTCTTTTCCTTGATTATTCTACCTGCTGTGAGGATTTAGGCATATGAAAATCGAAGCAGAGAGGTCAGTTTGTTGTCTGTTGCAAAAGTCCAGACAGGAGATGATACTGGGGGGAAAGGGGACAAAGCTGGGGTAAAGAAAAGTTCTAAGGATAGGATTTACTGAGGGGGTAGATTTAAGGTATGACAGAGTGGTGTACATAGCACTACGAATGTGGACCTTACAACCTGCAGTATTGAACTACAGTGATTTCAATAGGACAATTCCCAAAGAATTTGGGAAAATTTCCCTAGTAGTGACATACTTTGCTTATCATCCAAACATATCTATCTATCATTCAACTCTCCTGTTGAATGGCTGGTCTCCAGTTGGTGGTAGTATTTTAGGAGGTTGTGGAAATCTTAGGAAGTGGGGACTAACTGGGGTCTGTTTACCACTGGGAGCCTTTGAAGATTGTAACTGACCCCAGGCTCTCTGTCTGTCTGTCTGTCTGTCTGTCTCTCTCCATCCCCTCTTCCTCTCCCTCTCCTCCTCTCCCCTCCCCATTTCTTTTCCCCTTCCTCATCTCTTTTCCCCTTCCCCCCATTCCTTCTCCCTCTCCCCCATTCCCTCTCTCCCTCCCCCTCTTAATCTCCTCTCCCCTTTGCCCCTCCCCGTTCCTTCCCCCTCCCCTCTTTCCACTTCCTTCCCCCTCTTTCCATTTCCTTCTCCCTCTTTCCACTTCCTTCCTCCTCTTTCTCATCCCTCTCACACTTCTGGTTCTTCTCACCCCTCTCTTTTCTTTCCTGTCTTTCTGATTCTTGACTTCCAGGAATGTGCTCTCCCCATCGCCATAATGTTTGGAGTAGAATTCTGACAACCAAGCCATTTTTTCTGTCTCTGTCTCTGTTCTTCTCCTTTCATCTCCTCTTCTTTCCTCTCCTCCTCTTCTCCTCTCCTCTCCCTCTATTTTCTCCTTCTCCTTCTCCTTTCTCTCTCTCTTTGGTACCAACACTGCCCAGAAGGAGATTCAAAACTCCTTTAAAGAAGGACCTACATTGACTTGACTTCTGTGGGTTAGGTTCACTTGATTACAGTGCCTCTCACTCCAGAAGGGAGTGATGCAAAGATGTGAATGCTGTGTATTTCATGACCTGAGGGCTTTTACGAAGACGTAGTAATCAGCATCTCCTTCCTTCTCAGACAGGCTCATGGCTGCCCAGCAGTGTCCATGCTAGGTCATTTAATAAAAATGTATCTGTGCCAGATAATCATCGAAGTATTAGGAAGGAAAAAAATCAAATGATTGGGATACCCCCACGACTCATAGCACGGGAAGCTGTTCTCGCCTCTGAGGCTGAAGGGTTGAGGAGCACAGTCAGGGCTTTCAGTGGGGCCAAGAACCCCAGGCACCTTCTCAGCACACAAGGGCAGTAGATCTAGGCCAGAGAACCGACAATGTGCAAAGCTAGAGGTTGGGGTGGGGGTCTGGGGAGGCACTGAGACAATGTGTAAAGCTAGAGGGTGGGGTGGGGGTCTGGGGAAGCACCAGCTAACTCTTCCAGTTGTCCTTCAGTCTTCTGGGATTGCTACACAAAAGCAGGTGGCAAAGGAGCCTAGGGACCTCCACCGTGTAATTCAGAGCAGAGTAGAGGGACTGTGAAGAGAAGGTCTGAGGCAAACAGACACATCATCATTAACCTCCTCATGGCGGGGTTGAGTGGAAAGTTGAATGAAGATAGTGAATTTTCGTTTCAGAAGTCAAAAAGAATATGTGGGATTTCAGGTACTATCTGTATTAAGTTATGCTTTGGAGAATAAAGATTGCCTTTATTGAGAACTTGTTTTGTATGTGCTGGTACTAAGGCTTGAACTCAAGGCCTGAGTGCTGTACCTTTGACTTCTTACTCAAGTTTGGTGTTCTACCACTTGAGCCACTGCTCCACTTCGGGCTTTTTGATAGTTCATTGAACAAGAGTCTCACAGACTTTCCTGCCCAAGCTGGCATTGAACTGTGAACCTCATATCTCAGCCTCGTGAGTGGATAGTATAAGCCACTGGCTGATTTTGAATCTTTGTAATATCCTCATGCTTATTTTTACTTTTCTCATAGAGGTAGATTCTCAAGTAGAGCTTGTTTCTTACAGAAACAAGCCTTTATTTTTCTATGACCATTTGTTACTAGAGCTAGGATAGCCAAGCTTCTTTGCTTCTCTTTTCAATTTGCTTTTACATCAAGAATAGAACTTACTTTAGGGAACTCAAGTAATATTTTCTTTGCAAACACCATAACTTAAGAGCCTTGTTGGATGTCATCATCTTTGGGACTGTCATTCCGAGCCTGAAAAATCACATTTTGCAAAATCCCTTTGAGGATAACTGGTAGATCTTTTTTTAAAGGAGATACAAAAGTCAAACTTTGCTTATTCTAAATTCAACTCCACGATTTGTAATTTTGGTAGACAAGCCAGATTTGATTTTGCCGTCTGCAAGTCTGAAGTTTATAATGCGTGTAATTTGATTTTCTTTCTCTAGAGATATTTTATCTGATAGGAGTCTTTATCAGCTTAAGCAAAGTAAAAATTTCCATACAAGTTATTTTAGAATCCTGTAAAGAACTGTTAGAAGCTGTTGCTAATTCTACATTTGTAGAATGAGTGTTGGACTTACTTCAAATATAAATTCTAAAAATATTTCAGATTCTTGATTCTCCTCTTGGTCATGTTAATTTGCCTTTGTATAATCTTCTCACATGTCATTAGTATTTTCCATGCTAGCTCATTAAGAACTCATCATTTATTTTAATATTCTGATTGATATAAAACATTTGTCTTATAACCTTGGCTAGACTAATAATTTTGATAATTAAACTTCTAGAAATTGGGCAGTAGGAATGATCTCTCAGCTAGGTGAGAGCGTTATGCCTTTTACCTGGACATAGCATCTTGATAAACCTATGGAATTTTCCAAGGGCTTTTCAATTTTGAAAGATAAGAACACTGCAGCTCAGGAAAGATGTATGACAAGTACATGGCAGCGTCTCTGGACTGTGTGACTCTACTTCGGGCCTGCTGATGAGGACAACTTCAGTGTAGCGCTCACCAGAGTGGCCTGGCATGGCGGAGGCACAGAGAACATCACTTCACGTCCTCTCACAGCCCTCGACTTGACACGCTGCTGATTCTAGGAAAATATCCATAACAATAGGAAAATTGCCTCTCATATGGTTTTGTGATATCTATAAAATAACAGCTCTTAAAGCAGCAGCTCAAACATGTCTGGGTTGTAGGTACTGGTAAGAGGAGGGGGGCAGATAAATGGAGAGAAGAAAGAACAAATAGAGTCAAAATAATTTTTAAATGTGTGAAAATGGGACAAGAAAACTAAATGAGATGGTTTAGGAAGGAGGAGGAAGAGGTGGAGAAGGAGGAGGAAGAGGAGGAGGAGGAGGAGGAGGAGGAGGAGGGGGAGGAGGAGGAGGAGGAGGAGGAGGGGGAGGAGGAGGAAGAAGCTAGAGGTCCTTTGTTCAAACCCCAGCAAGAGCAAATAAATATACATTTAAAAAAAAGCCATGTGTCTGATGGCCTTAGAGCCCAGGAGGCATGCTTTCCAGTTTGACTAGTGCCAGGTTCTGTTCTTTAGAACAAAATTATAGCAAAAGGAAAGCAATCGATGACAATTTTGTTTTACAACGAAGAATATAAATAATTTTTTAACATCTAAAATTTTTGGTCAGGTGTGTGGTATACAACTATAATTTCAGCTACTCAAGGGTCCGAGATTGGGAAGATTGTATGGTTCAAGGTCAGCTCAGGCAAAAATTAGCAAGAGTCCATCTCAAAAAACAATCCGGGAATGGTGTTACATACTTATAATTCTTTGTAGAAGGTATAAAACAGGGGGGATTAGGGTCCAAGCATGGCTCAAGCAAATTTTAAGAATCTATCCAAAAAAATAACTAAAGCAAAAGATCTGGGGGTTTGCTATAAGTGGTGAAAATTACGTGGTAAGCAAGTAAGCAGTGCTGAGTTGAAGTAATTTTTTCAATCTTACTTTATTATATATAATTATGTGTTATATATATGTATATATATAATATATATTCTGTCAGCTCTCTGGAGGGAAAGTTGAGAGATTTGTGTTGCTACCAGTTTCATTTGGGTTGGTTTTAATGAAGTGGTAAGATTTCAGAGTGCTTGTTGAAGTAGCAAAATGGAGGTCATCACTGATATCGATTCCATGTTGATTTCTATTTTTAGAAGAATAAGTGCTGAAACCTCTGACTTACAAAGATCGAAGAGTCAAACCTAATATTCATTCTTACTAGAGTCTTTGTGATAGGTATTTTGTCTCACGATTCAGACATTTCCAAAATTCTTTCTTTGGGAGTTGAAGTTACGATTTCATTTGTTCCCAACTAAGTGAAGGTACTTTCTCTATAAGCTTCACCATTGATGCTACATCTGTTCATAAGAAAAGGATTCTGATTTTTTTTCATCTCAAAAAGTATTTTTTTGGCAGAGTCATGTACTCTGCCTAGAAGCTCTGAATACTTGCTTTGACTTGATCATTTCTAAGCACAACATTCTGGAAACTTTCTCCCCAGCCCTGGTAAGTCTTCCCCAATTTTCTGACACTAGTCTCTTCCAATGAAGGCAATTTGGCCAATGGTATACACAGGTGTCCTGTGCAACCAGCAAGGTGACTGCAAAGCTGCCAGGTAAACAATGTGTCCCTTTGTTAAGTGCCCAGGCAGCTGCCTGCAGAGCCAATGGACCCACCCCTTCATACCTATGTTCTGAGAAAACGATTTACTTTTCTCATAACAAAAATGCGACTTCTGCCCCAAGTCTAGTTGAGCCCTTCAATACTGATCCACTTGAGAGTCAAGAACATCTTTGCAGAGGATATCTTTCTATTTGTCTCTTGACTCCTCACTAAAACCATTTGAAGAGGCTGTGCTTCAAAAACTCATTCGGATGAGATGCCCACTTCCGCATCAGTAGATAATGTTTCTAGGACTGCTGGCTGTCTCTAATTTCAGGACAAAGCAAACTCATGAGACATACAACTCTTTTTAGAAAAAAATATATTGCTATCTAGCATGACAGGAACAACATCTATACTGAGGCTTGAGAATTTTTGTGGGAAGGTTTTGCCTCAGACGTAAACTTCACTTTTTACAGTTATCAGCTGCATCTCTAGTTCCCAAAAAAGAATTTTAAAAGGCATACATTATACCACAAAGGCTAATAAGAAAAGGGAAAGGATAAATGCCCCAAAGTGGGATTGCTGGGTCATAGGGGAGCTCTATGTGGAGTCTTTTGAGGAACCTCTTTCCAAAGTGGTTGAACAAGTTTACACTCCCACCAACAATGCAGTAAGGTTCCCTTCTGTCCACATCCCCTCCAGCATCTGTCGTTATTAGAGTTTTTGATTTTTGCCATTCTAACTGGGGTGAGGTGGTATCTCAATGTTGTTTTGATTTGCATTTCTTTTGTGGCTAGGGAGGTTGAGCATTTCTTCATGTGTCTATTTACCATCCTTCTTTCCTCTTCAGAGAAGTTTCTCTTTAAGTCTTTAGCCCACTTATTTACTGGGCAGTTGTTTCTTTGAAGATTTGTTTTTGGGGGATTTAATTTTTTAAGTTCCAGGTATGATCACAAACAAGACCATACTAAAGCTACCAGCACAGCTATGTTTATTGCAGCATTATTTACCATAGCTAAGATATGGAACCAACCCAGATGCCTCTCAGTAGATGAATGGATCAAGAAAATGTGGTATATATACAAAATGGAATTCTATGCCTCCATTAGAAAAAATGACATTGCCCCATTTGTTAGGAAATGGAACAACTTGGAAAAATTATATTAAGTGAAGTAAGCCAGACCCAAAGAAACATAGTTCCCATGGTTTCCCTTATTTGCAATAACTAGTATATGTCTGAGTCAACCAGAAAAGGTCAGATAAGTTGATGTTAGGGGAATGAACCCCAAGTTAAGTATTCAAATGTTATTTTCCTTTCATACAATTATTTCTAGCATATTTACAAGATGATTTCTATGTTGCTTTGTATATCCCTCCCCCACGATATAACCCATGCTTTCACTGTATTGATGTTGGTATAATTTGGGGAGGGGAAGGCAAAAAACAAATCGTTTAACTAGGGATACAGGTGGTCCCATTGCAACAATGAGATGTACAAGTCTTTACGTTGAAAAACGAACTTTACAACTTTGGTGGGTGGGGGGAGGATCAGGTGGGGGGAAGGAAGGAAGTATGGGAAGGGATGGGAAGGGGAAACAAAGAGAAGGCAACAATGCTTGATAAGAAATGTACTCGTTATCTTTCCCATGTAATTGTAACTCCTCTGTATGGTATTCTCACAATAAAAAAAAAAAAAGGAAAGGATTTCAAAGTAATGGCTAAGAAATGCCAAGTTTCTTTGGGGATGCTAATGAAACTGTTCTAAATATATGACAATGAATAATATTTGGTACAGAAAGCATTGAATTATACATTTCATATGACTGAGTTGTGTGGTATCTGAATTACATCTTAATAAAGCTGTTAAACTGTTATGAAAAGCCTCATAGTCTATAAAAAAGACCAAATCTGATACATATTGAACTAATCTGGAGCACAGATTATCAACTCACGTTTGCCTTCCTGAAATGTTTAACTTGGTTGCAATTTGGGGGGAAATTTTTTTTTTTGCTTTTTAGAAATTATCTTCAAAAAGTTTTACCAAAGGGTTTCAATTCAACATATCCATTTATGTGTACAGTACATCTTGACCATTATCATACTTCCATTGCTCTCTTCTCCCATCTATCACATCTCCCTTCCTTCCTCAAGACTTCCTAGTTCCATCTTCACATATGTGTACATTGGGGATTATGACTCTTTGCCCACCATGGCTCTCTCTGTTCATCTGCCCCTCTCTTTACCGACCCCGCTCCCCGCTCCCTCAGACAGGACATGTTTCAGCTTCCTGGTATTCATTTTGTTAACCTGTCTGTTACTTGTTCAAGGGGGATACAGTGTGGAAATCCATCCTGTATTTAGGGTACTTCAGTCATTTTGATCATGTATACATAGGCATATGAATGTACATGTATATGCATATGCCCTGTATGTGTTTTCATGTATATTTATATTCTGAATCTAATGTCCACAAATAAACATACAATTTTTCCTCATCTATCCACTGCCCTGCAAATGTTATTCTTCCTGATGGATGATTAAAATTTCATTATATATTCTACATTTTCTTGATTCATTGGTCATTGGTAGGGCAGCTGAACTGTTCTCATAAGTTGGCATTGTGAATATTTGCTTTCTTCGTGCCCTGTTCTGGAAGGACCACATCTATTCTGCTCATAGTCTCCTCCTCTGCCCACATCTGAATGCAGTAAAATTTTGCAGAAGTATTGCAGTTTATTGCACAGAAATCTCTGCTAGTCTCAGTACTATGATGTGGAAGAAAATATACTGATTTTGGTAATGATCTGGCTGTCTCTACAAAAAAAAAACCCTAAAATCTATTTAATATTGTCTCTGTGCTAAGTAATGCTGTGAGACCTTTTGTTTTCTGTGCCATTTAATTTTCACAGCACAAGCGTTAAGTAACTTCTGTTGATATTTTTAATATGTACAAGGAAAAATCTGAAATGGAAAAATGAAGTTGATTATAGTTACAGAGCAGGATTTCAACCAAGCCAATGGAATTTGGCTCTGGATTCCTTATTCTGTGTGTGTGTGTGTGTGTGTGTGTGTGTGTGTGTGTGTGTGTGTGTGTGTGTGTGTGTGTATACAATGGGGCTTGAACTCAGTACCTCAGTACTGATCTTTTTCACTCAAGGCTGGTGCTCTTCCACTTAATCCCCAGCATCTGGCATCTTGTGGTTAATTGGAGGTAAGAGTCTCTTGTATTTCACTGTTGGGGCTAGCTAGAAACCATGATCTTAAGAGCTCAGCTTCCTGAATAGTTAGAATGACTCGCATAAGCCACCTGTGCCCAGCAATTCCTTTTTCTTAAGCATTATATTACATCCTCTCTGATGGTGTATGATGGAACTTATCTGTTTCTCACATGAAACAGAGAAACATGGCTGAATTTCATGACTATTTGGACAAGACAGGGCAAGCATTTTCACAGGAAATTTCAGCTCAAGTCATTTTTGCCTTGTATTTCCATACAATTGAAACCTTCCTGATTTTTGAAGTCTTGAGTCAACCCATGCTTACCCAATGCAGAGTTTCATGTGCTTAGGCTATAGGACTCTTTTCCATTATTTAGCTCCATAGCACTCTGTAGTTTTATTAGCAATGATATGCAGAATAGAACATGAATTGTGTTCCCAAGGATTCAGTCTAAAAAAAAAACTTGGAGCATATAGCTGAATAACTTATGATGTTGTGAATTGTCTGCGTTTTACCAAGGAATGCTTGTATATTGTAACTTCTGCCACTTCTATTGTGTTTTGTGTGCTGGCAGGTATACAACAAGCGAGTGAAACACTCTTCTTTTGAGTAACTCCACAGAGTGCTATTCTATCTATGCATAAGGAAACTTAACATGAATTGCCTAGTGTCCATATCTTGTGCTATATAACTAGCACTAGTTCACTTTTTATTATGAGTTTGAGTGGAATTGGATCTTTGAAATTAGGCTATTGGCACACAGAGAGAAACATCTGACACAATGCCAACCAATTTCTAACTAATTTGAGAAATTTTCTCACCTTTGACTGAGCTCCAAATAATTCACATATTGTAGCTCACAATGAACGCCAACATACAGTAGTCGTGTGTGTGTGTGTGTGTGTGTGTGTGTGTGTGTGTGTGTGTGTGTGTGTCTGAGAAAACTAATCTGAAATACAATGCAATTTAGGAAACACACACAGAGAACCGGTTGTGAGAACAGCTGTTCAATTATCCATTTGAATCTGAAGCTTCAAAATTCATCGCACTCAGAGTTGGGAGACTTATAATAATAATTGGTCTGTCACATGGAAAACATGGGAAGGAAAGTTAGCTGTGATGAAGTTCCAATAATCAATTCAAAAGCTGAGAAAAACTCAATTAGCCAACTAGATTGTAAGTACAGAATAAATGACCTGACTTTTCTTCTTACTGGAAGTAATAGAGTTATGGAAAGAGCCTTAAATATCTCACTCTAATTATCTGTGTTTTTTTTGGGGGGGGGAGGGATTCATTTTGAACAATCAAATAGCTGATAATAACTTGAAATTGAATTTCTCTGTTGGTAGACTAAAGGGCAATTTTTGCTTCCTTAATATGTATAATTTTTTTTACTGAAGATCTTATAAGCCTTGATAATAAGACAAATTTATATTTTGTTTAAATTAATTGGATAATTAATGACTCATAAATTTGTCTTATATTTCCTATTAGTAGTTTTTACATTGATAATATTAATAGGCTAAGATTGTTATATTTTATTCTGGACATAAAAACATTTTCCATAGCAGTACAATTTCATAGATTAAAAAAAATCATATTTGTCCATTTATTTTTTGGCTCTTCATTTATGGCTATAAAAACTATCGTATTTTTTTTTGTATAGGAGGGAAAATTAAGTATTTTTCTCCGACAAAATTCCTCTTTCTACTTGGACAAGATTATACTAAACAAAAGAAACAGGCTGCATGGTTTCCCTCATTTGCGATCACAAAAATGTGCCTATAAATCTACAAGGAGGTGCTGGGAAGGTGGCTCCGTGGTAGAGCGCTTGCCTTGCATGCATGAGGCCCTGGGTTTGGTTCCTCAGCACCACATAAGCAAAAAGAAAAAAGCCGGAAATGATGCTGTGGCTCAAGTGGTAGAGCACTAGCCTTGAGCTGAAGAGCTGAGGGACAGCGCCCAGGCCCAGGGTTCAGGCCCCACAACCGGACCGCCCCCCAAAAATAAAGTAAATCTACAAGGAGACACATTAGATGGTAAAAGAAAAAAAATATACATCACTAGACATTCACACAGTGAGACCAAAGGAAGATATTCTTAGGAGAGGATCACAAAGATTCAATGGCTATGTGCATTTGATCATATATAATAGTATTTATTGAAATGAACTCCAAGAAATGGGAACAAGAGGTTTGTTTCCTTTGTTGCTGTTATTGTTTTCTGTGTCTTTTGTCTTGTTTGTAAGTGTATCTGTTTTGTGGAAATGGTGGAATAAAGGGTGAACAAATGCAGTGGTGAAGCTCACTAGACACTATGGTGAAAATGAACTATACAACTTGTCTGGGAGCAGGGATAGGAGGGAAAAGCTGGAAGAAAGGGAGGGAAGGGGTGACACTGTTCTAAAGAAATGTACTCATTACATGACTTATTCAGAGCCTGGGAAGTTCAAAAGCATGACACTGGCATCTGGTGAAGGCCTTCCTGCTATACCACTTGGAGATATAAGGAGTACATTACTTCAAGTCTCTTCGTATAAAGCCACATACTCATGCTAGTATGAGGGTCTCATCCTCATGGCTGTATAGATAGTTCATTTCCCAACATATGGCTGAACATTATATTTCTAACATATTTACTTTTGGGGGACAGAGTTAACCCAAAGCAACATATGTCTGCCACTCTGTCAGAGAGTTTGAGCAGACAGAAAAGTCACTAGCTCAGAAAACACTGAACAAACAAAGCCCTCATCTTCATTGTTTGGAAGAAATTTGCTAAGGTCTTTAACAGCTGAATTGGAAACAAACATGTATTATTTCAAAATGGGGTGGTGTGGTGGTAGATCAGCATTTGCATCCGTAGACTTAGTAACAAGATCGATTGACATCTTGTAATCCATTTAGGGTCCAGATAGACAGCAAATAGGAAGGATAAATCCACCCCTCTCCTCGAATTAGGACAGACATCCATCTTCTGTAGACCTTGGATATCAGAATTGCTGGATCTCAGGCCTATAGACTCCAGGATTTATACCAACAGCATCTCACTCATTGCCTCTGTACATCATAGGGTGAATTGCGGGTTTTCTCTGCTTCCATTAATATGTGAGCACATTCCCCTTATAAATCTCATAGCATCTATGTGATTGGCTCTGTTTCTCTGGATAATTCTAATCTGGCAAATTGTGCTAAGAGATGCCTAAGGAATTAAAGATGATTACTTTAACATAGTTAGGAAGTAACATAAGAAGAGATAGGAAATAGAATTGCTTCGGTTTGTTTTTTCTTTCTGTTTCTTCCTTAAACTTTGTTATACTCTTTGACTCTTAGAATTATACATTACTAAAAAAATAGCAGTGTGTTCTCAGGATGCATGTTTTATAAATCTCTACACTGCCTCTTCCTATTTTTTTCTCTTTCATGTGCTGCCTTCTCTTCACACCCTGGGGAGTTTCAGGCCTTTTTTTCTCCATTTCTCTGATGATCAAGTAAATAGAGCCCCGGGAGTTACCTGCCTATTGTTCATGTTTCCTTCCTGTGCATTTCCCCCTTCTTCCCACACAGGATTAGGAAGGCAGGTTACAGAAATGTGACTTTCTCTTTTCTAGTCCTTCCACTAAAATTTTGCATTCAGCCTCTGGCAGGGACTCTAGGGTCACTGGCAAGTCTTGCTAATGGTTTTTCCTCTTCACCATTTTTGTAGGTTTGAAAACAATAGCTATCCCTTGTGTCAGCATCAGGTCAGGAGCTTTTCCTGTCAGTGTTCCATCTTAGCCTCATCTTCTACCCTGGAAATTTGATTGTCTCTTTGGTCATTTATCCTTTTTAGTAAGATTTTATCCCATTAAGTTGTGCTAAGGCATATTTGCCTGTCATCGATTTCTACATGAATTCCGGATAGCCAGGCTGTTAAACAAACACTACCTGCTGAGTTCCTTTTCTAAGTGCAAGGCCCCACTCCAGGGAAGTCCACAAACTCCTGTGAAGGTCATTACCACAGCAGGGCTGGCTGGTCACTAGGATGGAGATAGGGGAAATGTATGCAGAAGGCTGTCCTTAATCCCATTTTCTTTTGTGGGTTCCAGAATACCAAATATGATCCAATTCTTCAGTCACTTTTAGGGAGGGAATTAGTAAGACTATTCTTCCCTTCTAATGTTCTATATGTCCAAAGTATTAGAATGAGCTAAAATAGAGACAGATGAATATGTGTTCTGTAGAGTTGCCATAAGATTGAATAAAGTAATGTAGGACAAGTGTCTGGCCAGCCAGTGCTAGGATGAAACGTGTCTCATAAACAAATTATTGTGGAAGAGGACTCATGTAATGAAACATAGCAGACAGAGAAATCCAAGGGCTTGGTGGAATGCAGAGAGTTAAGTCAGGTGTGAGGAATTCAGAAAGGTCTCAAGCCTGTGAAATGGGCCAGTAGAATTTATATGTAAAAGCTGAACTCTCAAGATTGTTCCTGCATTGAATGTAAATTTCAAAGCATTTTCCAAAGTGGAGGAGGGAGAGAAAGAAATAGCCAGTCAATAGATCCCTCCAAAAGAGAGACAACCAATCAACAAAACCTCCATGAACCCCATAAATTCATGTCCAGAACTCCGTATCTGTGTGCAGCACCAGCCTGAGCAACGTTATGCTCCTCTGCCTAGCTGCCCGCCATTTTCCTTTCATGATATCCAAATAAACCTTTGTTCCTCCTATTCTGTTGTCTTGGTGAAGGTATTTACCAATGTACAACTCCAAAATCCTGCACAACAAATAATTATTTTTCGTTCTTAGGTTCAGTACCGTTTCCATTCTGCAGCATATAAACAGAACCATTAGAAGTAATACTGGATAGTAGGGAATTAAGAAGTTAGCTTGTGATCGGGACCAGAAGTGGTGTAGGAACATTGGGGTGACCGACAATTGGGTTGATAAATTTTGATGTTCTCTTTGTCACCTCTTCCAGTTTAAAGAGAGTCTGGAATAGCTGAGGTTATTTGTCTATTCAGAATCCATAGAGCCATTTTAAATGGCTATCGTTTTCAAGGGCCCATTTTTTTCTCTGATTTATCTGAGTGGAGTGCAGTGGTTGGAGGGAAAGCATGGTTGGTAAGAATTCTGGCCATCTTTACTTTCCAGCTGTGTTCGGTTGGACACTATTGAAACCATCTGTGCTTCAGTTTCTCTGCCCATAAAATGAGAATTAGACTGCGATGTGCTTACTGAGTGGGTAAAAGCATTGAATGAGTTAATACCTCTAAATTGCATTTCAAAATGTCTAGTACAAAGTGAGGTCCAGGCTTTTATTGAGCATTCTGTAAATGACAGATCCTATTTTAAGCATTAGGGTCATTTTCTATCAACAAACAAGACAGACAGAGGCTCTAACTCCACAGAACATAAATTCTAATGTGAGCAAGAAGCCTGAGTTTGTTGAACCCCTTGAGATGTGAAACAAAGCCCAAGCATGGTATAACATATATGCACAGCTCTTCTTTAGGCTTTCTATAGATTGTTCAGAGTGCTGATATTGCTTTGATTCTGTATCCTCCCGATAAACTAGCTAATACAACTTCACAATAGGCAATTTCTTTGTAAGACTTGGAAACTTTGTAAGACTTTGGAAACTTGATTGTTCTTAAATGTTTCCTCAAGGCCATGGATTGTGAATATCTACTTGGTCTAACTTAGGAGCACACCAATGGCTTGTAGCATGCTAATTGTAACCAAGACTCCATAACTGGCCACTCTACTCAATACTTCAATCATTGAGATATATCTCCTCTTTTGGTATATAAGGGGGGAAGATATTCCATCATAACTGGAATCTACTTTTAACTAAGTATTGTCCCAGCCAAGAGTCATAGCCAGAAATTAGGCAGAAGTTGAATTAAGATTGAAGCGTCCATTGTAACAATGAGATGTACAAGACATTATGTTGAAAAACAATCTTTACAATTTAGGTGTGTGGTGGGGGGAGTGTAGTTGTGGAGGTGGGAGGGAAGGGATGGTAGAGGAAAAACAATGGAGGGGGCAACAATGCTTGATAAGAAATGCACTCTATACCTTACTCATGTAACTGTAACCCCTCTGTACAGTATTTTCACAATAAAAGACTTATTTTAAAACAATTGAAGCATTGCCTTACAAATAAAGCTTAATGTCAGCTGACATTAAGCTTACAGTAAATGTAAGCCATTGGTGAACTCATTCTGTATAGACAATGCACAACCAGATTTCAGAGATGATGGAGCAGCATTAGATTATTGACCGGTCAGGTTCTAAGCAAGCATTACATCTTTTGACAATAACAGGGAGACAATTCTTCTGTGCCAATTGTCACACAGTCTGTAACACCCTATGCGCCATAATAACAGACAGAGCTGTAGTTCTCTGTGTTTCCCCCCACACTTGAGCATAAATTTAATCTCATTTTCCTATCAGATGCTAACCATGGTACTTAAGTTCAGATGAGTAGAGTATTTGCTGCTTTGACAAGTAACAGCAGGCACTGTTAGTCTTTATAGACCAGTTTGTTTTTCTTGGGCTAAATATTTAAAATATGTCTATGTAACATAGATCTTGACTACAGGTGTTTACATATTCACTTAGGTCATCTATGTAGACTTTGGTGTTTCCAGAATTGTAAGAACTTTAATTTTATAGAACTCCTAGAAGTTTTGGGGAAAATGATAAGTAGGCCTTATTTTGATTATCTTGGCATCATCGTCTCCTCACAAACCATAGAACAATGCACTAGTCCTTTTTAACAAGGGAAACAGCATGTTTAAAATGTTGATATAAAAATCGTCTATTAGTTTCCTGTATGTCAGCTGAAACAGCTGGTTTGTTTTACTCAAGCTCAGTGTTGATATTGTTGTGTTTCTTTCCTTAATTAAGCAACTCTGGCACTTGTGAAGCATCATGATTCTTTTTAATTTTAACATAGAGTGTTGCTAAGTACATATTTTGATTGCTTTATAAACCTAAATCACACAGAAGTACCTGGCAGATGTATCTCAGTATTAAGTTTTTCAATCAATTTTTTGGGGGTGGTCTTCAGGCTTGAATTCAGGGCCTGGGCGCAGTCCCTGAGTTCTTTTGTTCAAGGCTGGCACTCTACCACTTTGAGCCACAGTGCAACTTCCAGTTTTTGAGTGGTTAATTGGAGATAAGAGTCTCAGGGGAACTTTCCTGCCTTGGCTGGCTTCAAACCACAATTCTTAGATCTCAGCCTCCTGAATAGCTAGGATTACAGATGTGAGCCACTGGCACGGAGCTTCCCAATCAATTCTTTAGGGACTGAGTGCTGAATGTCTTTCAGAGACCGTCCTGAGAATTTCCATCGACTCAGTTAATACTTCACAAGATGCGGTGAAGTAAGGGAGGGTGGCTGGGTGGCTCCAGGACTCCAATTCCAGCTCCTGATCCCAGGGATATTAATATCACCGTGATGTTAAATCATATGGAAGAAAAGTTTTGCAGATGTAATTAAAATCTCTAATGAGCTACCTTTGAATTAATCAAAGGAAAGATTAAGGCTGGTGGACTTGGTTTCCTCAGGTGAGCTCATTAAAGTCACAGTTCCACAGAAAAAATTCTCTGGTTGAACTTAAAGGAGTAGATTGCATGTGGTAGAGAGAAGGAAAGAGTTACCATGGTGTGCACTGCAGTGTGAACCTAATGTATAATGAGACCTGAGAATCAAGATTGGTCTCTTTTTATAAATCAAGCTAATAAGTATTTGCATGTGCTCTACCTTTTCACTTCTCATTCTACAGAATCTACAAGTGATCTTGAGAGATGTTAGCTGCACATCTTCCAGGGTGTAACCTGAATCCAGCTCCTACACAAAAAGAAAACTTGTGTTTTGAACTCATGGACCTTTTAACACAAGAAGTTACCGAGAAAGTCCACTGATTTATCGATATGGATTATTAAAAACATTTTTCTTTGACTAAATTTATAGTTTCCCATCACTAGGAATACAAAAAGAGCTCATGTAGATGAATGGAGAAATATTAGTTCCTGGATTCAAATACTGATTTTGCATTTAGTATGCTTTACTTAAGACATGAGACAGAATGAAATTGGATTTGAGTAACCTGGATTCTAGTGTTGATTTTGTAAAGCTTCCATGTCTTAATTTGAATAATAAAGAGACTGAGCCAGATGAGATCTATGCTACTGTCTGGCTTGAAAAGTTCTGAGATACAATTGAAATATCACACTAAATCTTTCTTATCTTCATGAATATATATATATATATATATATATACATACATACATATATATATAAAACACAATGTGGCGCATATTCAATTTTTATTGCTGTATAACAAATCATCCCAAGTTACCAGATTATAACAATGTCTATTTCTTATCTCCTCACTGTTATGTAGGTCAGGAATCTGAGGGTGGCTGAACTGCTTTCTCTTCTTAGTATCTCCAAAGACCAGGACTGTGTTCTTATCTACTCTCTGGGGTCCTCTTTCATGCTCCCTTATTGCTGGTAAAATTTAGTTCTTGTAATTTCAGGAATAAATCTGCCACCTTTTTGCTGTCTATCACCAGACGTCATTCTCAACTTGTGAAGTCTACCCTGTGTCCTCCGCACATGGTCGGTCCTCTCTCCCCCATGGCAGTGGCTTCTGTAAGGTGATTAGGGGAATTTCTCCCACTTTGTGGAACGCTGATCTCTTTAACAAACTTAGTCCATGTGAGAACCTTTCTTTTTTACTAAAAGAAAATCATCTGATTAGAAATTTTAATTACATTTACAAAACACTTGGTGCCATATAATATCACATCACCATGGGAGTTACATCCCATCGGATTTACAAGTCCTACTTGTAGCCACTGAATGTGGCAGGAATTATACAGATATATACCAGGTTGTGATCGTTTGTGGGGGGGAGAAGGCACCATAGAATTCTGCCTTCCAAAGAATGTCTTATGAGAGGAAACCTACAACTTTCCAATAAGATAAATTGCCAACTGGAAATTACCACTGGGCACATTGGAAAAGATCTACCCATGTTTGTGTCTTGACTGCCTGGAAAATTAATGTAAGAGTTCAGTTAACTCTAAAATAGAATTGTCAAAAGATGCTTACCTCTAAAATTTCACATTCTGAGAAACTAGTTATGGATTTAAATTACCTGCATGTGAGCCAACCAAAGTGTGATTTTGTCACATTGTTTATAAACAACCCAACCTATAGAAGTGTGTTGTAGATACCCAAACTGGCACCAACCACACTCAATGAAAAATGATGAAATTGATGAGTACAATATATACACTTGACTGTAGAAAGTCCAGGCACTGAACAGCCTTGATTGACTGATTGTGAGAAAGCTAAGGGAATGGGGTGGTCTTCTCTCTAGCATCTTCAGAATTCCACAGAGGAATGTGGTGTAGATTTAATGAGTTATAATTGCATCAGGTGTAGCCAGATGCTGGTGGCTCATGCCTGTAATCCTAGCTAGTCAGGAGGTTGAGTCTGAGGATTGCAGTTTGAAGCCTGCCACAGCAGAAAAGTTGGTAAGCCTCTTATCTCCAACAAACTGAAAAATGGCTCAAGTAATAGAGCACTAGCCTTGAGCAAAAGAAGTTCAAGAACAGTGCCTAAGCCCTGGGTTTAAGCTCTAGGACCTGCACAAAAATAAGTAATTTATTTACTAAATAAACAAATTATAATCAAGCAATTTGATCTAATTGACATTTATACAGAATTCTACTCATCAACAGCACAATATGTTATTTCTTCAAAAAATACATGGACTATCTGTCAATAAACCAGATATAGAAGCAATCTTGTTTAACATAAGGCTATCATGAGGCCCAAAATGAGAGGCCCTGCGTTCCAGCCCTAGGATAAACACACAAATAAGCACACATGCACACACACACACACACACACAAACTCACACATGAGCACACGCATGCACATACACAAACTCACACAAAATAGCATGAATGGAATAAAAACACAAGGAAAAAGAAAGGGTGTTCAGGCTCAATGTGGTATGAGTTGCCCATATCTAACAGCAGGTGGGAAAACCCTCCAGCTCCCCATGTTACCATAGCAAAGTAGGAGATGACATTAGAAAAAAACAACAACGGGACCTTAGGCAGACCTGTCATATTAGCTATTTGTCCTATACTAAAGACATTTCAACAAGACAGATGCTTCTGAGAAGATTCAGGGGTCAGATGGGAGCCAGTAATTCACGCCTGTAACCCTAGCTATTCAAGAGACTGAGACCTGGAGGGTTAGGATTTGAAGTCAGCCCAGCCAAAAAAGTCTATGAGACTACATTTCTAATAATCAGCAGAATTCTAGAGTGAGGTATGGTTTACATGGTAAAGCACTAGTCCTGAGCAATAAAGCATAGCATGAGCACAAAGCCCTGAGTTCTAGTCCCAGTAGACACACACATACATACACAGACACACACACACAGACACACACACACACACACACACACACACACACACACACACACATGTACAAACAGGTGTGAGCCACTAGTACCCAGCTATGTTTTACAGATTTTTTTAATGCCTCAGAACTTAAGGACATCTAATCAAATAGAAAGGTCCCACTGGAGTTAAATGTACTTGTCTTATTATGATGTAGTGCCAAGACACATCTTATTTTGCCAAAACAGTATTCTAAAGCAGACTTTGAAATGTATCCCACTTACCAGGATAGCAGATTTCATATTCTCATCCTGTGCTGGTAGTAGGGCTGCTTTCTAAATTTTCATTATTATTGTTTTCATCATTGTTATAGATCTTATAAAAGGCCCAGCAAGCTGACCAAAGACAATGAAATACCCCAAATGGAGTTTATCTCATGTCTTTAACTGATAGTGTTTTACTTCTTATTTTTCATGCCAGCTTGGTGTGAGCCTACTGGGAACTTATTAACACAGCAGCATTTATCACAGTTCAGTTTTCCTGTACAATAGACTCTCGTTCTCTCATTGAATCAATAAGTAAAAGTAACAGTAGGAGAGAGGGAAGGAAGAATCAAGTTAGATGAATGATTTCTGATGTATGGTAAAATTCAGCTTGAGTATTGTACTCACGAAGGCTTCTGAGCTGGGCTTTCCTAGGAGCAAAATATTTGCAAGTAATTCAGTTACATTGCTTCTATATATCATGGCTGCTATTTCACCTCTTCACAGCAAGAAGAGAGAAGAAACATTTGAACATTTCAATCCATTATGATCTTCAATGTTTACAAGTTAGACTTTTGCAAACAACTGAACTGATTAGAGGGAAAGACAAGAGAAGGAAGAGAGGGGAGGAAGAGAGGCCACATCCTTTAATTATCCTTATATAATGAATACCATTCTAGGCTTATTTTACAGAGAAAGAAGAAATGTGTGTTGCAGAGATTCAGAAAGCTTGCATAATAGGCACAGGGGCACAAGCCAAAGGTGACAGTTTCAGATTGATTATATAAATTAAAATTAATGTTCTTTTTTGTTTAATTCAGTTGGTTTTTTTGTTTAGCTTCCTTGCCCATCAATTTACTCTTCTCACTCTCCGGCTTGGCTTTGCAGTACTAGATTTGATTTTGATTTGTAGTAATTTCCTTTGCTTTGCACTCACGGTCTATTATGAAGATATTAGTGGGATTTTTCCACAGAATGGAACAGGAAAGCATTTAGGATAATCTCTCTCTTAGTATTCTTTCTCTGTAGCAAATAAAACTCGAGGAGGCTTGATTGAAAGAATTAGGTTTAAAGGGAAAGCAGATCACAGGATTTTGTGGATACAAAACGCATTGGCTGGATTAAAATGAACAGCGCTGTATAAGAAATGCCAGAGCTGGTTTTCAAGGTCCTCAGTAAATGGGAAGAGGAGACAGGTTGGAAGTTTCTGGTGATGTCTGGTGGTTCCTCCTCGTGTGTTCTGAGTAGTAGCCTCTAGAGTGGAAAGAGAGGCTCTCTTATTTGGTGAAGCCTGGTGTGACAAAATGCCATAGACTGAACAGTTTGAGTGACAGAAATATATTGCTCACACTTGTGGACACTAGAAGTTCAAAATCAGTGTCGCTTGGGTTGGCCTCTTTGGACAGGATCCCTTCCATACCTCTCTCCTTGGCTTGTGCATGCCCATCTTCTCCATATGCATCTTCACATTGGCTTCCCTCCAGGCCTGTGGCTATGTTCAAATTATACCTTTCCATGAGGACACCTGTCATTAGATAAGGGCCCAACCAATCAACTCATTTTTAACTTTCTCTCACTCAGCCTGTAGCTCCAAATAATTCCACACTTTGATATACGGGTGACTGGGACTTTAACTCATAACAGATTCGACACGATGTATGGAAAAGAACATAAAGAGGACTTAGGTTGGAAGTTAGAAGCAATCCTGCTCAGACATCTTGGCACATTTTACTTAATCTCTCTGAACTTAATTTCTTTACTTATCAAATGCATCTGCCTATTGGGTTGTTGTAGAGAATATATAAGATATAGGATATAGAAACCACTGTGTCGGGCATATAGTAGGACCTTGCTAAAATCCATAGGTTTCATGTTAACTTTAAGTACTCACTAATAAAGGAGTTAACAATGGAGGGAATAGAAAGGACAATGCAGAAGTAGTATGTGGCTCTTCCAAATGTGGCCATCCTTTGTCAATATATTCTTCTGCAAATGAGCTCTTTGGTCTTAAAAAGACCCATATCTGATAATCCATCGTTAGGATTCTTTTGATTTTTGAAGATGTTTTTAGGACAAAGCCTTCAAGGGAGGAAGGGATGGTAAGGTGAGCCAGGGAAGTGAGATGAAGCCATACCAAGCCAATTTTCTCTGGCATCACAGTATGCTGAGATCAGCTCTTCTTCAAACATCTCAGTTATACACATTGTAAATTTTTTCTTTTTGAGATGGGAGTAGGGCTGGCACTCTGGTGCCTAAGCTCTTCCTTAGATTGCATGCCCAAGGCTGGCATGCTATCAGTTGAGTTGCCTGTTTTTGATGGTTAGAGATAAGATTCTCACAGGCTTTCCTGCCTGGGCTGCTTTCAAACTGTGATTCTCACAACTCAGCCTTCTGAAGAGCTAGGATTCCAGGCATGAGCCTCTGGTCCCCAGCTTAAACTGGATCTTGAAGCTAGACTGGATCTAGGGCTAGACTGCCTACTCCCACTCTTCATATTATTTTGAGAGAAAGCCCATGAGAGAAAATGAGTTAGAAAAGACTATTGTTGTGTAAGGGGCTTGAGCCAAGACTTCATTTTTACTATTGCCTATAATTTCCTGCCTGCACATCATTTCCAGAAAGAAATTTGCATTCGACTGCTTTCCTTTTTCATACTATCTTTGGAAGAACAATATATGAAATCATTCCAGGGGCGGGGGGAGATGCCTTCTGTGAGCCATTAACCTGGCATCTGATAGAAAGAAATAGATGATAATAAAATGGCATAAAACCTGACGACTTCTGGAAATGAGCAAGACTTTATGTTGCACTTAGGAGTGGGCATTTAAACCTCTTGAATGCTCTGCCAAAGCCGTGACTCACTCCACTTAGCATGGACACCTGGAAATTTCAGTTCCGATAGCATTATGACAAAGTATAATTTTCCCAAGCTGTGGCGTTTGCAGTGAGTCAGATGACACAAAGACCACCATACTTCTATCACTTGGGTCATGACTAACATGCACACTAAACTGAGAGCATTATTATGTTGTTTTACCAAAGAAGCCACTTGGATTGTTATTATAATAAAGGACACACTAGGCCCAATGATGCATTTACCAAAACAAATGTACAAACCCAAACTCACACTTGCAAGTAGGTATGGTAGGAAAGTACTGCATATACAATTTCTTGCAAGTATCAATATTATACTGGTTTTCAGGTGCTATTGCTTCTTATCACAAAGTTCTTTGGAGTCCATATTGAGCACTTGGAAACTAAATCTTTGAATTGAACTGGTAATAAAATTCCCATAAAACAGAAGAACATGGCCAGAAAGTGCTATTCTCCTGAAAATGCTAAATTTAAGAAATAGGTTTGTGTTCTCTTCTAGACATGACCATATGTGATGGTAGAATAATATTTTTCAGATTTGTTAAAATTGTACCAGCATTCTAAGAGGTTGAAGAACTGCTAATTAAAGGCAGAGGAATTTTTTTTAATGCTGAAAATGAAAGAAAGTGAACAAGTTACAGTCAAGTCATTTTTATATTATCATTGACCAAAAATTAAGAGACTAAATTAATTGAGACATTCCTTGGGATAATCATAACTATTGCAGATATAATGAAATTTTGTTAACCAGTAGTCTGAGAATATTTATTTACTTATATTACATTTACTTTCCAGCACTCAATACAGTGGCTTACTCGGTAGGTACTCAGTTAATTCTTTTTCTTTTTCTTTTCTTTTCTTTTCTTTTTGTCAGTCGTGGGGCTTGAACTCTGGGCCTGGGCGCTGTCCGTCAGCTTTTCAGCTCAAGGCAAGCACTCTACCACTTGAGCCACAGCACCACTTCTGGTTTTCTAGTGGTTTATTGAAGATAAGAGTCTCACGGACTTTCCTGCCTGGGCTGGCTTTGAACTGTGACCCTCAGATCTCAGCCTCCTGAGTAGCTAGGATTACAGGCATGAGCCACTGGCACCCGGCTCAGTTAATTCTTTGTGCATGAAGGAGTCCCTGGTTTTCACAACACTACCATATCCATCATATCTTGTACATGCTCTCTATCAACTCACTGTGATTATTCCTTCTCAGAAAGATCTATTGCGAAGTGTCCAGTCAATAGTTGATCATTGCCAAAGTTCCTAGCCTTTGGCAGTAAAACCTATTTTCATTTAATTAACTGATAGCCTATGGGTCTATTTTGTTCTAGTTGCCAAAGTAGGAGTTCCAAATGCCCTGATGATCTGACTAGTTCTTGCTGTGACATATATCTCCCATATTGGCAACATTCATTACGTAAGTCCTAAGTTCTAACATCAGGATTTTATCATCTCACTATCTTTCTAATAATGCCTCCATTCATGTGGGTCACTATTTTATGTTAAAAATATTCAAGTACTTCAATCTGTCTATCTTTGTATAGATATAGAAGTGGAGCAACAGAATTCTGAATAGACTGCTTGTCTCTGGCAAAAGCTAGGGAAATGGTAGAGCTGGATTTGTGTGTACATTGCCAGATGATGGTGGGAAATGGGGAGAGAAGAGGAAAGGTATATGTTTGGGTTGGATCTATTACATTTTTGAGTGTTTTTTTTCTGAAAGTAATTTTTTGTTTGAATCCCTGGGTCTAAGTTTCGATCCTCTATAATAAGAACTAGATATAATGGGGCTAACACAAACTACAGAACATAACCAATCTTTGCCGACTGTTAATGAAGCCTGAGATTTTAGGACAAGTGAAGCCACTGTCTCTTCTTTTGCATGAAAATACCCTAGAAACTTTAGCGTCTGATAACTTGTACCCGGGAACTGTAAATCCTGTAGGAAAGAATTCCTCTTTAGTTTCCTCTCCAACTTCATTTCACAGAGGATACAGCTTGCAGGGAGGTGAATTTCCCCATGGGAAGCTCTGGGTAGCACAGAAAATAGCTATCACCCTATTTTCTGTTCTGAAGTTTCTTTTCATTCTTTGATTCTGAATTCATCTTCAAGGAGCTTCAACTTTTTGTGGAAGCAGACACTTGAAACCAAAGTTTGAACACTTTAAGGAAGTCTTTTCCTACCAACATATCAAAATAGATACTTTAGCAAATTTTAAGTAGCCAGATCTAATTAGAGTCATTAATGAGCTGGAGCTCAAAGAACTATTGTCACCTCTCTGGCTCTGAGAACGTTAAGATGTGGCAATGTACTTCTTTCCACTGAGTACAACTGCTGGGTTATAGTACCACAAAGTCTTTTCTAAGAAAAGGTGGAAGGGAATCAGATGTTAAACACTATCTTCACTATACACCTTAAGACAACTGGAAACTTTGGCTGGTCAGATTGCTCTATGCAAATGTCCACAGTAAAACCATTTGAGGTCATCATGGCTACTTATTATAATTGTAGATTTTATTCTACATTATCAACTGTGTCTATGAAGGGCAGAAAAAGATGATGGAAAACAGATTCTGTAAATGGAGATTGGATGTTAATAGGAATTCCCACTCAAATTATGTTTTATTCAACTTTTAAACATTATACTGTATTATTAAGAGGCTTATAAGTATGCATTTGGGCAGCATAGGGAAGTAAGACCCAAAAAAAGTGTGACTTTCATCCAGGAAACACTAAGAAGGAATTCAGGTACTTACTAGTTAAATCTCACTATTTTTAGTGCCTTAAAATTCTGTGGGGGAGGTAGGGGAGAAAAGGGGTAGTGGGAGGAAAACAAAGGAAGGGGTAACAATGCCCCACAAGAAATGTTCTCATTACCTTACTGATGTAACTGTAACCTCTCTGTACAGCATCTTTACAATGAAATAAAATTAAAAAACTGCAGCCAATTATATGACATGTCTTTATTTATTCTTTAGTTTCCCAAAAGATCAGAGGAAACATAAGAAGCTATGATTGCTTTTGCGTCATATAGCAAATCTAGCTTTTGTGGACCTCTATCTGCTTGCTAGTTTGTGTTCTAATTACCAGACTTTCTGTGTTCCCAGATACCATCACCATATAATGTTGAAACAACTCCACATTGGAATAATAACAATACTGAAAGCTTATGGGAAACATCCAAGTTGATTAATTTTCCTTTTTCCAAAGATGTTGCTTTGACTGGAAATGAATCCAAACTCTCTTAAAAATTGGCTAAAAGACTAAGAAGAAAATACTGGAGCATGTTGAAGAACTTGAGTCATGATTAATCTATTCTAGTCATCTGTATATATTCAAGGGAGATTTATCTTCCCTCCCCCAAGAGATGCAAAACTTTGTAAAAATTCAAAGGCTTTATATGAAATGATTTAATATTTATGTATAACCTATACAGACTCTCCAATATTCTTTAAATCATCTCTATATTTCTCATAATACTGGGTATAAAACAATAGTTGTAAATAGTTTGTCATATATATATTTTTCACTTCCACCTTATTTTTCCTACTAGTCATTGAACTCAGGGTCTTGGTGCATGATAGGCAAGAGCTGTAACATTAACTAAATCATCAGTTCTTCCAAGTAATTTTGGTCAGTGGTTGATTGTATCTGCAGATGCAGAACACATCAGTGGGCCTGACTTTACTATTTTCATAGATCAAGGGTATTAATTTTATAAAGAAGGGGGACCCACACTGAAGAATGGCATTTGTTCACTTTGCTAAATGTATTATAGAGAAAATAAGCTGATATACAAATTCCATATACCATACCTATATAGGTTTGTGTCAGCACACATGTGTGTGTTTGTACATATGCACATTAATATGCATTCTCTTTACATGTGATTCTGATATAGGTAGTTTTCTTTACCACATGTTTTACTGTTTTGTTCTAGACCAAAGATTTTGCTTACCATTTACTGTCATGAAATAAGTTTATCTTCCCAGCCTTGAAAGCCCCCCAAATGATAGCCCAACTTCATATTAATGAACATTAATGTAATTACAACTCAATGACCAATGCACTAACCTCCATGCACATGACAGACTGGGCTTCCCCCAAGCACAGATCCAATGAGTATCTTTCCATGACCCATTTTTCTTTTCTTTTTTCCTTTGTCAGTCATGAGGCTTGAATTCAGGGTCTGAGCACTGTCTCTGAGCTCTTCTAATCAAGGCTAGTGCTCTACTACTTTGAGCCATAGCACCAATTCCAGTTTTCTGGTGGTTAGATAAGAGTAGACAAGAGTAGATAAGAGTCTCATGACCTTTCCTGCCTGGGCTGGCTTCAAACTAGGATCCTCAGATCTCAGCCCCCTGAGTAGATAGGATTACAGGTGTGAGCCACCAGCACCTGGCCCCACTTTTCTTTTCTAAACAACATAATTTTCATTGAAACTTGGTAATAAATACTAATCAGAATATTCTATCCTAGAAAACCATATGTGTGTGTGTGTGTATGTGTGTGTGTGTGTGTGTGTATATATATATATTTGAACTGTAATTTCCAACAATACAGAAGATTCAGCCCAGAAATATGGCCAAGACTCTTTTCTGCTAGTCAGTTTCTGAAGTAAAGTCTTGTAATGCTCTTCTGCTGCCTTTATATCTGGAGTCAGACACACAGCATGATTTAAGGGGCCACTGCAGGTGCTTGAAACATTGGTGGTAAATGGCCTTCAACAAGTTTTTTGGCTCTTTGTGTCTTAAAAACATGACTGTGTTCCAGGCCTTGACAATTCAGCCGGCATTTCCGTCCACGTACCCTCTTGTCTTGTTCCCACAAGCACTGAATGTTGTTAAGTGCTGACTCGGCCATCATCTTCTAATGGGTCTCTTTCTTTGATCTGTCCTCAAAATCCAAACAGAGATGAAAATAAAAATGGAAATCACCTCTGCCCTCAGTGAATTTGGTTTAAGCTCCTGCTTTTCTATTTGTGAGCCAGTGACTTAGATACCGCTCCTCCTTCTCCCTTCTCATCTCTGTCTCTTTCATCTCATTTGATGACATTGTATGCTGAGGAAGGTCTCTGTATTTGATTGAGACTTCTTTATTCCTCCAGGAAACTACCCATAATCCTCCCAATCTCAGCCCCTGACCTGAAGTAGGAGCCCCACTTTTATTTTTCTCCCATATCACTCTAGTCCTTACAACTGATGCCATAAAGAAATTGACCATTTTATAATCTGCCCCACCCCCAAAAGTTGGGATTTCCTGAGAGCAGGAGTTGTGGCTGCTGTTTTCTTGTGTTCCAGCGTACCCTGAAAACTCATTTGAGCTCAGGATCATTGACGCTGGCCTTCCAATGATGTCAGTGTGTCCAGCCTTCTACTGAAAGGAAAAGTGCCTTAGTTTAAAATCGTGCACCTTAAACATTCTGGCATATATGTGAATGGTCAACCGACAACCCAAACAAAAGTCTTATTCTCTGTCTTTGACCAGCCATCTGTAAGAAAAAGAGGAAGATGGACTGACTCTTAATAAAGCCCCAAAATAGCACTGTGGGAAAGGGAAGATCCAGGCTAGCATTCCTCCTTTTTTCCAAGAGTCCTGTTTTACAGCCTCATAAAAAAACTAGGCTGTTTTAGAAGCAGATTTCAAGAGGAGTGCAGAAATCACATCAATAAGGAGGAAAGAGCTAAGGAATCAACTTTTTCTCAAGAAAAGGAAAGTGCTGTGTAAGGTTCAGGCCATTTATACAGAAGCCTCAATGGTACACGCATCCAGATCCTGACATCGTAAGAAACAGGAAGTAGTAGCTTAATTCTTCACCTAGTTGATATCATCATTCTTGGCTGGTCAGGTCTCAATTCAGCCTCTATATTTGTCTTTTCTTCTCTGTAAGCATGAAAATACCAAGAAATGCTGATGACCCAAGTTCTGAAAATATGATCAAGAGCTATCCAATATGTGAGCTTCTGTTTGGAGACTGAAATTTGTACTCAGCCCTTATATTAGTGCAACTTAATGATTTATTTCAATTCGTCAGCAATTATATGATTAATTGGACATCTATGTCCCTCCAACATGGATAAAGTTGCATGGTAGAGAAATGTTATGCTGACCCATCAAATATATCATGGCAATCATAATGTTTATTCATTTAAGTTTGGTACCTACTGTGTGCTAGACTTAGAATACTTTCTTTTATGTATCTTAGTAAATTCTCCTAACGATCTCTTTTTGATACATCTTTATATACATAGTTTTCAAATAATGAGCAAATGGATGAGATTTGAATCAGATTCATCATTAGCATTTGTAGCATATATCTTAGTACATCCTCACAAAACATCTTTTTTGTATAAGTGTCTTTAATCTACCTATTTTGCAAGTAATGACCAAATGGCTGAGACCTGAAGCAATGTCTATGCTTAAATCTTATGTTATTTTTATTCATCCACTATAATACGGGCTGGAGACATTTCCCTTTAATTACAAAACTGGAACCATTTGAGAATGGTTTCGTTGTTATGAAACCAGATAAACTTATAGATGTTATTACATCTCACATTACCTTACAGTACTGTTCTAATCATGGTCCCTTTGTATTCCTTTGGCTATACAAGAGAAAAATAAGCTAAGTTAAAAAAATAGCAAAAAAGAAAGATTCTACACAAACACAAATAATACATTGTCAAGAAGAAAACACAATCAGTTTTGAAGCTTGCTACAGTTTGTGACTTGGATGCACACATTTATCACAGGTTGCAGGTCCAGTTCATTACTTCCATTCTAATAGCAAATAAAGTTAAGCTCAAAGATGAGTAAGCTTATATATCTGCTCTGACAGATCTTTCAAGCTATTTGGGTGGAGATTGAAAGTCAGGATCCAGACAAATAAACAAGGCAGAGATTCTAGTAACAATGAGATGCTATGAAGAAAATGGAAAGGACCAGAATGGGGGTTTTGAGCTGAGATCAACAAGTTGTTAATCATAATAGAATAAGAAATATTATATTTCAACCAAAGCTCTCTTAATCATGCTTAGTATAGATCCCTAGATCAAATAAATACCAAAGCATTTACTTTGGCCTAGATTACTGCTTTGTCCACTGATGATATTTTGTACAAAGCTGATTAGGCCCTAGCTGCCCTGGCTCCCTTTCCATTTCTCAAATACCCCACCAAGTTCCTTCTCTGTTCTGGGCCTTGGTTTAAGGGTACCCAAAATAACTGAAATGCAATTTCTCTCCTTTGAACCTGGCTAGCTCCTGTTCATTGCTGGTCTCTGTTTGCATGAGAGTTCTGAAGAAAAACCTTTTGGGTTCTAGCCTAGTACAATTCAGCAATATTCCTCACCACTGCGATGACTTATACAATATCACATTATTTATCTGTTTGATATCTATTCCTCAATCAATGGTCAGCTCTCTATGATGGTTGTTTTTTGCACCCACTTTGCTAAGTCTCACTACTCCGTTATACAATCAAGCTTTAATCTAGGTGTATCTCTGAAGCTACTTTGTATCTGTGACTAATGTCTACAATGAGCTGATTTCTAGTAAAGGAGAAGTGAGTGCGAAGCCTCCACTCAGCTGGAAGTCTCTAAGAACATATCTGAGATTTCCCTGAGCAAGAAGAAATGATAGCTCCAGACTGAAACATGAGTTCCTCCTCCAAGAGTTCCCACCCTGTCAGTTTGCTCTATTGGTTGAAGTCTTTCCAGCCCTCACCAATCAAGTGAGAGAATACTGACAGACACCCTGTCTAAAGGAGGGACCCAGGTTGGTCTTTATCACTGTGTCCTCAAACTTTTTGCAGGGTCTTATACAGAATTGGCACTTCCTACACGTTTTTAAGTCATTACATGGTAGAAAAAAAGATTATGAAACTTCTGTATAATGCAAATCCAAACTTTCATCTTAGTTTAAATCAGACACAGACATCTTTGGCATTTGAAGTTCATTCCTGTCTCTAACTTATGCAAAATGGCTTCATCTTGGAAAGATGTGCCAGGTCAAAGAAATAGCAGGGCTGAGATGGAGCCAGGTTCTTGACTTTTCTTTTAATGCCTGATATCTATATATCTCTTTGAAACTTAATTTGATTTGCTTGTTCAAATTGCCTTGACTGTGTAACATTTTCAGAATAGACAATGAGCATTTCTATTGGGCTCTAGGTTTATCATTAGAAAGGGCTTGGATTTTAAAATATGCCCAAAGAAAATTCATTAGAATTTATTTGTTTTATAGGAGTCAAAAGCCATCCATTAGAAGGAAAATTTAAGCCAACAACTTACATAATATAGGGACAGGTCTTGTTTATTTATCATGAGAATGGATGCCATTATTTTGCGGCTGCTGGCAGAAGTGAAGGGAAAATTATTTGAACACAAATGAAATATTTAAATTATTTAATAGGTTTTCAGTTTGACTGTAGGAGAGCGGCAAGTTTTGACAGTACCCTGGGAGGGAGACTACTCTAATGCGGTGATTCTAGGCTTTGTGTGATGATGAATCCGTGATTACCTGGGCTGTCGCCTTCTACCTAGAAAATCATTTAGCCCAAATACAAATTGGTGTAATTTATGGTTTTGTTTTTACAATTGGAACAAGGGAAGAATTGATCAAGAAGCAATCTATCAGTCTTGCTCAAGGCTTGCAATATTTTCTCCCTTAAATTAAAATTAAAAAAAAAACATAGAGACTATTGATTCAAAAATCTTCCAAATTCTACCTATTTCCCAACTCTGTCTGAGAGACTAGGATTCCTTTTAGAGTTGGAATTGATTGCTTATTAACTTTTGGATTGAGGCTGTTTCATTTCTTATTTTCCCTCATTAACTCTGCTTAACCATCCAGGTAAATTTCATTGGTTGTATTGTTTGTACTCTTCCAGATTGGACCTTGTTGGACCTAAACAAGTACCTATTGAATACTTGTTAATACTCTACTTGTTAATACTCTTAAGTCTACTTGTGATACATCCACTGCAAGACACACAGAAAAAATAAACCTAGCCAGCCCCTGTCTTAAAAAACTTGCATATGTACTTGTAATTGTATAAGAATACTTAAACTGAAAATAATAAACTCACAAAGGAATAAATCACTGCAGGAACTGAAGATCTGTGTTCTACTCTTGACCTTAGCCATCCAAGCCTTGATTCACTCAGATAATACCTAAAGACTTTAAAATTAGCCTGATTCAGCAAAGAATGAAAGGGTCAATATAGGACTGCTGGAGCAAAGAAGACTATGATACTGGGGAAAAGTTAGCCAAGGACAATTACATAAATGTTTATTGAACATTAGCTATGTGTTTTTCATTATGCGTGTGTGTGTGTGTGTGTGTGTGTGTGTGTGTGTGTATGCACACATCGAAAGATGTGGTATGCATACCATTCTTATCTTACTTTCCAAAGCCTCCTGGGATAATGTGATAAGAATTCATAATAGGCCAAAATTAAAGGCTTGACCTCATATCTGTACTTACATGTTTACTTGGACAGTAACTAGAGGGGTGTAGGTGACACAGCTAATTGTCCTCTTGGCATGTTGTAATAGAGTTTCTATCTCAAAAGTGATTGAAATGACTAAATGATTTAATACATTCAGAGAATAAATGTTTATTGAGTGCCTGTTCTAATGTGGCAGTGTGTAATGGATGCTGATATATGCTAATTAGCCAAACAAAGGTACTTGCCTTGTGGCTTAGTTTTCAGTGCAGTAAGATTACAAATGAGCAGTAAACTAAGAAGTGAATTCTGTATATAGTAAAAGGACATGGTGGGAAAGTATAGTAAAACAATGTGAGGTACCCAGGAACAGGGCCTTGGCTGTGGTTACATTTTTAAATATGGTAGCCATTGGTGGCTTCATAGGTAAAGTATGGAAATGGTTGAGCAAAAGTCTCTGTATCACCAACATATGTCTTGGAGAAATTTAAGAACAAAAAACAGCTCCTAAAATCCCAAGGCAGCTGGAAGAAAGTAGGAAAGGAAATGAATGTGACAGGGGAAGTGTTGGGAAATATTTTAGGAAACGAAGTCAAGAATGGGAAAAAGAATCATGTTCTAGGACCTTGTTGCTAGGGTAAGGATTTTGGTTATGTGGGTCATTGCACAATTTTCCTGAGAATGATATAATCTGGCTCAAGTTGGAGCACAATACTAAAAGAGGAAGCAAAAGTAGCAAAGCCAAAGGGTTAAAAGTCTATTGAAGTCACTCAGTCAAGAGAGAATGGTAGCATAATCTGGGATGGCAGAAATGGAGGTAATGGGGAGGCACTAGATTCGGAGTTTAACTGAAGTCAGCAAGATTTTCTGATGTTTTGCCAAAGGACCATAAGAAAGGAAACAAAGACCATTCTATAGCTTTTTCTCCAGTCAAAGGAAGTTGTGAAGCACAAATAGCATAGAATAATTCCACACAAAAAAATCTTTGTCAGTAGACATGCTCAGTGAAAGCACAGTCTCCCTTGGCTAATGATAAACTAGTATAACTTTGTATCATGAAAATATGCAACTGCTGGGTGCCAGTGGCTCACGCATGTAATTCTAGCTACTCAGGAGAATGAGATCTGAGGATCACTATTCAAAGCCAGCCTGAGATTCTTATTAGCCACCAGAAAACCGGAAGTGGTGCTGTGGCCCAAGTGGTAGAGTGCTTACCTTGAGCTGAAGAACTCAGGAACAGCACCCAGGCCTAGAGTTCAAGTCCCAAGAACCCCCTCCCCCCCAAAAAAAAATTCAGCTATGCTTTTAGTCATTAAATATGCAAGTAACATAACTTTTTAAAAATCTGTTCCATTCTGAAGTACCTTTTTTCTTTGAATGAAGTAGGTGGCTTAGCTTTATTATTCTGTAAAATATGAATCTAAAACTTTTTAATAAGAGAGCCTTTCTAGTTTTGTAGTTCACCTGTAGTATGTGAAGACCTTCTTTATTACAATAAAGAATTGAAACCTGTGCTCACATTAAAGTTATTCTTTCTGGAAAAATGTTTGATTCAGTATTCAATGTGGCTGAATGTCTCTGATACGATTGTAGTAGAAAAAATGAAATTTGAACATTGGTATACTTTTTTTATTATATCAAACTTTTATCTTTTAATGTGTGTGGAAGACAAGTTCTGTAAGTACAGGGTGGCCTATTTAATTGTAAGGAGGGTAACACAGTAATTTAGATTTCAGGCTAGGTGACAGGGAAAGACACAGAGAAACAAGTACATTTGATGGTTTGGTCCATTAACCAAATCCACCCTAGAGAGATCCAGATTCAAGAGTGGAAACAACAGGCAAATCTTCTAAGTCCAAGGAGAGAAACCTTGAAAATAAGTCAGGAGTCTCACGTAATAGGTGATGAAACCCCCAGAAATTGATCACAGTTGAGACCAAGAATCTTGTAGGCCTCAAGAATGAGTTGGCCTGACAGGAAAAATGGTTGATCTTGAAATCAAGAACAATGCTCAGGAGTCCTGAGTTTTTAGGTCATTGCTTTTCCTGGAAATTGAGAGAGATAAATCTGCTGTTGTCTCCAACAATGATAGAGGGAAAAGGACTAAAGAGAAACCTGGGATTTCATCAATTATGTTGTGAGCTCCAAGAAGATAAAATTCATTGCCTTGCAGGCTTCTCAGGGAATAGAAACTGAGAAGACATTCAATATGTCTCCAAGGAGAAAACAGCACATACTTTGTATCTGCAATGCTTAGTTCTAGTTTTAGTGCACGTAAATCATGCAAGTAAAGATGGAATGTTATCATTGCAAATTGACATCTAATTAAAATAAAAAGGAGGAATAAAAGAAATAATCTACTCATCTTGTTGAATATTGCTTAAATGCAATATATTCCCTTTTTTTGAAAAGATGTCATAAACCTCACCGACCTCTCCAGTGCCAATCTTCCCAGCTGGTTTTATTTTTGAAACATTCTTAGATAATACTGATACTGCAACCTTTTCTAGCTCTTTCTATACTGGTTAGTATTCCTCTTTCCATGACTTCTCACAATTTTTTGCATTGCATGTCAGTTTTTATCTTTGTAGCTACAAAATGCCTGGTTCATTATTATTATTATTATTATTATTATTATTATTATATTGTCAAGGTGATGTACAGTGGGGTTACAGTTACATAAATAAGGTAATATGTACATTTCTTGTCAAACTTGTTACCCTTTCCCTCAGTTTTCTCATACTTTCTCTTCCCCTGAGTTGTACAGATCATTGCCAACATATTGTCTTGTGAACATCACTGTTTCATTGGCTCCACCCTTGTCCTTTGTCTCACTATTCTGTTGTTCCCCTTCCCTTCCCTAATTCAAGTACATTTTAATGCCATTCCAAGAAAAGGTGATATAAAGGAACAGCATCAAAAGCCCACCAATGGCCAGGCACCAGTGGCTCACTTCTGTAATCCCAGCTACTTAGCAGACTGAGATCTGAGGATCCAAGCCAGCTTGGGCAGACAAATCCGAGAGTCTCTTATTTCCAATTTACCAGTAAAAAGTTAGAAGGAGAGGAAAGGATCAAATAGTAGAGCACTATCCTTGAGTGACAAAGTTAAGCAAAAAGTTCAAGACCCTGAGTACTAGCCCAAATAAAAAGAAAGAAAGAAAAGACCAAAAGTACAGTGACTTTATTAGCACAGCTAGCACATATAAATATGAAAAAATTTCTTTTCTTACACTGAAAGGAAACGATGCTAAATGGAAACTTAAATAAACACAAAGGAAACACCCCCAGAAACAGCAAATAAATATATCAGATCATCCTTTTATTTTTCTTCTCCTGTGAAGGGCTACTTTGTAATTTAAAGCAAATTAGTAGCTGTAAGTTGTGGAAATCATACCAAATGTGCCAACCAAATAGGAGAGGGAAGTGAGTGAAAGGCGACTCTGCAATGGTCTCATAGCTACAAGCAGAATAACCTCGCCTCTTCCACATCATAGCCTCTAATAAGTTACAGATATATATGACCATCCCTAAGGCAATAGTAAATAGCAACCAGGAGTAGGAAATAAAAGACATAACCAAAAAGGTAATGGTGGAGAAAAATTGGAAACTTCTGTAAAAAAGATTAATTTATCGACATGAACTCAGGGGACAAAATCAGCAAAGAGCAGATGGGAGGAATTATGGCAGGAATGTAGGTTTACCTTCAGCTACATCAATAATTACATCAAGTGTACATGCAATCAGTTAATGCTTCAACTAATTGGCAGTGACTGACAATACCAAATTAGAAACAACAAATAATGATATTGCTGGTGCAAGAGATGCATTTTAAACCAGAGCAGATTGGCTAAAAGGAATAGAATAGAGAATGCAAACATACTGAAAAGGCATCTGGAGTGCTTTTGTGAATATGGGAAAAAGCAGACAAGGGATTTAAAAATGACTAATGGGTCAATGCATTGAGAAGGTATAATGATTTTAAAGATGGATGTACACCTGTAATGGAGCTGAAAATAGACAGAACCACAATTAGAATCGGTAATTTTAACATTCTCTTCATATAATAGAGTGATTAGAGAAAAACAAAATAAACCTTTGCCAGTGGCTCATACCTGTAATCCTAGCTAGTCAGGAGGCTGAGACCTGAAGATCATGGTTTGAAGCCAGCCTGGGTAAGAAAGTCTATGAGATTCTTGTCTCTAATTAACTACCAAAAAGTTGTAGGTTGGAGCTGTGGTTCAAGTGGTAGAGCTCTAGCCTTGAACAAAAAATCTTAGGACAGTGCCCAGGCCCTGAGTTTAAGCCCCAGGACTCTGCCCGCCCCCTGCCCCCCCAATGCCCTCCCCACACATATACATTAGTAAAAATATATAGGAGCTTTTCCACTGATTACATTTAACTTAGTTATATATTTAAGACAGTGATTCCCAAAACTGCCAAGTAAAAATTATTTTCCAGTATATAGGAACATTTATAAAGATAGATCACAAAAAATGTCAAAAGAATTACAGGGGCTGGGAAGGTGGCTCAGTGGTAGAGCGCTTGTCTTGCAAGCCTGAGGCCCTGGGTTCGATTCCTCAGCACCATATAAGCAAAAAGAAAAAAAGCCAGAAGTGGCACTGTGGCTCAAGTGGTAGAGCGCTAGCCTTGAGCTGAAGAGCTGAGGGACAGCGCCCAGAGTTCAGGCCCCACAACCGGACCCCCCAAAAAAAGAATTACAAAATGGAACTAAATTAGAAATAAAGTGGGTATCTCAACAAATTTTCAAGCATTTGGAAATCAGGCACCAAACTTCTCAATAAACCATAATCTTATAGAGGGAATCAAAGAGATATTTAGAAAACATTTCAAACTGACATGTAATGAAAAGACTACCTATTGAAATCTGTCAAAACAGTTAAAGCACTGCTAAATTTTAAAAATATGTATATCAGTAAGAGAAGGGCTCAAAATCAATATGACTTAAGAACTTAGGGAAAAAAATGAGTAAATTAAGCTAGAAAATGTAAAAATAAGTTGAAATTAGTTTAAAATAAAATGAATAATCTTAGAGATAATAAAAAATGGAAGCCATTTGCTTGAAAAATTTAATGAAATTAGGAAGGCTCTTTGCTGAAATCATAAAGAAAAAGATGAATGTGATATAGCAATAAAAATAGACATTACTGATAGTTCCATAGACATCTGAAAGATAAAAATGAATAGTATAATGCTCTGACAATAATTTGCTTATTTAAGTTAAATGGAGTGGTCTCTAGAGAGGCATGCAAGGGGAGAAAAGGAAAGGAAAAATGTAGGGTCTGGGCTATTGCCTATAACTCAGTGATAAAACATTTGACTAATATGGCATGGATTTGATCCCCAGTACTATAAAAATAGAAAAAAAAGGAAAGGAATATTTCAATTGCTCTATTTTATTTGAGAAATGCATAAGGAAAGAAGAAAGAGATGAAAGAGGAAGAAAAAAGAAGAAGAATAGGAGAAGTGACTAATTTTATGTGGATTGCAGAAATTATATCCGTAATGTAAATGCTCTTTACAAAGAAACCACCATATTTACCATTCCTACTGACTGATAACAAATATGTAGGGAAGAAATAATCTCAACTTTTCATCACCAGTTTCTTTTTTTAAAATTTCCTAGTCCTGAGGCTTGAACTTGGGACCTGGGCACTGTCCCTGAGCTTCTTATGCTCAAGGCTAGCACTCTACTGTTTGAGCCACAGTGTCACTTCTGGCTTTTTCTTTTTCTTTCTTTTTATTTTTTTTTTTTGGGGGGGGTCTGGTCGTGGGACTTGAACTCTGGGCCTGGGCACGGTCCCTCAGCTCTTCAGCTCAAGGCTAGCACTCTACCACTTGAGCTACAGCGCCACTTCCAACTTTTTTCTTTTTGCTTATTTGGTGCTGAGGAATCGAATCCAGGACCTCATGCATGCAAGGCAAGCGCTCTACCACTGAGCCACCTTCCCAACCCACTTCTGGCTTTTTCTGTTTATGTAGCACCAAGGAATTGAACCCAGGACTTCAAGCATGCTAGGCAATCACTCTACCACTAAACCACATTCCCAGCCCTGCATTACCAATTTCTGAAAGCAGTAACAGAGCCCCAACCTGAGCAGTGATATCAGTGTTCACGATCTGTCCACATTCCTCCTGACTTAGACAAATAAAACTGGCAGGACACTATAACACCACCCACTGGATTTTATTCAAAAAAATATGATTTTTTTAACATCTCCAAATCATTAATGTAATTCACCAAACCAACAGAATGTAGGAGAAAAAGCAGAATAGAATCATCTTACTAGACATAGGAAAACATCCGATAAAACTAGAAACACATTTATGATAGCAACCTGTCAGTGAATGAGTGTCAGGAAAAAGTCTGCAGTGTGATGAATGGCATTTTCCAGAACTCTCAGTCAGCATGACATTGAATGCTTGAACCTTCAGCCCTCTCTCCTCTACTTGGGAAAAAGGCGAGGACTTGGAATCTCACCGTTTCCTTTTCAGCATTGCACTAGCCAAGGAAAGGCAAAAAAAAAAAAAAAAAAAAAAGTCATGACCTAAAAGATATTCAGATTACAAAGGAAACAAAAGTTCCTTTCATCCTCAGTTGTACAATTTTCAATGTAAAAAGTTAATCATGGGACATGCGCTGGTGACTCAAACCTGTAATCCTAGCTACTCAGGAGGCTGAGATCTGAGGATCATGGATAAAAGCCAGTCAAGGCAGGAAAGTCCTTGCGACTCTTATCTCCAATTAACCACCAGAAAACCAGAAGTGGTACTATGGCTCAAAGGGGTAGTGGGCTAGTCTAGAGCAAAGGAGCTCAGAGACAGCATCAGGCTGAGTTCAAGCCCCACGATAGAAAATAACAAAATCAAAAGTTAATCATGGAGATAAGTGTTACTAATTAAGATACAGTGTACTCATAAACTGATAGGTTGTGCCAAAACTTCATTGTGCAAACACAATAAAAAATGTAATAACAATGAAATTATTTTATCAAAGGTCATAAAGTAAATTTAATAACAACAGCAGACATAATAATTTAGTAATGTCACAGGATTAAAAATTAATTATATCTCTATTATAATAGATAACTAAAAATTTAAATGTACAGCTGGACACCAGTGGCTCATTTTTGTAATCCTAGCTACTTAGGAGTCTGAAAGAGCCAACTGGGATGGGAAAGTCCATGAGACTTTTATTTCTAATGAACCACCCAAAAGCTGGAAGTGGTAGATTGCTAGCTTGTGTGCAAAAGATAAGCGACGTTGTCCAGGCCCTGGGTTCAAGCTCCAGTATTGGTACAAAGTAAATAGATAAATAACTCACATGTGTGATAAGAAAATTTTCAATAACATGAAAGCACAAACTACTTATAACTAAATGTTGTTAAATATGTGCAAGACATAGATTGAAAAATTACAAGATAATTGGGAGTAAACAATTTATATTGGAATCATGGTTTGGGTTGACTAAATTATAGTCAAAAAATGATTGCCCTCCAAAAGTTCCATTAATTCAATACAATCTCAGTTAAAACCTTTTTACATTGTTATGGTAGAAATTGACAAGATGTAACTAGGCACGGGAATTCAAACGATTTGGGTGGCCAACAGAATAATGAGCTTCACTAAAGAGCAGTTGTGATAATGGACACTTCATTATTTCCAGGTTAACTTTAAAGCGAGAATAGTAATTTTAAAAAGTGCAATTCCGGCTGAAGTGTAGACAAAAGGATCAATGGAAAATAACAGGATCCAGAAAGGATCCCCCAAGCACTGGTTACTCAATTGACTACCAAGAGCGGGAGCAGCTCCACAGACTGCCTGCTGCATAATGAAAGCCAGTGTGGACTTGCACAGGGAAAAGGACAACCAGGAATCTTCTTCACAGGGTAAACACTACTTCAATTTACACCACATACCACGTATTAGAATTAGAACTTGTAAACTTCTAGGAAGAAAAAATCTGGGAGAGAATGCATGGGATTTTGGAGAAGATAAAGCATTTCTAGACAGGACATAGAAAACAGCAAATTTAAAAGGAGGGGAGGGGAAGATAACTGGGCTCAAGGAAAACTCAAACCTTTAGCTCAGCAAAACATACCCTTAAGAAAATGAATAGTCATTTTCACTATCGGAGAGAAAATATTTACAACGTGTACCTCTGACAAAGTATTTGTCTTCAGAATATAAAGACTCCTACAAAGAATCTAAACTAAACAAAGTGTGTGAAGGCTCTGTTCATAAAGGAAAATATGTGAATGCCCAATCAGCACTTGAAAATATAGTCAACATGGTAACTATCAAGGAACACAAGAAGACTACAACATTGTACTAAACACCCCATGGAATGGTGAAAATTGAGAAGCCCAAGCACCCCAAATATTGCTTAGGAGGTGGAGGAGCCGGCATTCTTGAATATTGAAGGTTAAACTCTAAAATGGTCCAACCAGCTCAGAAAATGGTTTGGAAGTTTCTTCTGGCTAATTTCTCTGTCTCAGCCATCCTGCTAGAATGGATTTAGCTGAGATAAATGCAACTGGTGACACAGATCTGTGATTCCAGCACTCCACAAGCAGAAGAACAAGGATCCTGGGGTTGAGGCCAGCTTCGGCTATACAGTGAGACACTATCTCAACAAAACAAAACAAAACAAAAATAGACATGGAGGGCAGCTTTCATAATAGCCAAGAACTGGGAACCATCCAATCTCCATCTAGAATAGAACAAATCAGCGAAGTGTGTGACATTCAGTTGTAAAACAGCAATTTGCTGACACCCAAAATAACATGGACAAAGCTCAAAAACTATACATTAAATGAGAGGGGGCAGTCATTGCCCAATTTTATTTGTGAGTAGCTTTAGAATAGCCCAAACTAATTTAGTGGAAGAGGGGTGTGTTCTGGGAGGGGCAGGAAGCCCTGCTGTGGCCACGGCAGGTGTTTCTGAAGTCCTAAGAACTTGTGAAGCTCCCTAGACCTCTTCAGCCAACGCCAATATGCTTCGGGGCACCAAAATTGTATTGCAATGTTTCTTTTTACAAAAAAAAGAGAGAGGAAAAAAAAGGTGGGGGGAAGACGTATTTAATGATATATTTCTATGACATGTTGGGGAATAAATTAAAACATTTATACATTCAAAAGAATCATACAAAAAAGTACTTTATCGGTCAGGATTTATGTCTGCAACCCATAACTATAGCTACGGACATGTTAAAGGATGTTTGTAGTGCCATAGATATTCAAAATGTTTATAGTACCATAGGTATTCAAGAAGGTCGGGGAATTAGGCTTGCCTGTGATGGTCAGTATTGAAGCAGAATGCAAATGACCCATGTACACAGGACTGTGCTAGGAGAAGGTCCAGCACTGATCACCTCTGCATGTGGCCAAGGTGTCCTCTGAGAACCTGAAATCTCCAATACATTTTGGTAGAACAGAGTGCACATGTAGAACTCTCCCTGCCAACAAAACCAGGACATAGAAGTTTGCTCATTTCCAAAGTATGGGGAGAGATGCTACCCAATACCATACAATTCCAAAGGAAAATTCGCATAAGTGATGAATGAGCTAACGAGACTGACCTGCTTCTGAACGCGTTGACTGCAACACATCCCATTCCACCTGTGAAGAGTGGAGCAGCATCCTCACTTCACTTACTGAGTCACCCTTTTCAGAGAAAGTCCCACTCACAGTATGTTCTTCCTATAAGGGAAAAACAGAGTCTTTATGAGTCATGATGTCTGACCCTGGTTGGTCTTCCTTCTTAAGTGAATCACAGTTTTGTTTTAGTCTTGTTTGGATATTTCATATTTCATGAGCGCAGTAATAAATCTAACCTCCACCAATATCCTTCAAAATCAAAGACACATGGCATATCTCCTCAACACTTGTTAGAGTACCTCATAAAAAGATGAAGAGGAAGAAGAAGGAGGAGGAGGAAGACGAGGACGAGGAGGATGAGGAAGAGGATGAGGAGGAGGAGGAAAAGGAGGAGGGAGAAAGGGAGAGGGAGAGGTGGAAGAGAGGAAGAGGAAGAGGCAGAGGAGGAAGAAGAGGAGGAGGAGAAGGTGGCAAAAGATAACAAGTATTGAAGTATTGACAAGGTCTGGAGAAAATGGAATTCTTGAACACTGTTGGTAAGAATGTTATAGAAACTCATGTAATCTCATTTCAAACCTTTACCCCAAGAGTAAGATTATAGGGACCAGAGGAGAAAGATTCTAATCCCTAATGGTAGGCATTTAATTTAATCAAAAGAGAGAAATAAGCTTTCCTTAGGTATCCTGGGTTGTATGGCTGTTAGTTCCTTTTAATCCTCTAAAGAGTGGATACCACTAATCCTCCTCTTTATGAAGGAGGAAGCAGAGTGGCACACTACATGCGATTCTGTTGCTCGTCATCCTGTAAAGCAAATTTCAAAGCTAGTTCCCAAACCCCTTACTTTGCTGCTCTGCTGTGCTCTGTGCTGTGAAGAAACTCATTCTCCACCAGAGCTACAAACCATGTCTGAGTTATTAATTCTACTTAATGGAAAGAATATTTGCCCCAGGTTCCTCAAGAAGAAAATAGAATTGGGATTCAAATTTAGACCTACCTGTTCCCAAAGGCTGGGCTATTTCCATTATACACAGCTGCTTCTACACAAGTCAGAAATACCCCTGCATCTCCAATTACTCTTCCACCAATTTCCTTCCAATGGTGTTGACATGTACTTTGTAACAGAGGCAAAGCAGTGCCGTATTTGGCCATTTGTTTTTACTTAGGACATCTAGCTGTGACAGGAGGGGACTAAACAGCTTGGGAATACTTTCCAGAAAGGCCCCAACCAACCCTCTGGGCCACCTTCTAGCATTTAGACTTTTGGATGGCCAACTTAAAAAGCTAAAGGGAACTTCACACATAAAGTGATTCTGTCTGCACTCCTCTAAGGTGACTTAATGTCTTGTAATTTGCTGTGCCATTTAGGAGCAACTAAAAGCGCTGCATAATAGATTTCAGTTCTCCAAACATTGCATTGTGGAGTCATGGTGCTTGATTTTCCCATTGTCACATGCTTCAGAGGCAAGATAGGCTTCTTTCTTGTTTCTTTTCTTTAAAAAAAAATACCCCCCCCCCCGCCCTGTCTTTCATGTCCTTCTTGCCATTTAAAGGACATCTACCCTTGTGACATGATTTCAACAAACAAACAAACAAAGGCTTAGCCAGGGAATAAGGTTTGGGGAAAGAGGATTGAAAGTAATGAAAACAGGGTAATCCCAGAGAGCCTAATGTTTAGAATGGAACTTTCTCCTTCAATCTTTTTTTTTTTTTTCTCTCCAACTGCCAATTGCACTGGACTAGCCTGTGGGTAACCTGAGGGAAAAGGCTGAATCAGAAGCCCAGCCCTGGGAGATAAAACACTCACTGGTGGATGCATGAACAATGATTTGTATCTGATTTATTTATTTATTTGTCGATTTTCCCTGCGAATCTATTACCTCAGGGAGCAAGCAGTAAGGCCTTCATGACTTTCAATTCCTCCCAGCCTCCCATCAGCATTAGAATAAGCTCTTGACAGATATTTAGCCTTCCCAAGGCTCCTGAGAGCTAGGTATTTACCATCTGGATTTTACAGTTGATGAAATCAAACAGGCTAAATTACTTTGCCTAAGGGTATATTGTTAGACAGGATCCCAAACACTGTAAAAGCTGCTCTTCCTGGTGGTCATCCATTCTGACAGCAACTTTATTGACATGGTTTGATGAGGGACACAGATCCTGTCCTTGTGAAAAGCCTCGCTATGGATGCTGCCCTCTGTTGGAAGAGGACGGAACTCCCTCCCGCTGCCCGCTTTGTTTCCTGTTTCTCTTGGAAGGGAAGGCCCTGGGAGAGGGAAGCCCTTGCTGCCAGCCCCAGCTTAGCTGGTAAATTGAGACAGGAAGAAATGAGTTAGTGTAGCCACCTTCCTTCTGTTTGGGAAACTGTTGTTAGCTGATGTATCCTTTTTCATCTGCTCTTTATTTTTCGTTACTTTTTCATTATCTCTATTTTTCAATTATTTGTGTTATCTTTAAGTAGTTGTAAAAGGAGTTGCCTTTAAGTAGTTGTACAAAGGAGCAGTTTGTGAATACAATGGGTCTTGATCAATGTTCCCCCTTTCAACATTGTTTCTTCTCCTTCCCTTAAGAATCCCTTCCATTACTCTTCTTAATTTTGTAGGATATACATTGGATTTTTTTGGCCAGTGCTGGGGCTTGAACTCAGGGCCTAGGTGCTGTCCCTGAGCTTCTTTTGCTCAAGGCTAGTGCTCTACTACTTGAGCCACGGTGCCACTTCCAGCTTTTTCTGTTTACACGGTATTGAAGAATCAAACCCAAGCCACAGTCTCAGCCCTACCTTTGGATTCTTGACTACATACTCCCACTCTTCTCCTCTCTATTGGATGCATTAACCTATAAGCAGGGTTGGATTTTTCCAGTTAGATCTGTGAAATAAAAAGTTTGCCTTGAAGGGAGTATTTTTGTTTAATTTCCAAATATTTGGCAATCAGGTGAATGAGTTGTTACTGATTTCTAATTTAAATCCATATGATTTAGAAAATACACTCAAGTTTACTTAGTATTTTATACTGAAAAATACTTTAACTCTTCGTACACATTTCATATGCTACCTAGAAAGACTGAAAAATTGCTATTTTGGTGAAATATTCTATAAATATTAATTAGGTGAAGCTGGTTCATTTATTTTTCAATTAGGTCCATGCCATATTATTATCTACTAACTTCATCAATGATTGAAGGAAGTTTCTTTTTTATTTAATTTCCAACTAATCATGTTCTTGGTTAAAACTTTATGAGACCTTGAACCAAATCTACCCAGCTAAGTCATTCTTGAATTTATGCCCCTCAGAAACTGAGATATAAATATTATATCCTTTAATGAGTTGGGGATTGATTCTAATCCAGAGATAAAAAAAAGTAATGCATCTCTTATTTTGGATGTGTACAGTGTGTTTTTATGATTCAATTTCAATATTTATTATCTTACCATAGTTTTATGGTTAATTTTCTCATAATTATGAATTATATTATCTATAATAATGTGTTCAAATGTATGTACATACATATTCACCTCAAACATAATTTTATTTTATTTTTATTTTTTGGTCAGTCATGGGGCCTGAACTCTGGGCCTGGGCTCTGTCCCTCAGCTCTTCAGCTCAGGGCTAGCACTCTATCACTTGAGCCACAGTGCCACTTCTGGTTTTTTGGTGGTTTATTGGCGATAAGAGGATCATGGACTTTCCTGGCCAGGCTGGCTTTGAACCGTGATCTTCAGATCTCAGCCTCCTGAGTAGCTAGGATTACAGGCATGAGCCACTGGCACCCGGCTCAAACATGAATTAATTATTTTAAGATTATAAAACAAAATTGACCTGAGGGATAAAGATCTTTTGCTTCTTACCTATGTTGTCTGCTACAATTTACCATAAATCTAACCTAAGTTCCTTTTATCTTCACACTGTTTCACTTGTGTTTTTCTGAAGATGTTTCTTGCGCATTCTCACCACCAGCTCTCTATTTAAGATGTTTGTACCTTCAAGGAATATCCTCGCTATGGTTTAATTTATTTTTACTTTACCATCCCTTCAAGGAAAGCCAGGCACCATTCTTTCATGCAAGACACTACTACTTCTACTAGTACAACTGTGACTATTTTATCATCTGGTGACATTGTCATCTTTGTTTCAACAATGCATGCTTCTAAGAAGAAAGGATGGTAGTCTTGCTTATTGGTGGCATTACCCAGCCTTGTTTTTCACAGGGTCCCTATGACAGAGGAAGCGATCATCACCTTCTGTGTTGTGTTGTGTTGTATTGTGTTGTGTTGTATTCTATTCTATTCAATCTGCTTATTCCATTGTATAATTTATGTTATTTTCCTTTATTCATGTGGCTGCAGGGACATAACATTATGTTTAAGTTGGAGTAAATGGTTTGAGTTATAGATCTGAGTTTCTTGGTTGTTTGCTGTTTGTTCTGACTGTGGGTTGTTCTTTTTTAAATCAATTCTGTGGTGAGAAACTTGATGACTTGGCCTTCAAATCTCCTTGCAGGGATGACAACATGGGATTGGCTTCAACTAAATCAATGCTGTCGTTAGTAGAAATTGTAGCTGCCCGTGAAAATCATAAAAATGAGTTTTTTTTCATCTATGAAACATTTTGAAGGGGGGAGTTAAATTCATAAGACAATTTATTTTGTGATAGTCTACAGTGTGAGGTCTTCTTTATCTTCGAATTTCTTTTCTCAGTGGCTCAAACTGCATTTAAAAATATCATTTTCTGAGTATATAGTTTTTGTACAATCATCCTCCCCCATCATTTGAAGTGCCAAGTTGATGTGGTTTGACAGGTGCACAGACTCATGAAACTACTACTAACCCTGGTCCCAGACTTTCCATTCTCCCTCCACTCTTCTTCCTGCCTTATGACAGCTAACCCACCCCCCCTGCTGTCCCTCAACAACCATGAATCTTCCTTCTCCACTAGAGATACTTCTGTATTTTGAGAGTATTATAGAAAGAGATCCATCAGGATCTTCTACGTCTGGTGATTTCCCCTTAACCTAACAAATTTGAAACCCATCCTTCTCTTGTTGGATGTACCAATACTTCATCTCACGTGGAAGGTTGTTTTTGGTATTTTTGACTGACAAATACAAATTATATGTAAACATTCTGGGGTATACAACATGATGGTTTGAAATATGTGTACATTGTACAATGGGGAAATTGAGGTAATAAACTATTATCCCACATATCTTTTTTAAATGGTGAGAACACTTCAAATAGACTCTAGGCACTTTTCATGTTTAGTCTACTTGAAAATGGTAGCTGTAGTTACCACATGGCATTATAGATTTCTTGAACTAGTTTATTCCTTTATTATGGCTAAATAAGATTCCTTCACATGCGCATAGCACATTGTGTTTATTTACTTGCTGATGGATGTTTGGCTTCTTCTAACTTTTCATTATCATAAATGATACTATTACAAGTATGTTTGTGCAAGGCTTGGACCCGACTTATATTCCACTGTTTCCTGGCAAAATACCTAAAAGGGATGTTTGTTAGTTAGTAAGCCAAGGAGACTTTTAAGAATCTGATTAATTGTTTTCTAGTTATGCCATATTACAGCAGCAATTTATAAGAATTTGTGAACAAACTTATTGTGTTCATTCTTAAATTTTAGCTCTCTGTTTGGAGCATGACCATTGGCTTTTATATATGTATTCACTATAATTTCATTAATTCATATCACCTAAATTTATTGCTAATGTCATATTTTAAAAATGTTATTATAAATATGATATACTGAGGGATTATAATTATATGATTCAGGTAATGAGTAAATTTCTTTTTTTGGGGAGGGAGGGTCCAGTCGTAGGGCCTGAACTCTGGGCCTGGACGCTGTCCCTCAGCTCTTCAGCTCAAGGCTAGCGCTCTACCACTTGAGCCACAGCGCCACTTCTGGCTTTTTTTCTTTTTGCTTATGTGGTGCTGGGGAATCGAACCGACGGCCTCATGCATGTAAGGCAAGCGCTCTACCACTGAGCCACCTTCCCAGCCCTGAGTAAATTTCCTTTTGAACAGTGTCACCCCTTCCCCATTCTCTCCCAATTTTTCCCCTCCCAACTTTCTCTTCACCCAAAATTGTATCGTTCATTTCCAGCATAGTTTGTATTGGGTTTCACTGATGAATTGGTTCACCCTTTGTCCCACCATTTCGGTGCTTCCCCTTCTCCTACCCAAATCCGATAGCATATATACAAAACAAAGGGTGCAGAAGCCAGAAACAGCGATTGAAGAGAATAAATCAAAGAATAAAGGGGAAAAAAGGAGAAAAGGAGAACTACAAAAACTAATGAAAAACGTCTTACTGGGGCTGGGAAGTTGGCTCAGTGGTAGAGCGCTTGCCTTGCATGCCTGAGGCCCTGGGTTCGATTCCTCAGCACCACATAAGCAAAAAGAAAAAAGCCGGAAGTGGCGCTGTGGCTCAAGTGGTAGAGCGCTAGAGTTGAGCTCAAGAGCTGAGGGACAGCGCCCAGGCCCAGAGTTCAGGCCCCACGACTGGACCCCCCCCCCAAAAAAAAAAAAAGAAAAAAGAAAAACCTCTTACTTCTATTTCTTGGAGTTCATTTGGATAAGCATCATTTTATATGATCTTATACACATAGCTATTGAGCCCTTGCAATCCTTTCCTAAGAATATCCTCCTTTATTATGTTTAGTTTGCTGTTTAATTAATCATGTCCAGGTATATTTGTGTTTTACTGTACATGGGTTTACTTGTAGATTTTAGGCACATTCTAGTTATTGGAAATGAGGGAAACCATGCATTCTGTGTTTCTTTGGATCTGGTGTACATTGCTTAGCACAATGTTTTTCCAAGTCTTTGAATTTCCTTATAAATAGTGCAATTCCATTCTTTCTGATGGAAGCATAGAATTCTATTGTGTATATATACACCACATTTCCTTGACTCATTCATCCACTGAGGTGTCTGGGTTGGTTCCATATCTTAGCTATAGTAAACAATGCTGCAAACAGTGTGATTGTGCTGGTGGCTTTAGTGTGACCTGGTTTGTGGTTATTTGGACAAATGCCCAAGGAGTGGAATTGCTGGGTCATAGGGAAGGTCTATGTTTAGTCTTTTGAGGAACCATTCCCACCAACAGTGTAGTAGTGTTCCCTTTTGGCCACATCCCCACCAGCATCTGTTATTATTAGTTTACTTGATAATGGCTGTTCTGACTGTGGTGAGGTAGAATCTTAATGCAGTTTTTATTTGCATTCCTTTTATGGCTAGAGAGGTCAAACGTCTCTTCATGTGTCTATTGGCCATTCTTATTTCTTCTTCAACGAAGTCTCTCTTTAAGTCTTTAGCCCATTTATTAATTGGGTTGTTGTTTCTCTGAGGATTTTTTGGGGGAACATTTTATTTTTTTGAGCTCTGAGCATACTTTAGATATGAGGCCCTTGTCTCATGCATAGCTAGTAAAGATCTTCTCCCAATGTGTGGGCTTCTATGTATCTTATGTCCTTTGCCATTCAGAAACTCTTCAATTTGATGCAATCAGATGTATCTAGTTTTTCTTTGATTTGTTGTGTTTCTGGATCTTTATTTAGCAAGTTGCAACCTGTGCCAAGGAGCCTTAGTGTTTCTCCTATCCCTTCCTGTAATATTTTCAGGGTATCTGATCTTACATTATGGTCTTTGATCCATTTGGGATTGATTCTGGTGCAGGCTGATAGATAAAGATCTAGCTTCGGTTTTCTACATCCGGATAGCCAATTCTGCCAGCACCATTTGTCAAAGAGGCTGCCTTTTTTCCATCCTATGTTTTTGGCTCCCTTACCAAAGATTAGGTGGCTATAGGTCTGTGGGTTCATTTCTGGGTTTTCTATTCTATTTCATTGATCCTCAGGCCTATTCTTGTGCCAGCATCAAGCTGTTCTTGTTACTATGGTTTTGAAATAGAGTTTGAAGGTTGGTATTGATATTTCTTTAGCACTGTTCTTCCTGCTGAGGATTGTTTTTGGTATTCGGGGCCTTCTATTATTCCATATGGATTTTTGGATTGCTTCTTCTGTATCATTGAAGAATGTTGTTGGGATATTGATGGGTACTGCATTGAAATTGTGGATAGCTTTGGGCAGTATTGCCATTTTCACAATGTTAATCCTTCCAATCCAGGAGCATGGGAGGTTTTTCCACTTCCTTAAATATGCTTTAGTTTCCTTTTTCAGGTTTTTAAAGTTTTCCGTGACATATTTCTATTATATTAATGTAAAATAAGTTTTAATATAGACAAGTCAGAATGGAAAATATTGATTCTTTTGTGCTTCCTTTCCAATGATACAACTCAACTTTTACTTAAGTTTTATTGACCTCAACTAGTTGTACAAAGTGGTTTTATTTTGACAAACCCATTTATGTGTACAATGGTTCTTATCATATTCATACCTCTATTCTTCTCCCTCCTTCCTACTTTCTTTTCCTAAACCAGGCTCATCAAGTTGCCTTGTTCCATTTTCACACATTTTATCTATGTTTGCCCTCCCTCCCTTCCCCTATTTGTCTGCCTCTCTCCACTAATGCTACACCCATGATACATTTCAACTTTCTAATATTCTTTTTTTGTTAAAGTCTACCTTAATACATTGTTAAATGTGAACTTATAGTCTATAATATTGTTTTTAATGAACTGATTTACCTTATTTACCTTATTACCTTATTACCTTATTGCAATATCAGGCTGGAAATAAAGATAAATTCCAGTGACACAGCACTTAGTTTGTGCCCTGTCCCTCATATTAATAAAATAAGCTTCTGAACATTGTTGACAAAAAGTTTTGATTTTTTTAAAGCATAGTTGCATGATAAATTTTTGGAAATACTCTGGCATCTGTTGCCATTATGTTTTCCTCTCAATTTGATTCAAATCCTTTGGATGAACTCTTGAGTATTTGTAATTATACATTTTTCATTTGTTAGTGTTCACTTCATAATTTTGTGATAAACATACATAAAGGATATTATCTTCATGTACCAAATTTTCATTTAATCATTGTATGGTCTTTATAAAATATGGAATCTTTCCAGCTGGGCTAATGCTGTGGGATAATTTATTTCTCACTGAGATAGTATATTTGAAAGAACACAGCACATTAATTTACATTTGTTTTTGGAAGAAAAACATTTGTATGTAACCCTTTTGAGTGTATTCCATAGATTTATTGTCTGTTACAATTTCCTGCTCTATGAGTCAGTATCGATTTTAACTCCTTCCTCACCATTGTCTTTGTCCTTCAAGCAAACACATATGGTCATTGATTTCACTGCATAGTTAATTACACTAGCCAAAGGCATTTATATATTTGATAATTTAAAAAAAAACCTATGTATCTGGTTTGGTCCATTTCACTTCCCTAATTTTATGTGTTTGTCTTTTGTTTCATTAAATTAGATTATTTGTGATTTATAAGATTCTTTTCTTAGGTTTGATTAAAAAATACCATTGACTGTTTATTCACTTGTTTATGCTTTCTCTATAAAAAAGTAATTTCTTTAACTCTTTTTTTTTCTATAAGCAACTGAAAATAGCCTTGGTGTTCATATGGCATGTACCTTCTGGCCCTCACTGTGTGGATACAGAGATGCCATACCAGGATTTCCTGTCTGTGCTCTCTGTTTTCTGAGGCATGTATTTGCTGCAAGATTAATCCTATTTTTCCTATTTTTGCTTTCACCTAGTATCCATTGATTGATCGATTCATTCATTCATTCATGAGTATTTTAATGCATCATTAAAAACTGCAGGCATGGTCATATTTGGAATACAACTGGAATTCCAATATTTGGAATCCAAGAAACAAGCTCTTTACCTTCACAGAACACCTGGTCCAATGGGAAGAGAAGAAGAGAGGTAATCAGCAGGTGATGATAATAAAGTGTAATAAGGGGTTAAGTTGAGAAAATAACCAGTATATGAAAATGCCTTGAGAACATCACCTATAATCAGAGGAGAATGGTACAGCTCCTGAGTTTTATTTTAATCATTAGCTTTACATAATGGCAAGAAGGAGCAGCCCAGGGCCTCGTGCTGTTCTTCATAGGGCCATTGTGAGACTATGTAAGATTACATTTTTTTCTAATCCTCAGATAATTTTGATTTAACCCACCAAACGCAAGAGAAATCAATGGATCCGTCCTGTTTGTGTCTCATGTGTAAATTGGCAGCAAATTATTGACAAAGTTAAAGGAACTGTAACAGTGGTACATTTATAGACACAGGAGATTAACTAAAAATCTGAAATAAAAGTGACGACATGGAGCTGTATTCAGGCATAATTTGTGAGGCTGTTAATCTTCTAATGGATAAAACTGGGTTGCTGTGTGGGTGGAATGAGGAAGACAGCAAGGAATAAGCACCACATCCTCTTTCTGCTCAACATCACTGCAGCTAAGGGCTATAAAGACACTTAGCATACTTCAGGGAACAGGTGCCCCAACACCTGCTATTAAAGAGAATGACCCACCTGCCATAAACTACTAAGACATTCAGTCATGGTGACTGTCTAGAAAGAAAAGAAACAAGACTTAGCAGAAAAACCCAGTTTGAAAGCTGAATATTTAGCATTGATCGAGCTTGCTGTGTATCCAAGCCCCTCAGCTGCCTTTTCTTCTATATTCTGAACCTGTAGAAAACTGTTCAAACAGGAGCTGGGTGATGTGTTAAGTATTCATATAAGGTGATTTGAAGAAGTGAATGGAAGTGGGCTTCCCATTACCGCTCAGAACTGCACACCTTGAGACTCCATAGGGGACAGATGAGTGTACAGAGCAGCTCCAGACCTGGAAAACAAATGACTCCATCCTGTGGAGGGTGGAGTCAGAGAGCCCAATGTAAGGATTTTGCTTCTCAACAACCATCAGGTTCATGAATCCTGCCTGGAGAAGCGTGGTGCACAATCTTCCTCCTCCCAGAAGGGGGCGCAAGTATCAACATACAGATAGATGAGTTTTTTTCTTCCTTGCATCTCAGGAAATGGAGGTGTGTGTGTGTGTGTGTGTGTGTGTGTGTGTGTGTGTGTGTGTGTGTGTGTGTGTGTGTGTGTGTGTGTGGTGGCCTCATTGTATGAATGCAGGAAAAGAGGGAGAAAAATGGGTCTCCAAAAGTAGAGAAAATATACATCTAACTCCTGAAAAACAATGTGAGAATGGGAAACCATTAACCTTTTTGGAGACATACCTCCTCTGAATGGGATTAATTTCCATTTTTATGATTCTTCACCACTGATCTCATATTTCTGTGATCCATTGAGAGAAAGACTGCACCATTTATTTTCAAATATATTCACACGGATATTTTTCTCATATTAAAGTGGTTCCTGAAAGTTCTTTGCTTGCAGACAGAATATGAATTCAAAAGGGCAAGATTTACAGTCAACTACAAATCAATAGATAGACAATTATTTATACCCATTAAATGCCAAACATTAGTTTATGTGCTGTAAATAGCCTAGAGTATAATCAAAGTTCCTTCCTTCTGAAAGCTTTTATTCTGATGGGAGGTTGGCAAACTGTGAGAATATGAACCAACAAAACAATTAGTTCTAGGTAATGATGACTGTTATGAAGAAAATAGAATAGGAATAGGTCAATATTAGAAATGTAATTCCATGCAGAACAAACTTCAAATACGAAGTCCCAACAGTGGGGGTGTTCAGTCAAATAAGGGCAAGAACAGACACAGATACAAGCTACATCAGACACAGATAACACAGATACAAGAATATATATTAAGAATATATATATTAAGTGTTACCATCTTGTATTATTCAGAGAATACTCAATTTTTTAATAGTTCCCAATCATTTTATAATACGTGGGGTCAAAACCAAACTAACACATTTAAGAAATAGTGTTTGAATTGAGTCAATGGACTGCCAATTCCAAAATTCTCTTGTAAGCCACAGAATTGAAGGTATTTAGGAGATCACCTAAGCACTGACTGTAAGTAAGCTGAGCCCTTGTATAGATTAATGCATCTATTTGCACAGCCAAGGAAGTTGCTCAGGCAGGCTTCATTCGAGCCATTGACAGCTCATTCCATTACATGGGAATGTCTGCTGTATGTCTTATCTTCTCTGAGTCAAGCTATGTATTACATCCCGATATACCAAGCACTGTCTTAATTTACTTTGTTTCTTCTCTGTGCACAGAGAGCTGAAGGGGCAGACTTAATTACGATCAATAATCACAGCAATTACTGTCATAAAGGACTAGATATGCAATGATAGAGCAGCCTTTGAAAGAGCCATTAAGTAGAATGTGGAGGTGTGGAGTCTTGCATCACCTAAACATTCATTAAAATCATTAAGAAATCAGTTAAAAACAGAACATCGCCACTTGGATGTCGGCCACTTTACCATGTCCTTTTCCTAAGAGGAAGCACTGCCATTGGACCTAGGGGATCAGTTAGAAATGGATGCCTTCAGGAGACTTTAAGGACAGTTTTCTTCTAAACCTCAGACATGGCTTTTTATTACAGAGTCTGATGGTAGAACAAGGTAGTAAAATAGCTCCTGAAAAAGTTTAGAGAAGGAAGAAAGAGTTCAGCCCAGGCAAACATTTCATATTTTCCCTTTCTTTCTTTCTTTCTTTCTTTCTTTCTTTCTTTCTTTCTTTCTTTCTTTCTTTCTTTCTTTCTTTCTTTCTTTCTTTCTTTCTTTCTCTCTCTCTCTCTCTCTCTCTTTCTTTCTTTCTTCCTTCCTTCCTTTCTTTCCTCTTCTTTTCTTTTCTTTTTCCTTTCTCTTCTTCTTTCTCTTCTTTCTTCTCTTTTGTCATTTTGCAATTGTTTTATTTATCACTAAGATAAGTGTTGATTTCTTATTAAATTCCATATCTTTGTTTTCTTTCTTTATCTTGTCTCCATTAGTTGAACATGAAAACACTGATAGAGAACAGTCCTTGAAGGGGCTGAAGTGTATCTTCACAAGACTTTAGCATTTGAATCGCTTCAGAGAGGTGACTATTCAATAGTAAGCAAGAAACAGAGGTGAGCAGAGCTGGAGTTGAGAGTTTCTTTGGGAGGTCAATGCGCCCATGTTCATCCTAGAGATGGGCAGGTTCTGCCAGAAACAGTCAAGGACCAGCGCGGACCGCAATTCAGGAGATATGCTTTTTAACGTGGGCTGTGTGGATCCCTGATGCTGCTTTACTTCCCAAATATTCTGTATGAGTTTCAGCATCTATAAAAGGGTAGAGTCAATAGCAGTGTTAAGTTGGATTCCAGACTCCATAGAAGATAGAAATTACCAAACAAATCCCTAGGTTCTGAAGAGTCTTCCATTCATACAGACTCTTCGATGGGATGGGTCTTGGAAATGTGTTCTTTAATGACTTAAATTTATTTGCTTGGGCTTTGTCCTCAGTAGCTGAGAACAGTCGCCCGTGTTCCATGGTTCAGTTTATGTGACAGTACTTCCATGAGTGCAGTGCCTGGAATAGACATGGAGATTCAGTCTGTGTTACCTGAGTGAATTAAAAAGGCATGCCCTCGGGGCTGGGAAGGTGGCTCAGTGGAACAGAGCTTGCCTCATATGCATGAGGCCCTGGGTTTGATTCTTCAGCACCACATAAGCAGAAAAACCCAGAAGTGGCGCTGTGGTTCAAGTGGTAGAGCACTAGCCTTGAGCTGAAGAGCTGAGGGGCAGCGCCCAGGCCCAGAGTTCAGGCCCCACAACCCCACCACCAACAACAACACAAAGGCATGCTTCTCTCTACTGGAGTTTGTCTTGATGAAATGGCCACAGGGTTTTTATTTATTTGCCTTCCTGCCTTCATGGCTTCCTCTGGACTGGAGTCAGATCAGTACAGGTCTGTCTTTCTACCCTAATTCAGTGGCATGTTTGACTTGAAAACAAACAACCTCACTAATATAATAGGTTAAAACAGAACACCAAGAGAAGGAGTCTCAAGTGTGCTTGGTGAATAGGTAGTCACAAGAAAAAGAAACACAGCTTCATCTTAAACACTGTATCTCTGGAGAAGTGTAATACCTGAGATGCTTTTATCTGTGCTGTGTTTCCTCATTCTTAGTTCTTACCTCCTCTAGAGCAATTTTCATGTCTCACAGAAGCTACATGTTTGCATCTCTCCTCCTAGGTAGAATGTTACATACGGGGAACTGAACTCTTTTAATCTATTCCCAGTACCCAGCTTTGCAGCAGGGTATGATCTATCCTTATTAAATAATTTCTGAATGAACTGGCTGTATTAATATTTTATCTGGTTTATTAATTGTTGAAATCAGTCAAGAACTAGGATTCCACTTCTCACTTAGAAAAACATTTAATCTGGCTTAGCATAACTGTTCAAGGTGCTGATGTGTTCTCAGTACAAAAGCACAGAGTATTTCTAGGTAAATGTTAGCCTGTGTGGTGATGTGAAAATGCTCTTCACCCATTAATTCTTATTTTTTGTGTGGCTTTGTTCTCATCTGGGTGAAGATATAGAGATATTTTCAGAAAAACAGAATAGCCAGCCACTATTTTTCTGGATTGTTCTTTTGAATGGTGACCCAAGAGTCACTTGGAAGAACTTCACTTGAGGTTTTGAGTTCATGCCATCATTGCATTCTTTCTCTTCCAAATCACATTCAGTAAACTAACTCATGCAAGCCAAAAGTCATAGGTAGAACATTAGTTTTATTTCGTTTTTTGTCGGTTGTGGGGCTTGAACTCTGGGCCTGGGCGCTGTTCCCTCAGCTCTTCAGCTCAAGGCGAGCGCTCTACCACTTGAGCCACAGCGCCACTTCCAGTTTTCTGAAGATTTATTGGAGATAAGAATCTCATGGACTTTCCTGCCCAGGCTGGCTTTGAACCGTGATCCTCAGATCTCAGCCTCCTGAGTAGCTAGGATTACAAGCCTGAGCCACCAGCGCCAGGCTGGCAGAACATTTCTTTTGACTGACATTTTACTCTGTGCTTACCATTGAATGTCACACCAGAGTTTTAAAGTTACATAAAAACAATACTGAGGCTTGGGATACTGCTTTGAAATGATCTGAGAGAGTGTAATAAAGCAAACACAGTGCCACGAGAGCTTTTACTCTGGAATGTGTTATGGGAAGATATTTGACTGGATGCAGACGAGCACCATAAAATGAAACCTGCCATGACTACAAGTTCCTTATTTACAACTTACACATAAGGCACCTAAACAATTTTATGCACTAGGTAGGGAACAAATAAAATAGCAACAGGAAGTCATCACAGAAAAACCTTGCAGTTCCTCATCTTGTTGAAGTAAGCCTGTTTCATTCTGACACTTGTTACCGTTCTGTCATCAAGAGGCAATGACCTAAATCTGTCTTCTTTCTTTTTTCATTCCTAGTGGAGAGAAGTAGGGGAAAAGCACATTTATTGTGTTAATTAAACTCATTCTTTATCCTCTGACAACTGAAAGAATACTTTTGTCAATTAAGTTTGATTGTACAATTGTTCACAATTGCCAGTATGAAAATCTTTTCTCCAAGTTGCATAATATTTTTATCTGAGCAGGAACTGTATACAGTACCCAGGTAGGTATTTGAATTAGAAAAAAGAAGACATTTTCTTAATCCTTAAAAAAATAGTCTCTAGTTGCCAGCAAAAGATTGTGAACATTGAAATATGTTCTTTGTCTGTTGTTCCAATGAGTCTTCAAAGGTTCAGTGGATCACAACACAGTACAAAGGTTGGCCTTCTATCTCTAATGTAGGATAATCTCTGATAGCAGATTGTTCTACATTTTTTTTATTCTAAAAGGGTAAAAACAACTTCCTCAGAAGAATTTTGATCATTTACTTGAAAGTTCTATTCTGATGGAAGATGTTGGAGCTAGTCAGGGAATTAAGAAAGTGTTTACTGATTCCTCCTGCCCCTTCTGCCCCTTACACCAGAAAGAAAGAGGCGATATAAACTGTGGGCATACTTAAGTAGATAGTTTTGATAGATGGGAAAATGGGGGTTCAGTGAAGGTAAAGGGAATCCCCAGACTTATCCAGCTGGTAAATGGAAAAGACAGATGAAATCCTCACCTTTTGGCTCCCAACAAGGCTTTCTTTTCGGTGTACAGAACTGACATATTTATTTATGAATACTTGAGAAGGGTCAGGTATATTCCTCTATTTCTGTGACATGAAAATAAAATCAATACCTTGATACTTTTTTTCTCCCACGTGAAGGATCTTCCAGCAATTTTGATAACAGGGGCTATACATCTGTCCCTGCTGTGGGTCTTGCATTCAGCATTATATCTGCATCTATTAGATATATCTGCCTGGTATTGTTGAGAGCTTTCCTTTAGAATACAGTTCTTAATGATCAATTTCTTTTTAGTTGGTCTTTATTGTCAGTATAATTCCCTTTATACATGACTTGGTAGACCAGTTGACAAATATTTTTTTTTTTCCAGATGGATATCAAGAAAACATGTTGGGTACTGTTAGGGTTTTAAGTATGCTAATATGGATCAAAGCCCCTCACACAGGGGATATATTATGCAGTATTATCCAAATGTAATGGATACTTCAAAGCTACTTTTTACAGAATAACTTTAAAGCTACTTTTTAACTTTAAAGGCACTTTGGGAATTGCTCCCATAATTTGAGGAAATATGTTAAATACAACGACACTTAAATTAGCCTGGTCTTAATTCTAATTCCTTTTACAATAAACCCACTTTACACAAATGTATTACATCTCAGTCATCTAGGTGGGAAGGGACTGAATTCACTGTCTGGGGAAAATTTTTGCTTTTAGAAGAAAGATGTTTTTGATTCTATATTATCAAAGGACTATCTAATTGATGACAGCTCACAGACCATTAAGGTAATTTTTGATGCAACTGTTATTTGAGTTTTGGGATAAATACTTAGAAGAAACTACAGAATTATATAGCCCACTAAAGTCAAAGTTCCTTCTATTTGGACCCATTCCTTTAGTTGAATACAATTTTCTCTGAGCTTAAATCTATATAAAGTAAAAAATGAAATTAATATTATCATGACATTTATAGTGATGGTAATAAGTAGTATTCATCACTGGATATATAGATGAATATAGGGGGAATTTTAATATTTTACTGTTATTATGTCAATTGATACTGTCATTATTAGTCATCATTATGAGTGCTTTATTTTAAAAACTAGAGCACTATGGCATCTATAGTTATGACTTAGAAGAAAAAATATTTTAAACACTTAGAGTATTATGGATTTTGGGCATTTAAAACAAGTTACAATATTTTTGTTGAATCAATATATTATTAAGTTATTATACAGGACTTTCATTAATAAATGTCTAGTTTTTTAGGGTAAATCTCTGGGGTATTATTTTGAAAGGAAGAAAGAAGTGTATAGAATTTTTAACTGGAAAAGAAGAGGTTTTTGTTTATAATGTGATTGTGCTTTTTTAACTTGTTATATTGCACTTAGATTAATTTGAACATATTTTACAGAGCAACCTGATGGTTTGATTAAAAGGTGTCATTACTTCTAATTTTCCAGAAATATCATATTTTTCAATTAATTATAAACTAATATGAAATGGTAGATGTCAACTGTGAGATGCTCCAGTTGGCTACCAAGTCATTTTAATAGATAAATGAGAAAAAATGAGTAATTTGAATCACAGTGCCTTATTACCATTCTTCCTCATGCTCCTTTACTCTGTGTACTTGCCACTTACTCCATATATTTTAATATTTCTTGGATTTTGTTTTAAATTGTGATCTGTTACCTGCAATTAATTGTAAACCTTTGCCTTCAGATATATAAATACATAATCATTTCTTGTGGTATCCTTCTTAAAGTGTACTAATCTGCTTTTTTATCTACATGGTAAAGATATGCTGTTATCATTTTTACATTTTGAAATAACTTTAGACTGAAAGAAAGTTGGCAAATTAATATGATAAATTTTCTAACTGCGTTCATGTAGTTTTCCAAAATGTTAATATAGAAGAGTACATAAATCAGGAAAAGTACAATGAATTGATCATACGATCTAATGTAGCTACCATAGTCAAATTGCATCAATTATCCAGTTAATATATTTTTCTTTATGGTCTAAGAACTAACCCAAATCACTTGTTGGGTTTAGTTGCTTTATAGCCTTTGTCTTCCTTAATCTGGATCAAGTCCTAAGTCTTTTTTTCCCCTCTTTTGTGGCTCTGACCCAGTAGAAGAGTACACACCAATTATTTTGTAGTGAAGGTGTATGATCAAGTTCAGGCCACATGCATTTGACAGACTATCACAGAAATGATCTCGAGTTCTTGGAGCGGCCTCTGAAGAGGCGCCTTTTGTTAGTCCATCTCTATGGAGGTTAACGTTGATCACTCAGATAATATGTTTCCTGGGTTTCTCCAATAAGGAGGTTAATGACTTTTTAAAATATTTTAAGTACTTCATTGATATGACACAATTCTATATAAATGAAAAGGCATGCATGCAGCCATTCAATATTTACTTCCTTCTTTGTCCCTTTTCTCCCTCCCTCCCTCCCTCCTTCACTTCCTTCCTTGCTCTCTCTCTCTCTCTCTTTCTCTCTCTCTCTCTCACCTCTCTTTCCTTTTCTATTTTTTCTTTTTTTGTGGTCTCATAGATACTAAGCTAATACTCTATCACTAAACTATATCCTATTTTTATCCTATCAAAAATGTAAGGAATCTGAATTTAGGATAATTTTTGTTCATCTCTGATTTCACATCTTTACAATGAATTATAAAATAAATGGTATCTGAACATTTAATGATGATTATGCAAAACAACAGATACAGCATTTTAATGTGGTATTTTGATTATCTTATTTGGAAAAAATACATAATTCTATATTAAAATCACTTATCTTATCCTATTTCCCAATTAACCTAGGAGGAAGCCTCTGTTATAGCCTTTATTAACTTCATGAACTTTCTTCATATCATATCTCAACTGCATTAGGTATAGAATGAAAACAGTTAAGCCTACATTAGTTATCCTCATGACATTAAAAAAAGATATCTGTATAAGTAATGACATGCATTTTAGGGCACTAGTGTTTTGAGTATAGGAAGGTGAGAGAGAGAGAGAGAGAGAGAGAGAGAGAGAGAGAGAGAGAGAGAGAGAGAGAGAGAGAGAGAGAGAGAGAGAGAGAGAGAGAGAAAGAGAGTCTTGCTTACATGCTCTGTCCTCATAAGGTATTTGATCCTCTCCTGGTCTGTCTGTGGATGTAGCTTCAATATTATTGGGATAAGTATTTATAATGATCTCAGATGGATCGGGCAAGTCTTTTATAAATATATATATATATATAATATGCAACTTATATCACATGTATCACATATATAATACATAACTTATACTACATGTATCATATATATCTTATGATGATTTAAGTATCATATGTATCCATATATCTGATTATGACATATGTAAATATGGTCCTCCTTGGTGCTGGGAATGTCCTCCCTCTTCCCACTGAGTTTTATCTAGGTACTAAACTTTCATATATAACCTTGGGACTATATGTACCAGACATTGATAAAGAAAGTGTTTTCCTCTTATTCTTTCCTCTCTCATTATCATCTTTATTCTTCATTAATTCATTGAGCAGCCAATCAATATTTATTGAGCACCTAGTACAAGCCAATCACCAGAGAAGGTAGAACCCCTAGATCTCATGGCAATTATAGTGAAGTTCAGCACAGGAAGATAAAAACTGTCCCTAACTTTGTGTTTTTGTTCTTTCATCATTCTATGTTCTTTGGATGCCATTTGAAAACAAGCTTTGAAAACTATAAAGTTATAAAATGTACTCAAAATTGTTGTGGTCATTATTAAGATACCCAGATTGTGCCTGTTGTTGGTGAACCATGCCTATAATCTTAGCTACTCAGGAGGCTGAGATCTGAGGATCATGATTTCAAGCCAGCCTGGGGAGGGAAAGTCTATGAGACTCTAATATCAGATGATCCACCACAAATCAGGAAGTGGAATAGTGGCTCAAGTGGTAGAGTGTCATCCTTGAGTAAAAATACTAAGAAATAGTGCTCTGGCCCTGCAATCAGGCTACAATACTGGAACATGGACACACACCCACATGTGCGCTCACACACACGCATATACACACCCCCCACACATGCACATACACACCCACATGTACACACACATACAATGAGGCATTGAGATTGAAGAGGTTATGAGATAATTAGTAAGATAAAGTTCGGTGGTAGCCAATAATGTGCATTTTAAGCAAGGCCCAGATGCAACGTATGAATCAACATTTTAGAATGTGGTCAGATGCTACCATAAACCATGTGTAAGTTTTTATATTTTTTTGTCTTTTATAGCACGGTATTATTTGTTATAATTGAAGCAACTTTTTCTATTAGCTTCTATATGACATTGATTGGTAGTTATTATTATTATTAATATTATTTTTTGTCAGTTGAGGGGCTTGAACTCTGGGCCTGGGTGCTTTCTCTGCACTCTTCAGTTCAAGGAGAACACTCTACCGCTTGAGCCAGAGCACCACTTCTGGCTTTCTAGTGGTTTATTGTAGATAAGAGTCTCACAGAGTTTCCTGCCTGGGCTGGCTTTGAACTGTGATCCTCAGATCTCAGCCTCCTGAGTAGCTAGGATTACAGGCGCAAGCCACTGGCGACCAGCTCGGTAGTTATTATTTTTAATGGTGTTCTTGGTAGTTTTGTTGTTGTTGTTGTTGTTGGTGGTGGTGGTGGTGGGGCTTGAACTCTGGGCCTGGGTGCTATCCCTGAGCTCTCCATCTCAAGACCAGAACTCTACCACATGAGCCACAGTGCTGCTTCCAGTTTTCTGGTGGTTAATTAGAGATAAGAGTCTCACAGACTTTCCTGACCAGGATGGCTTTGAGCTGCAATTCTCAGATCTCAGCCTCCTGAATAGTTGGATTATGTGCATGAGCCATTGGTGCCCAGCTGTTTTCTTCTATTATCTATCTTCATTTAATATCCCGGTACAAGTATCTCTATAATCTAATTTAATTTTTGTTTTAATTTTATACACTAAATGCTGTTGGTTATAAGGGTGGACTGTTGGTTTTTTCCTATTACAAAAACAAAAAACGGCCACATTAGTAATTCTTGTCTTGAACAAACAAGCTGTGACTAATTCTTCCAGAAAAGAAAAGCTGGGTAACCTCCTGTACATGTGATCAAAGACTGGTGTGTGTGTGTGTGTGTGTGTGTGTGTGTGTGTGTGTGTGTGTGTGTGTGTGTGTGTGTGTGTGTGTGTGTGTGTGTGTGTGTGTGTGTGTGTGTGTGTGTGTATTCAGGAGGAGAAGGCTCAATGTTGGCTTGAAACCCCCTTTTATTTTGTCGGTTGTGGATGGTGAGCTCAGGGCCTGGGTGCTCTCCCTGAGCTCTTTTGCTCAAGGCTAGTGCTCTACCACTTTGAGCCATAGCTTGACTTCCCATTTTCTGGAGATTAATTGGAGATAGGAGTTTCATGGACTTTCCTGTCTCGGCTGGCTTAGAATCTGGATCTTCAGATCTCAGCCTCCTGAGGAGTGAGGGTTACAGGCGTGAGCCACCAGTGCCCAGCTTTGGATAGCTTTGACACTGTAATTGGGCACAGAATTCTCCACTATGTTTCCATGGTAGACATGTTACATGGAGTCAGCCTCAGATTTGCCCTGTTCCTGTCCCTCCGATGCTGGGGAAGGACAAGCCAAGGTTACCTTGGGAACATGACTCTTGAAAAATGACTGAAATCAAGTCACTTGTCTTGTGGAATTGGTTTTCAAAGGGAAATGATCTTAAATGGAGAAAAATAGTCTGAAAATGTGAAACAGCCATTTACTTTTCAGACAGAAAAGCACTGATCTCTTCCTCTGTCCGTTCTGCTTTATTGCCAATGAAGGGTCCATTTGCGTAGCACAGAGCCAAGGTGAGAGTCACTTAAGAAAGATCCTTAAGACACCAGTTGACAAGGACTGGATCGAGACCTGGCTGTACTATTTATTCTTCCCTTGAGGGCCTTGGCTTTTGGACTTTAAAACATCAGGAGGTTTTATATCCACCTGAGACATGATTAATCACAGAGCCCCTCATTGGCAAAGTAATCATCGTCGCTATTTTTACATCTGAAATCTGAATCTAATAGATTTGAGTGGGTGTGAGTTAGTTATTGAAGCATGTTGATGTGGTATGTGTGACTGCGCAGAATGCTGCGGTTGCCATGGTTATCTCTGCGCTGGATTTCTCTGAAGGTAGAGCTGATTGAATCTATAAAAAGATGAGCACAGAAAATATGTTTATAAAAACCACTTTGGGACGAAATTGTTCAAGTGGTCCAATCTGTATATGTGTTTTAGTTTGTTTGACTTCACATTGCTATATTGTTTCTAAGAGATGAAGATCCTTTAGATCATGAAATGCTTGATTGAATCTCATGATGATTGATTAAATCATTATGCTTACTCATAATGAAGAGAGATGAAAAGTATTTTTTTAAATGTCATCCCCCATTTCTATAACTTCCTAGCTGTTTGAGTGTATTATGTACTTGGAAAGAGGTGAATAATCAAATTTTTAGAACTCGAGAGGCACAGACTGTCTGAAACAATTCTATCATGATCACAATCAAATGTGATGATGTACACATTCTATTTACTGTTGATGCTGACTATTCCCCATCCAGATACCAACAATTTGAATTATTTTGTTTAGATTTTGGAAATCAGAGATTTGGATCAAATTCTATCATTATATAGAGGACTTTCAACAAACCACTTATCTACTGGACATCAACTTCTTCAGTTAAAAAATAAGGAGATTAGACAGAATATCTTCAAGTTCCCTTCAGCTATTTACTACAGGTACATTGTTGCTAGGTGTGTGAGTGTACTTGTGTATCTTGTATATTGTTAGATGTCAGGTTTTTCAAAAGCAGGACCATTTTTATTAATAGAAATCATGTCTTTCACACTGGGTCTCTTTCCACACAACTCCATTTGACGAAGAGAATGGCATTTAGATCTATCACTAGTATGCATTATCCCGTCCATGTAATTGTAACTCCTCTGTACAGTATGTTCACAAATAAAATAAAATAAAATTAAAAAAAAAGACAGTGGAAAGTCTCAGGGAGAAGTCATATAAAATGGCACTGAAACATAGGTCTGATGCTGATTGCTTGAGTACTCAGGGGAGACCTGATTTTGGTTTTAAATAACAATTCAATAGCATGTGAGAAGCACCTGTTCCACATGACTGTCTCACAAATAAATGGTTGTCAGAAGAAAAGGTGCTCGTAAGGAAGATATTTCTCCTCTACTTGGATCACTGATCATAATTTAAGCATCAAAAGCCTCAGATTCACCAGACCTTAATGGGTCACCTAGACCTAAATTGGTCAGAGGCCACTGAAGCATTACAGAACCAGTGGAATGAGTCTCAGTGTGTTAGATTGAGGAATGGACTTGGTAATGGATACCAGCATAGAAGTGGCACTTTGTGTTCTTGCACAGGCTCTGGGAGACACACACCTGTAGCCAAGTACAGAGGGCAAAATGGGGAAGTGTGCAGCTCACCTGCAGCAGAATCCTCAGCTGACCTGATGTACAACTCTGGGGCTGAGATGGCCACTAAGTCTGTCTCAGCTTGACACAAGTGGAGCGTGGCTTCCTATCTTGTTATCATACATAGGCCTCAGGTGGACTCGGGTGGTCGGGTCTCTGGGGCTCAGGGTATTGTACAGTAAAAAGCAAATCTTGAACGTTCAGCCATTAATATGGTCAGCCATTGAGGATGAGTGCTTTGCAGAGTGAATGTCTATGTCTTCCCTGAATTTGTGTCGCATGGTACTGGAAGTGCTAGAGTTAAATATAGTGCGTTGGGAGCCTTTGTCAATGAGATTTGTTCCCTTAGGAAAAAAAATCCAGGAGTCTCTTTTTGTCCTTCTATCATGCAAGAAATTGGTGGAAGGTATCTGTCTTGAAAGCAGGAAAAGGGTCTTTAGCAGACAGCGAATCTGTCAGCACCTTGGTCTTGGATTTGTAGGATAAATACCTGTTGTTTAAGCCAGCCAGTGTCTGATAATTTATAATATCCCAGTTGTTGATGTCCAGGGTCTTGGTCTAGAGGAAAGGATCTAGGCTAAACAACACAGTATCTATGACACTTACTTATATTCATATTAAACAGCGTGCATGGGCTTTATTAAATTGTCCTAAGATGAAATTTTTATAAAGTTGGGAAAACATAATCTAGAAAATCATATTACATGCTATGAAGCTAAAAGTTCTGTTAAGATGAAGAAAGGAGCTTGTCTGACTAGTTTTGCTCATCTTATTTCACAACACCTATCTACATTAGGTAACAGTAAATAATAGTGATGCTTTAACAATTTATAATAATACACAAATAGTAAAATTCTGTTAAACATACTTTGGAAAATGATTTTAAAACAACTTACTAAGGTGATGACTATTTAGTAGCATCAGTACTTAGAAACTATTTTATCATTTTGTCCATACTTAGGGATGAAATATTTACACACACACACACACACACACACACACACACACACACACACACACACACACACTTCACAACTTTAATAGCCGGTCCTGGTAGCAACCACACCAAAGTTAACTCTTCTCACGATTAACTTAGCTTTGACCTAGAAAAACCTTTAGTATTCATTCACCTATTCTTGCATTCATTCAACCACCTCTGTTTAGAAAATACAGATAACTGAAACATGTGTTATAAAAACTATATTATGAGTTCCAAGAACACATGACCTGTTTCTAGCAAACATACTACTTACCACCACGTATATATGATCTCAATGAACAAATATTGAGTAAACATATGAAGGCACCGTGCAGGTCATTGGGATATGAAGAAAGCTGTCTACGGCTCCTGCAGATGCTTCAATCTTGTGGGAGTCTTCATAACAATGGCAAATTTTAGAATTGAGTTTTCCATGTAAATGATTTCAAAACTATGACCTGTGAGGTTTCAGGAAATTGCACATGTGTACAAAATACATCAGGGATTCTCTTTGTATGCATATGTAATGCTCGGGATGTTAGGGTTAGAGGAACCCTTGGTAGTGGTTTGCTTGATGGCATTTTTTTGGTGCTGCTTGGAGGGAGATTGTAACTTGGGAAGAAGAGAGAAAGCACAGCCAGAGCACAAGTTGGGGGAAAGACGTTATTAGCAGTAAGGTGAATGGCAAAGTCATTATGTTCAATGCTGATCTATGCTCTTTGTAATTCTTTGAACATGTGGTTAAATGAGCTGAAAGAACTTAGGAAGAGTGAATGATAAGACTTGGAGTTGGGCCAAACCCTAGTGGAATTCTTGCTGTATTTTCTCTAGTTCGAGGGCCAAAGCAGGCTAGCATATCCGCCAGCACTGTCTACTCCACTCTGGCTTTTACTGAAGGGAGCTATCCCTGCCCAATTCTGCTAATCTCCTCCAAGCTAACCGGAACCTGACATAGAGTTATCCACAGCTGATATGTTCAAAGACAGATGGTGTAGGATTCAAAGGGAATGAACACCTGTAGTGTAATCAAGGCCAGGAAATATCCAAAGGTGAAAAGGAGAAGATGGCTTAACAATAAATCCTTATGTGTGAACAAATGAAATGAAAGAAAGAAATGAAATAACGGATGGCTGATATAATGAAATTGTATACTTTATGTTTAATTTGATCTAATATATCTGCAGTTTTGCAATGATCATGGAAGCACTGTATTAGGTACCTAAATTCTAGGTGGGAGAACATCTTTGCTATTTGTAATTTATAAGGGATCATACCTATATTCCTCGGGCTATTGGCCATTATCTCTCCCTCTCTCCAATTTACAAGAATATTCATGATACATTTGATAATAAGGAGAAAAAAATCAGCAGCGTCTGTCTTGCAAGTTTATTTAATTTTGCTTTTCAAATTCTCTTTTATCTTGTTGAGAAACTTTTGTTGGAAATTTTTTTGGCCTGTCTCTTCACCTTTTTTTTTTCTGCTTATGTGGTACTGAGGAATCAAACCCAGGGCCTAATACATGCAAGGCAAGTGCTCTACCACTGAGCCACCTTCCCAGTCCCTGTCTCTTCATCTTTTAAGTAATCTATACTCACAGCATATACTCATAGCTCCCTTCTCTAAAAGGATCAGTTAATTCTGGACTCTAAATCTCACCCCTCTCAATAGAACTTTTGAGTCAGTCAAGATGGCTTTGAATCTCAACCTCTCCATATACTAGATTATGCTTAAAAATGTAAACTGTACACAGTGGTTAATTATCCTTTATCAAAGAAGTACACTGACTAGAGAAAATATGGATAAGGATTCAAAGAAATGCTGCTGAGCTACACATAAGAACATATGGATAACTGATCTGTTTTCAACACAGCATAATTTAGTCTTGGGTTGGAATTTATTTTGCTTACATTTCTTAGAGATTTGGCCACTGTACATTCTTGCATTTCCTTTAGTTGGCAGATGGCTAAACCCCAAAGTTTGACACACTGGTTCTCCTAGAGTCCTTGCCTGGTGAGGGAGTCTTTTGTCTTTAAACAAGCTCCAACTTTAAGAGGATTCAGCAAAACATGAATCCCACAGCAGTTTAAAAAATGTAGCCTATTTCTTCATCATTTTGGTCCAGTAAGCTTTCAGAAATGACAGTTGTCAGCGGGCATTCCTTCCTCCCTTGGCCCTGATTCATTCTGTACCAGAAAGATAGCTCCAGATTCCAATCTGCTCTTTCTCCTCCAATCGTGGCCCTCCTTAGGCCTTTTCTAGGTCACAAAGAAAGGATAAAGGAACAAAGCTAGTTCATTTTGTCTCTTCAGAATTAAGTCCTCTGTGTAGAACAGTTACTTAATGGTTGTAGTGGGATTTCTAAATACGTTTTCTAGTGTCCTTTGCTAGATTCTATCCTTTCCTTCTTAATCAATATCTAATTAAACTGCTGAGGCTTTATGATAGATGCTCTGCCCTTTTCGAATATCTCCAAAGTAGATGAACTAGAAAGTTTCTCCTTTTTCTAAGCATCCAACTTCTCAATGTATTTTTAACTGGCAGAACAAAGGTTTCCTTATATACTACAGGTTCATTATCATATATCTTTAAATATGGTTGTCAGTCAAATGTATCAAATAGGCAAAACCCATTATCGATGATTTTTAAATATTTAAAGGAGTTTTGCCTAGTCATAAACTATTGACTGACCAAAAGACCCTGAAAGCAAGACAGGTCAATTTGAAGATGACCTACAGGGAAGTCTGCAAGGGTTTCAATGAGATGCTACTGCTGAATTCTCCCTCCTAATGGGGCACCTAGTGCAGATCAAGCACATTGTCTTTGCGAACTTGAAGCCTTGATTTTGAGACAGATTCTCCTGCTTTTCAGCTGTGTGATCTTTGCAAGTGACTCAGTCTCTCTGTGTCCTTTCTAAAGAAGCTGGCTGCATATAATACCCCCTCACAGTTGTTGTGAGCATCATGTATTACTATATATTTACATAGTGCCTTGAGAACCAAGGTTGGTGCTTGCTGAGTGCTTTGTACACATGCCTCTGTCATCAGACTTAAGTGAGAAATGGAGTGACAGTCAATTAACAGATGGGAACATTCTGTAATTGAAATCTAGAAGCTTGAATTTTTACCGAGTAGCAGTTATTTTTCCTTCTTTTAACATTGACCTTTTATTTTTAGCTTGACTTTTGGCTTAGAATTTAGAAGAAAAAGAATTCTATGCCCTGTGGAAGCCTGGAGTGGGCTTGGAGGAGGAAGAGTTGAGGGTCATGGAGGAATTGTTACAGCACCTGTGTCCTCCTGTCTAAATGGTAAACAAGGCTGAGCTTGAGCTTTCTCCTCTCTGAGAGGTCAATTTAAAAGCCTAGTAACTTTCAAATTATGGCCAGTCTATACTAGGGGTGGTAGCCTGACAGTCCCACACCCTGCCCTCCTTCCCCGCACCCCACATTCAGACAAGCACCACCCTCAGGTTATCACCAATCATTGGGGGACATTGTTAGGCTGTGGTTAGTCTCCTTTATGTGCTTTTCTCTCCCGTGGCAAGTAAATTCAGGTTTCTGTACATTGCCTTTGCTGACTTCTACCTTTTATGCTATTTGATGTGGTTATTCTGTTTTATGCCCTTTCAAGATGCAGGCACAGAGGAAGAGAGACCTTGCTAAGCTCATGCGTTTCTGGATGAGCTTATAAATAGAGGTGACATTCTCTCACTGTCTTGCAATAAGGAGGACTCTGGAGAGAGGTCAGTACCAGGCCTTCTGGCTGTGACCAGATTCCTTCTTATTGCATCCTTGTGGAGGGAGAGTAATTGATTCGCTTGTCTTTCGAACTCTTTGCTGAGTGCTGTTTGCTACAGAAAGATGATCTAGAATTGTGTTAGCCTAGTCTCATTCATCTCCTTTGAGTAGCATGATAAAGCCATTCTAGCAGCTTGAAAGAAGACAGTAGAATGCATTTAACCCAGTTTTATGTGATTCAACAAACATAAGCGAATGATTAGTCAGGTTTTTGGTGTAAAATACTATAGAGTGCATTTCTAGCTTTGGGTCATGTTTAACTCAGCAGCTGTGATAATAGTAATTCCCTGCCATCTTAGACTGAGTCAGGCACTAAGGGGGGTGTAACATTATATATAAGCTATGCACTTAAAAACTAACAGTCCATTAAGTCCAAACTCCCTACTTCTCTGAAGTCAAAACAAGGCATTTTCTAATAGCATTTCCTGGCTTCTGCCCCAAGTGTAGTTTCTTCAGTGTGTATTTTTTTTAACTGGATTATATGTGAGGCAGATCACTTAATATTCAGATGCTTCTGATTAGCTAGCTGACCTTATGTATACTAATAGATGGGACCACAGAAGTAGGTGAAACAAGGGCTTTAAAGAAAAATAGACATCAAATTGATCATGAATAGACACAGGGATCCTTAGTGTGTAAGCCTTAAATAGGATGAAGTGGGCCCAGCCTAGACTGGTGTCTGACATACGCATGGTACTTGATATGGTGATCTCCCCCCAACCTCCTCCCCCCCCCCCGCCCCCACCACCTACTTCTTGCTGTGAGGCAGAGCTGAATTTCATAGATCACAATAAAGGTTTCAATGCAAAGTCCAGAATTCAGGTTTCCTGTTCATTACTTGCTAAGTTCTTTCAGATTAGGGCAAGCTTTTATGCCTCTGGCATTTCCAATTTATTAGATGTGCATGTTAATAATTATAGATTGCATTCTTTTCAGTTAACATCTATTAATTGTACAAAAAGGTTTCACTAGGATATTTCCCATATGAATATCTTGTACATTGGTCAAATTAATACCCTTTCATTTTTCTCTCGTTTTCAGCAGCTCTCAGTGAGTTACCTAGTACCATCTGCATACATAGGTGCAATGTAATTCATTATTGTTCAACTTCCATCATTCTCTTTTCCTCTCCTCTCCCATGCATCTCCCAGACAGCAGTCCCACATGACAGTTATGGCTATATACACATTTACATATATGTATATATAAAGGTGCTCATATATAGTTATGTGTATATAAATGTATACAATATACATGTACGTGTATGTATATGCATATGTGGGGGGGAGCTAAATTCTATCTTTGAGAAAAGAATTGCCATTGACCTTGGCTAACTTTGGTTTCCATGATGATTCCCATTTCCATTCATTTTTTTTCCTGCCAACATCATTGTTTCATTTCTGTTTATGGCTAAATAATACTTCATTGAACATATACTATATTTTCTTTATCAGTTCAAAAGTTGAAAGGCATTTAGCTTTATTCCATGGCTTGACTATGGTGAACAGTATTATAATTAACATTCCTTTGGATGTATGCCTATGAATGACATTGCTAGATCATATGATACTTTTGTCTTTAGTTTTACAAGGAATATATATATATATATATATATATATATATATATATATATATATATATATATATATATCTCCATAGTGGTTCTGTTCCCATCATTGGTGTGTGAGTTTTCATTTCTTCCTGTATCCTTAGCAGAATTTGTTTTGTTTTGTTTTCTTGATGATTGTCTTATAAATTACAACAGCTAAGAGAGGTGGACATGTATTGTTTCTTATTGCATGATGAGGGAAAAGAAGGAATACTTCTCTTGTTTGTGATACAAATATTTTTCTTAGAAGTCCCAAAGGGACTTGATGTGAATGGGAGAAAAGTGGAAATAAATAGGATTGACATCTTACATGTTCTCTTAAAAGTCCCTGCTTTTTAGCCTTTTGCTGTATAGTGAAACTGTTTGAATATTTAAAGTATATATAATTTTTCTTAACAGTGAGTGTAATGGAGGTTCTAGGAAGATATGAACATCTTCTTCCATGGATGTGTGTCTGCATAGTAATCAATGTCTACTTGTTTGAAAACTTGGCCTTAAATAGTTGCTAGTAATGCTAACTTATATTGATTCCTGGACCGTAATGGACTCTAAATTAGTATCAGCATTTGGGACTTCTTTTTATGTAGCCACATGTCACCACTGGCTGTGTATGAGAGAAAAGTCGATTGAGCGTAGTATTCTGGCTGCCATCCTGGCAAAATCCTGGCTTTCACAGTGAACTCTTGAACATGTACATTGAAAAGGCAATGATTAGCACAATTAGAATTATTCATGGCATTACGTATGGGTAAATGAAAGTAGCTTGGGACTGGGAACAGATCCTATTTTCTCACCCTCCTTAGCTAGTGGTATTAGAATATAACTCTGGTTATATTATGTAACTGTGGCTCACTGAAAGCAAAGCACCTCCTGCATGACCTTTGTTACATGCTATTTTCTTGCTTCACAATGTCCTTGCCAGCTTGAAAATCCAGCTCATGTCAATACCGATTTTCTAGCCTTCAGATGTTGAGTATTCTGAACGACTCTCAATGGAGACAAGCATGAGAGAAGCAATTTAAAAACAATTCAATATAACAAATGTTTATTGATCATTCATTCAGTGTTAGACATTATGGAAGATACAAAGATAAATAAGAGGTAGAACCTAAAGGCTTTAAATTCAAATTAATAAATAAGTATTGGGTGCATGGGAGAGGAAAATAACTCTCTTCCCTTTTATCCATTTTAAGTGCACTGTCTGGAGCCCTGAAAATTAGGTAGACAAAAGACAGATGAGCTAGAGCGTGCAGACGTCTGCATATCACATATACATTTAAAAGCACTGAGATGCGTAAAATCTGAGGTAGTACCTCAGTTAAGGGAAAATACATTTTCAAAGAAGTAGAAAAGAACTGACCTGCGTCAAGGTACAGGTTTGAAGAACTTGTGGACCACAGGATTCACCAGTGGCAGTCATTATGTAGCTGCCTTTGCTGCTACCGCTGGTGATGAGTGTGTTTCCAGTGGCTAACTTCTGCCAATTCTGATAAAAGAGCGAGAAGGGGAGCAATGTTACAAATTTAGGGCTATCTTTTAGATAAATAAGGGGAGGGCAGTGAGCTTCTCTTAGATCTTCTTTTTCTCAGCTGTCCTCAGATTAGAATAATCCTTATGTGAAATCCTTTTGTCCAGGGGAGGGAGAGAAAGGATTTAAGCAAACAATGTCATAGAAATATATAAAAGCTGAGCTGTACATCAAGCAACAATGTAGGCTTGCTTAGGATCTCCTAGCCCAGGAGCAGCTTGCAATTCCTGAAGGGCCCAGGAAAGAATGTTGTACAGAAAAACATGTATTCAAAGTGATTGCAAAGGTAGGAGGGAAGTAGTTAGGAGTGTGGCGTAGGCTTTGCAAACATTACCTTCCTATCTATTATCTAGAGGTAATAGCTGTAGTTTTGGTTAAGTAAAGGATTGAACCATAAATGAATGAAGTTCAACTGTCTTAGTTACTTCCATCTGTGGTCTTGATTTATCCACTCACACAAGATACAAGGAGGAGCCAACAATGCTGGATAAGACATGTACTCATTACCTTGCTCATGTAACTGTAACCCCTCTGTACAGTATGTTCACAATAAAAAGACTTATTGAAAAAAGAAAGAAATGAAAACAAAAACAAACCAACAAAAAAAACAAGATACAGGGACTCACTTCCTCCTCCATCTTCCAAGTCTTTTGCATTTTTATCCCCTATTAACAGAACCCTCACTGCTTTCACGACCACTGCCACAGAGGACTCTGAAATTCGTATCTCTGAGCTTTCCGCCTCATCTAGTATAGTGTGAAAACATCAGAAGGGGGTAGAAATAGATGCTAACTTCTAACTTACTCCTGAGTCATGGACTCGGTGAACATCTTGCAGGAGGGAGTGTCTTATGGAAAGCAGGCACAGGGAATAAGAAGTATTTAGATAAATGTTACTTTGTCTGTTGCATGTGCTCTCACAGGAGAAAGTACTGTGGGACAGCACGATGCTAAAACAGAGCCGAAACATAAACATGTCTTTACAGACAATGATTTAAACACAGAAATTGGAAGTTGTTTTTAAATCTAATGATTCTGTCACCACAGCACCAAGAAGAACTTTCATCCTCAAGAATGAGAACTCTAACCACATCTGGCATCAGAGATGCTGGAGCTTTAAGAGAAAAATTGTTTGAAAATTTAATCGTTAAATCCTTAATATAATTTGAACTGAACTCTCCAACCACTTATGGATAAATACGCTGTTTCATGCCAAGAAACCTGTTTGGCAAATTGTAGTGTGGCAAGTAGCGAGAAAACATAAGTCACCTTGAAAGCTGATTGAACATTATCAATGATTAATGGAATATTTGTGCTCCCTTTATTGGCCCTAGTTAAATAAAATCAAATTAAACCATAAATTTTGGGGTGCTTCTGGAATTGGGTAATTGGTTAGCTTTATAAAGAACAAAAATCAATTTAGTAATACTATGATGATCAGACTCATAATTCACAATATGAAATTTTTGATTTAAACTAAGTTTTGACTACCTCTTTTGCATATTCGCAGACATTTAATTGGATCAGCAGAGTTGCACTGGTATAATGTCAAAGGTCTGAGCCAACAACCATACATTTTATTTTTGGTTGATTTTATTTCCCCTATATCCGCTAAAATCAGCATGAGTTCAATCACTTAAGAATAAGGATGCTTTAATGAGCCTTTCACTGAGAAAAAGAAGGAAGTGGACCAGCCTGGCTCTCCAAGGTCTACTTGAAATTAGTTGAATGGTTTCAGGTCCTTCAGAAGCGTCATGACACCTTATGCTTCCAATCAGGAGAAACTCAGCAAAATTTTAATCATATTTTGAAAACCATGCCACTGACGTACTGATCCCAGAGTTTTATTTAACTTTGAGGGTACCATCATGCAGGCTAGCCTATCGATTTCTAGGTAAAATTTAAAAGGTATTAAAACTATGCTGTTTTATACCATTAGCTAGTTCTCTTCTGAGGTCGGAATCAAGAATAAGGGGCTTTGGAGTGCAGAAAAAAATAGGATATTGAAGAAAGAGTGGCGTGAGAATGGGTAAATAAGGGCATGTATATACTATTATAGTCAATCATCATCTGTCAAATATAGTGAGCCACATAGAGAAAAATTCCCTTTCAGGCTGCCAAATATGATGCTCATTAACAACATTTGGCTGGGGAATTTTCCATTAAAAATAGTGATCTTACCATGACGCTATTGAAGCTTATTATGTAGAGATTAAGAACTGGGCTACAAAATATGGTCAAAACACCAGGGGAATGCTCACATGTGATGGAGAAGATATTCTTCATCTTACTAAGCTAAATAAGAGCTATCCCCTTCCGATGAGCTATACCTTTGGACATGCTGCAGTGGCGATTGCTCAGGTTAGCTACGAGATGTGACCATCCATCTGGTTGCTCCAGCCTACTAGCCTGGGGTCCTCATTCACGATTTTCTTCTTTCCTGCTCCTCATTAATCATTTCTTTTTAAGCATTCATCCTTTTTATTATCTTTAAGTAGTTGCATAAAAGAATCATAAACAAAGCAGTTTATGAATGCAAAATATCTTGATCAATGTCACCACTTGCCACATTTTTACCCTTCCCTCCCTTATCCACCCCTTTTGTTATTCTTCTTAACTTGGTAGGATAGGATTTGGATTCTTAAGTGCATTTTCCTTCTCTTTTCCTCTTCATTGATCTATCACTCTCCCCTTGACCCTACCCCCTGCCCTTTTGAGTACCTGCTTCCTGGGGTTTCATTTGGCTGAACTTGGCTTTTGGCTTTCTGAGGATTTACACTCTTTGGGATCTCGCTTGAATCTGCTACTGTATTGCAGTTACTACATTTGTATACACTTGCATACCACCCAGCATATTTATTTTGTAAGTTTATAAGCTAAGGAAAATATGTTCCCTTTGTCCCTGTGGACCTAACATACTTCACTTAGTATAATTTTTTTCCTAAGTCTTTCCATTTCTGAACAACTACTTGAGTACAATTTCTTCAAAAGTCTACCTTCAACTTGTAGCATAAAGGTATCCCATTTTGTCCTACCTTTGACCTCGTTTGGGATTGCCAATGGACATTGCAATGGGTTCTCCCCTTCTTCCTTGCTGTAGAAAACCACAAAATTAAAAAAAATCTTTTTTATTTATTTATTATTCATTTATTATTTAGTTAGAGACAGAGTCTCCCTTTGTAGTCTAAGTTAGCCTTAAAATTGAAATACTAAATCGTCAACAGTGCTGGGATTATAGACATAAACTCTCATGTTTGGTTTATAAGAAAATTGATTATGTGTCTTTCTGCCTAACTCCTAGACTCTAAGCCTTGTGTGTATGTGTGTGTGTGTGTGCACATGTGCACGCATGTGTGTAGGTAATAGGCTTGAACTCAGGGACAAGGTGCTGTCCCTTGGCTTTTTTGTTCAAGGCTGAGGCTCTACCACTTGAGTCATAGCCCTACTTCTAGTCTCTAGCTCTACTACATTTGGTGGTTAATTGGAGAGAAGAGTCTTATAGACTTTCCTTCTCATCCTGGCTTGAAATCACAATCCTCAGATCCCAGCCTCTGTTGTAGCCAGGAATATAGACATGAGAGACGGGTCCGGGTAACATTGACTCTTGAATAAATTAAAACAGAAACTGTTATCAGTCAGCTGATTTTCCAATGGCTCGTCCCACATAACTGCTCCAATGCCAACCCCAAAGATTATCCTCCCTTACTCTAACCCTCAGTTTGCTTTGATCACATCCAGGATATGCCTCCTCCAGGATTGTGCACTAGTTTTCCCCGTTATCAGAAATGGTATTTCCCCATAAACTTGCTAATGGCATCCCTATCTCTGCTGCAGTGTTATTTCTCAGAAATAATATTTTCTCTTCTCATATTTAATCTCTATTTAATCTATTTGATCTTTTTCTTACACGAGAAGTGTTCATAGTTATTTGTTATGCTGCTTTTATTAAATATATATGTGTGTGTGTGTGTGTGTGTGTGTGTGTCTGTGTGTCTGTGTGTATAAACTACCTGGATACTATTCTTTCTTTTATCCCCAGTGTTTTTTCTTATCTTTTCCAAGCTCCATGGGATTGAAGAACTTACCTTTAATAGCTATGTGAGGGAACAGAACACACATAGTCATGGATGCTTAGTGAATAATACAGATTTCATCTAAATGGAACCCTATTTTTTCTTGTAGGTTAAATGCTAGTGTACTTATAAGTATCTAAGCATATAAGCCAGTGCCTTATATAAAAAGAAGGGTAATGTATTACATAATCTACTAGAATACTTTAATCTTTCGGTTCATTCCAGTCATATTGAAAAGGCTCCTCTGTGTTTCGAGTTCACTGAGAAACTTCATACTAGCCAGTTAATGTTTATGAAAACACACTATTACTCAGTCATGCTGAGATCCATAGGAAGCAATTTCAGAAATTAAGAAATTTATCTGTCATGTTTCTAGTCTTCTTTATCCTTTACCAACAGCAAATATTACAGTTCTTCTGATTTCTGGCTCAATGTTGACTACCGTGGTAAATCCTTTCTTTCTTTTTTATCTGTAGTAGTACTGTAGGAGTTCATTCTGTCTTAGCCTAAAATAGAGTTGCCTAGCAGGTCACAGCAGTAATAAACTTGAAAAAGATTCTAACCATGGTATAGAGGGGAAAGTACAGTTCAGAGGAAAATCTCTGAAACTTAGAAAAGAATTTACACTTCCACAGATATGTATTTTTAGGATCTTTCTGTAACAGTTGAAGAATCTTGGAATATCTCTTACCCTACAGCAATTGTAACATTCCCAGAGGCAAAGAAAACTTATTTGCATATGGCGATGTTAAGATTCCTAACTGTCCTTTGAACACTTTATAATTTTTCAAAATTATCTCTACTGTGTATTTATAAAGAGACCATAGACTAGGCTCAACGTTTTAGCTCCATGTTGGTTGGGAAGAGAACAATTCTGGAAATTAAGCTAGAAGCCCTGTGTTTCTAGTTAAAGCATCATGACCTAAACTGTTTTATGCTGGTGGTGTGATCGAAACTATTTATTTCATGCTCCTCTTCACCACCAACTCTGTTTCTCCCTTCCTCTCGGCACCTTGTTGCCTACCTGGCTAAGAACAGCCATGTTGATGAAGGTCTCACTGTATTTGTTTCTTTGGGCTACCAGAGCAAAGTACCACACACTGAGTGTCTTAAAGAGAAATTTATCTTCTAAGAGTCATAGAGGTCTTTTCTTCTGAAGACTGTCTCTTTGCCTTCACAGTGGTGGTCTTCTTCTCCCTGTCTGCCCAGGGTCTGCACACTCTATATCTGTGCCCGAATTTCCTCTGGTTACAATATTAGTCCCTACTGAGCGTATTTAAACTTCTTTGAAGACTATCTCCATTCATATTCTGTGACAAGAGACAACATTTGAACTCAGGACTTCTGAATGGAACACAATTCTGATTAGCACTGCTCTGCAGAGTGATTTCTGCTACTTCCATCTCATACCCTTAAAAGATACTTGGACTAGACATGCTTTCCATTTTTCCTCTCACTGCTTGTAAACATCAGTGACTGGACTCACCTTGAAGGCTGCGTGATGTGTGGCGTCAGGCCAAGCTGCCTTGACTGCTGACATGTCGTCCTTGAGCGGAGCCTGCCTCCTCACCTTGGAGTGTGATATGCATGCCGATTGGATCTTCCTTTTGGAGAAACCTATCTTTGGACTATGGAGTATAATAACTCATCGTTTATTCCAATATGTTTAGGGGTTTTGTCTGGACCTAACTTTTCTCTCTCACTATCATTATGTGAAAGAATATCTTCTTGTGAGAGTACTTAGGGCAGTGCTGAAGCTAATTCAATGAGGTCGTGAAGCTTCATCGACTCTTATACTACTTGGAGAGAAGGCTTGGAGAAGCTGGAGAAGAGGTAGGTGGAGGCCAAGGATGGATAGACTAGGGGAGAAATTGACTCAGGGTTTTCCTATCCCGCTGGCTTCTTTAGTGCACCCTCCCTTCCTTTTTTTGTGCTGGCTACATTCATGCCTGCTATGAAAAGCATCCAGGGTTTTATCTAGTTCACCAGAAGAAAGGGAAATATTAGGATCAAGGTCACACAGCCAGTCAGTTGTCAGAACCAGGCTGCAATGCCTTTCCTGCTCTGTCCCCTCCACAATGTACCAGATACCAATGTCATTTTCTAAGACACCCATGAGTGTCCAGAATAATAAACATATATGAAAACATATACAGGATCATATGCATACCACACACATATGATATACACAGAAGAGAATTGTAATAGTGTCACTCCTTTGAACAACTAGCTTAAATGAATACCAGAAAGCTGAAACATGTGTTGTCAAGAGTTAAGGAGGTCAGATATGGAAGGGCAGACAAATGGAGAGAAGGAAGACTAGGAAAATGCAGTCATTCTATTTGTGTGTGTGTGTGTGTGTGAGAGAGAGAGAGAGAGAGAGAGAGAGAGAGAGAGAGAGAGAGAGAGACAGAAAGAGAGAGAGAGAGAGAGAGAGAGAGAGAGAGAGAGAGAGAGAGAGAGAGAGAGAGAGAGGAGAGACAGAGAGACAGAGAGAGAGAGAGAGAGAGAGAGAGAGAGAGAGAGAGAGAGAGAGAGAGAGAGAGAGAGAGAGAGAGAGAGAGAGAGAGAGAGAGAATACAGCCTGGATGGGGTTGGAAGAAATGCGGAACAGTGAAAGAAATGATATTGACTTAAAGGTAAAAAGAATCAATCAATAAATCAATCAGTATCAGGGAAAACAAACTAAACAAAACCAGAACTCTCCACCACTAGGAAGCAATGTTACAAGTTACTTTCTCCCCACCTTCTTTCATTTCTTTATATTTATCAAAGTCAAACATGGGTGGAGTTTGATGAGTCAGCTGTATAAGACTGGTTTAAAGCAACAGTAGTTTGATACATTGATTAACCTTCATTTTTCCATCTATAGCAGCAATTATTTGTTGCAGCTGAATATTTTAGATACTGTCATCCAAGAGTCCAAATAACAGGTGGAATTAAATATTCTTTTACATATTTAAGGTATCATCTATTGATGTGGTATTTAAGGTATCTATTAAAAGATCCATTAAAAGATCAAATTGTACCCACTTTTTTCTCCTTATTGCATTTTTATACATATTCATATCTTTCATATCTCCATTTTCTTAATTAACTATCTCAGAACTTTATTTATATCACTATTCAGTACTTATATTCTTTTTTTCTTTTTTTAATTTAATTTTATTTGTGAACATACTGTACAGAGGGGTTACAATTACATGGGCAGGATAATGCGTACATTTCTTACCAAGCATTGCAGCCTCCTCCTTTGTTTACCCTTCACATCCCTTCCCAGCCTCCCCCCTCCCCCCCCCCAATCCCAATCCTTTCCATCCCTACCCCCCCCTGCCCCCGCACCGACGTTGTAAAGCTCGTTTTGGACATGACAACTTGTACTTCTTATTGTTGCAACAGGTCCACCTGTATACTTAAACGACTTGTTTTTCCCCATCTCCTCCACAAGTTAGTTATACTGACATCAAATATAGTGAAAGCAGGGGTTATACTGTGGGGGAGGGACATACAAAGCAACAAAGAAATAATCTTATAAATGCGTTAGAAACACATGCATGAAAGAAAAAAAACATTAAAATACATATCTAAGGGTTTACATTTTCCTAACATCACATTATCTGACCTTTTCAGCTTGACTCATACATATACTAGATATTGCAAATAAGGGAAACCATGGGATCTATGTTTCTTTGGGCCAGGCTTACTTCACTTAATATAATTTTTTCCAAGTTTTTCCATTTCCTAACAAATGGGGCAATGTCATTCTTTCTGATGGAGGCATAGAATTCCATTATGTATATATACCACATTTTCTTGATCCATTCATCTACTGAGGGGCATCTGTGTTGGTTCCATATCTTAGCTATGGTAAATAATGCTGCAATAAACATAGTTGTGCTGGTAGCTTTAGTGTGGTCTTGTTTGTAAACATTTGGGTCCAAAAGTGGGATTGCTGGGTCATAGGGGAGCTCTATGTGAAGTCTTTTGAGGAACCTCCATACTGCTTTCCAAAGTGATTGAACAAGTTTTCAGTACGTATATTCTTATGATTAGGACATCCCAATTGTGTAGGTCTAAAATCTACCTAAACCATTTACTGGCTGCAGAATCATGTTTGTATGCTGGTCCTGGGGCTTGAACTTAGGGTGTGGGCACAGTTCCTGAACTTTTTGCTCAAGTCTAGCACTCTACAACTTGAACAACAGCTCCACTTCTGTTTTTTTTAGTAGTTACTTGGAGATAAGAGTCTCATAGACTTCCCTGTCTGGGCTGACCCTAAACCATTATCCTCAGATCTCAGCCAGGATACAGGCTTGAGCCACTGGCACCCAACTTAAACCACTGAATTTTATATGTTTAAAATTTCTTATGTGTAAATTATAACAATAAAAGCACCAGCCTCATAAGTTTATAAAAGAATTAACACATTAATTTTAAATTTTATCTGCACATGAAAGTGATATGTGAATATTACCTCTGGTTTCCTTCGAGATGTTTATATATTATATTATTTTTCCTTTTCTATAGAATTCTTTGATAGTCAGCTCTTTCATTGTTTGTCATATGCATAATGAACCTCAGATTTTCAAGGTTGTCAAAGTTTCCCCTACGATATTCAGATATGCCAAGTAATCTATTGGTTTCATAATACTGAAGTCTTTTCTGAGTTTGTTGGAACTACTCCAATATGGACTGGTCACGTCTATACCTGGTACATGACAGCTCTCTAGAAATGACTGTCCACTTTCACTCTAGCATTGTTTAGCTTCCTTGAGTGTGGATGTCCTAGTATATACATCTTATGCTTGCATCTTTCTCTTTGGAAAGAGTACAGGGGCAGTAACAATGACAGTCTGTTCTCTGTGGCATAACATCATATTATAGTTTACTGGTAGTATTCATGTCTCATGATAAGCTGTTGGGTTTTATGGTAGCTTTATCTGCACTATTTTTGAAACTGCTGCTGGTGAAGGCTAATCAATTTCTACAGTGATAGATATCTTCAGTTGTTCATATGGTTGAAAGTGTGGATTTCTTTTAAAAATATACTCCTGGTTTTCAGGGCTGGAGAATTACACCTGTAGTCTTACTATTTGTGAGTCTAAGATTGGGAGGGGTGGGTCTGTGGCTCAAGGCTAAGCCTGTGGGAAAGTTTGTGAGATAACTAGATATGATGGTGCTCACTTGTCATGGTAACCACATTGGGAAATCTAAAATAAGTGGATTGGAGTCCAGGCATGTGCTGGGCAGGAAGTAAGACTCTATCTAAAAATAACCAGTGTTCCTGGCACGGGTGGCTCACACCTGTAATCCTAGCTAGTCAGGAGGCTGAGATCTGAGGATTAAGGTTCAAAGATACAGGAAGTTCTGTGAGAGTATTGTCTCCAATTACCCACCAAAAAGCCAGAAGTGGAGCTGTGGCTCATGTGGTATAGTATTCACTTTTAGCCAAAAAAAATAAAAGCTTAGAGACAGCACCCAGGCCCTGAGTTCAAGCTCCAGGTGCTTGCACACACACACACACACACACACACACACACACACACACACACACACACACACACACACACTCAATAACCAGCACTGAAATCAATTTGGCTCTGTGGTAGAACACCTGCCCACCACCTGCCTGAATTCAACCCCCATGTATAGATTGTACTAGTGCACGTGTGTCTGTATCCTCTTACATATGATCAAAATACTACTCAGTAGTTCCCTTCTATGTATTGAATGACAAAACCACTAATTGCCTTTTAATTTCTTTCTTTTGAAATGTCTTTGTTGACATCTAACTTTGGTGAGGTCAATGATAGTGTTTAATTTATCTCTTATTATAGCCCTAGTAATACATTGTCTTTAACGTGTAAGGACTTACTTAGTGTTAGTTAAATGAATGAATGAACAAATAAAACCTTGATGGAGATATGCCAGACATGTTTGGGGAATCTACTCATTGCTCTGTCACAGGAATGAATGTGTTAATCTGCTTAATCTGTTAATAGAAATAGGTAGGTAAGAGGAGGAAGATCCTAAGCCTTTAAAATCTGTTTACTTTTTGAACTGAAAGTTTAAAAGAACCTCCCAAAGACAACATGGAAAAAATGTAGACAACAGAACCAGCAAAGCCCCTAGTTTCTGCCGTGGTATTTTAGGAATGGATGTCTGTACACATTTGGCAAGGCCCAGTGATTTTCCAGGGTACAGGTTATTTGGCTGGATGAGTCATTTCCCTGGTCATGCTGTGCATCCTTCTGTATGCTATTTTATCTTTCACTCATCTTGATGGCTAATGGGGGGAGGGAACAGGAAGAAGAATAGAAGGACTAAAGCCTCAATTTTAGGACCCAAGTGGGTTATCATATAAGCAGGGAAAGTTGTGTACCAAAGAGGTCAGCCTGTGTTTGGTGTGTGGTATATTACACATGGCGGAGTCTGGAACAGAAGGGAGAAGAGAACAAACTGGATGTCTCTGTGGGTATTAGCAGTTACATAGAAAGGGGAAGGTTGCTCTCCTCCTTCATTTTGGAGCTGTGCTTCTTTTAGACAGCTTGTTTCCAAGCTGGGAAACTGAGGCAGTTCAGTGGGTGGAGAATAAATGAACTATAAGCCCATGAATCCTCCTCTCTTCCTCCCTCTCTTCCTCCCTCTCTTCCTCCCTCCCTCCTTCCTCCTTTCCTTCCTTCCTTCCTTCCTTCCTTCCTTCCTTCCTTCCTTCCTTCCTTCCTTCCTTCCTTCCTTCCTTCCTTCCTTCCTTCCTTTCTTCCTTCCTTCTTGCTTCCTTCTTTTCCTTTCCTTCCTTCCCTCTCTTCTACCCTCTCTCCTTCCCTGTTGTTCCTCATTTTTTTTGACTGAACTTAGGAACTCATACTTGCTAGACATGCAAGGTTTTCTTTCTGAAATCATCTTTTAGTGATGTAACTGATGTTGAGTTCTTTTTGTTAGTTTATAGTTTAGATTTTACCTCCCAGATGATTCATGTGACACTTAGGGCCACAAGGTGAACAAATGAGACAAGGTAGAGACAAAAATGAATGCACCCACTAAAGCAGGAAGATACATGGTGTGTTTCTAATGGCATGACTTTGGACAAAGTCCTTCTCCTTGCCAGGAACTGCCTTTCCCATTGCTTGAGTGTCCAACCCTCATCATGTCCTCACTCCCATAGAAGTAATTCTTGTCAGAATAGCTCCATGAGAACCTCATTGTCTACCAAATAGCAGTGATCCACATTCAAACCCTTTTACAATTTTTGGCTACTAGAAAGGCCAGGGGAAAAATTCCTTTCTCTTCAGACACAAGATGAGAAAGTATGTGGAATTGGCTGATGTTCTGGCTCTCTGTAGAATTAAATGTTATATTTCATTGTGACGGATGAAAATAAAATCTGTCTTGAAAACAACCTATAATGCTAGTGCCACATTTCCAATCCAGAAAAGCGCCTTTCTCCACATTGTATTGGGCTTACAGCATGCTCTCATGTTTTCACTGGAGAAAAATTTGCAAATGTCTTCTACAGTAGTATCCCCACTCTTTGTGTGATCTAATCATAGCATAAAAAACAATGTTGATGAGTCTATTTTCTAGGCAACTAAGGAATGTGTTGAAATATCTAAACTTAAAAAAATCAATAATATGTCGATAAATTGAATATATAAAATTTATTTCTGCCCTTAGACAAGATGTGCAGATTGTGTCAATCTTTCCTCAATAACCAGCCATTATTCTTATGGTTGTCTTTATTGTAATGGATAGGAAGATAACATGAACTTTTTTTCCATCTCTGCTGATTGCCTATTGGCTCTCTTTATTTCTTTTCTTGCCTGCATGGAGTTTTCTAGCTAGTTTCATACATTTAAGTAAGGTCAGAAAAACAAGTTGTTAGGTGTACAGGTTGAGTCATTAGAAACTGAATTAAGACCCACGAGGCTTGTATTTAAGAAGAAAAAAAGCTTTAGAGTTTAGAGTCCTCAGTAGGCCCTGTTATTTACTATGTGATTTTTTTCTAAGTCACACATTTATTTGTGATTGACACAAGAAGTTTGCTTTGTATATGCATCTGTATGTACATAGATGTATCTCTCTCTCTGTTTTTAAGTACATGTGCATTTTTATGTGTGTATGTAGGCTTATGTATGTTACCTTGGGTAAGTTTTCGTTTATTTCTTTTCTTTCATTTACCTTCACTTATCTTCTTCGTTAAATGTGAATAAAATCATATATTTCATAGTACATAGGATAATTGTTGACACATGTAATTATAAAAATATTAATTCCCTGTTACTTCTTCATAGTAAAGTACATGATACAGACTTTTCACTCTTGCTAAACTCAAGGCTACTAAAACACTGAATTTGTTCATTATAGGTAAAATAAAATGAAAATTATTTCATCTATTCAATTATTTGGCTATGTCTCTTGGTTTGGACTTTTTTTTCTTTTTTCTTTTGTTTCCAAGAATTACAAACGTAACATATATACCACTTCTTTTTCTAAATGGAAATGTTTCTCTTTGCCACTGAACCTAGATAAGGCCTCAGAATTTTTCTCAACACAGTGCCAGCCTCTACCACCAGAATTATAAGTGAAACAAAAAATGTTATATCCAATAGCATATTTTCTAAGACCTTGTCAATTTCTATTGGCACAGAAGTAAAAGCACTGTAAAAACACAGTAAAAGTACTGCCCTGGACATGTTAGTGGCTTGTGATGGGACAAACAACCTTCACACCTGTTTAGGAATAAAGGAAGTGGTTAGCAGCAGAAGGGTCTCTGTGAAGTTCTGATGAGCGGTCCTCATTTCTCCAGCTAGCATCTTCAGTCTCAGTGCCAAAAAAATGAGCTTACTCAGGCCTGCTACCAGTGCCAAGTCTACATCTCCTGTCTGTAGTTCTAGGTCTAAAAGCAGCCTGTAATTATCATGATTATCTTTTGGCTTAAAAGTCTTTCCCTGTTTTCTATTTCACATATAGATTGTTCATCTTTTGGTTGAAGCTAAAGCATGTATGAAGTACCTACTATATATGTAGCAAAGGACATGTACTTTTTTTTTTTAAATTGGCACAAGTCCTGGGGTTTGAACTCAGGGCCTTGGTGCTATCCCTGAGCTTTTGTGCTCAAGGCTAGCACTCTACCACTTGAGTTACAGCTCCACAGCCAGTTTGCGGGTAATTGGAGCTAAGAGTTTCATGGACTTTATTGCCTGGGCTAGCTTCAAACTGCAATCCTCAAACTTAACCTCTGGAACCCTGCCTAGGTTCTACATATTTATAGATATGTAAAGCTGACTGTGCTCTCATAGTGTTCAGAATTACATACCAATACACACCTAAGTACTGTGCATTATGAAGATTCATTCCATGACAGAGGAAGATTGTGTTCACTCACTCACTCACTCACTCACTCACTCACTCACTCACTCACTCACTCACTCACTCACTCACTCTATCTATCTATCTATCTATCTATCTATCTATCTATCTATCTATCTATCTATCTATCTATCTATCTATCTATCTATCTGTCTATCTGTCTGTCTGTCCGTCCGTCCGTCCGTCCGTCCGTCCGTCCGTCCGTCCGTCCGTCCGTCCGTCCGTCCGCCCACCCACCCACCCACCCACCCACCCACCCACCCATCTATCTATCTATCTATCTATCTATCTATCTATCTATCTATCTATCTATCTATCTATCTATCTATCTATCCTCATCTTCTTCAAAACGAAATAGGCATGTAAGTATTCTGATTTTCTAGCTAGGATGGACTTAAAAAGCCTAAATCTTCTTTCATGTGATTGTTTCTAACATACTTATAAGATTATGTCTTTGTTGCTTTGTATGTCCCTCCCCCATGGTATAACCCCTGCTTTTACTATATATGATGTTGGTATATGTGGAGGGGAAGGGAAAAAAATCATTAAAACAGGGATACAGGAGGACCCATTGCAACAATGAGATGTACAAGTCATTATGTCGAAAAACAAACTTTAAAACTTGGGTGGGGGAATGGAGGGGGAGGATACGAAGGGATGGGAAGGGGAAACAAAGGAGGAGGCTACAATGCTTGATAAGAAATGTACTCATTATCTTACCCATGTACTTATAACCCCTCTGTACAGTATTTTCACAATAAAATTTTTTAAAAGCCTAAATCTTAGATCTATCTGACTATGATGCCCATCTATTAGCTAAAAAATATCCTAGCGTCCTCAACATCTCCCCACTTAAAAAAAAAATCAGTCATTACCAAAGGCTAAAGAGAAAGCAAGATCTTCAATGGGCCTTTGGAATTCATTTTTTGGAATAAGCTTCATATCTAACTGGCAAAGCTTATTAATTCCCAGGCACAAGCTAAATACCGAGGAAATGGAGGAAAACAAACTCTGTGGATGCCTAAGTAGTTTACAGTCCAAGGAGGAAACCAACACATAAATAAGTAATTAACAGAAAATGGAGACCCCAGGACGCCATGCCATTTGAGTCGATACTGGATGGATGAACAGATACTTATTCGATGAAAAGCAATGAAGACATTTCACGAGGCAGGATTTCTCGGGAGAAGGAAACACAAGCCAGCCACAGGGAGATGAGAAATCGGCTCTGTCAGAACTTGTGGGGTGACAAGGATGGAGATGACAGCGAAATAGAAAAATGAGTCCAATTCAGACGCAAGGGGAGTTCTGAAGTCAAGTCAAAGAATTTAAATCATAACCAGCAGTTTGGTGTGTTTGGAAGCTTTTGTAGCACCGTGACAAAATACTTGGGGACAAAAAAAAAGCAATCCCCAAAGAGGAAAGGATTAATTTGTCTCCACCTCTAAGCTTTTAGCCTGTAGCAACTTGGCCCTCTTGATTTGGGTCTGTGGCAACGTGGGAATCATGGTGGTAGTTGCAGGGTGGAGAAGCAAGAGAGGAGATGATAGAATAAAACCCCAGTTGAGTTTTGGAGGACTTGCCCTCAAAATCTGTCTTTTCTTCAGCTTCTCAAAGATCTCAGCGCCTCCAAAGGGTACCATGGGCTGTAGACAAGTCTCCAACACGTGGGCCTTTGGGGGACATTCAAGAGCCAAACTACACACTAAAGCTACCAGCACAACAATGTTTATTGCAACATTATTTACCGTAGCTAAGATATGGAACCAACCCAGATGCCCCTCAGTAGATGAATGGATCAAGAAAATGAGGTATATATACACAATGGAATTTATGTCTCCATCAGAAAGAATGACATTGCCCCATTTGTTAGGAAATGGAAAAACTTGGAAAAAATTATATTAAGTGAAGTAAGCCAGGCCCAAAGAAACATAGGTCCCATGGTTTCCCTTATTTGCAATATCTAGTATATGTATGAGTCAAGCGGAAAAGGTCAGATAATGTGATGTCAGGAAAATGAACCCTTAGATATGTATTTTAATGTTTTTTTCTTTCATGCATGTGTTTCTAATGCATTTATAAGATTATCTCTTTGTTGCTTTGTATGTCCCTCCCCCACAGTATAACCCCTGCTTTCACTATATTTGATGTCAGTATAACTAACTTGTGGAGGAGATGGGGAAAAACCAGTTGTTTAAGGATACAGGTGGACCTGTTGCAACAATGAGAAGTACAAGTTGTCATGTCCAAAACGAGCTTTACAATGTTGGTGGGGGAGGGAGATGGAAGGGGGGGAAGGAGAAGGATTGGGATGGGGGGGAGGGGGGAGGCTGGGAAGGGATGTGAAGGGTAAACCAAAGGAGGAGGCTGCAATGCTTGGTAAGAAATGTACGCATTATCCTGACCATGTAATTGTAACCCCTCTGTACATTATGTTCACAAATAAAATAAAATTTTAAAAAAGAGCCAAACTACAGCACACACACCAAAAAAGAAGCTCTTTAAAAAAAAAAAAAATGAAACAAGCTGGGCACTGCTGGCTCATGCCTGTCATCCAAGCTACTGGGAGGACTGAGCTCTAAGGATCATGGTTCAAAGCCAGCCTGGGCGGGAAAGTCTATGACACTCTTAAATCCAGTTTATCACAGAAAAAGCTGGAAGTGGCTCTGTGGCTCAAGTGGTAGAGTGCTAGCCTTGAGCAAAAGGAGCTCAGGGACAGTGCCCAGGCCCAGAGTTCAAGCCCCAGGATGGAAGGGAACAGGGAGAGAAAGTAAACAAGAATGATTAAATAGAAATGTCTTGCATTTGGCTAGCTTTGGTATCACTAAAGCTAAGCCTTATGAAACTATATTAAGTTGGTGCTTCTAATATTATCACCATTTCCTAGGTTGTTAAACTGAGGCTTAAATAGATTAAATGGCTGTTTTAGGTGAATATGAGAGTCAGCGCAGGAGCAGCTTTGCTTGTGAACTCCGAAGCTTTGGGCCTGGCTTACTTCACTTAATATAATTTTTTCCAAGTCTTTCCATTTCCTAACAAATGGGGCAATGTCATTCTTTCTGATGCAGGCATAGAATTTCATTGTGTACATATACCACATTTTCTTGATCCATTCATCTACTGAGGGGCATCTGGGTTGCTTCCATATCTTAGCTATGGTAAATAATGCTGCAATAAACATAGTTGTGCTGGTAGCTTTAGTGTGGTCTTGCTTGTGATCATTTGGGTAAATGCCCAGAAGTGGGATTGCTGGGTCATAGGGGAGCTCTATGTGGAGTCTTTTGAGGAACCTCCATACTGCTTTCCAAAGTGGTTGATCAACTTTACACTCCCACCAACAATGCACTGGAGGAAGAAGAGACCACAGACAGATGTTTTTGAAGGAGAATTTGCAACATTTCTGGTAGGAGCTAAGGACTATATCAGAGACGTGAATTGGGATGAGCTGCTTCCCTGCTGTAGCCTGTTTCAGGGCATGTGCTCCTCCTTCTCTGCCTTTCCAGAAGGCACTAGAAAGTACCGTTGTCATTATTTGAAATTTACTCTGTTGTGTTTTAATGTTACAGTACAGTTACCAAAACTGACTACCCATTTTCTCCAATCTCAAAGAGAATATTCAAAAAATAAAGAGAGTTTAAGCAAAGATATTAGAAATAAATTGTTAAGTGGAATTCAAAGTGTTTGGCAGTAATTTTTTTTTTTTGTCGGTCGTGGGTCTTGAACTCTGGGCCTGGGCGCTGTCCCTCAGCTCTTCAGCTCAAGGCGAGCGCTCTACCACTTGAGCTACAGCACCACTTCCTGTTTGGCAGTAATTTGATCCACAGTTCATTCATTCAGCGGTCAGTGATGGAGGGTATACTTTATACTGGGCTTTTAGTGACATAAAGGATGGAATATAGTGATTTGGCAAAGGACAAATGAAGATTTGTGTGCCTCAGGGTGCAAGCTCTCCATATTACTTCGTGTGTGTGTGTGTGTGTGTGTGTGTGTGTGTGTGTGTGTGCACGTGCACCCACGTGTCAATACAGGGTTTGAACTTAGAGCTTGGACACTGTCTCTTACTTTTTCTCTCAAAGCTGGCACCCTACCACTTGACTCACAGCTCCATTTCGGGCATTTTGTTGGATAATTAGAGATAAAAACCTCAGGGTCTTTCCTGCCTGGGCTGGCTTTGAAACATGATCTCATATCTCTATTTCCTGAATAGCTAGGATTACAGGTGTGAGCCACTGGTGCCCATCTCCATATTACTCTGAGAATAACAGTATAGCCAGAGTCCATTTTGAAGTATGTAGATGAGATCATTAAAAATATGTTTGAGCCAGTCTACTTCCCTTTCTTCCCACTTCATCTTCCAGGCAATGGTATACTAGAAGTCACCACGCTGTGTGTTGTGCACTTATCAAAGAACAGATTGTAGCAAAAGACTCTGCTTTGGTGACAATAGCTTTGATTAACACCTATCAAAATAGAACCATCCTTTGCTCACTTAAGCATTTGTTAAATATCTCAATCTGCTACTGAATTAGAAGCCAGCTACCTCTATTTCCACACGTGCTGAGAGGACAATTGCCACCTCCCTCGTGGTCCCCAGTCATGCATGGCTGTGCGCACAGGCCAGTTCCTGCTCAAGACTCTAGGGTTCTATAAATACAGGTGACTTTGCCCTAGTGACCCAGGGCATTGCAGCTGTATCCACAAATCCCACAGCTGTAAGTTCCAATCTACCAGAATGGTGCTTATTACAATGATCCTGCTAAGCTTGTAGAATGAAAATCAGGATCATATAGAACCCTGTGACAAGAGATGGTCAGCCGCTGGCAACATTGGCACAAGGACTCATCACTAATGTATTTTTAAAAAGAAAGGTATTATTATTATTATTCTTAGTGTCAGCTTTTTCTTATAGCTGGTTTCATTCAGCTCTGTGATTTTCATCTTGGCTTTGATCTCTAAAGCCTGGCAGAGTAAGTTTGTGAGGAATGAATGATTGTTACCTCCTCTGTCAGCTGCCCCTTTTCCCTAAATAAGGGGACTCAATTTCCTGCTGACCTCACAGTGGGCGCTCTTGTTAGACCCCCCTTCATTATTCTCAACACTCTCTTCTCAACGTGCTTGTAACTTCTCAATGTTCCTCTTTTAAAAAAGTGTGATACCAGGGCTGGGAAGGTGGCTCAGTGGTAGAGTGTTTGTCTTGCATGCATGAGGCCCTGGGTTCAATTCCTCAGCACCACATAAGCAGAAAAAGCTGCAAGTGGCAGTGTGGCTCAATTGGTAGAGCGCTAGCCTTGAGCTGAAGAGCTGAGGGACAGTGCCCAGGCCCAGAATTCAGGCCTCATGACAAAAAATTTTAAAAAAGTGACACCAAGGAATCAATAGCATCCTAAAGGAAGCATTGTGTGCTAAAGGAAATGTGAGCCATAAAATTATGTGATCATACTCATTCCTTGACACTTGCACAGATGTACACACTAGTCCTTGTTTTTACCAGGCCATTGCGTTAGTAATTTCTGGTTTCAAACATTCTTGTGTCCGTGCTTTTGCACTTGTTGATCTCTGTCACAAAAGCTCTTTCCTTAGTTATTTCTGTGGCTCTGTCCTGGTGTCATTTCAGTAGATCCAGTGTCACCTCCTCAGCCACACCCCCAGCAGTACCCTTCCTTCCTCACTTTCTCTCTCTCCTATCATGGCTTTAATATGGTTTACTTGACACTATCAGCATCTGATACTGAATTGCTTTATGGATGTGTTATTGGTCTCCACTTGTCCATGAGATGAGTCAAGATTTCGTTCTCTGCTGCAGGCCCCAGGAACAGGGAACACATTCCTTACCTTATGTTGACTAAACAACAACTTGGGTGTGCAATGAACTGAATTCCCAGAGCCAGTTCTGTGGGAATGCTGTTAGATTAAGTTTTTGCCTTTATATTTCCGCTTTACAATCATTTACATAAAAATATCTCAGAGTTCCTGCCAAATATAAATGTACTCAAATTCTCATTTATGTATATAGTATTTTAACAAATAACTTGGTAGCCTTTTTGTTCCACTGTAGTTCTGTTATTAAAATAAGAAAAGTTATGTTTGAATTTTAGTTCTTTTATTTTATTGCATATTTTTCTGATCAGAAAATCTTTACTAAGTATGAACGTGTACAGATTGACCATGGATGTATAACTAGCTTACCATCAATTATTGAAAATAACTGTTTGCAACTTATTGTGAACTTGACATTGTAACAAACAGCATTTCAGCTAAACTTACAGAATGACCACAATTATTTCCTCGGTATAAAGAACTATAGTATCAAGGTATATAAAATACACAGTGTTACTAATAAGTATTTTGAACAGATACATCTAAAATTTAATCTTGTAGCATTTGGATTTTTTTTAGAGCTTTGTAAAGAGAATACTCATATATCACTGGTAAAAACATAAACTGATATCTAGTATTTATGTAAGGTGGTTTAATTGTATGATGATTTAATTATATGTACCCCCAAGGGAAAAGAGCACTCAGTCATGTTCCTTTTTATGTATCAAAATTTAATTTTTTCCTTAGCTTACAAGAAAAATCAAACATATTTTTCTTTGCTTTTATAGTTATGTAGCTTCTGCATTGCTGAACTTTGTTCCTTGACTTATTTAAATCTTGAGTCTAAACAACACAGAAGCCACCAATCATAACTCTGAGCCCTTGACAGGCACATTTTCTGAGTCTTTATTTACAAGGAATAGATGACAACATTTGAACAAGATATGCCAAATACAAAATTGTGCCGTGAACCATGAAGCATCGTTTTGAGTTATTTGTTTGCCTTTATTTTAATGAAGAATCATGGAGAAATGTGAAATGCATTTTAATAGAGAGTAGAAAACAAGAAGGCAGAATTTGTAACAAATTTAAAATAAAGCCAAATATAAAGACTGAAAAGCTTACCCAGAGAAGGAAAGTCCCAGGTACTGCTTTCTATTACTGTACCCTTGCTGCTTGTCCTAAACCATGACTTTGGCTGCTGTAGGACCTATGTAAGGCAAACATAGATCCATATCTTCACTGAGGAAAGAAGATGCTCAAATTAAAGATCAAGGTTTTGATAAGAAAGAAATTGGCAGCACAGAAAATAAAGTATGGGACTATTCTACTCATGAAGGTTATATCCTTCACTTATTGTCTTTAAGAAATTAAATAGGTTTGTTTTGGTAGCTATCATCATATAACCAACTCTGTCATTTCCCTAAGCCCCATAGAAGAAAGATCTGCCAGAGTAATTTAAAATATTAATCTATTTTTACATAGTCCACAGGGTTGAGTATGGCCTGGTGATACTTGCTTACGAGTCTACAGGCAGCTTCTTCCAGGTTTACTGGGGACTGAGTGGTCCAAGAAGTCCTGTCAGGGAATGACTAGAGCTGTGATCCATGGGGTCTCTGGTCCTCCAGCGGGCCAGCTCAGGCTCCTTCTCAACACAGAAGAAGCAGTGCAAATGATGAGTAGGAGCATACAGATGCTTTTTAAAGCATTCGCGGGTCTCGTTTGTTTCTGCCCCATTGTCGAAAGCAAGACATAAAGCTAAGCCACAGCAGAAGTCACCTATCAAAAGGCTTAGCTACAGGAACATAGAAAAAAGACTGTGGACCATTAATATTTCATCATCCTTTAAGTGAAAGGATTTAACAGAATCTCTGGCTTCTAGGAGAGCACGTGGGTATTTAACAGTCTCTGAGTTGATTAGGACAATGAAGCTTGATGGCTCAGGCCTGGGGACATTTGGCAGCAGAATGATTGCTTGAGGTGTCATCCAGATTTACCACTCTGTGACGAGAACCCGGAAATGAGTTTCCCTTACTGCAGGAGATGGACAAGATTGATAGACATCTTTATAGTAGGGTCATCTTATGGCTCAAGGTGAACATCTCATTATGGACCTGTATTGATACTAGTGATTTTAAATATCCTCATTTGTTCTTAACCACTGGTTTCCTATATAGTGAAAAGGTAGTTTCTGTGAAAAAAGGTATAGTGGCTTCAAAATAACAAGTATAGTCTCCCTTATTTTGCCTATGTTGTTATATGTAGATTTCAGCAGTGGATAATATGAGCTAGAAATATATCAGTATAAACAAATGTAAGACTCCATAGGGCATGAAAGAAAATCAAGATAAGACTTAAAAATAAAGTATCTGAAAAGCAACGTGTTTGGAAAAGCCAAGGAGATAGTTATTAACTAAACACATTATAAAATTCCCCAACATTGTTTGCAATGTAATATTCTTGGAGTAATATTCTTGGAACTCTCTGTCTTTCTGTCTCTGTCTCTCTGTCTCTCTGTCTCACTGTCTGTCTCTTTGATATAAAGAAGATATTATTTTCCTCTCTGTCAAACTTTGGTTCAGAGATAGAGGAATATGACCAGAACCTACAGTTATTAATCTGGTTTGTAAATTTGTAAAATTGCTGGTAGGAGAAGAAAATGTAAGGATAATTCCTTAGCTTCTAGGATTCGAAAGCATTTCTTTAATATCTGACTGTTTTACAGCTACAGATGTGGACAATAACCATAAAAGAAATAGAATCTCTTCTCTCTCCATCTGGACATCATATGGATAATTAAAACATGCCCATAGCCATGCATCAGTGGCTCACACCTGTAATCCTAGCTATTCAGGGGACTAAGATCTGAGATTGATGGTTTGAAGCCAGCCTGGGCAGTAAAGTCTGTGATACTCTTGTGTCCACTAAACTGCTTAAAAGGCCAGAAATGGAGCTGTCACTCAAGTGGTAGAGCACTAGCCTTGAGCAAAAGAAGCCCAGGGAGAGCTCCCACATTATGAGCTTAACCCCCAGGGACAGGACAAAAAATTGCCCATTAATTTTTATGACTCCTACACCAATTCATTGTGAGGTTTGGGACCTATATCATATTTCCTTTATTTTATAGTCAAGCAATAGAGGTTGAGATCAAGTGACTAGCTCAAGGTACAAATGAGCTAGTCCAAGCTCTTTCAAATCATCTCCATGTATTCCTTCCTACAACTTACTCTCTACCCCTGTAGGGGTTCAGGGTTATCATCACCCCAGTTTCTCTGAAGGCACACGATTGGCTCTTCCTTCACTTAAAAAAAGGCAGGAGAGGTTCAAGAGTAGAACCAAGCAAGAGAACTTTGTGAATGAAGGTGGGAAATTTGATAAGAATTGAAAATAGGCTGCAGGTCAGATGATTCATTTGATCTGCATGGTATTTTGAAGCACAGTTTAATTAGGCAGATGTTTGGTTGCAATACAGTCTAGTTCACACGAGGTTTAATTCTGACCCTTTTATATAGTTATGTTGTCTGTTTTCTCAGATACTTGATATTGCAACTCTGCAGATGAGCATAACGCATCAGCTCAACTGTGTACTTCATCCAGTAGGTCGGGACCATGATCCTGTCAGGACACAGGGGACTGGCTGCTTTTTGAGCTCATTTGTTGGTGAGGCGGTCTCCGACTAGGCAAAGGAAAGGGAGTTCCATTTGGACACCTGAGTACCCTGCTCCTCCCTAGAGTGCTTGCACAGACAGAGCGATGTTCCAGAGAGAGCAGCGTGGTGTTCAGCGCATGCGCTCTTCTCCCTCGCAGGATCAGGGCTTTTGCAACACAGTATGTTCCTTGAAAATAAGTCCTGGGAGGAGAAACTCTTATCCTCTTTAGGTCACAGAAATTGGGACAGTGCTGAACACCAAGGCCAGCACCAAACCCTCAACAACACAGAGTGACATTTCTCACCCAGTCCTAGAGAACATTGAGGAAATGATGCATTCTACTTGGGTACATGAAATGGTCTTTGCGGTGCTAACCTGCTAGGTGATAAAGATTCTGTGTCAGCATACTGTAGAACAGCCTTGCAGATATTTTGGCAAAAAAAATACTAATTGGCTTCACTAGGGTCGACCCTGTCTTCCTGAATGACACCCTTTACTTTGGATCCAGCTTCTGTTGATCCATCAGTGTCTCCTGCCTGTCTTACGTTATTCCCTACAGTGTTTCTCCCAATCATTTGTCTACCACGGCTCACTTTGTAGCAAATTCACTTTGACTTTCCCTAAAGTTAGATGGCCAGGCTGACCTAACACATTAGGAACCTGTCAGGGAAAACTAAAAAAAAAAAAATTTTTTTTTCTGTTCCTAGTGGAAGATAATAAGAACTAACCTTTATCTGATACGTTTACTATATTCCAGCACCATTACATGAATTTTCTCCATTCTTGTCATGATTCTATTCCTGACTTACTACTGTGACCATTTTCCAGGAAACTGAGGCACAGGGAAGTGAGGTGAGACACAGAGGGTTGCAATAATAAAGCTGGGATTTGAACTAGAATTGCTTCTCTCCTGACTGACTTTAGACCATCTTGCTCTTCTCTCTCCCTAGGGGAGCTGGATTGCTACCTACAAGATTCTAGGTATTGGTTTTGCTCAGGGTCTTTCTCAGCTTCTCTGTTCTTCATGGTCAAATTCATTCATGCCTCTTTTTGGAAGCCTTACCTTGTTCCTCCTCCCTCTGAGTACAGGTGAGCCAGTCTAATTCCTCCTTCTCCTGTCATGATTCCTATCACTTAGAATTCTTGTAATTCTGTTCTCAGTTCTCTTCCTGGAAGAGGAACACCAGGCCATATTTTTCATATTTGTACATCTCTGGTGCCAAGGAGAAGAAATGGTACAACATAATGACTTCATGATACAGATCACTATATATTGTACTGGTTATGAGTAAATAAAGGTATTTGGAGATACCTACTGATGAATAAAAATAGATTGTTAATTTATTTTAACTCTTTTTTTTTAGTACCAATCTCTAGAACAATATAAAGTGTTGAATACTAATTAGATATTTGGGTGACTTTAAGCCTATAGGCCCTTTTGTCTTTATTTGACTATTCAGGTGAAATGAGAGAATGTATATTCTTGACTTAGGTGAGTTAGGTGGCATCTTTGACCCTTAGTTTGTGGTGTCTGAGTCTTAACTTGCTATATCCATTAGTAATTTGTCAATGGTTTATAGGTTACTAAATGTATTAAAGGCTAAATAAATGGTATAATTCTTTTATGAATATCACAGTGTCTATATTTTCCATATTTCAGCAGCTGTCATTATTTTAGGCTACTAGCTTAATCTGAAGCAATGACATTCTGGGAAAATTATGTGAGATCCCTTCTGTTGATGTTTCTATGACTACTTAACACTAGTAAACTTGTTATAATATTTTCCCTGCACTAAAATACTCATTTTTTTCTACTACTGTTGTCAGTGTTGATAATTACAAATGGCTATTATTAAAAGAGAAAGATTCCTTTTGTGAATCACCTAAATATGTAAACAATCTCACTAGTTGAGAAGTGAGTTGTAGAAATGTTTCTTTTATCCTGTTTGACAAGTGCTCAGGAAGAGTGATGAGTGACTTCCCTGATACTGAAGGATCATATTTGCAGTACTTTCATTCTGATTTCAGCATTGCTGGGATTAGAGGCTTCTCAGTTTTAGTCAGAGCTATAGTTTTGACATACAAGTTGAATTGCTTGACCTTGATAGATAGATCCATGGAAGACACTTAAAAATACACACACAGAGACACACACAGACACAGACACACACACACACACACACACACACACACACTCATGCACTTTTACATTTGTGTATATTTTTGCATCAGGTCAAATTGCATTATTTGTTTCATTCCCTTCTATTCATGCTTGTAACACAAACATTTTACTACTGGGGGAAAAAGGAAGATCAGTGTAATATTCAATTCATGGGCAGAAGTTAAACTTGCATTTGGGGACTGAATTTGAAGATGAGTTTAATTTTAAAAGAAGATTGGGATACTTTATAAATGTCTAGGTCACACAGAGCCATTAAAGAATTAACCCTGCCTAGGGGATTCTTTTATATTCCAAAGAAGGGTGCTTCACACATGGACCAGTGCCAGAGGCTGGGCCTTCATTTGAGTTCTTCATTTCTGATCTTAGTTTTCACACTTTATACAAGCCCTCTTTTCAAAGACCTCTTAAATGCATGTCTCCCTTAGGGTAAATCCCCGGGCCTGACAGCCAGCCCAATGATGCCCCCATGCAATTAACACCTTGTCAGAATACTTCCTGTTCTTATCCCTTGGGCCTGCTACAAACCCTTTAGGACAGAGATAGTGACCTCACATTCTCAGCACTTAGCAGCCATTATAACTACTGAATCAATTTATTATTATTATTAATAATAATGACTATAATATATTTTGCCACTTCATTCTTTTCTACAAGATAGGAGAATTACAGGTCTTTACAAGTTAAAACTCTGAAATCACCAAAGGTGTCACAGATGAACACTGAATCATCTTTTCTCCTCCTCTGACCCCTGAAAGTCTCCTGATGGCTATCAAGAGCGTGCCTTTTGTTTTCTTCTTCAATTCTCCTGGATGTCAAAGTTTCTTAAAAGTGCTTTAGATTCTGAGGATAGTTAGATGGCTGAAGATATAATGGAGTGAGTATGAAGGTATGGTGGAGTTTGATGAAAACTTTATCATCTTGGCCTGAAAGATAATACATCTGAAGTTCTCCACAAGAGCAAAATTTGTTCCTTAGCTGAAGCTCCTTTCTTTTTTCACCTTGGATAGCTGTGTGGTCTAGTTCAGTTCCATATCTGGTCCTAACAGCATGCTTTGGCCTTTCTTGGTATCCTTATTTCACCTCAAGCCCCAACTTAGAGATATTTCCCTTTACAGCCAAAGAATAGAATTTTCTTCCCTCCTTGTCTGTTTTCCTATTTTCTATTTGATCTCCCATTCCTGATGTCATTCGTTCACACAGTTATTAGGTGAATATTAGGTTGTTCAAGCCTTATAATGAGTTCTGAGGATTAACTGATAAACAAAACAGATAAAATTTCTATCTCCTTGGAGTTAACAATTTTGTTCACTTGGAGATGCTTAGGTTATACTTCAATACCATGTAAGATGTCATTTGGATCTCTGCTAAATCTAGTAGGATGTACATTCAGGTCTCTTTTGCTAAGCAACAAAATATCTTCCTTGTACTTGAATGGGTTGTTAGTTAAGGAACATTATAGCTTGAATATTTATGAAGATATGGGAAACAAGTCAGAAAGTAGGAAATATGGAGGCTAATCATAAGGGCGTTCCTGAAATAAAGACAAATAAAAGTGCATAGGCTGATGAGAAAGGTGTTGATTAGAGAGAATCATTTCCTGAAAATTCCCAAGAAATATAGCATGTGAAAAACCAGAACGATAGGAAGAACTGGGTCTCAGACACCAGCTCCAAGTGACAGCACTCCCTTCATGGAAAAGTTGATTAAATGTGTCAAAGATCCTAAGGTGTCATTAATTGATGAGCTGTAAGAGAGAAGATATACTTAATAGAATGATTTTTAATTTTCTTCGAGCAAAACCGAAGTTCTTGATATATTTTGTTAAAAAAAAAGTACTTGAAAGCAAGGTGACCTAGTTTCCCACAGTCCAATCAATCACTAAGAGCTGCCATTTTTGAAGAGTGACTCATCAGGGAAAAAAGTGACGAAAGAGCTGCAAATAGTGAATAGAAAAGAGCTGACAAGGTTTCCTAAGAAATGTAGGTAGGATAGCCAGAGGGAACTTCAAAACATTCTGTAGTAACTGCTAATATTTTCCTATCTCAAAAGCCTCATGCCTGAATAGAGAGGTGGAAAAAGAATCAATCAACTAAATCGTAGCAGACAAACCTGAATGACAACGAGGATTGAATTATTTCCACACTTGATTCTTGGAAGCTGCTCAATGCACTGATCATTCCAAAAAGTGAGCTGTAGCCCAAGGCCATGAACTATATAAGCAGTCAGATTTCCTAATGACCATTTCATCAAAGGAAAGTATTACATGGAACTCCATGCCAAGAAGGTTCTTTATGCGAGCAAAGAATAAATATGCAATCAAGGATATTCACTTATAGGAAAGCTCTCAGGATAATATGATCCCAGAAAGAATTATTTTGGTGATCTTTAAACAAGACACTAATAAACAATCTACTGTTCTAAAAATTAATTCTCAAATCTTCCTTTCCTTAAAGGAGAAAAATAAACACAGGTGTATTAATGCATAAATAACTAGAAAAAAAGAGCCCCAAAATAATGATTGATCCTTGCAGGTTTTCTGGTTTATAGTCACAGTAAAGAGCACAGTTCACAGAACTAATGGTAAGGTTAGCTTCTTCTTGACTTAGGGGAATGTGAGAAGATGCTCAAAAAACCAGTTTATTCTTTGGCCCTTGATGCTTTATTTCTTTACTGCCCTGAAATCAAAGCTGTCATTCTAAGCTCTAAAGGAAGGCTAGGTCCTGTGTCATGCAGTTGCCATCCAAGTAATGTAGGAAGTAGAAATAGGAGGATGGCAGTCCAGGCTTGCTTGGACATAAAATGAGACCCTGCAATTAAATGAAAACAACCAAGGTTAGATCAATAAAGTATAGTGTAAATGTGTGATATATAAGAATGACCTTCCTACCTTATAGCCAATATAAGCTAATGAAAATATGAAATTATCAACACAAAAAGGAGCTGAGAGAGTGGCTCAAATTGTCAAAGCTTTTTCCTGATTGCATCTCATCATCCAATAATATCACCATACTGTACATTACACATACATATTATTATTATTATTTATTGTCTTTTGATGATATTCTCACTACCTTGATCCCTTTTTGCCTTGACTAGAATGTAAGCTATGAGACAGAAATCTTTCTGGGGAAGAAAAGGGAGAGAATTCACTGTCTTGTCCCAAGAATTAGAACAGGGATTAAATATAGTAGGTGTAAAAGACAGATATAGATTAAGATAGGTACATAGGTCTATCTTTATATAGAGATAGATATCTATAAATCTGTATAGAGAGATACATATTATATATTTCTGAACATAAATACAGTATATTCAGCAAATTCCATTTGGCTATTGTGATCTAATGATGATTTTATTTATTAACAAACAGTTACCTATCTAACACATTTTATATATTGAATACATGGATGGAAGAATAAAATAATATAGATACATTAATTTCCACAGATTTTTCCCTTATTTTCTTTTTCTTTCTTTTATTTGTTAATGTAGAAGGCACACATGGCCTCTTGCTCAAGGCTAGTCTAGTGCTCTACCACTTGAGCCATACCTTCAGTCTTTCATTTTGCTATTTAATTAGAGATGGAGTTTCACAGAGTTTTCTTCCCAGGCTGTATAAACTGTGTTCCGCAGGTTTTAGCCTCCTGATTAATTAAGATTGCAGACATGAGCCACTGATGTGTGACCACATTTTTTGAAAAATGAATGTTTTTGTGTACATTTAGTGGATAATGACATTGAACCCTTGACACTGCTATTTCAGCAGGATTGCAGGGTTTCTCACATTCTCACCAGAACATTGTTCATGAAGGAACCAGGCCATTTCCTACGTGAGAGGGTTCGGTGTATGGCCTCCCATGAGTCTTTGTGTTTCCCTGTAGTTAGAACTGCTCTGTCTCCTTCCCTGGAACCCGTGAGCCAGAGAGTTCATATCCACCTGTGCCCAGCAGTAGGTACATGCAGCAATCAGATCATAGCTTCTTGTCTATACTTCATTTGTGCTTAACGTACTCTATGAAAAGAACATACAAATCAATGAAGAGTGCACACAAATCTGTACAACTGTCATTTTTTAAACTTGTCTTAAGATGTAAGACTGATAGAGATAGGTAACAGTGTGCCACAGACTTGCTAAAAAAGATTTTTAAAAGTCAAAACGTTCTATATCTTGGATGAAATTAGGTATGTGAATATGTTATTCATTTAAAAAGCTTGATTATCTGTATAGAGGTTGGGGAAAGTGAAGTCGTGTCTGTGATTTTTTTCTGAATGTCAAGTATAAGGGCTGTCCTGAAAGATACTAATAGAAACAAACCTTTACTAAACTTCTCCATTTTCACTTACTTATGGGATCATCGTAGTCTATCAGAAGACATAGATAATTGTGATCAGCACAACAATTATTAATTTAAAGATGGCTCTGTATGGAGTGGCTGACAGTGAGTTATTTTCATTTTAGAACCACAAAAATGCAGAATTCTGTGGTTATTTGAACTTTATGAAGCATTTTAGATGTTCATATGTTTAAGGTGTACAATGTGTTATTTTGCTGCACTTACAAATTGTGAAATTACAACCATAATGAAACCAATTAACTGATCCATTATCTCCAACAATTATCTTTTATTTTGGTGTATAGTCAGAACACTCTTACTTTCCTAGTAAATTTCATTGTCATACTGTCAATTTTAGATCCTCAAAAGGATCTAAAATTTACCTTAAAACTGAACCTTTAGGGGCTGGGAAGGTGGCTCAGTGGTAGAGCGCTTGCCTTGCATGTATGAGGCCCTGGGTTCAATTCCTCAGCACCACGTAAGCAGAAAAAGAAAAGCCAGAAGTGGCGCTGTGGCTCAAGTGGTAGAGCACTAGCCTTGAGCTGAAGAGCTGAGGGACAGTGCCCAGGCCCAGAGTTCAGGCACCATGACCGGACCCCCCCCCCAAAAAAAAACCTGAACCTTTATACCCATAGAAATATATACCATTCCCCACTCCTACCCCAACCCCTGGCAATCACCATTCTTTTTCTGTTTCTTTAAACCTAGAGAGCCAATGTAAATAAGCTATACCAGGAAGGCAAATACTGGGAAATCTCACTTCTGTGTGGAACCTATAGAAGTTGAACATGTTTTTCTTGTTTTGGTGTTACTGAGATCTATACTCAGGGTCTCATGCTTGCTAGACAAGTGATCTACCACCAGAGCTTTGTCTTTGGTTTATTTTTTCTGCATTGGTTATTTTTGAGATCAGGGCTCTCTTTCATGACTGGATGCATGCCTAGACTTCAGTCTGTTTATTTTTGGTTCCCATTGCCATTGGGATGACAAGTGTAGTTTACTATGCTTAGCTTCTTTTATTAAGATAGAATCTCTCTGACTTTTCTCCCCAGCCTGGTCTCAAATTGCAGTCCTCATGATACTAGCCTCCCACATAGATATGGTGATGGATACATGCCAGTATGCCCAGCTATTAGTAGAGAAGGGACTCATACACTTTCCTACCTGGACTGATCTCCAACCACAATCATTCGGATCTCAGACTCTAAAATACCTTCTGGATTGCAGCCATAAGCCACTGGTGCCTGGCTTTTTAAAAATCCACTGCTTATTTAAGAAAAAAATTCACCAATATACTTTCTAGATGAGCTCAAAATATGCTGTTTAGTTTCAGTGATCTTAATTTGTTAATAATGAAGTTATATAACTCAAAACGAATTGAAAACAGAGCTCTGGACCATTTTAATCATTGCAAAGAAAATATGACTCAGTTTCATATTGTTCTCAAAAAATGATGGTATTAAAAAGCTTATAAGCCTGGCCCACAAATTGCATCCTTAATGAAATTCAGTGTCATTTCTTCACTTGAAAGAAACATCTTTATTTTTTGGACTTTCTGTCATCAGATGCCCAAACATGAATTAGGTGCTAAAAGTCGACAGGGAAGTAAGTAGTCACTCCTCTTCTCCATAGAGTGGGTGTGATTTTTAATTACAGTAATGGATGTGTGTCATAGGAATACAATATTTGGGTGTATTGAGATAAGCTGCATTATTAAAATGTTAACACTTGTAAGAAAGGCAATTTGATCTTAAGGTTGGCAGAAGTTAGCCAGAGGAGGTGCGGGTAGGCGGACGAACAGGGCCAGGTAGAGTCAGATTCAAGTCTGAAGGCCTCGAGGTCTACACAGCATGCTTTGAGAGATCAGCATGGTGTCTGCACAGATGTGGTATAGAATCTTTGGAGTGAGTCTCTTTTAGAAAGTTCCATGGGTAAGTCTGATGCTATGTGAACACACTGGAAGAGAGAATGGAGCCATTTTGTTCCAAGTGTATTTCTCAAGCAGCGTTTTGTAAATGGTTCAGAAGGCTGGAGTAGCAGCAGGTAGAAATCCAGGCCTCTCTGAGATTAAGTGATTTAATCACCTTTGCCACCATTTTTAGGTGTCTATTAGTTATGTGTATGGTGCTGTCAAGTACTAATGACATTCAAAAGTAACTAACACAAAAGCTGACAGTTGTAGGTATAGTTTTTCTATATGCTACAGTATGAATAATAATACAGAATATTGCTTTTCTCTAGGCCAAAATGCTTTTCAGTATAAAAATTATTACCATTTTTAGAATTTTACTCATCTATTAAAAAGAATAATATTATGCCATTTACAGGGAAATGAATGAACCTAGTCCAAACCATGTTAAGTGAGGTAAGCCAAGCTCAGAGAGACAAATGGTGTGTGTTTTCTCTCATAGGTAAGAGCTAGATCTAAAATACAACTGAACATGATAACTTATACAGGACCCTAGGCATTTGCCCACAGTCAGCCTAAAGGAGGGTACCCTTGGGGGAGGGATTCAATGATGTTTATTTATTTATTTGTCAGTCATGGGGCTTGAACTCTGGGCCTGGGCGCTGTTCTTCAGCTCTTCAGCTCAAGGCGAGTGCTCTATGATTTGAGCCACAGCTCCACTTCGAGTTTTCTCGGTGGTTTATTGGATAAGAGTCTCATGGACTTTTTCCTGCCCAGGCTGGCTTTGAATCACATTCCTCAGATCTCAGCCTCCTGAGTAGGTGTGAGCCACCGGCGCCCTGCTTACAAAGACGTTTATTAAGATGGAATCTCTCAGCTTTTCTCCCTGAACATTGAAAATTCTATTTATCAAAGCAAATTACCAGAAAAGGAAGCATGGATTGTGTGTGTGTGTTGTTGTTGTTTGTTTTGTTTTGCATTTGGGTTTCTTTTTTTCATTTTAGGGGGTAAGGAGGGGATGTGGAAACGGAGGGAGAAAGGTGAACAGTGCAGGGATGGTATTTAGTCACTATGTGGAAAATGAACTATGCAACTTGTGTGCGGGGACCGGAGGGGGAAACAGGGAAGCAAAGAAAGTGGTGACAGCGTCCAAAAAGAATTGGAACTACTACTGATAATCTGGCTTATGAAATGGGGTTATGTACTCTTATTGTCTCCTTTTTATATTGAAAGACAGTGATTCACTGAGACTAAACTTGCCCAAGTGGGAAGGGGAGGTGGTCACAGCTCTAGAAATCTTCAGACTCTCTCTCTTTCTAACGTCCAAGTTCTTAATCATTATGTTACGATATGACATAAAGCAATCTTATTTCTCACCCTGAAATGACACACTAATATGAAGAAAATAAAGCAAATATGAAAGAAAAGCTTTTAATTCAGATATTTTGGAAAGTAGAGGATTGACAAGAAGCCTGGAGTGGTGGAACAGAAGTTTGGCTATACTTTATCTCTGCTATATTATTGGGCTCTTAATAAAAGTTTATAAGAGGTGGGTGCTGGTGGCTTATGCCGGTATTCCTAGCTATTCAGGAGGCTGAGATCTGAGGAACACAATTTGAAGCCAGCCCAAGCAGGAAAAGTCTGTAAGACTTTTATTTCCAATTAGCTACTAAAAAGCTAGAAGTGGAACTGTGGGTCAAGGAGTAGAACACCAGCCTTGAGCAGAAAGAGCTAAGGGATAGTACCCAGGCCCTGAGTCCAAGCCTGAGTACCAGCACCAAAGGGAGAAAAAAAAGTTTAAGAAGTAGATCCCACTTAGCACATACATGAGCAGCAGGCCACTTCAGTCATCTGGTTTTGGGCCATCACACTATTCTGAGTATGTCTGTGAAGTGTCCATGGAAGAGAACTTGTTATTGAGAGGGATTAAGGGAAACTTTGGGTTGCTTCCTTGAGAATTGGATAAGTGCATTTTAGGTAAAAGATTATTGACTAATTGGTGCCCACAGGGCATACAAGCATGAAGAATTACTATATGTTTATCAACCCTGTTTTCCTCCCTGAGTATATTGTTAAATTACACCAGCTAAACTCTCTTGCAGTCAGGCTGAAACATCTTGCTGAAATTTGATCAAGAGAATGTGGGAAAGAATGCTCTTAAGACTCATTTAAGTCTAGCCCATATCAGTTAGCTTTCAATGTACAGAAAACCACTCTAAATTATGTGATTTTTTTTAAAGCCACACAACCATTTTATTTTCTGATGATTCTTTAAGTCTGCTTAGATCTTCAGCTCTAGATTACTGGAATCATCTCCAACAGTAGATGTGTAACTAGACTAGGGCTGCGTAGATTAAGACCCATTATTTTCATGTTTGGACCTCTATTGGCCCCAGTTTACATGTTTAAATATTTCCAGAGGACTGGTTATCTTAATTTATTCCTTGAGTTATAGAAAGCGAATGTGAGTTACAGAGGAATGGTTACTATTCACAGATGGTTGTAGGAGAGGAGGAAAATATCATCTAGGAGAAATCCTTGAATCCTGCTTAGCAGAAGAAAGATGGCATTGTCTTATTGTTATGAAGTTCAACTATAGGTATAGGTTTATATATGAATTCTGGGTATCAAAAGGCTCAGAGAATGCCAAGTAGTATAATAAATGCTGTGCATTTATCCCCTTTCTGTATTCAGGATCTGCTTTGTAGAACAGATTTGGCCAATGACTAGGACTCATGGAAGATTTGGAAGGGGAAAAGGAAAACTACACCACTCTGCTTTGGCAGCAGCTCCTGGTAGACACGGGTGCAGACAGCAGACGTGAAATGTACAGCAGATTCCTGGTGAGCCCACAAAACACCTGCTTCTGTCCTGCCGGCAGTGGAATACATCCAGGTCAGCTTCTTGCCTTCCCAAAAATCAAGTTGCTAAAAATCAGCAGCATGGCTCTTGATCTTTTGTCTTCCTGGTCCTTCTGAAAGTTGATAAACTCCTCGTTTACCTTCTTTATTCTCTTCCTGATTCAAAGGAGGTGTTGTGACTCTGGTCTCCTCCCCACTAATGATCACTATCTATTTTCTCTCTTTCTCACACTCTTCTTTTAAATCTCCACTATCCTTAATCTGTGTTTATCTCTGTGGGATGTGATTTAGGAACTTACTGTCTGGTAACTACTTGCTATATAGTGAACCAGCCTAAATTTAGTGCTATAAAACAACCATCATTTTACTAACCTCACAAATTATGCAGGTCAAAATATGACACCATAGTCTTGTCTCTGCTGCCTAGTATCTTGGCCTGTGTGGGAAGAGGCGTAAGTTTAGCGGTAACTTCACCCCTGGGAACAGGTTATCCGAAGGCTTTACCACTCATGCATATGGCACCCAGCCAGGGAGGACCATAAGCCTTCTGTTGCTGGACATAGTAAGCACACTCATTGTCTTTGCACATGGCTTAGCTTCCTCATGGAATGGTCGCCGAAGTCACTTCCACTGAATTCTATTAGTCAACTGCAGTCACAAGCCTTCCCAGATCAAAGGGAAAGGACACAGACTTAAACTCTTAAAGGTAGGAAGGTCTAAGCATTTGGGGCCATGTTCTGGAATGATGTCTCAATAGTATTTGACTGAGATGATAGAACCACTATACCTGAAGATGTATTTCCTGCTGTTTCCCATTCCTTGGGCCTAACACTATATAGAATAGTGATTAAACTGTCCATGAAGATGAGGTCTCAGTTCATACCCCAATTGTCTATCATATTGTAGCTCAGTGACCCAAGCAATGCTTACCTTACTGTGCTCAAAAGACTAGGAATACCTGAGGGTGACCATGATTTGTTGATCACAACTTACAATGTGTTGAATGCTGGCCCTCATCAAAGTGTCTTATTCATTTGGAGACAGGGAATGTAACCTTGGAAATAAGGTTTGATGAGGCCCACCCCTACGGGCCACTCTCAATCTCCTAACTTTCTTCCATAATACTTACCACAGTTTCAAATGTATTTAGGCCTCTGTATTTATTGTCTGTCTTCATGTGCTAGAATATAAGCATTTTGATAGTGGGAGTCTTATGTTTTTCATTGTTGTGATTTCCTTTGGTCTGGAAGTGAAGTGATCTCCCTTGAAGACCTGTTTCCCGGCTAGTAGATCCAATCACTGAGAGGTGATTGGATCATGAAGGGTTTGTTCTAAAAAATGAATTCATGAATTTAATCATGAGAAGCTGTAGAAGCTAGGAGAGGCCTGATACGGCAGTAGGCTCCTGGGGCATGATATTGAAGGATATGTATTGTCCTTGAGCTCTTCTGTCTTTTCCTATTACATAGAAGATGTGACATTATCAATTGTTTTCTGATCCACTTTCCCATCATGGGTTCCTGACTTACCCCAAGCTCACAGTGATGAGACTGAGTCAACGAAGTTGTATTTTCCAGAGCTTGCCATGAGCGAAACACATCTTTCCCCTTTTAATTTGCTTTTCTCAAGTAATATATCAGTGTCACAAAAAGCTGACTAACACATTTCCCCATTTTGTTAGACATTGTAAAGGGTATTAGATGCTCTGAATCAACTGAATAAATGAAAAAAAATCACATAAATCTTGAAAAAAGAAGGTCACAGGGAAAGCATTAAACTTCATGGTCAAATACGATTTAGGATGGAAATTTATGATGGTCTAGTTCAAAAAAGCTTCCTGAGCAAGAGATTGGAATTGAGATGGGACCAATATATGGAAAAGCAGATGAGTCTTCTCTGTCCTTATAACCTTCATAATGCGAATGTTGGGGACATAAAAATATATATGTAATTAAACATCATAAATAATAGATATGAATATATTAACACTAGGAAGATGGAAGGGAATAGTCTGTGTATCACATAGATAGACTGAGGAATTAGTCTATACCTAAACTATGAAACCACCTTTGTCAAGTTACTTGTTTGAAGAAAAGTAGAACTGAAAAAATCCCTTCCAGATGTAATCATCTCTTGCAACTGGACTTTTTACTGATAGCATTTTACTTAGAGGAATCTTGAGTTCTGGAAATATGCCCACTAGGCATAGATCCTCCCCACTATCCTTTCCAACACCAGTGCCCAATGCCTCTTCTCATTTTGTCATTATGAAGATAGATAACTCTTCCAGCCTTTCTAATCTCTGCTGATGAACCTAATGGTTCTTCAGCTGGTCAACTCATCACATCTTCCCATCACATCTGAATGAATCACGCCTGTAGCAAATCAGGCTTTCTTTTATTTCCATACAGTTTTTTTTTCTTTTACTGAATATATACTAATTTCTTTGTAAGGGAAATCAAGCCAAACACCAACTTTTTTCTATATTTTCCTGTGGTACCATGCTATTTCTTTTCAAAGATTTTCTTTTGATGAATTCCCCAAAAAGGAGTTGAACTGATTTTCCAACGCAACTTGTAAGCACTCTGCAACCCATCTAAGGAAAGTCTCCCTTTGTCGTGGTGACAGATCAGCAGATGACTTTCCTTTCTTATCTCAGTTGTGCATTGACCTTGTATGAATAAAACTACTTTAACACGGTGCTATAACAAGTAATCAGAATGATAAACAACTTAAATCAACACACACTAAAAATAACTGCAGAAAGACAAAATTTTCCAGAAACATTGTATTAAAATGAAATCGCAAAGGCAGATGGTAAACTACATATATATGTATAGAATACAAATAATAATTTTTGTTTTCTGAATATTTCTCTTTAAAGTTATGAAATGATGTTCAGCTATAATGAAGAAAAGTTTACTTATCATTAATTTAAATATAGACTCCTCAAAATAACCTCTTTTCCATCCCTAAAATGAGGATAATTATGATGCTACCTGGATTAATTCACTGATACATAATTTTTAATGGGGGATTTTATTTTGTCTTGTCTTATTCCTTAGCATGGATTAATGAGTAAGCATTTAACAGAAAGAAGCAAACAGTGATGGCTTTGCTCAGGAGAACATGTCAGATGATTAATTTTCACATTTTCATCGTGTGTGTGTGTGTGTGTGTGTGTGTGTGTGTGTGTACATGTATGCCAACTCTGGGTTTGAACTCAGGACCTGGGTGCTGTCCTTAAGCTATTTTGCTCAAGGCTAGTGCTCTTCCACTTGAGCCACAGCTCCATTTTGAACTTTTTGATAGTTTATTATTGGATACAAAAGTGTCATAAACTTTCTTGCCAGGGGTTTGCTTCAATCCACAATCCTCAGACCTCAGCCACCTGAGTCACTAGGATTGTAGACATGAGCCACTGCAACTGAATCATTTTTATCTTAAAAAAAAACAAAACAAAACAAAATTGAGCAAGACACCCTAGCTTTGTAAATTGTAAAAGAAAATATAAAACAATTCTTTATAAAATCCTGCATAGTGAGGTAGTCGACTCCAGAATTGCTCTCTGATCAGGACACTATCCTGAGGGGTGGGAACAGATCAAACACAAGTATTCATTTAATTCACCTGCTCAGCAGTCTCTGCAAAGGGCCAAGGAAGGTATGTACCAAAGCCAGGTTCCAGGCTGTGCTACAGTGATTACTGCTGTTCCACACGGTTGGATCATGCAGCCAAAATCTTTTATAAGCTCTGGCTTTATTTCTCTCCATGGCTCTACATCATTCCTTGGTTCTGTAATTAAGTGAGGTATCTAGAGAGCATATTTTCTTTTGGGAAATATGATGTTTCCCTTAGTTGAATCCTAACAGAGACAGGGAGAGGGAGAAAACCCAATGTATCCCTGTCTGGTTTCATATGAATTGGCCAGTCCTTTTCTTTTTGGGTGAAATTGCATCTGCTCAGTAAAATTGTCAAAAGATACTTACCTCTTGGAACTGACTCACTTTGAGGCTGTTTTTTCCATCTTTCCCATAATAGAACAGTAAACAATTCAAGGGCAGTGTTATTTGTTCTCTTCTCCTTCCTTGGTCTTTCACCTAGCATCTCCCAGCATACACCTACAATCCTATTTAAATAACAATTATCCCACACTGAGTCAGAGCAAATAACAAAGCTTACTGCAGATTCATTTTAAGCCCCACTGAATGAGAGGGGTCAAAACCTGGGGGAAAAATACTAATAACTCAGCCTCTCTCAAGTTCCTAACCTGTGCAGCCAAATGGCATAAATTATACCTGAAAATAAAGGTGAATTCATCATTTTTGACTTTCAAATCACTCTTCTGTCTTAATTTGAAGGCAGATCTCATATTTTCATTGTTAATTATTATATAACCACTAATGGGAGTTTGCAAAGTATAGACCGATTTCCAAACACTACCCAATGGAATTCATTTAATGCTTACAACAGCGGTAAAGTAGGTACTGTAATTATCTTACTTTACCAAAAGAGAAACTGAGATATATAAAGGTTAGGAACTTGCCCAAAGTCACACAGCTATCGGAAGGCATCCAAAAGATTTACTCCTGGATTTAATCTTCTAAACTCTTAGCTAGCAGGTTCTATTAGCATCTGCTTATTGGTATATAAATTCAAGGAAAGAAAGATGGTGGGATTAAGGAATCCTGATGCGAGGAACTCTCCTGGACATACAGAATACAGCTTTTGTTGGCTGGAGTGATTATAGAGAAGATAAAGGAAACAGCAAAATGCCAGGAACAGAATTAGGCCTTTTGTGTTGTAGTCTCCCCCTTTTGAACTGAAGTCTGAGACGAGGGATAGTTAGAGAAGATGTGACTAAAGTTAGGACCAGTGGGAATTTATCCTTTTTATTTTTTCCAGACTCAGAACTTCAAACCTGCTAAGCAAGAAGTCTAGCACTGAAGCCATGACCTTAGTTTTTTTTTTTTTTAAGGATTTTTTTAAAATTTGTTTTAAAATAGAGCCTTTCAACCTCTCACTAACTTTGCCAGGGCTGGCCTCCAAAAGCAATCCTTCTGCTTCCATCTTCTGAGTAACAGAGATGAGAGAGGTACATCGTCATGCCTAACTTCTTTACTAGATAGATTCTCAGAAATTTTGGCCACAAATTAAGATCTTCTAGGCTTTGCCTCCAGAGAAATTAAAGTTATATACGTAAGCAAACATGCCCAGCCCTGGAATAAAGAACCTTAAATTTCCTCTCAATAGCCATTAAAGCATATGAGACAGAAAGAGAAAGGGACAGAGACAGAGATAGAGAGAGACAGAGAGAGACAGAGACAGAGAGACAGAAAGACAGAGACAGACACAGAGAGAGACAGAGACAAAGACAGAGAGAGACAGAGAAAGAGAGACAGAGAGACAGAGAGAGACTGACAAGGAGTTCTCTGAGTTCAGGATAGGACCTCTGAAATTCCCATGATCCCCTGCCAGGGGCATGTTAAGATCTGAGACTTTGATGAAAGAAACTTACTGGCAGTGTCAAGTCCACAGTGCCGGTAGCCTAAAGGGCTAAGCCTGGGTCAATACAACAGGAATGCCTGGTATTTAAGGTCAAATGAGAAAGACCATTAGGACTGAATCAGCTGCGGGGACCCCAGCACCTAACCAAGAATGACTGGAAGTTACACACCCAGCAGTGGACACCACTTTATCTAGAGGGAAAGGAAATGAACGTTATAGTGGAAAAGGTAGTAAGGTTGCTCCCATCTTTAACAAACAAAAAATATGTGTGTATATATATATATATATATATATATTCATCGTTTTCATTTTTCTATTTCTATTGGTATACATTAGTTTTACAATGAGGTTTCCTGTGAAAATTCTTTTTTTAATTTAATTTTAATTTTTTTATTGTGAAAATACTGTACAGAAGGGTTACAATTAGATGAGCAAGGTAATGAGTACATTTCTTATCAAGCATTGTTGCCTCCTCTGTTTCCCCTTCCCATCCCTTCCCATCTCTTCCCCCACTCCCCCACTGCCAAAGTTGTAAAGTTCATTTTCAACATAATGTCTTGTACATCTCATTGTTGCAATGGGTCCACCTGTATCCCTGTTTTAACCATTTGTTTTTTGCCCTTCCCCTCCACAAATCATATCAACATCAAATACAGTGAAAACAGGGGTTACACTGTAGGGAAGGGACATACAAAGCAACAAAGAAATCATTTTATAAATATGTTAGAAACAATAGCAAGAAAGAAAAAAAAACATTTGAGTCTTTCTTATCTTGGGGTTCATTTTACCTAACATCAACTTATCTGACCTTTTCTGCTTGTCTCAGACATATACTAGTTATTACAAATAAGGAAAACCATGGGACCTATGTTTCTTTGGGCCTGGCTTACTTCTCTTAATATTTTTTCCAAGTCTTTCCATTTCCTAACAAATGTGGCAATGTCTTTCTTTCTGATGGAGGCATAAAATTCTATTGTGTATATATACCACATTTTCTTGATCCATTCATCTACTGAGGAGCATCTGAGTTGGTTCCATATCTTAGCTATGGTAAATAATACTGCAATAAATAAAAATACTGCAATACTACTGGTAGCTTTAGTATGATCTTGTTTGTGATCATTCGGGTAAATGCCCAAAAGTGGTATTGCTGGGTCAATACCAAATTTCTTTTTTTTTATGTCAATACCAAAGTTGAAGCTCTACTACAAAGCCATAGTAATCTAAACAGCTTGTTACTGGCACAAGAACAGACCTCAGGACCAATGGAGTAGAATTGAAAACCCAGAAATGAACCCTTAGACCTATAGCCATCTAATCTTAGATAAGGGAGCTAAAAAAATAGAATGGAAGAAAGATAGCCTCTTCAGTAAATGGTGCTGGCAAAATTGGTTAATCACTTGTAGAAAACTAAAGCTAGATCCTTATATATCACCCTGTACCAGAATCAACTCCAAATGGATCAAAGACCTCTGAGTCAAAGCAGACACTCTGAAAACATTACAGGAAGGAATAGGAGAAACCCTACGTCTCCTTGACACAGCCCAAAATTTTCTAACTAGAGACCTGGAAACAACAAATCACAGAAAGGTTGGACAAATGGGATTGCATGAAATTGCAGAGCTTCTGCATGGCGAAGGACATAGCTAGCAAGATCAATAGAAAGCCCACGGATTGGGAAAAGATCTTCACTAGCCATACAACAGACAAGGGTTTCGTATCTAACATATACTTGGACCTCAAAAAATTAAATCTCCCAACAACAAATCCTCAAAGAAACAACTGCCCAATAAATAAGTGGGCTAAAGACTTAAAGAGAAACTTCTTTGAAGAGGAAAGAAGGATGGCCAATGAAGACACATGAAGAAATGTTCAACATCCCTAGCCATAAAAGAAATGCAAATCAAAACAACATTGAGATATCACCTCACTCCAGTTAGAACAGCAAAAATCAAGAACTCTAACAACAACAGATGCTGGAGGGGATGTGGACAGAAGGGAACCTTACTGCATTGTTGGTGGGAGTATAAACTTGTTCAACCACTTTGGAAACTAGTATGGAGGTTTCTCAAAAGACTCCACATAGAACAAAATAATATTAAAATGAGATTTTTTTTTAAAAAAAAAGTCTAAGTTGCATTCAAATGTCACCTTGAAGTAGAGGAGAGAGGGCTCAACCTGGAGGCTGGGGTGTGAGTCATTGACAGGCAGTGCATTGCCTAATGAGACTTTAAAAATTATTCCATTCTATTCTGAAGATATTAAATGAAAGTCTTATTTCCCACCACCACTGAAATTAGAATCATCGGGAAGATCGGTGGGAGGGAATACATAGCAAGCAGTCAATGAACACTGAAGCCACAAAAACTGAAGAGCAGGATGTAATACTGGGCCGCTTAAACTATTTTTAAGGGTGAACATTAGTTCTGAAATTAGTTCTGACTTACAAGGGCTTGCAAGGATTCCAAATATCTCCAGCTTCTGTGTAAAGTCAGAAGTTTACCAGAAACTCCCTAAAACATTAAGTAAGTGGTAAGCCTTTCACTTTTGATGAAACTTCTAAATGGTTAGGGATAACTGCCTCAATTATTGTATAATACTGTATATGGTTTCCTATCTGCTGTGTAAAATGTTTCCCTAAAACTTGATGGCCAAAAAATTCATATACATGTGTATATGAATATATATTTAATATAATATATATGTATGCTTACATTTCTGCCATTTGTGCTGAGTTCAACTAGCCATTCTCCATTTTCGCCTGTGGTCATCTGCAGGGCTGCAGAAGAGCAATCAGAAACCACTCTGGGAACCAAGGACGGCTATTTTCACAAGGTCTCAGTCCACAGCCTTTGGCCATTGAAAGAATACACTGTGCTCTATTTTATCCCCTCACTCCCAGAACAATCTTACTGGGCTCAAAGCACAGTGCGCTAGTGAAATCAGAATGCCTTCACCATAACATTTCTGAAAATAAATGAAGAGGACGGAATGAGTCTGATGGGGATCCCAAAAAGGACCAAAGGCAAACAATCCCTTGGTCTTTTAAATCTTTTACTCAATAAGAACAAAGCCTGTGTTTCTTCTACCTGTCTCCTATGTATTATCTTAGCAGCTACCCAGGTCTTCCTGTTTATGTAAGACAAGGATCTAATAGGAGGGACCTGGCAGTTCCTAGGACAAGCTGATAGCCTAGCCGACTCAAGGAGTTTTACATAAAGAGTAACTTTTGAGAACTGCCTCTACCTAATCAAAACACAGCAGATCTTGATCCTTCTCTCTCCAACAGTGCCTTTTCCCTTTCTGTTCCTCAATCTAAAGCTCCCTCCCTTCTCAAATGAAAACTTAGCCTGGGTGCTCATACTTCCTTTGGCTCGGTTTTATTTCTATTACCCTGAGACAAAAGTTCTTACATGTCTGGTATTGCAGATATCTCCTTCCCCATCAGAGTCTAAGATAGCCTCAAATGTCCAGGCTCTTGGTGCTGTGTGGAAGTTCAGTGTGGAGCTTGCATTCTGTGGGGTTCTATTCTGTGTAGTCGCATCCATGGGTCAGTAGGCCAGCCTATGCATCTGTGTATTATGCAAAAAGTATTCTAGGAAAACGAGAGAAGGTGGTTCAGGTTATCTTAAATTCTGGAGCTTTAGAGCAGGAAACGTTTATGTCCTCCTCCTTCTGTTGTTACAGCAAATGAGAAGGCTAGCTTGGAGTGGGATTAGGAAGAGAAGGTCCACTCTGCATGCATGGAACAGCAGCATATCATGGGCAGTTTTCTAGTCTACCACAGTCTACCATACTGTCTACCTGCTCTGTGCTTATATGGGTTCTTGAAGATTTAATTTCATGTATATTTCAGTCTTCATAAAACACTATTCCTATCAATTAAAAAGAAATACAGCCGGCACCAGTGGCTCACGCCTGTGATCCTAGCTACCCAGGAAGCTGAGATCTGAGGATCACGGTTCAAAGCTAGCCGGGGCAAGAAAGTCCGTGAGACTTTTTTATTTATTTATTAATTTATTATTTTGTGTGTGTGTGTGTGTGTGTGAGAATACTGTACAGAGGAGTTACAATTACATTGGCAAGATAACGAGTACATTTCTTTTTTTTTTAAATTTACGAGTACATTTCTTATCAAGCATTGTTGCCTCCTCTTTGTTTCCCCTTCCCATCTCTCCCCGTCCTCCCCCCTTCCCCCACCCTATCCTCCCCCCACCCCCCACCAAAGTTGCAAAGTTTGTTTTTTGACATAACATCTTGTACATCTCATTGTTGCAATGGGTCCACCTGTATCCCTAGTTAAACGATTTGTTTTTTCCCTTTCCCTCCCCAAATTATACCAACATCAAATACAGTGAAAGCAGGGGTTATACCATGGGTGAGGGACATGCAAAACAACAAAGAAATAATCTTATAAATATGTTGGAAACAATTGCATGAAAGGAGAAATAAAACACAAAAAAACTCCAATTAATGAACAGAAGTGGTGCTGTGGCTCAAGTGGTAGAGCGCTAGCCTTGAGCTGAAGAGCTGAGGGACAGCGCCCAGGCCCAGAGTTCAAGCCCCACGACTGACAAAACAGAACAAAAAAACTTACTTTTGGGCCAGTACTGGGACTTGAATTCAGGGCCTTGCGCTGGTACTTTACCACTTGAGCCAGATGTAGAGTCTGGCATTTTCTGGTAAATTGGATAGTGACTCTTAGAGTCTTTCCTGCCTGAGCTGGCTTCTGTTAGGTTTTGAAAGAGGCTGCGGCATGAGAACAGCACCCCACACACGTGGTATTCAGGTAAGCGGTAGGCTTATTCATGGGGCCGGCTGATGCCTGGGTGGGGAAGGGGGCGGGGAGGAGTGGCCAGGTAAAGGGAGGTGGGACCAGGTAGGAGAAAGGTGTGGCAACATGGAATCCAGCTGTAACCTCAGTGGATGCGGATGTGACCTCTTCCACCTGTTCCAGTTGCCTAGGTAACGCAGGTGCTGGGCGGAGACTTGGTCGCCAGGAGGGCGGAGTCCGCCATCCAGGAACGGACCTTAAAGCTTCAACTTGAAATCTTCCAGGTCTGACTCTCCTGAGTAGCTGAGATTATAGATGTGAGCTCCCAATAGCAGGCTATTGCTGTTAAGTTTGATATATCTACTTTCATTTATGTTAAAGTATTATTTTACCTGTTCTATGATTGGTCATTCCTGTTTCCATGAAAACAATCTTTATATGATTATTTTTCTTCCGCCCAAAGGACTCCCCCAATATTTCCTTTACTACTAGACTTTTTCTTGAGCAATTCTCTTAGTTTGGTTTGTTTGAAAGTGCTTGTAGTTCAACTTTGCTTTGAAATATATATGTGTATCTCAGACATGGCAGTTATTTTCTTTCAGGACTTCAAGTGTATATTTCCATCAACTTGGGACTTCCATTATTGCCAGTGAGAAGACAGTCGTATTTCTGTTCTGTTTGTGTTCTTTTGGGCTGAAATGTAATGGCATTGCAATGTGGCACTCAGAATTTTTCATCCTTCATACTGCTCATATTTTTGTAAACTGTTTCTTTCTTAAATTTGTCACAATGAGGCCATTTGAACATGTGTCTTTCTGACCAAGACTGATATATTGGTACATGTATTAGCTTTGTCAAAGCAGCATCTGCTATTCTCAAGAGTGCTGACCAATACCAAAGGAGCATATTCTTTAGTAGAAAAAGCATAAAATCCATAAGATAAGCACATATACTCCCTAGTAATTTTATGAGTGAGTAGTAATAAAAAGAAACAAAAAAAGCAATGAATCAGAGTTAGAAACTACAGGAGAAGATTTGAAATATTACATATTTACACAGACTTGTATGTTAGATTGTTGTTCTTGTCACAATGGAACATAATAGGTGGAGAGGCTTATGAACAGCAGAGCTTTAATTTTCAGTGTTCTAGAATCTGGGAAGTCCAAATTTAAGGTGCTGGTGGCTTTGGTGTCTACCAAGGGACTGCTGGGGGATCCAAAGATATCCATCTCCTAATTATAACTTCATACGGTCAAGAAGCAAGGGAGTTTGGACTATTTTTTATTTAGGCATGGATCATTTTCATGAGGGTAAAGCTTGCCTCTGTTTGTTGAGCCTTTGGGGCTCATACGCTTCCTGAAGCCCAATGTGTTTCAAATGCCTCACTTACTAATACATTACACTGGAGGTCAGAATTTCAGCCGGTGAATTTGGAGAGACACATTGTCCACAACACCTAGAATTTAAAATACTTGAGCATGGAAATTTGATTCAATGCTATGTCCCTAGTTCTAAAAGTGGTGCCAAACACATGAGGAATGATTAAATCAATGCATATACAAATGCACATATTCATTCAATCAATACCTATTGAGTGCCTACTCTACTAGGAACTGGATTAATGCATAATGACAAAGCTTCTGTCTTTAAGGATTTGACAGACTAACACCTTTTACATGGAGTAATAGAATGTTGTTGGCATGCACTCTGTTTTTGTTAAACCTTCTTTTAACTCCCACAACACCTGCTGTGGGCTTTTCCACAAAACAAAATAAGCCACAAATTTAGTGAAGAATCTTATATGTGAATGACCCAACTGGCTTGAACAAGATTATGGATTTATTGACCATAAGAGTCAGTACAAAGTTATTTCAGGATCTAGTCACATCTAGGCTTTTAAAAACTGTTAGCTTCTGTCCTCTTTACTGCTTTGAGCAGTGGTTCCCTGCTTTCCTCAATTTTAGCTTATTTTTCAGCTATTATTTGCACACAGATGGTAGAAATTGTATCCTTCCCCTGGCTTGAAACTTTTACTTTGAAAACATCTGTGTATAAAGGGAGCCTTTCTAAGAATTGTAATAGACCTCCTCTTTCTTTCATTACTTACTCTAAACTGGTGACTATAGTTGAAGCATAATCTCTGACTACCCAGGAATAATTCATGCACCACGCTTGAAGTCAGTAGGGAGGTTCATGTCATACAAATCACTTGAACTTAGAGGAGAGCCTCAGAAAAGTAGGGTTTGCAGGGCTGGGAAGGTGGCTCAGTGGTAGAGCACTTGCCTTGCATGCATGCTCAAGGCCCTGGGTTCGATTCTTCAGCCCACATAAGAAAAAAGCCGGAAGTGGCGCTGTGGCTCAAGTGGTACAGTGCTAGCCTTGAGCTGAAGAGCTGAGAGACAGCGCCCAGGCCCAGAGTTCAGGCCCCACGACCAGACCCCCAAAAAAAAAAAAAAAGAAAGAAAGAAAAGTAAGGTTTGCAACACAAAGAGAAACAGATGCTTCCAGCAATGGCAGTGGAGTATTTGCTAGTTGGCTAAAAAGATTTAGACTTTATCCAATGATCATCTAGCCATGAGTTCTTGTCTGAACCAATTGGGATGTAGGATTATTATTATTATTATTATTATTATTATTATTTACTAAATTAGTAAAAACATTTCAAAGGAAGCGTTGTTTCCTGGAGATGAATTCTATGGTACAGAAAAGATTCATTAGGCATTGCTTCCTGTTCATTGAGGGTAATTGTAAAGAATACAGAGAAAGTATACTTAGCATGTCCTCCACATTTGTATGGAAAGGATGCTGTTAAAGCATGTGGGAATGATTGAAAATGTAGAGCATTAAGTGGTTTTTAACACTTTACTGCAATTCTTCTTACACCATCAATTTACTTGGACAAAGTATCATGGATTCTGAATTTATAAGATTTTTATGATATATGCAAATGGGAGATCTATTTTGCTTTAAATAGTCCTCAAGTCATGGTATTCCCTTTGCAACATCAGTAGCTGTGCCAATATTTCCTGAAACTTTCTAAAGCAAAAGGATTTAAGCATTATTCCATTTATTTATTTTTTAAAATTGCAGAAATATAATTTGATATAGTTTTTCTTTTTGTTCTAACTTTGCTTGGCAGGTACTCTACCACTTGAGCAATACCACCAGACCTTTTTTTCTTCTTATTTTAGTTAGTTTGCAAAAAGAAACCTAATTTTTTCCCTAGCTGATAAAGACTTGTTTGAGTATTCCTAAACTTGAATAATGTATTATGCATGCCAAGTCATACATTATAGCAATTCCAAAGAAAATCAGCAATCAACTCAAAAAGATTGAGAAACCAACAAGCAAGCTGGGCTTTTCATTTAATTTAAATTTAATTTAATTTGAAAGAGCAATTGTGAAAGAAAAAGGAAAGGAAGGAAGGAAGGACGGAAGGAAGAAAGAAAGAAGAAGAAAGAAAGAAAGAAAGATAGATAGAAATAAAGAAAGAAAGGAAGAAAGAAAGAAAGAAAGAAGGAAGGAAAGAAAGAAAGAAGGAAGGAAGGGACCCTAGCCACAATGAAGGCAGTGAAGAAATTCTTAGCCTAAATGTGAGGAAAGGTAACATTGTTCAAAATGTCAGGTGATTCCTGCAACTTCCTTTATTTTCAGTGTCCAGAACCTAAGCAAAATTATACAGGCATATGAGAAAATGAGGGTGTGATTAAATACATCAGACAATACAGACTGGCTAATAATCCACAGCGGACTGACAAAAGAAAGGATCTATTCAAGATCCTTGAGGATTCCGAAGAGTTTCAGTAGTCAATTATATCTATCCGCAATGACCATGTTAGAGATAAAACCAATAAAAATTTAAGTAGCTCCATTTATTAACTAATTGAAACTAAAAAGCCTTTAAAAATTAACGTAAGCTGGGTACCCGTGGCTCACATCTGTAATCCTAGCCACTCAGAACGTTAAGATATGAGGATTGCAGTTCAAAGCCAGTTTGGGCAGGAAACGCAGTAGGATTCTTATCTTCAACCACCAGAAAATTGGAAGTGGTAGAATGTTAGCCTTGGGTAAAGAAAGGCTCAGAGACAGTGCCCAGGCTCTGAGTTCAAGCCACACAATAGACAAAACTTAATATAAATTATGTAATTTAATGCAACTCTTGTCAAATATCAGGTAAAATCATAGCATTGTTTATTGTAAGTTTCTGTAAAATCTATTTTAATAGAAAAGAGTATATTCTTTTTTGGGGGAGGCGGCAGTCGTGGGGCCTGAACTCTGGGCCTGGGCGCTGTCCCTCAGCTCTTCAGCTCAAGGCTAGGGCTCTACCACTTAAGCCACAGCACCACTTCCAGCTTTTTTCTTTTTGTTTATGTGGTGCTGAGGAATGGAACCCAGGGCTTCATGCATGCAAGGCAAGCACTCTACCACTGAGCCACCTTCCCAGCCCAAGAGTACATTCTTTTATGGGCTTATGTATTAACTTTGACATATTTAATTATACATAATTAATTTAATATACCAATAATTAATACTATATACAATATATATTTAATTAATTACATAATTTTATCTTACAAAGACATGTAGTTGGAAGAGTGAAGATAAATTACATAATCTTTCAAAAGACAGTGAATATTTTTGTTAGTTATTATACCAAAATTTGACAAATAGTGTTTTCTTGAAAGTTAGTTGCCATGTACATTATGAAAGTAATGAACTCCTCTTATTCTGTTGTTATTTTAAAATGTATACATCATGGGGCACTGGTGGCTCAACCTGTAGTCCTGGTTTCTTAGAAACTGAGATCTGAGGACTAGGTTTGAATCTAGTCCAGGCCAACAAATCCAAGATAGTCTTATTTCCAATTAACTAGTACAAAGCTAGAAGGGGAGCTGTAAATTCAATGGTAGAGCTCTAGCCCTGAGTGAAAAAATCAAGTGAGAGGGTACGGCCCTGAGTTCAAGCTACAATACCTTCACAAAAAATATTTAATAAAAGAACATTCACAGATCGATTTTGCATTTGCATAGATCTTTTACCTATGCATGTACTTTTTTATCATCCAGTATTGCTCACTTGAAAATATTGGCTCCCTGAATTGTAAAGATATTCCAAATATCATATATTTCATTGTATGCTTTACAAATTGCCTCTGCTAATGGAAAAACCAATCTCACCAGAAAATATTGGAAGTATTTGAGCTCATGATGCTTGATTCAGATTCTAAAAAATTCTATTTTTCATTTGAAAGCTCAGATTTTATCATTGGTAGCTTTCATTTTCAATTTTTCCTTTGAAGTAATGGACTCACTTCATTCATGTTGTGAAAGTCTCCCAGACAAGGAAAAGTTGGAGTTACAATAGTTTATCTGTCAGTCATTTCATTTTTTTTTCCAAGTGAAAATGCTGTTCTGTGAAAGTAATAAAATCAGCCTCTTGAGCTCAAACTCAAAAAAAATCATACAAGTATTTTCCTCAGGTCACTCCCTCCCTCCCTCCCTCTCTCCCTCCCTCCCTCCCTCCCTCCCTCCCTCCCTTCCTTCCTTCCTTCCTTCCTTCTTTCCTTCCTTCCTTCCTTCCTTCCTTCCTTCCTTCCTTCCTTCCTTCCTTCCTTCCTTTTTCCTCCCTTCCTCCCTTCCTCTCTTCCCTCCCTCTTTCCCTCCTTCTTTCCCCTCCTTGCTCCTTTTCTTCATTTCATCTTTTTGTGTGTGTCAGTACTGGGGCTTGAAGTCAGAGTGTAAACTGCCTCTCAGCTTTTTTGCTCAAGGCTGGCATTCTGCCACTTGAGCCACAGTTTCTCTCTGGCACTTTGCCAATTAATTGGAGATGAGTCCCACAGTCTACTTGGCCTGGCTTCAGATCTCAGCCTCCTGAGTAGCTAGTATTACAAGTGTGAGCCACTGACACACACAAATCAGTGATTTTAACTGCTTCTTGGGGACATTCTACACTGAAACCATTTATTTTTTCTTCTTCTATATCTTTCATTAGGCAATATAGGATATCATTACTAGCTAACATAGTTTGGTGATATAGATGTTATTTCTGCTAAAGTACCAAGAGTTTTTACTCACCATTGCTTTTGGACCATTAATAAAAATGCAAACAGTGCAAATGTCAAACAATGGCTTAGTACTATTTTGAAAAATGGCTTTTAAAAAAACATCTTTGTCAGGCTGGGAAGTTGGCTCAGTGGTAGAGTGCTTGCCTCACATGCATGAGGCCCTGGGTTCAATTCCTTAGGACCACATAAGCAGAAAAAACCCAGAAGTGGCACCTCAAGTGGTAGGGTACTAGCCTTGAGCTAATGAGCTGAGAGACAGTGCCCAGGCCCAGAGTTCAGCCAAACCAAAAAAAAACAATAAAACCAAACCAAACAAAAAGCCTCTTTGTCAAGGTGATGTACAGAGGGCTTACAGTTACTGAGGTAAGACAAGGAGTATGTTTCTTGTTGAACATTGTTACCACCTTCTTTATTTTCCCCCCACTTTTCCTCGCCCCTGTGTCCCCCACCAAGTTCATTTCCAACATATTGAGCTGTGAGTATTGCTGTTGGATTGGTTTACCCTTTTGTTGTTCCCTTTCCCTTCCCAGATCAGATAAACACACACACACACACACACACACACACACACACACACACACACACACACACACACACACACACACACACACACACACACACACACACACACACACACACACACACACACACACACACACACACACACACACACACAAGATACAGTACCAAAATCAAATACAGTGACAACAGGGATAAACCCAAGGGGGGAAAAATGAAGGAAAAAAGAAATAACTTCACACAGAATATTAAAAATGACAACAGCAAAGGCTTCCATATCTTGGAGTTTATTTTGATTAGCATCATCTTATATGGAAAAATGGCTTTGACCTCATGCATTCTCTGGAAACAAAGAGCCTCGGAACTCTCTGTATTCCCATGTAGTACATGTCTTTGCAACATTGCTTTATGGGTATATCCAGGCCCAGGCAATGGCTACTTGTCACCCTGATTCCACATGGCTGATTGTTCACTGAGAATGCTCCTTTCTCTTAGCTCTGACTTTTGAACTGAGAACTTATTTTCTCCATGACAAGAATTATGACCCTCACCCTAAAAGATGATTTGATCACTCCTACTTTCAGTCTTAGAATGATATTTAATTTACTATTTAGTTTCTGATGCATAATATTTGTATAAATGTATGGGTTGCAATGGAGAGCTTTGATTCTGATATACATTGGATAGTGATGGACTCGGAGTAACCAGTATATCCGTCACCTTAAACACTCCTCATTTTATTATAGTGAGTACATTCAAATTCTTCCAACTACTCTGAAATAAACCATGCATTATTTTAAATCACCTTCACCTGTTGTACCATGGAATAACAGAATCTATACCTCTTGTCAAAAATAATATTATGTCAGGATCAACTCCTCTCCAGTCTCTCCCTTACTCTCCCTAGGCTCTGAAAATTACTATTCTACTCTCATTTTCTATGAAATCTATTTTTTAAGACTTATGGATATGTGATCATACAACATGTGTTTTTTCCTGGCTTGACTTCTTTTATTTAACAACATGTCCTCCATATTGTCAGCCATGACTGATTTTCCTGCTTTTCATGGGGAAAGACAATTCCATTTTCTCTCTCTTCCCTGTGTGTATGCATGCGTGTGTGTGTGTGTGTGTGTGTGTGTGTGTGTGTGTGTGTGTGTGTGACATTTTCCACATTCCTTCATCAGCTGATAGATATTAAAGTTGATTCTATATCCGTGGAAGGATAACTAATACTACAGTAAACAGGTATCTTTTGGGGAATGCTGATTTAAGTTCCTTTAAACATAAAACATATCATCTTCATTACATAGAATTAAGGTTTCTGAATTCTGTGCTACTGCTACTTCTTCTACTTGTAGTATTTTGAGAAATCTCTAGTGCACGGGGTATTTCCTTTTCTATATCCTCATTATTGCTATTTTATGTGATATTTGTCTGATTTCCTTTTTTATAATAGCCATTCTCCTAGGGATATGGTGCTATCTTGCATTTCCATGTTGATGCTGATATCTCTATGTTCTTCTCTGTTAACTTATCAATTTCTTGTTTGGGGGTTTGGAGGTGGTAAGCAGTCCTACAGGTGTGAAAACTAACACTTAACCCCTACTACTGGTTCAACTCCAAGTATTCAGATTTGTAATAAGGATTCATTCATTCATTTATTTCAAGAACACTTGCATAAGCTATGTAGGAAATGGCATGTGGAATCTAAAGCTAAAAAAAAAAACTCAATCAAAAACAATTTGGTGTAACTCAAAGAAATACATAGTGAGGACAAACAAATGTTAATTCCACTTGAGCAAAGGGTACCCAGATGGAGATGTGTCATGAGAAACCTGAAATGTGACTTCGGGAAGTGGCCGAATTGTGTCGTGTGCAAGTATAGAAACATAATCATTTTGATGTCTTTGATTCTATGGCTGTGAATGGTGTCCTACAGGAAACATTTTAGACAGAACCCTTGACTTTAAAGACAAGGCACAATCAAGCTCAAAGCAGAAATATAAAACAACCAAAACTAAAAATGCTAGAATGGCACAGGTTTATCTAGCCGTACCTGCAGCTGAGGGATATAGCTCAACCACATGATCTCAACTCATCAAAATACCCATTTGTTCTCAAGTGGCTAAGCCAAGGAAACGCAAAATTAATTCTTCTTAAAAAAACAGCAGTAAATGTAAGAAAATCCAGAGAGAGAGAGAACTGCACATATTTAAATGGGAGTTTGGGGCTTGTGTGGCAGGTAGTGGGCCTTCACACCATGTACCTAGGGACCAGATGAACTGGGCGAACATAATGAACCGCCTTTTAACCTTTGAAATTGGTGTGTTGGCAAGAATTTTCTAAAATTTGATGAAAGAGGTTTTCTGCTTTGAAGGCACTTTAAGTGTCTATTCCTGACCACTCTATAAATGTCACAGAAAATTTTTTTTAAAAAAAGGATCACATTTCATAACCAACCAAAGTACAATAAAAAGTAAGACAGAGTCATGAGCAAAATTGACATTTGAAGATAGCTTCATGCCTGGGAGATTTAATTGAACCCAACTTGTTCACACTGTAGTTTCCTAGCACCCATGTTTCAAAGCCTTATAATATAGTCCATTAGAGATATTTATACAACCTCCTCTTTTCAAGAAGGTAAAGAATGTTCTTAAAGGGATTAATGTGGGGGAAAATAGATAATTGACCTCAACAACCGAAGTGCAGTATAATCCTTTCTTCCTTGCTTTCTTTTGTGCTTTTGTTATTAAGTAACTCTTCAGCCTTATTTAATAAGTGACCTAGAATATGAAAACACTTCAATTTTTGTCTTATGCACAAAACAAAACACATCCTGAAAGCGTGGGGTTTCTTTTTTGAAAATCAATTGCAGGAAGAGAACAATACCGAGAACAGTTTATGATTCACTAGGCAAAGCCTCACTATCCAGTATTGGAAAAAGTAATGATACCATTATTTTAAAAAAAGAAGACCCTTTTGTGCAGGGCAGGCTAACCACATTTTCTGCAGAAGCATTACACTTGCTAATAAAGAAATGCTCTCAGCACTCCACATTGTAGTCAGAAGTTCCAGCCAGTCCTAAACACCTTAATGAGTCCAGGACAAGGGATGTAGAGAGATGTCAAGATTCTCCACTTGGTTTTAACCTTTTCTAAACTTTCAATGATGGAAGCTCTCTTTGAAGAGTTTTCTCAGCAGGGTAAACACATATGATACTGTTCAGTGCATATATTGGTTATATTGAAACTGGATGGTTAGAAATAGCTGACTACATTAAATGCACAGCACATTATATTAAAAATATATTGTTCAACAGGCAGGTACACCAGGGGACTTTATTAAACTATATACCAAGAAGGAACTTCAAAAATTTAAAGTATGAGTATTGCAGGGTCAGGTCCACAATGTGGAATGAATTCTCATGGCAAGAGTATTTTAACTTCATACCCATTGTGGGAAAATGGTTTTCAAAATTAACAGTCATAGCAGCATCAGTTTGAAAAGTAAAGTTCATTGCATCGCTAACTTGCAATTTATAGAACCATTTTCAGTTTTATTCCCAATGACACAAGGAATCTCAGAGCTTTATATTTTTCTTCGTAGTTCAAATTCTATTTCTACTGTTTTTTTTATGATGAAGTTTTTGGAATGAATGTATCTGTGTGTGAACACATACTATTTGAAACAATGGTTGAGAGAGTTTTAATTTTGATATTTTTATAAATATATTGCAATTATCATTGAAAACCAAACTTAAAATGTTGAGAGATCACATACATCATTGTTTCTGTATTTTTATTTTTTTATTTTATTTTTTTTAATTTAATTTTATTTTATTTGTGAACATACTGTACAGAGGAGTTACAATTACATGGGCAGGATAATGCGTACATTTCTTACCAAGCATTGAAGCCTCCTCCTTTGTTTACCCTTCACATCCCTTCCCAGCCTCCCCCCTCCCCCCCAATCCCAATCCTTCTCCTCCCCCCCCCCCGTTTCTGTATTTTTAAATTAAAATGTTTAGTGTAAAAGTTATATATGCACGAGAGGGACAAGAGAGAGAGAAAGAAAGGCAGACAGACAGACAGATAGACAGACAGACAGAATGATAGAAATATTCCATGTCCCTAAAAGCATATATGGTGTAATACAAGTGATACTTCCTTTAACACTGCAAAATTTTAGATCAGGTAGTTTGTATACATAAATCATCACTAATTTCTTCTCATGTGGACAGCTTTTGGAATAATAGCACAATCATCACAATGAAAACAATGTTGTATTAGAAAGATCATGTTGATGCTACATTTAAATTTACCTAATCTAATCTCTACTTTTAGTGTCTGTCTTCAGTTCCAGGATGTGATTTAGTTACTGGGTCTTCTTTAGTCTCCCCCTGTCTATGAGAAATCCTCAGTCCTTCCTTGTCTTTCATTACCTTAAGATAATTGATGGCTTATTGTCAGGCATTTTGAGAAATGTCACTCAACTTGAGTTCATCTATTGTTTATAGTTAAGTTGTGTTGATATACAATAACATCAGTGATTAAATACACTATTTTGTAGAGAACATGTCTGTCTGTACCATATCAGAGCTAATTAAAACAAACACATCTTTATACTTGAAACATTATATATTGACTCAAACAATTGAAATACACACTTCAATATCTTAGCCATTGGTTTGATATTAGTTTGACTGGGACCACAGTCCATGTCAGCATTATAATTTCTTTACATCTATATTGCATGCAGTTGAAATATTGACTATTAAGAACTGGACTGAATTAGTCTGAAGTTGTTGAACATTGAAGTTGATCTTTTAAAGTTTCAATTATAATGAAAGGGCATTACTTTACATTTATTTGTGCACATTTGCATATCAACATATAGGATAAAAGTAGAATTTCTAGATTAGAGTTTATATATAGATATATTCATTTTGATTGAATGTGAATATCGTCTGACAATTTATATACCCCTTTTTTTGTATTTTTGGCAGCACAAGGATCTGAATTTAGTATTCTACTACCTGAGCCATGCCCCCTAGTCTTTTTGCTTTAGTTTAGTTTGATAGAGTTTGCACTTTTACCCAGTGCTGGCCTTTGGATCATGATCTCCTTCCTCTTTCTCAAAATTGCATTGTTTGAAGTATAGTCATGCACTATCCTGCCTGGTCCTTACACACTTTTTCTTATCCTGGTAGCCAAGTATTCATTTTCTTTTTTTTTTTTTTTTTTTTTTTTTTTGGCGGTTGTGGGGCTTGAACTCTGGGCCTGGGTGCTGTCCCTCAGCTCTTCAGCTCAAGGCGAGCACTCTACCACTTGAGCTACAGTGCCACTTCCGGTTTTCTGGTGGTTTATTGGAGATAGGAGTCTCATGGTCTCTCCTGCCCGGGCTGGCTTTGAACCGCGATCCTCAGATCTCAGCCTCCTGAGTAGCTAGGATTACAGGCGTGAGCCACCGGCGCCCAGCTTCCAAGTATTCATTTTCTCATGTACTAGCTAATACCTTTTGCCAATAGAATAAAGAATGTGGTGCTTTATTATTGCTTTAATTAAGTGTCTTCTACTACATCTATCTGTTGATAAACTATTGCCTTTGTAATGAACTCTGTATTTCTATTTTTGCCCACTTTGCTTTGTCACTAATCTTTTACATATTGAGTGAATTCTTTAAATAGCAATGAAATTAACCTACTGCCATTTGAGTTACAAATGTTTTCTTCAGCAGTTCATTTGTATTTTCATCATTCTTTGTACTTTCTCATCTTTGACAGTTATTAGGTCTTACAGTAACTGATAAGCATCATATTTCTCAATGTCAATGATTTCCAGAAAACTATTACATAAACTTAACGTCACTAGACTGATATAATTATCTCTTTCTACATTAACAGTCATTTCTTGTTGAAATCTTGTCATTGAGTTAAGATGTAAGATGATTTTAGGATGCATTCGTGATTTATTTGCTTCCTTTAAGTATGAACAGTTATAATAATGAAGAATCAGAGAGAAAAGTAAAATATTTATGTGTTAAGTAGTTTTACCATCACACCATGCATTTATTTTGGTCTACCCATTTATTATTATAATTGACTTTAGTGTTAAACTATCTATTTCTCAACCTGCACCACAGAGTAAATTAGAAAATGATAATTTATATTTACATACATGTATATTTGAATGCATATTTGTTTATGTTTGCATTTTAAGGACAGAACACATTGAGAAATGTGTTTAAATGTGGGTTTCAGATGCTCCTAACCTGGGAAAGTTTAACAATTTTCTTCTGTAAAATGCATTTTTTAAAAAGCCTAGATTGGCGATAGCCTATGAAGTAAAAATGATTATTGGTTAGAAACAATTAAAGAATGACTTGTGCTACCTATATTTTCCCCTTGTGCATCATGTAACCTTCCTGCATTCATCTGAGCCCATTTATTTTTGATATTTTAGGTGCCAGATATGGCTGTCCTGAGTTTGGACATTAGGCACATTTGGTTTTAGAAAGGAGAGATCTACTAGAACTGAATAAATCCTGCATGAGGCCCATTAGATTAAACATCGGATGATATCTACATGACATGTTGATATCCAGCCTTCTTTTATCACCAGCCTACACAACCTCCTCCACAACTTGGCATATTCCTGCCACCTCTGCCCTATCCCAAAGTCAGAGCCTTGATCTGAAAATCTCATCAGAGTTGTGAGGCTACAACTCTGTGTGGTCCTTACCCTTGGCTGAAGGAGAAAAGCTAGAATTCTCTTTTAACACACAGGATAGATAGTTCACTTTATTCATTACAAGAAACCTTGATACAGTTGCTATTTTCTAGTTCTTAATGGAATTGGATCAAGCTTGTTTTCAAGCACAATTCACATAGGCTTTTAGGGTGGTCACACCTTTCCAACATTTCTTTTTGTTATTAATAAGTTTTTTATTGTGAAAATAACATAGACAGGGGTTACAATAATATGAGCAAAGTAATGAGTACATTTCTTATCAAGCATTGTTTCCAACATTTATGAGAGTTGTTTACAGTTAATATCCTTGGGCTTTTCTTTGTCCCTACATTGAGGAGTGTGTCCTTTTCCCAGCGAGTGTACATTTACCCGTTTACTTCACCAACCCTAAAAGAAACTATACCATTTTGTGGCTGGTCTGTGTGTGGAGAAAGGATGTCACTGAAGTGGGTCTTAAAGAGCAATTTTAACCTGCCCATGATAGTCTTATGATTGCTATACAATTTTAAATTCAATTATAGAGATGACAAGTCTAGACATATAAAGAATAAGTACACTGATTCAAGTCATATGGTTCAAGTGAGAGAGTTAGGATTAAACTCAGGCCCTTGAAGGTACATTTTTGTTATCTATGAGCAATAGGTCTCTTTCTCACATTTTGCTTCCATGACATGAGACTGAATAGATTAGTATGTAACAAATGACAAAAATAGTTTTGAGTGAAAAGCATGAATATTTGTGAATATAATAAAAATATGATTGATGTAGGGAAATGGATGGACCTGACCTATGACAAATCATGTTAAGTGAGGAAAGCCAAGCTCAGAGAGACAAATGGCACATGTTTTCTCTCATAGGTGGAAGATAGATCTAAAATACACCAGGACATGATAAATTATCCAGGGCTCTAGGCATTCACACACAGTGAGACTAAAGGAGGATACACTTAAAGGAGGAACACAAAGGCTCCCTGCTTTTGCACCTTTCTTTGAGCCAACAAAAGAATACTTACCTAATTCAAAACAGAATATGATTAATTCCTACAAGAAACATCAAAACAAGACTGCATGCTTAGGTGGGAAACCTACCAGACATCATTTCTTTTATCAATGTGTAACTCCCTGGCCATACAGAAAAGTTGTGAAAGGTTATATCTTAGAGGTCAATGAGAGAGCAGTGAAAATGAGTTAGGTAACCATGTAAAGACACAAGTGACTATTTCACTAGTTATAATCCACTTAATTTATGATATATAATAATATGGCAGGCTTAGATGGAAGCTTTTCCTATTAAGTAGCTCAATAAAATACAGCCATGAGTGTCTAGCGTCATATTGACTCATATGTCTTTTCATGTTAAAATATTTAGAAATCTCATTAGTATGTGTACTGTGTATGTAGTTTTCCAACTTTCCTGTCTTTATCTAAATTTTGTTTTCTTTTCTCTTTTGATGAAGTGGTTTTTCTCTAGTGTTCCCAGGAAGGTGAATCATTTAATGCTGTTGGTTGATTAATATAATAAACAAATATAATTTATGTAGACATACCACAGCAAATGGTGCCTATACTCATCCCTGAGTGAACAATATTCTTTTCTATTATGGAATTTTACTTTTATAAACAGAAGGCTCCCTGGGCGATCGACAGCTGTTTCTATAGGATGGTAATTAATGTTGTTCCCATTAAAAAAGAATTGCTTTGAATATTTGAAAAAAAGACAAGTTCAAGGACTCATCTTACTGTCTAATTTTAAACCAGCTTTACTGAAATATATAGATAGAGGTTGCATAATTTATACAATTGAGAAAGATATGTAGAAAAGTGTTGGCTCTACAAAGTTCCCCTTTTAAAGCAACCCATTAAGCATTGTAAAAACAGAAAAAGGTTCAGATATGGATAAGAGAAACAGCATCAATATGATCAATTTTGTTGTGCACATATATGGAAATAACACAATGAATTTCCATTTGCACAATTATTATATACTAATAGACAAAGAGAAAATTTTGGCCTGTAAGAAGTAGTTTTCAGCCACAGCCTACATCAGACTTATCTGCAAGGCCTGTTAATGTAGGGTTGGGGCTAGCACCATGATTTTATATTCTTTAACCAGCTCACTGGTGATTGTGGTGTTATCTTTGAGAAGCATTCCTCTATGGCAATACAATGCCTCCCAAATAAATCAACCATCTTTAATGGAAGGTTTTCCAAAACCATATACTTTTTCAGATCATGATCCCATATCCAAAAGTCTGTGGATAAGCTCTTTCTTGGAATAGCCTTGAACTCGTGAATCAGACCTGAAATTTATTTGCCTTACTTAAGGTGACAGAGTAGCCTCTGCTTTTACCTACTTGTTTTCTAATTGCTACGAGCTGAAAAATCCTACTGAAATATGGCATTCTGGTCTTTCCACCCTTTTCGCCCTCACTCCCTTCTGTGCTAGGCCTGCTCAGAGTCATGACTCCTCAAATCTAGCTCTAGCACTTTGCCTTGAATGACCATGAGTATAACGTTAGATAGGAAAGAGCTGGGAAACCAATTCAGGCTCAGGTGCCATTCTCTCAACTCTAGCTTTGGCATCTGTGGTTCTTTCTTGGCCCATAGAACTCTAGAGTGAAAATAGCATGCATGGATGGATTTAGAAATCTGTCTTAAACCATGAACTGGTTGTCAGAAGCCAGTTAGCATATCAATGGCAAGCTACAAAACCAGACTCCAAGGGTTTATTTTCCTGTTCATTTCCCACAATGTCACCCTTCTCTGTTTACTTTGAGCAACACTCATGTAGATATACATGCTAATTTATAAATCATCAAAATTCTACCCTGTCAAAGGAGGATACCAGATTTTTTTTAATACCCTCAGATTTGGACTTGAATTTAGGAGTCCAGCTGCTGTCTCTTAGCTTATTTGTTCAAGTCTAGTGCTCTGCCTTTTGAGCTACACCTCTATTCTTGGCTTTCTGCTGGCTAATTTGAGATAAGAGTCTCATAGAATTTTCTGCTCCAGCTGTCTTTGAATCATGATCCTCAGATCTCAACCTCTTGAGTAACTCAGATTACAAGCATGAGCCACCAGGGCCTGGATCCTACCAGGTTCTTCAAGATTTACAAAAGTATATTTAACATGGTGTGTGCAAAATTTTTACATTGGATCAGGCATAGAAAAAACAAAAACAAAAATAGTAATCTTGGCAGTGTGAATGAAGCAGCTTTGAATGAAGGAGGTAAGGTGATATTTGAATAATGAGCTAAAGATCTCTGTAAGAGGCTAGCAGTGAGTCACAGGAAGGTAGAGAGCAAGTGGTATTCATGATGATCAAAATAAATTGTACGTGAAATGGGAAGAATCACAGATCTTATAATTAAGTCTCATTTGGGGAAAGTATTTTGATGTAGTTCCAGTAATGACATTAGGAAGTAAGAGAGAGTCTGAAGATGTTTGTAGTGCTATACATGTTTCTCTGCTCACCTCAAATCAATGAGCCCAGATGTCAAAACCTTGGCTGAAAGACAGTCTCTGCCTCTATGATTCTCAACAGCGGCCTCATGTGCAGCAAATCATCTTGCCTCAGGACATGGCCATTTGTCAGGCGGGTGATTGTGGGGCTCTTTTTAAAGGCAAAGCCATTTCAGTCTGAAGGTGGACTTAATGGGCAATATTCTTTTGAAAGCTCCTGCCTGAGTTGGTCAAAGTTTTATCAAGTTTATATCATTTCCTTGACTTGTGCCCCTGCCCAATCTTTCTTCCATACCTGGTGTTGACCACTAATAAATATCCTGCAAACTGATGTTCATGTCATGGAAGACCTTGAAACCCAGAGTGTGGTATATTGGCAGATGATCGGGAATGACGAATGTATTTTGACTGAAGTGGTAAGCCAAAGGATGGATAGTAGGAAAACCAATTCAACTCTAGTATGCGCAGGAGAAATGAAAGGGGCAGGGGTCAATAGCAGAGGCAATGGTGACAAACAGTGCTGCAAATACAGGAAGCGTAATAAAGACCTAGGGAACGGCGTTAAAAAGGAGAATGAATGCAAGAGACACTGCAGAGAGGAATCCGCACAGCTCAGGGATGGATTGGACTTGGGAGGAGTGAGGAAAAAGAAGAATATAGCTTTCCCTCAAGTTGTGAATTTATAGAGCTACAAAAAAAATGTAGGTCCTTTTAAAGGAATCAAGTGGAATAGTCTTTGGAGTTACAAAGCAAGCAGATGCATGGTTTATATATTCTGGAATGTTTGGTGACTCATACTTTCCCAGCATTCCTATCACTTAGGGGAATCAATTAATTCATGTTACTAGCTATCATAGAATTCAGGCATCCACTCACCTTATAGTCTTTTCCAGATTTTTTGGACAGTAGTAACTTCTGCTATGTGTTCCATAAAAGTTTATTAGTATTCTAGTTTTTAGCCCTCCTTTGCTGAAATCTGAGGTATAGTAAATAACTTCAGATGGCAGGAGCCACTCTCCCCGTGTGTTGAGAGGCAGAGCCTCTGTCCAGGGTACTGGCCCAACCAGAGGTGCTGAATTTGCCTCTTTCACAGTTCAGTGGCATTAATTACATTCAGCGCATTGTACCATCAGCAAAACTTTGACAGATTTGACTCCTTGAGCCATTAATTGATTTTTAATAGATTTTTTATTACTTAGAGCATTTAGTTTTAGATTCCCAGCAGTATTGAATGTAAAGTGGAGTTTATTTGAAGACCTTTGCATGAAAGTTCACCAGAGATCTTGGCCTATGATTTTCTTTCTTTAAAAATAACCTTGTCTAGCTTTGGTATCAGGGCTATGCTGGCTTCATAAAATGAGTTTTCCCCCAACAGCATTGATTCTCGTTTAAATGTTTAGTAGAGTTTTTCTATGATAGCAATTGATCCTGGGTTGTGTTATGTTCTCTTTAGTCAGTTTTGATCCGCTTGACTATCTACTTTTTGGTTCATTGTAACTAGGTCGTATACTTTTTGATTTCCATGTTTTCTTATTTGATCCACTGGTTGACCAAAAGTTGTTGTATGTTTGCAAGTATTGACTTTCCTTCTAATATCACCTGATTTCATACCATAATAATCAGAAAAGATGTTTTTTTTAATATTATTTTATTTTATTTGAGAACATACTGTACAGAGGGGCTACAATTACATGGGCAGGATAATGCATACATTTCTTACCAAGCATTGCAGCCTCCTCCTTTGTTTACCCTTCACCTCCCTTCCCAGCCTCCCCCCTCCCCCCACCCAATTATACCCCCCTCCCCACCCCACCGACATTGTAAAGCTGGTTTTGACATGACATTTTGTACTTCTCATTGTTGCAACAGGTCCACCTGAATCCTTAAACGACTTGTTTGCCCCCATCTCCTCCACATGTTATACTGACATCAAATATAGTGAAAGCGGGGGTTACACTGTGGGGGAGGGACATACAAAGCAACAAAGAAATAATCTTATAAATGCGTTAGAAACATATGCATGAAAGAAACGAAAACATTAAAATACACATTTAAGGGTTCATTTTCCTAACATCACATTATCTGACCTTTTCTGCTTGACTCATACCTATACTAGATATTGCAAATAAGGGAAACCATGGGACCTACATTTCTTTGGGCCTGGCTTACTTCACTTAATATAATTTTTTCCAAGCCTTTCCATTTCCTAACAAATGGGGAAATGTCATTCTTTCTGATGGAGGCATAGAATTCCATTGTGTATATATACCACATTTTCTTGATCCATTCATCTACTGAGGGGCATCTGGGTTGGTTCCATATCTTAGCTATGGTAAATAATGCTGCAATAAACATAGTTGTGCTGGTAGCTTTAGTGTGGTCTTGTTTGTAAACATTTGGGTAAATGCCCAAAAGTGGGATTGCTGGATCATAGGGGAGATCTATGTGAAGTCTTTTGAGGAACTTCCATACTGCTTTCCAAAGTGGTTGAACAAGTTTACATTCCCACCAACAATGAAGTAAGGTTCCTTTCTGTCCACATCCCCTCCAGCATCTGTTGTTAGAGTTCTTGATTTTTGCTGTTCTAACTGGAGTGAGGTGATATCTCAATGTTGTTTTGATTTGCATTTCTTTTATGGCTAGGGATGTTGAACATTTCTTCATGTGTCTATTGGCCATCCTTCTTTCTTCTTCAGAGAAGCTTCTCTTTAAGTCTTTCGCCCACTTATTTATTGGGCAGTTGTTTCTTTGAGGATTTGTTGTTGGGTGGTTTAATTTTTTGAGTTCCAAGTATATTTTAGATATGAGACCCTTGTCCGTTATATGGCTAGTAAAGATCTTCTCCCAATCGGTGGGCTTTCTATTGATCTTGCTAGCTATGTCATTTGCCCTGCAGAAGCTCTGCAACCGTATGCAATCCCATTTGTCCAACCTTTCTTTGATTTGTTGTGCTTCCGGGTCTCTATTCAGAAAATTTCGGCCTGAGCCAAGGAGACCTAAGGTTTCTCCTATTCCATCCTGTAATGTTTTCAGAGTGTCTGCTTTGAGTTCAAGGTCTTTGATCCATTTGGAGTTGATTCTGGTGCAGGGTGATATATAAGGATCTAGCTTTAGTTTTCTATATGTAGTTAACCAATTTTACCAGCACCATTTACTGAAGAGGCTGTCTTTCTTCCATTCTATTGTTTTAGCTTCCTTATCGAAGATTAGATGGCTATAGGTCTGTAGGTTCATTTCTGGGTTTTCAATTCTATTCCATTGGTCCTGAGGTCTGTTCTTATGCCAATACCAAGCTGTTTTGATTACTATAGCTTTATAGTAGAGTTTGAAATTTGGTATTGATATTCCTCCAGCAGTGTTCTTTCCATTGAGGCGCGTTTTTGCTATTCCGGGTCTTTTATTGTTCCATATGAATTTTTGGATTGCCTCCTCTATTTCCTTGAAGAATGAGGGTGGAATTTTGATAGGTATCGCATTGAATTTGTAGATAGCCTTGGGAAGTATTACCATTTTCACGATGTTAATCTTGCCAATCCAGGAGCATGGGAGGTTTTGCCATTTTTTAAGTTCTGTGTTGATTTCCTTTTTCAAGATTTTAAAGTTTTCATCATAGAGGTCCTTCACTTCTTTGGTTAAGTTAATTCCTAGGTATTTTATTTTTTGTGGGGCTATTACAAATGGAGTTGCTTTCCTAATTTCAGCCACACTTTTCTCATTGTTGGCATATAGAAAAGCCATTGATTTTTGGGGGTTAATTTAATAACCTGCTACTTTGCCAAAGTTTTGAATCAGCTTGAGTAATTTGGGAGTGGAGTCCTTGGGATTCTTTAAATACAAGATCATGTCATCTGCAAAGAGGGAGAGTTTTATTTCTTCTTTCCCTATTTGGATCCCCTTTATGTCTGCATCTTGTCTTATTGCTGTAGCTAGGCATTCTAATACTAGATTGAAGAGAAGTGGAGAGAGTGGGCATCCTTGTCTCGTTCCTGAGTTAAGAGGAAATGGCTTTAGTTTTTCACCATTGAGTATAATGCTGGCTGTAGGTTTGTCATATACAGCCTTTCTTGTATTGAGGAATGTTCCATGGATTCCTAATTTTTCCAGAACCTTCATCATAAAGGGGTGTTGGATCTTGTCAAATGCTTTTTCTGCATCTATTGAGATAACCATGTGGTTCTTATTCTTGCTCCTGTTGATGTGATGAATAATATTAATTGATTTGCGTATATTGAACCAGCTTTGCATCCCTGAAATGAATCCTGTTTGATCATGGTGTATGATTTTTTGGATGAATTGTTGAAGTCGATTGGCCAAAATTTTGTTGAGAAGTTTTGCATCAATGTTCATCAAAGAAATGGGTCTATAGTTCTCTTTCTTTGATGAGTCCTTGCCTGGTTTTGGGATGAGGGTTATGATGGCTTCATAGAATGTGTTCGGTAGTGAGCTTTCTCTTTCAATTTCATTGAAGAGTTGGAGGAGTATTGGTGTGAGCTCTGCTTTGAAGGCCTTGTAAAATTCCGCTATAAAACCATCTGGTCCTGGACTTTTCTTAGCTGGGAGGTCTCTTATTGCTGTTTCTATTTCAATGCTTGATATGGGCCTGTTAAGCTGGTTTAACTCATCTTGGTTTAGTTTTGGCATGTCAATATTTGCTAGGAAAAGGTCCATTTCTGTCAAGTTCTCAAACTTATTAGCATAAAGTTTTGAGAAGTATTCCCTTATAATGTTCTGAATCTTGGTTGTTTCTGTGGTGATGTTTCCATTCTCATCTCTGAGTTTATTAATTTGGGTGTGTTCTCTCCTTTTTCTGATTAGATTTGCTAAGGGTCTGTCAATTTTGTTAAGTTTTTCGAAGAACCAACTCTTTGTTTTGTTGATTCTTTCTATAGTTTTTTTGGATTCTAATTCATTTAATTCTGATTTAATTTTGATTATTTCTTTCCGTCTACTGGATTGGGGTTTATCTTGCTGCTCTTTTTCAAGGAGGTTTAGATGTGTCATTAAATTGTTAGTTTCCGATCTCTCCAATTTGTTGATGTAGGAGCTCAGAGCTATAAACTTGCCTCTGAGTACTGCCTTTGCTGTGTCCCAGAGGAGCTGGTAATTTGTGTGTTCATTTTTGTTGAATAGCATGAACATTTGAATTTCCTTTCTAATCTCTTCCATGACCCACTCATGATTCAGCAGTGTGTTGTTCAGCCTCCATGTGATACCGGACTTTCTTTGGTGGCTTTTGGTGTTGAGTTCTAATTTTATTCCCTTGTGGTCAGAGAGAATGCAAGGTATAACTTCAATGTTTCTGAATTTAGACAAGTTTGCTTTGTGGCCTAAAATGTGGTCTATTTTAGAAAACGTTCCATGTGCTGCTGAGAAGAACGTGTATTCTGATGCTGCTGGGTGAAATGTTCGGTAAATGTCTGTTAAGTCTAGTTGATCTATGCAGCTGTTTAGATCTGCGGTTTCTCTGTTGAGTTTTTGCCGAGTTGATCTATCTAGTGGGGAGAGTGGTGTGTTAAAATCCCCAACAATTAATGTCTTTGGATCTATATGGGATTTGAGGGAAAGTAGTGTTTCTTTGATAAATTTGGGTGCTCCATTGTTTGGCGAATAGATATTTAGAATTGTAAAATCCTCCTGAAGGAGAGATCCTTTAATTAGTATGTAGCGACCTTCTTTATCTCTTCTCACGAATTTTAGTTTGAAGTCTATTTTATCTGATATTAGGATTGCAACTCCCGCCTTTTTATGAGGGCCGTTTGCTTGGTAGATTTTGTTCCAGCCTTTAACATTGAAGATGTGTTTGTTTTTACGGGCAAGATGTGACTCCTGCAGGCAGCAGATAGAAGGGTCTTGTTTTTTAATCCAACTAGACAGTCTATGTCGCTTAATTGGAGAGTTCAGTCCGTTAACGTTAAGAGATAGTACTGAGAGGTATTTGGGAGTTCCTGCCATGTTATCCACCTTCTTGGGGGCTGCGGAAACTGGGTTCTTCCTAAGGTTCTTGGATTCTCAGTTTGGGTGCAGTTTCTTGGCCTTTGTTGCGGTCTTGTTGGTTTTCTATGTGTAGGACATCTTTAAGAATCTTTTGTAGGGCTGGTTTGGTGGAGATGTATTGTTTCAATTTTTCTTTGCTATGGAAGGTTTTTATTTGGCCTTCAGTTATGAAGGAGAGTTTAGCTGGGTACAGTATTCTTGGTTGATAGTTGTTTGTTTTTAGGGCATGGCATACGTCATTCCAGGCTCTTCTTGCTTTGATTGTCTCTGCTGAGAAATCTGAGGTAATTCTAATTGGTTTCCCTTTGTAGGTGATTACCCTTTTCTCCTTGACAGCTTTAAGGATCTTTTCCTTGGTCTGGGTTGATCCTGTGTGGATTATAATGTGAAGGTGGGATGTCCTATTCTGGTCTGGTCTATTTGGGGTTCTAAAAGCTTCTTGTATCTGAATAGGCCTATCTTTTTGTATGTTTGGGAAGTTCTCTGCTAGGATCCTGTTAAACAAATTTCCTAGACCATTAACTTCTGTTTCTAGGTGCTCCTCTACACCCATTATCCTTAGATTGGGCCTTCTGATGGTGTCTTCCAGGTGTTGGATAGACCTATCATATTTCTTGGACTTGTCTTGGATGGTTGTATGTTCTTTCTCTATAATATCTAGGCTGTCTTCAATCCCTGAGATTCGATCTTCTGCATGATCTAACCTGCTGTCAAGACTCTCTACTTTGTTTTTTATCTCTTTTCCTTCTAATTGGTCAGCTTTGATGGCTTCAAGTTCTTTGTTGAAGCTCTGTTTTAGGTCTTGTATGAATTTCTGTACTTCCTTAATCTGGTGTTCAGTGTTTGTTCTCAACTCACTTAGTTGATTGGTTATGGTTTCTTTGGACTCCCATTCCTTCTGTTGGGTTCCATTCAGCATTCCCTTTGTGGTCTCCCTGACTTCCTTCAGCTCTTTGTTAATGGATTCCATGAATGCCTTTAGTGATCTTTGTGTATTCTCTACCTGGTCTCTCAATTCCTGAATTACTCTTTGATTAGCTTCTTCCCGTCTGTGGGATTCTTGCAGTTCTCTTTCTTCCCGTTCGTGGGAATCCTGCAGTTCTCTTTGAGTGTTCTCTGCCTGCTCACACCATTCCTCCCTTTCTCTTTGAGCATTCTCAAGTTGTTCACACAAATCCTGTATCAGTTTTTGAGTAGCTTCCTCACGCTTATGATATTCCTGTATAAACTTCTGGGATGCCTCCTCTCTCTCCCTATCACGCTCATACAGAGTCCTTTGTACATTGTCAAACTTCTCATTTATCATGTTTGCTATTAGTGTTTGTAGAGCTATTTGGGAACTCTCCTCTGGATTATTCTTTATCTGTTCTAATCCCTGATTATCAAGATTGGGAATTGAGATACCCGAATTTGCCATTTTTCTTGTGTTTTTCCAGCTTACTCGGCCCATTTGAGATGAAGATTGCACCAGTTTTATGCTAGAACACTATCTTAAGGCAACCATCCACCAAAGTTTGCGTTTGTACAGTCAATAGTCTACAGATACAATCTAGTTCAACAGATACATCTATTCAACATCAAACAACTATATGTTAAAGTACTTCGAACCGCAGAAAAGAATTTGGAAAACCAGAAATTATTAGGATTAGGGAGAGATGTGGGTAAAAAATAGGAATAGATTGGTGTGGGGAGGCACAGGGAGAGTTAACTATGTCCTAATCACAATGCAGGAAATGGGTTGGGTAGGATGCAAGTAGAGAGAGAGAGAGACCAGAAAAAAATAGAAACGTAAAAATTAATGTTATTATAGAAGTTAAAAGACCGTCTATTTAGAGAGGAATGTGAATATGTTCCGAGAAGGGGAGGGACATAGAGGAGATGTGAAAAGCTTTAAGGATGGGAAAGGGAGAAGAAAAGATCAGAAGTTCAGTAGAGCTAGACAAAAAACAAAAAGATAATTAAGAAAGAAAGAAAAAGAGAAAAAAGACAAGAAAAGAAAGGAAAACGCTCATTCACATATTCCTAAAATAAAAATTATAAGATGAGAAAAAAAAAAGTTACTGGAAAACAATTATTTTTTCAGAATAGGCAAAAATTAAAGATTAATAAAAGTTTTAGAAGGGAAAAAAATATATATAAGGTAGCAAAAAACAAAAAACAAGCAAAAAAAGAAAAGAAGAAGAAGAAAAAAAAGAAAAAAAAAGTCTTTTGATTTTTTTTTTGGGGGGGGAGGAGTGGGAAGAATCCTGTATCTCCCTTTTGTCTCTAACCAGTCTCTTGTTGGAGTCTCTGGTCAGCTTGAGGTCCTGTGGCTTGATTGGTTTCTTAAGTCGGTTGGTTGGAAGAGGCAGAAAAATGCTCTGCTTTACCCAAGATTTTGAGATCCCCCTCCCAGGTTAGTTTTCTGGGAGGGTGATCTGCTTTGAGAGTCACAAAAGAGGGGGATGTGGTGATGGGGCTAGGTTCTGGGTAGAGTTGAGGCCTTTCAACAAACAGTAGCTTTTCCCTGGGGCTATTTTGTGGTAAAGCTCACAGAGCCCAGCCTGGAGCCATTCTCAGGGTTTCTGTTTTTCAATTGATTGTGGTGGCTGCTAGAGGGAGGGGCAGCCTCTGGCTCTGGTTACCCAGTGTGGCAAGGCACTCCAATGGCTGGCGCCTGAGCTGGGTGACTTTTTCCTGGATGGTGCTGAGTCTGGCAGGTCACTTCGCCGTTAAGTTCTTGTGACCTGCTAAATGACTCGTTTTATTCCAAGGCCTGAGCTGGAGCTAGCAGCTCCTCCGAGCTTTGTCGGTATCCAAGATGGAGATCACCGGTGCTGGGGGGGGAGGGGTGGCCTTCCCTCCTCTGCTCCCTGAGAAGGAGTGAGGATGTCGGGCTTGTACTCACGCCGAGTCTTGGATCCTGGGTCGTCTCTGGTCTGCGAACTGCAGGATGAAGATGTCCGCTCCTTGTCGGTTCTTGTTGGTGTTGAGTAGAATCCGCTCGTCCGCTGCGTCTGGCTCCTTCGTCCCGGACTCTCTGTGTCTCAGGTATGACCCCGCGGCGGTGGTCGCCGCCGCGACCCTGCTGCCGTAGCGGCAGCTGATATGTTTCCTTGGCTTCCCCTCTCTTGTCTAACTCTCTGTCCTGTGATGGCACACTTGGTGTGATTCTCTGGCTTAGGACTATTCACTAGAACTCTAAAATTGCTTTCTATGCGAGAGCTTGTTCAGATTCCAGCTTCTCCTCCGCCATCTTCCCGGAACTGCCTCCAGAAAAGATGTTTCATCTGACTTCAGTCTCCTTGACTCTTCTATGATTTACTCTAAGTCCCAATAGGTGATCTTGAAGAACGTTCTGTGGGCATTTGGAAGGAATGTGTAATCCATTTCCATTGGAGAAAATGTTTTGTGTATTCTGTTAGGTCTAATTGTTTTTCACCAGCCCATTTCTTTTCTTGTTCCATGATATTTCAATGTGTAATGGATGAACCATACCTTCCCCACCCATTCATCTACTCAGAAATATCTTGGTTTCATCCAAGTTTTATCAATTATAAATAAAGCTGATATATACATGTGTTGACTTTTATATGTTTGTGTCATTTTGATGAATATAAAATATGTGTTTATTGGATTATGCATCTTAAGAGAATGTCTAGAATTATCAGGAACAGTTAATGACATTCCAAATTTACTTGGTGATTTTGAATACCCCCAGCATGTATGAGAGTTTCTCATGGTCCATATTCTCACTGGCTTTGGGTGTCAGTCTTTTGAATTTTAGCAAGCCTAATGGCTGTGTAGTTGTTTTAATTTATATTTTTCTAGTAATATATGACTATACATGCTTTACTATAGGTAAAGTATTGACTTTACTTATTGCTCTGCATAAACCTTCAATGAGGTTAGATGCTTAGATGTATTTGTGAAGTTTGTGATTAGGCTGTTTCTTGAGTTTAAAAAATGTATATTTGGGTACCAGTCCCTTATCACATATGTGTTTCATAAATATTCCTCCTGGTCTGTGGCTTACGACATTTGGGTTTATTTTATCCCCAAGATTAGACTTTTTGATTATTAAGCAAAGTCTCCCCTATGATCCATTTTCTATTTCTTCTATTAATCTTTCCCCTCTAGGTATTTCATGTTAATGGAATCACAGATCTGTCTGTGTCTAGTTCATTCCAGTCATCAAGACTTATCTATGTTATTGCATCTATCAGAACATTATTCCTTTTTTGGAGGTGTAGGCTGGTCTAAGATTGAACTCAGGGCCTTGTGCTTGTTTGGAAGTTGCCCTATTATTTGAACCATGCTTCATTTTTAGCTGTTTATTTTGGAGATGTAGTCTCTTGGACTTTTCTGCAGGACTGACTTTTAAGCGTAGACCTTGGAATCTTAGTATCTAAAATATTTAGGATGACAGGTGTGAGCCACCTGCATCTTGTTCATTCCATTGTTTGCACACACCACATCTTGTTATCCACTTTTTGGCTATTGGGAATAAAAAGTTGCATTGAACACTGGGACAAAATATATGTGTTTGAGTCCCTATTCAAGTGTCTAGACATATGCTTAGGAATGGAATTGCTGAGTTGTCTTATAATTCTATGTTTAGCTTCCTTAAGGAAATGCCAAACTATTTTAAGCAGAAGTTGCACTGTTCAACTGAATTCCGTTTTGTCTACTTGCAAAAAATTACATAATGCCTACTTCTCCATTCTGTTGACATTTGTCAGTGAGGACTTTGAAAGACGATAAAGCCTTAGATCTTGAGGTTTTCCTCTTACTCTCTGTCTCTTAGAAGATCTGACTTAGAGAAGGAGAGTAGAGGAGAAGAGAAGAGAGAAGAAAAAGAGAGATGATAAAGGGAGAAGATGGGAGGGAAAATGAAGGGAGGGAAGGAGAGAAATGAATGTGAGAAGAGAACAGAAGAAAGAAAAGTAAAAACAAAATTCAGAAAAGCAAACAAGTATAATTAAGGAAGGACCAAGACCTTGGCCAACTTCTCTTGTAATAGGCTATACTGTTCTTCAATGTCAAGACACACTTCCTGCTCTACAAGGAACATTTCTATAGTTTACTAACAAAGCCTTCAGTTTTGCTTGAACAAATTTAGGTTTCTTTTACATCCAACCTTGATGAAGGAGCAAAGAAAGCAAGTTCAATGTGAGTAGAGTAGAATGAAGGTAATTTTAATGGAAGTGGAAAGGGAACATTTAAAATTTTTTTTTCTGACTGAATACACTTACAACAAAGGACAAAATAATAATAGAAAGGTCTACTACATGACATCCCTATATTTCGAATGATCTACTGTAATATACAGCTCACTTTCAGACTATATAAACCCCATTTCTTAGAAAATGAATTAGAACGAGTAAAAGAATAAAGGGAAGAGGGGATACAATATCTTTTCCCTGGTACACTCATGAATATTAACTTCCCGATACAAATCAGACATTGTCACCTGCTATTCAGAGTGTTGCTTTTTGTCATTATATCTAGAACTTGAAAGGACATGACTTTTCAATTTCAGCTTAGAGTTTGAAATTAGATGATGAACATGCCCCCAGAAAAATTTGAGAACAAAATCTGTCTTCTGCAATCTGATTATAAATTCCTAAGAGAGTACTACATCTCTCCATGAGTATCAAAAAGTGATCTTTAATGCATACATGTGTTCCTGTGTGTGGTCCTTCTGTGTTCATATTGTGACAGAGAAGAAATCCCTGACCCTAACAAGTAAGCCAGAGAAATCACTATCATTTGAATAGTCCAAAGAGGAGCTGCTACTGATATGTTACCTGATCTGAAACAATATTAGCTAAAAATTGTAATAGCTTATTTTAGGACAATATTAGCTTCTTGAGCAGTTAGGACTTTTCAAGGCATATTTGTCTCAGTTTCCAGACTACTGGGGTTTTGCAGAGGTCTGTGGAAAACTGGGCAGTTGGAGGAAATTTACACAGAGCCTACAACTTTTTTTTTCTTCTCAGTAAAGAATCTTTAATAAAATTCATCATTTACTTAATATGAAACCCTAACAAACCAGACTTTCCTTGATCTGACAGAGTTTCAATATGCAGATGATTAATGCTGTTCCTTTATTTCTTTCTAAAAAAATTTTTATTTTATTTTTTTGTGAACATACTGTACAGAGGGGTTACAATTACATGGGCAAGATAATGAGTACATTTCTTTTCAAGCATTGCAGCCTCCTCCTTTGTTTACCCTTCATATCCCTTCCCAGCCTCTCTTCCCCCCCACCCAATCCTCCCCCCCTACCAAAGTTGTAAAGTTCGTTTTCGACATGACAACTTGTACTTCTCTTTGTTGCAAGGGGTCCACCTGTATCCTTAAATGACTTGTTTTTCCCCTTCTCCTCCACAAATTATACTGATATCATATATAGTGAAAGCAGGGATTATACTGTGGGGGAGGGACATACAAAGCAACAAAGAAATAATCTTATAAATGCATTAAAAACAAATGCATGAAAGAAAAAAAATTTAAATACATGTCTAAGGGTTCGTTTTCCCTACAACTTTTATTTACCTTTTCACAAGTTGTTTCATCGGGTTCAACCATCATCAAAAGCAGCTCAAAAGGAAATGAAGAAATATTACTGCCATTACAAATAGTTTAACATATTTGTATTATTTTTGTCTGTATTCTATCAGTGCTCAGTATTCACCAAATTGTATTCATAAAGATTCTACACTGATAACAGAACACCATACGGAAAATATTTCTCATTATTTTTGTATGCATGATTGCTTCTTATGATGTGCACAGAATATTTTATTGGCGTATAAAATGCACAGAGAAAGTTACTGCTCATGTTTTCCTGAAGCAAATTCCTATGTAACCAGCAGCCACACAGAGATTCAAATCATTTCCAGAACCCCAATTTCATCCCTTGTTCCACTTCTAGGACTTACAGTGTCCCAAGAGAAAATACTGTCCCCCATTCTCATTGTTTTGATTAGTTTTGCCTATATTCGAATTTGTGGGAACAAATCTACCTAGCACACATAATTTTGTGTTTGTCTTCTTTTATTCAACATGCTGTTCATGATGTTTATTTCTACAGTTTGAGTTTTTGTAATTTCCCCTTTGCCCTAATTCATAAGCGTAAGTCCTAAATACTATCCTCCAAGCCAATAGAATTTATCCGCAGAGATTCTAAGGTAACAAGGCCACGGGATGAGTCCTCATCAGTGAGAATAGTATACTTAAAAAGCAGTCTGAGCTGGGGTTGGGAAGGGAGAGCAGTGGTGGAGCGCTTGCCTTGCATGCCTGAGACCCTGGGTTCAATTCCCCAGCACCACATAAGAAAAAAAGCCGGAAGTGGTGCTATGGCTCAAGTGGTAGAGCGCTAGCCTTGAGCTGAAGATCTGAGGGACAGCGCCCAGGCCCAGAGTTCAGGCCCCATGACCGGTCTGAGAAGCCACCATATGAACACACCACCAGAGGAGATGTCTGTAGACCAGGAAGGTGTTCCTTACCAGACGCTAAATCAGCCAACACCTTTCTCTCCTCCTCTCAGCCTCTAGAATTATGAGAAACATACATTATTTATTTATAGCCTTCCCAGTTGAAGGCATTTTATTATAATAAATATCCCCAATAGACTAAGATATTCATTGGAAGTCTTGCATGTCCTTGTGATTGGTCTCATTTTCATTATTCTAGAACATTCAATCTTTGAATAAACCATAAATGACACCAAAGTGAATATGGTCATTGTAAACAATGCAGTTTTGACTATTTGTATCTATTCTGGGTATGAACATATGATTCATTTCTGTTATATGGTTATGATAAATTATTACTGATTAAAAATAATGACATACTGGAAATAATAGAATAGGTAGGTGATTTGTCCTAAGATGAATCATGGTCCCTCATTGTTTCTTACATCAAACGAGCTTCTGAGCATAGGAATGCATCACCTGGAAGAGTTACTTGCCCATAGTGGACACTTTATGAAGATTGAGTGGGTAGACATAAAGAATATTACACAAATTATTATTTTCAAGGCAGTTGTGTTTAAAATGCTAACATTTACCTACTGAAATATATGAGTATGAAATCTCTCAATTCTAAAATTTTTCTTTTGTCTCCTAAATTTGAGGCCTGGCACCACTAGAATTTCTATAGGGCTGCATTTACTTGTCCTGTATTTGGTTTATATAACTTTCAAAACTATACTAATGATGCTAAGCTTATCCCTAACGAGAAGCAAGGGGGAGGTGTACAAGTGCATAGGATCTCTACTAGCGATGCTATGAATTTGCTACCCATTTGCAGGGAGGCAGAGTTAGTGAAGGCCTCAACCCTCTCATGTGACATATGTGCACCCCCCTCCCCAGTCAACCACCTCATCCCAACTCAGTTGCTCATGAGTGTTATAGACCATGCTGAATTTAGTACAAGGCCCATGAAACAGTATTCCTACATCTGTCCATTTGGAAAGCTTCATTACCAGAGTAAATCCCTTCAAGTTGGCAAGAAGAGGTTGCTGTGTTTCCAAGTATTATGAATGGAAAGCAGACTGAGGGGGTCCAAATTTGAAAGTTGGCTCCCATCTCCGTGTGATGTGTCATTTTGTAAATGGCTCCAAGTGAAAATTAAAAAATAAAAAGGAGTTTTAGATTCTGTCCTTTTCCTCTTCTATTTTTCCTCATGTGTCAAGCTTTTGCTTGGTGAAACATGAGTGCACATTGCTTGCTTCTGCAATATACAATGCTTCCTAGAATTAAGGCTTCATTATTGGGGGAAATGGGGGGGCTGGTCCTTAGTTTGATCATAAGATAGAATGATAGCTGTCTTTGTGTCCTTGGCAATTAGATCATGCTACATGCTGGCCTCTCTTCACATGATAAGATGTGCTCAAGGTATCTAGGAGAATCATATGAGCAGGAGAGTACAAGAAGAATATGATATCAAGTGCCTTTTGTACAGACAGGTGGTAGGAAGGCAGGTAGGTGAAGTTTTGTATTTAAGTTAGAAAGAAGTACAGGGGATACTTCAAGTAGAAAATGTATGCCTTTCCTGAAAGTTAGAAAGTATATTTTTTAAAAGCAAAAACTTAGATATGACTTCAATTTCAATTTTATCCTCATCTATATACTTTTCCTGTATGTACATATACATACACCCCATTGCTGATCCATGAACAGGCTTCCTCCAGAAATATTTAGGTTGAAGAAAGAAAATAATGGTAGATGGCATTTCTGGGGTGTCTTATTGTTGCCCCTAGTTTAAACCATAAAAATATAATAAAATTAGGTGCCGAAGGCCCATGCCTGTAATCCCAGCTACTTAGGGGACTGAGATCTGAGGACTGCAGTTTGAAGCCAACCTGGGCAGGAAAATCTGCGAGATTCTTATCTCCAATTAACTACCAGAAGACTGTAAGTGGAGCTGTGTTTCAAGTGGTAGAATTCCCTACCCTTGAGCAAAACAAAGCTTAGGAACGTTGAACAGGCTTTGAGTTCAAGCTACACAATCAACAAAAAATATAATAACAATGATACAGTTTTTACAAGAATGCTATTTAAGGGATGGGGATATGTTAAAGCACATATGTGTGCATGGGCACAGTTGCATGAGTGTATATGTATGTATGTCAGATTAGACCCTGGCCTGTCAGGTTGCTGTCCATAGTGGCTACCCAAGCTGTCCAATTCCACATGAATTGGAAATTCATGAGGGACAATATCCAAAAACATGGGGGCAATATCCAACTCACTGTTGATTGCCAATTTAAAAAGTATAAAGTGATAGCTTAATTGTGTCCTTAATTGCCCTTTGCTGGTTCCAATATTGAATATTCTTTCAATTTAGCATTTTGGGTTTCATTTTCTGTAAAGTCTTTAACCTGCTTCTTCTGCCTCTTTGCAGTTGATTGCAGAGTAGTTCCCTACAGGGTTGTAGATATTAAAATCATACTGTAAAACACGGTACATCATCCCCCTTCTGTGATTCACTGATTTCATCTCAAAATTCCCAATTTGGTTGAAATCAGAATAACATTTGTTTTTGTCATTGATGCTTTTGAAGTTTGTTCAGTACTTTTGAACTCTTACTAAAGAGTCAGGTCAGTCCACTAGGGACCGAAGAAGGAACTGACTCTGTCTGGATCTACAGAGACCTAGAAAGAGTCTCAAAAGTTTTCTCACAGTCACAAATGTTCAGGCAGCTTAAAACCATCATGACCACCATCAAAACAATCACTACCATCACCATCACCACCACCATCACCATCATTGCTACCATTACCACTATCGCTATTACCCCCACCCCCACCACTGTTACCATCACTACCACCACTATCACCATACCACCACCATCACATCTCCATCACCATCATGATCATTATCACCATCACCACCATCACTCTCACAGTCACCAGCACATCAAGAACAGAACACAATAGTGGATTGCTCCATATTGGCACCTCTGTTCACCAAAAGGGACCCTGACAAGGCTTCTGCTGACTGCTTCCAGGAAATACTAAAAACAAAGACAACTGAAAGAGTATTGGTCATTGTTATTTGGGCCTAGTGTTCACTTTAAATTCAAAGGCATAATCCTGATATAATGAAAACAAGAATACAATGTTAGACTGGTATCATCCTAAACAAAGAAATACATGATGTTATTTCCAAAATCCCTGACTATCTTTAGCTGAGTTCTTAGAGATCAAAATAGCATTGTGATTATAAGGGCTGTGTGAAATAATTCCAGTTATCAATTGGCAATGTGTGTCCTACATCAGCGAAGGAAAACAGAGAACATTACATGAAAGCCTGTCATAGCATCAGAGATGTTTAATTTGAATGACACAGGTTGGAATGTATGCTGAAAAGAGTGATATTGCTGCCAATAGCACATTAAAATATACAGAAACTAGTGCTATGAATAGGTCTCCACTTTGCCTCATAGAGATTTTTCTGTGTCCATATAATTTTGTACAAGTGCACACATTTTTGCAAGTCTTTTTACATTGTAAAATGTGAACTTTTAATCTTGAATTCATTTTCCCACTATCAGACATCCACATTATACACCCATTCCCTTTTGACTGAACATGTCATTCAAAGTTACCCTAATCTATTCTCTGTCAGTGATACTGAATCATATTGCTTTATGATTTTGACTTTCTTTTGAGTTACTATGTGGCATATCTTTTCAAGACTGTCAGAAACACTGAAATTGATGTTTATCATCACATTTCCTAATACCTGTCATGGTTTTGAATATTAGAAATACATCTAGAGCTATTAGCTCTACTCAAAAGAATTTAGAAGCTTTAAATTTCTGAATGTAGGTATGAATATACAAATAATTTAAAAGTTTTTATTCTAAACATTTTAGGGTTTTCATTATTAATGTGAAAATAAAGTGACATTAAAAAAGCATTGAGTATTTACCGATTGGAATTTTATTTCCTCTGAGTTAATGAATGTTTTCAATTTTCAGAAACACTTATTAATGTAACATATTTTTTCACAACTGACAAACCATCTGAACTATCAAATTACCATGAACTTGAAATTTAGGGCCCAGTATAACAATTAAGACTTTAGATTTACAAACTCAAGTTGTAACATGTAAATTCATGTCTTCAACGCATGATTAGAATAGGCACCATAAAAACTATTTCCTCTGGAAATACTAGACTTTACTGCCTAAGCAAACCAGAGTGAATTAATTTTTTGTTATTATCTTCAAATCGTTGTACAGAGAGATTTCAGTTTAGCATGTCCATTATGTGTATAATGCATCTTGTTCAAACCTACCCTCTCCTTCATTCTTCCCCATCTATCCAATCCTCATCTGTCCCCTCAAGTTTTGTAGTTCTATTTTCATGTATCTGCATTGATTATTATGTATTCACACCATTTGTCTTTGTATTCATCCTCCTACCTCCTTTAGCCCTAGCTCCAGTCAGGACATTACGGGGTGAGACTTTGGGGAGGTAGATCATCAGAACAGAAGTTAAAATCTCTATGCAAGGGATTCCAGAAAGCTCTCTCACTCTCTTTCTACTACATGAACGAGCAGTAAAAGTTAGCCACTTGGCCATGCTAACAGTCAAATCTCACGCTTTCAGCCCCCAGAATGATAATATGTTTCTGTGGCCTGTAAGCTGCTCAGACAATGGTACTTTGTTTATTTTACAAAATGTCGCCAGGTGCTAGTGGCTCACGCCTGTAATCCTAGTTGTTCAGGATTGCACTTCAAAACCAGCCTGGGTAAGAAAGTCTGTGAAACTCTAATCTCCAATTACCACAAGCAAACTTAAAGAACACTGTGGCTTTAAGTGATACAGGGCTAGCCTTGAACAAAAAAATGTCAGGGACAGTGCCCAGGCTCTAAGTTCATTTCCCATGAGCATCACCACCAACTACAACAAAAAGTTATACAACCCTTAAATGATCACTTGACAGCAGCTGACTTGAGTAAGTTTTATAACTGCTATTATTATCTAAGAAAGATAGGATAAAAATAGTGTTTATAATGTAAAAAAAATTTTATAAATAAGATTATAGCACAGAACCCCTTTGTATAATAGTTCTTCATTACCCATGGAGATGTCAGATGTGACAGCACATTTATCATGAATTTCATTTTCCTTCTTCACAATTTTGTGGGGAGAAGATTCATTCTGAATGTATATCTTAGTAACCTTGGTATATAATTTATTTTTCTTTCCCTTTAAATTAGAACTTTTGTCTTCTCTCTAAAAGGGAACACTTAATGGTATCCTTGGCATCTTGGAATTTCCACTATCCATACTCTTAAGTTTGAGTCCTTATTAAGTGAAAATAAGGGTCATTTGAACACAAACAGCATGATCCCAAGATATTTGATGTGACAGACAAGCATGTTATGAAGCATACACTTTTGGACACATTAAACAAAGGGAAGAGTCACATTCTAGGTGGGAGGAAGCAGAAGAACAAGAGATTTCATCATGTGCCTCATAACAACACAAAATTTAAAATGTATGAATTTTTATATCTGGAGTCTTTCACTTAAAAATTTCAGATCTTTGAGGAACTGAGACTGTGGAAAGTGAAACTGTAGAGAAGCAAGAACTACTAGATCTGTGTACTTGTGTTTGTGTATGTAGTAAAGCAAGAAATATGCTGATGTGGTTACTTTAAAGCAAGCACTGTGGTGGTCACCTTGGAGGAGGGAGTTGGAAAAGTAGTGAATAAAACAAGAATCCAAAGAGAGACTGAATTAGATAAAATAAGTCAACTGGAAAACTGTTTATTTAAAATAGTTTAGTTCATACATCTATATCTATATTAACTATACAGTGTCTATATTATAGCTTTAATATGTATGTGAATGTATGATATATATATAACATATGCATATAGATATCTATCTATATAATATGTAATAGATAGCTAATATCTATTTACATGTGTATACATGTATGTGTATAGATATTAGATATTAGTCATTCAACAGTATTGTGTGTGTATACGTAAGTACCCTAACAACTGGTACTTCATAATATGACCTTATTTTATTTTATTTTATTTTATTTTTTTTGAAGGTCTTTTTCTTTATTACAGTGTAGACAGGATAGCATTTTCATCCAGATAGAAGCCAAATGCCTCCGTACATTGTGAAATACCATGAGTCCTGTCTCAGAGATGCTTAATGGTATGGTCTCAGTCTGTGTCCTGCTAACTATGAAGGTACTTCTGTTTCTTTGGGGTGAGAGGTGTTATTTAGAGAGCTTTTGGGGAAGTACTAGGGATTGAACTCAGGGCTTCATGCTTGGCCAGCACTCTAACACTTGAGCCATACTTTCAGCCATTTTTGCTTTAGTTTATTTTTCAGGTATTATTTTACACTTTTGTGTAAAATCAGACTGTGATATTCCCACCTCCACCTCCTTTGTACCTGAGATTACAGGCATGAACTGCCACTGTGCCTGGATTGATTTTTTTTTAATTTTATTTTATTTTATTTGAGAACATACTATACAGAGGGGCTACAATTACATGGGCAGGATAATGCATACATTTCTTACCAAGCATTGCAGCCTCCTCCTTTGTTTACCCTTCACCTCCCTTCCCCGCCTCCCCCCTCCCCCCACCCAATTATACCCCCCTCCCCCCCCACACCGACATTGTAAAGCTGGTTTTGACATGACATTTTGTATTTCTCATTGTTGCAACAGGTCCACCTGAATCCTTAAACGACTTGTTTGTCCCCATCTCCTCCACATGTTATACTGACATCAAATATAGTGAAAGCGGGGGTTACACTGTGGGGGAGGGACATACAAAGCAACAAAGAAATAATCTTATAAATGCGTTAGAAACACATGCATGAAAGAAACGAAAACATTAAAATACATATTTAAGGGTTCATTTTCCTAACATCACATTATCTGACCTTTTCCGCTTGACTCATACCTATACTAGATATTGCAAATAAGGGAAACCATGGGACCTATGCTTCTTTGGGCCTGGCTTACTTCACTTAATATAATTTTTTCCAAACCTTTCCATTTCCTAACAAATGGGGAAATGTCATTCTTTCTGATGGAGGCATAGAATTCCATTGTGTATATATACCACATTTTCTTGATCCATTCATCTACTGAGGGGCATCTGGGTTGGTTCCATATCTTAGCTATGGTAAATAATGCTGCAATAAACATAGTTGTGCTGGTAGCTTTAGTGTGGTCTTGTTTGTAAACATTTGGGTAAATGCCCAAAAGTGGGATTGCTGGATCATAGGGGAGATCTATGTGAAGTCTTTTGAGGAACCTCCATACTGCTTTCCAAAGTGGTTGGACAAGTTTACATTCCCACCAACAATGAAGTAAGGTTCCTTTCTGTCCACATCCCCTCCAGCATCTGTTGTTGTTAGAGTTCTTGATTTTTGCTGTTCTAACTGGAGTGAGGTGATATCTCAATGTTGTTTTGATTTGCATTTCTTTTATGGCTAGGGATGTTGAACATTTCTTCATGTGTCTATTGGCCATCCTTCTTTCTTCTTCAGAGAAGCTTCTCTTTAAGTCTTTCGCCCACTTATTTATTGGTCAGTTGTTTCTTTGAGGATTTGTTGTTGGGTGGTTTAATTTTTTGAGTTCCAAGTATATTTTAGATATGAGACCCTTGTATGACCTTATTTTAAATGGGTTAAAATGTGGCGATTATGCTGGCCCTCAAAGGTTGTGATGATGCCCTAGGTCAATTCATAGAGAAGATGCAAACCTACAGCTGGGACTTTCAGGACCCGTGGCTATCAGAAGATAGGAGAGAGACTTGGAACAGCTCCAGCCAGCCCTTACAGCTCTCAGAAAAAAACAGTACTTCCATCACGTGAATTTGATACTTCCCAGCCTCCAGAACTGTAAGTCAGTATATTTCGATCACTCCACACACACACACACACACACACACACACACACACACACACACACACACACACACACACACACAGTTACAGATACATTTTTATCTCAGTCTTATTTAACAAATGCATTCATGATAGTTTACATCTATAAGGACATCACAGGAGAAGATCAAGTTCATGGAGATGAGACGAAAGGTATGTGGCCAAGTAAAAATATAGAAATAGTCGCAAGAGATAATATACATGGAGTATGCCTCTCTTATATGAAAAGGGAATGGATGAATCATCTTGTTTAAGCGTATGAGAGTTGAAATACCCACCTTTTACCATGCTTTATGAACTTGGGTAAGTACCTTAGTTTTCTTGTCTGTGTAATGGGATTCATAAAGCTCATGTATAAGAATTTTTTAGGGAGTAAATGGTAAAATGGCACAGGTGGAACTGTTCTTTCCCTGTGTCTGAAAGGTATTCACTCAGCTTATTGCTGCCTGAATTATCAAGGATGGTCAGGATGGTTTAACCAACCATTTCTCTCTCTCTCTCTCTCTCTCTCTCTCTCTCTCTCTCTCTCTCTCTCTCTCTCTCTCTCTCTCTTACTTTCTTTTTCTTTTCCTTTGGCAGTACCTGGTATTCAGCTCAGGGTTAGTACTTGTGCTGAGCCATACTTCTAGACCTTGTTGCTCTGGTTCATTTTCAGATAGGTTTGTACTTTTGCCTGAGGATGACCTTGAACCACGATTCTTCTATTTGTACTTGGGGCATAGCTGAGATTTGCCACCATAATCAGACTTTTTTTCCATTTCTACGGAATACACTTTAACATACACACAGCACTTCATGCTTCATGAACTCATTCACTTTCTTCCTAGCTTATTGGCTATTTTCCCCTTTGTGATGGCAAGAATTTTTTTAGTCTTTTTTTATGTTTTCTTTTAAATTGTAAAAATAGCGTACAGAGAGATTACAGTTACATGAGTAAGGTAATGGGTACATTTCCTATCGAACATTGTTACCTCCTCCTTTGTTTTTCCCCTACCATCCCTTCCTTCCCCCACCTCCCCAATACCCCCTTCCCACCCCAAGTTGTACAGTTCATTTTCAACATAGTGTCTTGTACATTACATTGTTACAATGGGTCAACTATATCCTTGTTTCAACATTTTGTTATTTCCCTTCCCCTCCCCAAATTAGAAAAATGTATGGACAAGATGCAGGGTACTCAGGTTACACCATGGGGCAATAATTTTTTTAGTCTGTTGATCATGGTGTGTTTGGTTCCTAGAATATGTTGTCAGGCAAGCATAAACTGTTCGTTGAATAAATGTCAGATCGAGCACAAGTGCTTAGTAGTGTCTGCCCCACAATATGTGTATGACAAGAATTGGCTATTATTGTTTATCTTTATGCAAGTGTGTGATCCCTTCAGTGACACATTCAATAATCAACACATGGAGAAAGCAAAGCATTCTTCAATTATCACCACCCTCACTCTGTGCAAAAAGTGGGAAATATACTTTATCTGGCAGCAACAAGAAATTTTATCCAAGCCTTATTTGAATTTTCCATTATTTGAAAACAGAATCTGGGGCCATACTCCATATAACCTATTCAAAATTAATGTTATGGACAGGAAAATAGTGATCCAACAATTTACAGTTCCTTTTGACACAGTGTGACCTCTTTGGTCCACACAGTTGTCAGGAGTCTAATTATGTTTAGATAAAAAAACAGGAATCACTACTCTTCATCCAGAAATGACATAGCTCCCCATCTTTAAAGATGATAGGTGTTTACTGAGAAGCAGCGTATAGTAATAATAATTGTTGGGCCGAGTGTTAACATCAGACTGACAAAATGAATAGATTTAAGTAGGCAAATTATAATGGTCTAAGGGTAATTTATTTGGATTACTAATCTAATTGTAAGAAACATAGCCTGGGCCTGCGGGTTTGACACATTTGGTTGCTGCATGGAGCTGAGAGTAGTTTTTGTTCCTCCTTTAGTTTACATTAGTCACATGTGACCACAAAGCAGGGAAATCTGTGTGCTATGTACCTGTGTGTGTGTGTGTGTGTGTGTGTGTGTGTGTGTGTGTGTGTGTATCTGTGTCACATTAATGTATCTTAAAAAAATCAAGGTGTGCCATGTTTAAAAATTAGATGGTGGATGGTGCCACTCTTTGGAGCATTTATGTGAAGGATTACAAGTGAGGATGCAGTTCACAGTCCTTCATTCATATGCATTGCTGCTCCATTTGCCATGGCCAGGTTATGGAAGCAGCCAGATGCTCTCCAGTGTATTGAGTGGATTAAGAAAATGTAATATAACAAAGCTGGGGCTGACCATGTCTACCTTTCAGTGGGCAGAAGCTAAAGAGGTCAGGAAACTAGACTTTAATTAAGTCAATGAACCAGTAAAGGACCTGGCTAGATTTGAAGTGGTACTCAGGGAGATTTTACCAGAGAAAAAGTTTTTCCTATTTCCTTTGTATTATTGTTTTTTGGCTTTTAGGGAGAAAAGCATTAACTGGGTATTGCTTTTATAACTAAATATCCTTTATAATAGCCTGAATGGTAGAATGAGTGAAATTTTAAGAAATGTGATTGTATGCATACATATAAAATGTATGTTTTCATATTATAGATTAACATACTTATATGTAATATACTTTATAATACTTCCATGATATATATATATATTGTATATGTGTATATATTATATATATTTATATCTATACATTATAATTTATACATATAATTATATATAATACAATAGAATCTTATTCATATATTATGTCATTTGAAGTGAAATGGATAGGTCTGAACAATGTTACATTAAGTAAGTCACATTTAGAGAGACAAAGAGCACATGTTTTCTCTCATATGTGGAAGTTAGATATAAAATATAAACACAAGACATACAGGTTCCTATGCATATATATGTATACATACATACAAAAACTAAATTCTAGTATATGTTGTGAAAATTCCAATGGTGTAACTCCTTTCAAAACTTAACTGACTGTTTAACAGCATGAAATACCAGGAAGCTATCTCATGTTTTGTCTGAGAGGGGTGGGGTTTCAGAAGAAAGGACAGATGGATGGAAGGAGAGCAGGTAAGGGGGTGAATACAGTTAAAATACTCAACGTACATAAGTGAAATGGAACCAGGCCTGTGGAGAGGATGGGTAGGGCTGGGTGAATTGCAGTGGAATGATGGAAATGCTGACACTGATCAAGATGCATTGGACTCCTAAATTAACATCTAAAATCAAAATCCCTTTGTACAAATACTGACAGATGATTACAAAAAGACAGATGGCTCCCAGAGAGTTAGACATTCTTAGAACTCTCTCTGTAAGCTTTCAGTGATAGCTTTCCTGGCACTTTCCCATTAACCTCATTGCCAAAACTTTTACCTGTACTGAGTAAAAATAATGACCACTTTCTCCTAGACCTTGTATTTGCCACTATTTCGACAAGTTGATGGTTGTAATATGTCCCTACCTTCCTTTGCGATGAACATATTAAATGATGCCACTACTGAAGGATCTTTTTAATCCACCCAGAAACTAAGAGAGGAAGGATGAGTGCATGTGGTGTGTGAAGTTGCAGCTTTAGAGGAAGGTCTCTGCCAAAACTGGGATGTCATGTCTGCTACTTGGACAGGCATGAGGATTTTCTGCCATTCTCAGGGGAGTTAGGGGAAGGTACTTATGATAAATCCAAAGTGGAATTTCATGTGAATATCCATATATGCCATTTCCCAGATCATTCAAATGTTTATTCAGACACATGAGTAGGTAACAAGTTGATGAAAGGACTTACTCACCTAGTAGGATAAAGCCATTCCTAAAGTGGGCTTTGTGTTCTAAATTTCACTTTTAGGATACACTTCATAACAGTTCTTGTCATGATTTAACCAGCATTTGCTTAATTGCATTTCACATCACACAAGTGCCTCTTCAGATATTAATTGGCATTTCTAAAACCCAGCATTCCATGATCCTACTTTCCTGAGTTCATGTCTACCATACTAGGTAACAAATGATACTGTAAACTTGAGAGAACTAGAATGGCCATATTCTACTGTAATTTATACATGCTCCCCCCCAAAAAAGATAAATTTTACATAAACTTCTGGATGCAAGGCAAAGACTTATGATAAACTTTAAGGCTATTAGGCTGTTTTGTAAGTAATTGTACATCTTACATATTCTATGTAGTGTACCTTATTACATATTATACAAAGTTGTCCTTTTTTATTATTTTCCAATTTGTGTAGTGCTGTTAATTCTTGGAGTAATTTCAACAACATCTAAAATGCTACTATAGGAGAATATTATATTTACTTTTTACTGATTATTGGAACTATAATAATTTATATGATTCTTGAATGTAGACTATTTTATATATGTGATTTCAAACCTTCATACACATGAGCATATGCATACGTGAATCATCACAGCATTTACATCACTGTTAACATTAAGAGGTAATTCTGTTCTATAAATCAAGTTATATTCATATATTCTGTGTTAGTTATCCTGCTGAACAATGAAATCCATTTACATAGAGCAAATTCCAAGAAAACAATCGGAAAGGTTATTTAGAAACTTCAGTACAAGCTATTAGATCATCATGCTGATTATTTATATAATCAAAGCAATAAATTGAAGACGCAGGTTGGCAAACACACTGAGAAGATGGCACAAAAGCGTTTTGTTGTTTCTTGGAAGGGAGAGATTAAATAAGCAACACTAACAAATGACTTGAATGGTCTATATTTTCCATTAAGTTCTATTATTGTAAGTCTAAAATCTGTTTATAAATCGGCTTTGGTTATTTCCTAACTGGAAAGCATTTTGTAGTGAAAGTCCTTTGATCTTTGGATGTAAAAGTACTGTAGGTTCTGATGTTTGTGTTCTCTCAAAACTCACGTTGAATATTTAATACCCAGTGCCATCGTATGGGATGGCCAGAGCCCAAGAAATGCACATATACTTTTCTCTGTGTGAGAATGGAGCAAAATGAAGTCACTTTTTGAAGCCCTTACCAGGCACTGAATCTTCTCACTTGATCTTGGGACTCCCCTGCTGTTAAAAATGTGAGCAATACATTTAGTTGTATGCTATTTGTAAACTGGCTAGTCTAAGTTTCTTTCTTGTAGCAATAGTAACTATTTTTTGAGGGATTGGAGATACAGCTATCATCTTCCATCTTGGAAAAGACATGCACACAGATTATTCTCAGATTTTGCTCCTATATCTGTTCTGTGCTTTGAGAAGTAGAAAGGAACAGAGCTAAGCCAGTCTTCCTTGGAAATCAGGGAATGGTGTGAAACACATGTTCATTATTTGTACATTGTCTTTCTGACTCCCTCAGGCATGTACACATGAGTATATTGAAATTAATTTACCTCTTTTCTTCTTTTTTCACTTTTCTTTCCATTCTCCAAGTTCTTGGTTTTTGAATGCTCAGCACAGAAATCCTCATGTATCCTCTTGCTCCAAGCAAGCAAAGTCACTCACTAATGGTGAAACTTTTTTATTAATATCACTGTATGTCCTCATGTGTTTGAGAAGCATTCAGCCACTACTAGGCTCTCAATTGTTCAATTGCTGGTTAAGAGTCTTTGGAGTAGATTCTAAGAGAGAACATTCTATGTTGCCAAGATAAGCTTTTGTCTCTGAGGAGATAACAAAGGAATAAAGGCATAAGGAGATCTGATTGATCTTCATTAGGAATATATGTATACACATTCAGTTTTCTAGGACTGGGGAAAACATCAACCATACATGCAGGAATGTACAAGTGGTACATTCTCTCCAGTCATGTTGAGTACTTAATGCGCAATGCTGTAGTATTAGGAGGTGGGGCCTTTAGAAAGTGATTATATCACAAGGGTCAAACCCTCAGGAATAGTATTAGTGCCCTTATAAAAATAGCACAAGTCCTGCATTCACCCTTTTCTCCATCCTGGCTGCCTTTAGGGACCTGTGGTTAGATGTGTCTGCACACAGAAAACTGAAGTCAGGACCCATTGTCTCCTATCACTCTTCCTATGAGCTTTGTGACTAAAACAAGGGTTTATAAACCCTCATTTATTACCCCTGTTTGCTTAGGACTCAAGATAATAGAGCCCTGGAACACAGGGCTCAAACTTGAAGAGTTTTGGGAGCTCACCATTTGACCAAAAACAAGAAGATTCTCAGACAGCAGGATTTGAAATGATGAAACTAAGAAAGCTCTAGAGGATGGTTTAGGGTTACTTGCGACTAACTTCTGGATTCATCCTGAGGGCTTTGAGGAAATCCATGCTCCAAGCATAGCTACATCAGTCCTTTCTTCAAATTGTTGTGTGGCAAAAGTCTTTGCTATCTTCCAGAGAATTAAAAAAAAAAAGGTGCATGTTCTTCATCACTTAATGTTCACAACCTAACCCCTTCCCCTGTTTCTTCTGTGAATTTTCCTGTTTCTTCACAGGACAGGTCAAACACTTGTGCTGTGTCTGGCCTGACCTCGTCTCCCACTACACCCTATCATGTGCCTGTCTTGCTGCAGTTTGTATTTGTGTCATTCTAGCCTTCAGGCCTGAACACAACTTCTTTCCTCCCAGAGTCCTTATTTCTCCTGATTTCCTCCCTCTGTTCAGAATGCTCATTTCCTAAGATAGCTCTAGCATCATTGACCAAGTAACTTGCCATATTCCTCAATAATTATGCCCTCCTATCTTTTAAGCTCACCTAATGTTTATATGTTGATAAGAGAATCAATAATATGATCTATCACATACACACAACCTTTCCATGCCTCTTTTGGTAACCTACTCTCCTCAAAACAATGATCTTTTAAACTGAGTGCCATTGGTTTACACCTTTAATCCTAGCAACTCAGGAGGCTGAGATTTAAGGATTGTGGTGAGAAGCTAGTCTAGGCCAGAAAGTCCATGATACTTTTAAATCCAAATGACCTCCAAAAGGCTCAAGCAGTAGAGCACCAGCCTTGATGAGAAAGCTAAAGGACAGAACTCTAGTCCCAGTATACACAAAACAATAACAACAACAAGAACAATTGTATTTGTCTCTCTGTTGCTTAATCTCTTGCCTGGTGCATAATAATATTTTGTTTCTTTTTGTAAAACGAAGTAGTTGTACAATGGAGTTGCCGTTTAACATAGCAGTTTTTGAGAATGTTGAAAGGGGTGACATTGATCTTAGATTAGACCTCTTGATTTAGCTCAGCTAACTGCACCAGCATAGGACATTTCATCATAATAAATCTTAGAATATACTCAAATGGAGCTTGGCTTATATTTTTGTGAATTATACATGGGAGGTTATTATTCTGCTAGATAATTTAATTGGCCTTAAATTTAAATGAAATGGTCTTTTCATATCCCCATTAGTTTCAGTTTTGGGGGAACTGCTCTTATTTTCCTCAATCAATTTAATCTTCAATTAAAATCATAATTCAAAAGTTATAGTTTTGTGCAGTTTCTGTACCTCAAGCCAACTTTTTTTTTTTTTTTTTTTTTTTTTTTTGCCGGTCGTGGACCTGAACTCTGGGCCTGGGCGCTATCTCTCAGCTCTTCAGCTCAAGGCAAGCGCTCTATTGCTTGAGCCACAGCGCCACTTCTGGCTTTTTCTGCTTATGTGGTGCTGAGGAATCAAACCCAGGGCCTCATGCATGCAAGGCAAGCACTCTACCACTGAGCCACCTTCCCAGCCCCCTCAAGCCAACTTTAGGAGCTAAAAGTCTCTGAAACAATTTAGAGATTCTCAAGAAATATTGTCACTCATTTTTACATTGAGTTAAAATGTCTGGTGGTGAATTTCACTGCTTTTAATGAAACATCAATGTTCCTAGTTTAGCTGGGATTTATTCTTTGTGCCTGCAACATATTTTCTCACTTTTTAGAATCTTTGTTTCTTCCACAATTAGAATGACTAAGTGCTCAGTTGTCATGGAAATACTCCCCTCTCTAAAAATTCTTAAAACAGAAGCTCTCTTGATTTGCCTCTTTGCAGGGAAGGCAATTACAGAGGCTACCTTTATCCTTTTCTCTTCCTGCTTCTCTTTGTATCTCCTGTACCTTCCAATTCAGATTGTTTCATAGCAGTCTTGCGATGCTTGATCTCTAGGGGAAAATGCCTCTTCATTCACGAGAGAAGCAGTAATAGCATTCAGGTATCCCAAGCTTTTAGTAGTTGACAAGAATCACTGAAGAGGTTACAGATATGTAGCTGAGGAATTGTTAGGCTTGCTGCTTTTCGTTCAACCCAATGTCAGAATATTCTACCAGCTTTTTGGAAATAACTCTCATGCTCTCAGAGGTAAATGGTGGCTCATCTCGGCAGCTGACCCACCTCATCCTTTGCATCGCAGTGAGATTTTCCTTATATGAGTTACTGGATCCATTGGTATAGTCCCACAGTACTTATGAAATAAGCACTTAATAATCATTTGACATCCCCTCCCAAAGCATTCACCGAGCAGTTTCCCAAGTTAAATCATTTATTCTAAGACAGTAAGTTGGTAAAATGTCAGTCGCAGAGAACTGATAAGTTAAAGAATATATAGATGTAGCTCATTATGAGAGTGGGGGAAAAGGAGAGTGAAATAGGGAGAAAAGAGAAGGAATACCTCTAACACTTTGCTTGGTGCCGAGAATTCACTGGTGTATCCCTTTGTGAGGCTGTCGTCCCAGCACATAGCTATCTCCTGGGATCTGGAGGCCGACCAGCTGTTTTCACATTTAAAGTTCACGTTCATTGCCTCTGTGGACTCCGTCTTCAATTACCTCGTTTGCAAAAATGATGATTGCACCTCCGTTACCGAGTTTCCATGGTGGTGAAATGAATTCGTATTTCTAAGTGTTTTATAACAGTACCTGGAATGCCATAAACATTTCGTGACTGTGAAATATAAATAAAGTTAGACAAAATGTGAGTAAGACAAAGTTCCTACACGTATGGAGCTGAAGATGTTGCCAATATTTTTTTTCCTGCTCGGTATCACTCCCCAGACATGATACAAGCAACAAATAAAACATGTCAAAAGACAGTGAGGTGTTCTCAGAACCCATGAAAGGAGAAGAATAAGGGGAAAATTGAACAGGGGAGAGTTCACCAGTGTTTGAGATGCTCACCAATTATGCACCCACACAATTTCCCTTTATACTCACCAATGTGTGTGAAGGGAGGACAATAAGAGCAGTGGATCATAATGAATGCACTAGACAACATAGGTATGAATCATAGAGGTGACTTGGCAGGTGCAGATGTCTCTCAGTCAGTGTAATAAATGGTCTAAGCAAAAGGTGGTAGATACACTGAGGGTCTTCAAATAAAATTATATTTTAAACCTTCAAGCATAGTTATATAAGGAACTGATAAATAATACATTTGAAAAAGGACACTGCCATCACCCAATTTATTTACTTTGTTTTTTTTATAGTCTGGCTTTTACCTTGGATTTTTGTTATCTTTTTTCTTGCAGTATAGAATACTTGAAGATAATTGGGTTTGTTTAGACTTATACAGCCGTTACTTGGTCTATCCTACCAATATGAGCACTTGGCATGGGAAGACATTTCAAAACTATGTTGAAAAATGACTAAGTGGATGAAATACCATTTACAATACATGGGATATGTGAAATTTTAGAATTCTTTTTAAAAAGCAGAAAACATCAACTTATCAAGGACTAAATCTACCACTCAGTGTTCTGGTGCAAGAATCAAAGAAAATGGTTATAAAATTAAACAGAAAAAGGTCTCCAAAAGCTGTCAGAGGATGAACTTTCACTCAGCAAGAAAGGCTCCAGGTTCAAGCTCCTAACTGTGTTCATTCCCTTCTTCTACTCTTGGATTGCTCCTTTCTTTTACTCTACTTGGTTGCTTAACATCATGGAGTTTATTCAGGATCAGAACATGTAGCTTTATATTCCCTTCATGATTTTAGAGAAAGTCTTGAGTCTTTATGGAGAAGAGGAAAAGATCCCCGAGGATCATCAGACCCCTGATTAACTCTCTGCAGCTGGCATTGTGTCTATTCCAACAGAGACCTCAACTCAATTAGCCATTCTTCAACTATGTACCAACCCCGCTCTTTTTCCTGAGATGCACATGGCCATTTGAACCCTTCTCAGATGATCGGATGCTTCTTTCTTCTTCTCTATTCCCTTGTGCCTGCCTATCTAAAATCAATAGATCTCACTCCTGCTTCCCAGAAAAAATAGGAGGTGCCAGGTGGAAAGCCCTTCAGATTTTGCTACAAATTTCATCTCATTGATACCCATTGGCTTCTTGTTCTTCCTGCTCAATTCTTTCTCCTGCCTCAGTGGTACTCCATCACCTAAGTCAGATCGCTGGCAGTACTGTAGATCTCATTGTGGTTTGCCTTTGTAAGACATCATCACTAGTGATTAACATGGATGATTTCTTCTTTGCTGTCTTTAACCTATTTTTCTTTATTCACCTCTTTAACACTTAAAGCTTCCTTTAAAAAGGAAAACTGGATTCTATATCTGTTTTCAACTATAGCTCCCGACTTTACTGCCAACACAGCCAAGACTCTCCTCCACCAAGGATGCCCTGGTTAGGAACCAATCGAGATATTTCAGTCCTCACCTTGCTTGATATTCCTTCAGCATATGACATTGTCGACCTCTTTGGAAGCAAGGCACTATGCTAATGATTCCTTCCAGTGCTGTCTGTGTATACAAATGTTCCGGGATATCACCGCATGAATATTCTTTGAGTAACTCAAAAACTGCATAAAAAGAAAGTATTCTCGCTGAAGTCAGAGTATCATTCAAAATACAATTTGGAGCATACACACCTTCAAGATATAAAATTCAAACTCCTTCCTGTGGTTTCAGTGTTTGTGTGTCTCCAGCATGCTGCCTTTAGTAACCTTTATTGCCATTATCATCTTCATCTGGGCAACTGAAAACTCTTTTTTTAACTAAGTGTACAGAGGGGTTACAGTCACACGAGCAAGGTAATGAGTACACTTCTCATTCAGCATTGATGCCTCCTCCTTTGTTTTTTCCCTATCATCCCTTCCCTCCCACCTTCTCAACTATACCCCTTTCCCTGCCCTGGCCTAAATTGTAAGGTTCATTTTTTTTGACATAGTGTCTTGTACATCTTATTGTTGCAATGGGTCAATCTGTATCCCTATTTAAACATTTTATTTTTTCCCTTCCCCTCCCCAAATTATACTTACATCAAATACAGTGAAAACAGGGGTTATACCGTGGGGGGAGGGACATACAAAGCAACAAAAAAATCACATGGTGCCTTATAACTATGTTAGAAACAATAGCAAGGAAGAAAAAACGCTTGTGTCCCTATATATTGGGGTTCATTTTGCTTACCATCATCTTATTTGAGCTTTTCTGCTTGTCCCAGACATATTATTAGTCCCAGACTATTATTGCAAATAAGGAAAACCATAGGAACTATGTTTCTTTGGGCCCAGCTTAAAAACTCTTAACCCTTCCAACCAACATTGTGAGCCTGAACAATCATCATTTCCTGGCTAGTTTCTGAGACTTTTCTGGTCCCCTTCTTTCTACCTGGAACATTTCACTCTTTATGAGTTGATTGGGTTTGTTGGTTGTTTTGTTTGTTTGTGAACCTGAGAGATTAGCATTTGTATTAGTAAATAAATCTGTTTCCCTGTCCAGACCAGCTTAGTAAAGGTGACAATTAATTGTGAATTCAGAAAGGAAACTACAAGCCATGTTAGTCCAAGGAATATTGATTTATGTACTTGCTTATGCTTGTGTTGTGAAAGACATAGCATTAATGTACAATAATGTATGCCTATTACAAAGGCATAACCTTCAAAGAAACCAAACAAAACCTTAGAAGTTTTTAGTGCAGGGATTTTTTTTTCTCTGTAAATGTTGAGTGTCACGAATTAGATTTTAATTTAATTTGACTCATTTACTAGTAAACATCTTTGAAGTTCCACAATATGCAGGGTATATTGGTAAGACTATTGAGAAGACTATTACTCAATATCGGTTCTAAGTCAGATATCCAAACCTATACTATATCAGCAGATTCCAATGCAAAGAGGTTCAGAGTCCTAGAAAGCCACTTCAGACCTAATGAAATCCTGAAGTCAGGAGCTACTGATCTCATAGACACAATTAATAAATGAGCAGTTTCATTATCTTTAATCATGATGATAATACATGTCAGTTAAAGAATTAAAATAACATGTAGTCATTTTGACAGTTGAAAAGAGACATTCAATTTTTCTAATAGTACTGTTTCTGAGATGAGGCGATGTGAATAAAGAAGTGAAATGTAACAAAAGATTGATCTTGTCATCAAGATGGAAAGTGAGAAGAAAATAGGGACAGGGATTATCTAATGATATTCAATCTTTAATGCAAAATTCAATCTTTAATGAATGACAAATGTGATCAACGTCTTTGGCAGACAATGTAATTGAACCGTAAGTAGATGATGATGGGAGCCAGACAGACATGAGTTCAAATCTGAGCTCTGACTTATAAGAGGTGCATCGTGACTTCAGGTGGTAAACCTAATCACTTGAACTTTCCCCATTTGTTTAATGGAAGTGATTTCCATCCCAGCAAAAATCAAGTGTTGTTGAATATATAGCAATGTACCTTGGCCTGCTTAAGAGCGTCTCTTTTATTAAGGATCCCATCTTAAAATAGTCTCATGAAGATATACACATGAATCAGCAATGAAAATACAAAAATAAGCTCTATTTTCTAAGAAGTTAAAAAGATAAAATGACAGCTTAGTTCTGTTGGTCAGAGGGGGAGATGGTACTCAATAGGACACAGAATGTCAAGAATGCTCCCGGAATTATGGTAGGCAGAATAAAATGCCTCAAATAAATGTATGTCTTAATTCCTATTACCTGAGAGTATTTTACAGCAAAAGGGAACTAAAGTTGTATCCAACTTTATACAAATCAAGTTTAGACAACTTTAAACTTTAATTGTATACAAGTGAATATAGCAAGAGGGAATTGAAGTTCTAAATAGGGGCTGGGCATGGTGAAGAATGCCTGTAATCTCAGCTACTCTGGAGGCTGAAGTAGAAGGATCCAGGTTCAGTGTCAATCAGGAAAAATGTTAGCAGTAGTCCCTATTTGAAAATCAAACTATAAACAAAAGGTTAGGGATGTAGGGTGATGGGAGGGAGCGGCTCTACCTCAAGAGGTAGAGTGCTTCAGTGCAAAATCGTATGTTCAATCTCCAGGACTGAATAAAAAATGCAAATAGAATTAACTTTGTCTTCTAACTGGCATTAATGTGGGTGTATTAAGCTGGCTTGCCTGAGTGGTCCAGCACCACCCAAAGGAAGCCTAAAATCTTACCTGTATGTGTGGGAGGAAGACCAAAGTGAGGAGGTATAAGAAGCCCTCATTGGCCCTGGCTGGCTTTAAAGACGGAAGGAAGCAAGTGAAGAAGTGTGGGCAGTGAAGCAGATGGAGATGTGAAGAAAGTGACCCCTTTCTCGGCACCTTCAGAAAGGAATGTGCTTTTACTGATGTGTCTTTTAGCCTAGGGAACCCCAGTTCAGAACTCTGATTGCCTGAATTGTAAGATAATATATTTGTATGGGCTTGCACCATTTGTTTGTAGCAATTTGTTATAGCAGTGTTGGAAAACTGAAACAGAACTACACTAAACTGAATAAGTGGACAGCTAAGGAACAAATGACATACACACAGTCTTTGAATATTGGCAATTAGGATGGGCAGACCATGTTAGTTCTGTATGTTTAGAACATAGATGGCATATGCCTCAGTGTCAGATTGCAACTATAAGGCCAGAAAGCAAAGAAAAGCTATGGATGTCCACATACATTGATCATAGGAAGGTCAGTATTGTCCTGAAATTAAAATCAAGCCTGCGAACAGTGCTGTTGGTGAATGAATAAAATAAAAAATATAATTATTAAGGGTGAAAAATTTAAATTGCCTCATATGTACCAAAACCGGATCACTATTTCTTCTATTGAAATGGGGAAGCTGGGTCTAGTCAGTACCCTCTTGACCATGGGAAGAATAGGATATTGGTTTTAACTGGTACCATCTTGTCTTCATGGTGGAGACAGGGAAGTCCCACCTCCCAGATGATGGGCATGCTGAATTCCAAGAGGCAGGGGCAGGGACTTGGATGATAAGTTACTGGACCTGTCAGTCCTATGCCTTGAACTTGGAGACTCTCCAGTTTCCTGTGTCCCTTTCTCCTGCCCCGACACTATTTAGGCATTGACCAGCTCAGGCACCATTACCCCCTACCTCATGTCTCCTGTGTCTCCTGTCTCTTGGCTTTCCTCCAGTCAACATGGAGTCCCACTTCAGCTCTCCTTTGGAGTTGATCTAGTTTGTTAGTATTGTTTTTCTGTTTTTCCTTTCTTCTCAGGCTCTCATGGCTCAGTTTTCTAACAGTGTTCAGTGTATTCGCTGGGCCGCAGGTCTTTGTGACAGGCCTCCACCTGCAGATGCCAGCTTTCTAATAAAAACTGCCCATTTGACCTCTCACAATGTGGCTTCTCTGTTTCTGGCAATCCAGTTACCTTACAACACTATGAGATATTTATTTATTTATGTTTTTGCCACCAGAGGAAGGATAGGAGGACTCAGACAACTGCCTGGTTTCCCTGCAAAATCACAGGTGCTTGAGATCCACACATGCAACACCCTTGAGATTGTTTCACAACTACAGTCTCACAGGTAGAACTCTCAGCAAGGGTTTATTTTAGTGTAAGAAGGGTAAAGCAGGGAGAGGTGGGAACAGAAGAGAGCATTTCATTTTCTGTGGAAGTTTTCTTGCATGATGGGATAAAGTAGGGGAGATGTAGGGGTAAAAAAATAAGGAGAGACATTTCTTTTACTCCTTATAGGATATACAAGAACACAATGCAAACTCAAAATGGCAGCTCTGATCAGTGGGCTTTATACTTTCTGAGTTGTGGTAAATCCTAGGAAAGAGTTGAAAGAGAGAGGAAGGAAGGACTAAGAGGTGGGTAATGGATGTGAATTTAAGTCTCTGCTGTCTGGGATCCCTGTGGGAGGGACATTTGCAATGAAACTTGAAGGATGGGAAGGAACAAGGTAGAGGTAGGAAGCAGAACATTCTAAGTAGAAGGAACAATATGGATGTTCCTAAGCTTAATAAGAATCAACGATCTGGGATGAATGTAAATTCCAGGGACCTGGATCTAATAGGAGAGCCAAAGAGGGTCAAAAAGGCTTAGACATTCTTCGCTATCAATAGAACTCAAGTCTCTGTGATGCCAGAACCTTGTTTATAAAATAAAGCATGGGAAGTTGAGGTTTCTTGTAACCTTGCCAAACAAAACTACCAGCCTTATCAATCCTGCCTTCATCCAAGATTAAGTGATAATGGCACAAGCTATTTAGATTGTTGAAAACCTAAGGCTTTTAGCAAATATTTACTGAAGACTTGATTTATGCATAACATCAAAGGGTCAGGAGGAGTCAAACTCCTCAGCATCTGTTCTCTGGTCAGGGGATGATCCTTCAGTCCCATCAATCAGGCTTTCATGCCTGTGTAGGCTGGTAGTGGAATGGATCTCCAAATGCCACCTCCCACAGACAACTTTCACAGGAGCATGAAGATGCTCCAGCTTTGAATATCTCAATCCCACACCAAGACCTCAGGATGCTACTGGGGGCTTCTTGGTTTTCTTTCTCTTAGGGAGGAGGTGAAGAATTTGATTATGTCACCCTTGGGGGATTGTGGGAGTTGGTTCTTCTCTCTGGTTGTGATTGATCTGGTTCTCAGCTTCCTTGGCTATATTTGATCTTTAGGGCAGGAGAGATGAAGAGTAGGAGGAATCGGTCAGGGCAGATAACACCCTGAACGTTTTCTGCTGTATCTGTAGCTTGAAAATGATTTATAATAACTAGATATAACCGAAAATGATTTGGGGAACAAGTCATGTGATTCTCTCCAACATCTAAACATATCCTAGCAAAAGAGAATCTGGATGGTGGGTGGAGAGACTGTTAACTGAAATGCCTAGAGAGTATGTGTTGTGTTCCTTGACATAAAGCAGGAGAATTTAGCTCAAGATTGTTCAGATGGGAATGTCAAGAGCTGAAGTTCATTGCTGACACCCGCATCTGTGCTACAATATTTTCCTCTTGCCTTCCCAGTCATTACAGGGCAGAAAGGAGTATTTTGTCGGCTTCAGTTAGCTAATTTCTGTGGGAAGAAATATTGTAGTGAATGGAACCTTTGATTTCACTATTCGTTATTAACTGATTGCTGTGTGAGAGGAAATTAGGAGTAACCCTTCTATAGCTTTCATTTGTGCTTTCATCAGCAAACCAGAGAACGTTCTTGTTAAGTGAAAGGCAACACACAGGTTTGAGCAGCCCTCTATGTCTCCTGTCTAAGCTCATAACTCCTATTTGCTTTGCTCTGCCTTTTCAGCTTTGTTTGCCAACCAATAAGATTTCTTATTACAGTTTCTTAATTATGAACAAAGAAGAACAAAGAACACAGTCATATTAGTGGCATTAAGAGAAAGTAATATTACAGAGGGTAAGTGATATTAATGAAGAGAATTGCTATAAAACTGGAGAAACACAATCTTTGTATATACAAAACAAGGAAGTTAGTTTGGTTTTCTCAAGAGCCAGAGCTAATAGAAACTACAACAGCTTGATGTTTCTCGTTTGAATTTCCAAGTAGGTTAGACCTCTCAAATTTTTTATCTTCCAGATTTCTAACTCCTTTTGTTCTATTTGGCTTTCTTTTCTTTCTATTTTATTTATTTTTTGGATGACATTTTACTAGACTCTGAAAGTCTTTGTTATAAAGAGGATGAATTTATCTATAAGACACTCTGAACCGTAGAGCAGATCTGGTATAGCAAGGAGGAAAAGTAGGACGAGGCAAGCTTATGCCTCAGAAAACAAAACTTTAGCTTTGGTCCCCAAGTGGGGTATGAGAAAATCCACATGGGACTGTATCTATCAGGACATGGGAAAGTAGACCTGAAGTTAACACTTGGCAAGCCAGGAAGAATTTTTAAAATGGATTACTACATAACATGAGGCAAATAGCAAAATGATTTTTTTTCTTTTTACACAGCAAGAAACTGCCGCACGGGTTTCCCTTACTTACCTGTGGTGAATAGTAAGATTTAGCAAATTGTACTCTGACTTTTAGCTAGTCTCTTTTCTCATGAGAAATTGAAGTGAGGAGGTTGAGCTTCAATAATTGTTTGCAGCCAACCTGGGACCTAGGCAGCAGATGGGAGGGGGGGAGGAGCTGTGCACCAGGTGTCCACCAGAGGTGGGACCAGCCATCTTGGAGGTGCAGATGCCCACCTCAATGGGGTGAGCTGGGAGGGCTCTGCTTTAGAGCGTTCACAGCCTTGGGAGAGCTTTGCATATAGAGAATGCGCTGATTCTGCATTAATAACCTAAATGGCTTGAATCACCAGCCTCTGGGTAGCCTCTAAGCATACCCTATATGGAGGATTAAGGCCTATTTCCGCTACATGGAAAAGCTCTGCTGGTACCTAAGTATGGCCATGTAAGGTCTGGAATCTAGTCTTCATGGTGGGGGAGGGTGATGCCCCACAGGTGATAGGCATACCTGGATCCCTGGACACAGGGGCGGGCACTTGGCTCATAGGTTACTGAATCTGTCAGGCCAATGCCTGGGACTAGGAGTGTCCTATGACCCGGCCCCTGGCCTGACCCTATTTAGGCAAGGAACAGTATGGACTTGGGGACGCCATGCCACCTGTGTCTCCTTGATCCAGTCCCGTGCCCCAGCTCCTGGCTCGGCTCTGTTCATCATGGCGTCCCAGTTCAGCTCTCCATCGGAGCTGAATTGTTGTTGGTATTGTTTGTATTGTTTCTTTCCTCTCTGGCCTGTTCCCTAGCTGGGTTAAGTGTATTTGGGCTGCAGGCCTTTGTTACCATGGGTTGCTCACACACTGCTATGTAAGGAAGACTTCAAGATTCCATCTTTCAAAAATGTGCCTTCTCTGATAGTTTACTTTACAACAAAATACCTTATTTGCTTTCAGCTCTGAAGCAATCTGTTCTTTTTATACATTTCAGGAGAGTCCTAATAATCAGTCCACTTTCAAAAAGTATTATCTTTAAGTAGTTGTACAAAAGAGTTACCCTTTAATGTTGTAGTGTATGAATGCCCCTTTATCGATGTCATCCCTCTCAAGATTCTTACCCTTCTCTCCCCTACCCACCTCCTTCTCTCACTCTTCTTAATTCTTGACTACCTTCTTCTTGTCTTTTCTGAATCGCTTCTCTTCAGAGATGGATGAAACCTGGGAAACAGGTTGGAATTTGATGGCATTTTCTTCAGTATGTCATAAAGGGTCACTAGCTCATTGGGATGAAGATGGTAACACTTGCTTCCTCAACAGACAATGCAAACTATTTTTTTAATGATGCTATTGTTTCAGAGAATGCTGACTTTGCTGTTGTGCTTCTTGGGAATCAGAGATCTGGTTTCTATGGCTGTTGATAATAACTTGTGCCAGGTATGATGAGAGCCTTTCTGATTGTCCTACAGATTATTAGTTAGGGACAAGAAGAGTGTAAGGTGGGCAGATATAAGACAGACCCTCCCAGGGTAGGAACCGAGGAGAAAGGGATTTTACAAGGAGCTTTCCAGTTGTATGGGGGCCTGGTAAGTGGTCAGGCAGCAATACAGTAATACTGTCTTACCAGCCTGGGGCAGGTGAACTGAAAAGATAGCTATTAAGGGTGCTGCTTATGAGTTCAAAGCAAGAGGCTAGCTTTCTGAACTCACACAGGGTGCTTGTCATTTACCCGCCTCAGCTTTTTGTGGAGGGGAACTTTATTATGATAGCTAAACCTTCAGAGCCAAGTAGAAAATAACTTGAGGAGAGAAGCTATGCTCTGAGGTTCAGGGTTTCTTATAGATAAGTTCATTTGTGTGGGACTTTTCCAGCCTTGGAAAATGTAATACCAAAGTACAAAGTCAAACCAAGCCAAACAGAACAAAAGGAGTTAGCAGTCTGTGTGATCAGAATTAGAGAGGCCAAACCTACTTGGAACTGCAAACTATAAACACAAAGCCCTTGCCATTTCTATGTGCAGAGAACATGGTCGACATTATTTCCAAGATGAAATTAAGACCCAAAGGAAGGCAGAACCATGGTGGGGCATTATGGGTCAAGTGCATGTTGGGTTATATTGAGCATATAGAGTGACGTCATTAATTCAGATGTGTGGTAAGGCTTCCTTCCCCATCCTCCAGAGATCTGCAGGCAGTCAGCACTAGACAGCTCCCTGGAACCCCGCATTATTGAGGAGGATCTCAGGAATCCTCCTGGCAAAGGCCGTTATATGTTCTTTGCAGCGTGCACTACTAGGGTTTTTATCAGTGCCTTGTTAGATGTAGGCCCTGAGCGTAGCATTAGATATCCATGTGTGGAAACACCACATGTTATTCTAGTCCACCCTGACATTGCAGTTCTGGGGAGGGGAAGAAGGGTAAACATTGTATAGTGCAAATCATTTATGTTAGTTTGAAATAAATCTCAGGTAGGAGGAGATCAATACACTTTGAAAGACGATTCAATAGAAATGAAGGAAAGGAGATGTCAGTCTGTTTTAGATGCGCAAGCAAGAGTTTTTCCTTTGCTCAACCCTCTACTGGTTAAAGTGCTGCCATTGTGCCCCTTGCTTCTATTATAATTTCATGTCCTACCATTCCTTATGGGAAAATCACTTTTCATCCTAAACACAATTTATGCTCATTTCTAACATTCTAAGACCACTGGATTTGATTTGATTATCCAAAACAATACAATCTCACATTGTTATATTATACCCCCCAGGATTGATTCCCTGACCCTCAGCAGATATCCAAACACATAGCTCATCTGAGGCCTAATGGGGAATGGTCTAGAACTTGCATATAATGTATGTTCCTCTCCCTGTAATAAGATTGCTTAACACACTCATACCCTATAAATGTTCCATAAATATTAGTTATGCTTGTACTACTTAAATAATCCATACATCTTGACTCCAGATGCAGGTTTCACAATATTTTTAATCCGTTGTTGGTTGTATCCTCACATACAGAATGGAGTGCTGATTGCCTTGATTATATTTCACTATTACCATCTGCTTAGTTTTTGATCCATAATGATGTGCCTTTAGCTAGATTTCTATTAATTAAAAATTAATGTTTGCATGCTCACCTGGCATCACAAATAGTCTAATTAGCATTATTCTTTTGATGATACCTATTTTAAGTCATTGGACACATATATCTCGCTATATTCTTCTAACAATTCTTGGCTGGGATCCTATGCAAATTACTGATCGCTCTCACACACACCATCACATTTATTTTTTACTTCACCGCAGAGGAGACTTTTTGTTCCCATTGTATCGATGAAAAGAACTAATGGTAAGAGACATCATACATAAGCTCAATGTTGTACAGCTATAACTGACAAATGTGAAAGCCCATCTCCTTGGAAGCCTGAGCCAGTGCTGGTATCTGTTGGTCTGTCTTTCTTTGATTCCCTTGAAGGTTTGTTTCCAGACTCAGAGCCTTCTGCTTCTACATACTGGTTTTTCTTACCTTCATATAATTTTAGATTTTATTGTACTCGATTTTGTTTGCTATTTGGGAGTTCTAGAATATGGCCTACCCATAGGAGTTAGTGCATTAGTAGGGCATTTTCTTTCTTTGTCTCAAACCTTCCATTTCCATAAAGTGGACATTTGGTAGCAAGTAGTCCTCAAGTATTAAATGAGATGATACAGGGTACATGTGGAGGCTTTTGTGTCTGTATGTTTTAATTACCTGCGTGTAAGTATTCAGCAAATATTGGCTTTAAATATGCCTCTCACTACTAGAGGAGAACCTGTTATTTCTTTGCTAACATAGCACTGAAAAAGTCTGCATAGTAAAAGGCCCTCGTTATTCATGAAGTGATATGCTATGTTATTGACCATCTCGCATTCACTATAGTCCTCTCAACAGCTGCATTATCCTATCTGGTAGGCACAGGCACTGGTACTCAGGACAGAGACAAGGGAACAATACATTGGGACAATGGACTAAAATGAGATCCTTGAACCAGCAGGTCCAATGTATGACATTTCCATTTCCTTCTATCAGTAGAATGCCAAGGTGCTCAGGACCCTGTAGTGAGAATATAAAAGTCTGAAAAACTGGTGAGTTCTGACTGTGTAGGTTGGCTTTGTCAACGATCAGACTTTGTCATCTCAGATAACTACTGTGAACCCGAGTTCCTTCCCTTGACAAATGGGAAGGAAATCTGCAGCTTGGAAGTGTTAGAGTAATGTAAAGTGCTAATCACAGAAGTTGGCTTATGATCACCACTTTCATTATTATCATCTAGAAATATCAATCACATACAACTTCAGTTTGCAAAACAGAATGATGTTGGTTTTCAAAAAGGAATCCTAAATGTATGGACAGAGATTTTTGTTGTTGTTAATCTTTGGAAGATCATTAATGAACTGCCAGTTCCTTAGTACAGTCAATATGTTATTTCCCTGTACTTGACATCATGTTATCTGTTGTTACTTGGTAGCTTTTCCCTTCTTGGAACATTCTCTTCTTTTATCTTTGTGGCACAGGCTAACCAGACTATGATAAAATTCACTTGAAAATGCTTCAGTTGTGTGTGTGGTCCCAGCTCTTCCATAGAACAGGCGAAGGCAGGAGTGATGGGCGGGTGTGACGGAATTAGAAAGTGCTCTCCTATACGGTGTGCATATATCCCTCACTGCATTATCAAGTACTAAGGCGAGGTGCACATTCTAGCAGATTTGTGATTTTGCATAATAATTAGAACTTTATTTTCCATTTAGCTAATGATCCTGCTGGATATTTATCATGGATCTGAATTGCTTTTAAGGTTTGATTCTGTACCTTATTCACCATGTTGAGCCAGCGTGTGGATTGCACCATTGCCTGCATGCAAATCTTTTCTCATTTTGTTCAGAGGAGGAGTGTGACTCCATGCTTAACCGCAGGGGCTATAAAGACAGATTGCCCAAGTTCCATTGCTGGCTCTCCTGCCTTAATGCCTTTACCTATGAAATGAATAATTTTGCCTCATAGGATTGTTGTGAAAATTAAATACATGGAAACACACTTTAAAGTTGTGTCCAGTATAGAAACAATGACTAATAAATGTGATATATTATTGATAGTATTCCACATCTTTTCTCCCAACAAACTTTCTCACATATTGGTAATTTCCATACCAACTTCTATGACCCTGTCTCTCCCTTGATCTCTTACCTCATAGTTATCTATTTTCATGTCTGTATACAAAGGAAAAGACATCATGTCCATTTCTGAACTGCCTTTGCCATGTGAACTTCCTCATCTGGAGAAGAATAACCGCTACTCAAGCAGTATCCTAGCAGGAACCTGGACATTATTCAGAGTCCTTTATCCTATTGACCAGTCTTCATGTTCTGCTCTCTGCACATCTTCACTTACGCCTTTATTCATCCCTACGGCCATTACCTTAGCTTGTGTCACTGATACTACTTGGTCACTGTAAGACCCTAGCAAATAATTCTCATCTGGTGCCTCTTGATTCTATTCCATTCTTTTTATGGCTGTCAGTGTGATGGCTTTCATGCGAGTGTGAGAAGCTGTACTTCCCCAGACTAATCTCTTCCAGTGGGGGTGCTGATGTATCTGATGAAAGGCTAAATGAACAGCTTTGTTTCAAGATCGTCCCAATCCTCCCAGATCCCATCTCTCCTGTCACAGCGCTTGAATCCTAATGCTTCCCCCCAAGGAACTTCTTACCACTCCCCTGAACACACTCAAAATGCTCTTAGTCCCTTCTACTTTGTGGTTGCTTTCACAAGCTGTGTCCAAGTCCTACCTTCTGTCGAGGAGGTTAATTTAGTTGTATCCATTTGGATTTGGAATTGAAGCTAATTCATCTATGAAAGCTTCTCTAATATCCAAGATTTAGTTAGGAGCTCTTCCTAAGTGATCTGGCAGCACACAAATGAGTCCCTTGTGACATCTGTGATATAGAATGGTGGATAAATGTATTGGCTATGGAGCCAGACTTCTTGGTTTGAAACTTGGGTCTGTCTCTATGCTTGGAACAGCCTTCACCTCTCTGTGCTTCAACAAGATATTTACAGTACTATCCTAAACTAGATGGAAATAAGTCACAAATTCTGCCAATGTCTCTTACTACCTTTTCTTTAGATACTTGGAGGGCTATTGCCCCATAGAAATTTATTTTGAAGGTTGAAAATGACTTGATGATCAAGGTAATGGTATATTTGGTGTTTGATGAGGACTTATATCCCAGTTCAACCATGGAGCTTTCTCACTGTGCCCTTATATGGCAGAAAGGATGAGCAATCTACCAATCTCACTTGTAAGGACTCTTTGACCTTTTCATGCTTCCATGACCTTTTCAACTAGCAATAGCCCATATCTTTATACCATTATCTTTCAGCTTAGTGTTTCAACATATGAAGGAGGTACAAACATGAGACCATGGCATGCTCTTTTGCAATATAACATTGCAATATTTTCTATCTAAATTAGGCCCTTTCTTCCCTTAAATTTGGACTGGTTGTGTCTTGCTCTGGCTGATATTCAGAGATGTTGTGCTACATATCTACTCTGCCTTCTTGTGCCCTAAGAACTCTGTAACTATCATCCCAAAGGAAAAGTATAAGCCAGTCTGATGGGTCATAAGGTAGACTTGTTGTAGTTGTTTTTTTTTGCTCAAACCACCTTCATAATATTTGAGATAATGGATCCTTGCCAGCTCACTACTGATATATGAATTTGTCCAAGGTGTTTTTTTTTTTTTTTTTTTTTTTTTTTTTTGTCTTGTGGGCTAGAACTCTGGGCCTGGGCACTGTCCCTCAGCTCTTCAGCTCAAGGCTAGCACTCTACCACTTGAGCCACAGTGCCACTTCCAGTTTTCTGGTGGTTTATTGGAGATGTAAGTGTCATGGACTTTCCTGCCCAGGCTGGCTTTGAACCGCGATCCTCAGATCTCAGCCTCCTGAGTAGCTAGGATTACAGGCATGAGCCACCAGTGCCTGGCTTGACTGCCTATTTTATACTAGTACAATCTTCCTCCTTATGTGCTCATGCTCTTTTCTGTATCCAGCTATTCCTATTACTGAGGTTAAACAAGGTCTTTCACATAATCTGTGCATTTTGTGCTACTAAGATTCTTATATCACTGAGTGAAAGTGCAGTATGACCTTACATCTTCATCTCCACCTCTGAATTCTCCCTGACAGCTGAGCCTGCATCCATGATTGGCAAGGGACCTTGTGTTGCATTTTCCTCCGTTCTCCCCAAACCCCAAAGCATGTTTCACAAGCTCTTGCCTTTCAACCTAGGTTTTATTCCCTGATTCCATCTTTTTTTGCATCTAAATGGTTATTTTGGGGAAAAAATACTTGAAGATCTGAGTCTTTTTTTCTCCTTTCTTTGGTTCATTGTTGACACCTGAATGTTAACATCAAGCACTTCATCTATTGTGGCAAGTGTACACACAGCAGTTTTACTATTCGGTTCTCAGAGATTGTAGGATCAAGTTTTTGATTGGTCAGGCTCATAATTTTTTTTTATTGTGAGAATACCGTACAGAGGAGTTACAATTACATTTCTTATCAAGAATTGTTGCCTCCTCTTTGTTTCCCCTTCCCATCCCTTCCCATTCTCCCCCCACCCCCCACCAACCCTCCCCCCACCCCCTACCAAAGTTGTAAAGTTTGTTTTTCGACATAACGACTTGTACATCTCATTGTTGCAATGGGTCCACCTGAATCCCTAGTTAAACAATTTGTTTTTTTCCCTTCCCTTCCACAAATTATACCAACATCAAATACAGTGAAAGCATGGGTTATACTGTGGGGGAGGGACATACAAAGCAACATAGAAATCATCTTATAAATATGTTAGAAACAACTGCATGAAAAGAAAAAAAAACAAAAAAATTTGAATACTTATCTTGGGGTTCATTCCCCTAACATCAACTTATCTGACCTTTTCTGGTTGACTCAGACATATACTAGTTATTGCAAATAAGGGAAACCACGGGATCTATGTTTTTTTAGGCTCATAATTTTTAACCTTAATATTTCAGCCTTAATGTATAGAAATAGGTTCTCAGTTTCCCTACAATTATTTGATATGTATAAATGACTTTAACTTTACTAATTTACTTCAAGGTAGAATAAATTGGATATATTTTTACCATAGTGTTAACCTATTAACTATTAAATATTAACCAGAAAATGTATATATAACATACATATGTAAAGAAATATATCTCTCTCCTTGTTCAAGAATTTGATCCCTTTGGATTGAATATTTAAACAAAACAAGCAATTTAAAATAGTTTTTAGCTATCTTTCACTGTTGGTGGAAAAGACATTCCAGAAACCAATTAGTTTTGTTATAGTGAAGTCCTTTTTGGATGGTTTCATTCAGACTCAATAGATAACTAGCAGATATTTTTCAAGGATCTATTTTTTTCTCTTCATGCAGTATAATGAGCAATTAAAGAAAATACCAGGATAAAGGTATAAAGTGACATGGAATTTACATATCGGTCTACCAGTTAGACCATATGGTTCAGATATAGAACCTAGAGAGAAGGAATGTAAGTAAACCCTTTAAAAAAACAAACATCAATTTCATTAGTGATATTAACTTTTAAGTTTTTGCAGAGTTCCCTGGCTAAACCAAATCTCCATTCTGGAGCAAATCCCTTAATCAACTGCTGCCACATAGAGAATACAGCCAGAGGATTTCCTCAAGTCCACAGGGCAGGGGAAATGTAGCTCACTGAGATAATAACTGTACGTTTTAATATGGACTTATCCTGCAAGACGAAGTTGCAAGCCAAGTCTGAATTTTGGTGCTTAGAGAATTACAGTTCATTTGGCAGTACTCCAGCTTATATAAACTTGGCAAGACTTATAGAACCAAATGCTGAGAGATGTCAGATGATGAAGGCTCGTGACCTGGTTACATTTTATATGCCTTATGAAAATTTGAGTATGTCACTGTCTCCCTGTGGTCAGTTTCTTCATCTACACAATGGGCATTCTAGTATCTGACCTGTCCACCTTTCAGATACTGAATATAAAAGCATTCCTAGAAAAAGATCAAAATAAACCTTGCTGCTCTTAAATTTCCCCCTGCTTGTTTCACAGGGGCATAATACTCTCTTTCATGCAAGGATTCAAACTAGATGTCTTTACCTGATTATAGAATAAGGAGAGAAAACAATTGCTAAGTAATTTGCAGTGTATTGAGGTGGCATTTACTACTTGAAACCTAACGAATACTTTCACTCACATTGAGTCTGGCCTCCACAAGATGGAAAAAGACTGGCTTCATGCTTACCAGGGTAAAATACAGTGAACTGTTTGTGTCAGTCTCTTCCCTCAGCCAATGATCTCTCAGTGGCAGCCATGGAGCCAGAGGCAAACTAGAGAACAGGGACCTATTGAATATCAATTCTTATATTTTCGCCTGCATACCTGAACTTCCCTGTGGATGTTGTTAAACCGAGGATGCTGACTTAGGAAGTCTGAATTCCTGAGAAGCTCAGCTCCTGCGGATTCTGCTAGATCTCCCGCCATCCTCCCTTTTCTCTAGTGTGGAGTGGCGACTGTTCTAAGTGTGGTCTTGGCATATCGTACCATGCTGGGGCTGCCCTCACAAAATATGACAGGTGGTGGTGTTTTAAACAACATAGATTCACCTCCTCACAGATCTGGAGGCTGGAAGCCCAAGATCAAGATGGTTATGGATTTTGGTTGGTGGCGTGAGCACTCCTGTTTTGCAGACACAGGTGCTTTATTCTCCCACGACCTTCTCCTGAGCATTTCCTCTAAACTGTGGACTTCAATTAAATATAATTTTATGAGCTCATTAGTTATCATTTATAACAATGTCTCGTGTCCAGGCAAGATGCTAATTATAGGGAAAATGGGGACAGTGTTATTGTAGGGGCATAATAGAGGAACTCTACGCATGTACTGATAGAATTTTTTGAAAACCTAAAGCCACTCTTTAAGATAGAGCCTTTTCACTAAAGAAACTTAGCTTATATGCCGTCTCCCTGAGTCTACATGCAGACTGGAGCAGAGGAGCTGCTCCAGGTTAGCTATGTGCTACTTAATGATTTCGAAGGACCAGGATGCTTCAGTATTGTCACCAAATGGAAGTTCAAATCCCAGCTGCATCTTTCCACAGTTTACTCACCTCAGGCCACTTCTGAATTTCATTCTTTTTTAAAAATCATGGTAGAATACTTCTATAACGGGATGAAGCATTTGTAATACAGAGCAAAGTGAATAGTAAGCAGTCATTCAGTATTAAATACTAGACATTTTAGTATTGCTGTTTAAGTCCTGGTGGGTAAAGGAGGCTGTATGGAAAACAGAAGCACTTTCAAAAATGATCAGAGAGTAATAGGCAATACAAAAGCAGGACAATCATAAAAGTAACCCTAACAGAAATGGCAATAAAAGTCAGAGCAGGAAAGATCATTTTTCCTGTAGCATTCAACAGTTATCAATGCTTGAGTGTCATGGGCCACGTTGTGTTGGCTCAACAAAATGTGTTCTGTGTCTTTTGTAGACAGCAAAGGAGTTGTGTATTACTTCCCACACGATGGAAGGCTGGGTAGACTTGCCTTACAACAGAGTGGTGCCTTTTCTTCTTTGAGAGCCTCATGGGTAAATATGATGATGATGATAGTGATGATGCTGGTAGTAATAGTGATGATGGTGATGATGGTGGTGGTAGTGACAGTGATGATGATGGCTAACTATCATGATGGTATTTCTTACTGAACTCTTATTAAGACCAGGAACATTACAAACAGTATGCACAGCTTCATTTATTTTTTTCTCAATCTTTACGGCAGCCACTACTTCCTATATTTTAGAATGAGGCAGATGCGAGAGGTTAAGTTCTTCACCTTTGGATACCCAGCTAGTTGACAGTTGGAACTGTAATTCCTTCCTGGACTATTGGACCCAAAGCCATATGTGATGATGGCTTAGACGTTCCTAGGTAGAAAATGGAATTTCGAGCTGGGCAAATGTGAGTGATCATCTGTAGAGTAAAAGTCATGATGGTTCCTGGAAAGAATTGCTGCAGAATTAGAGAAAGAAGTACTTGGGCTGGAAGTTTGTTATGAGATGAGCTCTAGGTGGTACAGGGTGGCAAATGAGCCAAAGGGAAATGGTGAGATGTGGTAGAACAGGCAGAGGAAACATGGCAAGGGGAACCTGTGAGCACAGAGAATACACTGCTGTATAGTCAACTCAGTGAATGCTTAGACTGCATGCCACCTGATCCTCTCCCACCCCTTCCCCTGGTACTGTCCCTCCTTCCCACAACCCCAGCCACACCAGGCCCCCATGCTCCAGAAACACCCTTGATTTGGCTATTGCTTCTTCCACCTTGGAGGTGCTTTTCCTTTGAAATGCCCATGGATTGGCTTCTTCCTTTTCATCAGGAGTCTTCTTAAATGTTACCTCTTTTGTGAGTTCTTCTCTAACCTGCTGTAGGAGAGAGACTCTTGCCCATCGATGAAGCGGGACATTTTTTTTTGGGGGGTCCGGTTGTGGGGCCTGAACTCTGGTCCTGGGCGCTGTCCTTTAGCTCTTCAGCTCAAGGCTAGCGCTCTACCACTTGAGCCATAGTGCCATTTCCGGCTTTTTTCTTTTTGCGTATGTGGTGCTGAGGAATTGAACCCAGGGCCTCATGCATGCAAGGCAAGCACTCTACCACTGAGCCACCTTCCCAGCCCTGGACATCTTGATTATGTCTGTCTTTCCTGTTCTTTAGAAGGTAAGCCACAATTACCCAGAGGACTTGTTTTTATTTGGTATAATAGCCTAGTTAGTGCATCTCAGTATACATTCTACTTAGTTATCACTAATGTTATTTAAACAATACAAAACAAGTTCAGTGAAGACCAGTGACGTACAATTTTCTAGTTACTGTGTTGATAGAGTATTTCTTTATATATATATATATATATATATATATTATTGTGAAGATACTGTACAGAGGGGTTACAGTTACATGAGTAAGGCAATGAATATATTTCCTATTGAGCAGTTACCCCCTCCTTTGTTTTCCCCTACCATCCCTTCCCTCCTCACCTCCCTAATTCCTCCTCCCCAAAGTTTGTTTTCAATATAGTAGAGTCTTATTTTCTATCATCAAGAATGAGAGTTTTGGCTTAGTGATTACTGTGTGGGACTTCCCTAAGGCAACTTTCTTTATAGCTATTGCTTTCCTCAATTCTTCACAACAAACCAATGAATACCATTTTACAACCAAAGCATATAACTTACAGCAAATCACATGATTCGTGCTTAGTGAGATTAGGATTTGAACCCAGGCAATGGAGGTATTCACATTTGTCTCAAATGTGGGCTAGAAGAATGAGAGGTATCACAAGAAATGTACAGATACATGTTACAGAGGCTCAAAAAGGCCAATCGAGTTGTTTGATGAGGGGTAAAGAGAACAGCAAGGAACTGACAGTTGAGACGAACCCAAAAAGGTAAGATTTCACCTGGCGATCACAGAGAGATGAATGGTTTTTAAACCAATATTTCGAAATCATTTCTCCTTATGTCAGGGCCATTTGACCTTGCAGCTCAGCATGGTGGGGGAATTTTAATAGTCTTTGCCTAGAGAACCGGTCAACTTGACTTTTTCAAGAGGTTTTTATACAGCTTAGCTCAGGGGGGGTGGGGCGGGGAGGACAGGGGAAGTCAGAGAAGTCGGAATTTTATTGTGAATTTCTTCAACTAGTAACCATGGCCACCACTGGTTTGCTGGTTTTATCTCTGTCTTCCTGAACATTTCTGGGCCTTGATTTGCTTTAGCAGCCAAAGTGCACCTGGGGGGGAGCTGTCTCGCACTACCAGTGAACTCTCAATGAAATCCATCCCCACAGCAACTTGGTCCACCAAGGAGCAATGCGTCTCTGCACCTCTCATCTGTGTGTGTGTGTGGGGGGGGAGACTCAGGCGCAGTGCCACTCACCCTGGCGTCAGATGCTTTCCAAGCCCTCAGGTTTCCCTGGAGGAAGTTCCCCTCTAGTCTAGGAAGGACTCGGCCCAGGGATGGGTGCTGGACAGAAGCAGCGCCTGTGTCCCCCATTCCGGGGTCCTTCCAAGGCAGCCTAACTTCGTGCCACACTCCACGGGGTCGAGTTGTGTCAGTTTGAATCCTGCCCCCCCGCCCACTCCCCGTGGGGATCCAGGAGCTGCCAAGGATCTGTGACCTGAGCCCCCCTCCGCAGAGCCCTGGAGCTGGGCCCAAGCGGGACAGCCACAGTCCACCCGCGGATAATCCACAAGCAGGGGCCTGGAGCCCCGTCTGCTGTGCCTTGATTTCTCCATCCGGTGGTGGGAACAGGGGAGAGGTGCAACCACCTTGCCCGCCCCCCCGTTCCCGAAGCCCCCCACTTTCCTCTCCCTTCCTGGGCCGCCCCACTCCCCCCCCCGCCGGGGGACCACAGGCCCCTCCAGCACCGAGCCCAGCTCCGCGCCCACGGCGCGCCCCCTGCCGGCCTCCGCCCGCTCCCGCAGCCGGCTCTCCGCGCGCGCCCAGCCCGCCACCGCCACTGCCGCCGCCGACTCCGGGCTGCTTAGCGCTGCGCGGACGCCCTGGGCCGAGCGGAGGTGCGCGCGCTGCGCTCCGGTGCCAGACCCAAGCCTGTGCGCCCCGGGGCCAGTGGACTTCCCAAGTCCCACTCCTGCACCCCGCATCCCCAAAGATGAACGTGAGGAGGGTGGAAAGCATCTCGGCTCAGCTGGAGGAGGCCAGCTCCACAGGCGGTAGGATGCAATCAGCATGAAAACTGGAGCCCCGTTTCCGTCCCCCTTCCCTTTGGCGCTGAGGGGGGCGGGGGGCTCCCCTTGCTAGGCTGGAGGGGAAGGCGCGCACTGGCGGTAGGTGTGTGTGTGGGGGGGTGCTTGTTGCCTTTGTGGGTGAGAGACTGCCAGCCCAGGCGGGGTGGGGGGACTGGCAGGGGAGGTGGGAGGGAGGGAAACCCGGTACCAAGGAGAGGGGCTGCATGCAAAGATGCGGGTCCGAAAAAGAGAGGATGTTTGCAGTGTGTTTGCAAAGTCGCGGGTGCCGGGGTCCCCCGCGATCCTGTGCGTTCTCTTTGCCTTCCCTGAAAATGTCCAAGGCGGTGGATGCTTTTGTAAGAGGACTGACCGACTTCCACCTGCACACTTGCTTCCCGTCCCTCACACCTGGGGGCGAAGCACCCCCTCCTTGTACTTTTTCCTTGATGCTCCCAAACTCCGCGATCACCTAGGGGCCAGATTGTAGACACCAGCTCCCAGTCTCCCAAAGGTGCTTTTCTTCTTCTTCTTTTCTCATTCTATTCTTGTTCGATTGCTAGTTTAGTTTCCTGTGCTCAGAGAACATGGTCTTCAGAGGACATGGAAATGATTTATGGGCAGCACAGCCTCGGACAGGTAGAGCACTGTGCGAGGAGCTTGGATACTCAGAGAAGCCCGCGTTCTGCGAAAGCAGGGAGAGGGACTCTCCCCTGAGTTTAGGGGGGACCTATGGCAAAATGGGGGACGATGCCCTCCCCCAGAGTGTCATGGGACACATCGATTTGTTGCTTAGGTGGCTGTGGGGCAGAGTGAGTTGTTGTTTGGTTTGGTTTCAGAAGAGTCCTAAGTAGGATGGAGGTGGTGTTTGAGAACAGGCAGGTGATGAAGTGCGTGACTTTAACTCGATTATGTAAAGGAAGGGGTCAAGTGGCTACCGTGTCCTTTGGGTGTATTGGATGAAGAGGAGTGGCCTACGGCTGGGAGATTGCAGGGAAGATGTTTCCCACATTCTACTGTTCAGTCAGGGAGATAGAGTCGCCACAACTAACCTAGTCATAAACGTATGGATGGGAGAAATGTCATTTTCCTTTTCCTCCCTTCCCTCCTAGGTCATGCTGACTGGGAGAAGGCCTCTAGTCTCAGATGAGTGTGAAATTTTAAAGAGGAACTTCTTGGTTCTTTATAGGCTGGAAAAGAGGGCCCGCACATTACTCTTCTCATAGTGACACTGCCGATATTTGCTGCCAACTAAGTAGACCTGGGATGTAACTTTTGAAGCACAAAGGCTGACTTTTTTTTTTCCCTCCTTCAGAATGACATAGTAAACATAAAGGCCCATAGTTGTTGGGTCATGAATGGAGGTTTTGCAGTTTCTTACAATGAGAACCGTGGTAGAGAGCTCCTTGGCCTTTTAGGGAAGCACTCTTACCCAGGACCTTGGGAGAAAGTAAAAGCCTGGGTACTGGCAGCTTGTGTTGTTTGCCTCTTCTGTGATAATAGCTCTTTGCATCTAGTCTTTAATCGATTAGATGGAGATTGGATCAACATGTATCCTCTCTTCACAGTGCCAGAGCTGGCCAGATCTATTCATGAGAAACACCAATAAAATCATTTCTGGGGAGGATGATGTAGTTAACCTATCAATAATTTTTTATAAAGCAAGGCATCTCTAGAACAAGCACCTGCTTATAGTTTGGAGAATAAAAAGCTGTTGATTATAATTCATCCAAGGTGAAACCAACATGGAGGAGGTGTCTTGAATTGTGTTCACGAGGTTTAGGATGAACTGTCAAGTGATGAGAAGACTGGGGGCAGGGAGGAGGGCAGTAGCAGAGGACAATGTTTCTTTTTTACTTGTCATTGTTTTAAAGTTACTCTTAGACAACCAGTCCCCAAATACATATTCTGTCTTGCTTTTACCAAACAGAAGTTTTAGAACTTAGGTGATTTGTGTAGAGATATGTAAGTTTTACTAAACTGGAGTACAAAAAGTTGATGGCAGGTTTAGAGGTTTGACTTCTCCATTCCTGTTTTATAACACTCCCTTACCTCTGACTCCTCACCACTAAACAGTCATAATGGTTTTTCCTTGCACCGATGCCCTTATGATGGAGGGTAAGATCATGACTCAATTGATTTAAATAAAACTTATGTAAAGATCTGTTAGAGAAATATACGGAGAAGTAAGGAGAAGAGAAACAAAGTAGGGACTGGAGAGAGAGGGAGGGAGAGAGAAAGAATGGAGGAAAGGAGGGGAGGAGAGAGAATTTTATGACTTCACTTAACATCAGAATGCTGAAAAATTATTTGTTGAAAGGCAATGAGGAAAACTAGGTGAAATGGAAAGTAGAAGGGAATAACAGAAATGACTCAAAAATAATAGACAAAGAATTGTTAGGTGATTAAAATTTTATAAACGATAAGGCTAAAAGAATTCTTTCTTTGATCTTTTTTTTCCCAACAAGTAAAAGGATTTAATATGTATAGAAGCATCCTCTGTAAGTGAGTTTAGTGACAGGATAGTGCTGCTCAGGACAGAAAAGTGCATAAGTTATACTTGAGCCCATATACCTAGAGAATTTCGTCCACAGTGGTGTGCTCAGATTTACCCTGCTGTGCATCCTTCTGTATGAAACCCAAAGTCTGTCCAGAATGTATTTTGCATTGAATTGTTTATCTCCATTCCTTAGCTCCCCTGCTATAAAATCAAATACAATTTTGCTACTAGTGGGGAGAGAGAGAGGGAGAAGTTAATTCAACTGTATATTTGGAGGAGAATTAGAAAGAAGGTCAGAGGGAAAATTATTCATTGGTGTCCTTAATTTGTGCCGTCTAACTTAGCGATGGCAGATGTTGTGTGATGTAATCTACAAGTAACAGTGGGAAGGAAAAATGTAAGTTTCAATAGTTGTGGGGAAACATCTATTTAATTTTGATTTGTTTGATAAATGCCTTGTGTTGGCTAAGTTTATGATAATGAAGGATAAATAAAATTGAATTAATAAATTCCACAAAAGTTATATTGAAGAATCCATTTATTCTGAACTGTGGGAGAGCTTTTCATCATGCAAGACATTATTCTATTTTCTTTATGTCATATGAATATAGGGCAGTATGAAATAAATAGAATATTAAAATACAGTGCTTCCTCCATTTCCTCCTCTTTTACACTGTACTTTTCTAGCCAATGGTATACCTTCCTTTTATAAAATAAGGCAGTCGATGGTTTAGAAATTAATGATCCATGCAATGTGTGTGTGTGTGTGTGTGTGTGTGTGTGTGTGTGCAGATTTCTGCAGAACTGAAGAGCAGATAGTGGTTGCTCTTTCTTCTTGAAGATATTATTTCTGAGCTTAAATATTTATGGTATCTCCTTTTTTTCTCCTTTCATTTTTTCCTGTCCTTACTGTTTTTTTCCCCCAGACCCTGTGAATAATATTACTTACTTATTAGCTTCCCTTTCTTGGGGACTCTTTCATGTAGATTAAGGTGTGTGTGTGTGTGTGTGTGTGTGTAAGAGAGAAAGAGAGACAGACAGACAGAGAGGAGTTAAAGATATTTGTTGTAGTGGCCTTTACCATTCTTACATTTTTAAGTTATATGATTGATTATACCTATTATAAATTTATTTGTCCTAATTATTAAAAAAACTATCTTATGTTTTAAGATTATGTAATTGATTGCATATTATGTATATGTATATATATATATATATATTCTTCCTTTTTAGTTTTCAAAACTGTTCATTTGGTTAAAGATCTGTGTCTTCATTCACATTCTCCTCGTTTTGTTCACTGACATTCCTTAGCTGATATGAGCTTGTGAGAACTCTGTATCCAGGCGTAAGGTCCAAACAGATCTTCAGTTCTAACCACTAACGTGGCATTAACTTCCTGCATCAACATTGCCCTGCCGGAATCTTTACTCCATCCAGATATGGTCTCAAATGCAGCATCCTTACCGTGCAGCTCTACTGATTTTTCCCTGCTTCCTCCCCACAGGACTGCTCTTTTCTTCCCATAGGCCATTTTCTTCTAGTTTTGACCTGAATTTGAACCCCCAAATAATAAACTAGATATTTTTGCTTTGTAGTTTCAGCTATTAGATGTTAACAATTCATTGGCACATAGTGTGCCCAAGTCATTCATTCTTACACGCTTTATAACTACTTACACAATGCTTCACAAATAAGTACATGTTTAAAACAAATGTATTGGATTCAAGTCATGTGACCCTTCCCCTTCACATTTGGGTGCTTATGAAGCCCTCTGTCAGTGCCGTTTGTTTTTGGTTCCTTGTCTTTTCCAAAATCCAGCAGTGCAAGTCTCCCTATGAGTACAGGAATATGGCGTTGAAAGCCTCATCTTCTGCGATGTGCATATTCTTGTGTCTGCAGCATCATGGCTGAGCATATACATTGCTTCTGAAGTCCTTAAAAGGGGCTCTGTATTTTCTGTGTATTTAGAGCAATCACCATGCTTTCTTTGGGAGCTGTTCCTGTGATTCTTCCTTATCCTTTAACATTTACAGATTGATCAGTCCTTCAAGGGGCGCACAGTGACTGGCCATCACCTATTCTCATTCCTGCCCATCCCCCCAAAAGGGACAATGAGAGATTCATTGCATACCCACCTTGAAATATGAGTAGTTGTCTGTCCTCCTCTGAGTTCCTATTTCTGACATTTCCCAACTCGCTGTCAAGATATCCAGGTGACCCTGTCCACCTGCATTGCCATCTGCTTTATGATTCTCATCTGATGGTAAATCGTTCCATTATAATGGCATGGAAGAGACTATACAGATTAATACCTAGAGACACCACTCAGTGAACACACTTCCCTTTTCTCTGTGCCTCTGCTGGGAGGGAACTCAGAGAGGTCAGGCTGAGGCAGCACAGGGGGCAATGCAGTACAGCTCTGTGTTTTCTCTTTTCTGGGCATTAGAGTACTTCCCTCTTGCCTCACCCCCCACCCTGGGCTGCTCTGTATGTAAACATGCAGATATAGTATTAGAAAATCTGAATGAGAGGCTTCAGGTTTAAACACAGAATTCTTCATCTACTCTGATATTACAGAATGACATTTGGACAGGGATGTAACACTTGGCCTGCACACCCGTGTTGACGATTAATTTTTCTTTCTGAGCAGACTCAGTCACTATGGTGGACCGGCTAGCTCATTGGAAGTAGACTGTCATGTTAAATACCCTTTGGGTCTATTTCCGGCCTTTGAGAATCCCCTCCCCCTCCATAGTCCCCTCTATTTATGTAGTTAGATTAAAAATAAGTAGTCAAACACTGTACTATAACTGTTCGTAATTTTTAGTTACCTGAAATTTGAGTTGGCTTAAGGAAATGTCCTTACTTGCATTTAGGTAGCATCTGCTCATGAATAGAGAATAAAAAAAGTCTTTAGGGAATTAGTACTGGCATTTTTTTGTAAGTCTTTACTTTGGAAAGATTTTGAAGGAAAAATAGGCTTTCATCTCCAGATGCCAACACTTCATAATATTTCGAACGATCTTTTGAGTGAAGCAGTTATTTAAAAAATGATGTTATTTCAGCCCAAATGGGAATCAAAAATCACATATGATGGTACAGTATCTCCTGTAGTTCACCAGGTTTTTCCTTCAACCTCACTGATGCCTTCTTTGTAGTCCTGTCTGTAGATCGTGTTACAGAGGCCAGAGTATTCCTACAAGTGTTCCAAAATGTGATTATTTGGGGAACATGTTTGAATAAGAAGGTAGGACTTTTGAGTGTCTCCATGAGTTTCATATTCGCCCTATGAGAATATTGCATGCATGTGTCTATTAAGCTGAAGTGTATATCAGAATGAATTTTCTGAGATATGCAGGGGATCAATTGAAGCTTGTAAGATTTTGTACTTTAATGAATTGTTATTAGACTAGTACCAAGAAATGACTTTAAAATGGCTGACTGTATACTTGTTATCGATAGTTTTGTATATGTAAGCACTTCCAAAATTATATTGAATGAGCAGAAATGTCTGACATTATAGTTTTTCCTAAAGATAGAATTTGACTCCAGCCCCTTTTTTCACTGTGGCGCAGATGAGTTCTCTTCTGTCTTTGTCTTGTATCTGCAGGGAACTTGAAATCAAGCAATACTTTTTAGAAACAACACAGGTCTAAGAACAAGCTTAATTTGGAATGAAGTTTAATTTAGAGAAATTTTTATTTATTTATAAAAGGTTAGAACAGATAAAAGAAGCACTGAGCATAATGTTGCTTGGGCTTTCATTTTTCATATATACAATGATAGTAATTGTATCTGCTAGTAGGTTACAAAACTCCTCTAATGATGAAATGAGATTATTCCTGCAAATATTTACAAAGAAGCTACCTGGTGTTAGGATGACTAAGACAGATTCTTCCTTCAGAGAACTTGCTGTGTACTTAAGAGACAGGGATTGAATATACACAGTAGGTATCCATAGTGGAGTAGGAAGAGCATTTCTAATCCTTTATCTTTTAAAATCTTTCCTTCCCTGACTGGGTTAAGGATAAGGAGAGCCGGATGTTGGTGAGCAAGATTACTTCCAGTTGGAATAAGTGCCATTCTTTCCCACGGGGAAACACACCATGATATTAAACTTGACCTTCTTCTCTTTAGGGTCTTTCAAAATAAAGCTGTCAAAAGAATTGGCCTCAAAATTCTGTAACTTTTCTATTGTCCAATTTCTTCCTAGCTCCTCTTTGTTTTGCCAATTACAAACTTTTTTTGTCAGTCTCTTAAAGACTTTGTAAGATTATCTTAGCTAGTTTTGATATTTTTTCAAGATCTTCTGTAATGCGGGGAATATATAAGGAAACACTTTTTTCATAAAGCAAATATAACTTGAAGCTTGGAGAGTTTGAAAAGAATAATAACTTCTCTTTAAAGAAAGCAATAAAGGAATTGAGAATGCTCAGCCTTCTTATAGCCAGTTTAAATAATGTTCCATTAAAAAGCAGAGGCAGTTCAAATTAGTATAGGAATTTCTAAATTAAATTGAGCATCACCCTCTATTTTTAATCTGATTTCATAGAATCAATCATCTTATCATGAGAATATTATTATATCTTATTTAATAACACCAAACACACCAAACGCATGTGAAAATCAACTTCTGTGAAACTTTCGTTACATCTCCCTCAAGAGTTCTTAAACCTCCTTTGCACATCATTTATTTCCACAAGTTCCCTTTGATGCGATGCCAAGCATCTTTCTACTGTGAGCCACAGCGCCATTGCAAGCTGTTATCCATTCCTTTTCCTCTCCTGGTCCAGTTTCATCGCAATTTCCTGCTGAAGTTGTGAGCTCCGGGAAAGTTGGCACAGACTCTGACATTCAGGTGCCTTCCCTTAATTTAAAGATTGTAGGGAAGGACAGTGGGGAAGGACAGGACAGGGAGGCAAGTGCAAAACTGGGAGAGTTCTGATCAATCACAGAGAAGGAAAGAAGAAAACAGATCTTGCACATACAATTCTATGGCAGAGCCATAGAATTGTAGTTGTAATTAGGAATGGCAATTTAGAAAAAGGCCACCTATCTAAACCAGAAGCTGCAAAGTAATGAATACCAGCACTTCTGATAGAATTGAAAGCAGGACTTTCTGCGACTCCACACAAACACCCCTAGTCAAACTGATGTTCCAAATGTCACTTCCAAATGAAAATTAGTCATTTACAAAACCAATTGTTTTGAAATCATTGTTCGGCTCCCGGAATAAACACGAACTATGTAAAATCTACAGACACTACACTGAGAAGATTGAACTGTAGAAATAAATCATTAGAAGTAGTATTTATTCTCGAGTCCCTGCTTATGAGACTGTGGCTTTTCAAACTATCATTAAATCGAATTTAAGATCTCAAACAGTGACAGTTATAGCTTTTAGCCCTAGGCAATTTGGATTCTGCTACTTTTAGGAATATCTTTGAGAATGTTACTCAACAATCATTCATTTAAAACACACTCACCTGTCACCTGTTACAAATACTTGTCAGCAAATATTTGAGATTAGAAAAGGCCACGTAAGTTATTTAGGCTATAGGATTTAGCTATAGGATTTAAAGTTTTAAATCCTATCTTTCGTCTCTATCCCAGGATTCCACTTCTTCATTGTAAATTTACTTGCATAAAACATGTTAGCCTCCCTCATCTTGTGCTAAATGTCCTCCTGGGATCCAGGTGAAGGGCCTCAGAGAGAGGATATCATAAATAGTGCTCTAGCTTTGGTGAAATAGCCAGAGGACCAAATGACAATCACATGGTTACTTATAGTGATGCTGTTTTCCCAGTCACATATAACATGAAGCAAGCCTTATATAGAAGAGCAGCAGTATCATGTAGACTAAACAGCATTGCTATTTCTGTATCAGTGGGGGCTTCTCTGAATGTAAACCAACTTCTTTTGTCATAAAATGTACACTGGAGTTCTTTCCCCTCCCCCTCCCAGTATCCTTCTGCTAGAGTGGAGAAATGACATTTCCATGGGAAAACTTGAATCTACTTAAAGAGACACACATGTGAAGTGGAAGTTTAAACATAAAAGAACCCTGTGATGGGACTAAACAGAGGGCAGCGTGAGAGAAGATGGAAATCACTTTCTGTGGGTTGGGCAGCGTCAAAGAGGAAGAGAATGAGGGAATGAGAAAGCAAGGGGGAAAATGGCAAGTTGGAAGAAGAGTGTTTCAGACAGGAAGACCTAGGGTTCTAGGGCCGAGTGAAGAGACCTGGGTGATATGATCTGGGTACCATGAGCAGATCTGTGTGGTTCTGTGGAGGTATAGTATAGAGAGGAACAGTGAGATGGCTGAGTGGAGAGTGCTGGGGGAGTCAGGGCACGGATGGGAAACACCGGGGAGCTTTAGCTATACCTAAAGCATGGTTCCATTTGTAGAGGGGGAAGAGAACTACAATGAGCACAAATGGACACTGAAGAGGGGAAGGAGGAGGCAAAGTGACCTGTAGTTATAGTAACTGAAGATCTGACATCTTGGGAGGACATAGTAAGGCATCAATTATGTGTTGAAGCATTAAAGAGGACATATGATTAACAAAACCAAACTGAAGTCAAGGCGAATAGGGTCTGATGGGAAGTCAAATGGTAGGCTGTTTCTGGGATTGAGGAAGAAGGATTCTGGCATAGCTCCTACAGACTTGACGCTGGAGGGTGAGGAAAATATTCGAGTGGCAAAATCAGAAGGAAATTTAGTTGTAGAAAAGGGAAACCAATTTTGGACCTCTAAAATACATGTCATCTTGGGATATTAACGTGGTAAGGATGTCTGCTGGACACTGGATTCTCTGGGTGGGAACAAAGGAGTAGGATTTGGTTCTGTAGACAGTGGGGAACCAATTGAATTTCACCAGAAAAAGGGGCATGGATGTTGTGCAACTGTGTAGGATACCTCATTGTCAGGGAAGTCAGTCTGGGCAGAAGGAAGCAAGTGACTGAAAGAGAGTAAAGTCAGTGGGAATGCCACCCTGAGTGGGCAGGGAAGGGATGGAGGGGAGGTTAGTGACTTGCGTGCCTTGTGGTGCTGAGGAGAAGCAAGTAATAGAGGAAGAAAAAACAGGTTTTTTTTTGGGGGGGGGAACATGTGTTCCTTTTTAGGAATATTGACTTTGAGGTGTGGGGAAACTCCCAAAGGTGGTTGGAGAGGCAGAGTTCAACTTACTTCAGAGAAGAAGAGGGTTAGTGGACCTTTACCACTGTGAAGGATATCAGTCAAAGAGAGATGGATGAGATGCAGTCTTGCCAAGAAGATGGACATCAAGTGAAACTAGGGACCCGGATTTGGGAATTCTTTGCAGAGTGACCCGGGCACTGCAGTGGTTAAGACTGGGTACGGGATCGGATTGAGAAACACAAAGAATAAGAGTGGGAGTGGGATGTGTCCTAGTTAGGGAAGACATTATGTAGGTTGATGCTGGACACATGGAAGTCTGGATCTTACTTGTTCTTAGGGTATAAAAGTGTTCTGAAAGTCCAGAGTTGCTTCACAGAGTGAACTGCTCAGAACATGGATTGAAGATGGGCAGTGGCTCAGGATTCGATGCTGGAGTCAGTCTTAAGTTTCAGAAGCCAGAACCACTGTACTGTGGTATGACCTTGAGGAACCACACGGCTTCTCTGAAGCTTAGTGGGGCCCTTCTATTGTACTATTTCTTCACTCTTCACTTCTTGAATGCAATTATACTACACTCTGTGTCCTTCTATTCCCTTGAATTTGTTTGCCTTTCCTTTTACATACCCTTGAATGGAAAAAACATTTATATTCTTATCTCTCTAATTTGTAATATCATAATGACAGATAGTGTAGATTGCTTCCATACCAAGATCATAGTAAGAGAATTATTCTGGCTCTATGGCCTGAGCTATGTTCTGTGACTTCTCTGCTTTGCCGCCTTGGTAGGACAGGGTAGATTAAGAATGAAAGGCTGAAGCGGTGTTTTAATAGAAGGGCTGGGCTCAGATTTGAGATTTCATGGTGATTGTCCAGTGTGGTGGTGGGTGTATGGAGATAAATGGAAAATGTCCTAATAAAGATCCCTATGGGAGCTGGGTGCCAGTGGCTCATACCTGTAATCCTAGCTACTCAGGAGGCTGAGATCTGAGGATCATGGTTCAAAGCCAGCCAGGGAAGAAAGACCTTGAGATTCGTATCTCTAATTAACCACCAGAAAACTGGAAGTGGTGCAGTGGTTCAAGTGGTAGAATGCTCGCCTTGAGCTGATGAGCTGAGGAAAAACGCCCAGGCCCAGAGTTCAAGCCCCATGACCAAAAGAAAAATCCCCATGGGTTTCTATGCTGCATCCAGGAGAGAGACCCAAAGCCAGTCCCCAAGCCAAATAGCCTCATATGAGAAGAGGGAGCATTCATACCTAGCTTTGTGGAAAATCATTTAGATTTCTTTGAGTCAAAAGGAATCATCAGTACTTGAAGCATTTGAATGTAACAACAACAACAATGGCAAAATAAGTTTAAATGTCTCCCTGATATAAGAATTGAAGGACTGATAGAAATGATCAGTACAGGCAAACTAGAGCCAGCAAAGAGTCTGGGCCAGACTGGGCATTGGAAGTGAGGTACATAGATAAGCATTGAAAAGATGTATCTCATCCCATGCAAAGCTCTGATTCTGATCTGTAGCATTCTATTTGCAAAGCTGCCTTCCTTTCCCTCTCTTCTCTGTTGGATTTTGCATTTGCATCTTTAACCACCTCCCATGGTCTCCCGACGCAGGCAAGCTTGCTGAGAATAATCAAATGAGAATATATAGCAATACTACAAGCTATAAACTCAGCTGTCCTCCTTCCTGCCAGAAAAACCCATGCATCCTTTTAATTCCATTCCTTAATGAATGCAGTCTTAATTAATTGTTTGGTGTCTGCCAACCCAGAATAAAGATACTGTGCAAACTTCCAACACCCACAGGGGCAATCAAATCTTTGTTGACCAATAGATAATGAAGTGACTTTAAATGTGCTGATCAAAAAAAAAAGACCCCAGTCAAACATTATTTTAATTATTCCTTGAGCCTAATATTTTTTGCCATCATCAAATGCAATGAGCAAGCATTTGTAGAACTTAGAGAGAAACTCTTTTTCTGTGCCCAATCCACAAATGTACCTGGCACTTAACTTATTATACATCTAACAGTGTTTGGGATATTTGAGGGATACAGATCCTCTCTCTGTCCTCACAGATGGCTGGCAAGGAAGAAAGACCTTGAACTATTTAATACATTAGAAATGTGCTGAGAACTTCAGCACAGCAGTACAGGATATTATGTGAACATATGGGGGAAAAATCCCTCTGTTTTCAGGATCAGAAAATAACTCTTGAAGGAAGTAGATGTTAATTTGATATTTGATATATAGTTAGAGATAGACAGGAACAAGACTAGAGAGCGTTCTTGAAGAGCTAAAGAAAGAGAGCAAGAGGAAGGAAAGATGATTCTGGAGAGGTAAACAGGGCACCTTATTATGAGCTTGGACTTTCTTCCCTGAATAATCACAAGTGATCAGAGGTTTGAAGCAGTGCAATGGGAAGAGTGAGACAGCTCAAAAAAACTCTTGCAACAAAGCATAAGAAGTTATCCCAATGGTCAGCAAACAATTGGCTATGCCTTTGTTCTGCTTGCCTTCAGATGATCTAGAATCCTCTTCTAAACTCTCTTGGCATTTTTTCTTTTTATTTATCATTTTTCTTCTGCTTAGTTTAAACTAAAAAATCAGACTTTGGCCCATTGTCCAGAACTTACTGTTGGCTATCTGCTATCTTGATCAGCAGTCTCCTAAGAGTTTTGTCCTGGAGCCTTATGTATAAAAAGCCTGGGGTGGGGGGACGGCAGGTGGCAGGCATGTATCTAGATTCTAGATCTCTTCATGTATGCTGACTAGCAAGGCTTAATTTCTCTCTTTCCCAGATAATGATAGACATGTTAGACATAGGAATAGCTAAGTCCTATAGCAAGGTGTACATGCCCAGTGGTTACTGCACGAAGCTCAGGGGTCTGCTGGTTGGAGTCACCACATCTTTCAGTCTGGACATTTTGTGTAAAGAGATGCTTGGCTGACTAATGTACAAGCCATGTTCTCTGCCAAGACACAAGTAAACTCATATGAGTGATTTGTATGCAAGTGTTTCTCTTTATCTTTTATTAATGTGAGGAGAAAATTCCAAGACACTGTATTTTAGGAAAGCTATGTACTTACTTTATCAGTAAGTACATCCCTATGGCTTTGCATATTGGCTTATATAAGTGACAGTTGTTAGAGAAGCAATACGGCCTTGCATTTTGTTTCATTTTAGTTTACTTTTTTGAGATGCATCGGGCCAGTGGCAGCTCGAGCCATCCCACGCGAGAACTTTTCTGCCTTCTTCCTCCTCGTGTTTGTTCTGTTTTGTGTTGGGCATGTTTTTTTAATGTGTTCTACATTTATCACTATTTTGTGCATGGTTTGCCTAACACTGTCTGCTTACGGAGATTATATGAGACACAAATGTTCTATTGCATAACAGACTTTTCAAAGGGCATAGAGGTCACTGGCACAAACATATGGGGATTTTCTGATTCAGCCCCTGAGAGAACTCATCTGTGCTTATTTCTGTTTCTTTAAATCCGTGCGGTGTGGCTCTGATGATGCTGGTTGGTGGAGTTAATGTGGCTCCAACACAGCAGTGTGCAAACTGCAGGCCTGGTATCAGGGTTTCTACACACTTTCTTCAGGCAGGATCATTTTTTTAAAATTAGAAAATAGGTGGGCTCCAATTACTTAGAGCTCTTATAGTAGTTGTATATTTGTGAGTGTCTGGGGAAAACAAGTGAATGGTGGCCGCCAGTCAGTGCCGATGAGCTGTGGTGATTTGCAAGAGCCAGCACAGTATTATGGATGAGTCTGGTGTTTCATAGAGACCTGGCTGATTTAAACAAACACCTTCAACTCTTGACTCAGAATTACCGGTCACAGTTAGTGCCCTGAATTTGGACTCCATAAATCAAAAGAGGATACATCATCTATTTCATAAACTTAAAAGAGTTGATAGTATGTTCTCAAATAGTTTTTGAATGGATAATCCAGCATAAGAGGCTAGCTCCTGCTTGCAGTTCATTTGGAGAGGGAGGAGTTGTATGGATAAGTAACTCTCGATCAACATGACTTAAGTTGTAAAATAGAGACACATGCATGGCTCACTGGAGGGAAATGTGCAGAAATTGCTACCGGCCTTGTAAAGTTAAGAAAACCTCACAAAGTGACATGGGATCTTCTGTAAGTCTTCAAAACAAGAGTTGGGACTAATCAAAGAGAAGAAATCAAAAGACTTAGAGATATTAAGAATGGCCTTCTCAGTGAGGCGCCAGTGGCTCACGCCTGTAACCCTAGCTACTCAGGAGGCTGAGATCTGAGGATCGCAGTGCGAAGCTGGCCTGGGCAGGAAAGTCCACGAGACTCTTTTTTTTTTTTTTTTTTTAGTTCACGAGACTCTTATCTCCCATTAACCACCAGAAAACTGGAAGTGGAGCGGTGGCTCAAGTGGTAGAGTGCTTGCCTTGAGTTGAAGAGCTGAGAGACAGCACCCAGGCCCAGAGTTCAAGCCCCATGACTGACAAAACAAAACAACAACAACAACAAAAAAAAAACCAAAGAAAGAAAGAGAAAGAATTGTGTTTGCAAAGAGTTGTGTGAAAACTCAAGCCATCTTCAGGGATTTCCAAGACTATGTATGTGTCCTAAATATTGGCAATAGAAAGGGAAATACATCTAAAACCCAGACTGGGAGTTTCAGTAGTGGTAGATGATACAATTATATTTTTATATATAGCTGAGGCATGTAACCCCAATCTACATGGTATTGTTTGCTGTAAAGCTAGGCAATGACAGTGATTTATTTTTAAAAGGAAATAATAAGGATTTCATTGGAGACAAGAGGACAGTTGACAAAGTAGTATAAACTACGTAGAGTGAGAGACAGGCATGAAAACAGTGTGGCTGGTAGAGGTGTGGGTAGGTAGGTTACAGAGACAAAGCAGCTGAGCCTGAAAGAGTCACGTGGCAGTTGAAGGTATCTAAGAGACTACAAATAATCATTTGGGATCCAGTGGGTTCTGGGGGAAGGACATGGGAGCAGAAGAGGTTGTGTAGGGAGAGACCCAAGCTCCGAATGGACTAATAAGGGAGTCTGACTCAAGCTAAAGTGGCTGTACTACGGAGAGGTCACTAGCAAAGCAGTGGGCAATGGAGCAAAGCGGGAGGGAAAAGAATTGACAGTCCAGAGTGGCACTATGGATGCCAAGCGAAGGGAACTTTTCCAGTACTTGTTCAATTATCTTAAGTGCTTTGCATGGTAAAGTACGAGGAGGGCTGAAAGGATTTGGCAGTTATGAGGCTGAAGCCATTTAAGTGGGACACAGCCAGGTTGCAGTGCGTTTGGCTGTCCCAGTAAAGACACAGAGAAGAGTAAGTGCAGACGCCACTTCTGTGGGATTTAGCTGAGGAGGCATGGTGCTAGCTGGAGCAGGGCTTCAGGACTCCTTTGGTTCCACAAGAGAAATCTGGGTGTGTTGGTGAGCGCTGGCCTTGTTAGAGACTTTGAAAGCTATAGAGTGTCATCATCTCTGCCACTGCTGTGCTTTGTGTGCTGAACAGAAAACTGCCGAGCTGCAATTGAACTAAGTTGTAGCTACCTCTCAAAACCCAGAAAAGCACAGAGCATTGTAACCACCGAGAGATTTTGTACCTAAAATTGGTGGTTAACAATTTCCAAACTTATTTGTCTCATTTACATAAAGCAAATGCAATATTAGGAATCATATTGACATCCATATTTTTACCCTCATCATTTCCTTTTCTATCTCCTCTCAATAACCATCATAACTATGAATTTGGTGTGTGTGTGTGTGTGTGTGTGTGTGTGTGTGTGTGTGTGTGTGTGTGTGTGTGTGTGTATGTGTGTGTATCTCCCTTCAATTCACTTTACCACAATTTTACCTGAATGATGGGGGCTGGACAGTGTGTAGTCTGTTCAGCTTGGGTGTGTTTTTAAATTTACATTAGTACTGTGTGTTGAGATTTTTTTAATGCTAGCCTACACATTTGAAGTCTAGCTGCATCACTGAAAATCATTATTGTACTCAGAAAAGGTAGATTGAGCTGTGTGGGGATGGGGTGTTTTGTGTGTCCAGTGTGCCAATATGTATTGACTACACAAATAGATATTATACAGGCTGGTTCTGGAGAGGAGTGTGAGCTAGAAAAAGAACCTGAGAAGTTTGGTTTTATGAGAATAAAAACATCATTTTTGGTGAGCGGCAAGTAAGGCTTTGCGAATCTTTGCTATGGATTAGGTTATCTCAAATAGTCATTATTTCTACAAGCGTCATGCCCTTTAGGCTCAATTCATTTTGGGTGCCTTGACCAGGACTAATAATCAGCAACTAGCTAATAAAAATTGATTTGTTGATACAGACATTCTTTTCCTAAAAAAAATGTTCTTCTTTCCTATCCCCATCCCAGGCATTGGCCAAGATGGGCCCAGGGGATAATGACTTACTTGTTCATCACAGAACATTTCATGATTTAAATCAGTCTTAAGGTTTCTGGAAGGCATTTGTCTATTTGTCACTAGGGGCTCTCATTAAAAATATTGTTATGCTAGCAATGATGAATTGGTCAGTTTCATGTAGCTGAATGTATTTTGTATGTTAATAATCCACCTCGGCTTCTGTGCAAGACCATTTGCAAAGTTCACAGTCTGTGTGTATGATTGTATGAGCCCAAGGGCTCTGAAAAGTATTTCAGAGCATTAGTCCTTGCTGGCCCAAGCTGACTGTATAATTCATCACTGATCCAAACCAGGGTTTTATTCTCTGAATGCAAAGGGGAAAGAAAACTTCGGTGTGGTTCCACTAATAGAATATGTATTGACTGTCTATCTGTACTAGGCTTTCTTACTGATACTGTATTAGAAAAGAAAAAGAAATAAAGACCCTATTTTTGTTGTTTTCAACCTATGTAGGGAGACTTTACAGAAGGGACTTAATATTGATTTTGCACCAATAGGTGCTAGGCTTTGTTTTAGAATGTTCCTGTATAGAATTGTCTTAGATTCTCACATTGACATCTATGGATCAGAATCATAGATAAAGGACAGGGACTAGGCTTTAGAAAGTCTAAACAGCCCTTTCCAGGATCACAAGTTCAAGAGTAGCCTGGGCTATGTAGCCAGACCATGTCTCACCCCAACCACCCAGAAAGTTAGAGGAAGAAGAGTAGATTCTGAAGGGCAGATAGAAGAGGGAAAAAAGGGAGCGATACAAGAGGAGGAAACAGATACAAGGGCGACACCCCAAAGAGTTTATTCTATTGTAAGTGTTGAGAAATTTCATTGGAATTCTACATGGTCTCCTCCAACTTAAACTTGTAGTGCTGACAGTGAGCATTGCAGAATTGCTGGGTGTAATGGCAGTCTACTTCCGGTACATGAGAGGAAAACTTATCTTCACTTCTCTCCCACACGCCTCATCCGAAGACAATGACTGAACTGTGTAGAAATTTTTTAATGATTAGAACTTACCCATCTCATCTGTAAAAACTGCTTGCATCACTTAACATGATTTGTTCTAGTTCCATCCATTTCCCTACAAATGACATTATTCTTTCTAATGGCTGTGTAAAATCCCATTGTGTCCAAGTACCACAATTTTCTGGATCCGCTCATCTAGTGTGAGGCATCTGGGCTATTTCCATATCTTGGCTATTATGAACATGGCTGTGCAGCCTGTGTTTTTATCTTATCCTGGGACCGTGGTATGGCTGGGTAGTAGGGAAGGTTTTATGTATGTATGTATGTATGTATTTATTTATTTATTTCTGTTGTGGGGCTTGAACTCTGAGCCTGGACGCTGTCCCTGAGCACTTCAGCTCAAGACAAGCTCTACCACTGGAGCCACACGACACTTCTGGTTTTCTGGTGGTTAATGGGAGATAATAGTCTCCCAGACTTTCCTGCTCAGGCTGGCTTTGAACTGCGGTCCTCAGATCTCAGCCTGCTGAGTAGCTAGGATTATCGGCATAAGCCACCATCGTCACATGGCAAGGTATTTGCTTGCTTGCTTGCTTGCTTTTCTTTCTTTCTCTCCTTCTTCCTTTCTTTCTCTCCCTCTTTCTTTCTCTCCCTCTTTCTTTCTCTCTCCCTTCCTTTTTTCTTTCTTTCTATCTATCTATCTTTCTTTCTTTCTTTCTTTCTTTCTTTCTTTCTTTCTTTCTTTCTTTCTTTCTTTCTTTCTTTCTTTCTTTTTCTTTCTTCATCCTCCCTCCCTTCCTTCCTTCCTTCTTTCTTTTTCTTTCTTTCTTTCTTTCTTTCTTTCTTTCTTTCTTTCTTTCTTTCTTTCTTTCTTTCTTTCTTTTTCTTTCTTTCTTTCCTTTCTTTCTTTCTTTCACTCTCTCTCTCTCTCTCTCTCTCTCTCTCTCTCTCTCTCTCTCTCTCTCTCTTTTAAGGAAACTGCATGGTCTCTCTGATATGTGGAAAGTAGATCTAAAATACACTGGGATTCTAGATACACACAGTGAGACCTAAAGAGAATAATTTTAGGAAAGAAACACAAAGGCACAATGCCTAAGTGCCTCTTTGTATTTGTATAAAATAATATACATACTGAGTTGAATTCCAAGTCATGGAAATGAGAGACCTTGTTTATTCTTTCTTTCTTAAGTTTTTTTTTTTTTAGTTTTTAATGATTCTGTCTTTTTTACCTTATATATGATGTACTAAAGTGTACATGTTTGGGAGGGTTGGGGGGAGGGCACAGGACCCAGGACTCACGTAGCTGTAATCCCTTTGTATATCACCTCTACAATAACAATAAATTATTAAAAAACTGCTTGCAGATATATAACTATCCAATCAGAAGTGTATCTCTTTCTTTATCATATAAGAAACATTAATTTTTTATATGTGAAAAATTGACTCTTAAAACTATGGTCTAGCTCTAGAAGAATCTGTATTTACCTCTTGTGGTGCTATATGAATAAATGTTGCTGGCAGGTCAAATGACTAGGTTTGAAAGTTGGACATGTCTCACTTCTTGTAAGTCTTGACTGTGGGCATGGAAATACAAGGAGTCAAAGACAGGACCACCATATTTTAAAAAGTTCTGATATAATTAGGAAGTCATTAATATTCAGAGTTTAAACATTTTCAGATTTGTGAAGAGCTCCAAATAACAAAGGCTGAGAATCCTGTCCAGTGGTCAGGGCAGGCTGAGTTCATAGCAGAAAGGCATGGCTGAAGGGTAAGTTTCTTTGAGGAGGTGGGCAATGTTTAGTTAATAATGTTTAGTTAATGTTTAGTTAATAAAAGCAAGAAGGCAAGTTATTTCAGGTGGGTAGATAGCTTGACAAGGAGGATTTGAGTGAGAAACATGTGAGATCCAGGGAGCAGGCCAGTCTGTTGATAGAAGGTATCTTTATATCAGAGATCAGAGAGTAATGGAAGCAGATGGGTCACAGCACAGGCATTAGGTGGTGATAGAGAGGATATGGTGGAGACTGGCATCTCTGAGAGGGAGGGGAATTCAGAGAGCACCTATTCATCGCATTCTGTGTCATCTGTCACCTTGCTTGATGTTTACAGAGAAGTATATAAGACTAAATCAGGTATAACAATTGGAAGTAGCATCTTTAAACTCAGTAAAACTTGACTTTCAAGTTTTAATAACACGAGGAGGGGGAAAATCCCTCCTCCTGTCATTGTCATATTTGAAAGCATACTTAAATGAGATTGAGGAATGAAGCAAAAGTAATCAATTTGCACCCTTAGTTTATAGAACTCAACCTCTGGTTCATTGTATAGAACAAATGTCATTTTCCAATCACTGAGTTTGTTTCTCTCCATTCCTATCCCTTTTGCACAAAACAATGTTAGTAGGCCCTTAAGTAGTTTGATTGATATCAATTTAAATTATACTTATTCATTTTCATGCCATTCTTTGCCAGGAGATAATGATTTTGCTGTCTCATTTTTCTTTGTGTAGCAAAATGCTTGGCACAGTAAGTATTTCTTGATTGAATGAATGAAGAATGGGCTCCAAAATATATTTCCTGACTAGCCTTAAAACCATGAAGAGTATTAACAGAGTCCCTATCCTAAGGCATAGGATCAAATGGACCTTTTAGAGAGAGTTTTTCTAATGAGTGGGAAACAAACTTATTTAGTGACTCACCAAATATTTATTTGAACGTTTGTGAAATGTCTAGCAAATAGTGACACACAATGAGAGAGCCAAGCCAGGTGTCTGGTCTTCACAAGTATAGATTTTCCTGGAGGAAGACAAGCGATGCATAGGCAAGATTAGTTCAGCCACACTTGCTGGGGAGAGGAAAAGATGGGATTATGGACCCAAAGCAATGTCTTTATTGTTTGGGGCTTATGGTTGCGGAAGACTTCTTAAGAGATGACCCAGGAGCAGAGGAATTGAATCACAGGAAAAGTCATCTAGGTGACTATCTGCAGTAACTGTTCAGGTAGAAATGGTAACTGTTGGAAAGACCCTAAAGCAGCTAAGTAGGGTTATATGAGGATCAGAAAGGAAGCCAGACAAATTTGAGTATGAGGAGTGAGTTGGTGAAATTTCAGATGAGTCAGCAGGAGCAGGCACCCTGGAGTTCAGAAAAAGGCACTTAGCATTGACTCTAACCATGATAGGACCCAGTAATGAGGATTTTATGCAGAAAAGTGATGGGTTATGGGCATATAATTTACATAGAAAAAAAAAACCCACAGTCTGATATGCTACCCGTGAGGGGTGAGGAGGAGATGAAAGGCTGATGAATGAGATCCTTGGGATGGAATCCTAGGCACGAGGTGTTGGTTGGCTGAACTGGGACTTTATTTTTTGACCAGAGATGGAAAGAAGTAAACTAGTTCAAAATGATACTGGGGTTATAAACAGATTTGGCTTGAGCTACTGCCTAGGTAGGTAGTAGTATATTGCTTGCTGACTTAGAACAAAAACGAAAGAGGAAAGGATTGCTGAGGGGCTGAGCAAATCTGGAATTGATTTTAAATAAATTAGGATTAAGATCTCTCCTAGATATCTCAGTGGAGATTTCAAACAGGCCAGAATTTCAGAGAATAGATTTCTAAGCAGAGATAAGAGATGAAAGTACAAATGCTTATTTCTTGTCATAGACTATTTATTGGAAGAGAATAATTCAACTCTCAGCAAGATCTTGCACAGAAAAGAGGAGGGGAAGGCTATAGCTTAGAATTCATTAACAAATAGAAATAGAGAAAGGAAGGGCCCAGCCCAAAGCACCCTGGGTAAAGGGCAGAGGCCGAGAAGAACAACATGCATCAGAATGTGGTGTCAGGGAAGGCAGAAAGGAGGGAGGGAGGGAGGGAGGGATCACTGAAGCGAGGAGAATGCTATGGAGTGGTTGGAGTTAGAGAAGAAATACTCTGTCCAATGAAAATGAATTAGTATAGTATTAATTACAGAACTGAGGTAAAATTGAAAATACTTCCATAACATGACACAAGGAAAACTCAAGGCCAGAAAGGAAAATTACCTACAACAATTGTCCTTGAGATTAAAAATAAATCCATGATGAGAAAGACAATGACTACCAGGATGAGCTCCGAGACTCTCAACTCTGTGGAAATTCAAAGATTAATGAGAAGTCAAATCAGACTCTAGGAAGATGCTTGTAAGCAAATTAAAGGAAAGATATAATGCCCTTCTTAACAAGTTATCGATGATGGTATCTATTGGCATCGTATTGTATCTCTAGCCTATTGTTAAGTGTTCAGCAAGTGCTCAATTATATTTAGTAACATTAAAGTATCTTCTCTACGTCTATGGTTTTGGCCATTTGAATTATCATTAGTAGTTCGACCTACTACATTCATTCAGAATCAATATAAAGAAAAGATAGTTTCAAGAAGAATGTAGATCGCAATTTTTTAAAAAAATTATTATTGTTGACCAGTTGTTGGTCTTGAACTTAAGGCCTGGGTACTGTCTCTGATTATTATTATTATTATTATTATTATTATTATTATTATTATTATTTTTGTGGGTCGTGGGGCTTGAACTCTGGGCTTGGGTGCTGTCCCTGTGCTCTTCAGCTCAAGGCGAGCGCTCTACCGCTTGAGCCACAGTGCCACTTCTGGCTTTCTAGTGGTTTATTGGAGATAAGAGTCTCACAGACTTGACTGCCTGGGCTGGCTTTGAGCCGTGATCCTCAGATCTCAACCTCCTGAGTAGCTAGGATTACAAGTGTGAGCCACCGGCGCCCAGCTGTCTCTGATCATTTTTGATGAAGGCTAGGATTCTATCATTTGAGCTATAGCTCCTCTTGTGGCTTTTTGGTGGTTAATTAGAGATAAGAATCTGAGGGGGTGCTGGGAAGGTGGCTCAGTGGTAGAGTGCTTGCCTTGCATGCCTGAGGCCCTGGGTTCGATTCCTCAGCACCACATAAGCAAAAAAAGAAAAAAGCCGGAAGTGGCGCTGTGGCTCAAGTGGTAGAGTGCTAACCTTGAGCTGAAGAGCTGAGGGACAGCGCCCAGGCCCAGGGTTCAGGCCCCATGACTGGACCCCCCCCCAAAAAAAAAAAGAGTCTGAGGGGCTCTCCTGCCTGGGCTGGCTTTGAACTGCTATCCTCATATTTTAGCCTCTTTTGTAGCTTGAATTACAGACATAATCTACTGGTGCCCAGACCACATTTTAAAAAGTTGTCAGTATTTATGACAATTGATCTTCAGCATTTTCCTCTGATCCTCGAAAAAATGATCCTTCTTTCTTATCCTACTCAGAGTTTAATAAGAGTTAGTTTATGCAGTAGATCTGTGGTAACTATAATGGAAGAGTCACACTGATCTTTATAAAGTTGATTTAACTGTTCATGTAACATCATCAACAACAGCAACAACAAAAACAACTTCTGATGGAGATTCCGCCATGTCTCTTCTGCCATCCTCAGCATAAGGGAGGGTTCTGTTAGCTTGTTTGTTTCATTGGTTTTGTTATTTTTTTTTCATGTATTGTTTCATGGTCACAAAATGATCTTTGCATATTGCAAGCAGCAAACAAAGGAAAAATGTCTTTTATCAGAGTACAAAACTTCCTTGGCCCTCAAGGTTCTTAATTCTTTTATCTTCCAGAAGCTGCCAGGATGATTGGACAGTAAATGTTTTGTAAGAGGCTGCTTCTATGTCATGAGTTTTTCCACAAAGACTAGTCATACTCCGTCTCAGGAGTTGCATAATCCCACCTTAAATATAATAATCATATTTCTGAGAGCAAGGAAGACACACTATTGGGCTGCCAATCCTGAATGGCACACTTTGTCCTGGGCAATCCAGAGTCCATACCAAAGTTTCTTCCCAAATGTATGTTTACCATTGCTCAAGCTACTTACATTCTACTTACCCTCTCACTGACAATGACTGCCCCAACTTTCATCCGTTTGTTCAGCTGTCTTTTGAACCAAGATTTTTGCTTGATTGTCATCTTGATCACAGCTAGATATGGGTTTTCATTAATTGGTCAAATGAGTTAATAGGCATCTGATATTCAGATTATGCAGCTGTATTATGTAATTTGTAGTAATATTACAGTTATATAAGAGCATAACTGCAATTATATTTTCATTTAGAGAAAGGGAATTGTGTCATCTATAATCTACTCACATCTTGCTTTATTAAGTCAAAACTCTCTTTGGTGACATGGATTAGTCAATTGTTGGTCAGCTTAGAAATCAGCTTTCTGGAAGGATCTTATTTGCCCATTTGCTTTGTTCTAATTGATTCTAGCTTGAAGGATGCTCTTTGTTAATCTATCTCATGGTTATAACTGAACTCTCTTGTGTTCAAAGATGTCCTTTAAGTGGCAACACAGATGCAGTGCACAGATTCTAGTAAATGGAGTATAAAATACAGGACTGGCTTGGGAAAGAGTGGCTGAGTTTTGAGTTTCCTGGATGATACTTTTCCTCTATTACTTAATGTGCTTCAGACTAATTCTTTGGGTGACAAACCGTCTCTTAATTACTGTAATCACTGATCTTGCCTGGCCATGGTCTGAAAACCAAAATTTTCTATCTATTGGTGATATTTCTTCTGCAATCAATAATGCTATTGGATCTATATAGTTAGAAAGAAAATTGAGAAATTTTCTTATAATTAATTATTAAGAGAAACTAAACTGCTTTGCTGAATAGCACCTCCTTCGTACAACTACTTAAAGATAATAAAAGATTTTTATAGACCTCTTCTTTTAGCCAACTTGGTTCCAATTTATTCCCTTTGTAATTTACGCCTGTACATTTTATTTGTAGAATCTATCCTATTCTTATTAGACATAGTGTTAATTAAAGTGTTCCTTAAGCTGCTTTATCTTTCTGATATAAGATATACCTGTTAGGTTGCATCAATGGAACAGAAATTTGTAATGACACAACAAGGTCACAAAAAGTATTGAGAGAAAGTTGGATTTGAATCCTCACTCTCTGAATCTGGTTATTCTGTTAACTGTCCACCACTTGGTCCTTTGAAAAGTGAGGGTGATGATCGTCTGAGGTGTCAGTGATACTGGCTTGAGTGTTAGAATCCATGCCTGTGCGTCTTTGAATTAAATGAGTACTGCATTCCATACATGGGTTGATATCATCACTAGTGACATGATCACCCCAGTAATCATGTAGAGAATGGATCACAAAGGAGCAGCTTGAAGGAAAGGAGCCACAAGAAGAATCTCAAATCCTTGTGTTTGAGAATTATCAATAGTCTCCATAGGTAGCAGAGAGATGGAGGAAGAGAAGATGCAAGAACAATTTAGGATGTAAGAGACTCTGTGGTTTGCAGTTGACTGCTTTGACTCTGAGGATGAAACAGAGGGAGAAGCTTTGATATAGAAACATGAAGGGAAACTCTGATGCTTGATTGGTCTCACTTCTGCTTGAGACAGAACTCTAGCCAAGGCAAGCTGAGTAACAAATATGTCATTTGGGTTGTTATTTAAGAAGCCTCAAAGCTCAGCTTCTTCCCAGAATAGCACTCACTTTGATTTCTAACACTATGATCTAGACTAAATGCTGAAAAGTGGTGGTTCTTTGAAAAATCACAGGAAAAGAGTAGGTTCTTCTATGACTTTTTTTCCCCTTTCTATAGCTAGAGTATTGGTGAACACTGTGCTGATATCAATTACATCTGATAGAACTGTAGTATGTTATGGGGATAGGAAACCATGAAGAATCCCTATAAAAGGAACCCATACCATGCAGAAGATGTGCCCTGACATCTGGGTAAGTAGAGGCAGTGATCAGTGGCAGGATCAGTCTGACATTACTCATGCTCAGGACATTTTCTTACCCTCCACAAGTTTCCTTTCATACGTAGTATAGAGGGTGGTGGTGGTGATCATAACACCTTTTCTGAGATATAATTTCCATCACTAGATAAGAAACCTAGGAGGGAGAACTTTTGTAGTGGCAGTGCAAATCTCACAGGATAATGCTGGAGAAAGCAGGAATTTTAAAAATTGGACTCGTGTGTTGCATGTGTATATTCCTATGCACACACACACCTTTATTCCTCAGTCCATGTTAAAAAAAACAACCACAGCAATAATGTTCGGATTATTATGTTGGTCCTGTGAGACTGGGAGAATATTTTTTGACCCAGATATATTGCAGCAGTGTGTCAAGGACACAGTAAATTACTCTGTCTAAAGCAACTGATAGTGGAAGCTGTGTAGCCAAGAGGAGCAATGTGTAGGAGCAGTTGGTGCTGTGGGCAGGAGTCACGTGGGAAGCCTCTCAGCAGGCAGACAGACAACAGCAGGCCTTGAAGACAGACAAAATGGAATCCACACCTGTGGTTGTTTACAAAGGGCAGACAGTACCGAGGATGAGGCATCATTAATATGGGGGAAGGATCATTAAGTGATTCTAGCAAAAGAAAAGGGAACAGAATATACAATTGCCAAAATGCTAGTTGTTGAAATTCAACTACAATTGAGACAAATCATGCAAGGAAATTGGAGATAAAATTTGAATCTCTGGCACCTGTCACAGTGCTTAGTACATATATTATGGATTTGGTATTCAGTATTATGGAAGGTATTCTGTAGCTCTAAGAAAATAATTGATAAAAAAAAGATATGAAGCCAGACTGGGCAGGAAAGTCCTATGTTATGCTTATCTCCACTAAACTACCAAAAAGTCAGAAATGGAGCTGTGGCTCAAGTGGTAGAGCAGTCTCCTTGGGCAAAAGAATCTCAGGGACAACACCCAGGCCTTGAATTCAAACCCCAGGACTGGCACACATACAATAATGATAAGTGATGATTAGGGTGGTTTATAGTCAGAAATTCCACCTGGATTTAGGTACTGGCTCTATAACTACATGACCTAGACAGTTATTTCTCTTGTTTGGGCTCTGGATTTTTGTTAAATAAATATGAAGAGGCTGACCCACCATAGCTGTAGAAATTGGAAGTGAATTTAGGCAGAACAACTTGCTCAGTAAGGTTCTCCATAGGATCTTCTCAAATGTGTTCTATTTTTGCCCCTTGATCTTTTTATTACATGAGTCTAAAGCAAGAATGAATGTGTTGCTGAGGCTAGTGCCTTCCCACCTGTCATCTTAGCTACTCAGGAGGCTGAGATCTGAGGATCATGGTTCAAAGCCAACCCTGGTAAGAAAGACCATGAGGCTCTTATCTCCAATAAGCCACCAGAAAACTGGAAGTGATGCTGTGGCTCAAGTAGTAGAGCGCTAGCCTTGAGCTGAAGAGCTGAGGAACAGTGTCAAAGCCCAGAGTTCAAGCCCCACAGCCGCCAAAAAAAGAAAAAAAAGAATGAATGTGTTATGTCCTCCTGGATAATATCAGCCTGGTTTTGTAAGTGACTCATGGTTGCATGCATATGCTGAACCAGTGGAATCATCAACCATAGTCCTTGGGTAGGGTAGGCCCAAGGCCCCTCCAAGGGATGGTGAGCAAAGCTGACATGGCTGTTCTTGGTACGGCTGGTTCCTTCAGTGCTTCCAGAATGGGGTTCAATCAATGGCCTTCCTCAGAGAAGACTTGCATGCAGCCTCACTGGAGCCCTGCCATCTCCAATGTATTATCTTCTTCCCTTGCTTTATTTCTTCCACCACTCTGAACCCAATTTAAGTTATAAAACTGCACCCATTTAGGTGCGTATTGTATTTTTTTTTTGGTGGTGGTAGGGCTTGAACTCAGGGCCTGGGCACTGTCCCTGAGCCTCTTTGTGCTCAAGGTTAGTGCTCTACCACTTAAGCCAGTGCTACTTCTGAGTTTTGAATGGTTAATTGGAGATAAGTGTCTCACAGGGACTTTCTTCCCAGGCTAGCTTCGAACTGGTCTCCTCAGATCTCAAACTCCTGAGTGGCTAGGATTACAAGCATCAGCCACTGGTGCCCAGTGCTTATTGCCTTTTTTATACTGGATTGTAATCTCTATGAGCATGTGCCCAAGAGCCAGACATGTTTTATTTACCATGGTTTACCTAATACTTGGCCCAGTGACTAGAACATGAGAGAGGCTCAAATATTGCCATAATGAATGAAGGTGATTTCTCTCATGCACTCTAATGGATCAAAGCAGTGGGAATATTGGCCATAGTCCCACAGAAGACGTGGCTTAGATTATTCACTCATTTAAAGGGAAGTTTTGAGCTATACTGTGGTTTATTGTATATTCCTTCACCCCCATCAATCACATTTTCCTGCTCTAGCTAGGAAAAAAGCTTGTTGACCACAGGACAATACTACACTCATCTTTATGATTCAATGCCCATAACTGTATTCAGCACAACATAGAGACTTGATAAATGTTCTTTACAGATTCAAAGGTATGACCATGTTTAATAATTGAATAGGAAGTGCTAGAGGAGCTTTACTTTAGTGGTAGTGTAAGCATTGGGGGGAAAGCACAAATAATTGGTTTCATGGAGATGAAGTAAACATTGTAATTTTCATTGTAAATTTGGGTGTATGTGTGTGTGTTGATTTCATTGAAGAATTTGTAGAATTGGTGAGAGGAGATTATGAATCTTTCTGTGGAAGAGAAAAAAAACAGAAAAGAGAATGTCAGCTCAGAGGACAATGATGATGAACAATCCTGATCTGGATCAGGGAAGTCTGGATAGCTGTAATTGAATTTGGATTCTTAAAAGTGCTGAGTTGAGTTAAAAGCTGAGACCTAGCACCAGCAGGAAGGTAATCTCATATTGCTGATGATACCGGCCCACAAGAGTAAATAGCAATTGCCACAGCCATATGGACAGAAAACTTTCCTTTTCTAATCGCACATCTTCTTATAAACCTTCCTAATTATAAATATTGATTTTAAAAGGGCAACACTTAGGCAGTAATTGTATTTTCAGATAATTGTTTTAGAGATGACTCTTTAATTTAAAGATAATAAAATTGACAAAATTGATTAGATTTTCTTTTCAACTAAGGTCTTCCCGTTAGTTCAAATTGTCAACTCACTATACTAGCTAAACCAAACACAAACTAAGACTTTAAAGTAGAAGTGATTCTATGGTTGTCTTTTACTTTCATTAGGAATGCAAGATCACAAGTAGGTTTTGACTAGTTTCTCATTAATTCATCTTAATGACAAAGTTAGGATACATTACTCTACTCCTTAAAAATCTATATGCTGGGTGTTGGTGGCTCACGCCTGTAATCCTAGCTATTCAGGAGGCTGAGATCTGAGGATCATGGTTCAAAGCCAGCCCAGGCAAGGAAAGTCCATGAGACTCTTATCTCCAATAAACCACTAGAAAACCGGAAGTGGCAGTGTGGCTCAAGCGGTAGAGTGCTCGCTTTGAGCTGAAGAGCACAGGGACAGCGCCCAAACCCAGAGTTCAAGCCCCATGACTGACCAAAAAAAAAAAAAAAAATCTATAAATTGCTGAATAAGTGAGTTTAAAAAAAAACTCATAAATCACTTTGTTGAAAGGCAACTCCTTTGTACAACTACTTAAAGATAATAAAAATATTTTAAAAAATAAATAAAATAAAGTTTAAATCCACATGTAATCACAACTCATAGGACTTCATTAATGTTTAGAGAGGAAGTAGATTAATCAGAGAAGCTGTAAAGTAACTGACCAAATAATCAAATTTCCTTTGCCTCTTAACTCTGGTGTACTAGATTAGAGAGTAATGAAAAGCCTTCCTGACATAATTTACTTCCTTATGGCTTTGATTTTCCCCTCAAATTGCAGCTTTTCTAAAGACCGGGCATCTGTAGATGTCATGCCTAATCATGGTTGTTTTTAGAACTAAAATCTATAATTTCAGAATCAATCTGGGGAAACTTGGGCTTTCAAAACCTCTTGTGGATGAGACTTTATCTCTCATTTGTGATGTACCCAGACGCTTGATGGACAGACACATCCAGTGCTTGGGCTTTATTTTTGGATGATCTTGAAGAGACCCAGATTTTCATGGGAAATCATTTAAGCTTCTTGAAATAAAACAGCCTCACATATGTTCCTTGTGTTCTTTTCTTTTGAAAATTATTTTTGAAGTTTCATGAGTACTGCTGTGTTTGCTCATCTGTGAACTTTAGATAACAACAATAATAATACATACATAATTATAAGTCATACATGATTATAAATAATATATATATATATATATAATTATAAAAGGAACAGAACAAGTATAAGTGGGTGGGAAGAGGATGGTCAGAGACATGAACATAACTGAAATATTACATAATTTATAAATGCTATTATATATACAGCATAATAAAACTCATAAAAATCTGTTAAAAGGAAGAAGAGAGGAGGGGTTAAGGAAGAATAATATAAACAATGTGAAAGTGATTAAACTACATTATATACATGTTTAACAATAATCTCAATGAATCCCTGTTGGCTAATAAAATCTGGGGCTATGGAAACACAATTCTGAAATGAACATGGTTGTGTTGGTAGCTTTAGTGTAGCCTTGTTTGTGGTCTATTGGATATGTGCCCAGGAGTAGAATTGCTGGGTCATAGAGAAGATCTATGTTTAGCCTCTCTTTTTTCCAGAGTAGATGAACAAATTTACATTCCAACAATCAGTATAGTAGAGTTCCTTTGTGGCAGTATCCCAACCAGCATCTATTATTGTTTGTTTTCACGGTAATGGCCATTCTAACTGGGGTGAGGTAGAATCTCAATGTTTTAATTTGCATTTCTATTATGGCCAGAGATGTTGAAGATCTCTACATGTGTCTTTGGCCATTCTTACTTCTGAGAAGTCTCTCTTTAAGTCTGTAGCCCATTTATTAATTGTGTTATTTTGGGGGAGTTAATTTTTTTCAGCTCTAAATGTATTTTAGATATGAGGCCCTCATGTGATGCAGAGCTGTTAAAAATCTTCTCCTATTCTGTGGACTGTTACCATAGCCAAGATATAGAATCAACCCAGATGCCCCTCAATGGAAGAAATAGACCAAGAAAATGTGGTATATATACACAATGAAATTTTACTCTTCCATCTGAAAGAATGCCATTGCACCATTCATAAAGAAATGGAAAGACTTGGAAAAATTGTATTATGCAAAATAGGCCAGAACCAAAGAAGCATAGGTTGCATGATTCCCCTCATTTGTGATAACTAAATAATGCCTATAAATCTACAAGTAAACACAATGGATGGTAACAGACCAAAAAAATACACTTGGCATGATAAATATACAAGTCCTAGACATTTACACAGTGAAACCCAAGGAGGATACGCCTAGAAGAGTATCACAAAGGCTCAATAGCTATCTGCAGATGACCATATAAAATGGTATTTATCAAAATGAACTTCAAGGAATGGAAACAAGAGATTTGGTTTTTCCTTTGCTGCTGTTTTTGTCTTCTGTACCTTTTCCCTTGTTTTTAAGCTTATCTGTTTTTGGGAGGGTAAGGGGGGAGCACAGAAATATTGGGGTATAGAGTGATACTGGCACTGCTGAAAATGAACTATACAACTTGTGGGTGGGGATGGGAGGGAAAAACGGAGAAAACAAGGGAAGGGGAGACATTTCTCAAAAAGAAATGTGCTCATGGCCTGATTTATGTAACTGACTCTTCTGGCATCACCTTTATAATAATAAGAATAAAAATGTTGAAAAATTTTAAAAATGAGTTTTACATATTTTGAGTACAATGATCAACATCACTCCTTCCATCATTCTACCCCATCTCTCCTTTTCCACCCATCCCCTCATGTTACCTGATTCCATTTTCACATATGTACATTGAATGTAATGAGGGCCTTCATGTACCTTTCTTCTCTCCATTCATCTATTGTCTCCACCATCCACAACACATCCCAGTACATTTATACTGATGCTTTCCTTGCTTGAAGAAGGTCCTTGGTAGCAGGTCAGCAACTGATATTTTTAGTGGAGGAGAACTTTAGAGTTTTTGAGTTCCTATATCATCTCTGCCCTCCTCCTGCCCCGGTAACTATGCTTTTGTGCTTTTGGAGTAGATTTGTCATCAGTATTGTACTTATCTAATACTTACTAAGTCACATTTCTGTTTATTTACTTATTTATTTGTGGTTGGTCATAGGGCCTGAACTCTGGCCCTGGGGCACTGTCCCTCAGCTCTTCAGCTCAAGGCTAGCGCTCTACCACTTGAGCCACAGCATCACTTCCGGCTTTTTCTGCTTATATGGTGCTGAGGAATCGATCCCAGGGCCTCATGCATGCAAGGCAAGCACTGTACCACTGAGCCACCTTCCCAGCCCCTGAGTCACATTTCTGGAGCAGACATTGAAATAGAAATTAAGAATATAGAGAAGCAAGCAAGTCTTGATGCAGCTTCTGTAGAGGCAAGAGTCAGCACATGAACAAACACAGAACAGATTAAGAAACGTGATTCTAGCCTTGAGTGAAGACTATGAGATGCATAAGTAGCAGAGACTAATAGAGACTAATTGAGTGCATGCAATGGGTTGTCTAGGCTTTAAAGAGGTTGTTCAGATAGGGTTTCACTGAAGATATGATGCCAACCCAAAGAAAGAGATGTGGAAGCTATTAAGTAGAGATGTGGGGGAGAAAGTTCTAGGCAGAGGAGTTTGGAAAGAATGAGTAGCTTATAGAAGTTTGCTTGGCTGATAAAGATGAGAAACAGTGGAGAGGGCTGGGGATTGCTCAGTCCTTTTCAGGGTTTTTAAAGGACTTTGAAGTTTTTTTCTAAATTTTATGAGAAACCATTCCATTTCCATAATAGGTTGTTCTATTTTGTATTTCCCAGTCATAAAATATTTATGTGGTCCCTTTATCTTTTTATTTCCTCTGTCCTGATGAGTTCTGAACACTTAACCTACATCACACAGAATGCTGCCCTCCAGCAAGCTGGATATCTGTCTATAACAACAACAGCAACACACACACACACATACACACACACACACACACACACACACACACGGAATTGGCACGGACTAAAATGCAAGAAAACACAGCATGCAGACTTGGAAAGCAGAATCTCTTATAACACAGTTGACTTTGGTGCATTCTCTGTTCTCAGTGGTCAGTTCTTAATGTCTTGGGTCAACCTCAATCTAATTAGAAAATCACCACGTCCTGATTCCTCAGGACTCTCAGTTTTGTAAACTGTATGTAGCATGTGGTGTTCACCATGTTTCTGAATACTGTGTAAGTTCAATGTGCTTATTTTCCTGTCTTCAGAGACAATAGAAGGAAACTGGGTAGTTTTCTTATTTAAAAACAACATCATATACCAGTGAGATCTCAGTTTTTATCTGAATGAAGCTCAATTATTACTTCAGGATGTTGGACTGGACTGGATTGGAGGGAAGTATGTTGCATAAGAAGGCATTACCTACTAGGAACTGGTCTGGATGGAAACTTTGAGACAGGACTCCTTAAAGAGTTAATAGCTAAACCAACACTTGGACAAAGGTGAGCATTAAGTACCTCGTTCCTCCTGGAGAAGCTGGGACTGAAGGAAGACTAAGCTGATTAGAGCTGGGGGAAGGAGAGAGGAATGGAGTAGATCTGACATTCTGATGATATTATAGACACGTATAGAAGAAACTTATCCAAAGACAGATGATTGTTCAGCAGTCCTGTTCATATATCACAAATAAAAGAGTCATTAAAGTAATGGAAATACCAACTTCTCTTGAAATTCAACTTGTTCTTTATTTCGCTTATTCAGTGATAGATCATGATGCTGTGGAACATATGTAGGGGTTCAAGCATGCTAGACAGGAACTCTACCACTGATGTACTGATGTATTTCTTTCTTAATGCGGACACTTTGGAGAAGGAAAGAGACTGAGACCTCTTGGTTTTTTTTTTTTCATCAATTATTATTACTTTTTAAGTAGGTGTACAAAGGAGTTGCCAGTTAACAGAGCAGTTTATGAATACAATGCATCTTGATCAATGTCCTCCCTTTCAATAGTCTCAGGGATTCCTCCCTACCCACCCCCCTTTCAACATTGTCTCCCATGCCTCCCCATAACCCCTTCTTTCATTCTTCTTAATTTTGTAGGATATACATTGGAGTCTGTATTAGATTCTGTATTTCACTTCTTCTGCTCTTCATTTGTCTACTCCTTTCCCATTTGACTCCATCCCAACCCTTTTGAATACCTGTTTCCTGGTATTTTGTTTTGCTGAACTTTAATTTTGGCTTTTAGGATTTATACTATTTGAGATCTCTCTTGAACCTACTGTATTTCAGCTCACAGTATACTGTATTTCAGTACACAGTATACTGTATTTTATTTGTGTACACTCACATACCACTCAATGTCTTTCCTTATGTGTTTGAATGCCACATGTAGCTTCCATATCTGAGGGAAAACATGCATTCTTTTCCTGTCTTGGTCTATCGTCTTGTTTACTCAGCAAGAAGACTTTTTGCACAAGAATTGAAATAACTTTCTAAGGGCATGTAGTTAACCCAGGAATCATTTTTTTGGTCAGTACTCTGTAATCATACAATGCACACAGTTTAAACATGGTTTATATTTTAGAAAGGTTTCTTGATCTTTCCTTTGTTGTGTTTTCTGTCTTTGTTTCCATTATATGTGTCCCATTTAACTGCCCCTTCTTTTCATTGCATGGGGTTGAGGAATTATTTACAAACATTTTTATTGTTATCTACTAAGAGAACTTCCATTACAAGGAAGAAGTTCATACTCACAGATATTTTCAACCCTGTTTATGTTGCCCAGGGAAGAGGGTGTTGAAGATTGGAAAAACAAGAGTACATCAAATCTAATGGTTACAGTGTTAATCATTAAATCTCTCAAAAGCAATTCATCTTAGAGGAGAGCTAAAGATACTTGTGCTTCACACTTAAAAAAACTATTTATAAGTAAAAGGGTTACCTTTGCAATTGTGCACAAAAGACATGTTTAATAACGTTCATAGTGGTACTGTGTCAAGAAGATGGAGAATACTTTAGTATCTGCCAAGAGTAGAGAAGGGGATTGTGGTACATTAAATACTGCAAGAAACCACAGTTTTGTGTGGCAAAGAACTTAAAAATACTAGGTTCAGAATGATGTAAGCATACTTTTTTTTTTCAGAAAGGAGCATATTCCAAATAATACTATTGTGCTATTTAAGGATACATACACTATTGATAAATTCAAAAAGAGGTATACAGGATTGGTGAATATCTTGATGACATCTTGAAAGGATATGCAGATAGCTTTAATAGTACATATTAGAATTTTATTCCTTAAATGGAGAGGTAGGTACAGATATTCTTTGTGTCTGCTGTAGGATATATTTAGTAGACTATATGCATTGCTTGTGTGACATTTATAGGTATATATTAACAAAAGAAAATCTAATAAATTCAACATACAAAACACTATCAATCATTTAGTTTCTCAGTAAAAACCTTCTAAGTAAAGTTAGAGAAGTGAAAGTTAATAATAGTTGAACTTTGCAAACATATTTGAGCCAGGAATACTAGCTGGTGTTTCTGGGTTCACAGAGGGCATCTGCTATGATCTTAGGCTCTTAGCTTAGGGCTCCAGAGCCACCACCTTGAACAGTTCTACAGCGCATCAATTATGTCAAAATCGTTGTCAAAAGCTACCATGTTTATTCATTTGGCCAACACATAGACTTGGGCCTAATTTTGGAGTGATAAGGTAATGATCAGAGACAGAGTCCTGAAGTTTGTTTCTAAATAAAAATTTAAAACTAGCATCTCTCCAGTGTTAATATATTCTCCATACCATGTTAAGTAGTTTATGCTAAGTACAATGAAGCAACTAACCCAGTGCTTCTCAATGTTGGGCTGAGAATGGTCTCCAGAGGTGGAATGGATATCTCTTTTTGGTGGTTAACTTTAGGATGATGTTACACATGGCAAATGTGGTAGTGATCAGATATACCCATCCTAGAATTCTGAGGATAGCCCCACAAGGAGTGCTTCAGTCAAAAGTGTCTCCAGTGCCCAGGCTGAGAAATCTATCTCTAATTCAGTGAAATAAGCCACGTCATTGCCCCCTCCACCTCCCCGCCCTGCAACTGCAGCAGTAAGTAGGTTTAGAGAAGAAGCAGGTTGAGAGAGTTCTTGTTCTCTGGGCAAAATATTTCAGTTTGAAGCTAACAGTTTGGCCTCTCATATTTATTCTCAAATGCTAGAATTTAGAAAAGATCTTTTATGAAACACAAGTTCAGTGAGCCAGACTTGAAAAATAAGTCAACTGGCTTGTAAGGAAAGCAAAAACTTAGCATGTGTGGAATTATCTACTGTGGAAAATACTGTGTTAGACCCTATCACATCCATTAAAAGTGATTCTTGTGGGATATCAAAGTGCCCATTTTCCAAAGTGGAAGGCTGAGACCTAGAGTGAATTAATAATACATTCAAGTGCATATTAAAAATGGGTGAGCAAGAATCTGAACCAAGGTGTGAAGCCTTTTCTCATGTGATTGTCTTCTCTTTGCATGAGGTATAGCTACAGAGAAGAATGAAGACGTTTTTCTTCCTGTTGATTTTCTTTTGCTGTACTGAGATTTGAACTTGGGACCTTGTACTCTCTCAGCTGACACTCTACAACCTGAACCATGCCTCCTGCCCCACATTATGATTATGATGTATCTTTTGCTTATAACATTACTGAGGTTGGAATTGGGGACCTCACACTCTTGCTTACCTTTTCCACTTGAGGATTATGCTGTACAGCTTCATACTGGTTGTTTTGGAGATGGAGTCTAGCAAAATGTTCTGTCTTGTCTGATCTTGAATGAATGGTCATCCTCTAGATCTCAGCCTGCTGAGCAGATCGGATTTTAGATGTGAGTCACTGGTACTTGGCTTCTGTCTATGCTCAATACAAAGTCCTTATGGGAGTATGATGCAAGAAGTACAGGTGTACCAGATGCCTGAAGTTGCGGACTGCCCACAGTCTTCTCTGCTTCACAAATCATTATCATCATTCTTTGAGGTTCAGGATAACAAGCAAAGTCTGGAGTAAATTAATTCTTGGAGTAAATTAATTCTTTAATTTGTTAATCATTAGGCAAGTCACATTTCTTTCCAAATGAAAGAATGTCTTTTGATGAGATTAGACTCTAAAATTAATCATTAAAAATAAAATGTGTTTGTTTGAAATGTATGGTTAAATTAAAGAATGAGACTTCTGAAATTTATGGCCATGCATAAAACCATTGGGATGTAGACATTAGCGTATTATGAAATTTGTATTACTCAAGGGGGAGACATTTACATAACTTCCTAATGGGTCTGCCATTGATGATTCAATAGTTGTTTTCTCCATTAAAACAATAAATTGTATTTTTCATTATGGACTATTATCTCTCCCTCTGTTGATTTTTTAAAGTTTCTATAATTTACTCTATATTAATAAATGAGTTTAATAATATCCTTAAGGCTCTTAGAACTCCCCCCACTTTTCATGGGATTAGTTAAAAAAATCAGTGCCTGCAGGCTTCTTAAACTGATCTACATAGCCAATTATGTTTGAGCTTTCATAGGGCAATTAATATAGAAGTGACAACATTCAGTCCTTTCTGCATTCAACTTACTGATAGCAAAATTAGGATTGTTATGAAAGTGGTTTTTTTCCAAGATGGTTAATATTACTTGCTATATCACTGTAATTTCTTTTTTTTCCCCTTGAGATAGACTTGAGTTTCCATTGTTTATTATAGTACATTTAGGCCTGGTCTATATGAAGGAAAAAGAAGTATTCTTCCATGAGCTGCATTGCCTGTATCACTTCTATCTTTTCTTTTCTTTTTTTTCCTTTTTTTTGTGGGGGGGGGAGGTTCTGGTTGTGGGGCCTGAACTCTGGGTCTGGGTGCTATCCCTCAGCTCTTCAGCTCAAGGCTAGCGCTCTACCACTTGAGCCACAGCACCACTTCTGGCTTTTTTCTTTTTGCTTATGTGGTGCTGAGGAATTGAACCCAGGGCCTTAGGCATGCAAGGCAAGTGCTCTACCACTGAGCCACCTTCCCAGCCCCACTACAATCTTTTCTTAGGTGGAGAGGTATGTGGTTTCCCAAGGAATCAAGCAATGAACCCTCATCCCACACTGTATTATACTTAACCATCCTGCATGTGTCTGTGTGTTACAGAGATAATATTATGTTAGCTAAAATGAATTTTACTTCTTTTCTCCCTGAGCTATACTATCGTCTTTGTTTACTTGGTAACCATGTGCTGCCATTTTTGCTTAGCTACTAGAGGTGATGGACTAATAAAGTTGGCATCCCTCACCCCAATTAATGCTTCCCAAGTTTATACCATGATGCTTTGCAAATGATATAACTTCTATGGGAACTCACTTTCCTGGGTTTCTCCAAAATCTACTCATTTTCTGTATATAGTTGAAATCTCAGCAGTTGTACTTCTATTAAGCCATGTTTTACTTGTTGTTGCTTTAATTTAGCCAAGCATTACCATATATATATACACCTGTGGAATGGATAAATGGATGATGATGACATCATTAAGAGAATGGAAGGGTCCTTTATTCCTGAAGCTGCAGCCACAGGTCAGAAATAGCAACACCAGTCACCATTTCTTTGAATTCCTTCCCTCTTTGCTTAGATTTCCCAGAACTCTTCCCCAGGCTCCATTCCTCCTCCAGATTCCTGCTAGAGCATATATTCATCAAATCTTTCAAGAGTTTTATATAATAGATTTGTTGACTTAGCAATGAGTCAGACATAGATTTTAACTTCCTCCCAAAAGCCTGTTGATGATGTAGGCTCTATTAAGCTTGAAGTATATCTGTGGCTAGTTGAATCTGAGATATTCAGTGAGACTTTTATTAGATCGGTGGATGGAGGAGGGAACACAAGGAACTTTGTTGAACATAGAAATGCCCCCCAGACTTGTTAACTTATATTGCTCAATTGTAGTCATGAGTCTTTTCAATGTCCCCTGTGTGAACACAGGTTTGTTGAGACAAGAGTGGATACATTCCAAATGCTTCAGGTATGAGTAGCAATAGAATTCATTTAAGTTTCAGCTCCTAGTAATTATACATTTATTATTCTAATAGTAAAAGCAATTTTCTAATTGTTATAAAACTGGGCACTGCAAGAATGTATAATAAAATTGCCCATAATACCAGCCAGTACATCTTGAGCACAAACTTCATCTATTTAATGTTTATCTCCAGTACCTGCTCTATATAATATGGCTCATGAAAAAGACACAATAAATAATGTTCAATAAACAACCCCTATTTTGACTGGATGAATGATTCAGCATCCTCTTCTTTATATGTATAGATTTACATATGTAAGAAAAGTGGCCCTAGGGTGGAAGTGTAATTCAATGCATTATCTGTCCAGAATTAACTAACAATAGCAAAGTCAACTAAAAGTGGTTCTCCTTTTCATTATGCTCTTTGCAGATAATTTTGAACAGTGTTATGATAAGATAATTCATCCCTTCCCACTTCCCACCTAGTACTCTTCAGGTTAAGAGCATACTGTGTATGTGAAATTCATCCTGAGCTTTTAAAGTAACACTTTATCATAAGCTCTTTCCAACTGGCATCTTTTATAACTTCTGATGAAAGCACTTGGCAGTATATCTCAATAACTTTGGAAACATTCCTGATCTCTGAATCTCCCTTTTGGGATTCTACCTTAAAGTATCATGAAATGCACATGAGTAGTATGGAAAATGATGTTCATTGCAACACTGTATATTACAACCAAAGAATAGATATAGTCTAAATGTTGAACTTTAGAGAAATGAACAGTTTAATGATGGTGCATTCAAACATGGACTGTCATATAATCATTAAAATGATATTTGTGCTGTCATTTTAAATGATGTGCAGAAAAAATTCAGTGTTTTTGAGGTGAATCTGAATCTGAAGCACTTTCTAACTGATCAGAGGTATGTTCAATGGAACTTTTGCAGTGGAGAAGACAACAAATGGAAATAGTACAAGAAATATTGCATTTCATTTTCATTAAGAAGAGAATGGCAATGGAGAAATGGTTGAAAAATGTGGGTCTTAGGATAATATTATTTGTGGTATTCAGAAATCAAGCTTGAACTGCAAATTATAGCATACATATTTATTTAGATATTGTATTTACAGAAAACTTTCAAAATGACTTCTAAGGCATAAAGTATAATGAATGGGTCAAAGTAGGTAAGTTCCTATTCTCAATCTCGTGAGATTCACTTCACAGAAGCTATGAGGATTTCAGGTGCCAAGCAGGGCCCTGCTTTCTCCTCTAAGGAACCTAGGCAGGAAGGATCTATTTTCCTTGGACGAAGTACCTGTAAAGATGTTGCTCACTCATCCAGGGCATGAAGAGGGCAGTCAAATTAGCAGAGCAGGTCCAGTACTTTCAATGACTTTCTATTACCTTTCTCCATTAGGACATGCTGGTTTTCTATTTACATGATTGCTTTCCATTTGAGTTGTCTCAAATCTCTGTCATACTGACTTACCTAAAAGTCCCATGAACAAGTTGCTTTAATGGTTATAGCCTAAACTTAAATTTACATAAGTGATAAAAATTGCAATGTTTTCACATTCAAAATTTCTGCTTATGATTTTTTTTACAATTCTTAAAAAGCTAATGCTATTAGAAAAACAATAAAAAGGATCAGTGATCAAATATTAAGTATATACTTAGGTTCTAACAATGACTTATATACTCCTGATCTCAAAATAACTGTATTTATTAAATTTTATTTTTAGCTGGGAGCTGGTGGCTCATACTTGTAATCCTCGCTACCCAGGAGGCTGAGATCTGAGGATAGTAGTTCAAAAGCCATCCTGGGCAGGAAAATCTATGAGATCCTTATCTACAATTAACCACCAGAAAACTAGAGCTAGAGCTGTGGTTTAAAGTGGTAAAGTGCTAGCCTTGAGGAATAAAGTTCAGAGACAGCGCTCAGGCCCTGAGTTCAAACCATTAAAAATAAATATATAAATAAAATTTTCATTGTTAAGAAGTTGTACAAAGGAGTTACCATTCAAGAAAGCAGTACATGATTGCAATGAAGCTTGATCATCCCTTTCATCATTCTCTCCCATCGCTCCCAATACCACCCCTTTCTTCAGTTTTGTTAATTCTGTAGGATATGCATTGAATTTTGTGACTACATTTTCCTCCACTTCTTCTCTTCGCTCATAAGACTATTTTTTTGCCCTTCATACTTTGTATACTGAAGCATGTGCCCTCATAATTATTTATAAATGAATTAATACTGAATTGTGACTAGGATAAGATTTTGAATTTGTTTATCTAAATTTATTTACTCTTTGAGCAAAGAATAAAAATCTTTAAGAAAGAAAAATGTTTGACACTTAAATTGGAAGGAAGTGAAGTTGAAGATCTCTTGGCCAATTAAAATGGTATGTAAATTAGAGCCCTTTAAAGACATGCCATCTTTGGCTGTATTATCAACATTTTTTAAGCTTTAAAATTTTACTAAAAACAAAACACTCTTCTTCTAAATTACCTATTTTTACCTATGGTGAATATGTTTGGTGTCCTTTGTCAAGAATTTAAATATCCTCTTAAACATGAACTGTGACCAAAAGGTATATTGTTTCATTATTCTTAAAGTCAAACAGACATTTAAAGCCTTTCTACAAAATTTTACACAAAAACATCACAGGGAAGAAACTAAATTGTTAGGAAAGAAAATACAAGAAAAAGGGCACAAACCAATTTATAGTTCCCTGTGTGACAGGTAGGGTAAACAAATTCCAGTATGCCATTTTCATGATTAAATATTCCAGTGGCTCACTTTTAGTTTCTAAATCAAGCCCCACATATTTAATCTGGTCATGAGGATCTGAATGACTCAGCCCAGTAAAGCTCACTCTTGTTTTACTCTGGCTAACCTACTCCCTTCCTCTGTTATGGTTTGGAGAGTGAATGTCCCTCCAAAGCTCATGAGTTAAGAGGAAGGGCTTTGGGAACGTGATTGCCTCTCGAGAAATCTAACCTCATCAGAGGATCAATCTACTGAAGTGATGGATTCACAGTTGTGGCATTATTGGGAGGGGGTGGAAACAGGAAGTGGGGCCTACCTGGAGGAAGTAGGTTACCCATGGTCACTGTCTTCCAAGACTATTATCTTTGTCTGGGATCCTTTTCCTATGCTCTCATTCTGTCCTCTGATATAAGCAGTGGAGCAGTGTGGCTCTTCCATACCTTTTCTCCATGATGCTGCGCTTCACCATGATCCAGAAACAATTGAGCCAAGTGACCAAGGACTGAAATCTCAGAAACCACAACCTGACTAAATTCTTATGTATTTTTCTCAGATATTTGGTCACAGAGATGAATGGTAATTAAAAAAAAAAAACAAAACCTCACTTCCCTTCTGCCACATGTGAAAAAAGCCAGGCTGCTTCCTATCCCCAGGTTTATTCATTGCAAATACCAGTCTCATCCCCATCCAGTTGTGCATTTCTTTAAAATGGGAGTAAGTTCTGAGAAATGCATTGCTAGATGATGTCACTATGGTGCCGACTTCAGGATATACTGTTAAGGTAAGTTAGGTTGCCATCTGACTTAGTAGTATGAGACCACTCTCCCATAAGCACTCCTTTGTTACTAAAACAACATGATTCTAGAATGTGCTCTGTCATCTGGATCCCTAACATTTAGTGTCCATGAGATTTTAAACCCTAACATCTTGCAGTATACCTTTTCAAATATATATCACAGTGTTAAGTACATTATTTTTGTTGATTGGGTTAAATGAAAATGTGATTTCCAAGAGTCCATATGGAAAAGTATTTTTTTTTTTTGGGTCCGGGCCTGAACTCTGGGCCTGGGCGCTGTCCCTCAGCTCTTCAGCTCAAGGCTAGCGCTCTACCACTTGAGCCACAGCGCCACTTCCGGCTTTTTCCTTTTTGCTTATGTGGTGCTGAGACCTCAGGCATGCAAGGCAGGTGCTCTACCACTGAGCTACCTTCCCAGCCCTGGAAAAGTATTTTAAATAGGCATTTGAAGTGCCTGGTAGATAGTGAACCCTCCTAGGAAAATGTGAGAAAATGATAACCTCTTTTGTACAGTAGAGTTAGGAAGAAGAATGGGGACAATGTATAGAAAGGGCTTAGCACAGATGAGAGAAAATGGATTTATTTTAATATGTTTGGAGCCCTGAGCTGTTGTCAAAACTGGCAAAACATCATGGGTGATTACTTTGGGAATGCCTGGATGACTCAAGAGGGCATAGTAGAATTTAACAGCACCAAGCAAGCATGAGCATAGAAAGAAGGAAGTTATAAACCAATCAACCTGAGGTGTGATGCACATTGTTGGACTGCTACCAAGTGGAGAAACACAGCACAAGTATCTTGGGGTTCCCAATATGAAGGCAGATAATACAGGGCGTTTTTTCTAACTTGCTCCTTTTCATTCATAAGAACTGTCCTCTTGACTCTCACCATTACTGCCATTACTTGCCTGATTCTCAGTAGCCTAATGAAATCCAAAAGGTATTAATAATTACTTCATATTTGAGCCAAGGCCTCTTCTAAGGGCTTTCAATATATGAACTTACTTAATTCTTACAGTGATCCTATGAAATTGGATTCATTATCATTCCTAATATTGCAACCTTAGAGAGATTGAGCTGGTTACAGAGCTAATAGCTGGCAATGCTGCATTTTGAATGTAGACTGTGTGACTCTTGAGTCCTTTATTTCCGTGACTACATTGTGCTGATGACATTCTTTTCAAGGCACTTTTCCTGCTCCCAAGACTAGTGAATCCATGTTCCAGCTGCCTCTCAAGAAAGTGTCCTGTCTGTGTCACATGTCTTGACAAGGTATGCGGTCTTCTACAGCACATAGATCACAGTAGGCCAAAAATTACTTCACTTTTTTTTTGTATTTTACATCTTTTTTAAAACAAGATTATCCTTTCAGTAAAACAAAGGGGTTAAGAGCAAAAGCCAAAGGCCCTGATCATACCAAGTCTTCTACCAACTCAGGTTCGAATATGAAACTGAAGAAACAAGGCAATAGTCTCACTGGATTAGAGAAAAGCCCACAAGTCACCTTGGAAATGGGGTGAATGCAGGAATAGGAAACAAAATGAGAACCAGAGTGACAATGAGAAGCAGCTGTAGAAAGAAACGGGGAGGACTGGAAAAAGCTCTACGGGATGGTCATTGGCCTCCTAATGACTCTTTGAAGGCTTCATCTGCCTTCCAGGATCTCCATTAGGAAAGCGTAGATTTCTAATGTCTAGAACTAATATTAACTCAGCATGTCCTGTGTACTGGGTCCTAGGAAGATTGTTATCTGCACACTGTGTGAAAGGCAAAGTTCATGTTTTCTTTTAAAAAAAGACAAAGCAATGAAGTAAAAAAAAAAAAAAAAGAGCCACAACCTTGGTTGGAAGAGCTCATGCCTTAGCAATGTCAAATAATCAAATGGTACAATATTCTTGCTTAAATTATTTATACACTATAAAATAACACTAATCACAGTATGAATGTTTAATACTTTGTTGAATGACTATTCTATAATTCTCTGCATTCTGTCTTTTGATGATATGATCTACTAAACATGGACAATTTCTTATTATCTTGGTAGTTTGCTCTTTGTAATTTCTGTTTACTTTCAGGTAGTTTTAACCACAGTGATATACCTAATATTTTTGTGGTGTTCTACTTTTTAAAAAAAAGATAATAGGGAATTTATGGGCTGAACCTAATTAAGTTTAAGCAAGCTCCTAAGGGGGAAAAAATGAAAAGAGGTTGCATTAATAAGTGGGTTTTTACTTGAAAAGTTAATCAAACTTTTTATCAAAGGGACACATCCTTCTAGTCATGTATATAATACAAAATATAGGATCTATGCTGCTACAATAAATTCTTTTCTAGGCTATGAATAATGCTAAACAGGATCCTAAAACAAGAAATAAAGGCAAGAATTAATATGCATGCAGCAGCTCTAAAACTTAATTCAGATGTAACTCACTACAAATTTGTATGTTGTCCTATAAAATCTTATGCAAATGTAGCTTTATAGATCAACAAGAACTGTTGATTTTAACAGCATTTTAACAAGTATGCTACATTAAAATCTAGAATTTATCTTTGGCCATACAAAATCATCTAGTCCATAATGACTGAATTTAAAATAATCTTTTTATTCAGTATCTAATCTGTTATTGGAAATATATATATGTATATGAGTAATATGCAAATATCAAATTGTTTTGCTATGAATCCTTTCTTGTGTGTAATGAATTTGCCTAAGTAGAAAATTAGAAATTAGGGGAAAGAAATGAAGTAATTTGAATGTTGTAGGGACTCAAAGGAAAAACTTCATTCTGATTTTATGCATTTTACTCCTTGGTGGAAATTTACATACTTCTTGAAGTCTAGTAATTTTGTAAGTCTAAGGAGTCCCATTGTTGGAACAACATGCTATTAAAACATAAAAATATTGTAAAAGAAATGTTATAAAAAGCTATTCCGACATCTGGTGTTCATTTTATAAATACAAGAAGAAAAAAAAACCCTGAAACATGAATTGGATCATGATTTCTGGCTGAGATTTAAAATGACATACATTCAAACTTTGGGTTTTGATAAGAAGACATTCTGAAATTTTCTGGAGAAAATCATTATTTGGTTCCAGCTTCTTGGTTTAATTAAACATACCCTTCTGTTTACCACGGCCTTTGCTCACTGTTCAAGTGGTTATAATTCTAACTGCATAAGGCTTCATGGCATCTGAAACTTGCGGCTGGCAAAATGTAGTTGAATTACATGGATCACAGATGCAAACCTGAAATGGTATAAAATTTTTTAAAAACCCACTCTGAAATGAGGTGACAGTTTCTAAATCAGTGACCACAAGACTCTGCCTGTGTCATCTATGGACTTCTGAGAATAGAAACAAACTTGCTGCTATGAAGACTCAGTAAATCAAAGCCTCTAGGCTGGCAGGGGTCAGGAACCTCGACACTTCACATTTGTCTTTATTTCTTTCCCAGTCATGGTGCAAACCACTATTCTAAATAATTACTAATTGTGTAAAACCTTACACTTTATAACGCGTATCACAATTTAATTAGATGTGGTAAATATCATTTTTATTTTAGAGGCAACTTCAAAGTAGAGAAGCTAAATGGTTACTTAAGATTGCATAGCTTACTGGGCACCAATAGCTCATGCCTGTAATCCTAGCTACTCAGGAAGCTGAGATAGAGGATCTCAGTTCAAAGCCAGCCGGGGCAGGAACGTCCGTGAGACACTTATCTCCAATAAACCACTCAGAAAACCAGAAGTGGTGCTATGGCTCAAGCCGTAGAATGCTCGCCTTGAGCTGAAGAGCTGAGGGACAGCACCCAGGCCCAGAGTTCAAGCCCCACAACTGACAAAAAAAAATGATTGCATATTTTAACTTTAAAGGTGAGCTTTGGATACCTGTTTTGTATTTATTTGTTTACTTTTGATCCACAATATACTTAAGGAAAATGGCCATGTCATTAATGTGAAGTACCCCCACACACACCCAAAACGTTGCCATCCTGATTCATAACAGCATAATTGAGGTTCACCTGTTATTTACACTTAAAAAAAGAGTTATCCAAGCTTGCTTTTAATATTACTCTTTCCTCATTTTCTGTATGGGATTATTATATCTCTAGATAATTATCTCATTGAGATATAGTACCATTATCTCTATGAGAGTCTTCTTTGTTATTTCATGAAGCAACAGTTCATTTACCCTAATGCTTATACTGTTCTTTCTCAACAATATACTCTGGTTATTTTATTTTACTTTATATTTTATGTGCTGGTGGTGAACCTGGGTGCTGTCCCTGAGTTTTATTGTTCGAGGCTGGCACTCTACCACTTGAGCCACAGCCCTACTTCTAGCATTTATTTTTTTCCTCTTTGGTGATAAATTGGAGATAAGACTTTCCTGCCTGGGCTAGCTTGGAACCCTAATCAGATCTCAGCCTCCTAAGTAGCTACGATTCCAGGCATAAGCCACTGGCACCAGGCATATGTCAATTATTTTGTGCATTTTAGTACTGGTGGAAGTTACAACAGGGCCAAAGCATTAGGAATTGATATGATTCCTCTCAAATTATTAATGTAAAGAGATTTCTATTATATAACTAAGTAAATCTAGGGATTTTTCAAGTTATAAATTGACAGAATCTCTAACTTTTTCCCTTCCAAATCCTGTCCCGTTTTACTTACTATAATCCTTGCCACAACCACCAAATTTATTTATAAATACCACCCTGGAAAAAAAGGCAAAGTATCTTCAAAGGCATACCATGTTTAGTAACTCCTAATTAATTAAAAAACGTGCTACCTTGATTGACAGAGACAACTTTCTGATGTGAATTTCAGTAATCAGGGAGCTGGGTTAAGAGAATTATTTGCAGAGCTAGCAAATGGCTTTCTCTAATTTTGACTAAGAGTTTTGCTTTAAGTTTCTTTGGGGAAAAATGTTATGAAAAAGCACAAAAACAATTAATTAGTATAGTTCATCCTGAGGTTCAATGACCATTGTTCAAGTGTAGAAAGACTTAGACAGGTCAATCCCTCTTTGGAGGTACCCTGACTCCCACCACCACAGAATACTGGTCAGGGTCTGTCAACTTGCTTAGTGAGTAAGCACTCAGATGCCCCTTGCTTATGTGGTCACATGACCCACTGATGGACACCATCAGTATCCATCATGCAGGTGGGTCATTACTCTTGACTTCTATCCCATGGGCCCTAATGACCCATGGCATATTTCCTATGGACATTTTCCCTGTGGACCCTAGATCCTTAGTGTTAAAATTCCCCACTACCACTTAGTCACTGCTGATGTCTGCCTCAAGAACAAGAAGTAATTTGGTGAATGGTAGATACATGTGTTTCCCTATAGAAAAGGCAGCTTTTTTTCCAACTTCCAGTTTCTTCAAGTATATAATTGGAATGATAACATTTTCAATAGATTAAACAACATAATGGATTTTATGAGCTTTGTAGAAGTATTTTGTTTGAACAAGTAATACCATTAGCTATTAAAGGTCAACAACTATATCTTATTCATCCCCATAGTAATATATGGTATTAGGGAACTTGTAACTTTTTATGTGATTTATCTAAGCCCTGCTAGGTAGTGGAGAGCATTCTTGTGAAAAAGATTTTTCCCCCTCTAGCCCTTGTCCTTCTAGATGAAGACTGAATGCAGTCATTAAGCTCTCCAATCTGTTAACCATATGGAAAATATTCCCAAGTGATAATGTCACCTCTAAAGGATTCCAGTAGAACTATGCTGTATTTACAGTAGAATCAGAGCATATTTTAGAAGCACAGAAAGAGTTATGTTGGGAATGTAGTCATTAAAGACCATACATTATTTAAACTTGGTGTTTTCTGAATCCTCAGGTCAAGACTGTTAATAAAACTAGCTGAACCATTTTAATTGCTTTCCACATCCTAATCTTGCCTTTCGTGTTAGCTTTTAATTTGCCTCTGAAGAATATGAATTTTATCACAGGGCACATGGTTACAGGCTCTCATTTATAAATACCTGTAGAGGTACAAGCACTTCCTGTGTATCTACTAATGCCACCACAATGACCTCAGCCATAATACCATCAGTCCCATCAAGAATTGAAACCAAGATTTAAACTAACATTAAGGAACTATGATTATGCTAGGCTTTAGAAGTCCTCATGAATAAAACCTGGGAATATTTCTTATGGTATTATTGATCATAGTTAGGCCCTTCCTCATCCATTGGAATGTACCATTCCAGAGCTCATAGTGAAGGCTTGAGACCACAGACAGCAATCAACTTTATATATGTATATGCATCTCTATATCTATCTATTGATCTGTCTATCTATCTATCTATCTATCTATCTATCTATCTATCTATCTATCTATCTATCTATCTATCTATCCATCCATCCATCCATCCATCTATCTATCTATCTATCTATCTATCTATCTATCTATCTATCTATCTATCTATCTATCTATCTATCTAGTGTTTGTTTCCTATACACACACACCTTTGTAACCTTCTACCCTTTCACTTAAAGAAAGCACTCTAAGGCTTCACTTTGACATATCTAAATGGCCAGCATTACTGCTCTTGTGCTTTGGGGCCATTATTGAATAAAAGAGGGCTACTTGGGCAAAAGTGCTGGGTAGTTGATGTTAACCGAGGCCATTACTAAGTGACTAATGGGCAAGATGATTCAGGCCACAGGTAGGAGAGAACAGGGTGGTATGAGATTTCATCATGTTACTCAGAATGGTACAACTCATGAATTGTTTATGTCTGTAATTTGTTTCTATTTAGTGTTTTTGGACCTACCTTGACTTTAGAGCATTGAAACTGCAGGCAGTAAAACCGTGGGTGAGGAAGAGCTTTACTATCTGTACTTCACTGGAGGAAATATGTCATGAAGGCATTTCTGGCCCTCCCTGGCTCCATCTCAAGCCATTCTGCTACCCTGTACCTCATATACATATATATATATATATATATATATATATATATATATATATATATATATGTAGCCAACATATTTGTGGCTAATAGCAGTTATTTTTCCTACTTAAAAAAAGTTGCATATTTTTGAACCTCTGCCTGGAGCACTTTTGTCTCTGACCTTCACAAGTTCAAACAGACTCTCAGCTCAAATGTCACTTCCCAAGAGAAACTTCCTCTGGCTCCCATAAATTAAGCGTAGTCATCTGAGTTTGCATGCTGGGTCAACATTTTGCAGTAAAGTTGAGTTGAGTAGTTAATGTGAAGCCCTCAGCTAGCATGAGTCCTGGTGGTCGCAGTAAAACTAGGCAGGTGAGCCATTTGACCAGAATGAAAAATCAAACTAGCTACAAAGACAAAACTCCAAAGGCCAGGACACACAGAGGAAGGTTTTAGAATGGAATTTAGGAAGATAAGTCTTAGATAAGTGATCTGAGCTATGGAAAACTAGTTATAGACTAGTTCTGAGCAAAGCAGAAGCCCTTTAGAAGGTGCTGGAAAGTAGTAGCAGGTTGGTTAGTGTGAGAAAGTGGAGTCTACAGAACTCAGAGGGAGTTCAGGGCAGACACTGGATTGACTGCAGCTGAAGGCAAAAGCAAGTAGAATGGTTCTTTATTTCACCATTAGTCTTATTCACCTTTCCAAAAAGCAGGTGTATGGATTTCTCCTTCTTGTGCTCACAAGGCTTTGGGTACAAAGTTACTAATGAACTACATCCATCACAGTTCTACTTACCTATTTTGCAGATAATTTCAATGAGGCTGGGCCGGAGGAATAGCCCATCAGCCGCTACTGCATTTGTGGATATTGTTACTCTGGCCCATATCACTCTTTACGTCTTTCTCTACTTTATTCTGTGTATGTTAATATAGTGGGTTTAGGAACAATGACTGTCCAACCATACCCGGTAGCTTTGTATTTCAGCTATGTGATTGCTATCTGTGAAACCTTGAGATAGGTCTCTTCAGTTCCCTCTGCTTTTAGTTCTCTGTTCTGGGAATCAGTGGTAAGAAGTAAAGCTAATAGTGCATAAGTCATAAAGTCATTATGGCAATAAAGTGAAATAAGGAATAAGAACCTCAGAACAGGTCCTGGTGGGTAGTAAATATGAGCTTATCATCGTTGAACAACTAATGAAAAAACACTAGGTAGGGAATGTAATAGAACATTTCCCTTCATAATTGTTTAAAGCATATCTAAACTTCTGAAGGGTATGTACAGTCCTTCTCTAAGCCCAGGAAAATATTCCACAGAATCAATTGGTTTCAATAATCAGGCAACAATTTTTCTGTTATATAACATCATCTGTCATAATAATAATAATCATAATAATAACAGTGTTCATTAAGGAAATCATTATTCAAAGGGCTGAATTGTTCACATGCAAATATGTTTAGTGTGATTTCCTTAAACATCGTAATCATTAAGGATAGAATCTTCGTTTTTCTTTTCCAAGTTCATGTGTCTTAAACAAATTAGCCAGTTAAGTGGCAGGAGGAAGAAACTCACCATTTAAAAATGTCCTGGTGGCCCCTTTGTAAAATAAAACTTACAGCTGGTGCTATGCACTGAATATTTGTATCCCACTAAAATGTATAACTTGACATCTGACCCCCCAATGTGGTAAGATTTGGAAATGGAGCCATTGGTAGGTGGTGAGGTCGAAAGGGTAGAGAGAGCTCATCAATGACGTTAGCACCCTTACTGGGCCAGAGGGCTGGCTCCTTCTTTATTCTTTTTTTTTGGTTGTGGGGCCTGAACTCTGGGCCTGGGTGCTGTCCCTAAGCTCTCCAGCTCAAGGCAAGAACTCTACCACTTGAGCCATAGCACCACTTCTGGTTTTCTAGTGGTTTATTAGAGATAAGAGTCTCACGGACTTTTCTGCCTGGGTTGGCTTTGAACTTCAGATCTCAGCTTCCTGAGTAGCTAGGATTACGGGCATGAGCCACTGGTGCCCAGGCTCCTCCTTTATTCTATACTATGTGAGGCTCCAAAATAAGAGGAGCACTACAACCCAATCATTCTAGCATCTTGATTCCATCACCAAAACTATGGGAAAGAAATTTGCTTGGCTGAAGCCACAGAATTTAGAGTATATTTCTTACACAGCAACCCAAACACACGAAGATATCTGGCAGTATCATCATCTCTCCTCAAAACAGCTTGACTGTGTAGTTCCCCCCACCCTGCAATGTGGAGTCCATATTTTAAACAAGACATTTCTTTCTCATTTGTAAAAAAATGTTTTATGTCAATTTTGACTTGAAGACAATGACAAGTAGGCCAACAGCTTGCCACTTATAACATCTAAGTCTAAGACTTCTGGCATCTCTTCCTTTTTATGTGATTTCATATGTCTGATTGACCATCTCCAAGATAATTTCAAAGTACTGTGTCCTACAAAGAAAAAGGATATTTATTTATTTATTGATATACTAAACATTAAGAAAAACGAGAAAAAAGAGTAAGGGAAAATAGAAAAAAGTAATTTTTGAGCCCTGATTGAAAGAAAATTGAGTATATCTGCCTGATTTAGAAATCACTAATGCTGTGATGAATCTTTAGAGATATTTGAGTTGATTAATAGTGTATATCCTGATATGGAGAAAACACAGAATTGGGAGTCACAGTTTTGATCTAGGCTTTAGTTAGAGTCTATCTCCTGTCTCTGTGGAAGTCAGACCTACCTCTTGCTGCTTGCTGAAAGTTCATAGCTCAGCCCTTTGTAAGAAAATTAGGCATGTATAGGAAAGAAGGATTGGCCATGTCAGTCATGTGAGAAATCTTCTCTGATTTAACTAGACAGAGTAAAGTGAAGTCTTTCCCTCAGGAAGCAGCCTTAGAAAGAAAATGGTTAGTGTGTGGGAATTTTTGTTTGAGGAATAAAATACTTCGTAAAGATCGACTTTCTATTTGTTTTCTGACATGTTTAGAGCTTTTTGGCATCTTTACAGCCTAATTGCTCCTTGGATGAATTGGAAAATTATACTGTGTATATTAGTATATAATGTGGCCTTTCATTCCAAATGATTAAATTCTCAGCATTAAACCTGGAATATTATAGTATGTTTCAACTGAATTTCAAAACTATTTATAAAACTGTGTGAACCTTATTCATTTCTAAATAACAAAGAACAGCATGTCTTACAAACCTACTTAAATATGTAAAGATATATATAAAGATATATATTTGTATATTTTATATATATATATATATATATATATATATATATATATGCAAGAACAATAATCTACTACTGACCTCCTGCCCATGGGAAAGGGATTCTGGATTACTCGAAAATGAATAATAATAACTGAAAATTGTAGGCATATTAGACACAGGTCGGTAGATCTGCCTTTAGAAATTCATTGCCTATCCTTTGAATTTCAGTGCAAATAGTCTCTTCCTCTTGGCAGTAAGGACAGAGATGCACACTTCATGCAAATGTCAGGATGCCCAAGAGCAGCATATGGAGGCAGGCATATTTAAGACATGATATTTGTAGGGCTTTTCACAAACTAGCAATCTTTTTTTTATTGGAAAGAAATATCTCCTCCCCTTAATTATTCTGTCTGAATATCTTGTCTTGACATTTAAAGCAGAGCACGTTCAGATTTCCTTTGAAATTTAGAGTTTGTGCTAAATTAGGGCAGTTTGGTGGGAAGTGAGTTTTGCATTCGTTAGAGAGATTTGGTTATAAATATTTGATAGAGTTAAGATTTTTGTTGTTGTTGTTGTTTAATAAAGCATGATCTCACTATGTAGAACAGGCTGGTCTTGAACTGAAGATCTTACCATCTCTGGGATAATGGATTTTCAATTATTTGTTAGCATTGTGGGCTGAATTAAGACTCTTGAAGTTGGTGAGCAAACTCAATGGCAAGAAAATGAGGAACAGATGAAGCCATGAAGTAATTCATTGTAGCTGATGGAAACTAGTACTTTGTACAGTTCCTAGGCTTCAGGAGACAGAGATCAGGAAAGGGTCAAGAAATGAAGCAGTGGGTCCTTGTATAGCATTTTGCATTAACATGATGCAGTAAGATGTTACCATTTACTAAATGTGGTATCCATATTTTATATGAGACTTTCTTCATGGAGAGATTGGGGCTTATTTAATATTAAATTCAATTAGGGAAGTCTTTTAGTAAAGAAGTTGGACCTTCCCTCCAAGTCTCTCTTCCTCTGTCTCTGCTTCAATCCCATCCTTCTTTCCATATTTATGGATAAAGCACTGGTTGCATGCCAGGAATTGTAGCAGGTGCTGGTCATGCAATAGTGAACAACTCAAAATTGCTTACTTAATCTATGGACAAAACAGAATGAGATAAAGGGAACAGATTAAATAACCACTACTTCTCACAGGTGCCATGAAAGACCCAGGCAATGATCTCAGTTAAAACACACACACACACACACACACACACACACACACACACACACACACACACACACACACACACACACACACACACACACACACAATTGAAAGGGAGACATGGTACTTTTCTTGGCAGAGATCTCTTGCCATGGGTCCCTGAGCAGGACACTAGAGCCATCAGCCACAAGAAATCCATAGCAAGAGAGTTCTAGGAAGAGGGAAGGTAGTGGTATGGGTTGATGACGTCATCTCCCAGAGCCTGGAAAAGAGCTGCCAGGACTAAGAAGTGTAAAAATGGAGCCACTGGCAAAGGATGGAGATGGCATTATTTCTCTTCAGGCTATCCTAGAGACATTAAGGGCCGAGCTTTTGTCACCAGCCTCAGTATCCTCCCCAGATGAGTTCCATCCTCTTTCCTTCTCACTTTTCTCCCCTTCCCTCCCTGACTTGCCCTCCTCTTCCCTCCGCTACATTTTCTTCCTCTTCCCTTTTCTCTCCACCCTTCCCCTTTCCTCTCTTCCCATCCTTTCTTCTTCCATTTTCAAGTGTCTTTTCCCCTTTCCTTCTCCTTTTCCCTCACTTTTTCTCTCTCCTCCCTCTTCTTCCTGTCCCTCACTATTTCTTCTTCTTCTTCTTCTTCCTCCTCCTCCTCCTCCTCCTCCTCCTCCTCCTCCTCCTCCTCCTCCTCCTCCTCCTCCTCCTCCTCCTCCTCTTCTTCTTCTTCTTCTTCTTCTTCTTCTTCTTCTTCTTCTTCTTCTTCTTCTTCTTCTTCTTCTTCTTCTTCTTCTTCTTCCTTCTTCCTCTTCTTCTTCTTCTTCTTCTTCTTCTTCTTCTTCTTCCTCTTCCTCTTCTTCTTCTTCTTCTTCTTCTTCTTCTTCTTCTTCTTCTTCTTCTTCTTCTTCTTCTTCTTCTTCTTCTTCTTCTTCTTCTTCTTCTTCTTCTTCTTTCTCTCTCTCTCTCTCTCTCTCTCTTTCTCTCTCTCTCTCTCTCTCTCTCTCTCTCTCTCTCTCTCTCTCTCTCTCTCTCTCTCTCTCTCTCTCTCTCTCTCTCTCTCTTCCTATAGTAAGTTTAGAGCCTCAGATCATGGTTCCACTGGAAAATTACTGAAAGAAAATCTGACTTTTCTAAAGGTAATAGGCTCTAGTTGCTCAAATGCATTGTTCAGCAGTTAAAGAGAAATCGGAAATAGCAATGAATCCCTTGCCCTTTAGCTTCAACATCCTGCATTCTGGAAGGTGATCGCAGTGGTGGTATGCTATGTTACTAGCTAATGGTTTTGACTATTGGCACCATGAGACAGCATCAGCTGTGGTATACTTTCTTCTCTGTAAGTTTCCCAGGATACCAGGCAGGTTGCTGATTGTGTGGTCTTCCTTTTCACTACCACCACTGTCTATTGAAGCAGTTTTATGGGGCACAGTTGCTTGTCCTCAGGAGTTGGCTGGATTGCCATCAGCAAATAAAAGTACTTGTGCTTAGGGGAAAAATGCCAAGTTATTGTGAAAGAACTTACTGTTATCCTGAAATAGATCTTCCTACATCTCCCACAGATACGTTACATCCTTTCAAGCCATAACTAGTAAATATGATAAGGAGCTCTTGGCTGGGCAGAAGCCTAAAGAGAAAGCTTAGGTGATCATTCACTCAATGATTGAGTTCCTTCTACCATATTCCCAGTAAATGGTGCTGTCTCTAACAGTGGAAATATTCCCTTTCTCTGTCTATCCTTTATTCACTTCACTTATTCATCAGTGACTTACATGTAATAATTCATCGGTTAGGCCTAGAATGCTTTTGTTAGCCACAAAAGATCTGTACTTCATTTTCAATTAGCTTATAAATCCCTAAGAACATAATTCTAGCTAGTGCCTGATCCTTAAAAGAAGTCTTAAGGATAGTTCTCAGGGTGGTGCCTTGTAGATGGAGAGTTGCTATAATGGGAATGTGGGATTATTTGTTAATTGGGATTACTTGATAAGAAAACAAAATTATAAATTCTTTGCTTTATAAAGCTCAAGCAGAAAAAGCACAATGGTCCAGCATAAATGTCTTTGTGAATAGATTTTCTTTTTCTTTTTCTTTTCTTTTCCTTTTCTTTCCTTTTCTTTTCTTTTTTGTCAGTTGTAAACTCTGTGCCTACGTGCTATCCCTCAGCCCTTCAGCTCAAGGTAAATGCTCTACCACTGGAGCCACAGAGTCTCTTCAGTTTTTTTTTGGAGAAAAGACTCTCACAGATTTTCCAACCTGGGCTGGCTTTGAACCACGATCCTCAAATCTCTGCCTCCTGAGTAGCTGGGATTACAGGTATGAGCCATTGGTGCCCAGCTGTAGATATTTTTTTAAGTCATGTCAATATAGTCTAACTCTCCTCACCTTGATAGACATTTGTTGTTGTTGTTGAGATGCACATGTGGCTTCGTTCTGCTCCCAGTGAGAAGTAAGTGAGACTCTCCATAGAGAAATCACTCAAGTTTCCCACTTCATGTTTTTGCTCACACATCTGCTATACATATAAATAAAATTCTACATGAGTTCAAAACCCTCTGCTCTTTTCTTGCAAAAGTCGGGGACTCAGCTTTTTGGAAGGAACTGCATTGGGCTGTCTTTTGGCTCCGTTGCTCCCTTTCTGTTTTAATCCTGTCTGGTCCTCATTCTTCCTTTACTTCTGCAAGCGTTTCTTCTTTCCATTTACTTCTCTTTCCACCTGCCAATTTCAGAAGCTTGACGAATTACTTCCTCTTGAAATGTGCCTCTGAATCATTAAAGACCACTCTAATGGTGGGCACCTAGCTTAGTGGATTGAATTCTTGTTACTGTAAAATCAAATCAAAACAAAACATACCCACTAAGTGCCAAAATACAAAATCTACAAAATGCTTCATATTTTTGGAAAATAAAACCAGAACCAAAACATTGCTCCTTGTAGTAACTTCTGCTCCTTTGTATCTTCTTCATAGACCAGAGCCTTCACTAAAATGTGAATGCTGTGTGGCCTTGAATGCATTAATTACTCTGGATGAGCTTTATTTTTTTCTTCCCACATATAAATATCTTCAATAATACCTATTCAGTGCTGCACTGAAATTATATATTATTCACCTTGCTAACCAGTGCTTCCTTCTTATGCATCTTACCACTGCTGCTTTCATGATACATTCATCTAGGAGAAAGAAAGCAACATTTCAGGCACCCACTATCATAACGATACAGTGATAACAGTAATAGATATGATTTCTGAGTATGTATATTTGTAGACTCAAATTTATTTCAGTGGAACTCACCCTTGGGCCTTCTTGGTTGGTGTGGAAGTAACCTCCTTCCATACTTCATGCATACCTGGACATATTTGTGGAGTTGGGTGCCTAGCAATTGAGAGTAGCAGGTTATAAATTTCTAGGAGTGCCTGCTATTGTTTGCTTTTGTATGAAACAGTAAAAAAAAAAAAGAGCCAAATGTGGAGCCAGGCAACAGAGCCCACACAGAGAATTTAAAATTGAATGATGATGCTTTGGGGAAACTATTATTAACAGTTGGCTGCCTACGGCATAACCAAAAATATAGTTAGAAAACTGGAAGTATGGAAATGAATTTACACGTTTACTTCTCTTCAGGAAGTCTTCATAAACATAGATATTGTGTTTCTTGACTCTGCATATCAGCCAGTGTCCACCATGGTGTGCAGATTAACTATGGTTTTACCTGAAACCGAGCAGCATTTATACCAAAATGATCTAAGGAGGAGTTTTTTTAATCAATATCTTGTAAATGATAATGTAAATAGCTAAGTAATAGAGACCTTGTTTCAGTTGGATTTTTTTCTAAATGGACTTCAAATTAATATTCACTATTTTTCTTAGAGTATTTTTTAATCACCTTCTTATTCCTGAAGCTCTCTATAATTAAATAGTATCAACATTAGGGTAAGGAAGGTACCTGTTTTATCTTTACTCAATTTGGATTACATTTTTATTCTTTTGCTTCTGCATTAATTTGATATGAGTTAATTTATCTCACAATAATATTTTCATAAAAAACATAAAAATGTTAGTTAAGAGAAGAAAACATGATTTCTCAACAAACTAAAGGATTTCTTTTTAAGAAGGAAGCAACATAATTAAGAACATCAAGACTTATTGTGGTATTTATAAGTATGGTATTTAAAAATTATCACAAGCCATTAGAAAAGTATACCAATTATAAAAGTCAAACAATAACTGTATCCCTAAAAATAAGTTTTATCATTGAGTATTGGAAAATTCTTCCCAATCAGAAGAGAGAAAGCTATAATTGAGAGAGAAATCTGTAATTAGTAGCTAGTTTTTCTTCTTTTATCTTGCCATATGTGGCTTCCTTTGACCCAGAGTTTAAGCACTTACAGCTTAGAGGATCCTGTAACAGAACAGAACTGTTTAATTGGGCACCTTGTCAGGGTCCTGGAAATGTGTCAGATGTAAAGTTCAATGTGTGGTGACACACATATCTGAGCTTGGGTTCTAACATTTCTATGTAGTGGATTATTGATGGGGCTGCCCAAGACAATAATTACAAGAGCTACTAAAGATTAACTTGTACGCATATCATGTCACAAGTTCTCTATCCCTCCATTCTTTTCCTGTTTTCCCTATGAAATGGACAGGATGATAACATTATGATAACATTATGTTAGGACCAATTGTAAACAGAGGCCAAGGGGCAGACAGGACTAACAACTCCTCAGTTGTCACCCAGCCATGCAATAAAAGTAAGTAGATAGTGAACTGGAAAATTTCACACTAGTAATAGTTGCCATATAAACATAAGGATATTTTTCTCATTTACACATATATGTGGCAGGAAAACTGATTTTACTCCGTGAACAATCAGATACTTTCCTACATTTCAACCCAGTGATTCTACTGATTGTTCATAGAGAAAATGATGTATTCTCATAAAGAAACTTTTCTAAGCCAAAAGAATCTGGAGCGCACAAGGCTCTGGGTTCGGTTCTCAGCCCTGGGGGAAAAAAAAGACATATAAAGCTACAAAAGACAAGGCAACGGCGCGCAAAGAATCTATTTAGGCTTCAAATAATAGTACACAGTGAAACATTTTGTGTTCCTTAATCATAATGAATTAAGAGTATGTTCAGCATCATCAGAAATATCCAGGCATTTGCCTCCAAAAACATTAGTCAATAGCACATAGAATGTGACCCAAACTATGCAGCAAACAGGAATACAGGAATCATCAGAGGAAGGAAAATATGACTCAAAGGGTTGCCCTGGTGGGTTATATGTGGGCTCTCTTTTCTCTGTACTCTTTGGTTTTCTAAATACTTACATATAGGTATGATATAATTATATGTTCAGAAGAAAATGGAAAGATGTAGATCTGCTGTGTGGAAGAAAGCAGGCTGAGCTTCCAGAGTGTGGCAGTCATATGATTGTTCAGCCTCCAGCTCTCTGGAGGGGAAGACATAGCCGTTACGCCTGTCCCTGGTCTCTGAGGAGCCGTGCAGAAGTCAGTGGCCTCTGAACAGAACTGTTGTTGAGAGGTACGGAAGAACACAGCTGCCAGACTTTCCCAACGGGTAAGGTTTGCTTGGCTTCGACATATAGCCTAGTCAGACTTCAGCTATATCCCGTGACTACTTTACCTCGTGCCTGCAATCTGAGCTTTTTAGACATTTCTGTTTCTTTGGAATATGTAATTTTTTAAAGTAGATGGTTACAGCATGATCTAGCCTCATTCTTTTGTACCAGGGTTTGTGCTTAAGCCCTCATACCTGCTGGGCCTGCTAGCTCATGGCTGGTGTTCTATGATTTGAGCCACACCTTCAGTCCTACTTTTTGCTAGTAATTATAGACAGAATATTGTAGACTTTTCCTTCTTTGTCTGGCTTTGAGGGAAGACCCTCTGAACTCTAATCTTCTGAGTAGTTAGAATTATAGACATGAGTCACCAGTGCCTATCTAAGAGGCTATGTTTTATCTTCTGGAAAACTCACTATAGTTTCTGGTTTTATGGTAGGAATAGGAAAGCATCACATTGGTGCAGCCTGGGTCCCTTCCTTTCCACTTAAGGAACTCAAATAGTAGTCTCAGCTCACTTCTCTAACAACCTCTCACTTCCTAACAAGAGCCACTGAACCTTTTTAGCTGGAGGGCACTGAAGCCCTGATGCTTTGGAAGGAAGGAAGTCTGGCCGTACCTGAGCACATTTTATTGCACTTTCTATGGATCTTTGTGTTTATGTTCAGATGGCCCAGAATCAAAAGAAAAAGAAACTAAGGAAGGAGTGACATTGACCAAGAAGCTTTGTACTTGTAACTTGACTTATGGAACTGTAACCCTTTTGTATAACTGCTTTGTGTGTGTGTGTGTGTGTGTGTGTGTGAGAGAGAGAGAGAGAGAGAGAGAGAGAGAGAGAGAGAGAGAGAGAGAGAGAGAGAGAGAGAGAGAGAGAGAGAGAGAGAGAGAGAGAGAGAGTAAATCTGTCAAAGAAAATTGTTGAAAGCTTTGTCATCTAGAAAGAACTAAGAACATGAATCTTCAGAGGAGGCAGAGGTTTCTGAAAAGGGTCATTGATGGTTGATCAATAGGAAGAGGCAGAATAGTGGTGAGAAACGAGACAGGTTCAACTAGTATAGACAGAAAATGTAATGATTTTCAGTGTGGAGAAAGCACTGAGCAGGAGATATGACCCCTTTCCACATAGAGAGAGAGGCTTCCCAGGGCCTCCAGGTACCTTGTGGTGCTTGTCTTCCTGTTCCTAGAGGATAGTTCCTAACTTCCTTGGCCTACTGGAATTGTTCTTATTAAGTTCAAGGACATTGCTCATACCTCTAGAACATTCTTCAGTGTCTATTTTGAGAAAGGGTGATTTTCGAGATCACTTTTCAGGCATGAATTCCTTTCCTGGACCAAGATTTACTACATAAGAGCTGTTCATGGAAAAGGAGGAAGAAGCAGAGCAGAGCTAGGACTAGAGTTCTCTAGTGACCCTGGGAAAAGTGAGTGAGATGAGGGGTCTGCATCACAATTGCAGGGAGCACATGAAACCAGAACAAGCCACAGTTCAAAACCAAGTAGCAAGAGACCAGAAATTGCCGGAGATTGAACAAGAAAGGTAGGATAAAAAAAAATCAAGGATACCCCTGCCCTCCCCCAATCAGGGTGACAGATGAAGAGAGGAAGATTAGAACAGAGCTAAAACACCAAGTAGCTGGGTGGGTTAGTTAGTAACAACTGGCGAGGCTATTAGAAAGCACCTCATGCGTTCTGTCTAAATTCAGGGTCAATTGTAGTGTGATATGGTGTCAGACTCAGTGGCAGTAAATTCAATGAGAGTGATAACTTTGTATTTGATTTTAATGAACTTATTTTTAATTTGCTGATATTGATTTTAGCCAGTGTGTTTTTGCTGATCTTTAATTCTATTTGACACCAATCCAGGTAATTAAACGCTGTCTGCCTGAGATAGCAGAACCACCAACAGATGGGCGGGCCTGCCACATGGCCGGTTATATCACTGGCTGAGAGGGTGCTAACATAAATAATCCAGATCCAAGACCCCAATAGACAGAACAGATTTGCTTTTTTATCATGTATAACCAATCTATGAATAGTCCTATCATTTTCTTCCTTTGAATTTTCAGTTTTTATGATGAAATATACATCAGAAAATTTAAGAGGCTCCACTCTGTCAATCCCTTCAAAATCTAGTACATTCTTTTCCTGAAGATTTTCCTGAGACAGTCAGCTTGAAATCTATTTTAGCTTATTTTGAAGTAGCATTTTATTTTGCTTTGTGAATCAAGAATGTATTTATCTCTGAATTTAATTCTACTAAAACAGCTTTCTCTCTCTTTCTGTTTCTTCATTTACTCTTGGGGAGAAGAGGATTTTTCCTCCTTTTACTATTTCTGAAAATTCCATTTCTTTATGAATCCTCTATCTAAAATTGTCTTTTTTATGCCTCAGTTTCTTACCTGAGATGTAACAAGGCTCAGGATTAATCACAGGATTAGAAATTGGAACTTTAATTTACTAGCGTCTAGCTTTAACTTACTAGCATCTAATTTAACAATTCATCCAGTTTTGGGAATAAGCAGCAAACAAATTCTGTGCAACTCTGTCACCAGTGAAATGGTAGACTGAATAATAGTAAAACCACATTATGGTTGTTATATAGTTGGGATTACAAGAATATTTGACAGATTTCTGCATATTATTAACTAATATTGTATAGGAAAGGGTTTCACTATATCATAAAATTGTTCTTGTAATATTTTGATAGTGCTACACAGTATAACTAATTTCCTTTTCAACTGTGTTTTTTTATTCACTTTAAAGCACTGTTCTGAGAAGGAACATCAGACAGCTACCAAAACGGGTTCATGGTTCAAGAACTGTTGAAAACTTGAATGGATTTCCTGCTGTCCCCCTTTTCTTTGTAAACCATAGTTTGGAAGTCTTTTGTTTGTCCTGAAATGCCCCTAAAATCATAAGATTTCTTCACCAATACCATGATCTAATGTTTTCACATTGCATGTGGAGGAGCGACATTTTTAGTGCCAGTTAGAAATATGATTCAGACATTAAATTAGCACTTACTATAATGAAATCAGACCTGGGTAATTACTATAGTGCAATTACACTCATCGGAAAATTTGCTGTGTTTCCCTTCTCAGCATCAAATAATCAAAACTCTTATTCAGCTCTGAATGATAAAATGTTCTTTCTCCAAGTACTGAATACAGACATTGATTTCCTATGACAAAAAGACTTCTTTAACAGCTTAATTGATTAAAGTATTTATTAAGTGCTCACAACATACCAGACACTGTGCACATAATATTCCTTTTTATAGGCATGCTTAACACAACACATAGACGTGGAATACTAACTTGCAATAAACTCTTCCATTCACCAGAGAATATTTTAAAATTAAATGAATCTTCAAATAAATAGTAAACCACAATACACTTATTTTGGAACATCTGTTTGCCTGAATTGAATTCCAGAATTAATTTAATCCATGGTCTCTGTTGTCTCCTAGGGACTCTATAACTAAGGACAAATCAGCACCCCTGCGGTGGTTGGCTTGCATGACCTTCTTTCACAGAGTGTGATTATGTTAAACAATGAGGGAGCAGATGGACCCAAACCAGTGTCCTGGCTCTTCTATTTACGGGTTATGGGACTTTCTTTAAATTTTGTGTGAGCCTCTACTTCCCTGTTTTAAAAGAATATGATAGAATGTAGCTTGAAAGGCATTTACAGGACTTAAAGAGTTATATGGAGCTGAGTAGAGTGGCACATACTTGTCATTCTAGTAAGCTAGAGTCTGAGGCAGCAGGATTGCTAGTTTGAGTCTAGCCTGGACTTCACAGAGACCAAGTCTCATGTTACAACAGGAAGAAAAATGGAGAATACCACCCAAAGCAAAACAGACATATAGTGTGGATTTACATTTCTTTTATTGCTAGAGAGGTTGAGCATTTCTTCATATGTCTATTGGCCATTTTTATTATTTCCTCTGCAGAGAAGTTTCTCTTTAAGTCTTTAGCCCATTCCATTTATTTATTGGGCAGTTGTTTCTTTGAGGATTTGTTGTTGGGGGATTTAATTTTTTGAGTTCCAGGTATATTTTAGATATGAGACCCTTGTCTGTTGTATGGCTAATGAAGAGCTTCTCCCAATCTGTGGGCTTTCTATTGATCTTGTTAGCTATGTCCTTTGTCATGCAGAAGCTCTGCAACTTCATGCAATCCCATTTGTCCAACCTTTCTTTGATATGTTGTGTTTCTGGGTCTCTATTGAGAAAATTTCTACCTGTGCCAAGGAGACCTAGGGTTTCTCCTATTCCATCCTGTAATGTTTTCAGGATGTCTGCTTTGACTTCGAAGTCTTTGATCCATTTGGAATTTATTCTGCAGGGAGATACATAAGGATCTAACTTTAGTTTTCTACAAGTATTCAACCAATTTTGCCAGCACCACTTACTAAAGGGGCTGCCTTTCTTCCATTCTATTTTATTTTTTAGCTCCCTTATCAAAGATTAAGTGGCTATAGGCCTGTAGGTTCATTTCTGGGTTTTCTTTTTTAAAAATTTTTTATTGTGAAAATACTGTACAGAAGGGTTACAATTACATGGGCAAGGTAATGAGTACATTTCTTATCAAGCATTGTAGCCTCCTCCTTTGTTTCCCTTTCCGATCCCTTCCCATCTTCCCCTTCTCCCTTCTCCCTTCCACCTCCCCTCCCCCCCCTCCCCTGGCCTACCAGGCCAAAGTTGTAAAGTTTGTTTAATGACTTGTACATCTCATTGTTGCAATGGGTCCACCTGTATCCCTATTGAAACGGTTTGTTTTTCCCCTTCCCCTCCACAAATTATACCAACATCAATTACAATGCAAGTAGGGGTTATACCATGGGGGAGGGACATACAAAGCAACAAAGAAATCATCTTATAAATATGTTAGAAATAATTGCAAGAAAGAAAAAAACATTTGAATACTTATCTTGGGTTTTCAATTCTATTCCATTGGTCCTCAGGTCTGTTCTTGTGCCAGTACCAAGCTGTTTCCATTACTATGGCTTTGTAGTAGAGTTTGAAATTCGGTATTGATATTCCTCCAGCACTGTTCTTTCTGTTAAGGATTGTTTTTGCTATTTGGGGTCCATTTCACCCCAGTTAGAATGGCTATAATCAAGAAATCTATTAGCAACCAATGCTGGAGGGAATGTGGCCAGAAGGGAATCCTACTGCATTATTGGTGGGAGTGTAAACTTGTTCAACCACTTTGGAAAGTAGTATGGAAGTTCCTCAAAGGACTCCACATAGAGCTTCCCTATGGCCCAGCAATCCCATTTTTGGGCATTTACCCAAATGATCACAAACAAGACCACACTAAAGCTACCAGCACAACTATGTTTATTGCAGCATCATTTACCATAGCTAAGATATGGAACCAACCCAGATGCCACACAGTAGATGAATGGATCAAGAAAATGTGGTATATATACACAATGGAATTCTATGCCTCCATCAGAAAGAATGACATTGTCCCATTTGTTAGGAAATGGAAAGAGTTGGAAAAAATTGTATTAAGTAAAGTAAGCCAAGTTCAAAGAAACATAGGTCCCATGGTTTCCCTTATTTGCAATAACTCGTATATGTCTGGGACAAGCAGAAAAAGTCAAAAGCTATGTACATATGACCAGATAAGATGATGTTAAGTGAAATGAACCCCAAGATAGGGACAAAAGTGGTTTTTTCTTTCTTGCTATTGTTCCTAATGTAGTTAGAATATACCATGTGATCTTTTTGTTTCTTTGTATGTTCCTCCCCTATGGTATAACCCCTGTTTTCACTGTATTTGATGTTGTGCCCTGCATCTTGATTATATACTTCTCTAATTCAGCTAGGGGAAGGGAAAAAAACAAAATGCTTAAATAAAGATACAGGTTTACCCATTGTAACAAGATGTACAAACCACTATGTTAAAAACAAACTTTACAACTTTTGTGGGTGGGGCAGGGGTGGGGGAGGTTGTTTTGGAAGTGGGAGGGAAGGGATGGTAGGGGAAAAACAAAGGAGGAGGTAACAATGCTTGATAGGAAATATGTACTCATTACCTTGCTCATGTAACTGTAACCCCTCTGTACAGTACTTTTACAATCAAAAAACGTATTAAAAAAGAAAATGCCTGTTGTCACTCTGATACATAGTGAGCTTTCAACAAATGTTAGTTGTTATATTTGCCAAAACTTTACTCACTTAGGCCCCCTTCCTAGCAAGGAATTTAAGAATCATGTCAGTTCCTAAATTCTGTTCATCTATTACCATAAACCTATAGGAAATGGCATACAATTAAGCTAGAAATTTCTGGATGTGATTTGCTTGTGCCCGTAATCCTATCTACTCAGGAAATGAACTGAAAACAGTGGTTCAAACACAGCCCAAGCTTAACCACCAAAAAGCCAGATGTGGAGCTATAGGTCACCTAGTAGAAATCTAATTTTGAGCTTAAAAGCTCAAAATTAGGACTGTGCCTATGCCTTAAACTCAAGCCCTAGGACTTGTATATAATTAACTATATATAATTAACTATAATAAGTTAATGTGTATAATACATAATATGCATATATATTATATAATTTCTAACTTCATATATAAAAAGTTATGTCTATATACATATATTAATGCTTATGTATATACATATATTAACACATAATTAATGTTGACATAATAATTAATTAATATTAATATATAATGTTATGTAATAATACATAAAGTTATATATATATATACATATATTAGTGCTTATGTATATACATATATTAACACATAATTAATGTTGATACAATAATTAATTAATGTTAATATAATATTATGCATAATGTTATGTAATAATACATAAAGTTCTGTATACATATATTAATGCTTACGTATATACATATATTAACACATAATATTGATACTCTAAATAATTAATATTAATATACTATTAATGTATAATATATACACATTATGTTTATGTACATGTATTAAGTATGTTTATAATATATACCTAGATATACATATATAAGGCATGTCATCCATGTGCCCCCTGCTACTCATGCAGCGTGGAAGGGAAGAAGTCATTGCCGGAGCCTGGGGAGAGCTGTGGTTCTCACCCCAGGAATGCACTCTGACACAAAGTACAGCCTTCTCTGGCAGAGGCCCGAGGAAACCTACCATTCTCCATTCTCCTTCCCTGTGCTGGAGCTGAAACCTAGAGAATGCAATTCCTAACGGGTGTCGGTCTCCATCAAACCTCTCCACTTCCTGGAAGACAGAGAAGGGAGGACCCTTTGTCCAGCTGCCTCGGGGAGCAAAGCTGAGAAGTTTAGCCACTGGGGTACAGAAGTCAACAGACGTTTGTCAACAAAAGATTCTTGTAAATCACCATTAGGGATCCAGAGGAAGGTACTTTAAGGACGAGAGTAGTCTCCATTGGCTCTTCTGACAACAAAAGCTCAGTTTTATTCATAGTCCTGCTTTGAATGCACATGTGTGTACAATTGGATCAACTGTGAAATGACCATTAAGCTCTAAGGACTTAATTAATGGATATGGTCAGGTGACCCTCCCTTTCCTCCCACCCTCATCATCACAAATGGACTACCCCATGGAGAGTGTGGCTTTGGCATGGCAAGTGTTCAGGAAATGGAGAAAGAGCTTGGCAAACAACTGCCCTTGTGTATACAGGGCACCCGAATGTATGAGGAGGCAGAAATTTCAACGAACTTGACCAAAGGTCTCTGCCTTGCTTTTTTACTTCCCACCTTTCCTGGGCGAGGTAAGCTGCTCAGAGATAAATGGTCTCTGTTGTCCGGGTACCTGCTGAATCTTTCACTCAGCTGCCATTGATTATTTCTTCCAGACCTATTCATTTGGAACTTGCTATTGATCTGTTTACAGAATTCACTTCAGGACTTATTTTTGTGACAGGGATGCTTTCAACAAGGGATTCCTTTGTGCCTCATTTATAATTTCGTTGTGGCTGGCAAGGCTGCTTTAGTGTTTGGGTAGATGGCCTGCTTGAGCTCATAATTTTTGTACAGTCTCTATCATTCAGAATTTCGAACGTCCATTTGTTCACCAAACATTCTCATTGACTGGTTTGTGCCAGACACTTAGTAGGCATGAAAGATGCATTAGCTAGATCTAAGAAGCCACATTATTTTCATTTTATTACAAAACATTCTAACAGATTGGTAGTACTGTCTTTGCCTTGTTTTCTGGATTTTTTTAGGCCTTGCAAAAAGAATTCTGAAATCAATGGCCAGTATCTGAGTCGGGCACTGCATGAGATCACAGTTCTTTTGGCTGTGTGCTGTTCACCTACCTGATCTGTGTCCCACACTGCCTCACTTTCAAGTATGTTACCACTTCTCTTTGGTGAGAAGACAGCTTGGTAGCAAAAGACAAGTTGACGTTAAGCATATGTTGCTTCATTCCCAAAAGACTCTCAAAACTTTTTTCAAATGGATTAAGGTTTAAAATGCCCAGGCAAATTGTCATGGGTGGGGAGGTGGCGGGAGACATAAGACATGGCACTGCTTTTCTCTTTTCTTTTTACTTTGTCATGGATTGAAAACTGGCAGTGAAAACTCACAGTTAATATGGTGGTTACCTGACTGCAGGTCTCATTTCTGAAGAGTTTTGCTAATGCTATCTATGAATCTATGTATGCGTGTTGAGGCCAAGGGAACATACATGAAGTCATGAAAGAGTAGGTTTTAAGTGCCATGCCACCTCTTGTGGAATCTTAGCAACAATGGCAGAATGAAGAATGAGCCCACATTTTCAGTCTGGCAGTTCTATGCTAGCTTTGTGGTTAAAAAAAAAAGTATGGAAAAAAGTTGGGAACACCATTTTTTCCTTAGGAATAATAAAGTTGTACAGCCTCAGAACAATTTGACCAATTCTCAAAAGATGATTTCTAGGACTTCTTGGTACTGCCTTGCTTGGTGAAATGAAAAGGATCAGGTATTATGGTGTATGCATGTTCTTGGAGAGACAGTGGAAGAAAATGCTCCATTTTTGAACAATAGGCTTGACCTCATTATTCTGTCCTTTAACCTGAATTGAAGCAAAGGACTGTATTCATACCTGTGATGGTCCACATGTCTGCTGCTTGTCACTCCCATGTGGGGATCTCCTGTTTTCAGTGAGGATAATCAGAATAGCCAGCACCTTCAGGGCAGAGTCAGCAGCCTGGTGGAAGAGATGGTGGCCCAGAGCTATCATTCCGGGGACTGATAAGCCCAGAGCATGAGTGACAAGTTGCTAGCATTTTACATTTAGTTACTACTGAACCATACAAAGTTTCAAAAGTCCTGGGAGAAAGAATAAAGGATGTAGACTGGAAGACATTTCATTCTCAAGTCCTGGAACAGTGACGATGAAGAATGTGAGGCATCACTTTTGGGGGTCACGTTGTAGAAACTAGCTGGATATCAACTTTTGGTAATCAGTGGTCTGAGTCTGACCCCCACTCCTTTTTTCTTAGAACTTCAGAGATTCTCAGGGGAAGAAATCATGACTGAGCCCCAAAGCCCTCTGTTCTGCTCAGGGTCAAGGTGCTGACCATTCCTCATGGCCTTTTGCTCATTATCTATATGAAAGGAAAATGATTTAGTAGTGATTGACTGTTTTGGAAGATTACAGTTGCTCCTGGAGGCCTGCAAATGGGGTTTTACGACAATGAAGAGGGAGCACTTAAAGCCAAAGAGAGAGTGGAAGAGTGCAAGTCTGCATGAAAAACTACTAAGATCAGACCTCTGGATGGGGATCTGCCCAAGCAGATTTTGTCACAGAATCTCCCCTGAAGACAAGCTAGCATGATCAGATACCACCAACATGGGAAGAGGAGAGAAATTTGATTAGATGTCAAAGGTGATCAGATATTAGTGGTAAGTCTCAAAAGTAACTCTCAAGAAAGTGGGTGTGGGAGTTCTGGCTAGACCACCTTGAGAGGAATCTGGCTAAAACTGGCACAATCATGAGGCCTGATGGAGCTTGGGAAAGGGTTATTAATGATTCTTTGAGAGATTTCTTTTTATTCATCTATACATTTTGTTGACTCTTTTTTGTTGTCTCAGTATCAATCCAAACCTGCCAGGTATCCTGAAAAGGAGGTAATGCTGTTGAGAGGGAAGAAGAAGGACTCTGCTTATTGGTGTTGAGTTGACGGTTTGCTATATACATGACAGATGGGGGTTCAGGGCCACAGATCAATAACAAGGACAACCAGTCTGTGTCCCCCAGGACTGCTTAGAAATAACAGCAGTAGGCTGGACTTCTTCATCTACCAGCATCAGGGCTGAGGTCAGGTAGCTAAGATATTAAAGGAAGAATGAATGTCAGGGCACCATTGAGGTTCCTGGGTCTTCTGAGCTTTGAGAGAAGAGTTGCTTCTTCTATTGAGCTCCAGGTTTTCTCTAAGGAAGAACATTTTAACAAATAAGTCTGCTATAACCTGTTATGTGACTACCTGGGTAAAGGAAGATGGCTCTCAGTTGGCCAATAGAGTTTCTTTATGGCTCTATCTTCTGCTGGCATGATATGAGGTCACTCTAAGCTCCGTGTCGCCTGTCTCTGAGGTATTGTTCAAACTTCTGCGCTTCTACTTCTTGGGATGCATTTCAAGATGGAGCCTTCTTACCTCCATAGTCACACTCAGTTCCTCCATTTTAAAGGCAATCTGTACATTTGCATTTTCCTTGAGGAACTAAAATTAGATTCAATCATAATGGTAGTACTCACTGGGAGCCTGTGAAACTTACATGGCTTCCCGTAAACTAGTAAATTGAAACTGAAGATTTAAACACCAGCAAGAACATACTCCTGGAGTTCCACATATCAGATTCAACCTTCTACTCCTATACAACAATTAAAGAGACAGTATGAAGAACAGAAAAAAAAAGAGATTTACTGTATGACAAGTGCATACTGAGGGGAGACAACACTTGAGTACACCTTCCACCATCTGCCGTAGGTTAAATAGGGGGAAACAAGGGTAGCGGGTAAGAACATAGCATAGTTAGAACAGTCTCAAGTCATAGGCATGTACAGAGTGGCCAGTGGCAGCCAGAGGTGGCAGAGATGCTCTGACGACCCTTTGTCTCAGAGATGCTGTGGTGGGGCCTTGTTAGCATGAGTCAGGTGGTATGTCAAGGACCAGGTGGTCTGCTCTTTCCTGGACCCCATGATGGCTGCATAGTGACTGCAGGTGGAAATGGGTTAGGCTATGTTCTATAGAGAGAAAAATGGAGGAGTCTGGGATGCCTGTCCTTTATCCTACTTCATGTTCCTTTGTGGGCCTAGCCAAATTAGCTTTTAAGCACCTCTCACAAAAGCATCATAACCACCACATGAACTTGTTGCTGTTCTGACTTCCACTGCATGGATGTAGAAACCAAAGGGTTATCAAAGGCCTCTCGACTAAGATGTTAGGCTGTCAGTGCTCAGTAGAAGATATGGGAAGTGAGTCTGAGCAGTCAAGGTCTCCTTTGAATCTATGTAGCTTAGAGTAAAATACCTTTGTGCTATTGGAAGTAGCACATGCAGCCTTGATAATCGCCCTTTGTTGTGTTCAAACCTTACCTCTTAGATAGCACCTTCCTGCTTCCTCGGTGGTTGTCAGGAATGAACGTGTTCATATGTTGGACTTGGGGAGCTTAAGTCACTGAAAACCGTTGGACATGCTCTCAGAGACCCATCATTCCGAGACTGAAAACTCACTCTCCAGTCTTGTCTATCTCTGGAACAACTAGAGATGCAAAGTAGAAAACACTTTCAGTTACACGCAGGACTCTTCTAATGATCTTCTATCAAGCGTGAAACATGATTTAAAAACTAAGATAGTTTAGCAAAAACTAGAAAAAAACCCAAAGACCATCTTAGGAGATTATAAAACCTGGCTGCTTTCATCCTGAGGGCTCACTAGGAAAAACAAAAACAAAAACAAAGAAAACAAAGTAAAGCAGCACAAAACACAGCTCTGAAAATGACCACATGAAGACCCATTCTAACCCTGTGAGTGATTCCTGCACCGTGGCATCTACCATTCAGAGACTTCTCTCTCAGTTGGTTTGGCAACGAGCCATGTTTCTGTGATGGAGCGCAACCTTGCAGCAGGTGGAGCCCTCTGGCCCTTTTTGCTTTTTCTGACAGTTTTGATCCAGCCATCCCATAATCTCTCTGAACCACAGGAAGAACAGACAATCTGTTGCAGAAATGGTCTGTCAGGAATGTGCACGTTGTACATACAAGAGACAGAGAACACAGTGGTAGGGAATTTCCTGATGAACTTAGGTGATTTCTGTCAGTAATCATCAGATGAAATTACAATGCATTTTAAGCATAGCCATAAACTCTGGGTAAAGTTTATAATGATGGTGAGGTTATTTCTCTGTGTGGCTCAGACAGCTTAGATGAAGGACTCTCTTTCACTTTGGAGCACTGAAATCTTGACAACGAATCACATATCAATTGTTTGCAATATATCGTGATCATCTGTGGTTTAGCTGATAGTTTTTAATGCAATCTGGCCAGGTCTAAGAAAAACTCACACTTTATTTTGATTCGAGTGAAGGCTATAATAAAATCAAGTGTAGTAAAGCATTCTGGAAAGTCTTTTTGAATAGAGGTGAAGTGAAATGAGCCGATGTTTCACTTTTGTTTCTGAAACAAAGACAGTTAAATGGGGGATTTCTGGACACACTGTGATTGTTGTTGTACATGGGCATACCTATAATCTCTTTTTTAGTTCCCATTGCTATAAAACCTCTTTCTACTTATCACATATGTATTCTGCATATGGCATTTATTTTTAAGATTTGTGTGGTTAGTTTGAAACAGGATATCACTCAGCAGCCCTGACTAGCTTTAATCTCTAGTCCTGTGTCACCACACCATCCTTCAAATGGGTCTATGAATCAAATGAATGACTTTTCTGGTTCCTTCTATTTTCCAAGGCCAGACATGACCAATCTGGGGGCATTGGTGGTATGGCTGATGACAACAACAGCTCCCTACTAATTAGGGCAATCACCAACAGGCGGAAGTATGGAACTGTTGCTTTTCCTGCCTCTTTCTGGAACAAGGATTCCGGGCTTGACCCAGTTCCCTTGAGGGAAGTAGGGAGCAGCCAATTTTACACAACACACTTCAATTAGTTGGACTAATGAAGAAGACTTGCTGGGAATTGCCTGAATCCAGAGATGATTTGCAAACAGTCTCAGTTCATGGAGTCGGTATCTACTGCAATTTAAACTGCTGATTAACTGTATGTATTTATACATGTAGAAAAATATTTCAATTACCAAGCCTTCGGAAGGTAACTCTGCAAACTGTATTTAGGACTATCATGCCACCCTCATTTCAGATATGAGTCTTCTAAGTCTCCTGGTGATCACTTCTATTCAGTTCCCCAAAGGTGCTTTGTACATAGATATTTAATAAGTTGGATTGAGTGTGTGATTAAAGACTTTCTCAGTTCAACAAAGTTTCCTTTGTTGCATTTGGAAGTGAAATTGGAAATACATTCATTGCTGTGATGTTGAGGTTGAGGTGCTTTTCCTTTGGTGCTTTATCTTTTTCTTTTTCTTTTTTCTCCCTGCTTTCTTTTCCTTTTTCTCTCCCTCCCTTTCTCCTTCCCTTCTACTTTCTTTCTGATTTTTGTTGGTGATCGATATGACAATAAGGCTGGGTCTTTGTACGTTTAGAAAGGACTGACTCATTGTTTTGTGCCCAGATCTACCTACTTTTCAGAGGTGAATCAGCATTATAAAAGAGAGTCATCAGTCATTCAAGATTTCTTTTCCTTTTCTTTCATGAATGAGGAAGGGAAGGGCACATTTTAAGTGTGGTTTCAATTCCTGAGCTGTGAAACTCTGGAAAAAGACAGAGAAAAACTGCAGAAAAAAAAAGACACAGAAGGAATGAGAGAGGAAAAGAAGGAGGGAGAGAGGGAGATGGAGAAGGAGAGAGAGAGAGATTGAAAAAGAGAAAGGTTGAGAGGGAGGGGAGAGAGAGTAAGAGGGGCAAGGCCATTTTCTTTTTCCTTTTATAGCTCCTTGTGAACCAGTACAGTGTTTATTACTAAATAGTCTTTATTACTAATGGTCTTGATAATGATTTGAGTAAGAAGATACAGTATATGTGTTACTGTTTTCCTTTTTTACTTTCCCTATGTTCTCTTGCTTGTGTTTTGATAAAGGAAGATATAGCACATATATTGTTATTTATGATTTGATAAACGAGATATAACCCATGTCTTATTTTCCTCATTAAGTTTCCTTCAGTTGTCTAGCTTGTTCCTTGCTATGTCCCTCACCCTGCCCCACTGGTTCCTTGCTGTTTACTCATCTAGTAGAATCAGACTTCCTGAATAAATTTGGTCAACAGTTAGCCCTCCTCCTCTCTTTTCTCTCACTCGAATTTCCTTGTGATCACTTTGTCACCCTCATTTTATTAGGACCAGCAAGCTCAGTGAGATCTGGGGGCAGGTCAGCCTGAGGACTCCTGGGGCTCCTTTACTGGTGAATCTGACTTCCAGCCTTGATGTTTTATTTTCCCCCAATATCAGGCATATGGATAAAAGAGGGAAGCAAACATTACTGTCCCCCATGTACCGAAATACTGTTACTTCGAATCCTCTGTCTTCTGGCATGCCAACCATGAGTATACATAACAAACACGTAGTAACTGGAGAAATCTGGAAATCTCTAGTCTGGTTGTGGTTGATGTGACCCACAGATGAACAGCTCAATCTTGTTCATATGTAGCATCATCACAGCCTAGGTAGTCCTCGTAAGCCATACAAAGAATAAAATTGCCCTGGAAAACCTACATCTTACAGAGAAATATGTTTGTATTACTGTGGACTGAGCATAGAATGGAGCAATCACATTGAATATCCTTGAGGCTAAACAAAGTGATTATTATCTATGACCTGTGTTTAAGAATATGTGAGGGCAATTTTGGTTTGTATAGAATGGACTACAATATTATTTCTGGAAGTTATGTGAGAAGCAATGTGACTAGAAGCAACTTAGTCATATCCCAAGTCCTCTGGACTGTGGTTTGAATAGGTTTGTGAAATCCAATGATATTGGCGCAGTTGGGAGGTGATAGAATGTTTGGACAATTGAGATAAGTAGGTGGTCCTTAGGGTATTGGTGGCTTGAGACATTTCTGTCATGACCTCTTTGATCTTTTGGCCAATCAAATCTGTTAATTCTTGAATGTCTGGTATGTTCTGCGTATTCTCTTCCAGGCCTTTAACGTTTTGTTCTAATTCCTCTGCTTTGTGTTCAGCTGCTGATACCCTGTTTTCAACTTCCTCTGTTCTATTGCCTAAACTTTCAACTGTGCTTCACAGTAAGGACATAGAGCTTTTTAGGCTTCCAAGCTCTTGGTTGATGTCATTTCTCATGTCCTTTATTGACGTTTTCCTGGTATCTATCTCCTTGATAATATCAGCTTTCATTTCCTTCATTGAAGGATTGAAAGTTTCTGTCTCCATGTTGAGATTGTCTTGGAGGTCCTGCATTTTCTTCATCATGTCTTCCTTGCATTCTTCTACATTTTCCTAGATCTACTCTTATTTCATTGGCCAATTCTGTCATCATTGTTGCTTTAATGAGTTGTTTGTTTCTCTCTTCTTTGCTGTCACCAATGTCTTCCTTTGAGGAGGTGTGAGGGTTTTTGTTTTTGTTTGTTTGTTTTTGGTTGTGAGGCTTGAACTCTGGGCCTGGGCACTGTCCCTCAGCTCTTCAGCTCAAGGCTAGTGCTCTACTACTTGAGTCACAGCGCAACTTCCAGTTTTCTGAGTGGTTTATTGGAGATAAGAGTCTCACAGACTTTCCTGCCCAGGCTGGCTTTCGATAGCAATCCTCAGATCTTAGCCTCCTGAGTAGCTAGGATTACAGGCAGGAGCCGCCAGCACCTGGTTGTGAGGTTTTGAGAATGGAATGTACTCTTGATTGTTCATGAATTTTGTGATCTTTTGCTTTGATTTCTGCATCTGGGTTCTTTCTACATCTGGGTTCAGGGTTGGCAGAAGCCGTTCAGTTTCAGTGTTAAGCTCAGTCATGATGGGTTGATGGGATTCTGTTTCATTTATTGGGTCTCTACTGGGCGCTTTGCTTGCAGTAGCCCCTGCAGAGAGGTGTGGGGCACTTACTGATTTCCTGCAGGGCTCTGTACCTGGTGGTGTGCATGACCCCTGTGATACTGACCCTTTTATAGTTCTTCAGAAATGTGTTATAGGAGACAAAGCCTCATGTCTCCTCTCTCTTCTCCTCTGCTTCCTTGTGTGTCATCTTCTCTGTGCCTGCTCTTCCATCAACCCATTCGTGATGGGCCCCATGCCTTTGGCAAACACTGGATTAGGTTCTTAGAGCATTCATCCTCAAAAATTATAAGCTAAATAAAACTCTTTTCTTCACCAGTACCTTATCTCTGGTATTTCATTATAGTGGCTAAAAGCTGACTAATGCCTGGCTTTGAGATTTTTATATGTGGTCATTGTGAGTCTCTGGGAGTAAGTAAATGTTAATCTGATGAGGATTATGTGACAAAATCACTATTTTTCATAGTTTCACGAAATTATTATATTTGTAGCTGTGGGGAAAATATTACTTTAAGTTTTCATTAGTATATTACATCAGACTTAAAGACTAGTTGCTTTTGTTATATCTCAATTTTATTAATATATAACATGATATGTGTTTCAGTAATATAATTATAATTTATTAATATTAATATATTATCAGTTTAATATTTGATGTTGTCAACAACAATCAAGATACACTAGATTTTGTACCTATAATCAAGTCCTTTATTTTGTGACTTTATCATACATTATCTTAAGACACAAAGCTCAGAAACCCAACTTTAACTCCTTAACAAGCGGAAGTAAAAATGGAGGTACTTTTTTAGGTTTGGTTCCATTTTGGAGCTCAAGCGTTCCTTCCTTTTTTCCTGGTCTGCTCTTGCTCACCCATTGCACCTTATGTGGCATTGCTTTGATTTGAGACTTTTCAGACAAGTTGGTAGAGATAAGTTTCCTTCCTTCCTTCCTTCCTTCCTTCCTTCCTTCCTTTCTTCCTTTCTTCCCTCCCTCTGTCCCTCGTTCCCTCCCTCCCTCCTTCTTTCCTTCCTTCTTTCCTTCCTTCCTTCCTTCCTTCCCTCCTTCCTTCCTTCCTTCCTTCCTTCCTTCCTTCCTTCCTTCCTTCCTTCCTTCCTTCCTTTCTGTCTTTTCTTAGAAATAGAAATTTATATTTTCTCCTTCCATCTATATATTATAAAATAGAATAGTGAGTACCTTGGTTAACAGACCTACCCCTATATGGACAAAGAAATTGAGAGGCAGTGGAGTACATTTGATTTGACTCATTTAAGTTTATGTCACAGGCCTAACCCTGCAGGAATAAAGAGGCATGCAGTACCTGTGTGCTGGCTGCATACAGGCATATACAGCAACATTTTTCTATCAGGTTTTGAAAAAGATCATTCATAAAAACAAGTAAAATTTTAAATAAAAGAAGGAAATGATTCTACCTCTGAAGTTCACTATCCATATGTATAGATAAAACAATTTCTAAAGGCTACCCAGGTATTATATGGCATGAGTCTTGGTTGCTTTTGCTAAAGAATAACAACTTTATGCAAGAACAGGTTTCTTTTTAACATCAAAAATAGTGTTACCATGCTTTATTTGCTCTTGGTATAGGTGGTTGTGGTGTGGATGAGGTGAGCCTGAAGTAGAAAAATTAATGTTTGGGAATTCTTTCTTCACTTCATTGGTGTATTTATTTGGCAAATAATTATTGAGTATTTCCACCAGGAGAGAAATAGACAGTGATGGAGACAAGTGTGGCATTTACCTAGTGCCATCTCTGTGATGCCTTCTCTGCCCGCCACAGGGAGACCACTGTACCTGCTCTGCCATCAGTGTTTCCTGACTGCCATTCTAGCATTATGGACTGCGTAGCAATTGCTACCATGCCCAAATGGGTCTTTTCCCCCAGGCATTTCTTCTTTAAAATTTTTTTATTTATACTAGTCTAATAAAAATTATACAAAAGGATTTGCTTGTGACATTTACATACATGTATATAATGTACTTTGATCAACTTTAGCCATTCTTTATTATTCTCTCTTAGCCCACCTTTTTCCTCCTTTGTAAGAAATCTAGTAGGTTTCTCTTTGTGCTTTCTTTGTGTGTGTGTGTGTGTGTGTGTGTGTGTGTGTGTATTACTTCTATAATATTTAAACCCCCATGACTAATTCTCTTACTCTTTACTCCCTACTTGCTGCTTTCCTACCCCTCCACAAAAAGCACCCTCACTTCTCAATCATGGCCTATTATTATATTTTTAGGTCTAGACCAATATATGAGTGAAAGCATGCAGTCTTCATCTTCCTGAGCTTGGCTTAATCTGCTTAGCATGGTAATTTCCACCTCTACCCTTTTTCCTGCGACTGGTATAATTTCATTTTCATCATGGCCAAATAATATTCCCTTTATATATATAATTTATCAAAGTAGTGTAAATCAATATACAAGAGTTAATGTTTGGGTTTATAACAGCACTACTTCCAGTATCCAAGGTATGGACACAAACTACACACTCAACAATTGATGTTTGATAAAGAAGATATAGTAGATGCATTATTGTTTATCTTGGCTAGAATTTAAGCTCCCTTAGGGCAGAAATATTATTTTATCTTTATTTATAGTACCAATGTCTAGACCTATGTCTGACAAAGGAGTCATTCAGTTAATGATTGCTGAATGAACTGATGGGCTCTTGGCTAGGTTCTTTTTCTGCATTCATTCCCTATGCATGGACATTAAACATCCTAATTGCTACAGATGCCAAGTTTTCTCCTAGAAAACAAAGTGGCATAAACTACTATGGGAGAGGGAGGTGGATGTTCATTTGGATTAAATGGTCAGAGTAGCCTTACAAATAAGGTAACATTTGGGCTGGATGATAAGAATTTGCAATCCAGGCTGCTTCTTGGAGAGGAGATTTCATAGCAGAAGGGAAGAACAGATGACAATGCTATAGAGGTTGGATGGTTCCTGGCCTTAGCCTTACAGCAGCAAGATGATCAATCACTCAAATCCCAGGGGAGGATGGGACCAATGAGAGGAAAGAAGAGGAGTGATTGACTGGGTGCAGGCCCATCATGCTATTAGGGTGTGGCTCAATGCACTGCAGCTGAGCAGAGAGAGTAAATTCTGAGTAAGATGATAAGCATGACAGGGTTCTTCTTTAACAAAGTGACAAGATCTGACTTGCGTTGGTAAAATATCCTCTGAGCTGCTCTTACTCCATCAGGAACAAGAGGAAGAAGACAGCAGGAGGAGACTGGGAAAGGATTTCTACAGAGTAAACGTCCAGTGGGAAAAGTAGATTCTAGACATGCTGATGAAAAGAAATCTGCTAATAGCTACCTTGTAATGTGATAGGGAGGGGAGATGAACATCACTATCAAGTTGAATTTGACTTTTGAATTTGGATTTTTTTGTGCGCAATCACCAAAAATCTGATAACTCTTGAAGACACTGGATTTGTGTGAAGTTACAGTCCACCTGCCAGTTATACTGTAGACAAAAATAAGGAAATAAATTAGACTTTGTAACATTTGAAAGTAGGAGAAACATCACTAAAATGATCATTATTCAAGGGAAGAAACAGTTCTAGGACTTTGCTATTTCAATTATTGATGACCAAACGTTCAGGCTTTGATATCTATGTGCTCTAATTTTTATATTCTTGCAGTTTGTTCTCCTCTGGGAAACTCAGTGATTGGCGGGGTGCAGGGGGGGGTGTGGGGGAACTAACGGTTATAGGATGAGGTAGCAATTATATGGGTGGGAAAAACAGGTAGCTTTTTGGATAGGAAAGAATATGAATTCTTTATACAGGGAAAAGATAAATAGTTATAAGACTTAGAAAAATAATATGTGAGCCTTATAGGTGATCAAAGCCACAGCTGTGTGTATATCTACATAGAAGGAATGTGTGTGTGTGTGTGTGTGTGTGTGTGTGTGTGTGTGTGTGTGTGTGTGTATAATTGAACTTTCCATGTGTGCAACCATGCTGAGACTCAGGGTGTGCGGTGTACATTTCCTCCCAAAACAGAAGATTTTTATCTGATTTTTTATTGTTGGTGGAAATCTGTGAGAATAAATGGTATTACAATGATCTTAAGTCTAATTAAAAGATCATACTAAAAATTCAACTTTCACTGTTCCAAAACTTCTTAAGTAAATGTTCTTTTAGATTCTTTTTTGGAAAAAAAAGTGACATTGAAATTATAGATCATCAAAGCATGCAATATTTTAAATCCTTTGAAATTATTGATAATTCCTTTTATTGATAAATCCTTTTAAATGATTGGCTTAAATATATCAGTGTCTCTTTTGATTATGTTTGAAGCAATCTTTTCTTGAGTGGTTTTTCCTAAAGTTCCTTCTGATTGAAATCAACAGCTCTTCACTTGTTACAGAAGCAAGGCTCTTGAGATGAATCCTTAGGTAAGTGGGAACACTATTCTTAGAAAGTAGTTAGTCTAATGGGCCTGGAAAAGCCAATTAAAGGGGAGGCAATTGTCCTCCAAGGAACAGTACAGGACAATGAAGAAACCCGTATCTGCCACTCTAACCATTCTGCTTGTTTGGTCGTGCAAAATATCCAGAAACTTAAGGATTCTTTGCCAAGTATGTGCTCAGAGGTAATCATTTTAGTAGCCATTTGTTAGGAGAGTGTGTATTTATGTTTCTTTTTCACATATATTCATTTTGGTTTCATTCCTTATGTCTGATGAGTTGTCCTTACTGCACAGCAGTGATTTCCAGAAGCTTCCTGGTATCTGAGCTTGCTTTATAAGTTGCTTACAAAAAAAAAATATTGGCCCATCTTCTGTTATCCTGTTTCTGCCCCTTGACTTTTTATCATTTGTAGTGTTTTCTAAATTTAACATTAAAAAATCTAATACCTTAGAATTGTATCAGTTAGAACCATCAGGTTTTAATTATTAGCTCCCATAATTTTAAGCATCTATAATGTCTTCAACTATCTTAGGATATTCCAAATACTACCCAGGAAGGAAAATCATTGTTTTTTTATAAGAAAAAAGGAAACTATGTTAAAGTTTTTCTTACAATATTAATAGCAAAAGTGCACAGGCAATGACAATGAGCTTGCTCTGAGCTTTATTGTAATTTTGCTATATTATAAATTGTCTTTAAAATGCCAGCATGCTTCTAAATGTAGTTTTGATATTATTACAGCCAACATTTTGGGGGTTTTTGCATTAAAACCTTTATTTCATAAGCATCACTTCTCCTTACATTCTATGGGGAGTTCGGGAATGAAACGAAGCAGAAATGGGACCACTAGAGTTTAAGTGACATTTCATTTCAGAGAAATCTAAGACAATTTTATTTGTTCTTTCTTATGCTAGTAATCAGCCCAAAATATGACAAGAAAAGTAGTTCACAATGATAACCAGGAAATTATACTTTTTCCTACCCATTTTCATTTTTGTTTCTCCATAAACTAAAAATACTCAATTATGGAAATGAAACCATGATACAAGTTGGTAAAATTTTTAGTTGAGATGTCTCTAAGGAGAGACAGTCTTCTAACATATTCTAACTTCATTTTCTTGTACCTGAACTCTAAAACAAATTTGATCATTTTGGGGTTCCCCTTGAAATGAAGCTCTAATGTATTGTTATTCCAAAACAATGCATGGGACAGAAGCATAACTTCACATTATCTCTAGGAAGCAGTCAAACTTAAAAGAGTGTGCTGCTATGATGATGTAGAAGTACTAGGATAAATAGTCTCACTGAGGTGATATAAAAAATAATTCACAGTTGTTACACTATGAAGCAACTTCATTGCCTATCAGCAATGAAAATCATCCAAAAGCGTGCAAATCAAGTTACCATAAAGGCAGCTGCACATTCATGTCAGTGCTACACTATTCATCCTAGCCAACTTTTGAAAGTAGATCAGGTGTTGTACAACAAACAATTCAATCAAGAAAATGTGGCATATATGTATGTAGCATGGAATTTTATTCATCTACTAGGAAGAATAATATGCATTTGCAGGGAAATGGATGGATCTGGAAGAAAAATAATTGAATGAAGCCAGGCCTAGAGAGGCCAAGAGTGTAAGTTTCCACTCATATGTAGAAGTTAGATTTGAAATATAACTGTGAAAAAATATAGAAGGCCATATTCATATATGCATGAATAACTGGCTACAGTATAGTGTGGATTTCCATGTGTAACCTCTCTGAACAATTAATAGACAATAATACAAAATGAATGTCAAAGAGTTGAAATAGGGGTGGAAAAGGAATGGATAAATGGAGAAAGGAATGATGGTTAAACATAATCACAACCCTGAAATGGAACTAGGGAACTCGATGGGATGTTTGGGGTGGAGATAGACAGGAAGATGGGGGGAAACCATGGGGGGGCCTCACAAGATCACTGATCAAGATGCATTGTATACATATAATGATGTGTTTAATTGAAACTGTTTTGTGCAACAATTTGAGGATTCAATGTATATCCTACAAAATTAAGAAAAGTGACAGAAGGTGTGTGTTGGGAGGGAAGGGCAAAGATGTTGAAAGGGTATGACATTGATTTAGATGCGTTGTGTTCAGACTGCTTTGTTGAATAGCAGCTCTTCTGTACAACTACTTAAAGATAATAAAAAAGAAAATGGGATATGTACACACTCACAATAGAGAATTATTAAGACATGGAAGGGATGGGAAAGGGAAACAAAGGAGGAGGCTACAAAGCTTGATAAGAAATGTTTTCATTATCTTGCCCATGTATTTGTAACCCCTCTGTATAGTATTTTCACAATAAAAAAAGAAATATCACTGTCACAAAAGGGTAGAAATTATAATAAAGATTTTCTATAATAATAAAAATATGAAATGCATCAGTTGCAAGAAAATAGAACTTCAGGTGAATATGTTGGATGAAATAAGCCATACTCAAAAAAAATTTTTTCCTCATATACAGAAACTAGAATGAACAAGATGACATGTACATAAATGAGAGTGCGTGGGTATGGCATCCACCTGATCGGGTAGGGTGAGAGCAAGAATGGTGAAGGATGTGGCGAATGGAAGGAAGTACATTATATGCATGCATGAAGATGCAGCCATAAAACACACGACACAAAGGGGAGAAATAAGAAAGAGTAATAGGTGGAGTGATTTTGAGAAGTGCACTACATGCATGTATAGAAATATCACCAGTAAATCCCTTTGTGCAATTCATATATGCTAATATAGAAGTACTATTAGGTTGAGAAGACCCTGAACTTTGCTAATGGGGAGTCTGCTGCTCAGCTCCTTATGGCTTCTGCCATATGGGAATTCCAAGTGGCAAGAGGTGTTAGAAATCTCAACTGCATGGAAATCTCTTGATATTTCAAGATTGGTAATTGATTTACATTTTTTTTGAAAAGGAGAGCTTGTTGCTCATACTCCTTTGGAGTATTATTTTTATATATTGGAATATTTAGATATTATATATTTTAATATTCCTTTGGAGTAATAGCATAAAAGCTATACTAGCTATCATTCTAGCTATCATGTGGAAGGTTAGGTAGAGAAGGAGCAAACCTGGGACGTAAGAGGGTTGTAATGATGGATGGATTATAATGGTGACCAGTACCAGGCCCCACAGCCTTCCAGAGAAACAATAAAGGGTGGGCTAGGGAACCTCCAGACAATGGAGCATCCTGGACATACGTGTGAATAGGAGCCTCAAGAGGAAATGAAGTTGAACGTTTCTGTATGGTTCCAAGAAAAACGAGCTGCTGGGGCTCAGGTGGAATGTGCATATTTTTAACAGAAATCAGAAATCCAATTATCCGTCTTCCACAAGTGCAGACACCATTCCTGTGTACGCAGAATAATTATACCATGTATGGACTCGGTTTTGATTTTTCAATCAGAGGATGTGCTGATGCTATATTTGCTCGAAAGGTCACAGCTTTAGTGGTTTAGACACTGGGAAGCAAAGATGAAAATAGAATGCCAGAAGTGCTTTTGTAAAGCAGATGGGAGAGAAAGCGAACTGAGGTCAAACTATAGTCACTGGCTCAAGGATGAGCAAGGCCAAGCCAAGAACCGAAGGCCATAGAGATGATGATGCTAGCAGAGCAAGGAAGGGTAGATGCATCCATAACGCCCTTGTCGGGGCCATCTATTTTTTTTTAAGGAATTTATTATTACTAAAGGGTTGCCATTCAACAAGCCAGTTATGAATACAGTGTGTTTTGATCCACGTCACCCCTTTCAACATTCTTGCCCACATCTTCTAGCCTACCCCTTTCCTTACTTTTCTTTGTCTTTTAGAGTAAGTATTGATTTATTTTTCACCATTTAATAAAGCAATTTATATATATATATATATATATATATATATACCTATATATTCCCCTCCACACTTTTATGAGTACTCATTTCCTGGTACTTATCTTGTTGGGCTTCGATTTATCTTTTCTATTTGAGCTCTCCATAGAGTCTATTTTGATATTGAAAATTAAACAACTGATACTTCTCTGTTGAGCTCTCTCTGAGGTAAAGAGTCTATTGGTTAAAGAGAAAATTCAACTTACATTTGATATCATTCATTGGGGGAGGTATTTATTGTGTCTTATTTGAAGGAAAAAGAGTTGATAGGGGCATATATCAGGACAGAAATTAAAAGCAATGCTCATATTGATTTAACAGTGTTTACTGGACATTGCTAGATATAAGAGAAGGCTCTGATGATCTAATATTGATTAAGACATGACCTGAGATCTCAGTGCAGATAACCAGCTGAAGAACCAATCGCAAATACTAAACAAGGAACAAATACTGATTGCAGGTAGTCCTTGCGCTTATTATGGGTCATTGCTTCCAGTATCTTCTCACACATGAGGCCTTAGAAAGGCTAATGGAAGTCACATTCTTCCACACCCAGTGAGTATTTACCACAAGCATCTGATCTTTCTATGCTCATGTTCTTTCCAATCTCTGATCTTTCTACGTGTTCATATCGATCAGTCCACAGATCGAAGCCCTGTACTTACTGCCTAGTGTATTAATAATGTTATCTGACATTTTTGGACAATTCTTGATGTATATTTCTGTATCCTCTGTCTATTTCTATACCCTCAGAAAGTCCATCAGTTGAGATGTAAATGCCACTGTGATAGGATGAGGAAGTGAAGTCCTGGGTGGGGGAGGGGTGCTGAGGTTGTGGTAGCTTTGTCCTCATTGGTTAGAACTCGCATATTTATGTACTGATTTCTTATTATCATTACTTTATTTTTTAAAGGGGACCATAGATCTATGCTGCTCTTTGGATTATATGGGAGATTTCTAATGGTAAGAAATCTCCAGGACTTGAACAACCCTCATAACATACCAAATCTATATTTTGGCTCCTTGACCTTGTATTTCCTGGATTTCCAGAACTGTGGGCAATTACTTTATAAATAAATATTTTTATGGTAAAAATACTGTATAGAGGGGTTACAGTTACATGAGTAAGGTAATGAGTACATTTCCTATGAAGCATTGTTACCTCCTCCTTTGTTTTTCCCCTATAATCCCTTCCCTCCCTTTCTTTTGCTGATAATCTAACCAGTATACAGTAATTTGTTACAAAGGTCAGATATATATACTGAGACAGCTCTTTGTCTTTTCCCTACCAGGGTCCACTGAGTTTATGCAGTCCCTGGTTAATAATAACTGAATTAACAAATTATCAACAGAGCCATTTCTTAATGTTGAAAAAGGCTTAGGAATAATATAGGCCACTTCTTTCATAGAAAGGGGGAGGCAAAGGCTCAGAAGATATTATATGGCATATCTTTAATTCAGTCAGCCAGTTAGTGATAAACTTACAGGAAAACTTCATTCTCCTGTTCTTTTATTTCTGAGACTAATGTTTTGCCTGAGAACAGAATTTGGGGGACATAATAACAAGTGACTTATATTTATATTTTTCCTGGGAATATGCAAATGTTATCTTGTGCTATGGGCCTTCTCCTAATGACCTATGAAGGTAGCGGGAATGGTTTACAAAGCAGGCAATCACAACTCAGACTTTAAATGACTTGGGTTGAATTGGTTCAATTTCTTCAAAGGCAAACACAAAGAAGCCTGGTGAATGTGAATATTCTCCTTGAAAGAATGACTTCCCTGATTTCGACAAATTGCACAAACGTGTCTTAGCGAAGATGTACAAAGATGAAGGATTGATAATTATATGTCAAAAAGCCTTCTCTAAGTACCAATATACTCATGAAGGTATGCTTTGGTCCAAAGTGGTTACAGCATGATCATTATGTTCCTTTGTTATTTTAGGGAGAATTTTAGAAGCCTGTGTTGAGTGGACTAGGAGAACAGTAAATAATTTTAAAAAATTAAAGTTCTAATGACAGATATAAGTAGAAAACACAGGAAAATGAATCTACAGGTTGATGGCTCACAGAGTGAGGCTGACTGCTTCAGGACTGATGTGAATTTTCTGATGAAATCCGCTGTGTGTATTCTGAATGCTGGGCTCACCCCACAGGACTTCCAGGGCACGTTGGCCTTCTCAGCTGGCTCCACACTATCTCTAATTAGGAAGCATTTAGACTTATGTTTACTGCGCTGGAAAACATCGACCTAAATCTACCCTATTAACAAATAGAGTTTTCCAGGTTGTTTTGTGGCTGTGCTCCACTGAAGTTCGATTTAAGCTATTCCTAATTAAATTACATGTGAATGAGAAAAGACTGTGAGATGAGGTAAACATCCTTCGTTCTTCCAGAAACTTCCCTAAATATAGCTGAGCAGTTCTCTCCCCAGAGGTCTGCCGGAGATTGTGAGTGGCCTCAGGGAAAAGCGCTTGGTTTTGTTACCGTTTTTCTAATACCTGAAGAAGGACCAGGCTTATAACAAGTGCTCACTAAGCATGCAGTGAATAAACAAATGAGGCAGAATCTAGAAATCTCACCAATGGAGCCTTGCTGGGCTTCTTTAGCAAGATCAAGGGCTTGCTTGGAAACATCCAGAGGTTTGCCATGGCAGTGACTCTACTGGATTCTAAATGAGTTGATCTTATGTTTTCATTTTTTAGCGTAAAGTCATTTCCCAGAAGGTAGGGACCTTCTGTATTTTGCATTTTATTGTTTGTATCTTCCTTGTTTCCATGTCGTTGCTTAGTGAGAGTAGATGTATATTTCTTGAATGAGACCATGAAGAAAGGAATTCCTGGTACTATTTCTCTCCTTACACATGATGGTTACATTTGATTATGAGTTCAAAATATACAGTGACTTTATTTGAGCATAAAGCCCCATCACTGCAGTTATGAATAATCTGCTCAAGACTTCTTCTTAAACATTTTGTATGTACCTACCTCTTATGTACTTCATATTCTGTAAACCTTATGAGGGAGGATTTATCTTTGTCATTTTTCAAGTGAACAACCACAAGCTGAATGGTCCTTCCCTTCCCTTCCTTCTGCCTGCCTGCCTGCCTGCTTCCTTCCTTCCTTCCTTCCTTCTTCCTTCCTTCTTCCTCTCTTCCTTCTTTCCTTCCTTTCTTCCTTCCCTCCCTCCCCTCCTCCTTCCCTCCCTCCTTCCCTCCCTCCCTTTCTCTCTCTCTCTCTCTCTCTCTCTCTCTCTCTCTCTCTCTCTCTCTCTCTCTCTCTCTCTCTCTCTCTCTCTCTCTTTTTCTGTCTTTCCAAATCCTTCAGACTCTCCACTGGAGATACTTGAGTCCTTGCGAGGCTAGTTACACAGAGGGCTGGGTTTTAGGATTCAGAGCACAGAAAGGGATAGATGAAGAGGAGACAGCTTTACACGATTGCTGGAATTTAGAACTTGGACAACAATCTTGGTGCACATATGAGTACTCACTCCTCACAGTTTATAGAATATAAACTGTGTAATTATTGTTTTATGTGTATATAAATGGTTGCAATTATTGTTCTATAAGTTTATTGTTTTATAAACCTGTAGAGTTGCATGCTGACATCATTAGGAAAAATTGATTTCTTAAGATACACATATCAGTGTTATTACTGACCTCCTGCACAAAGAAATCTGCTCCCCTATTTAGGAGTTTCCATCTTTCCAGCAAAACACCAACTATTCTAATTTGAAGCAAAAGGATGGCTGTTTGCAATCCTCAAATACAACCAGATGGATCACATAACCCTCTTAATTTGGGCAATCTAGCCTGAAAAACAGACACAAAAAGCTAGATGATGAATAGCCTGAAATTTATGTATTTTGAGAGGTAGTAGAGAAATTTATGTCTGTTTCCCTTTTATATATAATTCTACTTGCCATTTCGAACATTCAGTGCCATTTGGATTTGAATATAGACAGGATGACTGTCAGGCCCAGCATCTGACTCACTACTCGATACTTGCTTCTTTTTGGAAGTCTAAATAACCCAATGGAATGAAATGTTTTGGAGTATGTTTATGTGGAGGGGCTCCATAGCTCTTAGCTGGGGTTTGTTTAGTTGCCATCAGCATCTTTCTGATGCTGAAATAAGCATCCTTGTTAGAAAAGAGATGGCTCTTCTCTGTTTCATGGTGTCATACCTCACTTAAATTCTCAGTTAAATTCATCATGCCTTCACAGACATAAAAGACTTTGAGGTCAGAGATCACGCCCAAAGCACTGTAGGGGAAAATACATGTTAAATTGTTGTAGAAAGATGTATAGATAGACTCATTTGCTTTCCTAATACTACTTGACATGGACTTGACCCGGAAAGTCACTATTTGATTGCATAAGACAGTCTTTTTCCATCTTTGTTTTTAATTTTAAATAAATTATCTGTACGTAGCTGTACAAAGGGATTTCAATTTAACATGTCAATTTAGGATTATGATGAATCAGGATTAATGTTATCCCTTCTTTGTTCACCCCATCTCTCCCAAACCCCAAATTTTATACAGATACTTCCAAAGATGAAAAACTGTGTGTGTGTGTGTGTGTGTGTGTGTGTGTGTGTGTGTGTGTGTGTGTGTGTATAGAGAGAGGCCCACAATCTCACCATATTTTTCAAAGATTTCTTATTATGTACAACTATATTAGCACGCTTGCACAAGTATACTAGCAAATGCACACTTAAGGGAGGACTCATCCAAGTTTGGGATGAGACTCATGAGTGCCTCGAGGTGCTTAGCCTTGGAATTGGGTGAGTTAGGTGATAGGGACCACCTCTGCTTCCAGAGTCGTCTTAGTGTTTCCAGCTGAAGTGAAACCAACTTATTTATGTTAGCAGTTAAAAAGGCCACAAATACCTAATGAAATGTTCCTTACAAGCCACCATATTGCCCCCCAAAGTAACCAATTAGACATTTATGAATAGTGTTTCTCAGTTGCTGGGGCACAAAGACCTGCGTGAGAGCAATGACAGAGGTATTATTACTTCCAGTGATGAAAAATCCTCAGCAGCTGAAATACAGAAGTACAGAATTCAGGTTTGGAATATAGACAGCTGTGTATCCTGATCAGAGGTGAGTCTAGCTTCCAATCCGGCTGTGAAGCACAAATACAATAACTGTTTCATTTATAGGAGTATTTCTTCCTCTTATGTCTAGATTGATTCACAGGAAGATTGAAGTGACACAGTATTAGGTCTGAGATGGGACAATGTATTGGGCCATTCCTTTGTTTGTTCTAGAAGGAATGATTCAAAACAATGGTACAACACAAAATAAAGGCCAACCAACTCGTATGATTGCCTTATTTTTGGAGGAAAGCATATCCTCCAAACGTATACTCCACAACAATATTACCATCCATCATGAGCCCCATAGATGATGACGATCCTGAAGATTACCTAGTGACAGAGATGTCTAACTTTGTGTAATGGACTCTGATAGACACTTCCAGTGAAATCATCTAACACACTTATCAGAATATGTCCAAATTGTTAAATGACGTGTGATTGTATATGCTTTAAGAAGTCACTTTTCTCATTACATGACCTTCTTAGGTCCCTCTTATGTTTAGAACACTCAGATGTTCTTATCTTCCTGAACTTCTTGTTGTCTTACTTAAACTACTTTCCAGTCACAACCAGATTGCATATTCAGGGCTATGCTAATGATCTCTGGAAAGATATTTTGGATTGTAATCAGTTGGGTGTCCCCAAGGGGCCTGTCAATGAGAATGATCAAGTACCTCTGAGTCAGGGGTGGGGGGGAGGTGAGGGAGAATCAGATCTTAAAGATATTTACAGCAATATTTAGAGTTCATATATTTTTTTAAAGTGACAATAGTTTCTGCTTGTCATTTGACACTTTTTTGTTTGACCTTCTAACACTTACGTCACATGCCCTGGAAGAGGTAGAGATCACACACCCTGGAAGTGGTAGAGATCACAGACCCTGTTCTTCAGTTTGCAGAGCAGGCCAGACAAGTCCTGCCCAGCATGCACATTTGTTGAATTCTTGTACTGGAGACAAGTGATTCTCTGGGCTTCCTGTGTAGCATAAGAGCTTCAATTTTCAAGAAGCAGATTATATTACTTCATTAATAAGCCCAAGAGAGGCTACTGACATATGTAAGCCACTGAGAAGTTCAACCTTTGTAATTTCCTGTAATGAGACACCTCATGACTTTTATCTTCAGAAGGTGCCAAGCCTAGAAGTGAAGCACAGATAGAAGTCTCCATTGCTGGGTTTCTGAATGGATGAGGAAGGTCCAATGTCTGGAGTCAAGATCTGAGAATTTACTGTAAACTCTGTTGATTCCTCCACTAAAGGAAAATGAGATTCCAAGCTGTTTAAGAGATAATGACCAGGGCTGGGAAGGTGGCTCCATGGTAGAGTGCTTGCCTTGCATGCATGACGCCCTGGGTTCGATTCCTTAGTACCACATAAGCAGAAAAAGCCAGAAGTGGCGCTGTGGCTCAAGTGGTAGAGTGCTAGCCTTGAGCTGAAGAGCTGAGGGACAGCGCCCAGACCCAGAGTTCAGGCCCCATGACTGACAAAAATAAAAAAAGAGATAATGACCAATGAAAACAATTCAAACCTCAGAGAGGAAAAAATGAGAGGTGAGAAAAACGAATAGCCAAGAAAGTACATGAAATGAGTGGCAGTATCAAAGAAGAGAAGAGGTGACATTCCTGTGATAAGGTGACAGTCAAATGACAGCAGGAAAGAAATAGAGGACTCAGCAAGAAGTCATTTCTAATCTGAAGACACGGTTTATGAAACTGTGAAGAGTTTAAACGTTAGAGATAATAGCGCTCATTTTTATCATCATATTTAATATGTACTCCCATGAGAGATACTTTATTTGACCTTTGCAGAAGTCCTAGATAGTAAAGGTTAAGTGGAGATTTCTTTTAGCAATGGAAGCCAAATGCTTCATCTGTTTAGTTTCTAGTGATAGAGCTGCAACCAGAAGATGTATGTTCAAGCTGGGCTTGAACGTTTCTATTGTACCATCAACATTGTACCATCATTGTACCATCAACACGTGTCTTATTTAACAAGAGAAATGGCTCATACCTGTAATCCTGGTCACACAGGAGGCTGAGATCTAAGGATTGTGGTTTGAAGCCAACCAGGCAGGCAAGTCCATGAGACTCTTATCTCCAATTAAACATCAGAAAGCTAGAAGTGGAGCTGGTAGGTCAAGTGGTAGAGAGCCATCTTTGAGCAAAACACATCCAGACCCTTAGTTCAAGCCCCAGTACCAACACAAACACCTATATGCTTCCCCTGCACCACACACACACAAAGTACACTTTCGTTTTAGATTTATTTTATGTGGTAGAACTTTACACATTTGGCTCATTGTTTCTGCAGATTCTGTACCTGAAAATTGAATCAACTACAGATTGCAAATATTTAAGTATAATTGCATCAGTTCTGAATGTTCAGACTTGTTCTTGACTTTATTCCCTGTCTATCAACCATTTATTATGATTATTATACATAATAAGAAATGATTTAAGACATACTGGGACCTCATGTTGTATATATGCAAGTACTACACTTATGTTTGACAAATTCTATATCCTATACATGAATTATATTCAAATACTTCCTTTTTATGTGCAAGTTTAATATGCACAGATTTGGTTTTAGTAGGTAGCCTTGGAATCAATCCACCATGAATACTGAGAAATGATATTTCACCTGCCCCATCATATGTGATGTACCATCAACATGTGTCTTATTTAACAATAGAAATATTTTAAAATATTGTGTCCTATTGAAATATGTAGTTTCAAAACAATGAAGAAGGAAAACATTTGGAATAAAATTTTCTTAGTCTAGATTAATCCCGGAAATGTAACAATTTGGGGGGTCTCTTCATTCCATCAATAGAGCAAGTAAGAGAAAGCATATGTCACCCAGCCAGGGACCACTCTGTAATATTGAAATTGTGTCTAGAATGGTATAGACACTTGGTGACAAAGAAAATAATATGCAAGATCCAGAAACTACTTCCAGCAAATTTGATGTGAGTATGTTATGCTTGGGTTGTTTGTCTGTTTGCAATTATCAAACAGCTTTATATTTGTGTATTCTAGACTTTTATTTTATATTTCAAGGAACAGAGCATATAATAACATAGCTACATGCATATCTATTGTCAGGCTGAAAAATCATAAATCTGTCTGTCCCTTCCTGCCTTGTATTCTTAGTAAATGGGTTTTGCTGTCTTCCAGTGGAATGGACTGTGCTTCATAATGTCAGAGAAATCTGACATTATCTGACTGTTCCTTGTTGTCATTCAGGTGAGAAGCATAGCTTAGGCAATTAGCAAATGTTGGAAGTAAATTAAATGAACATCCTTCTATCCTATTCAGTGTCTCCTGACACTGTGCTGTGTTATGGGTTCTTCACACCTAGTCATCAAAGCTCTAAATAAAATAGAGACAGACCCTAGGAGAGTACTAGGGAGTTTCTGACTACCTTCTCAGTTCCTTGATCATTCCAGTTGCCCAGATATAATTGTCACCTTCTTTCTCTCCCCACCATTTCTTCGTTGTGTCACATTGATCTGTATTTTGCTGCTCTTATGACATGATTAAAAGTGTCTCTGCTGCTCATGTCACTGGGGACTATTGCTCTAGTCTGATCTCTTATTTTGAGTTCTTTCTGTTATTTTTAACCTTTTTCACTGTTTTCGATTGATATTTGACATGTCTTGAGTTGGCTTTCTCAGCCAGTAAAGACATTCTTTCTCCAACGATGGATGTTCAACCTCTGTGTCTCTACTTAACTTGGTCAGATTTGTCAGTGCTTGCTCTGAGAGGTGATTTTTTTTCAGTTCTAATTTTGAATTATTCTAAACAGGAAAGGAGGATGGAATCTGACTGCCTTATACATAAAATATTACTATATCCTATCTTTACTCTTAGATTGTTATGTAATACTATGTGATTTTCAAGGCCAAATAAATGAGTAAGTACAGAAAACTTGAAGCATGCTTCAATTATAAATGACCTTCTACTGGCACAATGAATATTTTAATCAAATGCTCTCATAATAACACATTTTTACCTACTCTGTCAAGGAACTTCTAAAGTATTCTTACATGAAAATAAGCAATTTAAGTTCAGAAACATGTAGACTTCATTTTGAGATGAATCTAGAGAAGTTATCTGGGTTTTAGTTATTAGGTATTAAAGACACATCTCTTATATACACAAAAATTGCTGGTACTCAGTCAACTGAAACTGTGGGTAATATCTAAAGAGTTAAGTTAAGCAATCAATAACATTAGAGACAGTATTATTTGGAAGATAATCTCATGAGAGTTTCTTAGAGATTATTAAAATCCTCAAAATTTCTTAGTATATCTGCAACGATATTAAGTTGAGAATATTATGCAGTTTGGAATTCTACTTTTCAGTGAAGAACATGAAGTTTGGTTGATCAGTTTTTGATTCTGTCATTTGTTAGTTGTAGTGGATGAGAAAAGAATTTCTTTCCATCTCAAGTTATAAATGGAGGCACTTGTAACAAAGGAAATGCATTATTTAAGTTTTACTTGACATGGAGCCTTCATCAGGAAAGGAAGTCTTCCCCCTCAAAATACAAAAACTCCAAATAAATCTGTAAATTTTTTGCTGGGTTTGATGAAAACTTGGAGAGTTGTGGAGAAATAGAACTGAGCCAAAAGTCTGTAGAATATCAGTAATAAGATGGAGGGAATGTAACCAGGCCTGGTTGTTTAAATTCTTCTCTGCGTCCTGTACCTGTGGAGGTGAGGATGGTTCACATGGCTCAGTCTTTTGCAGAGGATGCTTTCAGAAGCCCAGGGATATGTTCCATGAAATTAAATAGCTCTCCTGAAATCTTTGAAACACAGCAGTTGGAAATGATCACACCCGGAGAAAAGAGACCAATAGGCAGCCCTTCAGGATGTTGTGAATGGGGCAGGAGGCATGGAAGTTGGATTAAGGTAGGAAAATACCAACATAAAAGATACTTTCATGATAAAGTTCTAGAAAAACATAATGGGTTCATTAAAGGAACTAATAGCTTTCCTGATGACAGATGTTTAAAAGGAGACCAATTGACCATGTGTTAGGAATGCTCTGAACGAATTCCTTTTGGTCAGCTGAGTTTGAAATAACAGCTCCTTAAGAAGCCTTTTTTAATGTGTTGGTGCCTTAATTCATGACCATGATAAACTTTTAAGAAAGGACATATGTCCAAAAAAAGTTTTCAAGGACAGCCTCTATAGAAAAATAATCTTAAGTTTCTCAGAAACAAATCTTATGAAAGACATTTTTGAATGACACAAATAAGCCAACTTACCATAATTTATTTTTCCACTTCCCAAGTAGTAACAATTAATTGCAAAACAGATGGATCACAGTGAGGAAAATATCTCTGGGATAACAATTAGTTTCATTTGGTTAACTGTAGAAGCTATTGATGCATGACCTAGCAATAGAGGAATTTCATTGATCAAACAGTATTGAAGAGAATTCCGAGTCTTAATTCAGAAGTGCCCCAGAGCCTTGTTGAAAATAGATAAAGGAAGCACTTCATGATGTCATCAGGGGACTAAATCCTGGGTGGTCATAGGTCTTTGTTTCACTCTTCCTAATACTCAAGTTTGTATGAAAAGGCAAATCCATATTGCAAAGTCTTGCTTTATGGTGGGCCTGGAGAAAGAAAAGTGGTTTCATATCAATATCTTATTCTGTGAGACAGGGTTGTTTCCCAAAGGAAGACTGGGTACGATTATTAGAACAATTAAAGTTGGTCAGAGGAAATCATAGCAGTGTACCATACTGAGCCCCAAGTGTTCAACATAGGATGTCTCAACCCCTCTCAGCTTCCTGCAGTACCACTTACTCCTCAAGATGTGTGTTTAGTAGGGGCAAGGCCCAGCAGGAAGACACAGAATTGTTCTGCATAGAAAATGAAGGGCATTTGGATATGCAGAGAATAGTCAGTGCAGAGTTGTCTATATTGGATAGAAGAGCAAATAGCAGGAGTAGAGGAGTCCCTTTGTCATGGTTAATGTCCAGGCTTCCTGGAGAGCTTTGGCCAGAAGGAAACTTCTTATGCTGTAAATGATTGGCAAGGTCTATTTAGAATAGTTGTCTGTGCTGGCCATGGCCCCTCCCTTCCAAACTGGTCTGCGTGCACATTTGCTGCATCTGCTCTACTTGGTGACTCCAGGTTCCTGCTGGATTAGCATGGAGTAGAGGAGTGAGGAAGAGTGGCGATAGAGAAAGCTTCCACAAGATCCATAAAGTGTTCTTGATAAGCAGGTTCTTCATCTGGGAACTGCACTGCCCTGAATTGCTTGAGGGTGGAGGATAAAGGACAGAATAGTAGTTTCCACTTACTTGAGGTAGAGAGTCATGGAATCTTACTAATCTAATGACCATGAACTAGCTCTTTGTCCTATCTTTACCTTGGTCAAACTTGCATCTGTGCTCAGCATTGCTTCACATTCTTAGAACAAAGCAATATGTATGTATGCAAGGTATTGGAATTCTCTTTCACAGAGAAGATGAAGTATACCACCTTGCGTATATTCCAGCATGTATGGGAATTTGATTGTGAGGTACAGAGAGCCACATTTTGAGAGGTTGAATCTGGAGTCTTTATTAGAAAGCCAGCGGCTACATGTGGACACGTGGCCACAATAAAACTTGCAAACTTGAAAACACTTAATACTGTTAAGAAACTGAGCCACAAGGGTGGCAGAGTAAAAAGAGAGCAGAAAAACAAGCTCAACAAACCAGATCAGCGCTAATGGAGAGCTAAAGAGGGGCACCACGGTGCCCTGACACGAGAGTCAGTAGACAGAAGCATGGCCCAATGTTGGCTGAGCTGGTCAGGGCCTGCAGAGTGTCATGGCCAGGGGCAGGATCACAGAGAGCTCAAGAGTTCAAAGAGCCTCACTAGTTCATGGTACAATTTTGGCAGATTCAGTAACCTATTGTCCAAGTTCCTGCCCCTGCCTCTGGGAGTTCAGGCACACCCATCAGCTGGAGGTGGGACTTCACTTTTAGCTACTAAGAAGCCAAGATGGTGCCAGTGAGACCCAGTATCCTTATTTCACTTTAAATTGTCCTTGGCATTTTTTGAAAAGTTCTTTTGGATGACTGATGAATTTCAGAATTTCATGATCCCAAGTTACAGGTTCATCATACTAACTTTTAACAAAGAAATGAATGATTGCTAAGTGTAGATAATAGCTTGCAGATTCTAGCTGGATATAAGGTTATTTATTAAAGGTTGGCTCTGGTTTGTGGCATGCAATTATTTTTATCCATAGGAATTTAAGTGCTGGAATATTCAACCTCTTCTTTATGTTGAGTAATACTAAACACATTAAAGTAATTACTTACAGAATAGAAATTTTGAAGAAATGGAGCACCTCATCATCATTTTTGTCTTCACAAAATTCATCAGTCATATGTTAGCTTTCAAAGGATATTTTTAATGTTTTTAAGGAAGTCAGTTGGATCCTTTAAAAAGAAGTTTTATCTTGCTTACTGTATTTTAAATAATTGAACTGTTTAAGTCAAAGGAATTCATTGGAAACAATATATGTAGAAACTATATTATAAATAAAATAGGGACATGAGATCTTCAAGAGTAATGTGCACCATTTTGGTTAATCAAGTTGAATATGAGTAGACACTTTTGTAGTCCACTGAGAAAATGTAGAGATTTTCTTTTCTTTCAACCTAAAGAGTTTGAATTACAAACTGTATTTACTCTCTCTATAAATATAATTGTACTCTTTTTTATATTGGCCAAGGCAAAATGGTGGTAAGTCACTACAGAGGTTACTACTATCTTAAGATTGGTAGATAGTCCAATAAGAATCATAAAAATGTTCAGAGATCATGGCATTTTATACCAGTAGATAGAAAATGACGATAGAGGAGCTGTAATCAGAATAGGTAAATGAAGTTCACTGAGGAAAGATTTCACTATTCTTAGCAGGGATTCTAGGTTCTCCATAAGGCTATGATCAGCCCTTATTCTCCCACTGGTCCAGGAAGGGCTCAGTGACTCTCCCTTGTAGTAACTCTACTGTCATAGTACAAAAATGTAAGTTTTCAAGGCAAAAAACAGATCACTTGCAGGGAGCTGGTGGCTCAGGCCTTTAATCCTAGCTACTCAGGAGGCTGAGATCTGAGGATGGAGTTTCAAACCAGCCTGGGAGGAAGAAGTCTATGAGGTTCTCTCTCTCTCTTTTTTTTTTATTGTGAGAATACCGTACAGAGGAGTTACAATCACATGAGCAAGATAACGAGTACATTTCTTATCAAGCATTGTTGCCTCCTCCTTTGTTCCCCCTTCCCATCCCCCCGGACTCCCAACCCAGTCCCCCCCCCAACCAGAGTTGTAAAGTTCCTTTTTCGACATAACGACTTGTACATCTCATTGTTGCAAAGGGTTTACCTATATCCCTAGTTAAACGATTTGTTTTTTCCCTTCCCCTCCACCAATTATACCAACATCAAATACAGTGAAAGCAGGGGTTATGCCGTGGGGGAGGGACATACATTGTAAAGGTGATGAGGAAAGGGTTACAGTTACGTAAGTAAGATCATTTGTACATTGCTTTTGGAGCACTGTTATCCCCTCTCGTTTTCAACTGCCTTCCCCTCCCGACTTCCCTTTCCTCCCAAGTTGTAAAGTTAATTTCCAATATAGTATCTAGTGAGTATCATTGTTGCATTAGTTCATCCTTTTTCCTGCTGTTTCTGTGATTCCCTTTCCCTTCCATGGATCAGATAAACGTATATAAAAGACAGAGGGTACAGAAAACTATAAAGAAAAAATGAAACAACTGTAAACAGTACATCATAAAAACCTCTTGTTTCCAATCTTGGAGTTCATTTTGATAAGCTTCATCATATATGGTCATATATACATAGCTGTTGGGCTATTGTGATCCCCTGTTAAGAATATCATGGAGATATTCTAGTTATTAAAAATGAGGGAAACCATACACCCTACATTTCTTTGGTGTTGACTTGCTTTGCTTAATAGAATTTTTTCCAGGTCTTTCTGTTTCCTTACAGTAAACCACTCAGAAACAAACAAATGGCAATGGTGGCTCAAGTGGAAGAGCGCTAGCCTTGAGCACAAAGAAGCTCAGGAACAGCACCGAGGCTGAGTTCAAGACCCAGGACTGACAAAACAAAAATGTAACAAACAGATCTGACTTTTCCTTGTGATACTGTCATGGATTCTACTTAGTTACTACTTTCCTGGTAGGTTTAGGATAAAGAATGTTTCCTCTTCTTTCTTTTTTTAGGTGCCTAAAAGGAAGTAATCTAGTGGCATATTTTCTTTTCTAAAGTAAAAGCAAAAGATTTAGATCTTATTATCTGAGATAAAGTGCTATGAATTAGAAATCACATTTTTGTCCTCAAATTTTGTTTAATATTTTATAGCTTTTAAGTGAGTGATAAATTATTTTTGTCATAATTCATTATTTATGGAGTGCTTTTAACAAAATTTAATGTAATTTTACAAGATGACAGGCACAGGGGGAAAAAATGTGCCTAAAGATAATTGGCTCAGTGTTGCCCCAGAGAATTGAAGATATATATTGATGGACTTTCTAAGAAAAGCCATTTCATTGGCAATGTTAGATGATCAATTTGGGATTATTCCAAGTCCAAAAATCTAATTTATCAATTTTTCCCCTGTTTTTGGTTCATCCCAATTCAAATGAATTAAAATTTTGGATGAAATTCATTTTTAGATAACTTCTAAGGACATAATTTAATTATTTGTATAGCCCTGTGAAATATGAGCAAGGACATCCCCCAAACAATACAGTTGTCAGGGTTTGGGGATGCCTTTGGTTTTTCTACCTCTTCATCTGGACATCTTTCTTTCAACTTCTTTGGCTTCCACACACAGTGCATCCACTTCTCAGGTCAAGGACATCAGTGTGTTCCTATCTTTCTGACTACAATTGTGGATTCAGGGCTTGGGAACAAAATGAATTCAGGAGACATTTTCTGAAGTCTGTTGGGAAGAGATTTCTTTGCTTTAACAACAGAGTGGGAAGCAACGTTTTTGTCCCTCCCTCCTGTACCATTTTCCTTTTTCTCCAGGGACCAGCTCCCGTTAGAATGTGCAGTAACATGCAGTATTCAAATATTGCGATAATAGAAATCAAGTTAATATACATTCTCCAACAGGTATATTTCATACATTTCTTTCAGCATTTTTCTCCTTTGAGTATGCTCACTGAAGTAGAATAAACCCAAGACTGTATGGTTTCCATTTTCAGGAGAAAGCTTGGCAGAATAGGACATTCATTGGTATTGCTGAACACCGGGTTTTCCCCAGTGGGCTGTGTGGCGTCCCAATCACAGAGAGCAAGAAGGCGATTGTCTATTTTTACCCCTTTTCTTTCTACTTTAAGGCAAAAGCTGTTGATGTTCAATAATTGAATTTTCTCAGGTGTCTAAAGAAGAAAGAACACATTACCCAGAAGTATAGCAGTATCTGTATCCATCTCTCTTTGTAATTTAAAATCAGCTCCAGAAATAAAAAAGTCGAAGTAATTTATGAGTCTTCTGTATGGCCCTCACCAACTTCATAAACCACTCAGCCCACAAAGATCAACTCCTTGGAGTATGTTAATTTTGTCTTGCTTTTGCTTCATCTTATCACCTAGGTCTGTCTATATAGATAGATATAGATTTGTAGTTTTTCTTATAGTTGAAATATATAAGATAGTGCATGCTTGAGATTTTTCTTGTGTTTTATTTACTAAATATTAGATTTTAAGTCAATGGATATTAAAACTATTTCATTTTTCACTGTTAAACTCCATTGAATGGAATAAATATATCTCACTTGATCTCTCCATTGGATTTTTAATGAATAGTTATCTGCTTCTGGTCTTTTATTACAAACCTTAAAGATCACACATATCAGCCAGGTGCTGGTACCTTATGCCTGAAATCCTAGCTACTCAGGAGGCTGAGATCTGAGGATTGCAGTTCATAGCCAGCCTGGTCAGGAAAGTCCATGAGACTTATCTCTAATAAATCACTAGAAAACTGCAAATGGCACTGTGGCTCAAGTGGTAGAGCCCTAGCCTTGAACTAAAGAGCTGAGGGACAGTTCCCAGGCCCAGAGTTCAAGCCCCATGATCCACACAAAAAAAATACACATATCCCCTAATATTTGTTCAACTTTTTGTTAAAGAAAGAATGAGTTGCTGGGTTATAGGGTATGAAAACATAAACTTAGAGTACTAAGTTTTTTGTATACCATTCAGTCACCCTAATAATTATTGAAAGCTCAGATTGATTTGTATAGTCATCTGTGGTTAGTATTGGACAACTTTAAGTTCTGAAATAATTAGTAATACAGTTGCACTTCATAGTTAAGTTGCATTTGCCACAGGGATAATGAGGATGACCATCTTTTAAATTTTCTAAAGGACTGGAATATAAAATAACTACAATATAACTATAACTATAATATTCTATTTTATTCCATTCTTCTTTGACATACATTTTTCTTTTTAGCACTTGGAAACATAATTTCTTACTACCTCTACTATTATTTTGAAATCAGTTCTGATTTGTATTGCTCTTTCCTTTTTCCTTTCTTTTCTATTTGCTAATTTAAAATCTTATATTTAGGTGCATTGTATTCATAGACTGCTTTGTTCAAAGCATGGTAACTCTTTCATACAACTACTTAATGATAATGAAAACATTATTAAAAGTAAAAATAAAAGGATCTTATGTGTTGAAATCCTATTGTTTTACACTCATGTATGTTAAAATAAAGTTCTTTTTACTTATATATTTTCAATTTATAGTTTTGGAGAATTTAGAACTCTTGTCTTTTAAAACTTTAGGGAAGTCTTACGTTTTTCTCTTTAAATAATATTCTTCCCTTTTACCTCTAATCTTTATCTAAAAGTTCAGTGATGATGTTATAGATCAACTGATATAATTTCAGCATAAAACTTAAAGTTTTTTAAAAAAATTCTATTGTCTTTTTCATATTGTGCTTTAATTAGGACAAATTCTTTTAATCTGTCTCCAACTTAATTGGTATTAAGATTCTGTGTCTAATTCATTTAGTTACTTAGCAGCTAAACAATTATAAATTGTTTACAACTCCAACTTAGATGAAAAATATTTACCTGTTTTCCCCCCCTAGGGGCATGGCTCAAGTATTAGAGTACTAGAATATAAAGAAAAAGAAAAAAAATTACACATAATATGTAATTTTAATTAAACAAGTAACTTTTCTTAGTAGTAATAAATGAATTTAGCATCTTGTAGAAATGCTTTGAGCAGATGATATATTTATGGCTCTGAATCTATAGTTTATTTTTTTCTCCTCTCAATAATGAGGCTTTTTTTCTTGTTTATCACATGCAGCTGCTCAATTTACTTAAAACTTCATAAATGAACATTCTTTGAGGAAGCAGTTTTCCTCAAGGGGAAGATTTCATTTGTTATATCAGACACTAGAAAGTACTATCACACCTGCCGCACTTTAAATTAGATCGTGGGCTGCGATTTTTTTGTGCACACTAGTGTAAATTTAGACCTTGAATTCCTATGAGATCCAGCTTCTGGTTATGAGTCCTCAGCAAAGTTTGTTTGTTTTTCCCTGCAAGGTTTGGCACTTGATTTTCTGCTATTTTCTCATTTCACTTCTCTTCTGACTCCTCTGAAATTTTTGTTGATTTGTTTTAAAGCATGAATACATTAGAAAAATATTTAAATATTGCATTAAGTATGAGATTCTTTCTACTATACTGCAAGACATTCAAGTCTTTCAGTAAGTCATTTTCCCCCAGTAAAGCACCATATTTATATTCTAATTCTTTTTCTTTAATGTTTAGTCTTTCATTTCTTTCATCCCTCATTTTCCCTCCAGACTCACTATTATAGAGTTAAACACAATTTTATGGATTTCTCGCAAAGAAGAGATTTGAGATGTACAAACTAACCATTTTTCTTTTATAGCATACTATAACTTTTATAGCTTTTATAGATTTTAATACCTAGTTAGAATGAAATATTGGAAGACAGTGAAATTTATTATATGTTTTTAAATTTTATTGATTTTATACATTTCTCTTATTGATGAGCTGGAGGAGTATTTTAAGGTAAAGTCATAAATTTACTTTTATGAGGAGATGTGTACACTACCAAAATATTCCATGTAAATAAGCAAGAGCACTACAAATGATTTACTCAAATTTGTTTACATAATAATTTCCTTTTTAGCTTTTATTAGATTCTGTATACTTTTAGCATTTTTAATATTATGAAAACAGCTTGAGAAAAAAAATCTTTCTATCCCCTCTTCCATCATTTCTAGACCTTCAGTATTTGCTTGAAACCCCAAACTCTTCATATGGCCATTTCTGTGTTCTCATTCTGTTCTCATGTGGAGATGATACAATTTATTATGCATATTTGAAAATGTATAAGTATGTATATGTGGGTGTATATGTATGTATTTGTTTTGTTTTTGTGGCACATGGCTGAAACTCCGGTTCCTTGTACATGCTGGACTGGCACTTCATAATGGAGGTACACTACCAGTGCTATTTTGTTACAGATAGAGGTGAATTTTCCATAATTTACCATTTATTTTTTTGTATATGACACTTTCTTTTTTAAAATTTACTTTCATTGTTAAGGTGATGTACAGAAGGGTTAAAGTTACATACGTAAGGTATTGGGTACATTTTGTGTCAAACATTGTCACCCCCTCCCTCGTTTTTCTTCCACTTTCCCTCCCCCATGCTCCTCCCCCAGGTTGTAAAGTTCATTTCCAACATCATTGTCTTGTGAGTATCACTGTTGCATTGATTCCCCCCTTTGTCCTTTGTCTCACCATTTTGTTGTTCCCTTTCCTTTCCCTAATTCAGATGAATGTATATACAATGAACAGGGTACCAAAATCAAACTCAGTGACAAAATGGATAAACTATAGGGGGAAAAAAGAAAAAAAACACACAAGAAAAGAAATAACTTCATATACTATATTAAAAAACAACAACAAAGGAAGACCTCTTGTAATAGATTGTTGTGTCTTTGAGAGATATTAGACTTTCAATTAGTTAAAAAGTGCTATTTCTCTCTTCTTCTTCCTTCCTTCTTCCTTCCTTCCCTCCTTCCCTTCCTTCCTTCTCTCCCTCCCTCCTCCCTCTTCCTTCCCTCCCTCTCTCCCTTCTTTCCTCTCTCCCTTCCTTCTTCCCTCCCTCCCTCCCTACCTGCCTGCTTGCCTGCCTGCCTCCATGTCTCCACTGGAATTTGAACCTAGGGCCCTGGCTTGCTGGTACTCTACCATTTGAATCATGCCTCCAGATTGGCTTTTCATTGGTCTTATGGCCTAACAATTCCACTCCTGGGCATTTTTCCAAAAGATTACAAACTAGGATGCAATAAAGTCACCAGCACAACCATGTTTGTTGCAGCACTATAGCTAAGGTATGGAATCATCCCAGATGCCCATCAGTGGACCAATAGATCAAGAAATTGTTGTATATATATTCCTATGGTATTTCACCTATCAGTTAGAAAGAGTGGTAAATGGAAAGATCTGGAAGTAATTATGCTAAGGTAAGTCAGGCCCAGAGAGACAAAGGTTGTATGTTTGCCCTCACATGTGGAACCTAGAATTAGTTCATTTTGGAAATAGATTATTCTTAACTTTGCTGCCAGGACTGTCCCAGAACCTGAATCCTCCAGGTCTCACTTTCTTGAGTAGATAAGATTTCCTGAGCCACTAGTTCTAGGCTCATTTTTATATTACTTATTACTACTTTACGAAGAATTGTACTTCATGATCATTCTGTTCATTTCGATGAAATCTTTAGCTAGCTAACATAAAAGTTATTCTTCAAGAACTGATTCTGAGCTTCTATTGTTGTCACTATTCTGTCGATACACAAATAGGAGAAGATATTAGGGTGAAAACAATCTAGGAAATATTTAAACTGCTTGAAATAAGAAAGCAAGCTTTTGTGAAATACTGTCTTTCCAAATATATCTAGAATTTTACTCATTGAGTATTCAGGTAGGAAATTTTAATGTATCTTTGGTTGTCAGTCCGTGCTTCTTGTATAGATTTTTAAAGTCTAATAGGTAGACAAAACCCGCATATAACTCCAACAAAACATGATATGCCCAGACATTTAGGGGAAGGACCACATGATTCTAATGACTGAAACATCTAGGTATTCTATATCCATATCTTTCTAAACTTCCCACTCCTTTGTAAATCTGAAAAGGTTTATATACACACTTCAGGACCTTTGATGTTGTCCTTCCTCCTGGAAATACTGAGTGTCTTAAAATTCATACAACTGGCTCCCTCTTTGTCGTCAGGTCTCACCTTAAATGTCAGCTCTCTTAAGAATCCCTGATCCCCCATTTCATAATTCTCTACTGCCCTCTTGTACATTTTCTTGTCTCTTTCCTTCACAGAACATGGATATACCTGCAATTATTTTGTTCTCTTTGCTAAAATGTAGTTTCTATGAGAACAGGGGATCATCTGCTTTATTAACTTCTGCCAGGAATATTGATAGTAATCATAGAGCAGTTGCTTTTATGCTAAATCAATCAGTAAATGAGACCCAGTAATGCTGTCTCCCCAATATACCATATTTGTTATTATAATATTAGCATGCAATATTTTAAAATTCCTGGCAATTTTTATTGTATATTCACATACTTTCATGTCATGACCTTCAATCTGACAGAAAACCATTCTAAGTGTTTATTGTGGGTGTAATAAAATCCTCATAAACAAGCTGATGGATACACTTACTTTTGAGATATAAAAACTCCTGTATTAAGATTATTCATGAAATCTGTATGTAACTTTTTTTTCAATAATGCAAGTGTGTTTCCTTTGTAAAAACTGAAACTAAATGCCAAAGCTAGTTTTTTTTCCAGTTGCAGGTATTTTAACTTTTTACTTTCAAGCACATATTTTGTTCAGTTTATTTACCTTTTTCTAAATTGTTTACATCCTCTCAGTGGCACTTGATTAGGAAGAGTGAAAATTCTTTGAATTCATCTGGCCCTGCAGAAATAGATTTATCACTTTGGTCAAATTCTCAAATGAAAAGAGGTGAAATATAATCTAAGAATGTGGTAAAGCTTGAACACTACCAAAATTAACTTCAAAACATTCACTTTTATATATTTTTTAATAGAAATGGTGTATTAGTTAGCTTTGGCCGAATAAGAAGACATCTGATATATTAGTGACTTATGCAACTATCAATTATAAGCTTAAATAATGACATACCATGCACTGGCAATCTTGGTTGGGCAGGATTGGGCAGTTTCGTAGATGTGTCTGAGTTCACATACACAACTATAGCCAACCCTCACCTTCAAGGTGGGAAGTTTGGTGCAGGGAGTTCTCCCTTACATATTCCACTGTCGACCATAATTATGAGAGCAAGTGGACCCTATGTCTTTAGCATCTAGTCATTTTCCTCGGTTATGCACATTTTGGCTAAATGGAAACGTGGTGAAACAGGGCAAGCCAAATTCCATAAATATTGTCTGCTACTGTCATGTTTGCTAGCCTCCCATTGGTTGAGATGTATCACATGACCAGAACCAGCTACCAATGAAACAATTGCATTGTAGAGGACTGTCATATTGGACTGCAGAGAAGTAAAGAGCTCCTTTTTATAGTTCAACAAAAGCAGTGCCTGAAAAATCAGCCATTACAAGCAGAATCTGACAGCCTGCTAACTTTTTAACCTGAATTCTCAGCTAAGGAGTAGTTCTCTTATTTTGGTACATTTAAGAAACTCCATGTACTCCAATGGTCATGAAGATTCTAGCATTCTTCCCCTATTTCATTGTGATTCACACACACACACACACACACACACACACACACACACACACACACACACACACATTTAACTTGCCATTGTCCTATGGTGAAAAAGATTGTGAAGGACTGAATTTTTCTGAAGACAAAGTAAAAATGGTATTGTCATTCTGAATGAGAAAAAGAAGACAATCTGTTGAAAGCATTCATTTCTCTGAAATTTCAGATTTTACTAGAATGTAAAACAATAAAATTTGTTTTAGTATTTAGGAAAAAATATTCCTTAAACTTAAATTCCATGTTTAGAAGTATCATTAGGGAAGTATAGCCTGGAAGCTGGTAATATGCCTTCTATGAACTCAGCAATAGCTCTTGCACTAAATATTTATCTAATAGGATCATTCTAATCAATTTTGAACAGAATAAATTTCAAGTAAAGGAATGAATGTGATAGAGAAATAGTGAATATAATAGTTTATTTCCAAGGTAACTGTTTACTGTTTCTAAGTAGTAGCTAAAAAATTTCATTTAGGTTCATTCCTTTACTAGTATTTTATTTGAGTGAAAGTATTGGATAAATATTTAGTAATATATTTATGCTGGCAATTATCTTACATTTTTCCTGATACATTTAACTTTTATTTGTTTACATACCGGTAAATAATCTGCTAGGCAAATTAGTTCTAGTACTTCATAATCTTTTCATGAAAACACTATGAAAACTTACCATTTATCATCTAGATAAATATTGGACAGAAAATTTTTAAAAGAGCTGGATTTGGGTACAAAAATAATATTGGGTTGCATATGCTTTCATATTATCAAGGAGTCTTGGAGGATATGTGGGGTTTAATACCCTGTGGCTGGCTAGCTCTGTTTTTCTGATGGCTGGGTTGAAATTCTGGATTTGTCTTTAATAAAAATCTCAGAGGAAAGTCTCTTCTTTATAACTCCTTATAGGAAATCCCAGGAAGGTTTCCGGAGAGCTGCTTTGCATCTGGAGAGTGACTAATTAAACAGTTTTATTATCATCTAATTACAGATTCCCAGTGTGCTCTTTGCCATTTAATTTTCTGAGGCATAATGAAAATCGAAAATATTATTTGTTCCATCTTTTTCCTTGTGAAGGAAACATCGGTGTCTCACACGTCTGTCTTGGTAAAGCCCATGCCAGGTAGAAATCCACCAGGGTTCATTTATAACCCTGATGTAGTCAATGCCTGCCTTATTTTGCTGGTATACAAGTGGCTTCCAGAGTAAATTGGACACTTGGTTGCTACTTGAATTTTATTTTGTAAACATTAGCTTCAGGGCTATATTTCAAACTCCCTTCTTTTTTTTTCCCTCCCTGGTGTAAGTTAAATGTACTTCCATCCAGGGAAATTGTAAAAATAGTGAGTTAGAGAAAGTGTTTTAGTGGAATGATTCTGAGTCCTTTTACGCACCTCTCCCCTCCCACCCAGGGAAATGTATCGTCTCTACGATCTGGTAGAATATTGAATGACCTGGAAGGATAGTTTATGGGACCAGCTCTGTTGGGACAAAGGAGGACACCTAGAGGAGGAACTGGAATAGGTGGGGAGATGGCAAACAGACAACTCACACACAAGAGGAGTGGATGCTGAGTGCGATTTAATGCAGAGGATAACAAACTTTAATAGCAAAAGTCTCCATAAGAAAGGGCAAAAGGTTACACAATCTTGCTGCATGGCTTCATTTTTGGGTGGTCACCAGCTGGTCGCCTGATAGGCACTTGTTTCCGGCTTATCTCTAAGAAATACAATGGGTTTCGATGTCTGTCACCAATTAACCATTACCTATTTTTATAGAGGCCTTAACTGTCCCATAAGATCTTTCCTGTTCCTTCTTTAATAGTAAGCACCAAGGAAGCCTAGATCTAGCAAGTCTCTTAGTAAATAAAAGAGAGTAGCAGGAAATTCTTTCTCCTAAGTAGTTATCTCAGCAATTGCCATACATTCTTTCTGGTCTAGCCTCGCCTACAGCTTCTTGCAAATCTCTTACAAACAATTCCTTCTGCTGAGGTGATGTCGTGAAACCCCCAATACTTTTATATTTACTTATGACTTGTCTACTAGCCTCCATAAGAGGGGCTTTCAGGGTAGCACTTAACTCTGGTGAGTTAGTCATATTTTTAAGACACTCATCAGATGTTGGAGTCGTCAACACTTTTAAGAAAAAGCTTTGAATAAGGGAACATTGAGCATGAGTAAGTACAATGAGCAGCAGAAACAGTAAAAGATTAATAGGCACTCTTATACAGTGGAGAAAAGAAAAGCAGAAACACATCTTTCCCAGGGGTTTGCCAGCCTTTCCAGGAGTAGGCCTCTTTGAAGCCCTATTCTCCGAGGTAGACTTCGGTGAAGTCCCAATACTCAGAGATAGGTCTCTGAAGCCCCTTTCTCAGGTCTGAAAGCTGGTTTCCCATGCTAAGCAGACTCCACTGGAGTAGGCGTGGCACTCAATGATACTTTCAGGAACATGCCTATATCTCATTCCGAGTCAGAGATACAAGTTGTTGCTGTTGTTGTTTTTGTTGTTTGGTTTTTGTTGTTCTGTTTTTAAAAACTTGCTTTATACATGAATCAAGGCACCCAGACAAACGGTCTACCTGGGGTGTTTAACTACCTGGATAACAATAGCTACTTCAATGCCAGAGAGAAATGAATGACTAGCAAATAACCCCAAACTAACAAGTGCTAGAATCATGTCCTATATTTTATGATAAGGAAATGCAAATGAAGACTGTATTTTCCTCAAATAGCAGCAACGACTTCAGTTTGAATTATGTTAACACAGCTGAAAAATGCATTTCCATGACCTTTCTCAAGACAGATAGGCCTGATGCTCAGTCGTCAGTGAAGCTGTGTTCAATTCTGTAACAGTGTTTGGTTATTGTGACAATGATTCTACAACCTGAGTGTCTCAAAGTCCACCATGTGGTGATGAGTCATTTTCTGATGGCTTTGTTTGCCTATGAGCAACCCTGTGAACATGACCTAAATTTAGATTAAAGGGGAAAACCTTTAATGATTATTAAAACCAACTGAAATGTCAGTGAACTTACAGAAATCCAATTATGATGCAAATGTGAAATTATCACCACAGCAGAATAAACAAGCCATCTGAACTTCTTGAAAGCCCCTACTGGTTTGAAAATTACATTACATTAAGGCCAAAACTCGACTTTATGAATTAAAGTGGCAGAAAATGAGCAGAATTACTTGCCACTCTGGGAGTGATTTGTGTATCTTGGTCAACTAGAGTGCCATTTTTCTGATGATTTTACCAAACTTCATATTCTTTTCTGAATTATACAGATGCAACTTGGGGTAGCTAAACCAGTGCTCCAGGAGGATCAATGTATACATTGTATGCATTGTATACAATGAGGATTCAGTGTAACCTCAGAGGATTTGTTCTAGGACCACCAACCCTGGCTCAGGGCAAATTTACATATGCTCAAGTGGGTGGGTTATAGAAAGTGGCATAATGTTTGCACATAACATATGCGCAGCTTCAGAGTACTTTGAATGATCTCTAGATTATATATCATATATCATTTAATGTAAATACCATAGTTGTTAGACAATAAGATTTAGAGAATAATGATAAGGAAAATAATCTGCATGCTTAGAACCAGCATACCACCATAGTCCATATCAGGGAAAGACTAAAATTTTTCATCTCAGGTTGCTCTGATTGTTGAATTCATGAATATTGAACATTAACTGCATAGGAAATCAAGGTTGTACTAGTCTGTATATACAGAACGTTTGATCTAATATCATTTCAAAAGACTCCCTATTTTATTTATTCTGCAGCCCTTTATAGACCTCTGATATGAGCTTTAGAGAAAACATAATTCTAAAATGACACCTAGTTATCATGTTCATTTCATATTTTATTAGCATGTATACCCCACTTTATCTTTTTTAAAAAAAACTTTCTAATCTACTCAGAGAAAAGAATGAAAAAAAATCATTAGTTTTCATAGAGAGCCCTCTTTTTTATTTTTTTATTGTGAAAATACTGTACAGAGGGGTTACAATTACATGTGTAAGATAATGAGTACATTTCTTATCAAGCATTGTAGCCTCCTCTTAAACATTGGTCAAAAGCATACTGGGGGGGGGCGGTTATCAATCCTAACTATCTTCACACTTTTTATCTGGGCATTTTTCCAGAATTTTAAACTTCTAATATAATGAGGATTTAAGAATAAATTCTACTTCACTGTGTTCCTAAAGGTGACCAAATCTCATCTTGCACATCAAAAATAACTGCCTTGTAATTTTCTCTTTAACAATATATAATTATCTCTCGGCCTTCATGTATTGGAACTAAGGATAAATTTGTTAATTTCATGTGATATTGTCAAGATTCGATTCTATGTGTGGGCTATACACTCTTTCTCTAGTGTTTATCATAAAGGCAATCACAAAATAGTTAAAATTCCTTAAAACAAAACAAAACAAAAAATTTAAAACTTCTTATATTCTTTCCCTGAAGACAATTATTTAATGGAGGCATCCCAGATTCTGTTTCTTTGCTTCATTTATGAGTATGTTAATGTGTCTTTGTGTGTGTATGTGTGTGTGTGTGTGTGTTTGTGTTTGTGTGTGTGTGTGTGTTTGCGCATGTATACCATTCCTCAGTTAGGACCTGAGTGCTGCTCTGAGATTCTCTTGTTAAGGGCTGGTACTCTACCACTTAAGCCACAACTCCATGTCCAGAAATTTTCAATTGGAGATTCAATTTTAATTGGAAATAAGAGTATCATGAACTTTCTTCTCTGGGCTGGCTTTGAACCATATTCCTCAGATCTCAGCCTCCTGAGTACCTAGAATTACAGGCCTCAGTGAACCACTGGTACCCATGTAGTTCCCACGTGTCAAGAGTCTAGACAGTGGTAGAGTTAAAAAAAGTATAGTTCTGGCATTCAGCAATTATAATAATGCAGGAGATAAACAGTAAATAGGTTAACAAACAAATATGGAATTACAAATGATGGGCATGAAAGTACTGAAAAGAGGAATAAAAGGAGAAATACTTTGGTATTGACTTGTTACACAAGACAGATGAAAGGAAGTAAAGATCAAGGTGAGGGATGAAGAAGTGTAGCTCACACACTTGTGCTGTATAGTGTGTGTGCTTTAGGGTGTGTGTTCAGGGCCTGGGGACCTACTGTGTCCATGAACTGAAAAATCAACATGGTCAGACCTCAAGCCATGTGGAGTAATGATTGAGGATGGGACATCTGTTGTTACTAAGACAGATTTACATAGCCCAAGGAGGTTCCATGTTTACTGTCACATTTGAAAGTTGATAAGATTAGAGCAGAGGGGGAAATTGATATGCGGGAAGGGATAGCAACAGGAAGATGATGGAAGGAGAATTTGATCCAAGTACTCATGCAAGCATGAAAATGTCATCATGAAACCCATTATCATGTACAATTAATAAAACTAGATAAATTAAAGGGGGGGCAAAAGAGCACTCAGAAAGGACTGTGCTTCATTCTATAGAAAGCCTCTGTGGGGTTTTAACCTTACCTAAGATTAGCACAAAGAAACTCTCTGCAGCCTCCCTTCACTTTCTGTAGAGTTTCTGTTTCATGTTTAGGAATTCTAACATGAATTCTCACAGGGAAGCTAGGGCTTAAAGACTAGCCACAGAAGCTGGGTGCTGGTGGCTCACGTGTGTAGGAGGCTGATATCTGAGGATTGTGGTTCAAAGCCAGCCAGAGCAGGAAAGTCTGTGCGACTGTTAGCTCCAATAAACCAGCAGAAAACCAGAAGTGGCACTGAGGCTCAAGTGGTAGAGCATTACCTTGAGCTGAAGAGTTCAGGGGCAGTGCCCAGGCCCAGAGTTCAGCCCCATGACCAACAACAACAAAAAAAAACTGGCCACAGAGCTACAAAACATACACTTCCTTTTGCTCTGCAAAGGTGAAATGTTGTCTGAAGGTGTTATAAGCAGTTCCTCTAGATGCAAGGAGAAATTGGCCCAGCCTTTCTTACCACCAACACAAGAACTGACTTCCACACTTGTCTTCCTGAACAATCTTGTCTTGATTGTTTTCGAGTATTGATTTGATAAAAGTTCATGGTGCTATTGGAATAAATTTTCCCAGGAAATCATATTCAAAGACCATATTGACCTGCTTTAAAAGTCATACATCATGTATTAAGTGTCATTGATTGAAACAGCAGCTGATAAAGCCTCTGAGTGTGGAAATGTTACTTACACATCTGTGCTGTCCAGGAGAGTTGCAGAACTAACTGTGGAGTGTTTAAAATTTGGCTAGGGTGACCAAAGAATTGAATTACTACATCACTTTTTATAATTGATTTAAAAGCCATATGTGGCTGGTGGCCAATGTTACTGAGCAACTCAAATTTTTGGACACAGTTTTCCAAGAGTATCTATGGGTAATCGTTCTGGAATCCTCCACAGATACCCAAGTTTCATATGGAAAAATGCTGTGATATTTGCATCTAACCACTTTGCATCCTCCCATACATAGACATGTAGCATCCTGTGGCAGGAATGCTGTCTGTTCTTTATCATATGAATGGTATAGGTTGTAATGATAAGAACAACAAGGTCATGACGTTTTATAATTTATGGGACCACTGTTTCATATGAAGTCTATCAGTGACCCAAACTTTTGCCTTAGATCCCCTCCAGCTTTAAAAAAAATACCGAATGCTATATAAATAGTTGTTATATAGAATTGACTAGAGCATGATGACAAGAAGTTCTGTACATGTTCCATATCTAGGTGAACATCATAGGTATAACTTTGTAGTCCAGGTCAGCAACAATGAAGTATGCTATGATCTGCATTTGGTTGAACCTCCAGATGTACAATCTATGGTTATGGAGAGCTGATATAACAAGTTCTCAAATAAATCAGGCTGGTACAAAATGTAAGCATAGCACTGTTGTCCAGGAATTTACACAGATAAACATGACAAGACTACCTCCCTGGACACCAAGAAGAACATGGCTGACTTTGGAGTGAACCTCTAGGGATTCAGAAGAGGGATTATTGTTTGGTGAGTGAGAAACTGAAGGGAATATGGTAGAAGACATGGCACAGGTCCTGGGTTTGAAAGATAGGCAAGATTGTTAGTACTTGCAGTTGGCATGGAGGATGTGTGGAGCTATATATAAGTGAATAAAGGGTGAAATCGAATGACAAAAATGATTATAGTAATAAAAAGTAAAAGCTATCCAATACTCACTTACTCCATGACACTTTCCTGAAGTTTTTCTTCAATCAGTTAATTCTTGAAATAGTTTTCTAAGGTGAATGCTGCTGTCAACATCTTCTATTTACAGGTAAGGACAGAGAGCATTGAGGTGAAGCAAACTGCCCCAGGTCAACCCCATAGTGAAAGAGCTGAACTCAGGAAGCCCGATTCGAGATTCAACTTTAAAACCTGAGACTCCGTTGCTTCTGTATCTGAGAATAAAAAAACCGTGTTCACGTTGGAGGCTTTGAGGCCAATGAATCCAAATAATCAAGGGGTAGAATAGATGAGGAAAGATCTTTACTAATCCAGGAGCCTGGTCCTCATTCCTGTAATCTTCATAATTTGGGAGGCTGAGATCCAAAGGATCAAGGTTCCAAATCAGTCCAGGCAATTTTTGAAGCTCTCTCTCCAATTAACCACAAAACATATGGTATTAAAGGTATGGCTCACATGGAGAATGCGTGCCATGAACAAGAAAGTCAAGTGAGAGCTTGAGGTCCTGAGTTCAAACCTCCTAGTACTAGCACAAAAAGAGAAGGAAAGGAAGGAAAGGGAAGAAAGGAAAGGGAAGGAGGGAAGGAGAGAGGGGGGAGGGAGGGAAGGAGGAAGGAAGGAAGGAGGAAAGGAGGGAGGAAGGAAGGAGGAGGGAGGGAGGGAGGGAGGAAGGAAGGAAGGAGGGAGGGAGGGAGGATGGAAGGAAAGAGGAAGGAAAGAAGGAGGGAGGGAGGGAGGGAGGGAAGGAAGGGAGGGAGGGAGGGAAGGAAGGGAGGGAGGGAGGGAGGGAGGGAGGGAGATCCTTAGTTCTCATTAAGAAGATGGCAGGAAGATAAGAAAATAGTAATAGGGTTCCTAGATTAAGGGTTAAGGAGGAAAACAAAAATGGCTTGTGTTCTGGGAGATAGAATAAAGGCGATTGCCATGAAAAATATATAAACATATGATCAGCTGTCTCCAAAACCACAGTCAGTGTCAAGCTGATGAGGTTTTGGAAGTTCTTGTTCTGATTCACTTGTTTTTGTTTTTGTTTTTGTTTTTGTTTATAACTAGTGTATTTGATGAAGGGATTCTCACAGCTTTCTATACTCCTACTGCTCAGTTCTTTCTGATTATTTCTCTTGCAAAGGTAGCTCATGTTTTAGCTTAGTTGTGAAATTCCTATGGTTTGCTCAAGTGTGTATGGACATTTAGTTCTATCCCATAATTTGCTGGATGCAGTTAATTGTAGTTGTCATGCGCTGTATCTGGAGGTATATTTTTGTAGTAGCCATACATCTGGTGACGTCATCGTAACTTCTGAACCCCCAGTTAATTCCGTGAGAATAGGACTTTTATATGAGATTGTAATTCTAGGTTAGATTTTTGATGTGAGCAAGAAGTATCCAATTTTCCCTCCCCACAGCCATTTTCATAGTAGAAAAGCACATTTGTCCTTCGTCCTCCTGAAGGGCCCATCTTGGAGTCTCCTCTTCATTATTCGTCTCAATCTCCTGCCCTGAAGATGAAACTACATTAAGAAATATTAGTAAATGCAGTTTAGCTACAATTTGTTCAGATAGGAGAACGTAACTAGTTCCCATAACTGAGGAATGTTTCTGTAGCTGGTATCAGGTGGTGGAATAGAGGGGCAGATGGCCCCGGCACTTGAATGGAGGGGAGTGGGGAGACAATGTGCTGATCTGAACAAGAAACTCCATGAACTCTGCTTCTCGTTTTGAGGGTATTCTGTCATGATATTTCCATGGGCAGTCCCCTTACCTTCATAGGAACGGAGCCTGGGTTCATACACAGAATAACGTTGGTTGCTTCTAAGTTTGCATACTGTGCTTTTCACTTTCCCTTTGTTTGGAAGCTCTAATACTTAAAGAAGTATTAGATTATCCTATCCTTGATCTTTAGTGAAGATGCTGCTGCTGACTAGGACAGTGATGGAGGCAATGAAAATTAGACTTGTATATATGTGTATATATACATGTATGTATATATGTATATTTTCTGGGTACCATGTGGAATATGATCATTTAGTTAGACAATGATATCTCACCTTATGCCAAGAGATTTTGCATATACTCTCACATTGGTTCTTCACCAAAATTCCCATCTTTTTTGGCCCCATTTTGCATCATCACCCCTGTTTAATACTAGCAAATTTCACTTGCACAGCAATGGACTCTTATTCCTAGTTTGCTTATATGAAGGTGAAGCATAGACAGAAAATAACTTGCATAACTCAGTAGTTGATGGTTGAGGTAGGATTCATCTGAGCAGGTGTTTCTAGGTCCCTATTCTTAACCCAGTATATGTTTACATGCACACTATGTTTATTGCATTTCTTGTGGATGATTAAGTGACAAGAACAGGATACATAGCTATCTATATATACATATACATGCATGCAACACATATACCCATATATCTATGTATAATCAAATTAATATATAAATATGAATATATAAGTTGTATAAAACACACACACACATACACACACACACACATATATATATATATATATATATATATATATATATATATATATACATTTGTAGTTTGCCTATGGCTTTCTTTACATTGCCTGATTCTCAGCAAAGTGTTGGGAAATGATCACAGAGGTATGATTTGTCAGAGCTGAAGGCCCTGTCTCAGTTCTGTGGTAACAGGCTACAAGTCAAGTATAATTGTCTTTGCTATAAAAGGGACAGGCCTGAAATACAACATGCGCACACACTCAAGTAGTGGTCAGACTTTTGAAGTTTGGCTGCATGAAGCTTCATTTCCCTTCAGAGCTGTCTGTATCAGCAAATGTTTCTGTGTAGCCTTTTGCCATTCTTGGGGCTCAGTCTGTCCCTTCCATACCTAGAGAATATGCCACATTTAACTAAGCTTTTGGCATTTCTGCACAAGTAGCACTTTGATTGTAGATCCATGAGGATTGATTGGGTCTTTGATTGGAGAAGTTGAGAAAGGTCTGAATGGTAGTCCCATGATTTTCAGTCGCTAAAAGCATAGTTTGTATGTTTTCTGGACTTTATTGTCATGTGACAATAAAATATTGAGCGTTTCTCAGGCTATGGTGTGGTGAAGTGAGGGGTGGAAAGTACAGGTCACTGTCTGCTCTGTGAGAGGTGGGTGATACCCTTGGACAGATACTTGGAGGGCAGTGTGTAAGTCAGTCATGGCTCAGTTCCTCCCGATGATTCTGCCTTACATAGAAACTGCCAACGTTGGAAGTGGCGCTGTGGCTCAAGTGGTAGAGCATTAGCCTTGAGCTGAAGAGCTGAGGGACAGCGCCCAGGCCCTGAGTTCAGGCCCCATGACTGACAAAAAAAAAGAAAAGAAAAGAAAAGAAACTGCCAACATAACTCAATAACCTTTCAGGCAAGTTTTCTGTCTCTGTGATAATTGCTTATCAAGCAAAGGCTAAAATGCAAGGGGTTACCACCTTTAATTAAGCACCACAGCTGTGGTGCACGAAAGCATATGCACAGTGATATTTTTGACATTTTTTTTCAAAATGTAGCTCCTACTCATTCTAAGGCCTGTTCATGTACAACTGCAAGGCTGTATTTTCATTTTTTTTTAGTTTCTCTTCTCTGTACCCTTCATTTATTTACGTTTGTGGGTTTTTGTACCAATAATTACAGGATCTTTGTCTTCAAATAGCTGTATGTGCTCTAAACTTGTGAACTTCAAAGTGTGTAATCATAGGCCAGGTACTGTGGAAGTTTTTCTCTGAGATGATTATAACTTCTTGTTGAGTTCCTTGAATTCAGGTATCTCACATGTGTTTTACTATATTCCTAAAAATATCTGGGATATTGCATTGGGTGTCTGTGCCTTCATTCCTACCATTGTATGTGTTCTGTGCAGTATTATAAAAATAGCTGTTATTAATAAAATGCTATTACTCTGGGTACGGTGGGGTATATGATAAATTAGTAATACACAACATGAGGTTAAAAAATAAGCATCAAGATGAGAATAATCTAAACAAGTAGGATCTATCTTAATTACTAGATGCATCCATTTTCATTTTCCTGAGTAAAAGAAATGATAAGATTTTGAATCAGCCAGAGCTGCTTAAATATTAATGCTAAGCATATCTAGCAAGAAGAGTGAGATTCTTGTTATGGGAAATACATCCATTTGTCTGGTAATTGGGACACCTAAAGATATCTATTATCCTAAGATGAACTACTCATTTATGCAACATATCATTGCTTATGAACATTTCAGCCTAGCTTTATTTTTATAATAATGGCCTAAATGCCTAAGTTTGTGTAACTCATATTAAGTAATAAGGATGTCATTTCTTGGAACACTCATAAATGAATCTAGGTTAAATTCTGTCAAGTTCCCTGCCTACTGTATATACTTGTTCCTTTTCTGGCTGACATAATGCATGTTATATTTATTTGGTCTCACAGAAAGGAGAGGGAAGGGAATAATCTGTGAGTTCCCAGACTGTTTGATCTTTGCTTCCTGCAGCTTTATCTTTTCCAGTTTGTTTCTCAAACTTATAGGAGCAGTTTCCTCTACCACATGCAACTTTCAATAATGGCATCAACTTCCAAAGCCATCAGTGATTAGAACACTGGGAAAGTCATACCCCTCGTGATTATTTCTTCCTCACAAGCTCCAGTGCCTGGCAAGTAAGATTTTAGTACATTAGCCTTCCAGGAGCATTTCTGATTCAAATTTAGCATTAGAAGTTAGAGAATTGTTTTCTTTTCTCATCTGCTGAAGTTTATAGCTTTCTAAATTTGCTTACTTATATCTGGTTCTTACGTACTGAAAGGCCTCTTCTTGCTTAAATTACAATAGTGGTTATTCCTTCTCTCCCAGAAATATACAAGCTGTTGGCCAATATCTTCGATTTTTTTTCTTTTTTTGTCAAAATAAATTTCGTTTCAGGGACATATCTCTCTGATTCATCAGAGGTTTGGTGAAGAGAAGGCAGGAGAGGAAGGAGTTGATGAAGATTTTCAAAATAAAGCCCACTGTGCTTTGAGTTATACTCTCCACTAGGGAACCAACTAGACTTGTGACCTTGTGCAATTTAATCACCGCTGAAAGAAAATTGGAAAAGAATAACATGCACCTAATAGAACATCTAAGTCTTGCCATTTATTTTTATCTATTAACTATGTGCCTAAGGAAAAGGAGAAATTAAGTTAAAATCCTATTCTGAGCCAGAAGTTAACAAAATCAAAACTGCATGTCAAGCTCCAAAAACACTGATTAATATTCCTTGTCCCTAATATTTGTTACGTGAGAGAAAGAGATCAGTATGTGCAAATTTAATTATTATTAAATAAATGTATATATGTAGATTGATAATAATTTAATTTTAGTTAGTTACCTTGTCATAGTAATCACACCACATTGGAAGCATGGTTTGAGGGCAATACAAGATTAAATTTCTCTTGTTTTAGTCCTCAATTTCAAGTAAAGTTCTTCATGTAAATATCAGTTTCAGCAGCAAAATTCAGACAAGCCTCCAACTTTTTGTTTGCCCTGGATTATGGGTAAACCATGAGCCAATTTTCCTTTCAATGAGCACCATGGATGCAATTAACTTTATGTATACATAGAATTAGATAGGTCAGGAATTTTATCCCTCTACTTGTCATTAAATAATGGAGAGTTTAACCCTGGGTAGATAAAGGAGGAACATGATCACTGATCTGTTAATGACATTGGTCCATGGAAAAAATACTTTAGCTATAAATAGTTGATACTTAAGGTAAGTGAAGTAAGCCAGGCCCAGATACAAAGGATCTATGTTTTCCCTTATATGTGCAAGCTAAATTCAGCTTTCAAACTCCTAAATAAATACACTAGGTGGTATGCAAGTGGATCCAAATGTATTTGTGGAAATATGGTAGATTCAAGGAAGACCTCAAATAAAGTAATTTCTAAGAAAGCCAAAATCAAAGTTCAGCAAGATAAAACACCACAAAGTGGGTACTTGGGAGGGGTGCAGTGAGGCCAAGGGAGATGGGGGAGACGAAGCAAGAGGTGGAGAAGCAGGAGCTGCAGATGTAAAATCAATGCATATCCTCTAAAATTAAGAAGAGTGAAGTAAGAGGTGGGGGGGGAGGGTTGGGTGAGAATGTTGAAAGGTGTGATAGTGATCTAGATACATCTCATTTATACACTGCTTTGTTAAATGGCAACTCCTTTGTACAACTACTTAAAGGTAATATCAATTTAAAAAGAAAATAAAAGAGGTAGGGTCAGGCGAGACTTTGGATAGGGGATTGCAGTTTCACTGTCATAGATAGATTAACCCATGCATGCAATTGTGGCACCAACCGGCCTCTGAGTCAGCAGGCTGTTTGAAGAATGAGTTTTAAGTTGAGTTTAAAAGTGGGGTTCAGTTCTTGTCTTTTGGCTGCTCTCCACTTCAAACTCTACCAGCACGAAGGCCATCCCTAGATATGAACCTGTGACCTTAGAACAGAGTCCTGAAACAAAATACACACCTTTGTTAACTAAGTTATCCCGTCAGTGCCACTGTGTTCTTAACAACAGAAAAATGAACAAGGAAATAATTAAGGGCGTTTTAAAGTATGAGGTGGTAGGATTTCAAGGAAACAATCTGTTATTCCAGGTCGGTGAAGCAAAAAACCAAGATATATTCCCACCAGCTTTTGTCTGTGAACAGTTTCATGGAAGTAAAGTTTACATACCACAAATTAATTATGGATTTATAGATAATGTGGCTGGTACCATGGATGTTCAGAAGGTTATAGGCTTGTATCCTTTTGCTTCCTCAGCCCCAATGGGAGGGTGCAAAACCTCCATATGAGATTTTACTCTCTGCCCCTGAAAACCAGTCAAACATAAAATTTAAGTTATATTCTTTGCCTTCTACTTGAAATTGTGTGTATTCCTCTGTTGTCAGGTAAAATGTCCCAATTTGTTCTTTACTTTCGACACTTCACATTTCAGTGTTTTGTTTACTTGTAAGTAGAATGGAGAGATAATGAGAAGGAATGAATTCGTGTGTGTAGGAAGCTAAGTATCAGTTTGGGAAGATAAAATAAAATCTCTTATCAAGTCACAGGACTCTATAATTTAGCTTCCTTTTCATAAACCTGGGTGATTATGTTCCCAGGCTGTTAAGTGCATATCAAAATAAATCTTAAAAATACTCTGAATCATAGGTTTCTAGATTAGCGGGGCTCTAAAATACTCCTTGAATCTATTTTTAGGGAAGATGGAACATGTGTCCCCAAACGATGAAGCAATAGAACCCCCAAAAGCCTCAACTGAAATATTTAGTTGTTTGTCAATTGCTTATGACTGACTTCTCTAAGCTGTAGGTTGTTAGTGAAAAAGTAAAGGGACACAAAAGGCAACTTCATGTACTGTTGCTGTACTGGCTTGACTCTTTCAACAAACTCCTCACAGGTATTCATTGAACAGGGAGACTTCACAGAACAACTCATCTCAGAAGGTCACAGCGGTCATGATGGGGTGAGAGAAATAAGGCCACTCTAAAAGCCTGACCGATCACAGACAAGGGAAGATGAGCAGACATGCCTCTCTCAGCCAACATAAATGACAGCTGCATTTTTAACAGTAGTAGTGTTAGCCTTCCATTGTCCTTGCTTCCTAAATAAAATCTATTAAGATAGCCAGTCATAGAATTGCCCGTGCTTTTCAGCACTCAACAGCCAAATCTAATACACTGTATTCAATATGGAGAAAACAAAATCACATGTCTTTCAACTGACTGAAAGCCTTCAAGGAGTCTTCTCTGTGGGTCCCCACAATGCTACCTGGTGCTTTCCACCCACCTGTTGAAGAAGCCAGTAGACTAGCTGTGTTTGGCTACTCGTCTATTTATGATAGTTTTTGATCAGAGAGCAAGTACATTAGTGGTGAAAGAAAAGCAGATATTGTCTCAGTTGAAAACAGAGTGACTACTTAGGGTTTTGGGGGGGAGTGGGCTGGGGAGTGGGACTTGAACTTCGAGCCTTGGAGCTACTGCTTAGCATTTTTGCTCAAGGCTGGTGTTCAACCACTTGAGCCACGTTACTACTGATTTTTTTTGCTGATTAACGGGGATTAAATTCTCGTCATTGAAAAATTTAAAAACCACCGTATCTGACACATTAAAATATGTCCCATTGCTGTGTTAATGGCTTGGATGCACAGCTATGGAAACACAGTGTGGACTATAGACTGTAGACTCTCCAGGACTTGAACCTTCCAATGAATCTCTTCTCGTGGATTGTGAAGTTCCTGACCTGGGAAACTTGCAAGGAAAATTGTCCAGGCTGGCTGAGGAAGGCAGGAGAGCATCCTCCAGAGAAATATTGGCAAATGCTATTACTAGCATCACACTTAGAAGCTGTCTGTGCTTCATTACCTGCGGCGCCGGGGATGGTTTACGTTTTCGATCACAATATTGCATATGATGTTTGGCAGGCTCTTGCATCTCTTATCTCTGCAATTTATTTTGGTAAAGAGTTTGTGTGAGGAATGCTATATTAAAGTGTGTAGTATTGAATTTTTTCCCCCTTTCAATTCCTCAAGGCCTTGTTTTATTATTAGCTTACTTGATGCTTTCTCTACATCTCCATGTGAACAATAATGAAAGTGAAAATCATTCTTCAGAAAACAGGATTTCAGATACTTGGGTGAGTAGGTTATTATCTCAAAGCATGTAATTAATTTACTTGTTTGATCATGAGCATTACTTTTAATTATTTTGCTTTAGGTATGTTATTTTTGAGGTGTTCTCTGATAAAATGTTGAGTACAATTTTTATAATGCTTGCTCTGGTTAAAGAGGGAAAGGAGGTAAGGGTGACAGCTCTCTTGTTAAATATTGTTAAACCAGGTCTAAAAGAATTGACTGAGAGTTCATAGATGTCTTTTAATATTTTAATTAAAAACAATAAAATCACCAACAAAAAAATGGCCTTAAACATAGAGGCTGATGAGATTACTCAAGAATCAACCTGGTTCAGGAACTTTTTTCAGCAATGGGACTTAACATTATTATCAAGTGGGTCCAATGAACATTTAGTGGAAACGAAGTGATTTTTAGTTCAGTGCCTGTAGATAGTTTAAAATCTCTCTGATGACTTAGCTGTCAAATTTCATGCTTCATGCAGATATTATCTCTAGGAAGAATTCTTGTCCAGACTCACTGGAGAGAAGAGCAGGTAGAAATTCCTGTAAAGGACTTTCTATCACAAAACAAGAGGCTCTAAGCCAGGCTAGAGAAACTCAGTGTGTTAGCTTTTCAGTTGCCTTGACAAAGTACCTGGGAAAATCCACTTAAAGATACATGGTTTATTTAGGCTCTGTTTTCAGAGTTTCAGTCCACTCTTATTCCACTCATGGTTTTAGGATCTATGGTGAGGCAGAGTGTCATTTGAAATGGGCATGGGAAATCCAAGGGACTTTACTCATAAAAAAAAAAAAAACAAAAAAAAAAACAAGAGGCAGAAGACAGAGAGGATGAAGAGAGGAATAGAGAGAGAGATAGGGAGAAGGAAAAATCAGACGGAAGGAGCACTAGAGAAAATGAGGATCTACCCTCCCAGAAGTTTTCCACGTTGACTTATTTCATCCCACATGGCCTTGATCTCCTAGATTCCAGCAAAGAATGCCATCAAAAGAGGAATCCACCAATGGATTGATCTGTGGAGAAGATCAAAGCCCTCATTACTGATCACTTGGAAAACCTCTGCATTAAGGACCAAACTTTCGATATATGAGCCTTGGGGAAATGTTTCAGAGCCAAACTATGACCTGAGAGGTACATGTGTACAGTACTGGATCACCCACCTGTCAGTTTTGATTGCAGCGTGCAGGGGCCATCTTAACTTGAGGATATAGTACTAGACACGTCTGCATTGTACTCGGGCCCTCAAATGACATAGAACTGCTGAGAACCTCAACACTGGGCAGTGGATGGAGAGAAAAATGTCAGAATTCCTTTGGCAATTTGGAACTCTCCATCAAACCCTTCAGTGATTTGGCCGCTTACATTTATACACATTACAGGTTAAAAGGAAAACCTGACAGCTAAAAGTTGATGTCTCAGTGTCTCCAAGATGCTGCTGGAGGCGGAGCCAGCCTCAAGAGTTTGCCTTGTGTCCAAATGAGCTTGCCTCTCTGTGCCCGTGTTTCACTGATAAGAGAGATCCCAGACCTTTGTACGCTGGGCAGACTCCAGGACCACTTTCCTCAGGATCAGGCGAGCGAATCTTACCACAATTGACATAGCATGGTTATTCAAGATTCTTCTTCCACCTTCTGCGAACAATCGAGTATCACATTTCTTTTTAATTCTGGAATGATACATTGAATCAATATTCATGTCAAGTATTATATAAGCAGAGAGATCCACAGTTAGCTCTTGTTTGCAATTTTAAAATGTAGTCAGAACTTTTAAAAGCACAATGTTTAGAGTTCCCCATAGCTAGATGCAAGTCCTGACACTGCCACTTGGTAGAAATAAGACTTTGAGGAAGTACAGTCTCCTGGAAATAGTGTCACCTTACTAAACCTTAGTCCATCTGTAAACGACGAACGATATTGATTCCTTCTTCATTAGCTTGTTGTTTGGAAGCACTAAGCCTAGTGTCTACTGAGAGCTCTGTAAATACCACTTATTAGAATTATGAATGATCTACCATGAACATGAAAGCTGGGCTATTCTCAGTGTGCCTGTGCTTTCCCCAAGGTAACAGTTGAGTTAATAGAGATGTTTTCTCCCTTTTTTCCCCCTCTTCTGGAAATGGTATTATATAAAATCAATCTCCCATCTAGGAAAATGTCAGCTCATGATCAATTAATTTTTCATAATGCAATCAAAATTGGAATTTTAGTTTTATTGTGCATAAGTGGAAAGTATTGATGGACTGAATTACAGGATCAAATCTGAGGGAAGTTTTTAACCTTCAGAAAAATGCAATTATCTTTAATTCCAAGATTTGTAAAAATTGTAATTGATTCTTTTTACTAGTCTTCCATATTGATAGAGAAGCTTGGTTTGTTTCCTTACCAAATAGTTTTGTGTTTGCACACTCCTAATTCTATCCAATAGCAATATCTGATGTATATTGATGTATATCAGATATACAATATCTTTATATAAATACCTATGTGTGTATATACACACACATATTGAGAGAGATAGTTTATGGCTGAAGTAAGTTTGCTTACCTTGTTTTCATTTGTTTGCAACTCATTCTAAACTGTTTTCTGAGGAACAGATAACAATGAAGCTTTTTGTGTGTGTGTAAGCTGTAATATTTCAGTGACTGGTGAAAGAAGATCTTTTTCTTCCCCACAAAGTCTTTTTTCCAGAATGCCTGAGAATGATTTTTATCCCCTTTTCATTTGGATAATACCTTAAAAAATGTTTACTTAAATTTTATTTCTGTTCTTTGGTGTATTCTACATCCTTACACAAATCTATACATATAAGATTGATATGTATACATGGAAGTCTGTGCTTATATCCTAGATATTTGAGTACACATTTAGGTGTATATATAATATTATGTAAATAATATACGCTATACAGTATAATAAGGGTACAATATCTTTTAAAAGAAGGAAATTAACAACTTTTTCTTTCTTTGTTTTCTGTCTTGTTTTGGAGCCTGTCCTGGAGTTGAACTCTGTGTTTGAGTGCTGTCACTCCATTTTTTTTCCTCTTAAGCCTTGCGCTCTAACACTTGAGCCACAGCTCTGGTTTCTGGCGTTTTGGTGGTTAATTGGAGATAACAATCTCACAGACTTTTCTATCTAGGCTGGCTTTGGCCTTGATCCTCAGATATCAGCCTCCTGAGTAGCTAAGATCACAGGTGTGAGCCACCAGTGCCCAGTCCAAAGTACAATTCTAAGTACAAGTTACTTGGGAGAGGGGTGGGAAGCAGGTATAAATAACCCATTCTATGATCAACTTTATATCCTTGCATCATACAATTCCCCTGTATACCTTACTTTCATCTCTTTTTTATATTAATTTTTCTCATGCACACAATGTTACTAGAAGCAGTGGAGAAGCCTATCAAATAAATATTGGTTGTTTTTTGTTTTTGTTTTTGTTTTTGGGTACAGTCGTGGGGCCTGAACTCTGGGCCTGAGCACTGTCCCTCAGCTCTTCAGCTCAAGGCTAGCACTCTACCACTTGAGCCACAGAGTCACTTCTGGCTTTTTTCTTTTTGCTTATGTGGTGCTGAGGAATTGAACCCAGGGCCTCAGGCATGCAAGGCAAGCGCTCTACCACTGAGCCACCTTCCCAGCCCCAAAATTGTTTTTTTTATATATATATATACCACTATGAAGTTAAAAAAAATCCTTGCATCCAATCATTGTAAATTCAGGAATAGTTTTTGGACACTTTCTCTTTTGGGTATGAAAAAAATCACAGATTGGTTGATCAAAAAGTGAATCCCAGGGCTGGGAAGGTGGCTCAATGGTAGAATGCTTGCCTCACATGCATGAAGTCCTGGGTTGGATTCCTTAGCACCCATAAACAGAAAAAGCCAGAAGTGGTGCTGTGGCTCAAGTGGTAGAGCACTAGCCCTGAGCTGAGGGTCAGCACCCAGGCCCAGAGTTCAGGCCCCATGACCGGCAACAACAGCAACAAAAAAGCGAATCATTTGATGAAGGCATTCATGAACACAGGTGGCTCTTGGTGTTGGCTGTACTTGTCCACAGTGTGAGGTGATAAAATCAGTGCTACCTTCCTTTGCAGTATTTTTTCATTGTTTTGCTTCAACTGTAGATTGAGTCCAGGGCTGATGTGCTCTTTTGTCTTTTTGTGGTGTTGGAGATGAACTCAAGGTCCTGAATAGTGTACTCACAGAGTTCTATCCCTGAGCTGTGTCTTTAATCCCCACAATTTGTAGAGAAAGATGGTGAATGATTAATTGCATAAATATCGATTATGTGCTTCCATATCCTACATTAAGAAAGACTCCAGCAAATATTTATTTCAATGTTTTCCAAACTCTGCCTCTTGAATGATGAAGAATGGATTTTAATTTTCTTTACTTTTCTATTATTAAATAGCTACTGTTCCTCTTAAAAGAAGCAGAACCTTAATGGATATGTTCCATAACACTTCCTGAAAAGGAACTGATAATATTCTTGTATATGCTGGCTGTATGAATTTCCATTCATATTTGGTGTTGCTTTTCCCCTAGAAATCCATTTTATGCTTTGTTATTTTTAAAGGTGAAACAAAAATATGGATTCCGTATTATCACTAACCTGCCATACACTCATTGCTTCTCAGAAGTGGAAAATTCTTAAGGTAGTTGCTCCTTTCCCTTATCTTTGACTCTCAACAAAAGGAATCCTTCCAAATTTGTGTCCTTATGCCCATTAGCATTTGTGATCATTCCTCTGACTCTCAGATCTGCTTTTCTACCTTTTGTATTTGTAAAGAAATCAGAAATAGTGTAGTTCCTTGTTACTGGATAGAATATGGCAGATAATTTTGTAAGTCCTGGACTCACAGTTTTCCTTCCTAAACCTAAGAGTAGTCATTAAATAGGGCGCATGGCTGCAGCCGGGTCTCCCTGGCTGGGCTGTTTCAGGTGGAGTCCTGGCACTGGTCACGCTTCCCTAACAGACGCAGCTGTAAACACCAAGACCCTCCTGAACGTCCCAGATCTCTGCACTCTCGCTTAGGGCAGTGTCCTCTACTATACATGCTCCAGTCAGTGAGTTTCAGCACTTGTGAAAGTCTCTTTTCATGGCCTTTTGGCCTTTTCCCCAGGCATTGCTATTTGCCCACACACTGTTTGTACTGCTGTGTACTTAAACATTTTACTTAGTTCACTAAATTGACTCAATTATTTATAAAGGAAGTTAGTGCTGCTTCTTCCTCCTTCTCCTCCTCCTCCTCGTCGTCCTCCTCCTCCTCCTTCTTCTCCTCCTCCTCCTCTTCCCCTCCTTCCTTCCTTCCTTCCTTCTTTGCTTCCTTCCATCCTTCCTTCCTTCCCTCCCTCCCTCCCTTTCTCCCCCTTTCTCTTTCTTTCCTTTCTTGCTCTCTTGCTTTCTTTCTTGCTTTCTTGCTTTCTTTCTTGCTTGCTTGCTAGCTTGCTAGCTTCCTCCCTCCCTTCCTCCCTCCCTTCCTCCCTCCCTGCCTCTCTCCTTCCTTCCTTCCTTCCTTCCTTCCTTCCTTCCTTCCTTCCTTCTTCTTCTCCTTCTTTCTTTCTTTCCTTCCGCCTCCTCCTCCTCCTCCTCCTCCTCCTCCTCCTTCTTCTTCTTCTTCTTCTTCTTTCCTTCCTTCCTTCCTTCCTTCCTTCCTTCCTTCCTTCCTTCCTTCCTTCCTTCCTTCCTTCCTTCCTTCCTTCCTTTCTTTCTTTCTTTCTTTCTTTCTTTCTTTCTTTCTTTCTTTCCTTTTCCTTCCTTCCTTTCTTCCATTCTTTCTTCCTTTCTTCTCTTCTAGTAGCATACATTTATAAATCTACAACATTTACTATTAGAGAAAGATAAAAATTTTATAATGTACACAAGGTACTATAGAAATTCTCCGTCTCTCTGTTGCTCTGCCTGTTTCTGTCTGTCTGTCTGTCTGTCTGTCTGTCTGTGTCTGTCTGTCTGTCTGTCTGTCTGTCTGTCTGTCTGTCTGTCTGTCTGTCTGTCTGTCTGTCTCTCTCTCTCTCTCTCTCTCTCTCTCTCTCTCTCTCTCTCTCTCTCTCTCTCTCTCTCTCTCTCTCTCTCTCTCTCTCTCTCTCTCTTTCCCTCCATCTGTGACTTAAACTCCGGTCAGGCCAGGACTCTGTCCCTGAGCTTCTTTTGCTCAGGGCTAGCACTCTACCACTTGAGCCACAGTATCACTCCTTTTCCTGAGTTGTTTACTGGAGATAAAAGTCTTACAGACTTTCCTTCCCCAGGCGGGCTTCAAACCACAATCCTCAGATCTCAGCCCCCTGAGCAGTTAGGATTACAGACATGAGCCACAGCACCTGGCTTACTATGGAAATTCTTATGGTGCCCACATGCTAAGCATTGGGTTATTATTTTGGTATCTTTCCAAATATTGCATTAGTTTTAGTTACCATGTTCTAAGCATTATGATAAAAATAAGGAAAGTTATATGTACTTATAGAATATAAGGTATACTGAGAAATATGAAATAAATACATGATAAGGGAGCACAAATATGCCTTAGGCTCTAGGATGCATACAGGAAAATGTACCTAGGACATAGCTGTCAGTTTTCATTTCTCACAGTAGAGGAAAGTAAAGATGGAGTCTCTTTGGTAACCTATGTGCCATCCTAGCAGAAATCCAGCACATCGCCGAGCTGAGGACGTGTGTGAGAGAGCTTCTCCAGAGCCAGCCGGTGTCAACACATGAACTTTATGGTCTTGCTTTCTGGAACTTATTAAAGAGAAGGTATTAAATGAAGTGTTTATGACCCTTTCTCATTCTTTTTGCCTCCTCTTTCAACAACTATGTCCATCTGTTTTGTATATTTTCCAGTAAGACGTACACTACAGGCTTTGTGTTCCCTCCCTGATCTTTATCCCTCAGTGCTGACATTGTAGCGCGATGATATTGAGACCAGACCTCTCAGGCCTCAGGTCATCCGTCCCAGTCCCCCAAAGTGCAATGGGTGCGTTCAGGGAAGAGAGGACCGACAGCTGCCTTGCAACTTCTGATACTTAGGGACAGGAAGGGCGTTCTCCCACGGGTAGGCTTTCCCCACAGTTCACGTGCCAGCGCCCTCATCTCATGCCCAGCCTTCTGCACACCATGAAACCAAATAAGGAGCCACACACGTCAGGTGCACGAATGCCAGTGGAGATGCATTGACATTGGGGTTATGAAGATTGTGTTGTAAAGGAGTGAGTCCATTACATTTCTGTTGCCAATAATAGGTAAATTGTGGCTGTTCTGCCTCCTGTCAGTGAGGACATCCTAAAAATCAGGATGGCGCTGTTTGGGCTCTTTCTGAGGCCCTCACGCAGTGATTGAACCCGATTATGCTGAAACTTCCTCTCACTAACTAGCAAAGACAGCAGTGAAGCAGGACTTCTTAGGTTTGAGAATAGCACCGCCTTCTGGCAAATCAAGATAGCTTTCTGTTTCAATGCTTGATATGGGCCTAAGGGAGCTAAAAAAAATAGAATGGTAGAAAGACAGCCTCTTCAGTAAATGGTGCTGGCAAAATTGGTTAATCACTTGCAGAAAACTAAAGCTAGATCCTTATATATCACCCTGCACCAGAATCAACTCCAAATGGATCAAAGACCTCGGAGTCAAAGCAGACATCCTGAAAACATTACAGCAAGGAATAGGAGAAACCCTAGGTCTCCTTGGCACAGGCCGAAATTTTCTTACTAGAGACCCAGAAACACAACAAATCAAAGAAAGGTTGGAAAATGGGATTGCATAAAATTGCAGAGCTTCTGCATGGCAAAGGACATAGCTAGCAATGTCAATAGAAAGCCTACAGATTGGGAGAAGATCTTCACTAGCCATACAAGGGACAAGGGTCTCATATCTAAAATATACGTGGAACTCAAAAAATTAAATCCCCCAACAACAAATCTTCAAAGAAACAACTGCCCCATAAATAAGTGGGCTAAAGACTTAAAGAGAAACTTATCTGAAGAAGAAAGAAGGATGGCCAAAGACACATGAAGAAATGCTCAACATCCCTAGCCATAAAAGAAATGCAAATCAAAACAACATTGAGATACCACCTCACACCAGTTAGAATGGCTATAATCAATAACTCTAATAACAACAGATGCTGGAGGGGATGTGGACAGAAGGGAACCTTACTGCCTTGTTGGTGGGAGTGTAAACTTGTTCAACCACTTTGGAAAGCAGTATGGAGGTTGCTCAAATGACTCCACATAGAGCTCCCCTATGACCCAGCAATCTAGCAATACTAAAGCTACCAGCACAACTATATTTATTGCAGCATTATTTACCATAGCTAAGATATGGAACCAACCCAGATGCCACACAGTAAATGAATGGATCAAGAAAATGTGATATATATACACAATGGAATTCTATGCCTCCATCAGAAAGAATGACATTGCCCCATTTGTTAGAAAATGGAAAGACTTGGAAAATTTGTATTAAGTGAAGTAAGCCAGGCTCAAAGAAACATAGGTCCCATGGTTTCCCTTATTTGCAATAACTAGTATATGTCTGAGATAAGCAGAAATGGTCAGATAAGTTGATGTTAGGGAAATGAACCCCAAAATAAGGACTCAAATGTTTTTTTTCTTGCAATTGTTTCTAACATATTTATAAACTATTTCTTTGTTGTTTTGTATGTCCCTTCCCCACAGTATAATCCTCGTTTTCACTGTATTTGATGTTGGTATAATTTGGGGAGGGGAAGGGAAAAAAACAAATTGTTTAAATAGGAATACAGGTGGACCCATTGCAACAATGAGATGTATAAGATATTATGTCAAAAAACGAACTTTACAACTTTGGCAGCGGGTGGGGTGGGAGATGGGAAGGGATGGGAAGGGGGAATCAAAGGAGGAGGCAACAATGCTTGATAAGAAATGTACTCATTACCTTGCTCATGTAATTGTAACCCCTCTGTACTGTATTTTCACAATAAAAAAGATAATTTTCTGTTTATAGTTGCTGTTTGTTATTCAAATGAAAATAGAATGTCACAACTTCACAGTTACTCACGTACCTGTAACCCCTCTGTACATCATCTTGACAATAAAACTAAGTTTAAAAAAGTCTTTAGAGGGCTGGGAAGGTGGCTCAGTGGTAGAGCACTTGCCTTGCATGCTTGAGGTCCTGGGTTCGATTCCTCAGCCCCACATAAGCAAAAAAGAAAAAAAAAAGCCGGAAGTGGCGCTGTGACTCAAGTGGTAGAGTGCTAGCCTTGAGCTGAAGAGCCGAGGGACAGCGCCCAGGCCCAGACTTCAGGCCTCACAACTGGACCCCCCCCCAAAAAAAATGTCTTTAGAATCTGATTTTTTTTAAAGTTTCACATTGTGCAACAAAACGGAAATGATTACACCATGACGATTCAGTCAGGTCAATTCTAGCCCCTAAAACTTCCCAATCCCACCCAATTTCTGTTGTGCATGAAGTTGGAATGGGCTCCACCCGATGTAGAAAAAGAGTATGTATAAGATTATGAATAATTTTCCTTATTTTTCGAAGTGGTTGTTTATAAATAGTACCAACATAGATAATAAAAGATTTTGTAGTCCTGTAAGTCTTTTTAAAACTCTTCTAGGAATTGTGCACCATTACCAGAAGATAGTTGTTAAATGAGTATCGAGAATAAAAATGTGGAGACACCAAATTTCCATTCTAGGTTCTCATTCAAGTCAATTGACTACGAACCAGACACAGACTGAACCCCATGTCTGTTTTTACACAGTTGCCTTTGGAATCATATTTAATAGGAAAGAATAACACAGAGATGCCATTGAATGAGTTCCGTTTCACCCTTAATTTTCTTTTTTTTTTTTTTTTTTGTCGGTCGTGGGGCTTGAACTCTGAGCCTGGGTGCTGTCCCTCAGCTCTTCAGCTCAAGGCTAGCGCTCTACCACTTGAGCTACAGCGCCACTTCCGGTTTTCTGGTGGTTTATTGGAGATAGGAGTCTCACGGTCTCTCATGCCCGGGCTGGCTTTGAACCGCGATCCTCAGATCTCAGCCTCCTGAGTAGCTAGGATTACAGGCGTGAGCCACCAGCGCCCGGCTCACCCTTAATTTTCTTAAATATGTATAAATATAATGCTTTGTTTTAGATTAAAAAGTTATCTACACAGTGAGATATTAAATCTTTTCCTTAGCACTGTCTTTATGAAACTGTGTATACCATCCTTTTAAAAAAATTATGGAAGATATAAAGTATGGTAAATAACCTAGTTTTATTTAAGATACTCTATAGTCTCAAACATCCATTTCTGCATCATTAACTTTTATGTCTATAGTTTCACAGACAGATTTGTTATTGTTATTGCTATTTTGGGGAGGGGGGATTGTTGTACTGGGGCTTGAACTCAGGGCCTGGGTACTTAGGTACCTTTTTTACGCAATGCTGTTATTCTACCACTTGAGCCAGACCTCTACTTGTGGATTATTTTTAGCTGAATAATTGAACATAATCTCTTGGACTTATCTTCTGGAGCCCACTTTGAACCAAGATCCTTTGCCTCTTACAGATGTGCAGTAGCTAGCTTTAGATATTTTTTTTTTTTTAAGAAATACCTGTTTTGAAACAAATTGAATGGCTTACTGGTTTTATAATGTGTGCACCTACCGCCATCTGGTGGTTGGTGCTGAGAAGACAAGCAAAACCGAAGGTTCTTGTCCCACTTGGCTTCTATTTCCTGAAATACATTGTCAGCTGAGGTGAAATATTGCTTCTATAATTTACTTGTGTTTTGAACCAAAGTTTATTATAAATGAAAATTCACACAAGCTGTGTTATAGACTTCCTGGAATTCTGTCTGGAAGTATAACATTTTTATCATTTATCTTGTCCTGGGCCACCTTTTCCATAACGCTTTCCCTGGTTCCTCTCAACAGCCATTTCCTCTGTCAACTGACAGAGGATTTACGTCCCACTATAGGAAAGCAGCTTCTATGTGTTTGGTGAAACTCAGTTATGTTGCTATTACACCTTGCTGAGCATATGCGCATGCTACATGGCAATTTCTTATTAGCTGGAAATAATACCCCCCTGTAGTAGCAATGCTTCCTATTTAGGCTTTGTTGTTGAGCAAACAGACTGAATAAGTTTGGGTAACTTCTCTAAATTCATACAATAAGAATCATGTAGGATATGTAAATCAAAGAGAGTCAATGTTTTGAGATAGAATCATATTATATAACTCAGGTTGGCCTTGAACTCACTAAGCAGCTCAGCTGGCCTCACAAACTTACCATCTTCCCTGCCTCAGTCTCCAGAGTGCTGGAATAAGAAACCGTTATGCCTGCTCTGATATCTCTTTCTCTCTCCTCCTTCCTTCCTTCCTTCCTTCCTTCCTTCCTTCCTTCCTTCCTTCCTTCCTTCCTCTCTTCCTTCCTTCCTTCCTTCCTTCCTTACTGTGTGTCTGACTGTCTGTCTTTCTTTCTTTCTTTCTTTCTTTCTTTCTTTCTTTCTTTCTTTCTTTCTTTCTTTCCTTCCTTCCTTCCTTCCTTCCTTCCTTCCTTCCTTCCTTCCTTTCTTTCTTTCTTTCTTTCTTTCTTTCTTTCTTTCTTTCTTTCTTTCTTTCTCTTTCTATCTCTCTCTTTCTTCCTTCCCTCCTTCCCTCATTCCTTCCTTCCTTCCCTTCTTTCTCTCTCTCTTTCTTCCTTCCCTTCCTTTTTTCCTTTCCTTCCTTCTTTCCTTTCCTTCCTTCCTTCCTTCCTTCCTTCCTTCCTTCCTTCCTTCCTTCCTGTCTTTCTTTCTTTCTTTCTTTCTTTCTTTCTTTCTTTCTTTCTTTCTTTCTTTCTTTCTTTCTTTCTTTCTTTCTTTCTTCTTTCCTCTCCTCTCCTCTCTCTCTCTCTCTCTCTCTCTCTCTCTCTCTCTCTCTCTCTCTCTCTCTCTCTCTCTCTCTCTCTTCCTTTCTTTGCTGTAACTGGCGCTTGAATTCAGAGTCCTCATACCCCTTAGCATGCTTGCTCACAGTTGGCCCTGTATCACTCGAGTCAGCCTCTAGCCTGGCTTTTTGCTGACTAATTAGAAATGGAATCACAGTGACCTTTCTGCCCAAGCTGGCTTTGAGATGAGATCAGACCCCAGCCTCCTGAGTAGCTAGGATTTGAGGCATGAGCCACTGGTGCTTAGCTCCCTGGTTCTTGCACCCACAAAATGCTTCTGAAGCAGATTGCCTGGCATCTCAGATACAGTGATGCAGTGGAAAGAGCACTGACCCACAGTTAAGGCAAGAACGGAGTGTATTCCGCTCCCTGCCATAGCTGTTGCTTGTTGAACATGTGGAAAGACACCCATAGTACTCTGTTGTTGCAGATGAGGAAAACAGAGCACAAAAGCTTGCAGTACTTGGCAGGAGGGTCCCGGCCACTGAAAGGTAGAGGTGAGAGCAGAGCCCGGCCTGGCGTGACATCACTCTGGCAGTGAGGCCGTCCGAGACCTGGATGGTAGGCTCAGCACAGCCACTTTCTAGGGCAGCTACCAGACAAGCTACTTGACCAAGCCAGGTTTTGATTTCTTCATCTGCATACGAGTCGCCCTCTCACTCTGTTCTTTTGAAACTTTCTGAAAAAAAAAAGATAAAAACTAAAAGCTTGCTTGCAAATGCTATGTAAGTTTGTAAAGAAAGCACTGCAGAAAATCTAACCACTTATTAGTATAATTACCAAATCCTGTGCAGTGTACAAACCCAACACAATGTGCATAGAGACAAATGTTAGAGAGTGAACAGATTAATTGCATTTTCCTATCATCTGTTACTGGAGAATTGACAAACACGAATGTAAATGAACAAATGCATCAAACAGCATCCCTCCCCACATTTTATACTTTTAGGCAGGTAAAGAAAATTAAGTTAGCTTCTCTGAATGAATGGAAAAGTGTTAGTATGAATTGATAAGCTGCTTTAAAAATGAATGTGGACATTTATATTTTAAGCTTTTAAAACAATCAGATCGGTAAGCATTTCTACAGAGGAAGTTACCACTTTTTAGACTTCTTCCTTTCTCTTTCCAATGAAGACCAAGTGTGTTGCTGGTTGCTGACACTGTTTGGGGAGACTGAAGCCTCTGGGGACAGTTAGGGCGGCTCTGATCGCCGCAGGTGCGCTCTGCTCTGAATTCAGTAGGGAGTGTGGCAGTTCATTTGTGAAGTTAAAAAAGAAAGAGCCGGGCGCTGGTGGCTCATGCCTGTAATCCTGGCTACAGGAGGCTGAGATCTGAGGATCGTGGTTCAAAGCCAGCCTGGGCAGGAAAGTCCATGAGACTCTGATCTCCAATAAGCCACCAGAAAACTGGATGTGGCGCTGTGGCTCAAGTGGTAGAGCACTAGTCTTGAGCTGAAAAGAGCAGGGAAAGCACTCAGGCCCAAAGTTCAAGCCCCATGACCGACTAAAAAGAGAAAGAAAGAGCCTGCAATCTTAGCTACTCAAGAGGTTGAGCTCTGAAAATCATAGTTTGAAGCCAGCCTGGGCAGAAATGTTCATGATACTCTTACTTCCAATTAATTACTGAAAAGGCAAAAGTGAAACTGTGACTCAAGTGGTGGAGAACTAACCTTAAGCAAAAAAGAGCTCAGTGACAGTGCCCACGTCCTGAGTTTGGGCCCCAGAACTTAAAGAAAGAAAGAACAGGAAGGAAGGAAAAAAGGAAGGGAGGGAGGGAGGGAGAGAGGGAGGGACAATGATGCATTGAAATTATTACTAGATTCTTCAAACCTTGGTCCTCCTGTGCTTTGGGGCCTGAATGAAGTATTTTCCCTGGATCAATGGAGAAATGCATGATACATGGAGGTCTAGGACATTGTTTTGTCATGTCTCTTGCTATATATGGTAAGTTCGTTGGGGTGTGGCCGAAATACAGGACCAGAGTTCCTCTTTTTCCAGTCTGTTGCAAAGGACATTGGGTAAAAGCCACCCTGATGCTGATAGCTCACCACTCAGGGGAGACATAAAATTTCAAGGAAGATAAGGATTTTTCTCATGCCTCAAATATTTGTCTCAGTTTGTTCTGATCACCTCTCATCCACCCAGTTATTCAACAGGTATTTATTGAACTTTTAAAGAGTTATTGGATGATGCATCATAAAGATGTATTTTCCTGTAAACTTGAAGAGAGTGGAAGTGGAGGAATAAGGAGAAAGGGAAGGAAAAAGGACAGGTTTTAATGAACATCTGTGTGGTAGCAGTAGATGGTGACTTGGACTGCATCTTGCATGAACTCTTTTCAAACTCAGAAGAACAACTGGGGTAAATGTCACCTGAGCTGGCTCAGATGTGAACATTGAAATGATTGAATTTGAGATCCATAGTCATTTGCTGAGTCTAAGTATGCTTGGGTTTTGTATGTCTGTACAGTCATAAGATGAAACAAGTATTTCTACATGGCTTTGAATGGAAAATAGCAGCCCCTCTCTCCAATTCTTTAACTGTAGTGCTCTTTTTTTTCCTTTTGATCATATAATCTATTTCTTAATCTTTCTGTCTTCCATAGCAGAGGCTGACATACTATAATGGAAGATTGGATTCAGCTCTTCACTTAATCCTTCTCTAAGAATATTTGCAATATTCTCATCTTTAGGGCTAGGTGCTGGTGGCTCACACCTGTAATTCTAGCTACTCAGGAGGCTGAGGTCTGAGGATCATGGTTCAAAGCCAGCCCAGGGCTGACTTAAACCACCAAAAAACCGGAAACGAATAATTAAAGCTCCTGTTATTGTGCCTATGTTTTCATCTTTCCATCTTTTTCTCTTATTGCCAACACCATCTCCTGTTTGGTTTGCATTCATTTTATATGTATTCATAACTTTCTCATCCCTAAACCTTTCTTAGGCTTTTGTTTTATTTTTTGTCGGTCATGAGGCTTGCACTCTGGGCCTGGGCCCCGTCCCTCAGCTCTTCAACTCAAGGCGAGAACTCTGTCACTTAATCCACAGTGCCACTTCCAATTTTCTGGTGGCTAATTGGAGATAAGAGTCTCGTGGACTTTCTTGCCCAGGCTGGCTTTGAACCGTGATCCTCAGATCTCAGACTCCTGAGTAGCTTGTACGACAGTCTGGAGCCACTGGTGCCCAGCTTCCTTAGTTTTTTTTATCTTATTTTATTTTTATTTTTAACAATTCTATTAGTGCTTCCTGTAGTTTTCTCAATTGTATCCTCTTGCTGACATTGATCCTGGAGCCTCCTGTGTGGATGTAGTCCATATTGGGTTATACATGTAAACATTTTTTTTTGGAATTTCTCTTCACTGCACTCTTATGTTTGGTCATATATTTCTAATTTTTAGTCCATTTCTCTTTCCATTTTGTTGTTGTTGGCACAGTGAGTTAAACTGAGGGTCATCACACAATTGGAGCTCTACCACATGAGCCACATGTCTACATCAGATTTTTGCTAATTAATTGGTGATGGAGGCTCATGTATTTTCCTGCCCATGCTAGCTTCAGATTTCAGTCCTCCAATTCTCAGCCTCCTGAGTAGCTAGGATTACAGGGGTGAGCCACTGGGACCTGCTTACTTGGTTTATTAAGCCTACAAAATATGTCAGAAATAAATTGTCTTTCTCACGCTTTAAAAAAGATCTTTTTTTTTTTCTCCTTTGCTTTGTTTGACTATTTGTTTTGAGATGATTGTTAATTATTAGGAAAGTACAAAGATGGTACTAACAGGACTCGAGTAGCCTCTCAGTCTTGTAAAGTACAGAACAATATCAAAACAAAGACATTAAATTTGTATAAATATTTCTGGGTCACTTTATCCCATTGGTAGATTTGTTTAGACACTACAACCAAGCTATTTAACTACTCCATTTCAAAACTAAATCTCCTTAGCATTTCTAATCAAGGCCATTTGTTTCCCTTTCAATAACCCTGGCAGCCACTATTGGTGGCTTATCTCTACATAGTTGTCAATTCAAGAATTTTACATAAATTTGTAATCATGTTTAAGAATTTTTTTCCTGATTGTACAATGCTCTTAGGACTCATCCTAAATATTGTTTCAATCAGCATCCTGTTCTTTTCATTGCTAAGTTCAATTCCATAAATATATGCTCATATTAATATATGTATATATTTATGTATAATACATAATATAATATGTATATAATATATTTATATATAATATAATATGTATAATATGTAATATAATATACAATATATAGGTATAGTATACATAGGTATATAACACATATACCTATATACAGGAAAATAATATATAAATATATATTTATTATATGTAATATATAATATATTAAGCCAGGGGCTGGTGGCTCCCACCTATAATCCTATCTACTCTGGAGGCTGAGATCTGAGGATCATGGTTTAAAGTGAGCCCGGGCAGGAAAAATACATGAGACTCTTATCCGAAATAAACCACTCAGAAAACTGGAAGTGGCACTGTGGCTCAAGTGGTAGAGCACTCCCCTTGAGCTGAAGAACTAAAGAACAGTGCCCAGGCCCAGAATTCCAGCCCATGACTGACAAAAACAAAAACAAAAAAAATTATTATTATTATTATATATGATATATACTTCATATATGTATATATTATATATTATATATATATAGGTTGTGTGTGTGTGTGTGTGTGTGTGTGTGTGTGTGTGTGTGTATACTCTAGTCTGGGTGCTGCTCTGAGCTCCTTTTACTCAAGGCTAGCAATCTACCATTTGAGCCACAGCACTATTTTCAACTTTTTCTGTGATTAATTGGAGATAGGAGGTCTCATGGACTTTCTTGCCTTGGCTGTCTTTGAACTGTGATCCTCAGATCTGTCTCTTGAGTCGCTAGGATTACAGGCATCAGTCACCAGTGGTTGAGGATAGAGATATAATGGTCCACTCCTGTTCATTTAATGGAAGGCATTCTGGTTGTTTTTGAGATCTGTTTTTAGCTCTTACAAATAAAATAGTATGCTTAGATTTTCACATATTTTGCTAATAGTTGTTCAATTGTACCAGTTGAAGTATTGAACTCTTATCTCCGTGTAAGTTCCTCTACTTTCCATTATTTATGTCCCTCTAATAAAGGTCTTCAGTATTTACTCTGTAAGTGTTGACAACCATATTAGACAGTGTTTCATGCTTCATTCAACCTTCAAACATAACATAAGAGAATTCCCAGGAAAAGAACATCTATTTCTTTTTCTTTTGAGGGTCTGGTCGTGGGGCTTGAACTCTGGGCCTGGGCACTGTCCCTCAACTCTTCAGCTCAAGGCTAGTGCTCTACCACTTGAGCCACAGCACCACTTCCGGCTTTTTTCTTATGTGGTACTGGGGAATCAAACCTGGGGCCTCATGCATGCAAGGCAAGTACTCTACCACTGAGCCACCTTCCCAGCCCGGGAAACATCTATTTCATTTACTCTTATTTTTACTCTTTCAGTTTACTTGTTCCTTACTGACAATATTTTTTGATTGTTATTTTTTTTGTTGTTGTTAGTCTAAAGATAACTGCCTTTAGCTATTATTTTAGTCTAGGTCTTCCAGTGACAAATTATGTATTTTATTGTGAAAATACTGTGCAGAGGGGTTACAGTTACAGAGCAAGGTAATGAGTACATTTCCTATCAAGCATTGTTGCCTCCTCCTTTGTTTTCCTCCTATCATCCTTTCCCTCCCACTTCCACAATTACACTATCCCCCCCACCCCCCTCCCCTGCAGCCTAAATTGTAAAGTTCATTTTCAACATAGTGTCTTGTACATCTCATTGTTACAATGGGTCCACCAGTATCCCTATTTAAACATTTTGTTTTTTTCCTTCACCTCCCCAAATCATACTACATCAAATACAGTGAAAACAGGGGTTATACCATGGGGGGAGGAACACACAAGTGGTTTTTTTCCTTTCTTGCTACTGTTTCTAACACATTTATAAGGTACCATGTGATTTTTTTTTGTTGCTTTGTATATTTCTCTTAATTTTTGATCTGAGAATGTTTTTGTTCTATGTTGAATTGTGATTCCCTGAGAGTGTATGTTGACATCTTAATCCTGAGAATATGACTTTATTTGGGATCATTGTTAGTGTAATTATTTTGATGAGGTTAAACTTGATTAGATAGGGCTTTTAAGCCAATGTAAATTATCCTCACAAGAAAAGACCCAAACTCAATCACATAGCAAAAGGGCTAGTAAAAACAAACACAGACATCATCATAAGCTCAGGAATGGCCTAGGATTAGCAGCTGTGTTATTTTCCATAAACTGGCATTAGATGGAATAAAAGAAAATTCTGGGTGCCAGAGGCTCATGCCTGTAATCCTAGCTACTCAGGAGGCTCACATCTGAGGATTGCAGTTTAAAGTCAGCACAGGCAGGAACATCTATGAGACTCTTATCTCCAATTAACCACCAGAAAACTGGTAATGGTGCTGTGGCTCAAAGTGGTAGAGCACTCGCTATGAGCAAAAGAGCTCAGCTTTGATGTCAAGCCCCATTACTGACCTCCCAACAAACAAACAAACAAACAAACAAAAAACTACTGGAAGCAAAAGAAATGACTTCAACATGGGTCATGCATTATGGCGTGTACCTACACATAATGAAAGGAGATAAAAATGGTCGCACCCAGGCCTGGGGCACACTCACAGCATCGTGACATTGAATTTGTCTTACCTCTTCACAAGTCTACTTTTCTTCTGACATAAAATGGGGTTATTCACAAGAATGAGGTGTGTAACTTCCCAGGAATTTACGTTTCACCAACCCTCCCCCAGCTTAATATCAACTAGCGATTGATAGTGATAACTGATTATCATGGATAACCGATTAGCACTATCACAATACCTGCAGTCTATGGAAGTGTCGCTGCACGCCTCAAAGCATATTATTTTAAGGACATTTCATTTAAAAAATGGGAAATGTGACACCAGCCGTCACGTGACTAGTTGTGGAACCAGCCCAGCCTGGAGTTGGACGCAGTAGCAGATGGTGGACAGTTCACATGACACACTCCATGGCATAGGACTAAGTGTTTAGGATCTCAAATGTGTGGGACACACAGTCTTGCTTAGCTGATCAGACTCTTACTACAAACATCCACACAGCAAAGGATTGATAGGCCAGGAAATGTCTTCTGCCTCTCAGCTCCCTTAATGAGTCCCTTTACCAACATCTAATTCCTCTTCCTTCTGTTCTTTACTTCTGAATGATGAGGTTTCCTTGGGGCTACCGATCCTGAAAAGGAAGATTGATCTATCAGAAATGGGTACATTTTATAAGCTTTCCTCCTTCATAGAATAAAGACGCACATGAAAGTTGAGATTTCACTTTAAATTCCCCAATCATGGCAGAATTTCTTGTAAAAGCTGTAATATTAGATTGTAAGTTCTCATTCAGGAGGGTTAAATAGTAGTGGGTTATTAGGCATTTAGGGGCATATAGCCCTCCAAATTCAGGGACTGTGCTCTGGATTTAGTGAGTAAGAACTGTTCTTGCTCCAAATCTGAGCTTCAGAACAGGATTAAAAAGAAAGAAAGAAAGAAAGAAAGAGAGAAAGAAAGAGAGAAACAAGCAAAGCCAAAACATTTTTAATAACATGCTATAAAGGAAGCCATGTAGCAACCTCTTATGGGGAAATGTTTCTGTTTTTTCTGTTTTTGCTTGAAACTAAATAGAAAATACTCATTGTTTTCCGTTGCTTGAAAGAGGAGATTCTGCATGGTGTAATACAAAATACTACAAATAGTGACTTTGTAGAGATAGTAGGGAGATGGGTCACCTAACTGTGTTTTTCACAAAGTAAACCTAGAATGGACAAAGAATATTCTTTGAGGAGTGCATATTATCCAAATATACTCTAATGAAACAATGATTATGAGTGCCAGTGGAATATTAACGCTCCAGTTTCCTGCTTCTCTATTGTCAGACTTTCAGCTGCACAATCTAATTCAGTCACTGACCATGTGCTCTTGAGCTAATTCTGAGCTCCCTTTGTATAATAGAAAGATGCTGCCAGGTGTGGTGCTTACTCAGGAGGCTGAGATCTGAGGATCGGGGTTCAAAGCCAGTCTGGGCAGGAAAGGCTGTGAGACTCCTATCTCCAATAAACCAGCAGAAATCCGGAAGTGGTGTTGTGGCTTAAGTCACACTGTGGCTCAGTGGGGCAACACTAGCCTAGAGTAAGAGCTGAGGGACAGCGCCCAGGCCCAGAGTTCAAGCCCCATGACTGACAAAAGAAAAGGAAAAAAAGAAGAAAGAAAAGTTAGATGCTGTACTTATGTACTAACAGTATTTATTCATAAAGATGTGTGTGTATGTGTGTGTGTGAGAGAGAGAGACAGAAAGAGACAGAAAGAGAGAGTAAAAGAGAGAAGTAGGGAGATGCTTGGAGAAAGAGAAACTATAGAACACATCATCATATAACTCATGCTTGCCTCTTCCTGTTTGCTATTCAATTATCTTTTTCTACAATAATACTTTTTCCATGCAGTTAAATAAACGATGCCCTCTTTCAGGAAGGCAATGCCTCACTCTGCTTTCATAGTCACATCCATGGTAGTTTAAAGGATGCAATAAACTCGTAATGATATCGCTAAAGTACACTGTTTATCTAGGGTCACAAAATGCAGCAAACCAGGACAAAAATTCATTACAATTTAAAAAGGATAAATTTACAAGCAAACCTAAATGTTGCTGGAATAATAAGGAGGGACCTAAAGTTGAGAATAAGTGTGGTGATTACAGTCACAATAGAGTATTAAGGAACCAGAACATAAATATTCTTTTTTTAAAATTTTATTTTATTTGAGAACATACTGTACAGAGGGGCTACAATTACATGGGCAGGATAGTGCATACATTTCTTACCAAGCATTGCAGCCTCCTCCTTTGTTTACCCTTCACCTCCCTTCCCAGCCTCCCCCCTCCCCCCACCCAATTATACCCCCCTCCCCCCCCCCACACCGACATTATAAAGCTGGTTTTGACATGACATTTTGTACTTCTCATTGTTGCAACAGGTCCACCTGAATCCTTAAACGACTTGTTTGTCCCCATCTCCTCCACATGTTATACTGACATCAAATATAGTGAAAGTGGGGGTTACACTGTGGGGGAGGGACATACAAAGCAACAAAGAAATAATCTTATAAATGCGTTAGAAACACATGCATGAAAGAAACGAAAACATTAAAATACATATTTAAGGGTTCATTTTCCTAACATCACATTATCTGACCTTTTCTGCTTGACTCATACCTATACTAGATATTGCAAATAAGGGAAACCATGGGACCTATGCTTCTTTGGGCCTGGCTTACTTCACTTAATATAATTTTTTCCAAACCTTTCCATTTCCTAACAAATGGGGTAATGTCATTCTTTCTGATGGAGGCATAGAATTCCATTGTGTATATATACCACATTTTCTTGATCCATTCATCTACTGAGGGGCATCTGGGTTGGTTCCATATCTTAGCTATGGTAAATAATGCTGCAATAAACATAGTTGTGCTGGTAGCTTTAGTGTGGTCTTGTTTGTAAATATTTGGGTAAATGCCCAAAAGTGGGATTGCTGGATCATAGGGGAGATCTATGTGAAGTCTTTTGAGGAACCTCCATACTGCTTTCCAAAGTGGTTGAACAAGTTTACATTCCCACCAACAATGAAGTAAGGTTCCTTTCTGTCCACATCCCCTCCAGCATCTGTTGTTCTTAGAGTTCTTGATTTTTGCTGTTCTAACTGGAGTGAGGTGATATCTCAATGTTGTTTTGATTTGCATTTCTTTTATGGCTAGGGATGTTGAACATTTCTTCATGTGTCTATTGGCCATCCTTCTTTCTTCTTCAGAGAAGCTTCTCTTTAAGTCTTTCGCCCACTTATTTATTGGGCAGTTGTTTCTTTGAGGATTTGTTGTTGGGTGGTTTAATTTTTTGAGTTCCAAGTATATTTTAGATATGAGACCCTTGTCCGTTGTATGGCTAGTAAAGATCTTCTCCCAATCCGTGGGTTTTCTATTGATCTTGCTAGCTATGTCATTTGCCCTGCAGAAGCTCTGCAACTTTATGCAATCCCATTTGTCCAACCTTTCTTTGATTTGTTGTGCTTCCGGGTCTCTATTCAGAAAATTTCGGCCTGAGCCAAGGAGACCTAGGGTTTCTCCTATTCCATCCTGTAATGTTTTCAGAGTGTCTGCTTTGAGTTCAAGGTCTTTGATCCATTTGGAGTTGATTCTGGTGCAGGGTGATATATAAGGATCTAGCTTTAGTTTTCTACATGTAGTTAACCAATTTTGCCAGCACCATTTACTGAAGAGGCTGTCTTTCTTCCATTCTATTGTTTTAGCTTCCTTATCGAAGATTAGATGGCTATAGGTCTGTAGGTTCATTTGTGGGTTTTCAATTCTATTCCATTGGTCCTGAGGTCTGTTCTTATGCCAATACCAAGCTGTTTTGATTACTATGGCTTTATAGTAGAGTTTGAAATTTGGTATTGCTATTCCTCCAGCAGTGTTCTTTCCATGGAGGAGCGTTTTTGCTATTCGGGGTCTTTTATTGCAGAACATAAATATTCTTATCACAGAAAAAGGTAAGTGTATGTCAAGCGAGGGAAGGGTTAAATAGCTTGGTTCAATCATTTCACAATTTACTTAGGTACTGAAGCATCATACTGTATATTGTAAATCTGCAATGACAGGCCACTATGTGTAGATGACAATAATTTCAGAAGTAAATCAAGTTCTTAATAAATACTGTGCCAACAATTCTGAGGTCTCCAGTGTGTGTGTGTGTGTGTGTGTGTGTGTGTGTGTGTGTGTGTGTGTGTGTGTAAAAGCAGATGAGTAAATAAACACATGTATTTCAATTCTGAGGTCTCCAAGTATATGTGTATGTGTGTGTGTGTGTGTGTGTGTGTGTGTATGTGTAAAAGGTTTGTCTATTAGAGTCATAGGATGGTTATTCCTGTACAAACATATTTGAACATGCTCATTAAAAGTGTAAGCAGGGAATTTCACACTTTAGAATTATCAGCAGGTTACAGATGGATATATACAAGTTCAGCAGCAGAAGACCAGGGAAAGAGAAGGACCCTAAAATAATATCCCCTGAAGATTAAATTGATTTGACAAAAAGTAATAGAAATGAAAAAAAAAAGAAAATAGCAGGCCCCTATTGAAGTGATATTATGGGGAAAAAAAAAATCTATGGCATATAATTTGCAATTGGAACTTGAAATTTCAAAAGCCCAGGAAACTAGGTAGCAGAATTTAGGCTAAAGAAAAAGTCCCTGGGAGGGCTGCCCACAAGCCCTGGCTATTTGCAATGTAAATTCTGCTCAGTGGAATCCTGGGAAATTTGGTCCCTACAGCTCACTGTCCCATTCAGAGAATCAGCATATCGATCATTGAACATGGCAATGAGTTTTGTAGCTAAGTCACCTAAGAAATAATAATTTATATTTCAATCAGTTTAGTACCTGCTCTCAGTTCCATGTTATGTTTTCTGCTAATTACATTTTACCTAAAATTATCTTTAGGTGGTTGTACAACGTTTTGATGTATTAATATACTAGTACTATGCATCTTGATCTGTGTGGCTGCTTCTGTCCTTCCCGACCACCCATGTATCCAACCCCACCCGTGTTACCTGCTTCCATTTTCACATACTCACATGGTATATGTATTTACATTTACCTATGATGTCTGATTGGAGGTGATTGGCCACTGGTGGTTTTACCTAATCACGTTCCTTTCACGAACCTCATAGTAATGGAACTTGCAGTTGCTTTTGGTGAGTCTAATGAAGAGGTTTTCATCTGTTGTAACGAGTGCACTGCTATTGTATGGTGATAATAGCAGAGAATTAGCTTGAGTATGGTTTTGCTGTGGAAGGAAAAGAAACAGAAGCAAGGGTGCCATTAGTATCACCTCCCCAGTACCACAGGCCCCTGCAGGGACACCAAACACAATGGTGGCGACTGGATCATTGTTTATAGACCAACCTTCCTCCCACCAAACAAGTAAATGCACTTCTAAAGGGAAAGACAGCTGAGATAAATTCTGCTGTATGGGAAAGGAAATGTAAAATAATGACTAATTCAGAGGGCAGCAGCTAATCTCCAGACAGAAAAGCACTGTCGGCAAAATGTGAAGGAGAGACATTTACCTGACGAGACTGATCATCCATCACTAAAAACATCTGGAAGGAAGGGGGGGAAATGGCCCAACTGGTAGAATGCCAACCTCAAGCAAAAAAGAAAAATGAGTCCATTCAACGCTGACTCCCACGCCCCCGGCCACACGTATGCACAGACATGAAATGACTTACGGCAGATGGAACTAGTCTGAACATGTTTGGGAAGCATGGCTTTCATTCACCTAAGATAGTGAAGGAAGGCAGAGTAGAAATGGTCAGTAGACGTTCGCTGCTAATGTTCACTGTTCACCACAGGTGTAAGTGGTAATCGCGCTGCGTCTCCCCATTAGAGGCCTGGGAGGGGGCTTTGAGTGTGTGGCTGAGCAGCGTCTGCAAGTGTCTTGGTCAGATCTTGAAGATGAACTTGGGAAGGTGGGCGCTTCTCATCCAGGCATCGATTTAGAGTTTTATTTCTAGTCACTATTCACATGGCAAAATCAGACCGGACACCAAAGTTTTTAAGTTGACATTGCCGTATCAAACCCAAGTTCAAACAAAACCAGCAGCAAACGAAACACTGAGATGAAAATATCCCTCAAATGTGAACATCTAAATTGCCGTATTCTTGTTAAAGTTAGTGTAGCCACTAAAAGCAAATTAAGTGCTATGAATTTCAAGCATATATTTTACGTAGGAAAGGACAGAATGGTAAGGTCGCATCTACTTATCTCTTCTGGTATTACTGGGATTCGAACTAAGGATGTTGAGCCTACTAGGCAGGCGCTCCACTGCTGAACCACACCTCCAGCCTGCTTTTGCCTTGGTTAGTTTAGAGGTAGGGTCTCCCTTGATGTCTGGGCTGGCTTTGGTCCTCCTGCTTGTGGGTTCCATGTTGGTGGGCCTAACAGGCCCGTGTGCTGGGTATGTTGGAGATAGGGTCTCACGTGCTGGTCAGATGCATGCCTGCACCCCGATCCTTTCCTTACTGACTGCATGTAGTAGCTACGATGACAGGTGTGTGCCCCTGTGTCCCTGTCTACATTGAGATGCAGACCTACTTTTTTCCTGGGCTAGTCTTGAACCATAAGCCTTTCATTCTCAACCTTCCAAGTAGCTAGAAAGATAGGTTCCTGCCACTGTGTGCCTGACTTGTGCAAAACGATTTTAAGTAAGAAGTATTGTCACTTACAGAGGGGATGTAGTCATGTAGAGAAATGAGTGCGTTTCTTTTTGGACAGTGTCACCCCTTTCTTCCTCCCAGTCTCCCTCCTGTCCCATCTGCAAGCTCTCTAGTTCATGTTCTACGTAGTGTCTAGTGAGTACCACTGCTGCATTTGTTCACTGTTGTCTTTGCATTTCTGTGTCTCCTCTTGCCCTCCCAAAGGCAGATAAAGAAAATAGAAACAGCAACAAAGAATAAACCTGTTTCCATTTCCAGGAGTTCATTTTGTTAACATTTTATATAACTGATAGAATGATTTTGAAAGCTATCCTATACTAGAGATAATCTCTGGGAGGGGAATGCAGGCATTATGTCCTTATTTGTGTTTTTTCTATACTGCAATGACTACTTGTAAACTTTGTCATGACAACTAGTGTCTTAGAAATTTCAAATATATCGAATATGAACTGTACCAAGAGAAAGATGGAGTACACCCTGATTTCTCATTCATTAAAGCAGAGCCTGGAGGCACCCAGCAGGTGGCAGTAGTGAACAAGCTGTGTTTTAAAGTCCTTGGCGGGAAGCTGCTCTGCTTTTCTGTGTATGTCCAAATTTAAACACATCAGGAGCAAGTTTGCTTTTATAATCATTCACATAGTTAAATCACCCGTTGTCTTGGAATATGAGTAACTTGTGATGCCAAGAGTCAAATTTCCTTGCAGAAATGTCCTGGCCTATTTGGGAAAGTAGAATCTCTATTGTTTTCATGTGGAGCTCCAGTCAAGTTATTTTGAACTCTGTGCCTCAGTTTTCCTTGTGTACTTGCTGTAACAGGAGCCCAGCATGGTGAGACATTTCTGTAATCCTAGCACTAGGGAAGTTAGGAGGATCAGGCATTCTAGGCTAGCTTGGTTAATGTAGTGAGACCAAAAAACCACGACACTAAACTAAAACCTGTTGTAACCAAAAGTTCGTGGAGAGACAGATTAACACATCAAATGTATTGCTTTCATATTTGGGGCATTGATGGCTTATAATAAACCTTGCAGAACCCAAAGATCAAGCTCTCTCATTTATCAGAAATATATTAATGAATGTATCATTCATAACAGCATCTGCCCCATCCGAAGGCAGATAAGTGAGGTTTCTTGACCTTCAACCTCCTCCTGCTAGTCCTGTATTGGCCAAGAGCCCTCATCCACAGAGCACAAGGCTCAAGTGAAAATCCAAGTGGACAGGAAAGGAGGTACAGCAATTCTACTCCACTGCCGCCATGATGCATCTTCACCACACGGTGGCGCTGCTGCCAACAGCTTGTTTTTAGGTTTAATCCACTTGTGCCTCTTGCAGCCTTTCAGAGGGGCCTGTGCTTTAGATCCTTGGCCTCTGGCTCCTTTCTCACATGCGCCTCTTCCCTGCAGATTCATCCAAGGTCTCTGGGGCCTGAGGCGCTTCCAGGTCAAGCACACTCTGTGCTTCTGACTCCCAGTCTTCTCTTATATTTGCTTTACCCTCCTGACTCTGTGCCGTTCTCAAGAAGCAGTTCCTGTCCTTCTTCACAGTCCTGAGCTAAGGCAGTGTCCACTTTCTGTGTAGAGACAAAGGCTGCCAATCTAGGGAATGGAAGAGTATTTCATACGCAGCAGAGGGATATGTGCATACACATCTGTCTGTCTCTGTCTGTCTGTCTGTTTCTTTCTGTCTCCCTCTCTCTCTCACACACACATACACACAGCCATTTCATATTGCCTTTTCCTAGAGCAGCGTAAACATTTCCATGAAGAAAATGAACACTAAAGCAATCCTATAGCACAAGATTATTAGATTTTAGTACCGTGAACAAAAGGGTTATGAATTGAGTCCCCAGGAAAAGTTCTTTGTTTCCAGACTCCAAAAGTTTAACCTTTCCAGCTGCTGGAATTAGAGAAGGCCAGGTCATTTATTCCCAGTCCTAAGGAAAATCATAATTAGGGTAGACAAGAGAAAGGACTGTGTATATAGCAGGTCCCTAGGTCTTGCTTCTCTTCCCCCCCCCCCAACCAAGCCTTTTAAAAAAGAAGTGGTTCCAAGATCCCCTAAGGACCCAGCCCCTCAGGGTTTGTGAAGCAAAATTCTCAGCTAGTAAGATCAAAGATACTAGTTGGCAGTGGTTTCTATATTCAGGGTTCTGAGCCTCAGCAAATGTATCACCTGCACCTGTGGGTAATGATATGACACACTTTGTTCCATTTTTATATAAATAACTCGCTGAAAACAAATGTCCCAGTCATGCTGCAGCTCTGAGGCCTGGCTTTCTCCCCTCTCTCTCCACAGCAGATGAACTCGCTTTCTCATTGAGGTTTTCTCTTGTTTTTCTCTCTCTCCGGAGTTGCACACACTTCGCACAGGGATAGGCATTCCACGCCCTGACCTAGAGCATCTTTGCATGTTCTCTTCAGAGCTTCTTTCTCACTGGAATTCTGGCCACATTCCTAGAATTTCTAGCCTGCGTGCTCTCTGGGCTCGGTGTGGTTGTCAGGAATAATTTACTTGTCTCCAGCCATTATCATATATATGCATATATACTTATATAATGTATATATACACAATTGCCATTTTTGCAAGTCTGTGAAGCTTGTGTAATAAATTGAATATCTCCTTACTGCCTTACTTCTCTTACGTTGGCTTTACCTACAGAATCATACTGTTTATTACTAAAATGCATAATCACATTTAAAGCAAATGATCTAACTGCATACATTTTCTTCTGATCTGGAGTTCCTGGCACTCAAGCCATTTCCTAGCAAACCTATTAGTATTCATGAGTGGCTTCCAAATTTTGTGTGTTGGCTTAGGCTTGTTTTTTCTCCTAATTATGCAAATATAAAAAGGAGATTTTAAAAGTTCAGATAAATCAGTCATTGTTGTACTTTCTTTTGCTCTCTTTACTTTTTAATTAAGAAAAGGAAGGATTTACCAAATGAAAAATTTAGTATCTACTTCTGGATGAAGCCCTCTCTGTACGTTACTTAATTAATTCTAGGAAGAACTGTACAAAGTTTAGCTTTCCTGATTTTTCTTTTGGTTTTTATTTTTTCCAAGAAACTTGAGACCGAGAAGAGAAGTAAGTTACCCATGATGACTCATGTCAGGGGGCAGGCCTACGTTAGTCTACACCAGACAGAGCCAACAGGTACCCTGGTTCTTGCAAGATTAAAAAAAAGTCCTGTGTCCCTGTGTATTTTTGGTCTTTTACCATCCAGTGTGTTTACTTGTACATTTACAGGCACATTCAAGATACCATAAATGAAGGAAACCATACAACCTATGTGTCTTTGGGGCTGGCTTACTTTGTTTAATGGATGCTAGATATTCAGTGAGACTAAAGGAGGATAGATATTCTTAGGCGAGGATCACAAAGGCTCAATAGCTATGTGCATCTGATCATAAAAATGATATTTATCGAAATGAACTCCAAGAAATGAGAATAAGAGGTTTTTTATTTTGCTTTTTGTTTGCTCCATGGTCCCTGTTTTTGATTTCTATACCTATATGTAAATTGATCTGTTTTGGGGAGGGTAAGGGGGAAGCATAGAAATGGTGGGCAAAGGGAGAACAAATACAGCAGTGTTACTCACTGGACACGGTGTTGAAAATGAACTACACAACTTGGGAGGGAAAAATGAGAATAAAAGGAACGAAGAGGTGACACTGTTCGAAAAAGAAATGTACTCATTACCTGACTTAGGTGATGCTAACTCTTCTGTACATCACCTTTATAATAACAAAGTAATAACAAATAAAAAAAGTCCATTTTCCTGTTCTGTGTTATGTAGGGCATTGCTGCACACCCCTAAAGCACCTGTTGCTTATTATTGCCAGCAGAATAATGTCCACTGGTTAGTGTTCTTAATGTCAGCTTGTTCTTTTTATTCAGTAAAAGACAAAAAAGAAGAATTAGCAAACTCTTGTTGGGAGAAGAGAGAAAAGCCATGCATTTGTTAGCATCAGCAGTCCATTTGGTCTCTTTTCCAACCACAGTCCTCCTGTGTGTAGATATAATGAGCCTCCGTGTTTTGGTTCAGGAGAAATGCACAGCCGTGGGCATTGTTCATTGTGACATGCACTCAACCAGCATTGTTAAAATGATCGCAGAAATAGGCAGATAATTGGAGCAATGTTCTTTTCATTTCATTGGTGGGAATTCAACCACAATTTAGGAATTGTCATCCAACCTCCTGTGCTGCTTGTTAGCGATGAATTTCTGGGTGCCACAATGGGGAAATTAAACAGATTATACATCTGTCTGTCCATTGTAGAAATGATTATTGAACACTCAGTGGGTGCCAAGTCCTGTCTTAGACACACAAAACTTACACTGGGGGTTAAAAATGGTGGCCTGGGCTGGTCTGAGCCCAGCTCACCTCCCACATGGCTCCTTCCCTTCTAATTTAGCTCTGTGCCTGTCCTTCCCAGCCCTGCGGGCTTTTCCCTTCATACCTCGCACTTGCACACACTTGGACTTTGCAGTCATACGAAGGAAGTGGAAGCATGGTGGAGGAAGTGGCTGAGTCTGGTGGAAGAGGCTCACTGTCCCAACCCCGACAGCACAGATGCACTGACTCAGTGTGGCCCACTGCGGACAGGCTCGGTTTAGGGTAACTGAGGTCAACATCTCTGAATAAAAGTCTGCTTGTAGTAGTGTCCTGAGATTGCAAGCCAAAAGCAAAAGCAGTTGGTATGGTTCAAATATACACACATGTGTAAAACTAATATTAAACACATCAGTGTGTATGTGCATATATGAAACTGTAGGGAGTAAGTAGTGCACAGAGAAGGAGGAAGAAAGGGTGAAAAAATGCAGCAGAGGTACTTACAGAACACTATGCTGGAAACGATCTATTCAACCTGTGGGTGGGGACAGTAGAGAAAAACTAGGAGAGAGTGAAGCAAGAAGTCACCAAAAGAAATGTACCCATTACCTGACTTAAAGGGTGACATCACTATGTATCATCTACTATATATAATAAGACTAAAATATAAAAACAAAAAATACATTTAAAAATTCAAAGGAGGAGGCAACAATGTTTGATAGGAAATATACTCATTACCTTGCTCATGTAAGTGTAACCCCTCTGTACAGTATCTTTACAATAAAAAAACATATTAAAAGAAAAAAGAAAAAATTCAGAAAAAATAACCTTAACATAAATAAGTAACCTTTAATATAAATATATCTAAAATATAATAGCAACACAGTATATTTTATATCTTCAATATAAAAATGTCAAGCATCAGTATCTCAATCTACTGAGATGACATCTAATTTAGACTTTTTTTCTCTCACCTCAACTGTCTTATGTTTTTCTTTTTCGCATTGGGTTTTTCTTTTCTTTGTAACAAGTAACAGTTGTATGTGTTTATGAAGTATAGTGTGGGGGGAATTCCAATACCTGTGTACAATGTGCACTTTTCAAATCAAGATCCATCTTTCCGTTTGGAGCCCTTGAGCGTCTCTTCTGCTTTGTACAAAAGATGAGAACTTCAGTCGGCCTAGTTAGTGGAGCAGCACTGGCAACTACTTCTCTTATGTAAATGTGTTTTGCTATCTGTTTTTCTACCTGCCCTCTGTCATTCCTTCCCACCACCCCTCCTAGTCCATAAATACTACTTTACTTGGACATCTGGCCTTGATTGATCTCACCCAATCGAATTAATCTCTGTTAGATCTAGACATGTGTCTGGAAAGGACAGACAGCATAGTATCATTTCTTATGGAAAGATAATATTACATTGCGCAATAGATCACATTTTCTTCATCTGTTCTGCTATTGGCAAACACACGGCTGATTCTGTAGCTTCGGTATGGTGCATAGTGAAGCCGGTATTTCTTTGAAATGTGGTGTTCATTTTCTTCGAATATATACGCAGAAGTAGGATAGGTGAATCATATGGGTGATCTATTTTAGTTTTCTGAGAAACTTACATGTTTTTCTGCATACTAATTTACATCCCTCCCAACAGGGAATGACTTTTCTTTCTTCTATATCCTGCCAGCACTTATTTTTGGTTTGGTTTTGGTAAGAGCCATTCTGATTGGAGTAAAATGATATCTCAGTGTGATTTTTTTCTTTGCATCTCCCTAATGGCTAATAATATTAAGGATTTTGTCATTTGAGTGCTAATCATTTCTGCTTCTTCTTTGGGGGAGTATCTATCACGTTACTTACTTCTGTTGAATAAGGTCATTTGGAGGTTATATTTGAGTATCTTATGTATTAGAAATATTTGCCTTTTTCAGATGCATAATTTTGAAACATTTTCTCCCCTTTTGTAGCTTTTCCTTCTAATCTGGTGATTATTCCTGTTGCTGGTAGAACCTTATGTTTCTATTATTCCTATTTATTTTTCTTTTTTGTTGGTTGTGAGGCTTGATCTCAGGCCCAGGGTGTGTTCCTGAGATTTCTCACTCAAGGCTACCACTTTGAGCCACAGCACCACGTCTGGTTTCTGGTGGTTAATTGGACGTGAGTCCTATGGACTTTCCTCCCTGGGCTGGCTTTGAACTGTGATCCTCAGATCTCAGCCTCCAAGAGTAGCTAGGTTTACAGGCCTGAGCCACTAGCACCTGGCTGATTTTTTTTTTTGTAATAGTAGGATTTGCACTCAGTGCCTTGGGTTTGTTAGGAGCTGCACTGCTTGAACCACAGCCCAAACCTTTTCTGATTTAGTTTATTTTTTAATAGAAAAGGTGATGAGCTGGGGGGATATAGTTGGGGCTACATTTACATAATAAAGCAATGAGTACATTTGGTTTAAATCATTGTTACCCCATCCATCTTTATCTCCCACTTACCCCTTCTTAACACCCCCCCCCCCAAGTTGTAATGTTCATATCCCACATAGAGGCAAATGAGTATCAGTGTTGTTGTGGGTCACCTGTTTTTCTGCTGTTTCTGTGATTCCTTTTTCCTTCCACATATTATATCTATTATGCAAAATATGAGGTACATAAAACCAAGAGAAATAAAGAAAGAAACAATAGAGAAAAAAGAACAAACTATATACAGTTTCTAATGAGAACCTCTTGTTTCCATAAGTTGTTGTTTATGTTAATATGTTTCATTATATGTAGTCTTTGTACTGAGCACGTGGGTTATTGAGATCGCCTGTTAAGAACATCATATATATATATATATATATATATATATATATATATATATATATATATATATTCTAGTCCTTACAAATGAGGGAGATCATGCAAGCTACTTTTCTTTGGGTCTGGCTTACTTCACTTAATATAATTTATTCCAAGTCTGTTTCCTTATGAATGTAACAATGTTTCTGATGGAAGCATAGAATTCCATTGTGTATATGTCAAAGAAAGACTAGCTAAATGTGCCTAGATGAAACTTCAGAGCTTCTGCATGGGAAAGGACATAGTTAGCAAAATAAATTGAAACCCTACAGCCTGGTAGAAGATCTTCACCACCCATAAAACAGACAAGGGTCTCATATCTAAAATACACCAAAAGCTCAAGAAATTGAATTCTCCCCCAAACAACCCCCCAAAGAAACAACCACCCCATTAAAAAGTGGTCTAAAGACCTTAAAAGAGACAGCTCTGAAGAGGAAATACAAATGGCCAAGAGACACAAGAAGAATCGCTCAATATCCTTAGCTATAAAAGAAATGCAAATCAAAATGATATTGGGATTCCACCTTATACTAGTTAGAATGGCTATAATCAATAAATTTAACAACAGATGCTGGAGGGGATGTAGCCAAAAGGGAACCCTATACACTGTTGGTGGAAATGTAAACTTGTTCAACCACTCTGGAAAGCAGTGTGGAGGTACTTCGAAAGATACAACATAGAACTCCCGTATGACCCAGCAATCCCACTTCTGGGAATTTACCCAAAGGACCACAAACAAGGCTACACTAAAGCCACCAGCACAACTATGTTTGTTCATCACAGTGTTATTTGCCATAGCCAAGATATGGAACCAACCCAGATGCCCTTCAGTAGAGGAAAGATGTAGTTATTTTTAAGATAGGGTCTTACACATTTTGCTCAGTCTACTGTTGGACCACAATTGTCCTACCTAAACCTGCTAAATATCTGGGGTTACAAGTGTATACTACTATACCTGTCTAATTTTTTGAGACTGAGTTTTGTTAATTTTTTTTTGATAAGGCTGGTCTTGAATAATGATTCTCCTAGCTCTTGCCTTTGTTTTCACTGATATCATGAAGTATTTCTATTTTCTTCTAGCTATTAATAATTTAATATTTCTAACTTAGATTTTGAATATATTTCAATAGATGTGTGTGCATATATGTACATGTATGTGTACATGCTAGTAATGAGGCTTGACCTTAAGATCTTTGTGTTCCCGTTTGAGATTTTTGCTCACAGCTGGTGATTTACCACTTGAGCCAAACCTTCAGTACTTGCCTTTTGGTCACTAATTAGACAGAAGATTCTCTAAGATTTGTTTGAGCAGGCTGGCTTTGAGCCTGGATCCTCAGATATTAGCCTCCTGAATAGCTAGGATTATAGGCAGGAGCAATCAGCACCAGACTATCAAATCAGTGTTTGCCTAGCATTGTTTCATTTCTCTGCAAGCGGATGTCCAGAATTGTCAGCGACCTCCCTAACAGCCTGGCCTTTCTCTAACTTGGCATCTTCCTCAAGACTCAGCTGTCTATAGCCATGTACATGTAGTCCTGATTCCCCTGTCCTGTTCCATTGGTGCAGGTATCAGTTTTTATTGTACTCCCAAGCTGTCTATGCACACCTGCGTGTATTGTGATCAGGGGCCATGTGCCTTCAGTTTTGTTCTTTTGGCTCAAGATGGCTTTGGCTATTCAATCTGTTGTGTGTCTAGGTGAATTCCTGGGTGGTTTATTCTCCAGTATCTGAGGAATGTTCTTGGTTGTTTGGATGACAGTTTTACTGAAATTGCAAATCACTTTGCACAGATGGGGCAGTTTTATAGTATTAGTTCTTCCAATGGTAATCTTCAGAGCTCTTTCCATTTATGTCTGTAGCCCTCTTACTTTCTTCTGTCATTAGTTTACAGGGTTGTTACCTTCACATTTTCTTTATTAAATTCATTCCTACATATTTATTTCTTTTTAGCTGTTGCAAATGGCTTTTATACTTTAGCAGGATTGATATTAGTATATACAAATTCCACTAATTTTGGGATACTGGGTTATTATTTTTTACTGATACTGAATATTTACTGAAATTTTTATTTTTTCTATTTTATTAATAGAGTCATTAGTAAGCCATAAATTTTCAATAGCTGTACAACTATTCATTATATAAAAGAGGAGCTAACGTTATAATCATGATTTCCTCTCTGTTCCCACTTAGGCCTTTAGGTTATTTCTAAATTGCAAATTAAGCGATTAAAAAATAGATACATTTGTTTTTAACTAATATCTTCTCCCTCTCTTTCTCCCCAGTGGAGTAAATTTAGAAAAGGTACCAACATCAGAAATGAATTAAAACTGTGTATAATCTCATAGAAGGAAGGTCAGAATTTAAACTTTATGCGTACACCTACCTTATAGAAAGAGATATCCTTGGCTGCTTTTAGTTTCTGTCAAAGTAATTTTTCATTATTCTCTAGGGCCAATGAAAAAAAATTCCAGAGCTTGCTTTGACTGCTTCTCAGATAAAGAATAATTTCAGGAATAATTCAGAAGTATCAAAGTAAACTTGCGCCCCTCTGAAAGTGGTAAAGTGGTTATCAAGACAATAATAATGCTTTCAAAATGCTTCCATGAAAAATAGTAGAAAAAATTTCCTAATGATGCCAATTCAAGTATTTTAAATGGTGTGTATCTAAAAGTATTGAACAGCAAACAAATGAATTTACTGACACATACTAACCATTTTTTAAAAAATTTCAGGGTGACCAAGGAGACAATAATTCTGCACTCCTTTGGGGTCTTGGAAAGAAATAGACTAATAAAAATCTATAATTTTACCTATAAAACATAATTTGTTATTTTTTCAAGGCAGAGAAGAATTTTTTTGGGGGGTTTCCAAATAAATACTCTGTTTCTAAATGTGGGAGACAGGCTCATAAAGCTAAGACTGTGTTACATTGCTTAGGCTGTTTCAGACGTGATAGAGCCAAAAATCTAAAGAAAAATGCAATTTATTGTTTCAATTCATCTGTCTAAGAATGGAAGATCACCACTTCTCAGAAATGGAGACATTGTGAACATCATTAGTATTTTCCCAAAAATAATACTAATCTAAGTAATACTAATCTAAATACTAATCTGAATTGCAACAATATTACTTTAGTGACTATACTGCATATTAATATTAATATCAATATTTAAAAATAATATTGATATTAATATCAATATTTTAAAGATCTTTGATTAACTCTAATTTTTTTCAACAAGGTATTAGAATATTAGGTGGCTTCTCTTCCACACACATAGCAGAGATCATTAATTCTTCCGAAGTGGATATTTGGTTATGGGAATGCCTTTCCTTGGCCTGAGCAATTGTCTGATACCTTTCCCAGGAGGAGAGACTGTATCTTGTGATTTACACCTGTCACTTGTCCTTGGGTTTCAAGGCGGCCTGTTCCTGTGGGTTTTTCTCTGCTGTGTGTATGTAGTGCATTTGTAGATGAGTAACTAGGAACCAGTTTTGTTCACCTGTTTCCTTAGAACTTATTAAAGTCATGTGGATGGATGAATTGCCCATTGGATGAATTTCTCATTGCTCATCGGATGTTCTGGAAATGTGTATTATTTTCTCTCCTGTCAACAGCTGTGCGGAGTTAGGTATCTATCCATCCTCATATGGCAGATACTAAAACTGAGGCTGAAAAGTAAAACAGAAAACTAGTAGTCATACTTTGAACTAAAGCTCTTTTTTATTCTCCTTCTGTTTTTATATGTTAATTTGTATGGGATGATACTGTCTCTTATTTTAGAGTTTTTAGAAATACATCTATATCTAGCAATCTGTGTGTGTGTGTGTGTGCGCGCGCGCGCACGTGCGTGTGTGCACGCACTTGAGTGCATGCTAGTACTGGGACTTGAACTCAGGGTATATACCTTACCTTTTTTGCTCAAAACTAGCATTCTACCACTTAAGGGAGAGCGCTACTTCTGGCTTTCTTTAGTGGTTAACTCAAAACAAGAGCCTCGTGACTTTCCTGTCTGGACTGCCAACAAATCACAATCCTCAAATCTTAGTTTCCCTAGTAGCAAGGGTGATAGTCCTGAGCCACGGATATGCAGCTAGGATTAAATATTTAGTTTAGTCATTATTTTCCCCTATATATTGTGTAGTGGCTTTTTTTCTCAAGTGTTTCCATCACATTCCAGGAAATTGAGGGTTTTGGAAAGTTTCAGCTCTGTTAATTTCATTTATGTGAATGAACTATGTCAGAGCCATGATCAAGGAGCAGGATTTTCTGTTTTGAGGGACCAGAGCTTTGCTGCCTCTCAGAGACGGGACTCCCTTGCTTTGGAGTGGGTTGAGGTTGGCAAGGTTCTCTCATTTCTGCTCTGTGAAGTTAGAATGTGCATGCTTATTGCTTGTGATTATTTATGCATTAAATAATTCATTTGTTAATTAATTTATCCAGTACTTAGAAGGTGCCAGATACTCAGTGGGAAATTATCTAAATTACTTTCTCCCAGTCTATTTTCTAGCAAGTAAAGACTGATAATAAACTAATAAATTAAGTCTGTGTCATGCAATGGTAAAGATTCTATGGAAAAGTAAATCAAGGTTAGAGCAATAAAGAGAACTAAAAGGCATAGGAGTCCTGATGGTATGAGAGAGATTTTTTAAATAACATAAGTAGACATGTTTGCCTTTTTTTAAAATTTTTGTTGGTTGCGGGGTTTGAACTCTGGGCCTAGGCACTGTCCCTCAGCTCTTCAGCTCTTCCACTTGAACAATAGCACCATTTCTTGTTTTCTGGTGGTTAATTAGAGATAAGAGTCTCATGGACACTCCTGCCTAGGCTGGCTTTGAACCGAGATCCTCAGATCTCAGCCTCCTGAGTAGCTACGATTACAGGCATGAGCCACCAGCGCCCAGCTGTTTCCCTTTTAATATCAAAACTGATTAAATACCTGGAAAATGTTATTAAGAGAATCAAAAAGAAGACAACAGAAAACCAGACAACTGTATGTGAAATGTAAGCTGTCTGCTGTGGGAAGGAAGTAAGCCCTTCCCATATGCTCCATTTAAATCTCTAGAAGGTCAGTTCCTTAGAGGCGAGGCATCGCTTGTTTGTTGTTGCATTATCAGCATCCACATCATCAGCTAAACTTCAGCTTTCAGTGTCTGTGCCTATTTCCTATTGGCCATGTCAGGATGGCGGTAGGGGCAGCAAGATTCGGTGAAAGATCTTCAGAGTAGAACTGGAAACTCTGTGTTAAAGTCACCTGCCTTGCATCATCAGAATGGCAGGAGGCTGTTTAGGGCACAGGCTTGACTTAGGTAGTTTGGTGAAAGGAAAGGTACATTAATACACAGTTTCCTTTGCTGGGTGCCAGTGGTTTTTATCTATAATTGTAGCTACTCAGGAGGCTGAGATCTGAGGACTGCAGTTTGAAGCCAATCTGGGCAAGAACATTGCTTGACACTCTAATCTCCAACTAACCACCAATGCTGGAGGTGGAGCTGTGGCTTCAGTGGTGGAGTGTGGTAGCCTTGAGCAAAAGAAGGTTAGGGACTGCACTGCAGCGCGCGCGCACACACAATGGTTTTTGAAATTAGTTATAGAAAACAGCACTGATTGGACCCTGAGACTGGAAGACACACCCCAGGACTCCCTACTTTCCTGCTTGGTGATACATAGAAGGAAATGGGTGATGAAAGATATGGAAGCGGGCTGGGAAGGTGGCTCAGTGGTAGAGTGCTTGCCTTGCATGCATGAGGCCCTGGGTTCGATTCCTCAGCACCACATAAGCAAAAAGAAAAAAGCCGGAAGTGGCGCTGTGGCTCAAGTGGTAGAGCGCTAGCCTTGAGCTGAAGAGCTGAGGGACAACCCCCAGGCCCAGAGTTCAGGCCCCACGACTGGACCCAAAAAAAAAATATGGAAGCATGAACCCCAAGTCCTGTTGTGACTCAAATACTATATTCTGAGTTATATTTTTTAGCTTAGTGGAACTAATCAAGGCATATTCCTTAGAGACCAGAAAGAGTCATTCATGTATCCCATTCATTCAAGAATTATTTTCTGGTAAATGTGTAGCCCTAGCCATTAGACTTGGAAGATATGGGACATTGTGTGTCCTTGGGGTTCCCAGTTCCAATCTCTCCTTCTGCCAGGTTGGAAACTTCCCATGGTTTAACCATGGTGTCTGCCCTAGGCCTCAGCTCTTTTATTTGTTGATACAGAATCAAGGTGATTATCTCCACAGTCGCTAGCTTACGACAGCACCCAGTATGTCCTGATTCTTGTCTCACGGTGCTGAATGGATTTGTTCTGATTCACCAAGTGGACACATTTTTTGCCTTGGATCTCAGCTGGTTTAGAAAGCTTTCATAGATCATGTTTTTGGAGCCACAGTGCAAGAAACCCCAGTGGCTAGTGACAGTGCTGATTTCAGAAGCACTCAAAATGCCACATAGGTAGCTCCATTTCCAATTCAGTTTTGCTAATTTGGAAACATCCTTGAAAAGCTGATAAACAGGAATGAGTTTCCAAATGCCTCCAGAAAGGCAAAATGCTTGAAAAAAAAAAAAAAAAAGAAAGAGAGAGAGGGGAAAAAAACCCTCTAATTGCAACAGCACATTTTATGGTCAATAAAGCATTCAATATGCTCCTCAGCAAGGGTATTTTAACTGAGAGTCCAATAAAAATAGCAATACATGTGAGAGCTCAGGGGAAAGTTTCTTTGCTCAGCAAGAGATAAAATATCTCAACTGTTTTCAACTTGGCATCTTTGATGAATTGCTTGCACCAAGAGAGTGTGTCAATTTTGTCTAGCTAAAACACCTCATGGTAGAAGGCTCCTAAATCAACTCAGCATCTTGTTCTAAGTGGTTTGCAATTATTCAAATGTAATCTTGTAAATATAAGCCCCTGCATTCATTTGCTACTGATTTTTCTTTCCCCAGGAAATAGTAGAGCTTCTTTCTTCTGTTTATTCCTTTGTTTGTTTATTACCCACCAACTTCCTTTCACTGACTTTTACCTATTTGTGTTAATTCTGCTACACTGTAAGGATCACGTGCACCAAGATCAATTCCCTCACCAAGTTGGGCAAAAAAAGCCAAAGTACAGATCATTTTGGAATGTCACATAAGGGAGCAGCTAAATAGTCATATAGAACAGCAGTTCTATAATCTTGGATCTGGGTTTGAAAGTGTGGAAGGAGACAGAGTTTTGCAGGACAATTAGAAAGTTACAGTCTATTAATTATTATGTCACCTTTTTTTTTTTTTTTTGCTGGTCATGGGGCTTGAATTTAGGGCCTGGGTGCTGTCCCTCAGCTCCTTAGCACAAGGCTAATGCTACCACTTGAGTCACAGTGCCACTTCCGGCTTTTTTCTGCCTATGTGGTGCTGAGGAATCGAACCCAGGGCCTCATGCATGCAAGGCAAGCACTCTACCACTGAGCCACCTTCCCAGCCCTATGTCACCTTTTTACATGAACATTTCCTCATTTCTTTCATATCATATATTGGCTGTACACCTATGTAATTGTTGAGTGTTCCTTCAGATGGTGTGTTCATAGTGATCCTTTTTAAGCGTTTTTATCTTGTGGATTCATTTGGCTTTTTCTACCCATATGTTCAACTCCAATTGTGATTTCATATAGATTTAAATAGATCTAAGCATTTCAGTTACATTTATAAACTTGGACACATTACCTGTCAGGCATAAGTATCTTGTTTGGAGATGAAAAGAGTCAGTGCCTTCACTTTTCTTAAAGCTTTTTTTAATTATGCAAACACAAGCAAAAGAAAATAAATAACAAATCTCATTGGTCCTTTCCTTTGGCAACTATCAGTATTTTTTCAATATTATTTTCGGTTATATTTGAGGGGCGTATACATTAAAAATGAAGCTAACATACTACTTTCCTTTTGCAAATTATTAAATATGTATCACCAATGTCTAAGAGCATATTGGTGCATACATCCAATGCAATTATCACAAGAATCAACAATTATTTAATAGAATCTACTACTTAGTCCATATGTCCATTGTCTCCTTTCCTCAATTGGATCAAGAATTTGTTTTTATGAAATTGTGTAAAACATATGGATTTTGTATCATGATTCAAAGTCCTTTCTAACATTTGGCTGTTGTGTTTTGTGAGTTTTCCCCTCTATTTCTTCAGATCTTTGGTTTGAGAAGTCAGATGTTTGTTATTTATTACGTTGCACATTCTCGATTCAGCTAAGAGCTTCCTTGAGCTCGCTAACAAAATTCGTTGTGTCTGCTGGCTCTGTGGAGGATCCTGTGGGTAGAACCATCTTTATTATTGTGAGGCCTAATCAACAATGTGAGAAAAATAAATGTACTATGTTCATTCTCCTAACTGACTTGCAGGACTGTGCTGTGTGTGTGTGTGTTTGTGTGTGTGTGTGTGTGTGCGCGTGATTTTTACTCTGAAGAGTCTGGGACTTCACTTCATACTTCCTTCAGAAGAACAGTCTTATGTCACATGGATAGCTTTCCTCTTATTAAACTAGATAGTGACACGAATCCACTTCATTGGAGGTCTTTTATGTTGCCTAGTGGGGTTTTAATTTGGGAGCCATAGCTTAATGAGGCAGCCCTATGGGAAAGTATAATACTACCATTCGCAGTCTGCCTGTCTTCTTGGTTCTTGACAATACAATCTACAGTTTTTCCTCCCAAGCAATGTCAAGCACTTGGCAAGGGTACACTTTGAAAGGGCCATAGGCTATTAGTCTTCTCAGAGCAGTCACATGGTTTAAACGACTTGTCATACCTTACAGTTACACTAGATAGATAAGAGCAACCTAAATAACACACACTGGTTATATAATACTAGTTCCTAGTAAACTCAGAGTAAAAGGTAGCATTTATTTTCAAAATGCTTTTGACTCAAAAGCCATCCATGCTTCTTCATTGATTTAATAGTCCAAGTATCATAAAGCTCAGTGGAGGCTCGACCCTCAGCCTGGCCTCAGACCCAGAAAAAGGGGGAGGGGGTATCCGGGACACTGAGAATTCTCCTCTCACCTCTAATCACAGTAAAGTAATCCTTGGGCTCCAAAATCATGAATAGTCTCTTTCATGAATAAAGGATATTTATGTTCAGGTTACTCTTCATTTTGGCTTTCTTGGCTTCTTGTTGCTCAGTCTGATTGCATCATGCAATGTGGAGTATGCATAGAGCGCTCAGCTCAGTGAGAAACCTGTAAGTGATTTCTGATGTCTCCTCCTCTATAGTGTCAATCAACTGCATTTTTATGGTGAGAAGTTCTTTCTGAAATGTCATTTTCTTCTTTTACTGAAAAGCTACGTTCTTTAAAAAATTATTGTTTTGTAAAGTTGATGTACAGAGAAGGTATAGTTATATTAGTCAGATAAAGAGTACATTTTTTTTAACAATGTCACCCCTTCCTTTGATCTCTCTGTTTTTTCTCCCTCCCCCACCTACAAGTTTTATAGTTCATTTTCAACATAGTGTCTAGTGAGTATCATTGCTGTATTTGTTCATCCTTTGTCTTACCATTTCTGTGCTCTCGCTCACCCTCCCAAAGATAGATAAATGAGTAAACAGGAAAAAGGAAAGGAAAACAAAACAACAATGTCAATAAAAAGCCCTATTGTTTCCATTTCCTAGAATTTATTTTGTAAGTATTATTTTATATGATCAGATGTACATAAATATTGTGCCTTTGTGATCCTCTCCTAAGAATATCCTTTCTTTGGCCTCACTGTGTGTGAATGCCTACAGATCTGCATAATTTACCATGTCCCAGTGCCTTTTCAAGTTTGCAACCTATATTTAGAAACAACACATCATTTTGGTTGTTAAATAATTGTCTTAAGCAATAATTTCATGCACAGTAAACATGCACAGTAAATCTCAAAGAATTCACATCATTGGTTGAATGTTATTGAAAAGGAAACAATCAGAATTGATTCCATTGCTTTCATTAAAAAAATTCAGACACTTGGTGCTTATTTGGTGCTTAGAAAGTGATGTTAAGATGGAGGATATATTTAGTGTATGCCTTAAGCTGGTGTTGAGATATTAGGACTCTAAGTTTAAAATATGATAAAAGAATCAAAGGAAGCAGAAGAGAAGAGTAGAAACTCCTTGCGAGAATTTGAGGCAAGGCTCTTGGACAATTGTGATCCAAAAAAAATTGTGCTGTGCTCGCTCCTCTATTCCAAAGTTGGAATGGCAGCCCAGTGTATCTTAGGAGCAGGGCTGGAGATGTGGGTGCAGACATAAACAGAAGTCAAATGATGGAGAGGCTTTTTGGTTGAATAGAGAAATGACCCCTAAACCATCAGGTGAGATGGAGAGAAACCCTGGCAGTGGTCACATTCTTTCCCACCATCATTTTCATGTTGAGTGGGACAAAGGCAGGGCGATAAGAGCAGTAAGAAAGGAGCACTGGACATACAGTTCTTTCTCTTACATCTGGCAGGAGGCCAGAGGAAAGGGCAGCGGGGGATGGTAGGAGTCAATGAGCCATCCTGACATAGGAGATGAGGGTTGGAGATTGCTTGCTGCCCTTTTACTTTCATCAGAACACACTAGGTTTGTCATTAATTTCTCATGGAGAATGAACACTGAAAAAAATGACTTTTGCTTTTATTGCTCTGACTATAACTTCCATTTAATTTTGGAAACATGTTTAGATAACATCCTTTCTGAGTGATAGTCCTGGAACTCATTTATCTCAGAAATATTTACTATTGAACCAACAGAAAATCAATAATTCTAAATACAATCTTCTGAATCTCATACCTAAACAGTGTGTGTGTGTGTTTGTGTGTGTGTGTGTGTGTGTGTGTGTGTGTGTGTGTGTGTGTGTGTGTGTGTGTGTGTGTGTGTAGCCATCCTGGTGCTTGAACTGAGGGCCCAAGCTCTGTCTCTTGAGTTTTTTTGCTAAAGACTAGTGTTCTACCACTAGGACCAAATCTCCACTTTTATTACTTTTGGTGGTTTATTAGACAGAAGTTTCTCATGGACTTTCTTGCCTGAACTGGCTTCAAACTGTGATCCTCATATCGAAAGCCTTGAATTTTTAGAAGACAGTATCATACATGACTTTTGCTTACATTAAAAAAATGTTTTCCTTGCTTTTGATGTTGACTATCTTTTACTTTTTAAAATCAGGACAGAAAAAGCCATGAAACTCAGGATCTAAACATGAATGTCTGAACACTAATGACATTAAAAAACTTTAATTTTTCTTTGAAATCATGAATACTCAGGCTGTCTGATCAAGGTCATTTAATTATTTTCTTATTCAAGTTTATATGACCAAATTTACAACAAATGATAGTTAATAATAACATAAACTACTCCACAAGCTGGAAATTGCTCTCCTCCTGAGAGATCCTTAACAGCTCACCTGTTGCTATGATCAATGATTCTTATTCAAGGTTCAAAGTCAGTCTGTGGAATATAGTTCCATCTTGTAGGCAAATATATATATGTATATATATATATATATATACATATATATACATATATATATATATATGAAGTGTGTGTGTGTATGTGTGTGTGTGTATATTTCAGCTCTATATTACATCAAGTGCAGATCACATTCATCACCCCATTCACTGTAATGAACAATGCTGTATAATACGGTATTATCATACTACCCTTGAAGATCATTGAGTGAATATTGGCTGGACCTCCCATTTGTCCAGTAGGAAGCTACATCATGGAACCAGTGCTTCAGTTCATTGACCCCAGCTCTGTCCGTGCTCTTTCCACCATGTTTTTCTGCCTCCGGTATTCAAAGTGATTAGCATCTCTGAAATATGGTACTATTATCATTATCAACCACTGCATTAGATTCCTAGGACTGCTAAAATATATGACTAAAAACCAAGTGACCTCAGACAAGACATTTCTTTTGAAGTTCTGGAGGGTAGCAGACTACTCAAAATATAGGTAGTGTTGAGATCTCTTTGATAGCTCTCAGGGAGAAGTTCTCCTTCTCTCTTAGTTCGTGGTGGTTCCTAGGTTCCTTGGTTTAAGATCACTGAACTTGACTTCACATAGCATCTTCTCTTGAGGCTGTTTGTTTTTCCTTGTTATAAACACTCTCTCACTGGATTGAGGGGAGTCTTCTAATTCAGTATGATTCCATTGTGGTCTGTAATGACATTTACAATGACTTTATTTCCAAGGAGGATCACATTTGAGATCCCAGGTAGACATGAGTGTTGGGTGACACTGTTCAATCTGTTTGAATGAAGTTTCTTATTTCTATCTTGGTAGGAAAATCAGAGTGTAAGTTTAGCCTCTTGTCACATAAATGTACATATTTTGATTACTGACATTTTTGATAAATGATTAACTGCCCAGAGTTCCTTGCCCAACTCAGGGGTTATGTGTACTTGAACCTCTATTACCAAAAAGTAAAATTCACCATTTTAACCCAGTTCTCATGTAAAATATTAATCACCTGTACTTATTAAAAGCTGGTATCCATGTTAGAAATTGCTAATCCTTGGTAGAAATTCCCCTTACAGTCAAAGTTATCAAGATAAAGAACAGAAGTGGCTCATGCTATTGAAATGTGAAGTTTGCTGTTGATTTTTGGGTCCATGAAATGGGTATTATCAAGTTGACATGGAAAAGAAATGTTCTCTTTAGACTCCCTGGGAGATGAATTTGACCAACTAATGTTTTGTCAATTCTTATCATAGAGACATGCAACTTTCCCATTTGGTAATTTATTTCTAAGTTGATGTGTCATTTACTTTTTGAAGTGGCTGGGAAACACTGGGGTTGGGTTTGGTAGTGGGGGCTGAATGGATGGATTGCTCATGCCAACTGACAGGTTAAAGAAATATGGCAGAGTGAATGAAGTAATTTAAGAAGCTACACTTAATAGATTTGCTCTAGATCTTTGTGTGTTTGGTCTCATTTTACTTATGCTGGAATAATTATTTAAGTACAGGGCTCGAGGTGTAGCTCAGTGGTAGAATATATAAAAGGCAAACAAACATACAAATAATACAAACACTAAATAATACATGTTGCTTGTTAGAAAATTTAAAGTATATACTACCAGTGGGAAAAGTCCCCACAATCTTGGGATCCTAAAAGTAGTGCCTGTATAGATCTTACTTTGGTTATTTTATGCACGCTTTCAATGTGCAGTTTTGAGTGCTGCTATTTTTTTCCAAAGAGGGTTACAGATACTTTTATGTTTTCCATGGATGTCATAAACATCATTTTCATAGCCACATAGCAGCTTAAGACATAGAGAATTTACACAGCAAATTCCCTCTTGCATTTATTTAGATTGGTTCAGATTTTTTGATATTACAAATGTTACTCATATGGATAATATCATAGTAGAGTTTCTGCCCCCCAGAGGTAAATATGCTGATTTGGGTGTCTATTTTATTATCTTTGCTTGATTATTTTATCTATATTGAAAATTCATGACTTGTACTTGATCTATATTATAAAATTGCTTCCCCAAATGTTTTTTTCAGTTTATAGATCTGCCAGGATCATTCCAAGTCTTCAGAGAACTGAGTAACTAGGATTTCAGGTGTGAGCCACCAGTGCCAGACTGAGTCTTGAATTTTTAGAAGGCAGTATTATACATGAGTTTTGCTTACATAAAAAATGCTTTTCCTTGCTTTTGATGTTGACTATCTTTTACTTTTCTTAATTAGGATAGAGAAAGCCATGGAAACTCAGGGTCTAAACATTAACATCTGAACACTAATGATATTTAAAAACTTTAATTTTTTTGTTTTTAATCATGAACACTAAAGCTGTATGATCAGGGTCAAGGTCATCTAATTATTTTTTATTCAAGTTTATATGACCGAATTTACAACAAATGATAATTAGTAACAACATTAACTACTCCTCAAACTGGAAGTTGCTCTCCTCCCAAGATATCCTGAAGAGTTCTCCTGTATCTATGATCAACCATTCTTATTCAGAGTTCAAAGTCAGTCTGTGGGAAACAGTCCCATTCTTTAGATAAAATCATGTTATTGAAATGTGAAGTTTGCCATAGACTTTTGGGTCATGCACTTGCCTGCCTGGGCTGGCTTTGAACCAATATCTTATAGGCTTTTTGAGTAGCTTCAATGGGAAAAAGACCATTTTTAACACAGACCAGCTGGATCACTCCAAGTCCTCAAAGAACTGAAACCTTTTCCCCCACTACTAGATGGGCCCTCTTGGGGCAGCAGTCATAGGTTTCAGAGCACTGACACTGGCTAATCAGCAGGGTCCCAGCTATTGGGCCTGGAACAGGGTCCTAGGCCTTTCAGCTGCTGCAAGCAATGGTCCTTCAGCTCTCACGGAAAGTTCTCAAGGAAGGAGATCTTAATGGAAGATGGTCAGTATCTTAGCAAGTGTTGTAGCCATATCAAAGAGTAAACTTCTCCTGGCTTTATGATTATTTCCCAAGATCTATAAAAATGAATCAAACAAACCCTCATTTCTGGGAGTTCATGAATTAGCATAGGAAAACAGACATGGAATGAAAGATGAAAGCCCCTAATGCTGTATGATAACAGCAGAATCTCAAAGAAGGCAAGGGTCAGTCACACACACACACACACACACACACACACACACACACACACACACACACACACACACATACACACACAGAGACGAATATTTGAAGATTTGACTGTAGAAACTCAAGGGTAAGTAATGTCATTTACATTTTTAAGGCAATTTTGGGCTAAACCCTTCTACAAATGTTAAAAAACAATTGCTTTGGAGATTAGAATGAATATGAAAGCAAATTAAATCAGAAATTCCTGTTTCTTGCAGATACCATATTTGCCTTTGCTATGAATCAACCATTGGTTACTTTTGTTTGAGCCTTCTATTTATTCATCTTCTTTTTCTTTTTGCATAATGGCAGTTAGATTTTAATAAGAGAAATGGAAAACTGGCTATGACATAAAGGAACTACTTCAAAAGAGCTATTCAAGACAACTAGGAAAATATTTTTGGGCACAACTCTATTTTAGTAAGCATTATTTTCTCTCTGTATTGTAATGTTATAAGGAAAATTGAGAAGTTTTTATGAAAATATAGTTATGAAAACAATACCTTTTATGTCATTCAAATGTGCAATAAGCTATCATATATTTATATCATTATATAATTATTATATATACTAATATATAAAATACCTATAAGCTATCATATATTCTTGGTAAAAACATAAATTGTCCAGATACTTCTTTGAGAATCAGTAATTTTTTGATTTTGTGGAAATATTTTTAATTTTATTTTTATTATCTTGTGCTAAAGGATTGCAATTTAACATGTCAGTTTATGTGTATACTTCATCTTGACTTATATCACCTAATTCATTGTTTTCCCTTCTAACCTTCCTAACCCCATCCAAACCCTGCAATTTAGAAATACCTTTGCCAAAACCAATACTTTTTCTTTTGAGATGATGTAGTATCAGAATGTTGGGTTGTTTTTTTATTTTTAAACTCATTTTGCAAAACACCAATTTATTTCAAATCGTGAAGGTGGCTTTTATATTCTATTTTAAGGGCAGTTATGCATATCTTTCTTATTAAAATGTTTGTTTTAGTGTAAATTAAAATTTTGAAAAATCAAGTATAACAATATACAGCAAAATGAGGAGAGGAATAGCAGAATGATTGAGAACACATGGTGTTTTTGTTTTGTTTTGTTGTGTGTGTATATGAGTGTGTACTGGGGCTTGAACTCATGGCATGGGCACTATCTCATAGCTTTTTTACTCAAGGCTAGGACTCTACTACTTGAGGCAGAGTACCACTTCTGGCTTTTTTGGTGTTTAATTACAGATAAATGTCTCATGCTTTTATCTGCCTGGGCTGGCTTTGAACCACTATCTTTAGTTCTCAGCTTCCTGAGTAGCAACAATGGGAAGAATGCCATTTTAAACCAAGAACAACATGTATTTAATCTTTGTTTCTACACTCACTAGTTACTCAGTTTCTTTAATTTTTAATTTTGTTATTCTAAAAGACTAAGAGAATATACCTTTCATCTGTACTCGAAATGCATCAGACATTGATGAATGTGGTCACAGGATCATGTGAGCAAGTTGATGAGAAAATCAATACTCTTACAATAAACTCAAGATATAATTGAAGGTGAATTGTGAAGTTTTATAATAAGCATTAATTTTCATGTGTCTTCCTATAAAAATCATATGAATTTTAGGATAATATACTAATACATTCTACATAGTATAAATTTAACCTCCGAAAATTACAGAAAAGCCCATTTCTTGGTTGAGAAGCAGAATTAGGGATTTAACATTTTATGTTAAGCAAATCCAACATATTTTGTGATAAGTCCATGTATGTACTTTATCTTTCTCATCATGCTTTAACATTGTGAAGTATTGTTAACGTAATTAGGTTAGCATTCCTTATTCTTTAATTATTTTTCACTGAAATTCAGGGTCTTGGATTTTAATCAAAGCTAAATCAAGGTATTTTCACCTCTTCCTAAACTCGTTGAGTAACTACAAGGCAACATTGTGTTTTCGGTTCTCCAAACTCTTCTTCCCTTCGTATTTACTAGCAGATCATGCGTATGTTGACTATAGATTCATATCCCAAATAAGCAAATGTGTGCTCAGTGGGTATTGAGAAGAAAGAAAACAGAAGCACAGAGGAGTGGCCAGACCAGAGGGTAGACTTTTCTGTTTGAATGTGTTATCATAATGGCTGTATGACACTTAACTGTAAGTTAAGTGTCACAGTAATGAAACTTAGAGACGCCGTCATAAAAGCTGACATTCATTTGATCTGAGATACTAGAAAAATCCTTATAAAAAATCTAAGCATAGAATACACTTTAACTGCTCAAACATTAAGGTAGCTCACTATGCACATTTTTTACATACCAGTTATGATGTTCATAAATCCACAGAGTGATATTTTGGGGTGCAAAAGTAGTGATTTTTTTAAATGAGGACTCTTTTATTCTTTTTGTTTTTAGAAAGCTGGAGTTCATTTTGTTTTGGTTTCAATGATTAAATAATCTGTTTTCGAATAAGTTCCAACATTGAACTAAATACCAAATTTATTCCTCTAGTTGTTTCTAGTAGATGATTAGATTATACTCTTTCCTGTAGATGGTGAATATTCATCTGTCTCAAGTTTCATCTGAGTGAACTTCTCAAGAGTTTGGGATTAAATTTAAAATCCTGCAAGTAGACTATAAGAGGTAGAATAAGGACAAAACAGATTTCAAACAATAGACCATGCTTTTCTTCTTTCTCTTTTTATATTGTATGTTTCTGTTAAAATATTCATACATGTGTTTTATTTAAATTTGAGGCTATTTAAATATTTTATTCTGTTAGGTTTTTAGGATTACAGAGTATTTTTTCCTTATTTTCTATCTTTGTATTTAAACAAAGCACATAGAAGCAAGTTTATTTTATTTGTGTTATTTAATTTCAGCAACAGAGATGGAATTCTAAATCTACTTTGGCTAAGGTTTAATGCAAAGCTGAAGCCCCAAATTCTCTGCAAAGAAGAATGTTGTGTAGGAGGGAGAAATCTCTGTTTTCTTGTTCTGGCCTCTTGGTAACTTATTAAATTGTGTTATATTTTAGGGTTTATACATACACACACACATATATATATTTATATGTATGTTTTTAAAAAAATCACTCAAGTAGTCAGCTTATATTGAATGATTTCACTCCCACTTCCCCAATCTCCTTTAGTGTAAGAATTCACAACTCTATTTATATTTTAATTGTGTGACCACCTACGAAATATTTTGAGCCATCTCTTCCCCCCACATAATAGGAGAGTACATGAGAGGTTAGGGCCGTAGGTGGCAGTAAGACCTATGAAAAAATCATCTGGAAGGAATGGCTATGTTTTCCATGCACTGCAAAGGTTGAGAATGCCAGCTTTTGATTAGGAAACATTAGGTGAATGTTACCCCTAGCACAACACGACAGTCAAGAGTGATAAATGACAACACCTGCAGGGGAGAAGAATGTGGGTTTTATTTTCAACTCCTCCAACATCTCTGTGTCTTGGTTTTCTATCTGTCAAGTGAAAGGTTTGGAGCAAGTGATCAGAATGTTCTTTTACAGCTTGAGCAGGAGTCTAAGATATAATCTTAATTAAAGTCAGAGTCAGGAAAACCAAAGAGAAAATTCTGCCCTAGCTGACCATATTTAGCAAATCAAGCCCTGGTTGTTTCATACAGGTTGAATGCAAGATTTTAATGAGCACTATGTGTCAAGGCCTGGGAAACAAAAATAGATTCCAGAACTCTAAGTCTAGATAGAGAGGTTTGCAGAGCTGTTTATATGTCATAGTAGTATTGCTGTTAAAAATGTGTGCACTATGCCTTTGAAAACACAGACAAGGGAAGAAGTAACAGATTTGGCTTGAGGGCTCACTTATGAAACACCATAGTGATTAGAACTTGAGTTTGTCAAAAGGAGGGGACTGGGTGTTTGGCTTAGAGCTAGCGTGCATGCTTAGTGTACACTTAGTCTGGGTTTGACCTCAGCACTCTGAAAAAAAAAAAGGAAAAAAAAAACCAGGAATGGCATAATAGAACAAGGCCCAAGGCCTGAGCGTTCCAATACCCGAAAGCTTTTTGGGGTAAGGGGTTGGTGAGAGAACTTAGTAGTTATGACTGTAAAATAAATATTAGAGTATAAATCATGAAAGACTTTTAAAACATCCCTTCTACATTGCTTAGATTTGTGCTATATATAAGAGAGATTGAAAAAAAAACCTGATTAGATCGAGGAGTATTTGAGGGAACTTATTTTCATTAAAAGGAACGGAAGTGCCAGCTGCTAAGGCTGCCTACAGGAAGGGAGGCTGGGAGGTCGCTATGGTGGGTGTGGTGAGATTACTTGAGAAGGATGAGCGCTGATGCATAGGGTTAGAGTGATAAATAGCCCACAAACACCAGTGGATCGCAGTAACAAATCTTGCTCAATGTACAAATCAGAGAGGGAGAGAGAGGGGAGAAGATCATGAAGACCCTTGCATGGCTCAGAACGACTGCTTCCAGCCTTCACATGAGGAGTCCATGGACAGGGAAAATTGTACCCAAATCTCAAAGAGCTTCAGTCTGGACATGGCTTCTTTCACTTCTGATTACACGCTCTTGGCAAAGCCAAGCCATTTTCAAGTCTTGAACCTCAGTGGGTGAACAGTACAGTTTGATAGACTCTCTGAAAGTGAAAGAAAAAGCTCATCATTCTGATGCAAACATTAGACATGGAGGAAAGAGGATGGGAGAAACGAGGGTAGCTTCAAAGTTGTTTCTAGTTGAGACTTTGCTTGTTGTCTGTATGTAGTTGTACAAATGGGTGTGAATTCAACCTATAAGTTTGTAAGTATAATGCATCTTCCTCAATGTCACCCTTTCTATCCTCCTCCTCCACTCCCTCTCATTCCCTGATTCCAATTGCACATATGTCTGCCCATCCTTCTCGACCTGTTTGTGTATGACAGTCTCTATTCCTTGTCTGACCAATTTTACATATTTACCTTCATTTTGTCTAGGAAGCCCAGACTAACCTTGAGGAACATGAGAGCTTAGGTTTGGTATTGTCAGGGATATGCTGACCTGGTTGATTATGAAAAGAAATTAAAAAAAACCACACACACAACCTTTTTTTGTGTTCCTGCTAAACTCTCTGGTCCAAATTTTGAGTTTTTCTTTGCATGATGGCAGAGTTGTGGTAAGATCCATTGCAGCTTGCAGTTGTATGGTATTTCTCACTAGATTCAATAAAATTAAGTAATGCCTAGTACCTACATAATGGTAGACAGTAATCCAGTAAAATAATTAGGATGGCAGGAATTTCTAAGTATTTATAACTTTTGTCTTAAATCTAATTTATTTAATCACAACTGTCTCATGTAACTTTTAATAATGTCTGTGTTTATTGACTGGACTCCAAAAGTCTTGAAACTTCAACAGCAGGCTTGCCCAAGCCAATGGGAATTGACTCCTATGTACTATAGATCTCATCTTAATGTCTATAGGTCTCTTTACTTGTCCCCATCATTATTATGATTCATTTACCCATTTGTCTGCCACATGCTAAAATCTTCAAGAAGGTTCTGATTTCACTGTTGAACACTTCAGTGCTTAATACTGGGCTTGAAACTAGCCAAGATATACTGTAGTCACAACCTGACATGTTGAATTGGAGCCCCTTTGTACAATTAGTTAAGGATAATAAAATATAATTAAATATTCAACATAATTGGTTTTGCAACAAACCAAGTAAATGTCAGTGGAGGTAGAAGGAAAGAGGGTTTTTCATGAAATAAGCCAATTAGTGGATTGTCTATCCATGGATACTTCTTTTCAGGGCCTAACTGATTGCATTTTATAAACAAAGACCCTTCCCAGATATCTGATCTTCTGTGAGTCTTCCTTAACCTGCAAGCAAGTATTCAGCCTTTGGGGAAAAATGTCTCAGAGTGTGGCTTTTGTGCCTTTGGATGAATGTCAGTTTCTGTTTTTGTTTTTTTTTAATGCTTCAGGTTCAATGTTTATTTAAGACTTGGGCTGGAGCTTTTGAGAATTCTGTTGTACTTTTGGAGCCTTATTTTATGAATTGATTATTGTTTGAATCTCACACACACATAACCACATAATATTTTATCTACCAACTGAAGTAGATCAATGAAGGCAGTAATTGTGTCTCATATCAAAGGAATTCCAGACATTTAAGAATTTGAAGACAGGTGTCGGTGTCTCATTTCTGTAATCCTAGCTAATCACGATGTGAGATCTGAGGTCAAGCAGGAAAGAGAAATCCTCACTTTTGTATCCAACTAACTACTAAGAGGCTTGAAGTAGAGGTATGTCTTAAGTGGTAGAGTTTCAGCCTTGAGTGGAAAAAGCTAAGCAATAGAATAAGACCCTAGTTCAAGATCAACACACACAATGTACCAACCCATACACATAGTGTTTGAAGAGACTGTTTTACTCGTAACTTAAATGTTAATGTAAAGAATCTAAAATAGTTTTCTGAAACTCCCATTAGGTTTTCTATATTTTTCCATTGTAACAATTTATTTGGCTGTATAAGAAGAAAGCTATAGGAATACCACTAAATTCTGCTGTGAAGGTAGAAATCCCTCATTGTAGTGTAGATACCTTAGCTTTATTGATGCTGATTTATAGTTGTCTTTGCAACACAAAGTCAGCAGACATCCCACTTCAAGGACAACCTGTGCTCTACCCAAGAGTCAGAGGACATGGCGTGACAGATTGCAGACACTTGGTATAGCTAGATCATTAGAAACCTTATCTAAATTGTTTACATGTCAGGTTTCTTTGGTAAACCAGAATAATTTGGACAAATGAGACTCCCCACTGGTAATTACATTTTCTTAACAGCATTTTGGTGGATGTACATAAAAGGCAATAATAGCTTCTACCAGCTCCCTGTCCTGCAGCTCATCAGAGCCCCAGATTCTGATCGTGGCTGACACTTATTACTTAAGTCATCTATTGCTAAAAGCAGAGGCCTCGGCTAGGTCTTTTCCCAAATGATACTGTCTCAAGCTGTAGAGAGTCAAAAAATCTGATTATATCTGTTACTTTCCGTGCATGCCATACACATTTATGGGAAAGCCCAACTTTTATGAATCAGGATTTTTCAAATGGGAGGTAGAAATATGCTATCTAGAAGAGGGGAAGGGATCTTTTTCCCTTTTCCTGTTAAGATACTGTTACATCTCCTGGGGTTTTCCTGATCCCAATGATAAAAATTCTTATCCTCTCTGCTGTAGAAATTTTTGTTGTTCAAACCCAGGTGTTGTGTGACATAGTACTTAAAGGTCAAGAAAATGTTGACCTTTGCTTCTTTATGTTTAAAAACAAAAAAAAGAAAAATCATTCACTTTCTTTTTTAATATATATATTTTATTGTAAAGATACTGTACAGAGGGGTTACAGTTATATGAGTAAGGTAATGAGTCCATTTCCTATTGAGCATTGTTACCCCCTCCTTTGTTTTTACCCTACCATCCCTTTCCTCCCCACCTCCCCACCTTCTCTGTCCCCACCAGCTGTAAAGTTCGTTTTCAACATAGTGTCTTGTACATCTCATTGTTACAATGGGTCAACCTGTATCCTTATTTCAGCATTTTGTTATTTCCTTTCCCCTTTCCAAATTAGAAAAATGTATATGCAAGATGCAGGGCACGGGAATCAAATATAGTGAAAACAGTCGTTATACCATGGGGGAAGAACATACAAGAGAAACGAAATAATCACACAGTACATTTTAAGTACATTAGAAACAACAGCAACAAAGATAAAACCTCTTGTGTCCCTATCTTGGGGTTCATTTCACTTAGCATCATCTTATATGGTCATATGACATCATTCACTTTCAAAGAGCTCATGAATGTGCTTTGTCTTCCTAGTCTCATGAGGTAGATTGAACTTTAATTTAATACTATAGATTAGTATTATAGACTAATCACACTATAGATTAAAACATGCATGGGCTCATAGGCCCACAGAATATCAATCTTGTGTCAAGATGTATGTGTGTGTGTGTTAATTCAAATTTGTGAAACTGAATACTATAAATATGCCTTTGAAATCTGTGACACATTAATGTGTTTTGTGCTGCCGAAAAACCCTTTTTATCTTTGTTTTTATTTTCATTTATTATTTCTCAAATTCAGGTCACTATCTGTGACAGCCAAGGGCCAATCAGGAGACAGAGGCTGCATAGTGATCTGAAAATGGAAAATGTAAAGTGAGAAATTAGCAATTACAACTATAGATGGGAGTAAAAATTGGGATTGTCTTATGAAAATGAGGAGAACTATACAGCATCGGTCGTAGTAGGCAAGAACTCCCCTCCTCCCACCCACGCTGCGTTTCATGCATCTCTTATGGAGTGCATAGCTGTTAAAATTTAATGATTTTTTTTAAAATTAAAACATGTTATTTTAATATTGATCTATTTTTAAAGTCACTGTCATGAGGTAAAATTACAAGTAGAACAGAAATAGAAGAGACAGGAGTAGGCGTAAGCTTTTTTTTTGTTTTACATTTATTTGCCTTTCACATGGATTGGAATTTGGTAATACTTGAGTGCTGGCAGATATCGGTCTAATGATTTTCAACCCTGACAGCAGCGACCTGCTCCCATTGCAACCTTGAAAGGTGATTGTATTGGGGCAGGAATTGTTCAGGCAAGAACAGAAGACTCCAGCCCATGGCTGGAGGGGCATAGAAAGTGTGGCTGTCGGGCTTTCTTAAGGAATAAACTCAGAGGCATTACTGAGTAGTGGAATATCACTGAGGTCAATGTGAAGAAAACTGTGGGTTAGAGCACTTATCAGAGTAGCCAAAATGAGCACAATAAGTGACAAGAATACAACTTCTGTCTATCTTCATTACTTGGCAACTTAATTTGGTCGTGAAGGAGAGATGGAGAAGTCAGTATGTTTTGAATGATGGCCTCTGATAAATTCTAGAACTGTGATGGTGATGGTGTTTGACCTTCTTTTTCCAATTAAATGTCATTTCATTCTAAAATACCTTATAAAGTTCTCCAAGGCTCCAAGATTAATCTAAGAAAACTGAATTAAACTAGATGCTTATTTTAGCTATATAGATTTTCCAAGCTATTTCATTCTCTGGATTATTATTCTTATTGTGTATATTTGGTAAATGGTAAATAAAAGAATTAAAGATGAACTTAAGGCATAACTAAGAATGAAACCAAGAAGTCAGATGTTTTCACCCTCTCTTTTTTCTCCTCTTCCCTCTTGTTCATAAAGGTGAACACTGAAATTTGCTTTCGACATATTTAAACATTACACAAGAGATCTGTCATGTACTCTTTTGTTTATTCATTTACTTTTATTGATTGTTTGATTGATTGTTATTTTTGCTTGTACTTGGTTTGAATTCAAAGCCTTGAGTTTGCTCAGCTCAGCTGTTGCTATCCTGCTGGAGCTACATACAACTCCAGCCTGACATTTTGCTGATTATTTTGGAGGTACGGTTTTACAGACTTCTCTGCCCAGGATAGCTTTTCCCTGTGATCCTCCATATCTTAGTCTCCCAAACAGCTTGGAATGTAGACATGAACCATTATGTCTTTCATACACATTGCATCTCAATGTGTGTGTATGGCTATGTATACGCTCACACACTTTTTCTTAGTGTGTGAGAAAGCTGGATAATGCTAGAGAAATTTCTGTTAACATTGCCTAACATTGCAGGCTCTACAATAATAGGACCCTGCCATTTTGAGGAGTCATTTATATGGTTGTCTATCACTATTACAGCCTGTCAACCTGCCTGCAGGACCAAGAAACTAGCCTGTTGTGAACCCATACCTGTTACAGTGCAAAGACGAGATGAAAACAGACTTTGAGCAAGAGAGGAACTGAAACAAAGTTGGTTAGAAGTTTGTGATTTTCACACAGTCTTTGTCCATCACAGTTCTTTCATTGGAATGTTTAATCTTTCATCTCATGAAACTTAACATTCTACTGCAATATCTTACTTAATATGTCCAAGCCTCATAGCCTTCCTTTGAAAGACCTGATAAATATCCTGTCATGCCCTCTCTGGGCTGACTCACTGCTCTTCCTGAGTAGAGCCCTGTGACTTCATTACCCATGTGCTTTTACCCACACAGTGTCTCGCCCATATGCCAACACCATAGTACACAGACTTAAAGTGGAAGACAATACATAGAGTTCAAGGAAAAGCAATACATGTACTGTTGTCCCTGCGTTCACAGTCAAGAGAGAGAGATTCTAGTTTTGCAAATGATGAGACCAAGTAGAAATTGTTAATGTGTTAAGATGAGAAAAGATTTCTGTGCCTGAAAGCTAGAACTAAGTTTGGAATTTCTCTCATGACTTCACCTCTGCATGACCTTGAGACATGTGTTTGCTATCCTTTATTTCTAAATAGTATTCTGTCCCTGTTCTTTGTAATAGTATCAGGTCCCTGCTATTAATGTCCCTTATTTACAACATAGGCCTCCAGTATAAGGGGAGAAACAAGATTTACCACCCAGGAGAAACAAGGAATCAAAGTAGAAAATGTCTATTTTTAAAGCATTGGACACCTGTCAGTGAAAGATAGCAATCACTGGGTGATTGGAAGTCAGCTAATTGTATTTAGTTTAGGGTTTCCAAAACCATTGATATCCGTAAGCTCAACACTGTATCTGATTAGAATTTTATTTGATTTAATTCATGAACTTTTTTTTCAGAGAAGACTTAACTCTTTTACTTTATAAATGAACAAAATTAAGTGTCTATAAGTATTTTTTAAGATAAAAGAGACTGTTGAAAGTAGAAAACTATTAGTGTAGAAAATCTATATAGATCATTTATAAGCAAAGCTACTTTCCATTGTAATAGCCTCTTAATTAAGATCTATTTTAATCCTTCTTTTTTTTTTTTTTTTGTTGGTCGTGGGGCTTGAACTCTGGGCCTGGGCGCTGTCCCTCAGCTCTTCAGCTCAAGGCGAGCGCTCTACCACTTGAGCTACAGCACCACTTCCGGTTTTCTGGTGGTTTATTTGAGATAGGAGTCTCACGGTCTCTCCTGCCTGGGCTGGCTTTGAACCGCGATCCTCAGATCTCAGCCTCCTGAGTAGCTAGGATTACAGGCGTGAGCCACCAGCGCCCGGCTTATTTTAATCCTTCTTAGTCTGTTTATACTCATTGGAACGAACCACAGTCATACTTTAAAACTTCTATTAATTTTCTTATTTCAATTTTTATTTTTTCCATTCATTAAAATAATGCACTCATAGTTGTATGTACTGTGGCAATATGAGGTGGTACAATAAAATGCTTGTCATAGCAGTCTTGCTCTTGCCCATAAGAATTGCTTGGTGAATAATAATATGTCTCCAATAAATTATATTCTCTAGACTAGAAACTAACTGATTTATAGGAGCATCTATTTTAATTAGTCACTTGTGTATTCCTTGCTCCTTTTAAAATTATGCTAAGTCTGGCAAATTAAATGCAAAGTTGTCTCTAATAATGAAATAAGGTTGTATGTCTGTGGTTTCTGTTGGTTGAAATAAAGTTATTAACCCAAAGTAACCAAGACCCCAAAGGATTCCTATATATTCACAATGTGGTTATAAGCACCAAGATAAAAGTATACATATTCATGGAGGTTAGGTTCTTCAAGAAGAGATAAAGAGTATCACACACAAATAAATGCAAGAATGTATATGTGTGTGTGTGTGTGTTTGTGTGTGTGTGTGTGTGTATGTGTTGTCATAGAAAAATAGATCTGGAGTAAAGTAACATAAAGAAAAATGTGGGCATGTACAGCAAGATAATTTCAATTTTAAAGGAGTAGAAGAAGAAAGCCCCAAAAGATATGTACTCATTACCTTACTTATGTACCTGTAACCCCTCTGTATATCACCTTTACAATGAAATTTAAATTGAAATAAAAAAGATAACTCGAGCCAAGATCTGAGGAAAGAAAGAACAATCACATACTGCAATGTATTCAAGATGGGTTTCACTGTGCGGGAATCATGAGGACATAAAACAGGCAAGTCAGGCGCCGATGGCTCAAGCCTGTAATCTTAGATACTCAGGAGGCTGAGACCTGAGGATAGCAGTTCAAAGCCAGCCTGGCCAGGAAAGTCCGTGAGACTCATTTCCAATTACCCACCAGAAAACTGGAAGTGGTGCTGTGGCTCAAGTGGTAAGAGTGCTCACCTTGAACTGAAGAGCTGAGGGACAGCGCCCAGGCCCAGAGTTCAAGCCCTCTTACCACCACCATCAACAAAAATAAATAAAAAAAAAGAGATGGAGAACACTGGCTATCTTAAAGAGGCTTCCCATATGTGTGTGAGACGAGTTAGCAAGGAGCCAGTGGACAAGAGGAGGTCAGAGAACCAGAGCTCAGTGCGTGGGAGTTAGGTGCCTGTTTCTCCAAATGGCAATGTAGTCATTAGATCTAAGCAGCGTGTGGCATGATCTGTATATGTTTGGAAAAGGAAATTAATAATAAACTGTAGGTGGTAGGTAGCAGAAAGAAACATTTTATTTTGCAATGAATAGGCAATAAATCATGGCAAAGTGGACCCAGTTTGTCAGGGTGGCCGCAGCTAGGAAGTGCCTTCATTTTGAAACAAACAACAAACAAACAAAAATGGAGTCCGTATGTTTGCTGATGGATAGATACGTAACAGTCAAGAATTCATTTGTTTTATTGTAAGCTGAGCACCTGGGAGAAGGAGAATGGTATTGCCATGTTCAGGCGTTGGGGTGACTATGTGGGACAGGATAGAAGCAAGGGGACACTTGGAGATTGGTTAGGGTTACATTTGAGATGCACACTACATACCTAATTGGTTCTGTTGACATATGAACCAGAGAAGTGACTAAGAGTGGTGTCCTATTTATATTTGCAAAATAACTGCATTACTGGGATGGATTGACTTGGCAGGTGAGTGTAGGTAGAGAAGAGAGGAGACCCAAGACTGAACTGAAAGACAGAGCCCCAGGAGACTGTGGGGTTAGGCCCTCAGGGTACAGTGTCACTAAATGGGAAGTATGAGAGAAATGCCCACTTGGATTCTGTATCCCATGATGTGGTCTCTGTCACCCACTAATTAAAGAAAAATGATCATTAAAAATATACCATGGGACCTACTGGGTGTATTTAACTATTTGAGAGCTCTTGTAAGCAACATATTTGAAAAACTCCAGTGACTGCACCGAAATATATTTTTTCTACTACATAGCAGTAAATACAGTAGGTAGCTTCCTATTCACGAAATACTTTGGGATTGTGGTTAGGAAGACTTAGTCTTTATGTTCTGGTAATGAAAGAATAGATTTTCCCTGCAGAAGGAGAAGACAGAATTTAACAGCAATGCGTTTTTGTAATTGGCACAAATCAAAATTGATTCATCCATCATAGGAGTATATTGCTGAATATCTGCTGTGTGTCAGGCACTGTGCCAACTACCACATACATGTTGCAGTGGTGAAGAACAATCCTTTAGATAGAGAAAACAGGCAAAGAAGCAGTAGTGATGCAGGCTGCCCTTATTTACTTGTGAAGGACCATATGAAGAATACAGACTCCCAAGTCATAAGTTCTTAGCAACAATTTCCACAAGCAAGAATAAAATATTAACACTAAATCTCCATAGTCCCCAGGACTATTTGGATGCATTTAAAATTGCTGAATTTTTTCCCATGATGATTTTCCTAACTTGTGCTCTGGGCACTTCCCTAGTATAGCAAAATATGTTCCTTGTCTCTTTGGTATCTGAAACTTATCTTTATGCTTAGTACTTCCACATTTAGTGCTTCAGATGCCGCTTTGGGGAGCTGCTTAACATCCAGGTTATTAGTAATCATAAGATGTGTTCTTGGAGAGAATGTAAAGGCAGTAGAATCTAGCGTTAGAGGGAACAACTGCTTCATTGCTTGCCCCAGAAGCAAGTCATTTCACTGGTACTATTCAGTAATTTATCCATGAGGAGTCTGAAAGGAAGAGTAAACATCTCTAGGCTACCAGTATCCTAAAGTCCTGGCAGCTTAGAAGCTAGGCATCAAAATGAATGAAGTTTTGGACACACCATTGCTCTCCAGAGATTTTCTACTATAGCATATGTAGATTTTATTCAAATAAACAATAGAAATCTCCAGAGATTTTCTACTATAGCATATGTAGATTTTATTCAAATAAACAATAGAAATTGAGCAATTTCTCTGCATAGTCTTTTTGTTGTGGTTGTTGGTTGTAGGGCTTGAACTCTGGGCCTGGGCACTGTCCTTCAGATCCTCAGCTCAAAGCTAGTGCTCTACAGCACCACTTCCAGTTTTCTGGTGATTTATTGGAGACAAGAGTCTTACGGACTTTCCTTCCCCGTGTTTGGTTTTGAACTGTGATCCTCAGATTTCAGCCTCCTGAATAGCTAGGATTACAGGTGTGAGCCACCAGCACTGGACTCTGCATAGTCTTTTAACCTGCAGAGCATTTGTTTGCTGGAGATCAGGAGAAAACATATTGCCAAAGCAAGGTGAGATAGCAATGAAAGATTCCTTTGTTTTACTTTCCAGAAACAATATATATATATATATATATATATATATATATTTTTTTTTTTTTTCCTTTAAAGCACTGTCCTTTAGCTTTTGTGCTATAAGTTGGCACCCTACTGCTTGAACCACAGTTCCATTTCTGGTTCTTTTGTTTGTAAATTGGAGCTATGAGCCTGCCCAGGCTGGCTTTGAATCACAATCTTCAGATCTCAGCCTCCTGAGCAGCTAGGATTTTAGGCGTGAGTTTCTGACACACAGCTCAATTTCACATAATTATGTTATACTTTTAATACTTGTGAATCAAAAGGTGGCTAAAAACATAGACTTTGTCAGAATTTAATACTTAATAACATTTCATGTGAAGAAAGATAATTGTTTTAAGTTTTCTCTACTTTCACTTGGAGAGAAGCTAGGACACGTTATTAGAATGATAAGTTGTTTCAGATATATTGATGAAAAGAATAACAAAGTGATGATTGGCAAGTCTGTCATAGTTTCATGATTCCCATCTGCCTCTGTACACGATGACACCCATTATTGGGAGTAATTGTGTCTTTGAATATGTTCCTGTTTCTTTAAGGAATTTGCTCTTCTTGCCTGCCTTCATTCAGCTGCTGCCTACACACGTGTTTCTTTTTCTTATCTTCTAACAAGGGGTCTTTTACAGATGATCTCAAATGGGAATTTTAGATACCATTTTTTCAGCTGTACTCCAAGACACCAGTTCCAAATTATAATTTAAAAATGGTGGGAGTGTTATGACAGGAAGAGTAATGGGGAAAAAAGCAATTGGAGCTTTTTTTATATATAGTTTTGAAATGTTTACCAAGAAGTCTGATTGTGTCGATTTGTGTTCTGATAAAGAATTATTGGTTTAAGAGAAACTTCCAATTCTTTCACAATAATGATAAAGAGGAGATGTCAAACAAATGATCTCCAGGACTGGCCAGGTTTAGAGGTCAAACCAGGCTGAGCCAGCAAAGAGCTGGAATATCTTGACATTTCACAGGAACTTTTGCAAAGTTATAATATTTATAAAGTGAGCCCACAAAAGAAGAAGTGAAGTCTGAACAGGAGAAACTCAAAAGATGAAAATGCTGGATCAGAAATCCATAAACCTATCAACAGAAGGAAATACATTTTCATTTATTTATATTTTGTCCAGTACCCTAGAACTCTAGAACTCTGGAGATACTGAAGACAAATATGGCCTATGACAAATTTTTGTAAAGGAAGCATAATGTAGAGTTGTTTATACAAGTCATGCTTAGAAACACTGCATTTTAGTTATGTTTATTTTATTTTAAACTTACCTAAATTCTTTGGTGTTATTTATGTAATAGTAATCACATGCACTGAATGTCAAACATATATCAAGTATTTTAATGCATTACTTAATACTCTGTTCATAAGTCTTTTGGGGTTATTTGGAGCATTCTGAGATTGAGGAAGGCCAAGAAAATTTTCTGAGGGTGAATTGGCAAGTTGAGAATCACGTTGTCGTCCCCCTGATTTCAAAAGATGGAGGAGGTGAGTCCAACAAAGGTATATTGTATGCCTATGTGGACATGTCAAACTGAAAACACCTCGTACAATGAATTGATGATAAGAAAAAATGTTGGGAAAATCATTGTTACCAGAAGACTTTAAAATGAAGAATAACTATACATTCTCTTATATTTGCATCTCATTAATTCTCACCAACTATATTCTGTATATCTCATATCATCTGAGCTTTGTGATAATTTGTTCAGTTATGTCTGATCCAAGATACAGAAGTGTGTAGATATTGTTCCATTGTTTTTCATCATTCATGGATATTTTTCTCTCTATTTAAGTCTTTCTCTCTGTCTGTCTTTCTATGTAGCCCAAGCTTGTCCTAAATAATCCTTCTGCCTCTGTTTCCTTACAGGTATGAGCCATTTCTTCAAGCAATGGCCAACAACTCTTTTAAGCATAAGATACCTGTTATGAAATATATATATATATATAATTAAAATTATATTTAATCCTAAAGGAGCATGAAAACATTAGCAGAGGATCTAACATTATTACAAGAGATGTATATGCAGAATAAACTAACAATAAGTGCACACACATTTTAGCAAGACTTCTCAGAGAGCTTTATCTGGCTCCTGGGTAACAACTTGACAAACAGCCAGATGTCCACCAATACCCTCTAAAGCCAAATGATCTTGCCAAAATCCTTTTTTCTAATTTTAATTGTCTAGTGATTTCTCAATGTTCACTAAAAAATCCTATGGTTGCCTAAATGGAGCATGGAATTAAATCTGCCTATGGTAACTATAAACGGGAAATCTTTTGACCAGGGAAGGACTCAAGGTCTCCTCTCTCCCCATGTGCATTAATCCTTTTGGGACTCAGGTGCTTTTTCTCTCTGACTCCAGCATGTGGAGGTTCTGGTTCCTTTCCCCACTAGTCAGTGTTAGGGGATGCTACTCATTTCCTAAAGCTCATTACACATTCTTTATAGGAGTTCCTAGCCTGAACAGCTTTTCTCTCCATATCCCCTGACTCACACAGTTGACTTATATATGCCACTGCCCTCAGTGATACATGAAGGTTCTCTTCGACCCTCTTCTCAGCTGGGTTTCTTGAGGGCCTAAAATGCAGAGCTGGCTTCAATTCAGTTGTACCGCTTTCTTCAGCAGCCAGCAAATAGGTTGAATACATGAATGGTTTTCCATAAAATAGGTCTTGTTTGTACTGGTAGAAGACAGAATAATGAGCTTGATGGAATAGCAACTTGATTGAATCTGACATTTATGTTCTTAAGGACTCTAAGGTTTTAGTGCAAATCAGTAGATGGATACTTTTGAAATGAAAGAATCGGTCGCTTTTTATACCAGTGATATAGATGCATAAATAAAACACAGAAGCAGCACAGAAATAAGCAGAGTCTAAATGCAGAGTCATGCCTTATGAATATGGCATGCAATTTGGCAGAAATTAACTTTAATGTGGTGATGAGGACGACTTTATGTTACTTTATTATTATGGGAGAAGAAGAGAAGTGTTTGAAGCATGTGAATAATAAGTAGTAAGTTTACAGTTGCCCTTTATTAATGTAGTAGGGCAAGTATTTATTATAGAACATATTAACATTGAATTTTCTAGACAGAACTCAATATCAAAACACTCTTGATCCTGAGAGAATAAGGGAATTTTCATGTAAGACTTATAGTCAATTAATTAGGAACTTTGCCTCTGATATATACAAAGCCAAGAACCTGCTTAATTGAAATTTTTTTTGTGCCTAACTTCTACTTCTGCTCCACAATAGAAATCCCTTTGATAGTCACTGACATTGAACTTGGAAAAATATGGCATCAAAGGGGAGAGCTAAACTCTCTCTTTTTGCAGTTTCTTATGATTCTTTCTTTTAAGAAATCCTTCATCATTGGAGTTAAGGAAATAGAACAAAAAGAAAATATAAATTACCATAGGTCCTCCCCAGGGTAAAAATAATTGCACATTGTCTTTTCTGCGGAGAAGTTAACAAACCTGGAGGATGTTGCATAGTCTATAAAGGCAGAGTTAAGAAACAGATGTAGCTTGCTAAGGCACTGGTGTCTGAACATTAAATCATAATGCTGTACTGACAAATATATTTCGTACATAAGCATTGCTAACTCATTGAACAGTTTAAACAAACTCTGAATTAACAAGTTTGAATCCTTTTCTTTTACTGTGAGAATGGTTTGATAATCATGGTTCTACTCTGAAAACTTAAAAAAATAGATTAAAAAGAAAAACCTTCAGTAAGAAGAGAGAGTAGAGTTTGGATTTTCTTTTGCATCTGATATATACTACAAGGTTCCATTTATCTTGTGAAGTTTGAGTCTTTTCTTCTGTTGTCTTTAATCTTTTTTTCTATTTCTATTATACCTGGGGTTATTGAAGAACTCTGTATTGTACTTATAATGGAAAAATCACTTGTGCAGCATTAAGTGCAGATGGCCTAATAAACATTGTTGTTTTTTATCATAAAAGAAAAGTTATGTTTTACATGGAACCTTGAAGATGAGAAGTTGGTTAACATCATAAAGTAGAAGATAATGTGATACTAACTGATATAGAAACGTTATCAAGCGATTGACTCCATTACTACTCTTTTCTTTTTCTTTTATTCAATGGAAGAGTGTCTTCTCTCCCTTTCTGATGAGAGTTTAGACTCAAAAGCTTGTCTCTACCACACTGCACCTCACCATGGATTGCTATAAGGCCTAGGAATAATGGCGCTTATGTATTTCTTCCACAAGTGTTTATTCAACTCTTACCCTATGTAGCCGCATTGAGCTGCTCACATAAAAACCTGGCCCTGATGTAGTTATCCACATTTCCATTGCTAGTCAGCAGCATCTCCCCAGGTTCATATCAGGAGAATGTATGAGCATGCTTCTCTCTCGGTGGGTTCTCCATGGAGCGTCTGATAGTAACAGCTGAAGTAGCAGCAGGCAGATACTAAGTTTAAATTGATTTCTTTATGTTCCTCTGAGATGAAATGAGTTCATTCCAAAGTTCCTGGGTGTCTAATATAATTAGCTTTCCCTCTGGTTCTTTAACTTCTTCTCTCTGACTTTCTCTTATATTTCATCTCTTGTTTTGAATCTTGAATCTCTTGTTAATTCTCAGTAGTAGCTACCATCAATGATCAATGACTAGCAACAATGGGGATTTTACTGAAGAAAAGATTACCCTTTGATGATCATTTGTTAGGGTGAGTGTTATGTCCGGAAACTTACTGTGACTCAGGGTAGTTCTCCTCCTCCTCCTCCTCCTCCTCCTCCTCCTCCTCCTCCTCCTCCTCCTCCTCCTCCTCCTCCTCCTCCTCCTCCTCCTCCTCCTCCTCTTCCTCCTCCTCCTCCTCCTCCTCCTCTTCCTCTGCCTTCATCTCTTTCTCCTCCTGCTCCTCCTCCTCCATCTCTTCCTCCACTTCCTCCTCCTTCATCTCTTCCTCCTCTTCCTCCTTTCTTCCTTTCTTCTTTGTCAGAACTGGAGCTGGTGCATGAGTCCTTACATTTTTTCCTAGGATGTTTTACACATTGTCAGTGCTCTATCCCTTGAGATGTGCCTCCAGTTCCAGCATTTTTCTGGTAAAAGGAAGATAAGAGCTTATTGGATTTGCAGGTTGGGGCTGGCTACAAATGGAAATCCTCAGATCTCAGTTTGCTGTGTTGCTAGGATTATAGGCATGAGCCACCAGAGTCTGGATCAAGTGCTGTCTTCTTAAGAATGACAAATGGAATATGCATTATTGATAGTGGTGCATAAAATTAGAATATGAAAAAAATGAGTTTGCACTTATATAAGCAAAATAAATATTTGAGAATTCATGAAGGGTTCTTTGCAAGTAGATTTGCTCATTAACTTTAAATGTAATAATTCTCTTATTTGTTTATTGGTTCTATATTCTTGTCTTATCATTACAGTGAGTTAGTTTATCCTTTAGGTAACTTCTTAGGTCCCTGTGATCACTAGACTACCTATGTAATAAGAAAATATTTATGAACTGTTAGCTAAATAGAAATGAATTCTTTTGTATGAAATTTTAAATATGCTTGCTTTGGAAATATGCACTGCTAGTTTGCTCTTCCTCATATTTAAGAATTTATTATTACCTGGGTTGAATATGTAATATCAATATTTGGCTATAAAAAGTTGCTCTTTGTGTGATTGAACTTATGGGGCATAAATATAAATAGACTAGTACATATTTTATTTAGGAAACTTATATTCCAAATAAGTGTGCCTTGCAGATAAATCAAGCTTATCCCTGCAAGTGTTACCACATCTGTATTAAGCAGAGGAGATGAAGCTATTTCTGTGTCTTCTCAGAATATCTATAGTCTTGAATTGAAAGCCTGAAGTCATTACTACAAAAGCAGCCATGGCTCTGTAGTGTTGTGTGCTTATCCTTAGGAGTTAGAAAGCTAACAGGCAATTTTTCTTCTCTCTCCTTTTGTTTTTTTCTCTTTATGCCCCATCGTTATTTTCTATGCTTACAGTTTGCTCCTCATACGGTTATATGAGCAGATGCATAACAGAAATCAAGACTCTAGGACTAGTAGACCAGTAAAATGAGCCCAAGGAGATGCACTGGTCTGAGTAGGTAATTCATTAAAACCCCCAAAACAAATGGGTCATCACTGGTCCAGAACATGCAGAACTTGGTATGAGACCCACGTTAAAGAAGGAGCTACAGAGCAGGAGTGCTGGACCACATAGATAGACACTGACAGAGAGCTTGAAGTCAGGAAGCTAAAATGCAAAGTTGTTCATTCTTATAAATTAAAATAAGACAGAAGATCACAGTGAGGGGCTACTGCCTGTGGCCTCTTTGCTGATGCTGATGGGTTGACTTTTTTTTTTTTTTGGTCCAGTCGTGGGGCCTGAACTCTGGGCCTGGGCGCTGTCCCTCAGCTCTTCAGCTCAAGGATAGCGCTCTACCACTTGATCCACAGTGCCACTTCGGGCCTTTTTTCTTTTTGCTTATGTGGTACTGAGGAATCGAACCCAGGGCCTCAGGCATGCAAGGCAAGCGCTCTACCGCTGAGCCACCTTCCCAGCCCCAAGGGTTGACATTCTAATTGAGTGTAGATAGCTTTGAACTTGAGTTTTCTATTGGGGAAATACAGTCTCATTGGTTCTAATGTCTGCTTATCCTGTTTTCATTGTATTTCACTGTATTTGATATTGGTTATAATTTGGGTAGGGGAAGAGAAAAAATGTTTAAATAGGGATACTGGTGGACCCATTGTAACAATGAGATGTACAAGACACTATGTTGAACAACAAACTTTACAATTTAGGTGGGGGGGGGACGGGGGGAGTGTAGTTGAGGAGGTGGGAGGGAAGGGATGGTAGGGAAAAAACAGAGGAGGAAGCAACAATGCTTGATAAGAAATGTACTCATTACCTTGCTCATGTAACTGTAACCCCTCTGTACAGTATTTTCACAATAAAAAACAAAAAATAGCTTAGCTGTTCTTGTAGATCCTAAAATATTTAACACTAAATGTTGATTGCATTTGATTGAACTAACTTCAATAGATTCCAGGTAGCTATATATTTAGTATATGGTGAATGATGATGTGAATGTGGCAAAAACCATGTATGAAATTTGAGTCACTCAGACTAGAAGGAGGAACCTCTGGTATTCTATTTGTTGAGTCCCTGGACTTTCAGCAGTGATTCCCTGCTTCAGAAAGGGTCACATAATTCTAATGGCATTAGGAAATGTCTGGCAAACATTTTTCATTGTCACAAATGGGAGAGTACATGTGACTCTTAGTAGCTGTTAAACATTGTGTACCACATAAAACATACTCCCAAATAAAAATTATTTGGGACCAAATAAGTGTAGCAATTGAGAAACATTGGCCTGGGATAAATTCAGAGAGTGAAACTGGTTAGCATCCAAGGAATGGATTGGATACAGGAGAACAAAGTAAAAAAGCCCCTTCTGATGATTTTGGCCTCATAATCCCCAGTGGGCAAACTGACATGGTACAAGAACTTGCTTCACTCTGTCTCCCTGGGTTTGGAGGGAAATGACAGCTCAGGCAGCATTTCTAGGTTTACATACTCTCCACTCCTAATAGTCATGCCAAGAGAAAAATGCTTATGGTAATTGAGTGACTGCACTATCTGGCCACTACACTATGGTCTCATTAACAGAGAGAAAAGAAAAGAATCATGGCCAGCCTTAGAGTTGAGAAAATTTGACTGAATTAATTATACTTTGTGTTAGAAAATGTGATTTCAATGTATTCACTTACTGGAGAAAACATGTCCATCGTATTCTCTTGTAACTAAACTCTGACTTTTTCTAATATCCCTCTCCGTATGGGTCTTTAAAGAAGTAGGAGTTTTGTCTCTTGTCAGACACCATAGACTATTTCCAAGAGAGGGCGTATTTGCAGAATTAGGGGCACAGAGGCAGGAGGATCAGGAGACTAGGTGAAACCTAGTCTCAAAATCCAATAAGAGAGTCATATGTTGGCTCCATACACACACTGAACCATGTTGCTAAGAGTGGTTCCATGCTAGCAAATCCCTAGACAACTATCTGACCATCAAAATTGACCAATAATGGTGCTGAACCTTACCTCCTCCTCCATAAACCTGAGACCATTAGAGGAAAGATTTCTCACATAATCATATTAATAAATTTTGCACACTCATTCCCTCCAGTTAGATAGATCCCAAGTGACTGCACTATAATGCAGAGCTTAAAGAAATCAGAGAAGTTACATCAAAGTAACCTGCTTCTTTAGTTCTTTCCTTAATAAATGTTTGAGCAAATGTGTGAATGAATAATGGAAGAGCCAAGTGAAATATTTTGCAGTTATGGTACCAGAAGCCTAAAGAAAAATGGAAAAACCACATCGTGATAGCAGAAGATCTTTTTGAGAAAAGCACAGTACTTTTTATGCAATAACTTTTTCAAGTTAGTACTTCTTTGAGTGATGCACTGACACTTGTATTCCAATTTAATTTCTAGAACAGGTATGATTTTCTGTTTCTGGAACTTGATATAAGGAAAGACACAAGAAACTCAATCCACATTTGTTAAATTGAGTTGAAAATAATTCATTTTAAAGCAGGAATGGCAAAGATACACTACCTGAAGTGGCATCAAGACAAAGGAATAAAAATGGCCTTAAAGAGATTTTGTTCCAGTTCACTGATGCAATGCTGTCCCTTCATTAATCCTCCAAAGATAGTTTGGCAATTGGAGAAAGAAAGAACTATGCATCAGTATATAGTAACATGGTACTATAAAATAAAATACGCCAAAAAAACCCGAGCTATTAAAGACGCTCTACAACTTCCATTCATAGATGGATTTAGAAACCGTAGGTCAGGCAAGCCTCAATGGCCCTACCTTTATTGCAGTATAATGGTGCCGATAAGGAAGTTGACATGTTTGAAAGAACTGACTCAGAAGCCTACTTACTAACATGCCAAATACCACCAATTCATGTTCTCTTTGCCTTTTCCATCCTTGCTCTCTCCTTTTATTGCTCTCTTGCTCTCCTCTCCCTCTCCTTTCAACCATTCTTTCTCCAGTCCATCTTGCCTCCTTCCCATTCCTTCTGCTTTCTAACTTCTTTCTTGCCTGCCTGCCTGACTCTTATCTCTGTCTCATCTTTCTTTACCCCATCTCCTTTTTTCATACCTCCTATTTTCTGGAGTTTCAGTAATAAGGACTCTTTGTATCTCTCATAAAGATCAAGAGAAGCTGGCAGGCAGACAGATGTCAAAGGAGGTTGTGAAGGATTCTACATGTCCAGGACAAGAGAAATGGAAAGCTTTAGTCTCTGTGAGCAGGAATTACAGAAACATAGAACTACAGCTATTGACTATAGCCCATATATTTTAAGAGAAATGTGTAATTTTCATAAATTATTGATAAGAAGCATCACTCCACAAAGAAAAAAATGTAGCCAAGAGCCAGTGGCTCGTGCCTGTATACCTAGCAATTCAAGAGGCTGACATCTATGGACTGTAGTTCAGAGCCAGAAGCCCAGGTAGAAAATTCCATGAGACTCTCACCTGTAATTAATCACCAGAAATTGATAAGTAGAGCTGTGGCTCAAGTGGTATGACTTACATGGCAAAAGACTGTATTTTTAAAATATAAGTTAACTTTATTAGATTTCTAAGGAGAAAAAGCTGATGCATGTGTATGTATACCTCAGAGTCATATATTCATTTTTGACTATGACAGACTTGAAAATAGAATAGAAACCTGAATATTTTGTCAGAAAACACATCTATATTCACACTATATTCATTCAATTTTGTATTCTGGTGGAGTAAAAGCTTTCCATCAATGGTTCTACCTATGATCTTGTTCATCATATGATTATTTTGGTAATTTTCCCCATAGACTACAAAGCCAATGTTTCTATGATAAAAGATACATTCCTACTATGAAAAGATTAGTTAATTAAAATGGTGTTAACTCTTAGTATGCAAAGAATATTCGCAACAGTTTTTAAGAGTTTTTTTCATAGGTTCTTGAAGAGACCATCACTGTGGCCCCTAACTCTATTTGATATTTACTTCAGAAAACCTTCCTTCCCCTTTGGGGGTCTTGTAATTATAGAAACAACAACAACTTTTGATCCTATGTATAAGAGATACTTTCCAATTCTTGCATATATATTTTCCCACTCAATTCTCCTAATAGTTTTATTGAGTGAGTCTTCTAGTATATATTATGAGTCTTACACCTAAGGAAATTGAGGCTTAGACTTTTTTTAAAAAAAGGAAATGACTGTATTTTATTGGCAAGCCAAACAAAAATCTTGTCTGAATTCAAAGTGTTGAAAAAGTTATTTTAAAATAAAAAATTAAATCAACAAGTAAAAAAAGGCAAGTACAGAGCTTAAGTAGAGATAAGTTGGAATGATGTTGCTCCTGATTTAAAAGTTAAAGAGCTTTGTGAATTCAAGATTTAATATATTGATGCAAACCAAACCTTGATTTCTTGTGGGTCAGAATGTCTTGGAAATATTGTTCTGCTCTTTGTAATATGCTTAGACATTTTTGAATGACTTAGGCAAATTTATGAGTAAGAAGTGAAGTTGATACAGGAAGCTTGGATGGTTGGCTATAGCTTGGACTCTGCTCTTTCTAAAGTGGCCATTGATAGTTGGATGTCCTGCAATCTTATCTCTTCAATAATGCAGAGTAAGTGACTAATGGCTTCTGAGACCAGCTTTGTGCAGATTTTAGTCTAAATGGAAAACTCCCCTTAAATCCCATGTGACAGCAGCTTCCAATGGCATTGCCGTATAGTGCTAGAATGAACACATGTGGAACAGATCTGTGACTCAGCAGCAAAGTTAAGAGTGACTCAAGTTATCTCAGAAGAAAAGCTTAAGGAAGACAGCATGTGAAAAAGGTCATCCTTGGGCAAAGAACATTTTTCTGTCATATGTGGGTGCTAAGCCTACAAGATAAACATATAAGCAAGCACATATGAATATCAGATATGTGTGTATGCATGAATGTACATGTATAGGTATATGTATATGTGTATATAGTATATTTATGATTGTGAGACCATTTGAGGCTATTCCAGAGGGGGAGCAAAGGGAAGTAGAATGTTAAGATGTAAACAAGGTGCTGAAATACAGTGCCACTGAGAATAAAGATAGCAAGAGAAAAATCCTAAAATGTCTGAATAATGAAGAAGAAAGGAGACAAGGAAGATGAGAGAGGTGGAGTCATTCTGTCTAAAATAGTCTATGTGCATGTGTGAAATAACAAGACTAGACACATTTGAATGATTAAGATTTAAAAATGAATATTACAGGATAATAAAACATATTCTGTGCTGGCTGATGGTCCTACCAGGAGCGCAGAGGGTGAAGGAAGGTTGGTGTGGCCAAAATGAAGCTTTTTGAGATTGGGTGGGATGGAGGAGGAGGAAGATGAGAAGGAAGGGTGTGAATTATAGATGGATGAATTATAGATGGAGTGAGTCTGATCAAGATATTTTATATGAATATACAGACATGCTAAAACAAAGCCCTAATTAAAAATGCTGACTAAAATGTGTCTGGTTTTTCCTGGTTAGCTGTGAGTAAATGTTCAAATTTTTTTCCCAATAGCTGTGAGATAAGTAATCCTTAGCTAAAGGCAAACATATAAAATATTGAAAAACCTACTTCTCAGTCAGCTAAAGGCTGGGGGAGGATTCTCTCTCATCCTGGCTTTCTAGTGCCCAACGAGATGCTGTAGAAAACACACATAATCACAAACTTAACTCAGTGTACAAGAACTTCTGCTTGGTTTGCTCAGCTTCATTTTAGTAAATGTCTCTATAAAGTATGGTATGAAATATTCAACCAAATGATCATGTTTTAAAAAATGATTTAGAATAAAAGAGATGCTAAGTAATTTTGAAATGTTATTTATCTGTTGCAGTTTAAATGGTTCCCATAATAGAAAAGGTACTTGCCAGAGGGTGAATGCAGTGAAGATATTTAATGTATATTGTGAAAATGAGACCACGAATCTGGTTGAGATTGGTTTGGGGAAAGGCAGAATGGGGAAGTACAGGCATGGAATGCTAACCAAGGTACATTATATGCATCTATGGGCATGTCTCACTAGCTGATGCTAACTTAAAAATGTGAAAAAAGAAAAAAAGTGAAGGGATTCCAATGTTCTTACCCAAATCAGTATTTATTGTGGATAGCCAGGTGGGTTGTGATATTTCACAGTCCTTCAAAATGTAGGGTTTTACAATCAGACATCCACTTACAGTGGTTGACTTAATTCTTTGATGAATATAGGTAAAATGTTTGATTCTCCTCAGCCTCTCTTTCCTTATCTTTTTTGCAGGAGAAAATAAAAAACTACAGTACATGGTTTCTGAAGAGAAATTCAGAGAAGTTAGGGAAATTTCTTATCCTGGTACCCTGCCCTTGAAAAATATATAGATACCATTGATGAGTTGTGTCATGGAACAGGCCAGAGTTGTTCGTGTGAAATCTCAGTATTTTACTGATTTTATGTTCTGTAAAAAATAATATAAAAGTAGAAAGAATTCAACTAGACTGTTATCTATGATTTGTATTTTTTTACCATTTATTGGAATCAGTGTTTTCTATCAATTTACATTTCTTATTAATAGGTAACATTACATTTTCTTATTTCATAGGTTTTCCTTTCCTTCTTTCATTCTCTCTTTCTGAGACTTTTTTCTTTTCTTTTTTATGTGTGTGTGTGTGTGTGTGTGTGTGTGTGTGTGTGTGTGTGTGTGTGTGTGTTGTTGTTGTTGTTGTTGTTGTTGTTGTTATTCCTGGGTCTTGAACTCAGAGCCTGAGTGCTGTCCCTGAGTTATTTTGCTCAAGGATAGTGCTCTGCCACTCGAACCACAGCTCTACTTCCAGCTGCTTCTTTTTTCCCCTCCTCCTCTTCTTCCCTCCTCCTCCACCCTCCCCCTCCTTCTCCCTCCTCCTCCTCCTCTTCTTCTTCTTCTTCTTCTTCTTTGTTATTAATTGGAGATAAGGGAAATTCTCATGCCTTGGCTGGCTCTGAATTATGATTTCCAGCTCTCAGCTTCCTGAGTAGCTAAGATTACAGGTGTGAGCCACCAGTGTCCAGCTTATAAATACTTTAATTTTATACTCTAGATATTAGCATTGCATTGTAATTATTTTGATTTTTGCGGCAGGCTCCTTTCTCTTATGTGATTTTTCCACTTATAGTGACTAGTATATAGATGTACAAAAATGAAACTGATTTTTAGAGAAAAGAATTTACTAATACGTAACAGGTGTGCTCTAAATGGATAGCACTTACTACTACAGAAATGCAAGGTTCACCTTACAAGGATCTGTGCCTAGGGTGTTTACTGAAGGATATTTGATGGGAGGAAGGCAATAGAAAGCTTATGATGTTAATTAGTAGCCATGTGGGAAAATACACAAATGCTTTAGGGGAATGTGACATTATATGACAATTTTAAACAAAAATATTTAGAATTCCACCTACAAGCCTATTTTGTTTTGACTAGAAAGGAAGCACAAGTACTTAATGTCCTCGAGTTTATAGATCAAGAAATCAAGACCTGTATCAGCTTGCCCAACTTCAGTTTTTTGGGAGAGCTAAAACACATACCTGACTATGAGTATAATTCTCATCTTACCACCTCTCTCTCCTGACACACAAGGGCTTCAAGGTTCAAGTGGAACCGAGGGTCAGTGGGAGCAGAGTCTGCATATAAATTCACAGAATGCATTACTGAAGGCTTTTAGTACATTTTCTGCAGTGTGAGTTTAACAGTGCGTTTAAAATACCGAAGAGTGGGTAGCATGCATACTGTATTAGGTGGTTTTTGGTTACAGCATACAGCGTCACCCATTGCCATGCATTTGTTCACTGACTGATTTTCAGAGAAGGTCAGAGCCCTGGCTTTCCTATGCACCTCCCTGGCAGGGTCTTGAATATTTAATCATGCTGCTCTGATGAGAAAGGGGTTTGGCGGCAGGTTCCAAGGGACAGTGTACAGTGAGATCGTCTTCAAACTGCTCTTTGGAAACACATCCTGAGGACACACTCAAGGACATTCAAAAACTCAGAGCACTCTGTGTTATGCTTTTTCTCCTTCACCTAGCCCAAACTGACTGCAGGTCAAAAGGGGTCCAAAAGGGGTCTTTATTTTGTACCTAATTCAATATGATGCTTTATGTTAGTTAAAGCAAGACTATATCATTTTGGAGGAATGGTTGCAGTTGTGATTTGTGCTTATCTGATCTGTGATGAGATGCTTTGTTTGATCACCATTGAATGTCATCTGCAAGTGCTGCATGCTGGCAGACTTGGTTGACATCACATCATGTGGATAATTGAATTATCCGCTGATAGACTAGGATTTGTGCTGCCTAATTTTTATTTTATTTTATTTTATTTTACATTTGGCATTTGGCCCAGTATGTTACTGTAGTTAGAAAACCTTCAATCAACCCTAACTCTCCCACACTGAGGAGAATGATGACTTGGTGTAGACATTCTATCCCTCTATTTCTGTGACTGATCTAATGTCATCACACCTAATATTTCTAGCCATTTTACAAAGTGAGAAAATCCTCGTTGTTGAACAAATCAAGAATATTTCCATGTTAAGCCCTCTTTAGTTTATCATCTTTGAAGTAGTTTTGCTTTTGATGATTTATTGCAAATGAATCCTTTATTTATTTATATACCTAAATTTTAGTCTTCTTAAGACACACATGTGTGTGTGTGTGTGTGTGTGTGTGTGTGTGTGTGTGTGCGTGCCAGTTGTAAGGCTGGACCTATGGGCCTGGACACTGTCCCTGAGTTTCTGTGCTCAAGGTTAGTGCTTTATCACTTGAGCCACAGATCCACTTCTGGCCTTTTGGTGTTTGATTGTAGACTAGAGTCTCTTGAACTTTTGTGCTCAGGCTGGCTTCACAACTCACTCCTCAGATCTGAGTAGGGAGGGTTATAAGCGGAAGCCACTAGTGCCCAGCTTGACACCTGTTTTATGCTAAACAAATAGCCTGAGTTCAATCTCAACTGAAAACAAGTCAATGCCATTCATTTGAGGTAAGATGTGAACACAGTCTAGTAGGACGCCTCTGGGCTCTTCATCTTTGATAGGTGATGTTCAACCTCTCTTTCCAGTGACATATCAACATTTTCTGAACACTCATAATGTCCCTTAACATCATCCAAAATGTTGTTCTCAGTCTTTGCCTAGTAAATAGAAACTCAAAGGAAAAAACAATCTGCTAAACCCAGTCATCATCTGTCCAGGTGGATACTGTTTATTTGGAGCTTGATACACTTATTTTTTGTACATTTTTTATTGTAAAAATACTGTATAGAGGGGTTATAGTTACATGAGTAAGGAAATGAGTACATTTCCTATTGAGCATTGTTACCTCCTTCTTTGTTTTTCCCCTACCATTTTTTCCCTTCCACCTTTACAACTACCCCCACCCCCCACCAAAGTTGTAAAGTTCATTTTCAATATAGTGTCCTGTACATCGCATTGTTACAATGGGTCAACCTGTATCCCCAGTTAAGCATTTTGTTTTTTCCCTTCCCCTCTGAGAATTAGAGAAGTGTATGTACAAGATGTAGGCCACTGACATCAAATACAATGAAAACAAGGGTTATACAGTGGGGAAGAAACATATAAAAAAAATTGCATGGTACATAATAAATACCTTAGAAACAATAGCAAGAAAGAAAAACAGTATTTGTGTCCCTATCTTGGGGTTCATTTCGCTTAACATCATCTTATATGGTCATATGTACATAGCTTTTGACCTTTTCTACTTGTCCTACTGATGTACTAGTTATTGTAAATAAGGAAAACCATGACACCTGTGTTTCTTTGGATCTGGCTTACTTAATATAATTTTTTCCACAAACTTTACAACTTTGGTGGGGGAGAGGAGGGAGGAGACTTGGGTGGAGGGCGGGGGATGATAGGAAGGGATGGGAAGGGGAAACAAAGGAGGAGGCTGCAATGCTTGATAAGAAATGTACTCATTATCTTGCCCATGTAATTGTAACCCCTCTGTACAGTATTTTCACAATAAAAAATAGAATTTTTTCCAAATCTTTTCATTTCCTAACAAATGGGGCAATGTCATTCTTTCTGATGGAGGCGTAGTATTCCATTCTCTCTCTCTCTCTCTCTCTCTCTCTCTCTCTCTCTCTCTCTCTCTCTCTCTCTCTCTCTCTCTCTCTCTCTCCATATATATATGTGTATATATATATCACATTTTCTTGATCCATTCATCTACTGAGTTCTCTTTTAAATTCTTTATTATGCTTCTGCTCTAGTTGTCTATGAGTCAAAATTATCTTTCTGAAACATCTCACAAGAAGCAAACAGCTCTGTGCCTTTCCTTTAGAGAACAAACAAAAGTATTTTTGGTCAGAGTTCAACTTAGAAAATACAAGTGTATGTATATAATATATATAACATACATAACATAATATGTTATAGATATTATGTAATATATAGTACATAATATCTCATATTATGTACTATATAGTACATATATAATATTAAGTCATATGTCTTATATATAGCTTAATTTTACAAGGTCTAAAATTCTTATCTAGAAAAACAATAAAGGGAGTAGAAAGAATACCATGCTAGATCAAAAAGTTTAAATCATGCATGTAGGAATATGCTTTTAAAAATACATTGGGTATCGGTAGCTCACACCTGTTCTTAGGATGGCCATTCAAAGCCAGCCAGGGCAGGAGAGTGGTAGAACATCAGCTTTGAGTGAAAAAGCTAAGGAACATTGCCCAAGCCCTGAGTTAAATCCCCAGTATCAGCACAAAAATAAACACACACACACACACACACACACACACACACACACACACACACACACACACACACACACACACACACACAGGCCATCCCAATAATAAAATAAAAATGTCAGTGTCCCTAAATCTATCTTTAATTCAAATCTTTAGTTCAGATACATACCACCACAGATTTGCTTATGGCTAATGGTTTCTCTGGAAGCAGAATGAGAGCCCAGATCGTTTTAAATCTGCCTATTGATCTCCTTTGAATTATTGAAAATGAGGCTTTCTGACTCTTTGGGACTTGTTTTGAAGTGGCGGACCCAGGATACATTACCAGGGCCACACCTCAGCCTCTCACTTCTGCTGGTCACCTTAACTGTAAATATCTAGTGGACCTGATGGGACCTGATGGAAGAGATCAGATTTTTGTCACCTTCATCTTGCAGCCTGGCCTTTTCACTGACTTTCCCTCCATGATGGTTGTTGCTACAGTCTGTTTAATGATCAAAATCTTGTGGTTTAGGGAATTTACAGGACCTAAATTTGTAAAACTATCTAGCCCATACTCAAGGATTCCCAGCCTCAAGATTCTCACAATCCAGTTGGTTCTAATGCAAATAGGACAAGCATCATACTTTGGGAGAAATTTAGTAGTCATGTGAATTGAGTGGGTATGTTCCAGATATTTCCTAAAAGGCACAAGTATGTATGCACATATATATGTGCATATGAATATGAACTTTAAACTTGTTATGATAGGAAAATAATACACAGTAAGTGCTAGCTCTTAAAAATAAAACAAATTAAAAGTTCACTGTCACCACCTAGTTTATCATTTTACCTTCTCATTCCTCCAGGCGTTTTGTGAATTTATATAGATACATAACATAAGGAAATCTATTCATACATATATACATATGTGTGTTTAGCTGTATATATACACATCTTCATTTATACTAAGTACTTCTATGCCACTACTTATGGGCAGCTATCTGTATTTTCTCATGTCTTCAATGATGATGGGATAAAGAATTCTATCTATCAAGAACTTAGTCTTCATTGGGCCACATGAACTTATGGTAAGTGCATGATCTAAAAATTATCTTCATCAGTTACCAGAATTTTTGGGGTAATGTTGATGTGGGCACACTAAAAGGAGGATTTTTCTGTCAATAACTTTGGTTTTGCCTTGCTCTGTATGCACAATACTGTCCCAAAGTAGATGCAAACTGGAATCATACAGTTTATTTATCAAAGTAGGTGAAAAGTGACATTTCTGGAATAAGACTCAGCCTTGGCATTGGGATGTGTGTCTCCAATGGACACCAGTTTGTCTGTTATTTTATCAAGACCCACTTTCGAAATCGGTGACTTTGCCGCAAGGCCCTGTTCTCATTCCCTCAGCAGCCCCATGGTGTGCTATTTTTATGCTGCACATGTTTAATGTTGCAACTTGTGACGATCTGAAAAGCATAACAATGCCTATCCCCACTGAGGTACACAGAATGTGACAAGATGCCTTGGGAAGACAGACTCTGGGAGAAAACCCCATTGTCACAAGAGCCTTCTTGAAACCATGACCTGCTTCCTTTCCTGACCAGAAGCCAACTTATCCCTCAATCCATCAGACATATTTAGTTTCCCACAAAGTAGAAAGATAAATTAGTACAATTTTATTTTATTTTGTTTGTGCCAGATCTGGGGCTTGAACTCAGCTTCTCATGCTTTCCACAGGCTCTTTGTTTTTTTGTTGTTGTTGTTGTTGTTGGTCATGGGGCCTGAACTCTGGGCCTGGGCACTGTCCCTCAGCTTTTCAGCTCAGGACTAGCACTCTACCACTTGAGCCACATCGCCATTTATGGCTTTTTCTGCTTATGTGGGGCTGAGGAATTGAACCCAGGGCCTCATGCATGCAAGGAAAGCACTCTACCATGGAGCCACCTTCCCAGCCCCTCCCAAGGCTCTTTTGCTCAATGCTAGAGCTCTACCACTTGAACCACAGCTCTACCACCTACTTTTTGATAGTGAATTGGGCATAAAAGTCCCTCATATTTGTCTGTTCAGGCTGACTTCAAGCCAGTATGCTCAGATCTCAGCCTTGTGAGATCTCACAGGGGTTGGTTCAGGTGTTAGTGTGCCATTCAATGAGCAAAAGCACCAAGTTTGAGTCTTGGACAAAAAATGACAATAAAAATAAACAAATAAATAGAGTCTCAGGAATTTTCTTCTCTGAACTGGCTTTAAACCTTGATCCTTAGATCTCAGTGTCCTGAGTAACTAGGATTATAGGCATGAGCCACTGACAACTGGCTATTTCTACCTATTTTAAACTTTGTCAGAAATGAGTGTTTCATGCCAAAGGTATGGAAGCAAGAACTTCAAATATACTTTGCTTTGCTTTGTATACAAATCTACTTTGCTCTTAAACTTTTTCAACTAGTTTTAAAAATTCCTGGAAAGCATGACTCACTAACCCATTTTGAGGGAGAGATTACTGCATCTGGTAGAAATGTGACAGAATTACAGAATTACTATGCCATGTATTTAAATCTGTGATTCCAAGAGAGTGTCTTTCTTTATTGTACATCATCTTATACATGGTATTACTGTAAAATATTAGTTAAAACAGAATTGTTTTAAACATATAAAATGAGATGGGTTGTTTAGGAGTTTGCACACTCCATATATATATATATATATATAGTATATATATATATATATATACTAAATACCACAGAAATAATATTTATATTTATATAGAATAAACATCACCCCAAAGTCCTGAGGGTATTAATTAAAAACATAGAAAAAACCTAGAAATTGTTCAAGGAATTTAGAAGAACTGCTTTTAAAGATGCAAGTGTATAATTTTCTGGACTTCATAGCTCCTCCTTATAACACTGTCTTTAACAGCAAAGCATCCTGAGAGAACTATAACGCCTCTTGATCGTTCTAGTAAGTCAATCAGTAGGGAGACAGCAGGTTGTATTTGCCTTTTACAAACAGGAATCTTAGGCAGCCCTTGTTCTCCACGAATTAGTTTTAGAGCTCGATTGCCGGAAGAAAAGTATCAGGCTTAGGAATCGTGGTCTCCAGGCCACTGTGTCTTAAAACAGTCCATAACCTCCCCTCATTTCCAAATCCCTGGGCTTGGACGAGGTAGTCCATGGAGCCAGTTTTAAGTATCAGCTATTTATTCCCCCCTGCCCCCACCCCCCAATCCTCAGCCAATGACTGTGAAAGAACAGCATTGTTTCCATTTGGTGGGAAATCTTCAACTCAGTTTAAAATCGGGTCAACTTTGTCTACCTAGCTACCCTGCCCCTCCCTGCCCGCTGTGTAGGTTTTCTGAACGTGCTTAACTCCATGTGTGATAGCCGACCTTGAACAGCCTGCTTTCCAGTCTGCTCCCCACCCCTTTCTCCTGTTTCTGTGGACTCATCGGATACAGCTTTGCAGCCCGAGATGTCTCCCCAGTGGGCTTGATTGCCTCGGCGGGCGGGATCGTCTTGGTCTCCGAAGGGCTTCAGCCCCTGGAGCTGTCATCCTCACCTGCTTACATGCTGATTCATTGATGAGCTAGCATGGCAGGCCCCGCCTCCCTTGGCAGGGTCCGCGCCAGGATGCAGTTTCTCCGGGAGAGGGGATGCCTGCCGCGCTGCACCCGAGCTGGGTTACAAGTGTGAGCCCACAGCCTGTTTGTTGTTATCACCAAGAACTTGGCGAGCCTCCTGAGAAGCTGCGCTTTCTCATCTCCCCGTTACTCTTGTATCTGAACCCGGCTTCTCTAGCTTCTAAAAGGAATTCAGACACTCACAGCCAGATCCACAGGAGTTGTAAGACAGCCTGTGACATAAACTGAGACAGAACTTCCCCCTCTCAGAAACTGTCGTGCTGTTTTTCTTTTCTTTTCTTTCTTTCTTCCTCCTCCTCCTCCTCTTCTTTTTCTTCTTTTTTTCCCCCCTATTGGCAAAGACTTCTGGCTCTCCTCTGAGGAATCCCTTGTTGATTAAGATGAGTGGCTGTAGAAAACGATGTAAACGTGAGATATTGAAATTTGCCCAGTACCTTCTCAGACTATTAACAGGTTCTCTTCATACAGGTAATGAATTGTGGTTTTTGTTTCTGTTTTTCTAATTGAGGCTGGCAGTGTATGGTAACAAAGTTGAAATGGAGTAGGAAAAGCTCACAATGTCTTTGTTGTGATTTATTTCTAATGTTAGCCAGAGAAATGCAACTGAGAGTGCTTGCTGATATTTCTGTTTCTAAAAATATGTGTAGTGCAGCTCTAATTTGGGGGTGGATTCTCTGTTTTTTTCATATATATATATATTATTTGTATGTACATTTATCTTCATGGTAGTGTGGCTCTTAGATGTACCTCAGTCTAAGAAAGCAGTGTTTGCAGAGTGGAAAGATTTTTAAAAAGGAAAGGGGGAAAAAAGCATGATTGTGTAAGTTTCCCCCCCTCCTCACTCCCGCTTGTACTGCGGTTTACTGAAAAAGCACGTTGACTGCTCTTTCTGCAGGCATTTAAAACCCTCTGGAACTCTTTGATCTTTATAATCCATAGATTATTTCCAGTATTTGAGCTTGGCAGTGAAAGAGTTAAAAGGTATTTCTCTCTGGATTCTGCATTCATTGCAAAATGTGAGCAAAATATGGAAATAGCTAAAGAGTAAAACAATGTCCAGGAGTGGTTTCATATTTGTCTCACTGCAGTGGGTTTCAATATTTAATCATTTATACTATTAAAATAGTGTTGGTAACAAGAAAATCTTTTTAACGTGTTCCATAATTATGAGACTAAACCAACATGTTTATTTTTTAATTCATGAAATTCCTGGGTGTCATCATTAAATTAGTGACAGGTGAGGCTTTGATGGATCATCCAACATCTTTAAGATCAGAGCTTGGTTAATATAATACTACATTTTGATCCCGGTCCAGGAGAATTATTGTAAACTTTATTTTTTTTTCTAGTCCTAACTTAACAATTATCTTATTTTTAAAATATTTAAATAATGGGGAAAAGGAGAGAGGTAAAGAAACCTGCCCAGTGAAGTATAGGTTGGGAAATGACTTTGAGCTTCATTTTATATGTAGAGAAGTTGGCTTCTGTGTTCTTTACACAACAACATATGCAACTGTGGTGTCAGTGAGAAGAAGGGATACGATTCTGAGATAATTAACTCTGATAATCCTTTGATTCCAGAGCAACACCCTTAATAGATTAAAAGATGATTGTTAATCCTCTGACATTAACTTCCTGTAAATAGCCAATAGCCTGTAAATGCTAATATTTAAACAGTACAAATTGTGGAGAGTCTGAGGTTTTTAAGAATAATATACTGACAGGCTGCTCTTGACTTTTTTTTTTTTTTTTGCTAGCTTGGAATTCTGTGTGTTTCCTACCTGATCTTCACATTTGTACTATGAATAATTTGAACAATCTGACCCTACTGTTACATGTTTATTGGTATTAAATATTCAACCCAGCGTGGCCCATGAGAGGATGGTAGATATGTGATATTTTGTCTTGGCATGAAGCTAGAAAAGTATTTTATGAAATAATCCTCTCCTTGTGCTTTCTGTGGTGGTCTGTATTTTTCTTTTTGATAAAGTGATTCTAAGAGGCTACCTGGTTCTTTCTGAGTTTAGGTTTAGTATTCTGCCCTTTATGTGTATTCTGTTGCAGAGGAAACTTCTAATTTCAAAGATGTTTGTAGAAATGGCAAGTGGTTACAAATTCGCAGATTGGAAACATTCAATCTAAAATACTATTAGTATTCAAGCTGTCCAATGATTTGTAGACAGTATTGTAAAACATTAACATAGCATTAATATTTGAACCTTATTTCCTGCATATTTAGCACTCAGTACAAATGGATTCAGTTTCTTTATTTGATCTTTAGTAGAAAAAAAAATAAAAATAATCACAAGCATACTGACTTTGGATTTTTTGAGAAGTAGGACTCACAAATTATCATAAGATAGGAAAACAGATTGAAGTCCTGAGCAATGTGATGTCAACTTTTACTATAAAAAACATATATCCTGTTTAATATCTATAATAATCAGTGTGAAATCCAGTCAGATTCTTTCCAACTCATCAGAATTCTACTTGAGAACGCCAATTTCTGCATTGACTAGATGTTGTGATAATATACACTGTTCATATTGCAGGATCTAATGTAAAATTCATTAGAGTGCTTTCAAGTCCCTTAGCTAGTCATTAATGAAGAAGTCGGAAGCACAGCTGAATCAGTTTAAAAATTTTGCTGTAAGGTTAGATACGTAAGAAGTTGCGATTTAAATCCTGAGTGATCAGCAACATACGTTTTGTACTTATCAAAATCTACAATAATATGAACATACTTTTTAAAAGTGTGATCCTTTTGTTTTAAATTCTCTACCAACAAGCCTTTTATTCTTGGATTTTTTTTTGTTAATGTTAAGGTCTGAAGAAAGAGGGATACTGAATTTTACTTTTGGATACATGTTAATTCTGAAATGCATGATGAGTAGTTTGGGCACTTGCTTCTCATTTGTTACTAAAATGACCCATGTGTGTATATAAATAGAAAATCCAGAGTACAAAAAGTGTTCCTGGATGCAAAACTTTCTCTTGATGTGTCTTATTAGTGTTGTCACAAGTCACAGGGAAGCAATGGTATTTTCCCCTGAGACCTTTACAGTACTTACATTTACTTATCAATGAATAATTATATTAGAAATTTTTCTAAAATAATATTTGTGTTAGAGAGTACAGATTGAGTGGTAAAACTTTGTCAGATAAAATAATATTCATTTTACCAGAAACTTTTAAAAAGTTGTTTTTGGCAATATACATTAGTAATGCAGGAGGTTTTGTTATGACATTTCCATGTATGCAAAATCTCACCCTCTCTGTCATCCTCGGCATCCCTTCCCTCCATTTACCATACAATTTCAACTGGTTCTGTTATTCTACGCTTACCCATGCATATAAAGTACTTGAACAATAATCACCTTCATGTTCCCCCAAACCTCCTGATGTACATTTTTCATATAAAACCATTTTTACATTGTACATGCTTATTTAAGAAGCTAAGTCTGGAAGATTTCAACTTCCATCCTAGCCTGAGTTGCATAGCAGAACCTCTACTAAATATAAGACAAACCTAACCAAACCCAAAGCAAACAATGAGAATGGATTTTTACAAATACATATTTTGGCTTTACTTATCAAGTAAACATAAATTTGTTCCTTGATCCTTTGTTATGGATGATAAACTAGAAGAATCCATAGGTTGACATTACAAGTTAATAGCTTCCAGTTAACTGTATCAAGGCTTAATGTAAGATCAATTATCTTAATTGTTTCCCAATTTGAGACCCGCCACTTGATGTGTATGATGTTATATTCAGTTCTAGCTGAGGTTTCTGTTAGCAGAGATGCTAAGTAAATGGGTATAGGGCATAAAGATTACTCTAGGAAATTGATGCTTCTATTAATGGGGAATTTGTGTATCAATCAAACCCATACAGCACACTATTTTGAGAAGGGGAATGCTATATCAGGTATAAACTATATTTTCTGATTTGTATGATTTAATATGTCTTATGTTACTTATTGGAAGGTTGTTGTGACATTTATCTATATACTGTACATCGTGTTCTGGATATAATCAAGACCTGAAGACATTTTTCTATCAGCAGCAAGTCCCTAAACATATGTCTGAGTTGGATATTGCCTGGAGGTCTGAGTCAGATTTGAGGAATATAAGTTGTAGGTATGGCAAAGTTCAACTCTTCACCTAAGGGAAGCAGAGGAAATTTAAATGAAAGACTCTCTGAATTGCTGTTTAACTAGTAGATTAAAGCGTTTCAATTTTAATGAAATTATAGTAATAAAAACACAAAGTAAGACTTTGTCATTCCATCACAAGAGAGTGGGAAAGAGTAGGGAAAGAAAGAGAGGGTGGGAAAGAAGGAAGAAATGACAAGAGAGAGGGAAAGATGAAGGGAAAGAAAGGGAAAGAAAGAGGGTGAGACACACACACACATCTAGGCATAGTTCATAAATGTCTATTTAGTGGCTTCCAACTTTAACATGATACCTTTGAACCTCACTGTGTATCAAGTCATCATCGGGCTAAATATGAAAACATTTGCATGTAGGGCAGATATGTAGACATTTTATACTTTTATGCTGCATGATTAAATGTGAGAAGAAAATAAAAGGTTACCCTTAGCAAAATCAGAGAATTAACACAGTGTTTAACCACATACCCTTTCTTTTTTTCTCCCCCTTTCCCCCTTGTAATTATAGCTCAGAGGACCAGATTTCTCATTTCCTGGCCCTCCTGTATCCTCTCTTGTCTCTTATCCCAGCCACATTTGTACTTGAGTAGATTACATCTCATATAAAGGATATGTCCCCAATGAACAAATAGAATTAAAAATAACAAAATTCAGATTCCTTTCTGAAAAAAAATTCTATTACCCAATTCCTACAGCCGTACCATGGGACAGCTGGAAGCATTCTTAATATTCCCTTGAGATTATGCTACTCATTGTGTTTTACTTTTTTTCTTTAAATTCATCCTTTCAAATTTCAAATTGGACCACTATGTCAGAGTTGTGTGATTTAAATGCTCATAAAGCGCATTGTATATGTTTTTCTTGTGTTCTTCTTTCTCTCGAAACCTGCTTTCAAGTGAAAACACAGAAAGTATTTCCACTTGATTGCACCATGGTTCTGGTCCAAGCCAAGTTAACTTGATAAACTTTATGAGCAGACTAGATTTGTTCTGTTGTACTTTTCAATGAAGAATTAAAGCATTTTGGGGGGTATAATTCAAGATCTTGCTTACAATCCAGAAAGTCTTGCTGCCAAATCTGATAAGAGAATCCCTAATGTCAATTGACCAAACACTCATTTAAAAGGGGAAGGAGGAATTTATAAAGAAATTCTCATGTTAATGCCTTATGCCTATCATGCTCTGTTCTGTTTTTCATAATGAACATGTCAGGGAAGTTTGTGAGGCCTAAATGCTCCTCTAGTCCAAAAAGAAGACAATTTTTTTTCATTGTAATATTTCTAGAGGAGTAGTCGCTCTAAACTCACATTCTTCAGAATGATTTATTTATTCTCTTTTATAGACTAATTGACTAAATCAATACTCCAAATGTGGTCTGAAGGAAGAAGATAATTTTCATAGGAAGAGATTCATTTGTACCTCTTGGTTAAGGTAATCAGAGCATTCTTGTCAGAAATGTCAGCAATTACACATCAATACTTCATTTTCAGTACTTGAAGAAATACCTAAGTTTCACATTACAAGACAATAAGGTTATGGTGCATTGACTGTGATTTGTAAAAATTATATTTCTAGCAGGAAAAATTCTTATACTCAGGAAAAGAATTTGATGAGGAGACTATCTGGGCACGTGTAAGGAAACCAACAAGATATAATATGAACTTAGAAGTAATTAACAGCAGACTACTCACTGACCACTGAGGGACAGGCAATAAGAATCACAAATTGTTTTTCGAGTTCAGACAGGGAATCTGTGTGTAGTAAGCAGTTGGACAGGAATAGAAGCTTCTGATCAGGGATACAGCCAACTCACAGGGACAGGAACGGAAAAACAATGTCAGATATTGTTGACTATTTCCTCCTACATTCTGATTATCTGATTACACTACCAAAGACTGGCCCTGTGTGGATCTGCTTTGTGTTACTAGAACAAATACTGTAAATAATAAACCTAGAAAGTGAAAAAGTTCATTTTGGCGCACAGTGTTAGAGGCATCTGCTCACCATCAGTTTGTGTCTGCTCCTTCAGGGTCTAAAACAAGGTACAAACAATGTGGAGGATGAGAATAACTTCTCTGAAATGTCAGGGATGTGAAAGAGAGCAGGAAGGGGCAGGCGTCCCGTTATCTTCTCTGTGGACACATCTCCAATGACTGCCAAACCTCCTGCCAAGCCCAACCTCTTAAAATGTCCACCAATTTCCAATATGGCCCAAATGGGGCCAGAGATTTTTTTTTTAATCACATGGGCCTTTGGGGCCTATTTCAGATCCACACCATAATATACCCCACTGTAGATGCCAACGGAACAGCTACTCTTGTCAGGAAAAAAAAATGTTTTCTGCATATTATTTTATAGTCACCCACCACTGAGGTTACCTGACTGAGATTTCTTTCTGTTAAGTTTCTAACATGGATCATGTTGCTCCCCCTTCCAAGGTATTGCAAGGGGGATGAGGCAGCTAATTCTTTCTCTGAGTGACTCTTGTTTCCTCTCTACCTCCTGTCTCCCCATCATCATTCAGCTCTCATGGTGACTACAAAGTTTCTTCCCCAACTTTCTCTGTGTGTTCCTTAAGTTTTGTAAATCATGTAATCCTGTACCGTGAAGCAACTTTAATCACTTTTAGAGAGGATGTGATTGTAATTGGGAAAACTGAATGATAACTAATAAAAACAACAGGATGCTTGTTTTATAGTAAGACAGCACAGCCCTCTGCATATACTTGTGTTTCATTATTGCTAGGCATATTGATAGATTTTCAGTGTTGCTATAAAGTTATATTTTACCTCCAAGAGGATTTTTTTAAATAATTGGAATCCATTTAAGTTAGGGATGAATGGATGGGAAAGCTCTGAGCAGAGTCTAAGAGTGGCTAGGCCTTTCATAATAGAAGAAAACGAAGTCTACTGATCATGATAGAATATATCAGGACTGTGATATAGTATTGCCCAATTGTTTCACACACACACATACAGACAAACACACACACACATACACACACACACACACACACACACACACACACACACACACAACAACCACAATAAAGACAGATTTCATCAAGTACTCTGAAAGTATGGCTCTACATTCTCCTGCCTACTGGAGTTAGTAGTGTCAAATGAGGATGTCTCAATTTGCTCTTTGTTGGGGGCTAGTGTTCATATTCTGCTTTGAGAGAAAGTGGACAGGATTCTGCAACAGATTAATCATTGTATTCCACTTTCGGGGAGAAAGAGTCAGAGAATCGGGCTGACTGCTTGGCTGGGGAGAGGGGGAGAGAGTATGACCAGCTTTGATTACAAGAGAGAACTCATAATAAATGTTGCGTCATTTAGCATCCTTGCTATATATCTCATGTCTAGCTCACTATCTGATTTTGCTTTGCTCCTATAAGGTCCTTCATCCGCTTGTAATGACTGTAACATTAATAGAGTACATTTACAAAAACCCACTCATATCCTAGGACCACATTCCAGGAGAGCAGCATACATGGTGTGACCCTCAGTTATTCTTGAGAGCAGCAGCATTTGCAGTGAAAGGGTGAAGTCATGTTGTGCTGTATTTCTTTATCCTGAATCCCACCTTCAGGGAAGTTTCTTTAATGCTCTACACTGGGGCCTGTCATCAGCAAAATGCATATATTTCTATTGCTACTAAGCATTCAACAAATGGTAACTTTTGTCACTACCACTGATGTCGTATCTGTAAGATGTTCTATTTGTTTTATTTACATTAAATTTTCATCAGTGATAATTGGATACCTAATCATTATTATGGTTCCCGGTAATTAGGAATAAATAGAAAGAAACTTATATAAATGACTTCAATTTTTGAAAACTCATTTGCTTTTGATTTTATTAGTCTTTAATAACTATAATATCCATTTACTCATTCAAGTAAGGGTTATTAAGTTCTTTATAGGAGCTCAGTCTTTGTGAGCTATTTCTTTATGATTCTTAACTTCCCTACATTACCCTGAAAATACAGCAAAAATTATGAGCTAGTTAACTTGACCCAACAACATATGCTGAGATTTCAAAGACAGAGCTGCCCGTGGTGACTTTTACCAAGGATAGTCAAGGACCATGGACAAGTAATCAAGGCAATGAACCTTCAACATATTTTCTTTGGTAAAAATTATGGTGGTCCAAGCTGATGAGAAGCCAAAAGCAAGGAAAGATCGAAAGCAGCTTGAACAGAGAATATGAGCAGGATGATATGTAGTAAAAAGTAGCCTTGTTCAAAAGCATTTTAGCACACAGTACCAGATTGCTGTGGTGATGATCAGATCAGCCACGCCCACTCGAGGGTTTTATTCTCTGGCCGGAAGAAAACTTCTGTTGCTTTTTGAGTGGTCAGGTATTCAATGTCACATTCCATCAGCTAAGCACCTGTTCAGATCTCATTTTTTCTTCTCCTTGGAGCCCTGCTTCACTCTGATATTTATTGATTTAATTCCTTTTTGAGCTATCATAGTCTGAGTTGTCTATCCCCTATTGTTCCATATTTAATTACTCAACTACAACAATTATTGAACAGACTCAGCCAGTAAGCCCAAGCATATCACAATCCTCTAAAAGGCTAAAATGATATTTGGTTTGGTAGCTATACTGAATATATAGATAAACATTTACTAAATATATAGATCAACATTTTATGGTATGAGGAAAAAGATAGCATAAATAAGTAAGCTTCTGTGCACATATAATTTAATGTGCCATTTCTGACTCCGATTATTGGATTCTTGCCATTCCATTGTGTGTTCTACAGGGAGTTTAGTTAGCTCAGAGGGCCAAATTCAGGATATATGTGCTGGCACTGAGACGTTCAGCTAGGTTATTCATGATCCCATCTATTGGTTTCATTGCATGGTTTCCTTAGTCCAACTCAAAGTTGCCCTGAAGAATTTAAATCTCAGAAAAAAAATTACCAAATAAGTCATTCCCTAGCTAGCCCATAGCAAAATAGCTCACACCCGTGACTTTCTTTTGTATCAGCCTATTGAAATTTCTTTTACAGATTGTACATATCGCCAAGACCATAATAATTATCCTTTTAGAGAACAAAGACACAATCAGAAAAAAATTGTAGCAGAAAATCATGCACAATGTCCAAAACTATAGCCACCTTCTTAAAAATTACTACTACCCAAAGTAATTCATGGTTGTCTATAGATGAGGAAAATAAAACTTTTTATTTCTCAAAGATCATGTTTGTTCATTCCTGTAATCCAGGACTAAGACCACTTCTAGAGCGTAGTAAGTGTACATAGAAAATGGTTCTGGATATATAACTAGATTCCCAAACACCAGTGTGTCTGAGAGCATAGAAGCAGAAGATGCGGCCTCATTCACCAAAAGGTGCTGGTGAGGCCCTTGGGGACCTGCGTATCTTCCCCAGGGCTGGTAGACAGACTTAGTCTCTACCACTTCTGATCTTAGACATTAAGCTACTTATTCTAATACCTGCTTCAGTTGTGCTGTTTTCTTATTGCACTCCTGTTGCTCTTTTGTTGTATAAACTGTTATAGACAGTCCAGAGCTCTGGAACCCAGAATTTTCTCTAATTATAAGCAAAAACAGGTATAATTTTACATTGTTGAGTAGGGTAAAGTGCTTTGTATGGGTGATTTTAATCTCCCACTAGGATTAAAAAGCTTGAAACAAAAATATACAACCTTGCTATTCAGGAGGCTGAGAGGAAGATCACGGTTCAAAGCCAGCATGGGAAGGAAAGTGCTTGAAATTCTTATCTCAAATTAACCACCAGAAAACCAGAGGTGGCACTATGACTCCAAGTAGTAGCGCATTAGCCTTGAGAAAAAGAGCTTACGTACAGCAGCCTGGCATTAAGTTTAAGACCCATGACTGAGAGTGGGAGAGAGACAGACCGACAGACAGACAGACAGACAGACAGACAAAGACAGAGAGACCATGTGTACCTTGACTGTACTCTATCCTTAGAGATTTTTACCAGTGAAATATTACTAGGCTTTGGTTAATCAGTTTCAAACTATAGTTTTCTTCTTGTGAAAGGCAAAACTTGCCCTGGCCCCATGTTTTCATTTTTACGATAGGAAGATTTCCATTTTCCAAGGTCACCATCTTAGAATAGCCCAGATCATTCAGCTTTCTCATCTTTAATATGTTAAGATATATAGAGTGTATTCTATCATGGGACATGCATAAAAGAATTTCCTAGCCATCTTAAAATTCCTGAACCAAACAAAAGTCAAAAGGCTTCAAAGAGCTCTGAGCCAGTTCTATAAAACACTTTTCGAAATTTAAAATCAATTTTATGCCGTGTCTACTAAGTTTCCCAAGGGAAATGAAACAACTGACTGCTGGGCATGTTCCCAAATATGTATGAATGTACCTTCCACAGGGCCTTCCTTGCCTGTCTCCAGCCAAGCACTGGAGCTCTTTTCTAAGTCAAAATAGCAAAATGTTCACTGGCAACCATAGGTGTATCAAATCATGTAGTGTCATATAAATAATGAATATGATCATTGGATTATATTATGTAGAATTTATTATATTGCATAGACTATATTATTGTATTATGAATGATATTGTAGTATACATTCTATATATTAGTATATTATATACAATATAATACTGGATTTCAGATGTCTCAAAACTCAGTGCACCTTATAAATCTTTTGGACTGATGTCATTATTTTCAGAAAAGATATTCGAATCCATGATGCTCAAGCAATTTCACCAGGGTTATAACAGATAACTATTCCAGTTCGCCTCATGATACCCACATTTGAAAAAATTAAGTGATTCCTATTTATGTAACCACTCAGTACTTTTGCAAGCCAGAATTTTTAAGGACTGTAATTGAGATTAGTATTCACTCAAGAGTCTTAAGCCCCCTTTTGGAATCTTAATAATTCTATACAAAATAGTGTGACTAACAGTATTTAATCATTTTGATGTCCTCAGAAAATGTCAAAGTTTACTTACTTGACATGATTTTAAAATATTCAAGAAGTAGAACACTTGACTCACAAACTTCCTTCAAAAATGGCAAAGTTTAAGATTTATATAGTTCAAGGACATACATAACTATATTTAATGCCCACCTATCAAGCTGTCTCCTACTTAAACAATGTCAGGTAACTTGGATATTGCTTGAACATGTGTAACATGGATATTTTTGTGAAGTCTTTGAATTTAATGTTCTTTTTAATTGGTAATTATGCCAAGATTTTCTTCACCAGGACATAAGATGAAGAGTAACTCTACACATTTTGATTTTCTAGTTCATAATAAAGTTCAACAGAATTTAAACAACCAAAAATAACTAAAGGGGAAATTAGTTACACCTGATCCAATTTAAGAATATACTGATTTATCGAACTGTTTATGAAATGCTATATGATGTATAGTATCATATAGTATGTATAGTATCATATAGTATGTATAAATATGAAGAAGTATGTATAAGTGTGAAGAGCCTACCTTTTGTAAAGCTAAAATTATTTAATATGTTTCACCAGTTTTGTCTTGTTTGGTCTTTGTTTTATTGTTTTGTTTTTGTTTTTGTATTTTGTATTTGTGATGTTAGGGATTGAACCTAGGGCACATACTAAGTAAATGATCTACTACTTGAATAATATGCCTAACCCTTTCAATTGTATTTAATTTTGAGACAACGTCTGTTAAATACCTTTGGCTGCTTGGGAATTTGTGGTACTCTTGCCTTTGACTTCCAAGTAGGTGAGATTATAAGGCATATTTTTTTTTCTGTTTTAAATCTAAAAGTATTACCAATAAAATGAGATGTGGAGAAAAGTTTTTATGCTAAAACATGGATTTGAGGAAGTTCAGGCAATGTTGAAATTAGAAGAATGAACACAAAGATGATGGTTGAGAAAGAGCAAAGCAGTCGGTAGAAATGTCCAGCTGACACACTGAAGACAGTAAACTAGATGAGAACTTAGATGAATATTTCTTTGTTTAGTTCCCCTTAGACTGAGAATGATATTTTTATTTAAAAATAACAGTTCTTTTTATTTTTTTATTTTTCTTTTTTATGCTAGTACCATATATTTACTAGATTGGCTTTCTTACTCCTGGCACTCTAGCATTTCAGCTAATGCTTCCAATCAGGAGTTTTTCTGGTTAATTGGAGATAGAGTTTCATGGGCTTTTCTGTCTATGCTTGCTTTGAACCATGATCTTTCAGCCTCCTGAGTAACTAGGATTATAGATATAAGCCACTGGAGCTCAGGTTTTCATTCTTCCTTTGCTTTACTGCTTAGACAGAGAACTATAGCTCTTTACCTCTGTAAAATGATAATCATGTTTGAAATCTTCATCCATTAACATCTGTATTATCTTGCGGAAGTTATGCTGATCCTTTACTCCGGTGACCTCATGAATAGAACAGAAATAGGGCTGGGTATAGTGGCTCAGGGCTAGTACAGCTTCCCAGGAGGCAGAGTTCTTGAGGTTCATGGGTCTAAGGGAGCCAGAGAAAACTATTACTGATACCCCATCTCAGTCATGGTACATACCTGTAATCACAGTTACATACAAAGTACAGGTAGGGTAACTGCTGTCCCGGTCTAATCCAGGAAGAAACAAAAGTAAGACTTTATCTGAAATATAACCTGATGCAAAAAAGTCCTGGAGTTGTGACTCCAATGGTGGACCCCTAGCTTAGCAAGCACTAGGCCCAGAGTTCGAATCCCACTACTTCTAGGAGAAAGAAATGGTCATTGAAACCACTCTATACCTGCTTCATAAGGGTAATGACATAAGACTCAAGATGGAGCCTGACATAATATATTCAGTAACAGCTGTTTTATAATAATACTCTTCATAAGCCCAGTAAATGTTTATTGCATCTCTGGTATGTGTGGTGTACGCAGAAGGCAGGAAGAGGGATTTGAAACTGCTGGAGGCAACAGCTGGACCGTAAAGGAACTTAGCATTTAGTGGAAAAGATAAAGCAGGAATAACAAATTCAATAGGGACCTCAACGTTGTATATGCCACAAGAGAGTTGCAGACTGCATTAGTAGGGCCCATAGAGGGATCCCGCTTTTGTTGGTGGCGTGAGAGCCATTTTCTGTGGTGACAGTAGCTGAGCTGGGTTTTACAGATCGTGGATTAAGATGCTGAGCAGGCAACCAGATCTCCCAGGAAAAACAGAGACACAGAGAAGTATAGCCAGAGATCAACGGATTTCTAGAATTTATTTCTGCAGTGGAGATTTCTTCCTTGCCTAGCTTTTGTAGGTAACTCTTCTGACAATATGGGGTATGTCAGTCAACAAAAATTGATAGCCCTTATGTTGTGGGAAGATGGGTAATAAGAGTGAACAAAAATAGCCCTCATGTCTTGGGAAGATGGGTAATAAGAGTACCAAATTATTCATTTTTAATTGAAAGTTAGTAGGTGATAAGCACTCTAGATAATTGGAGCCGAGGACTGGTGGCCCACACCTGGACCGTCATACTAGTTACTCAGGAGGTGTGAGCTCTGAGGATTGTGGTTTGAAATTGGCAGGGAGTCAAACAAACCTGGGAGATTCATCTCCTATTAGACAGCAAAAGGCCATGAGTACAGATGTGGCTCAAGTAATATAGCACCGGCATTGAGGGCAAAAGCTTATAAGCAAGGGTAAGAGGATCTTAGTTCAAGATCTACAACCAGTGCACGTGCGTGCATGCACGCACGCACATGCACACACACATGCGCACCCGTACAAACACACTACTCTGAATAAAATATAATTGGATATGAGTATTTATGAAGACTGTAGAGATTATAGTATGACTGAGTTTGCTATGGCTTCTACAACAAAATGCTACAAAGGTGATGACTCACGTAAGAGACAGTGATATCTGGAAAGCCCCAAATCATGGTTTGGTTAGGTTTGGGTTTCTTCTGTGGGCTCTTGCTGTTCCTCACAAAGTCTCAGCTGCATGGATGCATGGCCCTGCTGTCTATGTGTGAGTAAATGTGTTCTTCTAAAGGCACTGATCAGAGTGGATGACGGTTCAACATCAAGTCATCATTTAAACTGAATTGCCACTTTGAGGATCGTTATCTTCAATATTGTACATCCTAAAGTAGTGAGGTTTAACTTCAGCATAGGAACTAATTGGCAGGGCAAATTGGTCCAAAACAAAGGTAGTTAAAATGGAAATAAGCTGGTTAGGATAGACTCTGAGAGAATGATATGAGAGTCAAAACCTTGAAGCGAGGGGCTGGGAAGGTGGCTCAGTGGTAGAGCGCTTGCCTTGCATGCCTGAGGCCCTGGGTTTGACTCCTCAGCACCACATAAGCAAAAAGAAAAAAGCCAGAAGTGGCACTGTGGCTCAAGTGGTAGAGCGCTAGCCTTTAGCTGAAGAGCTGAGGGACAGCACCCAGGCGCAGAGTTCAGGTCCCACGACCAGACCCAAAACAAAATAAAACAAAACAACCCTGAAGAGAGCAAGAGAGCCATGGAATATATGTGGGTAAGGGAGGCTGATTGTAGGCAGGAAAATCAACTAGTCCTCATTGTCCCAAGTCAGGCTTGTATTTGGTTTGTTACAGAAGCAAAATCAGATCTATTAGCTATAAAAGAGGAAAATCCAAGAAAGTAATTGGAGATGAAGGTAGAGAGGAAAAGGGCAGCCAGGGTGTAAGTGACCTTATCAGCTGTGGTGAGGGCCTGAGCATTTGTTTTGAACAAAACAGAGAGCTACTGCTGGATCCGGAGCCGAAGAGTTACAATTAAATTATAGAACAGAGTCAATAAACTCTAGCCGGGGGCCAAATCTAGCCCATTGTCTGTTTTTACATGGTCCGTTAGCTAAGAATTGCCTCTGCATTGTTAAACTATGAAAATAAAAATCATCAAAAGGAGAAGAATATTTCAGGACAGTTGGAAATGATATGAAACTGAAATCAAGTGTCCAAAAATAAAAGTTTGGTGGAAGGTGGCCTGTGCTTATTCATTGGCGTATTGCCCGAGGCTGCTTTTGTATTAAAGTGGCAGAGCTGTGTAGTTAGAACAGATATGGTGTGGCTTATAGTTGTTACCATCTACTTCTAAATAGAAGGTCCAGGGTAGATCCAAGTAAGAAATGGGGAGTGGGACCTTGGATAGGGGAGTAGCAGTGTAGACTGAAGTTCAATGGCATTGCTGGTAAAGTAGTCTAGGTGGATGGAAAAATGGAAAATGGGTGCAGAATGCAGCTCAGGCAATCCACCATTAAAGCAAGACTGTAGGGAGTCTTACTAGCAGCTGATGGCTTCAGGAACCTCATTGCAGGGCTGAAATCAGGGTGTCCAATCTGAGAAGGGAGGAGAGAAGAGGGCAATCAAAAAAAAATGTAGATTCAAAAGCACACTGAGCAACTCTCTTCATTTTCTGTGCCAGAGAGGAACCTTCTGTGATGATATAGCAGTTTTCAAACAACTTTAAAAATATCTCGAAGTGCTAGAATACTAGTATTCTAATTATATACCCTTTGAATTAAAATAGAGTTCTTCAAGTGAGTCAGGCAGATGCCTTTTACAATTTAGAACTTCAGATGCATAATATTGAAACTATGAACTCAAAAGAATACCAATAATCAGCAAATGGCCTAAGGGACTCTAGATTTCACTGTCTAGCTTATTTAATGATCAGCTATTTGCTAACGGCAAAAGTTTAACTTTGCAGTTTTATTTTCTCCCGTTTTTATAATCTATATCCTTGATTGTAGTTTTGAAATACTTCTATAGGAATGTGTTTTCACTGCTAAAATACTCGCACCATATTTTTTCCTGATATGTGTCCTTAGAAGACTAGAGGAAGGAAAAGACATTTAATTTACTTTTACCAGTTTTTTTTTAAACTCATCTCACACATAGATCTTACATAGTATTTTCTTATTCCTTATAAAAAGCAATACCTTCAGACTTGAAATGTGGCCGAAGTGGCAGCATATACCAACTTAGCAAGGAAACCAAATAAGTAATAGGCCCTGAGTTCAAACCCAAGACCAGCAAAAGCAAAACAAAACAAAACAAAAAGGCAAAAGAGGCAATACATTTATTTTTTAATGTCTGGTTTTTATATGAATTACATAATCTTATCTGATATGCTTGAAGAAGTAATGGCTCATGGGTTGTACCCAGTGTTATATAAAGTTTCTGCAGTACAGATATTTTCCATCTTTCCAAATATAACTGTTATAGTTAAGGTCAAAGGAGGAGACAACAATGCTTGATAAAAAATTTACTCATTACCTTGCCCTTGTAACTGTAGCCCCTCCTCTGTACAGTATTCTCACAATTAAATCTTATTAAAAATTTTAAAAAACAAAACATTTTAGTCCAAATACTTGTTTTGACAAAGACCTCAAACGTAGCACTGATATATTCATACATGAAAGAAAAGAAAGTTCCTTGAATGAATATTTCTGCTGACAGATTCTTTCAGACATAACTCTTCTGCATTTTAACTAGTGCATAGAAGTAAAAAATCAAAATTTACTTGTTGCCAAGAATGGAGAGGTGGGCGAGAGTCCTTACTACGATTTCCAAGAAGAGTCATGTCTCATCAAGCTTGGAGCTTACTTAATCCAGTATCTGATTTCAGGTTAGAATGCCACTCGGAAGATTATATTGAAATTGAGAAGATAATGCAATTCAATCCTTTTGTTAATTTTTATTTTGTGGCAATGCTGGGGGTTGAACTTAGAGACTTATGCTACTCTAGTTTGGCTTTTCCCCTCAATTCTGGTGCTCTACCACTTGAGTCACATACCTCTACTTCCAGCTCTTTGCTGCTCAATTGGAGTTCATCAGCTTTTGTTTTTGTCAGCCCAGGCTAGCTTCAAACCATGGCATTCAGGTCTCAGCCTGTGGAGTGGATAGGATTGCCAACATGAGCCAATGGTGCCTGGCTAGGATTCACTTTATTTTTGTTTTGTAATTGTTATTTCATTAATTGGGGGTAAAGACAATTTCTGTTATGCTTCAAATTCTAGAACAATTACAGAGTAGGAATTAGTCTAGACTAATCACAGACTAATGATCTTGTACTCTGTCCCTGCCATCTAGATGAGGAATTTGTAGCCCTAGGAATCCAAGTTCATTTTGTGTCATGAGATTCAATATAATTGTCTTAGTATATCCTGCTGTCAGACCAGACTTAACTAATAGCTTTGTGGCCTTGCAAGGGCTGGGAACTTGTTCTAGAAAATAAGCTCGGATCTATTTTCTTTTTCCAACAGTCCAGACCCCAGATCCTCCCAGTGTCTGAATACTTGGTGGCAGGACAGAGCTGACTCTAATGTCACTGAGACTTGGCATTAATGTTCAGTTAGTTCACATAAGAATGTCTCATATTTTCTTTCCGTCTTTGTGTAGCATCAGTGAATATCGTCAAGTTATTGGAGAGAGATCTTTAGCACCCTTCAGAAATCTGTGTCTCTGTGTCTAATCAAAGAACAAATATAAGGCTTAGCTTAGAGCTAGGTGGTGGAATGCTTCTACATCATGAGAAGATATACAGATTTTGTTTACCAAGTAATTTTGCATTTATGGAAAAATGGAAATTTTCTTTTTAGGAGAGTCTTATTTAAAGTTAAATTATTTAACAAAAACTGACTCTGTGTGTGTGTGTGTGTGTGTGTGTGTGTGTGTGTGTGTGTGTGTGTGTGTGTGTGTGTGAGCTCAGAGGTTCCTCACACGTGATACGTTTTCACTTGGAAGTGCTGGGTGGAATGTGAACCCTGAACAGCTATAAGCGGAGACCAGGTCACTGGGGTTTGGTTACACTCCTCTAGGGTTGGCCAACTTAGAGGTGAAAGGTGTGCTGTGTAGGGTGAAAATTCTGTTGTAAGAGTAGGAAAGACAAACTCTGGTTCTTGAGTTGTTATTCATGAACACTTACTCCCAGTTTTATTATCCAAATGTAAAATGAGGACATTTATTACTGGCTAAGTATTCTAGAGCTAAAACTTTCAAGATAACTTAAAAAGTGCAATCACCGTTATGAGATGTATTTATTCAATATAATTGAGGAATATTATGCACTGATAATGACTATTGTTGGCTAAATCAACCCACTACTGGCCATCTCCTAAAGTCACTCTCTAAGCGATTTTTACTCAGAAGTATATACATGGAGTTGCATCTTCACAAAGCTGATTTGAGTTAGAAAGGAGATCACTCATACCCATAATCAAGTAATGACATAGAAGTATATTTTGTACACACACACACACACATACACACACACACACACACACACACACACACACACATACACACACACGTCTTCTGGTACATGGTCTTCCATTTCTATCAGGGCCAAGTTTCTGGTTGTCATTCTAAGAGATTTAGATGATGTATAAACTCAGTAAATACAGTAAAGAGATAGCAGTATCTCTTTAATGCTGCTGCTGACGAGTCAATGGTCTTCTGCATTCTGAATCTGACTTGTTGTTAGATTCTTTAAGGCTGTAGTATTTAAAAGATTGATCTGCTGATAAGACAGTTTTGTCTTCATTTCTCCTCTCTTATGTTTCAGGTGGAGCATGAGAATATATATTGGTTTCTCTAAGTCATAAAATGAGCTAGGCATTTTGAAGCCATGTGTAGAAACAAGTGTGTCAGCTAATAGCTAACCAAACTTGGTCTTCAGTAACATTGACTTGCATTCAATCATATAGAAATGAAAGGTCTCATTATTCATTCATGTTTAGTGTTACATGCTGAAAATAACTGTTTACAAAACCTGTGTAAAGCTGACTATCTACTTAGAATAACATGAGAGAATAGTTCATTACTCCGTACTGTTAATTAATTCAACTTATGTACTGAACATTAAAGATATACAAGTTAACGTTTTAGTCAACTAGATCTGGAAAAAGATAAATTCATACTAAAGTAGAAGATTGTCTTATAAATATGTTAGAAAAATAGCAAGAAAGAAAAACCATTTGAGTCCTATTCTTGGGGTTCATTTCACCAGCATCAACTTATCTGACTGTTTCTGCTTGTCTCAGACATATACTAGTTATTGCAAATAAGGTAAATGATGGGACCTATATTTCTTTGGGCTTAGCTTACTTCACTTAATATAATAAAAAGATTGTCCTTATACTGTTCTATTTTGAAATACAATTTCTAGTTTCACAATCCATTTCAACTATCTTTATTATTTTTTATAATTTGTTTTAAATTTTATTTTATTTTGTTGTAAAGGTGCTATACAGAGGGGTTACAATTACATAACTAAGGTAATGAGTACATTTCTTGCAAATTGAACCTTGTAAAAAATTATTATCTTTACGCAGTTGTACAAAGGAGTTGCTATTCATCAAATTAGTTTACAAATACAATGTGTCTCGATCAATGTTCTCTCTCTCCCTCAGCACCCCTTCCCTTACTTTTTTAATTTTGTAGGAAAAACATTGAAGTTTGATTTCATTTCTCCCCACTTTTCTTCTCTTCATTAGATTACACCTCTTCCCCTTGAGCCTATCCTGCCATTTTCTTGGCATTTAATTTGTTGACCTTTGATTTAGCCTTTCTAAGAAATTACAGAGTTCTCCCCCTCCCCTGAATTTACTGTATTTCAGTTAACACATTTGTATACACTTGTGAACATCCCAAAATATTTCATTTTAGATTGACAAACTATTTCTAGCTTCCACAAATATGAGAGAAAACATTTAACTAGCCTTTGTTTCCCTGGGTCTAACTTACTCTCCTTATCCTAAGTTTTTCCAGGTCTTTTTATTTCTTTGCAAATAATGTAAACATTTTTTTTCTTTTCTTTGTTTCTTTTAGTTTTTGTGCCAGTCTTAGGGCTTGAACTCAGAGCCTAGGCGCTGTCCCTGAGATTCTTCTGCTCAAGGGTAAGACTTTACCCTTTGAACTATAGCTCCACTTCTGGCTTTTCATTAGTAGTTCAGTGGAGATAAGAGTCTTATGAAATTTCCCTCCTCAGAAGGGCTTTGAACCAGAATCCCCATATAACAGCTTTCTGAGTAGGTAGGATTACAGCCATAAGTCATCAGGGCCCAGCTACAATTGTTTTTAAATGTATCTTTTTGCTATTGTTATCAAAATCAATAATGAGGTGGTTATAATGTAAGCAAGACATACTTTATTCTCTTAAGCATCAAAACAGCAATCAATATATCTTGACCAAGAAAGGGAACCAAGATGGTCCAAACAAAATAATGTGAAATAGCATACAATTTTGAGTCATTTTGGGTAGATGCTATTAATAACCTCCAGCCAGAGGCAGATAATTTAAGCTCTGCTTTGACTAAGTGTCTTGACTGTTGTTCATGTATTTCCAACATCACCATGAAAGATGCTGCAGTATAATTACCCAGCCTGACCACTCCAAAAGTTCTGATCTATAAGCACATGAAATAAACACTTGCTTTTATAGTCCATCAAGTCTGAGGGTCATTTGTTACACAGCAATAGGTAAGTAGCATGTTTTTATCTTAAAAGCTACCTGCTGCTACCTCTATTCCTCATAAAAAATCTTATGGTGCTTCCATGGTATCTAACTGGATAGAAGCAGAGAAAAAAAACACCTACCATCACATATGTCTGACTAGGGAAAAGGAACACATATTTAATGTAAACTGAATTGTTTCCTCTTTTGAGTGTTAAGTCAGAGATTGAGGTTTATTACCTCAATTAAAGACCTTAGCAGTTCTGGGAATAGGTATTATCCCATCAGAGAGGAAATAACCAAAATCGCTGGAAGTCAAGGGATTTTCCCAAGATCACACATTCTGTGTGCCTCAGAGCCAGAAACATAAATCAGCCCCATCTCTGTATAAAATCTCTGCTTTGGTGGTTAAATAAGCATACATCAGGCTTTAAAGGGATCTGTGAAAAGCTCAGTTTCCCTGAAGAGGCCTCAATACAACCAGGAACATTTGTTTCTCTTACTTCAAGGTTGAAGACTGGGCTCAAGGGGAATATACTTACAACTTACATTGCCAAGTAAGGCCAGTCCATGTTGGGGGTATTGTATTTTTTTTCGGCATAGCAGTCATTTCACCATTTAAAGTGAATATATTTATTTTTGCAAGACTTAATGTTTGAGTTTTCTTCCAGTATGTGCACTGCAGCACCAATTCAGGCTGGTACCCTGCTGCATATCTCAATGCATTGTAATAACTAACTTATGAATAGCGTGTTCAGAGAGAAGGGGGCTCATCCATCACCTACATACCCTAACAGAGAGAAAAAACTAATGAGGTATAGAGGCAAGAGAAAAACTAGACTCTTCTGACAGTTGATGGTGATTTTGTGAAACAGAGATAATATTGGATGGGTGTCTATGTAGAAAAGGATTCCCAGCCTGCTGATTGGTCAGAATTTGCTCCAAGTTTGCTAGGCCTCCATTATAAGCCTGGAGCCTAGTCCGTTTGTAATGGTGATTATATTAGGTTTACATGCAAAAGGTGTGGGGAGGGAGAATGTGGGTCTACCACAGAATATTGGCTCTGAAATACTGGCACAAATATTAATCATGACACTCAGAATGTTCTAGATGCCTGTAAAAGTCTGCTAGACACAGTGGGCTCTATTTGAAGAATATTTGAAAATTTTTTCTTTTGTAGCCATTCTTTTCAGATTCAGGGAGCTCAGTAAGTTCCGACTGCTCATCAGTCAATATTTTAGTGACACACTTTAAAGTTTCTAAATCAGTTTTATGAGACATGTGATAACAATAAAATCAAAGGCTGCCAAACACTGCTGGTATCCGGTTGTCTCTGGACCTACAGAGACTAGAAAGTGCTTGAGAGCCACCATTGTTTTGTTTGCAATAAGGGAAACAATGATTAAACCAGAAAGTATCGCAAGTTACTAAATATTTTAAATAAACCTCCCTCTATTATTTAGATGCTACTTGCTTGTTATTACGTCAAATAGAGTTGGCTTCATTCTCCAAATTTAGTGGCAGTGTTGTGTTTAAGAAATAGTCCATTCATCTATTATGTTGATTTTTAAAATTCATATCCCAAATGTGCACCTGATTTACTATGGGAGCAAAATTAAATAAAGATTTTTTTCCATTTTGGGGAGGAAAAAAGGCCTTAGAGTCTTTTATTTAAAAAATGCAACAAGAATTTCAATATAAACAAATATTGCAATGGGAGATTAAATTAAATTAAATATCAACTTGAAATTAGATCTTTATGAACAGTTTAAAATTTTTAAATATAAGTATATTTTTACAAAGATAATATTCCACAATTATAATATCCATCTTTTCTCCATGGAATCTCTTGGTAAAACATTGAAGAGGAAAAGGGCAAGGATTTTACCCCAAGTAGTTTTCAGCCTTGGAGTTTATGCTTATGAAATGTTTCAGGTACAGAGGAAAAGAAGTAGGAAGATGATTCAATAAGTAGAGTGAAAGAAAAGTAAAGTGAGATAATGTCCATAGGAAGTAGATTTAAGCCATCCTTGTCACTTTCTTTCTCAGTCACATAATGGGCAGATGTGCTGGATTTGGGTTGGTGAGACCCCAGGCAAGACTCCCTGCTTCTTAATCAATAGCAGTTCAGCTTTGAGACTCACTCGCTCTGTCTTACTCTCATCATTTGTAAAATGGAGATAATAACACCCTTTACCTTACAAGGGTATAGAATCAAATGAGCACTTTTGAAAAAAAGAAAAGACAAAAAGCCCACTTCCAACCACACTTGCCTAGTTAGTGCCATGCGAGGATGTGTTAGGTGGCCATGTAGATTGGATGAACCTTTTGTATGTGGATTTAAAATAGTACCTGAGGGTTTCCGACGATGCAGAGGTTCTAAAGGGATATACCGTTGCGTGGATGTATGTAGAGTTTGTGTGTGCTAAAAAGTCTTATCCGTGCATACAGATGATCATCATAGGTCTGGAATTTTAATACAAAAATAGGAAACCATGTTTTTTTTCTGGCACGTTGTTTCCTCAGGTGGTCCCATCATACTGGCTACAAACTCCTCTAATAATCTCGCATGGCGCTCTCTTCTTGGCTAGGTGTGCAACATCTCCTTCATGTCACCTCCAAGAGCTCACATTTGTAATTGCACTAGTTATATGCAGCCTTTTACTCCTGCCCAATTAGATGTGTGATTTCAAGTACGTTTTGAATAAATGCAAGTACAATTAGAATTACAAGTAATGGAGACTAACGACAAACAAGTCGCTATCTCCATAGATAAGTGGAAAAATGAACATTGAGAAGATAAGGCGAGATGAGTCAGCGTGGTGTTACAGTTTAGGGAATCATGAGGTCTTCCTGCAGTTTGCCCTTTCTATGTCCTTCTATCTCTCTATATCAGTGACAAAGCAGCTGCAGGCTAAGGGTGACTTTGTCTGCTTTCATCTTCAACATTGGGTACATTCTGGCAGGAAAAGTACAACTGGATTTTCTAATGACATAATTGGCTTGTTTACCTCTCAAAATCCCTGAGATGGTGATGATGATGACGATGATGATGATGACGATTGAGTGATGTTTGAATACTCATATTTTTCATTCACTTTGTCCTCTTCCTTTTGCAATTATCTGTTTCTATCTGTGCCATTTATTTCTCTCTGGTTGGTGGGCTTTACAGAACTCAGTTGAGAAAGTTTAGGGCGAAGAAAAATCTATTCAACATGTTTCTTTCCTCATCTTTATTTACAAGCTGAAGTTCATCCCTTAAGAAGAAACCTCAGAGAAGTTTCCATTATTGAATTTTATCTAAAAGACAGCTTTGGCATTTTCATTTCATTTCTATAAGACTGGTTTTTGTAAGTTCCTTGTGAAACACAGAGATTAGTATTGTTAATTTAATGCTGTGAGCATAGAATCCTTATAAGATATCATCTCCTTTTGAACTTTATGTTCAAATCAGTAGAGACCAGAGTAGAGTTTTCCAGAATATTAATTTTCCTACTTCATGTATTAAGCAAACAGAAGAAATACAATAAAACACAAATACATGGACTCTAACAACAGTATACATCAACTTGATATATGGAGATATATGATGTATTTATTTTTTTGTGATATTCTCATAAACAACTAGGGAAATTAGATGAATCTGCTTTTATAGATAATTGATGCAGTAATGTAGAGGAATAATGAGCTCTGTTGATATATTTGAGGAAACTTAAGATCTGGCACATTTTAACACTTAAAGAAAACAAAGATTGGGGATAAAGTATTGCAAACCTTATCATCAATCTGCTTCTCTGAAGTAAGAGACAGAAAGTTCCCTCAGTAATGGATTATGTTCTCAATCTTAAAAAAGAAAAGTAGCAATGCTAAGAAATTCCAATTTTATTTATACACATTCCCTTTCAGGTAATCTCTTACTTTAGCAGACATAAAATCTTGGAAAATGATAATAAAATTCTGTAGAGCTACAGTAGTTAACACAGTCATCAAAATTCTTTCAGCAAAAATTGTACCCAAACTTAAAAAATACTAAAATGTTTTCTGTCACTGTATTTTTTGACACTAATAAATCTATCCCTCCTTAGTATATTTTACTGCATCTTGTATGAAAATTATTTCCCAACATCCTTGGACCACAATGAAAAGTCAAAAGAAACCACACACACACACACACACACACACACACACTCACACACACACACACACACACACACACACACACACACACACACACACACACACACACATCTATATAGTCAGAGGAAATAAGAAGCCTTTGAAGGGTCTGGACTTGCAAGGGAAATGGGAAATGAAGACCTGGAAACAAAAAGCTTTCTGAATCCAGCAGAGTTTGGAATTCTATCACAGGTGTGGCTAAAGGACTGATACTTTCTTGTGGTTTACCTTCTTGCTCACTGCAACCAGTTCTGTAATACACCTCTCCAAGAAACTCTTTGTAGGAAGTGCCATCTGGTTCAGAGCTGCCTAGTCATGTGGATAATCTGCTCTAAGTCTCCCTATCTGCAATTCTTATTATAGCCACAGCTTATATTTTTGGCATATATGTCAATAAGCTTCTACAAAGAATGTGTGCAGGTTACATAAAACAGGAGCTATGATGATTCCATAGCAGCACCAACCATCCCTTAGCTTTTTCTGTCTCATTTTCAAGTTTGCAACAGCACTTTCAAGTTAAGTTGTACATCAGTGGACCACTCATGGAAACATTTTCCTTTCTATGCCTTTAGTATTTAAATGTCTGTTCGTATATTTAATGATTTCACTGCCCTCTGTCCCTATAAAAGATGGGAAGGTGAATGAATGTAAATATTTCTCTTCTTTTCTGGAGAGGCTATGGGTAGGGAAGAAGTTTTTTATTCTGAGGTAGGGGGGTAATTTGACTAATTAGAGACCCAATAGTAAAGTGTAAAATTAACAATTGCTCTTTTCTGAAAAATAACAGCAGAGATTTACCGTAGGCTCAACTAACTATAGGTCAGTTGTCAGTTGCTGTGTTAAACCTCTCTCTCTCTCTCCCTCTCTCTCTTTATATATATATATATGTGTGTGTGTGTGTGTGTGTGTGTGTGTGTGTGTGTGTGTGTGTGTGTGTGTGTGTGTGTGTGTGTTTGTGTTTGTGTGTGTATGTATATATACATATATATGTGTATATATGTATATATTTAGGATTCACCCAAAGTAACACATTGTCACCATGAATAGCCAGCTCATGCTATAGGAAAATTACACATCTGTGAGTTTTACTCAAGACCTACCAAGATTATCCAAAGCCAAGACATGCCCATCATTTTCATCTTCTTGGCATAATAAAATTTGGTAATTGAATATTGGATCAGCCAGAAAAAAATCATGCTTCTAAAATTATATATGTAAGAAAATAAACATTTGAAACATAAAGGCAGTGTGACAATATACAAAAGCTTCAGTGTACTTTTCAAGTCTCTATGGTGTATATGGGGTTACATGAAAGAGCAGGAATAAAGTTATATTTTCTTCTCTGGAGCATACTGCCCAGAAGCAACAGAAACACCAAAGATTGAGTATCTACCCGAAGCCACCTAGGTAGTAAATTACAAAGCTAGAAGAGGAGCTGAGGTGTCTGACCTGAGTCTTGTTTACAGAGATAATTTTTTCCATGCTAGCTCCCATTCTGAATCCACATTGTGAAATTTGCCCTCACCATAAGCCACAGGCAAGTAGAAACATTTACCTGGCTTATTATTCTACCATCTTGCCTCTTTTGAGGGACAGAAGTGTTGAAGAACATTTGCAGGTGGTTTAAATGTAAATAGGGTCCAGAACTCTGATCTATGTTTGGAGACTCATATTGAATAGGATCTCAAAACACCTAGGTTAGAATTCCAGGTTGGAATTAAATTAATTCTGTGATATTGGGCAAGTGGCAATGCAGTTTTATACCTTGGATTTCTTCCCAACAAAATGGTGTTGTTGTGAGAATGAAATTCCAGAGACTAAGTATCTAACACAGGAAGTTTGTTATAGTAGCTGTCAGAGACTAAGTATGTAACACAGGAAGTTTGTTATAGTAGCTGTCAAGTTTCTCTGAAAGGATTTGACCACCATGTGCAGAAACGTCTGAAAGAAGCTCACTGGGTTCCAGAGGTTCTTTTAGAAACTAAAGGTCATATGAATTTTTGGATTGCCTCTTTTCCTTGAAAAATGGGGTTGGAATATTGATAGGTATCACATTGAATAGATAGCCTTGGGAAGTATTGCCATTTTCATGATGTTGATCCTTACAATCCAGGAGCATGGGAGGGTTTTCCACTTTCTAAGTTCTGCTTTGATTTCCTTTTTCAAGTTTCTAAGTTTTCATCATAGAGGTCCTTCACTTCCTTAGTTAAGTTAATTTCTAGGTATTTTATTTTTTGTGGGGCTATTACAAATGGAGTTGCTTTCCTGATTTCAGCCGCGCTCTTCTCATTGTTGGCATACAGAAAAGCCATTGATTTTTTTAAGGCTTAATTTTATACCCTGCTATTTTGCCAGAGTTTCAAATCAGCTCAAGTAATTTGGGAGTGGAATCAGTGGGATTCTTTAAATACAATATCATGTCATCTGCAAAGAGGGAGAGTTTTACTTCATCTTTCTCTATTTAGATCCCTTTCATGTTTGCATCTTGTCTTATTGCTGTAGCTAGGCATTCTAATACTAAATTGAAGAGAAGTGGAGAGAGTGGATATCCTTGTGTCATTCCTGAGTTTAGAGTAAGTGGCTTTAGTTTTTCACCATTAAGTATGATGCTGGCTGTAGGTTTGTCATATACAGCCTTTATTGTATTGAGGAATGTTCCCTGGATTCCTAAGTTTTCAGAACCTTCATCAGGAATGGGTGTTAGATCTTATCAATATCTAAAATATACTTGGTACTCAAAAAATTAAAATCCCCCAACAACAAATTCTCAAAGAAACAACTGCCCGATAAATAAGTTGGCTAAAGACTTAAGGAGAAACTTCTCTGAAGAGGAAATAAGAATGGCCGATAGACACATGAAGAAATGCTCAACCTCTCTAGCCATAAAAGAAATGCAAATCAAAACAACATTGAGATTCCACCTCACCCCAGTTAGAATAGCTATAATCAAGAACTCTAATAACAACAGATGCTGGAGGAGATGTGACCAAATGGGAATCCTACTGCATTGTTGGTGGGAGTGTAAACTTGTTCAATCACTTTGGAAAGCAGTATGGAAGTTCCTCAAAAAACTCCACATAGAGCTCCCCTGTGACCCAGCAATCCCACTTTTTGGGCATTTACCCAAATGATCATAAACAAGACCATACCAAAGCTACCAGCACAACTATGTTTATTGCAGCATTATTTACCATAGCTAAGATATGGAACCAACCCAGATGCCCCTCAGTAGATGAATGGATCAAGAAAATGTGGTATATATACACAATGGAATTCTATGCTTCCATCAAAAGAATGACACTACCCCATTTGTTAGGAAATGGAAAGACTTGGAAAAATTATATTAAGTGAAGTAAGCCAGGCCCAAAGAAACATGGGATCCATGGTTTCCCTTATTTGCAGTAACTAGTATATATCTGAGACAAGTAGAAAAGGTCAAAAGCTATGTACATATGACCAGATAAGATGAAGTTAAGCGAAATGATAGGGACATAATGTTTTTTTTCTTTCTTGCTATTGTTTCTAATGTATTTATAAGGTAACGTGATTTTTTTGTGTGTTGCTTTTCTATCTCCCTCCCCCACGGTATAACCCCTGTTGTCATTGTATTTGATGTTGGTATAATTTTGGGAGGGGAGGGAAAAAACAAAATGTTTAAAGAGGGATACAGGTTGACCCATTGCAACAATGAGATATACAGGGCACTATGTTGAAAAACAAACTTTACAATTTAAGTGGGGCGGGGGTAGTTGTGGAGGTGGGAGGGAAGGGATGGTAGGGGAAAAACAAAGGAGGAGGCAACAATGCTTGAAAAGAAAAGTAATCATTACCTTGCTCATGTAACTGTAACTCCTCTGTACAGTATTTTCACAATAAAAAAACCCTATTTTTTAAAAAAAAAGGAAACTAAAGGGCACTCTATGCAACTCAAAGCTACCAGGCTTTAGCAGAATCAAGAGTCCTGATCTTAAGTGCAAGGACTATGTATGTCTTGAGACCACATATAAAGACATTCCTGTCCAGAAGAAAAAAAATGCAGGGAACAAATAGGGAGGGACTTGCTTCATCCCAGATATCTCCAGATAGCTCCAACACAATTGCTTTCCAAATATTCCAAAGTCATTTTGGACCTCACTTCCCACTACATCTTTCCATGGTGGACTCAAATCAGTGTTTCATAGTCAAAACTCAACTTCTGTACTTTGGGGAAAGGACTTTCAAACAAGGACACAGTCACCTTGATATGCCTTTTTAAAAATATCATCTAGGTATAACTTCATTTCTCAAAAGGATCATGAATATGAAGTTAGATCCAGTATTGACTGGGCTGCATCGCCAGTTTAAAAACTGATTCACAATCTTTTTCTTAGTTTTTCTGACACTTCAAAATAGCCCTCTCACTATTGGTCTTACTTAATCTCTTCCTTCTTGCCTGTACCAAAGTGGACCATTTTGAAGCCTCTTATTAGTAAATAACAATTATAACAATATTTCAAAAGTGTTTTCTCCTTTGTTCTTTAAGTTCAAGCTAACAACTTAAAATATATCTGCTGTTGTGTGAGATTTCTTGTAGAGGGAAATTATTAGAATTACAGTTTAAGGTTTCTATTGGAAAATCAAAAATATAAAAAATATTGTTATGATTTCTTTTGAGTATCTCCTTTCCATATCTTAATATCTCCTTTCCACATATATTAGATATTGTGTTGGGATATGACCCTGGATCTTTGCCTTGGTTAATATTTTAGTCCTCTGTTGGTTCTGTCTTTGGGAACTGTGGTTTTGAAAAGCTAGCATATATATCTGTAAAGCTGTTACAATTGGTTTTTTTATATAGAAACAATTATTTTAGACTACATGCCAAAATTAGATTATGATATTGTTAATGTGGGAGGTTTAAATAGAAAGAAAAGGGTCCTAATTAATGCTGCTTTTGTGCTCTTACCATTATTCTTGGTGAATTGCATAATGCTACATTTATCACTGGAGACATGCTTCCCGAGCAGTTTAGAAATCAGTTTGTAGGCAGATGTTAGGGAACTCATCTTTCAAACTGATGACTGTCTTTTTTCTATAGTTTGATGGGTAGGAAAAAATAATTTTTTTGTGAATTGGGAAAACAGAGACACATTCCTATGGTAAACTGTTTGACTTCGGAAGTTATTTATGGGCAAAAATAAAAAAAATGATTGGTAGGAGTGAAGACAAAATGCATTTTCCATTTCTATTACTGGAAAAGGTTTTAGGAAACATGAAACAAATGTCAGTGACTTTCCAACCTTGACAGGCCTATAAAGTAAGAAATATCCCAGGACATCCCCGATTCTGCCTTTTATTCCTTTCAGCCTTAGTGAAGGAGACGGGGAGCTTTCAGATAGCCTCAGAAACGGTTTACAGGCAGATCTCCCTTGGTCCCTGTGGTAAGAGGAAGTCCTACCACCCTCTGTAAAGAAGCTGAATTCTTGCTCATTTATGAAGTGCTCCCACATCGTGTTGCCTGCATTGACTCACCCTTTATCCGTATCTGGGAGTTCTCCCTCATGGTCACAAGGCTGCCCTGATTCATTACAGACCTAGGATATTTTTTGCTGTTGTCGAGACATACAGTCTTTTTGCCTTTTCTTTCCTTTTTCCTCTCAATATTTCAAGGATGCTGGTTGGAAAATCAAGGAATAAAAGAACAATACAAGGATGAAGGTAGGGAAGCGTTGCAGAGGAGAAGGGTTCTGCCTAGGATCATCTGTCATGCAAGGATGTGAGTCATTCCGGGTCAGTTCAGTTAGTCACTCTGAGCCATTGGAGAGCATTGAATTGCTACTTAAATTAAATACCTGAAGCGAGAGTGCCATGTAAATGGAAATAATTGCAATTATTGTTATCATTCTCATAGTTTCACTCTGCGACCACTTCTAGGAACTGGAAATGCATTTCTCATCTCCATCTTCCATGGAGTCCCTTTGGAGGAGGCCAGATATAAAACTCTTATTCCCATAGATCTACTCCGGCCTTCATGTTGAGGTCCACAGTGCTAACGTATTCAATCCTTTCGCAGATTTTTATTTTCAGATCAAAATATCGGGACACATCAGCCCACTGTCAAAATTCTCCAGAATTACCCTTCCTCTAGCCTCTAGCTCCCCCCATGACAATGGACAATACCCTTTCAGAGAAAATGTGAAAAGATGTGTGGGTAGTAGGAAAATAGAAGACCAATGCTTATATATTCTGTTTCATGTGAAAAGTTCTCAAGGTAGAAATTAATTTAGATGAGAAATGAGAAGTTATAAAATAGATATCCCCCAAGAGTACACAATATTATAATAATTAAAGTTAATTGAATTTTTTTCTGTGCAAGGCACTAGGATAGAATATTTAAGAGTAGTGATGGTGAATGACATATTCTATCCAGTCCTTCATCACATACAATTTAGATAAGGGATTCAAAGTCTATGAGTAAAACTTCCTTATACATAAATAGTATATTTGGAAAGATACAGGAAGATATATGGGATAGTGAAAATATTTACTAGTAGAAAAATCTAGGAGCTTCAATAAAGTCAACCAGTGAGATGAGCTTTGTACAGTGGGCATTGAGAAATGGGTTATATTCGAGATTGATGCGTATACTGAGTATACTGAGGAGTACAGATTGTGGACAAGATTGAGGGACTACTTGGAAATAGGTTAGAGGATAGACATAATAAAAAAGTAATGATTATGTAGTAGCTAGAAAATAGGGTATGTATAGACCAAAACAGGAAGGCTACTAAAATCTCTTGGCCTTAACTAGAGTCATCTCCATCATCAAATACTTAACGTAAGTTCACCTTTCATCAGCAATTTCACTAGTACCATATCTTTGCAAAGGCATGAGAACAGAACCCAGGGAGATTTATTAAATTGCCTGCAAACAAGACCCAGTGTGCATATATATGTATATATTTGCATATTTGCATATACATAGTTTATGGTTTGAAACTGTGATCTTTCCCTGAATTGGACTGGATTTGAACACTACTGTAAGAAATCCCTGTTTTGTCTAAAAAGTTATGAAGCATCCATTTCAATGTGCATGATCAGAAATATACTCGAAGAAGAGTTATAGGTTTTGCTCCAACCTAAATTTTTTAAAAAGGAATTACTGGGCCTAAGAAGTAGCTCAGTTGTGTGTTTGTCTAGTCTATGTGAAGCTACATAATAATCTTATGGTTAAAAATAAATCTTATAAAATTTCATCCAGAATACAAGTTTTAAATGTACCTTGCAAACTTAATTTTTAAGTTAACCAATACAGGGTCAAGTGTTGAAGGTAATGTGGTATTGGTGTTTAGCTTAGATGGTTAGGTAATGAGTTGCTCTAATAAATTAAATTTGTGTGCTAAATTTAATAGTTATACAAATTCCCAGATATTTTTAATGAAAACATCATGCTATGAAATATGTATATGATTTTTTTTATTTCCCAAAGCTGCCTTATTTTCTTTTACTGCAGTTGAGAAGTTTGAGCATAATAGTTTAATTTCATTTCCTAGACTCACTTTTCATTGTATTAAATAAACTTCCCTATTGATTTGTCAAGCAGCTAGAACTATAGCTCCTCAAGTCAATTTTTCATGTGAAATGAATCCAATAATCAATAGAGTGCTTTGTGAGCAGCTAATTAGATTTTATATATCATTTGAAAGACTTTAACACTGTCTATTTACCAATTGATTTTTACCTATGGGATACATTTGCACACTGAGATGTGAAATTCGACTCTATACCAAATCTTGTTAGAGAACATTTACAGAATCATTAAAAGTCCTGAAGCTAAAGGGAAGGTTTAGGGAAATTGTCAATTCTCCAGGGAAACGAAGGCCTCAGAGCAAGATAAGAAGGGAATTCAAGCCTCTAATTGTCAGTTTAGTGCTAATGACAACTGCTATATACTAGCTGATTACTTTCCTCACCCAACCAATATATGTTGTATTAATAATGTATGTTGTACTATGAGATACTTTATAAGTTGGAGCTTTATTATGCCTACCCATATATAACATAGCACAACGTGCATTACAAGATGTTATTCAAGTAAATTAAACAATCAGTTTAGCTTTCAGAGAAATAAAATGGTAGTATGTTGAATGAAGTTTATAAACATCTGCTTCTAGTTTATCCTTTATTTAGTGATCTGCTATTATAAACTTTACCTAGTTTGATAGAATTTTCCTGGCTTTTAATACTTATCTGAAGTAGAATTATGCTGAAACAAATGGATAGATCACCCATTACACTTCTCTTCTGATTCTTTCATCATCAAATTATGAGAAAAGACAAGCAAAAATGATTCTAAACGATTCCAGTTGGTCTCACAGTCGTATGTGTGAAACTGGAACCAGTGTCTCAGGAAAGAGCTTTGTTTTGAGTCCAGGTATTCTCTTTTTTCAGAAATTTCTGCTCTCTTATTTATTATAGAAAACAGCCCTCATATTATTAATAAATAATGTTATACACAATGATTATGATTATCCAAAAATGATACCCTTAATTTCTGTCATAAAGCACTATTTATAAACCTCATGTCAATGCTACAGCCCAAGAATTGTGCCCTGATTTTTAAGATGAAGATTAGAAATTATTTGTCTTGCTTGACATTAGTTACTAAGTGTAGAATGTAGAAAGGGAACCTATCAAATGCCATATCTTTAGATTTGCTATCACAAAACAATGTACTGGAACAAAATAAGCTGATAGATTTAATCTGTTTCTTCTCAGGAACAGTCTTATGTTTCTTTGATTAAAAAAGAAGCACATCAAACACTGTAAGAGATTTTAAAAAACAAATGATTATAGGTAAGGGCTTAAAAGTTTCAATAGTGCTTTCAACCATTTCAACATTGTGAGTAATATTCATTTGTGTTACTTGTCTTATTGTTCCTCATAATACTAACTGACATTTTATTGATCTGGATAGTGATGGTTTCCTAAAGCAAGATAATTTGGAGCAATAGCCGGAGTGGTATTGATAGTCATTTGAAGAAATTGTCACACAAGGGCAGAGGTGAGGGTAGTATGGACAATGGCTTATACAGATATAGATTTAGATGCAAAAGAATATATAGGGGTTTTCCCCTGACCACCTAAGCACAGCCAAAAGGTTCCCACAAAGAAGGGTAGAAAGAAGAACGTTCATTCTGCCTACAGTGTACTTGAACCAGAGAAGACGAATTCAGTATTTACAGGTGCATATATGGAACTGGTTTTGAGAAGTGTCTGCTGACCTGATGCACTGTACTCACAAATTGACATGTTGAATTGAAACCCTTGCATACAGCTACTTAAAGATACTACTAATAAAGGAAGAAATGTGTCTGCAGGTAGGGGCATCTCTCAGTTCTGGAGACTGCTTAGTGTGCATGTAGCCTTGTCTTTCTTCCATAACACTAACAAGGAAAGCAAATACCATGTCTTTCCAGAACTAACATCAGAAATTGACCATGAAAGAAATGAACTGTGTATTGATACAAAGCTCAACAAAGCAACCTGGGCCAAAGGAATAAGGAAGTATGCCCGTAATGCCTCTGTGTAGAAAACAGGATGCATGCGGTGTGGTCAGAACACCTCTCTCCATTGTTTGCCTGTTACACCCACTGCCACCACCTCCAATGGTCTACAGTCATTTTCAGTGAGAAGTACTGGTTCCTAATAAAGCTACAAACCACCCACAAGAGAAACTGTTATGGGATTCAATGTGTTCCCTTATATTTGTACGTTGAAGCCTTTACTCCAGTATTTTAGGATATCCCCTGCTCTGGATGCATAGTGTCATTGCAGATATAATTAATTAAGATGATGTCTCATAAGAATAAGACGTTCTTCTAGTTCAGTATGACTGGGGGGAAAAAGGAAGCACTTTGAACAGAGGCTCACCACAGTGGGGTGAACATGAAGGCTGTGGAGAGAGTTTCTAGAATCCAAGAATTGCTAAATGATGAAAGCAAACCACCAAAACCTGCGAGAGGAGCCTGGGGGAGGGTCCTCCAGCCAGCCCTCAGCAGGCACCAACCCTCCATTTTGGATGTCATATTTCTAGAACTAAGGCAACAGATTTCTGTTGCATAACTCACTCTCTTTGTGGTACTTTGTACTAATAGCCCTAGAAAATGACCACAAAGATGGTCGTGTTCAAAGATAGGCAGTTTCCTTCATGGTTCTCAGACATGAATGAAAAGACAAACTTTGGTCTGGAGGCCTGGCTCAAGTGGTAGAGCACCTACTGAGTAAGCACAAGGCTTTGTGTGCAAACCCTAGTACCAACCCCCTCAAAATAAAATAATAAAGTAGACAAGCTTCAAACTTCCTCAACCAACTGGTAAGAATGCAGAGCTCAGCCCAAGGAATTTTAGAACTATCCAATTCATAAGGATGCGTAGAGGGAAAAATGTATCTGGGGTGGGAAATCATACATCATCAAGTATTCAATTCACTCAGTAACAGATATTTGATGGTCTGTATTATAGGGGTATTCAATCAACAACGGCTGATTTAGCTTATATGTTATGCCACGTTCTGCAAGTAGAAATATGGTTGTAGGATGCAGATTTAGGGAAATGTTCTACCCTTGTGAAATATAAAATATCTGGATGAACTTATCCTGTACAGGGTGATTAAGATTACATTAGCTGCATGCTTAATGTATATACACTATATAATACAGCTGTATTATTATTGTGTGCGGTTCCTATTATTTTGTTATTATGTTTTTAGACTAGGAAAATATTCATTGAGATGCCTTCGCCCCCATCACATCTCCTGGTCTCTCTCTTGTTGTGAGTAATGTTGCCTCTTTCTGGCTCTGTTCCTTGGCCTTTGATGGGGCCTGATGATCAGATGGTCGTGATTAGTTCTTTGGCTTGCATTGCAGATTATCTATTAAGTAGCCAGTTCCTCAGTCACACAGGCATATGGTCAGCACTTCCAGGGCTTAAAATAAATCTGCATTTTTAACATGTGAAATTTTATTATGCAAAAGAGGCCTCACATAATCTTGTTATTTGGTATGCTGCCCATGTCTATCTAGTTGTGGCCTTCTGGATGAATATTTTTTTTTCATTTGAATATTATATTTAGACCACAGGCATTCCATTTTTTTTGGCCTTGCATTGGGATATTGCTTCAGAATGTCCTAGGATGGAGTATCCAGAATGAACTTTGAAAAGTACAGCAAAGGAGAGGGGAAAAATGAGTGACTGGCTCTTTTCTTTTCTGCCATCATTCCATTTATAGCTCTTGTGATGAATTAGAGGTTGCCCCAGGTACTTGGGCGATGGTAAATAAGAGAGAACACCCTGACCTCAAGGTGATTTCAGCAAAGGTGACCCTTTAGTGCTGACTAGAGACAAGACATCTGTTCCCTGATGTGGGCAGCTGTGTCTCATGCACCTGCTATCAGGAGCGTGGAGTGCAGTGGGCTTCAGTTTGTACCATCTTGACCAAATGCCCTTGCAACTGGGACATTATTAAGGCAATTATTTTGACTATTACAGAAATGGTCAGCAGATGGTAAAGCATCTAGATCTCAGATACTCTGAGGAGTGCTGGGTCTGGGAAAAGACATAGTAAAGAATACTGTTGAATGTCATTGTACACCTTCTAACTATATATTCACTATTCTCATTGACATAGATGAAAAGTGGTGCTTGATCTATCACTTTAATTTTGTTTATACTGTAAATATGGCTATTTGTTGAATGTTTGTTTTACTGGGACTTGAACTCAGACTTTCATTCGAGGCTAATGCTGTACAACTTGAGCCACAGTTCCACTTCTGTGTGTTTTTTTGTAGTTAAGGGAGATGAGTCTTAAGGACTTTCTCTGCTTGGGTTGGCTTTTAGTCAGGATCTTCAGATCTCAGCTTCTGAAGTAGCTAGGGTTATAGGTGTGAGTCTGATGCCTGGCTTGTTGTATGACTTTCATTTTAAATACTACTATTCTAGGTTAAAATAGAAGAAGTTAAGGGCACATAAAGATTCTCCTATAGAAATTAATTCAAAATATTTCTAGAATTGATATAAAGTGTGTCTCCTACAGGAGGACTAAAAAAAATCTTTTCAGGTGTGTCATGTCATCTATTGATGTGTAGAAACAATGAAGAATAACAATAGTACTAAGCAGAAATATGTTGTCTAGGGAGAAAATAGATTTAGATTCTCATGCTAATTTAAATTCCTTTTCCTATATATTTTTCTACCATGAACATGTTATTAACACTTCTCAGGCACAGGGTTATTTTCTTTATGCTTTGAGTATTGGGGAGATGCAATGAACAAGTCAAATTTTAAGCACAGTCCTTGATATGTAGTAAGTATTCAATAGCGGTAACTGCTATTGATTGATTCTGCTGGGACTTCATACAATTTCTAATGATCACAACCTGTAAATTAGTATTACATATTCATGATAATAGATCTTCCATTTATCTGTGGAAAACTAGACTAGGAGAGCCATGAGTATGTTGGTTGTGTTTCGGTGTATTCACCATTATGTGCTTGCACAATTAGAAGCAACTTCTACATCATTGCAAAAATAGTAATAGCCACACATGCATGACTTTGCCCTGTGCTGCTCTGCATACTTGATAGCATTGAACTCATAGCACTTACTTTACAGGTAAGAAAACTGAAACCCAAAGGTAAGAATGTGCTGCTGACAATCAGTGCAGACAAAGTGCTAACTCAGACATTCTGACTCAGGTCTATGACCTTCAGAAAAAATGATATTCTGAATTTCAATGAGAAAAAATCTTTTGTTCATCCAGATGTATAAACACATGCATTGCAAAACATGGATGTAGCCAAAGAGAAAATATGTGTGCGATATGTGTGTATGTGTGTGTTTGCCTGAGAAAGCCTATGTAAACAGATATTTATGGTGCTATTTAGTTCTATAGCCACATTTAACATTTACATTCTTCTTGTTGGTGGTTCCTTCCCCTCAATGGCTAATTGAATGATCTGGCCTATCATATACAAAATGAGACATTAAATTGAAACCTTTCTCTGTTGCCCAGCAGTGGATGATTTTTCCACATTACTTGAAGTTATGCCTAAGCACATGCTTAGGCATTATTCTCCTTGTTTGCTTCCTCTCAACCACTCTCAAGTTACTTGTCCAGTGGCTTTCTATCCAATTATACATCATTGAGTGGCAGAAGGATGGGATTAATATGGATTAACTGTAGTCTGCAAGCTGTTTGGTGATCTTTGGCCTTCAATACTGAATACACAGATGTGTTGTTAAAACTTGTTGCTGGCTGCATTTAATAAGAACCAGGCAACTGCAGCTTAGCTAGAGAAGAATTCATTTTCCTTCTGTGTCAAGAGGTCCAAGGATACCCATTACCGCTCTAGTTCAGCAGATCTCAAGCCCTCACTGGCCACACTGCTCCATCTTTCCACACTGACATCTTAGCTTGTGTCTTTCTTCTAGCTTATGCCTCAAGGTCATACAGTGTCTGTGTTGCCCCTGAACCTACATCCTCATTACAGAGAGGGAAATCTGAGGTATTTCTTCCTATGCCTTTTGATTAGAACTGTATCAACATGGGTAATGTGCAAGAGCCTGGCACATTCACCTCCCCTTGCCCCTTCCCCTCCCAATCCAGGTGCTGTTGGTAAGAAGTATAAATGCAAGTTGTTTAATGAGCTGGAATTCTCTTCCACAGTGAAAACGCATGTTGCAAGAATTATTTACTGTTTAGGCACATGTCATATTCAACCACTCATATTTATAAAATGCCTAGTATAGACTTAGAGGCACATAGCAAAGCCTGTGATTTTGATACTATATAAAACTTACGATATATATTGATCTGTACTTTTAGACATTTACCTATATTTAACACAGATAGGTAATACAGAGATACAAGCATATTACTTACAATTGTCCAATATATTGTAAATAAATTGTCCAAGACTTAATATTTGGGAATTTACAAAGACTGTGACCAGTCTTCTTAATCTACAACATAGTGAAGGTATTAGGAAATGTGTGGACTATCTGGACATGTTTTGTGGTTGGTTGGTTCTTACAAAAAAGTACAAAGGTTTGGGAGGCAATCATTAATGGGATGGAAACGTTTGGTGCATTCAGCATGCATTGTATTTGCAAGTTGTACTTACCCAAGATGGAAAGCACTCAGTTCCATCACCATGCTGCACAAAGGGCATTGTCCTCCTTATATCCCTGATCCTATCTGGAATTAAATCCCTATTTCAGGAACTATCTCTCCTTGCAGCTTTGGCCAGTCCTGCTGGCAAGAGCCAGCTGAGCAGCATTCCCTCAGGCCCTGGTTTTAGGAGAATACTCCTTTCCTTAGTTACATGGTAGATGCTCTAAAATGACCCCTAATGACTCACAGCCTGACCTGTGATCAGGTCATGTACTTGTGATTGATAGCAATGTGATATCATGAAACTGCCACATAAATAACTTTGGTTTTTGGCACTGTTAACTTGATGAAAGTCACTTTTTGTCTCAAAGATTCATAATGGGAAAGGGATTCAATAGGATAGAGATTCTCTACTATTGTCTTTTAAGGATGGAAGAATCCAAAAAGCAAGGAACTATAGGAAGACCCAAGTAGTTGAGAGGGAGCCATTTTACAACCAGAAATTAGGGATCTCAGTGTTATGACTGCAAGAAATTAAATTCAGATACAACCAGGGGAGCTAGCAAGAGAATTCTGAGTTCCCAGAGAAAGTCAAACCTGACACTGGAATTTTTGCCTTGTAAAACCACAAACAGTGAATGTAATCATTCTGTGTCTGGATGCCTGACTTAAAGAAACTGAGAGATAATACATTCATGTTATTTTGAGATACTAAATTTTAGGTAACTTGTTGCTCAGTAAATGAAAGCTAAGATGTCTTGGCTATAGTTTCCAATGTTTGACTTCTCTTCTGACCTCAAATATGCAGAAGTATAATAATAGCCAGATAATTTAGTACAGTAGAGAAGATTTTTCCCAAGCTTTACTACAAACATAACTATCAAGGTCAGGACTAGAGCCATAAAGTCACAGGAATAAATGTGTTTATTTTTGTGATTTATACTTTAAAGAATTTACCATGGTTTGCACTTTCCAACACCCCCTATTATGATTACAAAAAAGAAAATATACCTAGTTCATATGAAATATTGATTGGAAGCCAAGTTCAATGGAATCAGGACAAAAATCGAAGGTGAGAAAAAAGTTGAAGAATATTCAGAATTAGTAGAGCAGATATTAAGTGGTTTTCTATATAGTGAGAAACACAATGTGAAGCCCCTTTTCTTGCTGTGTAATGTTCAGATTCCCATTGAGTGGTTTAAGGAGGTAAGAACTGCATTTCCATCTTCATTTACATGGATAGATTGAGTTCAGGATTAAAACATAGTAACACAATAGTAGTCTTTTGTCCGGAGCGTGCAATGGCTGCACATGAGGAGACAAAGGCTGAAGATTTGTGCACGTGTGCATTTTTGGTAACTGTTAGCAAGTTAGAAAGAGCCACCTGCCTGTGATAAAATATGACCCTCACACACGCTTGTAAATTGCTTTCGCCCATTCACATTTAGAGGTCATCAATCTTGCTTCGCTTTATGGATGGACATTCAGCACATTTCCTACAATTGATTATGCTCTAGAGTTTAGAGTTGGATAAAACATTTACAAAGTGCAGTTAGAAAAAAAATGTCACTTGACCAGGGTCCGAGCTAAAAATGGCTAGCATAGGAATTTGCAAAGGGGGTTGTGGAAATGATCAAAGTAATAAGACATAAATAACTAATGAATACTCAGAATTGCTTACTTTCTAGGCCACATGTAACATAGAATTTCTCCATTTCAGTGTGGTTAAGAAAATAGTCCCAGTTCTGCACATATACTTGAACATCTCTTAAAGGTAGGGGCACTAACTTTCCTATAAGACATCCCACTTTTTTAAGGATCATTTTAGCACCTAAAAGAACATTTTGGGCACACCTATTTTTAAAAATTGTCATACTGTATTATAGTTCCTTCTCATTTTAATTGCTTATTCATGTCTTCAGCATATAGCATTACATATTAAATGTTAATATGCACTTGGCACAGTTTTGTTGAATGTCAGTATCCTGACTCTAGTAATGAGAATTCTAGATACCATTTGCTTGCCACTATCATGACTACGAGAATGAGTATAAAAAAATAAGAAAAAAAGAAAACAAAGCTCACGATACAGTAGTATGTTAATAAACATGTTTAATTATTCTTCTTATGCTTTTCCTTCAGGCCATTCCAGTACAGTTTTGACAAGAATGACTTCAAAATACCTAATAGGCAATCAGAAATCAATATGTCACCTAGAGTGAGAAAATCCTGCATATTTATATGCAAGCCATAGATGCAGGAGCACTAGCAACTTCTATGTATCTTTATCATCTCTTTAAATTGGCTGAGGAATGTAAAGCCATTGCAGAATCGATGCTGAATGGAAGCTAGAATATATTAATTATAACCAAAGTAAAATTCCACCAAATGTTCAATGAGGAAGAGAAGAGTCTCTATCATAAAGCAAACAGAAACATCATCACAGCAAAATGATTTTCTATAATGTGCAGTGTCTGGACTCGCTGATGTAGGCAGAAAATAAATGAGAGACATTTGACAGTTTCCCTCTCTAGACAATCTTACTTCACCACTGCAGAGTTGGAGAAATGCTTGATTGCCCTAATTTCCTTTTGAAATGGTTTATATGTAAATTTAAAATGTTGACAAACAGTTATTCAACCAGGGTCTAACTTTCTATTGAATTTGTCTCAAATTGCTGCCATTCATGTTTGAAATTCCACTGCAACATTTGTATTTTCGAGCCTGAGGTCACAGAAAGTCTGTCTGGCAGCTCTTTCCAGTTGAGGGAAGATCAGCACATGCTTGTTCATGAGGTAGCCCCAGAAACTACAAAAGTAGTTTTCGTAGATGCTCACACAGTCTCAGCATTGCTACTCTCTGAAATGTGGATGAGATATTCATGGACTGAGAGCTCAGTGCCAATTTACGTATTAAAATTTCATTTTAAATGGTAAATCATGTCTCTTGGTACAAAACATAAAAATAAAACATAGGGTCATAGCCCAATGGTTTTGAAGTAGAAACTGCTTAAGTATGAATTAGATGGAACATGTTTTAATATTTTGCAAGGATGGAGTAGACCAATGTATTCCTCCTTTATTTGAATATTAATCGATGTGAAAGGTTCTACCCAAGGTATGGTCTTGAGGACAGAGATGATTTTCTGCTGTGAGTCTTGATACTGGTGAGTGAATTATGTGCCTGAAGGACTTAGCTGACATGTCAGGAACAGCATGGAGTGGTATTTAGTACTCATTCCGTAGGTAGGCAAAAATAGTTTTCCAAAGTAGGAGATGATCACAAAGTAGGTGATGATCACAAAGGAATGCATCTTAAAGAGGAATTTGACTTATTTGCCACTTGTTCTGTACTGTGGCATGTGATTTTAATTGTTTCCCCTAGTAGTCTGTAGGACTAGAGCGTAAAATAAAATGAAAATTATTATCTACAATAAAAAAAGAGTGAAGGGCCAAAGAAAGAATCCACAAATCTTCAATGAAGAGTGTTTTTAAAAGTCTCAAATCTAGATGAGCAGAGAAACTGATAAATAAATAATTTTTTTATAAATAATAAATAAAAAATAAATAATTTTTTAAATAATTTAAAAATTAATGAGAATGGTACCATTAGTTTCCCTGGGGTATACTGGAAGCCTTTATTTATATGATCTTTCTTTCAAGAAAAGTTAATGTGTATATACTTTTCTATTTTCTGATAAAATAAAAATGGTATTATAGATAATTGATTAAGATACAAAATAAACAGTAACTAAAGGAAATTAGAAAGATAGGTATGATATTACAAGTATATCTTTAAAAGCAACATTTAATATAGCTTTACAAATAGAGTATAATTAATAAATACCCTCAAATCCTCATTCTAAATGCTTGTAATTATAGATCAAGAAGAAATAAGAATTCCCCAAACCCAAAACTATCCATTTCTTTGGTTCTTGATAAAGAAGAATAAGAATATGGGTGAGAATAATAGAATTGTCAACCTAACATTTACCTTCTCCATTGAGAGTTTGCCCTTCAAAATAATATTAATAATGCCCCAGCTTCTTATTCAGTGAGAAATAAAGTTTTTGTTGATATTTATTACAGTGGGTACTGATATTGAGATTGCTTTGTCATAGTTAAAAATCAGTCATGTGTTAAGTAGTTTCATGTACCTTGTTTTAATAAACATGGATACCTGTGAAAATTAACAAATCTTTTCTAATTTTCTAATGATTATCATTGGGAATATATATTTGTCAATGTTATGCAGAAAAGCATAATCAATAAGATACCTGTTTTTGTATCTACCATCTATTTATCTTCCTATCAACTATCTATCCATTCATGTATGTATGTATGTATGTATTTATTTATCTAATCTATCTCTACTTCTCATCTATTATCTATCTGCCTATTTTTAGCTATTTATGCTATCTATCTATCTATCATCTATCTATCTAGCCATCCATGCATCTACCTATTTATGCATAACAATTGGCTTATATAACTGTGAAACTTAGTTCAATATAGACAGAGTAAACTTTCAGCCTAGAGACCCAAGAAAGAGTTGCCATTTCAGGCTACAGACTATCCATTGGTAGAATTCTTACTATGGAGAGTTCCTTCATTTATTTTGAGGTTTCCCGCAGATTGAATGAGGCCCATAAACATTATAGAGAGAGCAATGTACTTTATTCAAAGTCTATTGACTTAAGTGTATCTCATATAAAAATGCCCTTGAGGAAACACATCTTAAAATATATTTAACCAAATAGCTGGTGCTGTGGCCTAGGAAAAATGGCATCTAAATCAATCATCAAAAACCCTTTCCTTGTCAACTCAGCATTTGTGCACGTCTGCCAGGATATGGATCTGAAATTCTCCAAAGGCCCATGTGTTGAGGGCTTAGTGACCCTGTTGAGAGGTGGTAGATCCTTGGAGAGGAAGGGCCTGGTGACAGGTCTTCCTTCATAAAAGCATGTTTGGACATGCTTTTTAGGGGACAGTTGAACTCACCTCTCATTCTTTTTACTCTGAGATCTAGGCCAGGAGAAGAGCACATTTATTCTACCATGTGCTTTGCAACAGGATGGGCTGCCTTTCCACAAGTTCAAAAACAATGTGCTCATTAATGTTAACCTTTGAAAGTTTGAGTCCAATTGAAACTTTTAATATATTGGTTACATCATGGGTGTTTGGGTAGAAGCTTTATATGCATGTAAAGCAAATCTATATTTAGTGGTCCAGTTCAGGAAGAACAGAAACTGTCCATGCCAGGTGGAAGGGCTCCCGTTGAAGCAACTTGCTGTTAAATAGCTGGCCGATGACTGTAGTCAGTGGTGTCCTAGTGCAATCTCATTGTTGACCGCTGTTGGTGGACATTCAGCATTAGTAGCAGGCAAGTTGGCCTTAGTGAGGTAAGGTCCTTCCGGGAGAGCTTATAGATAATTTCCATCACCCAGATCATGATATTTTTCATGAACTAGAAATTGATAGGCATGGCTAGTGGAAGAGGCTGACTGATATTTCCAGAATGTGTCATCTTATCTACTTGATTTCATTCTTAACTACCCATCTGCCAATGTCACTCTTGTGAATCCTCACGTGGAAATATCTTCATGAGTGTGTGTGTGTGTGTGTGTGTGTGTGTGTGTGTGTGTGTGTGTGTGTGTTTCTTCCATGCAGAGAATTCTATCCACATAACTAATCACCACACTTACTTGTTATATCTTTTCCAATACTGTTTATGACAAGTTCCTATCTGGGCAAACTATTGGCTAGTTCTCCTTCTCAGTAACATAGAACACCAGATGCATGAATCAAACTAATATCCTTTGAGATTTCTCTTCAACATCATTCTTCCAGACTGTGCCAGAAAAGGGCAATACTGATATATAGCTTTATACTTTATGTGCTTGTATATCTATCATACAGAACCCATCTGTATACCAGGCCCAAGGGCTTCTTTTTTCTCTGTCAGCAAAGATGTATGGAACCCTGCATGGCACTGAGGATACAGGCTGTGGGAGATGCTAATCTAGCAGGAATGGGACCCTAGGCTCATTAGACACTTCATGATGTTATTTAGTTGGACTTTGCGGGATGAACTTGACCACCAGCTGATGGGATGTGGCTGTTCACACACAACATTATGGTTTGGTTAAGTCATAATACACCTAGGTCATGATGGGAAGTTCTGATAGTTTGGCAACTTGATGGACCGTGGTTAAGCATTTAGTCTTATCCTATAGCTCAGTGCTTGGCCAAAGCTATTTTTCAAAATGAAGCCAGTTATCTGGCCAACGTAGCTGGGCTTTGGTCTACCTTATAAGGTTCCATGTTTTGATCAATCTATCAGGAGCCATCAAAGATTATAAACAATATTTCTATCTACTGTTACTATCTCAAGCTCTTAGACATCTACTGGACCATGTAGCATAAGCAGCAAAGTAGGTTGTGTCAAAGCCTGAACCTATTGCATAGCCTTCTTTTGTGTCTGACCCCACCTCAAACAGCAGCATTTTGGTTTCCTCTGTAACTGGACTGGAATCCTAAGCTCAGAAAGGAAGCAATGCATTGTCCCCTAAATCCCAAGAGGACAGGGGAAAGATATTCCGGAATTAATGCTGTAGCTTAGGGAAACTCTTCCTAGAGTTCTTATAGGTGTTTTGGTCAGCTGGCACATGAACAAACGTGTTTGCTTGGTGGGTGCAAGAGATGTTCCAGAGTAAATTAACTTAAGATACCAGATCTGCTTTCTTGTACCACAGAGACAGGCATTCAAAGCCTTAGGGATATGGGGGTGTTGGAGTAGATTAGCCACTTAAGATCAGCTTACTCATTTTCAGATGATTCATCCCACAAGTACAAACACTAAATTTGTGAGGGATATCCCAGCATCCTTGAGGTGCTCTGTGATTGTTCCTCTCTGAAGGCCAGAAACTGTGGAGGGGACTGATGTCAATGCACTGGAAAACTTCAAAACAAAAAATCTGAGTTAGTGTGAATCAAATTTACAGTGTACAAACACATGAGGCAAAGTGAACTTAAGGACCATAATACAAAGCAAAGGTAAAGCAGCCATCAGTACATAGAATATATCATATTTAAAAATATTTTTTGTTTTAAAATTTTCAAGCTTTTTGTTGATTCTTTTGAAAACAAGTAGATGAGTTTATTTAGAATTTATCAATAAGCTTGTCAGAATGATTTTCAGTATCTTTAGATAAAACTTCAGTTTTATCTGCTTGCTGAAGAGTTCTAGCGTTTTAATTGTGATTACAGAGTAAAGATAAAACTTTGATGGAGAGGGAATTAATTCCTCTTGAAATTGTTTAATGACTTAGATTGCCTCTTTTCTCTGGCAATCATATACATTTGTTGGTCCTCAGTTTCATAGGAGTCTTCTGTCCTATTGTGCTTCAATTCTATCATTGCTATTTTGCAGCTCTGTAATTAGTTTTGCTGTTATTTTTCTTCAATTGAGTAGTTAAATGTGATTTGAACTTTATGTGATTAAGTCTAATGGATTTTGTTTCCTGCTGGCCTTCCTTTGATTGGCAATGTAGGAAAATAGAAGCAAATTCAGCCGATGAAAGAATTCAAAACATCACTTCACATCATGGCAATTATTGAATAGCCTGATGGTTTTTTTTTATTTCTCATTTTTTGAGAGTAATTCCATCAAGAAGTTTCAGTAGAAGCTCAAATTTATTTTACATTCTTGGAAAACCCAAATAATCACCAAAATAATTCATGTAATTACCTGAAAAATCCTCATATATTATTCTTCCTTTTGTCTTTTTAAAAAGATAATCCGAGGCTGGGTGCCAGTGGATCATGACTATAATTCTAGGTACTCAATAATCTGAGATCTGAGGATCATGGTTCAATGCCAGTACAGGCAAGGCAAGTCAGAGAGACACTTATCTCCAATGACCTATCAAGAAAAAAACTTGAAACTGGAGCTATGGCTCAAGTGGATAGAACACTGGTCTTGAGCAAATAAGTAAGTTTAAGGATAGCTCACAGGCCCTGAGTTAAAGCCCCAGTACCAGAAAAAAAATATTCCTTCAGACACAATTACCCATATATCTAACAACTATTTCTTTTATATCAGCGGATATCTAGTTTTGCTGCATTATTTCAGGTTACTAATTATCTTTGTACCAAAGAGAATCTCAATTGAGGATCAATCATTCAAGACTCCATTTCAAGGACATTTCTTATCACATGCATTTACATAGTCATCTTTCCTGAGCTAGAGAAGATAGCATATATGGGCAACTTTCTTTTCAGTTGACTTGCTTGGCTATCAAAGCTCAATTAAACAAGCATACAGCAATTGAAATCTCTGGCGCCTAAGGAACAGTGGTTGTCTGGTTCCATGCTAGTCCTTACCAAGGGGTGGTGGGAGTTAGGACTGTGCTGCCTTTTGCCTTGTAAAGGTACAGCTCTCACTGTTGTGATAAAAAAAAATGAGGACATTAGCAATCACAGAACATCACAAAATTCTTTCCTAGCACATGGTACATTTTTATGTAATACTTCCAAGGGAGCCAAACTCCCTTCTCCCTGAAAAAAATATAACCAGCTTATATCAATTACATTTTTGAAAAAGTTTTAGAACCTGGACTGTGTAATGACACAGACCTGATTCTAGAGGCTATGTGGAATCATTTCGGATTACTTTTGAGCTCATGCTAATTGTCTCTTGGGCTGCTGATGAATTGTTATTGGTCTTTAGTTAACTCTGATTAGGGAAGTTATGACAGAAGGGTCCATCACGATGGATGAAGTTCTATTTTCTACTAAGTCCTTTTATTCTGCTGGAGAGCATTTTCTTCAGCAAGGGCAATGGACCTTTGGGTTCAGCTAAAATATCGTGATATCCTTTGAACCTCCCAGCATATTGGTATAATATATTGTTAGGGTATGGATGAGAAAGAGAAAAAGAAAGTTTGGATTTTTCTGTCCTTTCTTCCCAATTTGTAAAAAAAAAAAAAGGAAATATTAGGAAGCATTATAGGATAGTAGTTCAAAGTCTTGGTGTTCTGTTGTCAAATAATTTTAGTTTGAATAATCATTCAGCTTTTAGTATCCATAGGCAAGTTCTTTAGTGTTTTTACTTTCTCATCTCCTAAGTGAATAAAATGAATACATGGGCCCTTTGTTTTAGAGTTTTGATGATGCTTTAGTGTGAAAGTGCATGTGGGTTTTTGTCATATAATTGTGTCCTGCAGATTTGTTTGCTACTTCAAGTCAGTATGAGTATTAGGTGGGTATCTTTCCTGAGGTATTAACTTTTCCCCTCCTCTTTCCTCCACATTAAGATGAAGATGATGATAGCCAGCTTAAAATATGATTTTGAGAATAAAGGAGGTATAAAGTACCAAGTTATTTCTACTTAGTAGTTGATTGTTGTGTACTAATTTATTCTTCACCTCAGTATCACTCCAGCAAAGAGCAAACAGCAACAGCAATGTCTACTATCACGTTCTTTCCAGTGTCAACCACTGGATATCATAAGTGAAAACAATCCCTTGCCAGCATACTTTTATTAAAATCATGCCACAAGTTGATGTCATGCATTTATAGTTCTGGAAGACTGCTGGGTTGCTATTGTTTTATGTTAAATAATTTGTGGCTTTTGCTCTGAGCTCTTGTGTAATGGTTTCCATCATATTTCTGATTTGCCCATCAGGAAGAAATCAGCTGTTTTCTCTGTGTGAGCCAGTTTCTCCTAGAAGAAGAAGGCAGATTGCATTTAAAGATTTGATGAGGTTATGTGCCTTTTTAGGATTCTTAGACTGTCTACATCTACAGAGGGAATTCTTAAGTGGGCCCTGGAGGGCTTCAGGAAGAATGTCAATATGACATCTCATTGTCTGCCACAGCAGGAAAAAATGTGGCTTCCCACACCAGGGCTCTAAGTCCAATGTACAATATAAAGATTTCATTTTCTAGGGCTGACTGGGTCCTCACAGCTTTTCAAAGAGGGAAAAGATCAAATCTTCATGGACAAACCATTTCTTACAATCTTTTAAAGTAATCATTTTAGGGGAAAAAAGCATTCCTTTCTCATAGCATGGCAATAGTTCTATCAAGAACTTTGAGTTCCAGTTCCAGCTTATATCAGATTCTTTAAAAACCAATTAACTATTAGCATTATGTGTTAAAAGAAGCTTCTTTTGATGGCTGATATCTTTTCAGCCATCATCCTTCTCCAAAGCTCAGGGCTACCTACAAGAATGGATTTAATGTAGCTGGGCACTTAACACAAAAGTTTAATAGGAATGTCAAGACTCAACCATTAGAATGGAAGCTGACATTTATTTGTTCATTCTCAGAGCAGAAAACCTATCACAGTACTTTGAATAAGTTTCAATAAAATATAGAGAGGCACTGGTTTTCATGACTTCATTTTGGGGGGTCAAGGTACCCATTTACCAAAACAATTTATTTTAAAATAACTTTCTCTCTGTGCTATATTGCTTTGACAAAAGTAGATAGAATTTTAGATAACTGATTTTCCCAACTGTGTGCTCTTCACTTTTAGAGGTTCAGCTAAGCTGAATAAAACTTTATGATGTAGATCAATGAAGGAAACTCTGACATGTTTGCTTGGAGTTTTACACACAATTGCTACCATGAATTAACTTCAAGATACAAGTTATTAATATAACAGGAAATGTGACTTATTTGGAGAAAATATGATATCATGGTTATAAAATTAGATTCAGACTTGGCAATCCAACTCCTTACCATTGCTTTCTTTAAGGAGTAAGAAAAGTGTAATTAATGGCTTGTATGTCTCATTAGTTTCTAAAATTCTCTTTTTTTATTGTGAAAATACCGTATAGAGGAGTTACAATTACATGGGTATCTAAAACTCTCCATAAACATTTGTTTTTGAACCATTGAACATACAACTTTACACTGTTTGAAAGTTTTAAGTAACTTTCTCATAGGTAAATGTTGTGGCATAACTTTGCAAACTGTATTTTTTTATTTCAAAATCAGTTTTTATTGCATTCATTATGACCTTGGGTTAGTAACTTACCTCCTCAACATTTTCATGGCCTGCATGTGTAAATGAGGATTATTTAGGATGGAATACTAGCATTATTTTGGCTCTAACTATTTTATGTTTCTAAAGTATACTTGTTGAAATCATATTAGGCAGTATAATATGATCCTTGGTATAATAACAGATACAAGTCAATAAATAGACATAATACCTGTCCTGGAGAATGTTTTTGATATTCATTGAATGAGATCCATAGACTTGATAAAACCATACAAAATTCAGTATAAAATGTGTGGTCATTTAATTATTTTCAGAGAAATGAATTAATAAATTTTCTAATAATTTGACTATTTTATGGTGAATAAAATTCAATAATCTATTGTCACAAATATAGGGAAGGGATTCTTCAAATGTGATTGAAGAGGGGTGGGATGGGCTCTTCTAAAGTGATTCCTTGTTGCTAGAAATTCAAGTTCTTAATTTGACTCCAAGGTGACATTTTCCCATGTTATCTCCAGTACCTAGTGAATGCACTGTGGAGTTGTCTAGAAGCTCTGTGACATGTGGTATTATAACTGTTTAAATCCAGAAGAGATGAGAATCCATCTTCTAAGAAGCTATATTGCAGGATAAAAAAATTAAGGGCTAGTCTTCTCAATTACTTATTATATTTGGAAAATATAATTATTTTTCCAAAAAAGATGCTTATGCAAGCATGTAAGCTTATTATTGTTATTTAATAATGAAGGCCTATTTAAAAACACTTCTCAGTTTATTTACTTATTTATTTATTTGGTCAGTCGTGGGGCTTGATCTCTGGGCCTGGGCGCTGTCCCTCAGCTCTTTAGCTCAATGCTAACACTCTACCACTTGAGCCACAGCTATACTTCCAGTTTTCTGAGTGGTTTATTGGAGATAAACGCCTCATGGACTTTTATATCCAGGCTGGCTTTGAACCTGGATCCTCAGATCTTAGCCTCCTGAATAGCTAGGGTTAGAGGCATAAGCCACCGGCGCCTGGCTTCAGTTTAATTTTTAATATGTTGAACATATTAAGTAAAAGTCTTACACAGTTCACTGGAGCTCTGGCTAATTTTTCAGATGTCTGTGGGATTCCTCAGAGTAAACTTCTGAGAAATGTTGATTCAGTGCATTCATTAAATTAGGAGAATCTGGAGTATTAAGTGGATTGTGTTTGATTGTTGACTTTTCACAAGGATGTTTATTTACTTTACCACTAATCTTGAGCAGATATTCGGGTTTGTGGGGTAACTTCCTAACACATTATAAGTTAGGGCTCTGGCACTAGTTTGTGATCTTCAACATAAGGCTTCTTGACATTGCCAAAAATACATCCCACAATCCCTAAAGAAAATGAATACCCAAGAACAGAAACGGGAAATTGTCACTAGCCAAACTGAGAATTGTGTCATTTCACTTTCACTCATGGTCGAATCCACCGTGTTGAAATCCAGCCCAGATATAATCTCGAGGTTAAAAAAAAACTAATACTGTTCAGAAACATCCAGCAGTCTTAACCATTTTTAATATAAATCCACCATCTACAAGCTTGGTGAACATCAGCCAATTCTACAGATACTAATTTTGGTGAACATCAGCCAATTCTACAGATACTAATTTTATGCAAAATAGGTATCACACACTAACTTTCCATGCTTTGACGAGGGAGCTTATACAAACATGTCTGAAGAATAAATAGTTATAAATTTATCGAATAAGTAGATGTAAGATTTTTTAAAGGGTTGTGACCCAAAAGTTTAGAGGAATTTAACATAGTAGTAGAAATAAAAACTTGTAATAAGAGCTGTTTTAATCAATGAAGCCATAACACAAAGTCATCTATGTTTTGGACAATTATGTAAATTCTTTCATGACCCAGAAGTTTGTTACAGTTTTCATTTACTGTTTTATGGGAACGCATATGTTAGATATTACTGAAAGATATCTCAAAATGTTGGATTGATTTTCTTAGCTCTCTCCCTCCACTGCTTCATTGAGATTACCTTCCTGTAATTTTTATCTGATTTTCATATGAGAATATATTTTCTTTTCTGACCTCCTTGTAATCTTTCAGCTTCAATTAGCTCCATGATAAAAAAAAATCGCTAACTTTATTTCGTATTTCTGGTACCTAGTATGATACATTATATATTGAAAACCTTTGCACAGATATATAGAATGGATGTGTGTGTATAATGTATATATAGAATGAATACCCATAATGAGCATAGTAGATTAGACAGATAGATGGCTATGTACATATAGAGAGAGAAAAAAAATGGATCCTTTTTAATTTCAATAAGAGAAATTGCATGAATAACATAGAGGAGATTATTTTAAAGGACAACCTATGAGTCTTACAGAGATCATTTATAAAGTTGGAATGTAGACTGCTAGGAAACTAAATTACAACAATAATGCAGTGAATCAAGAAGCCCAGAATTCATTATATAAGGAGAATCATCACTGTGATAATTGATAACCAACCAAAGATCTAAGGAAAAATGAGACAAAGATAGAACGATCCACATCTATACTTGTTAAAAGTTCAAGGAATTTCTTAGCAACAGAATAAAACACACATGCTGATGTAAGATGTTATGAGTCTAAAAGGATAGTGAGTGATTGAGAAATATTGATGGCTCATGATTTAGAAATAGAGATTCCAAAATGTGTTGAATGAGTAGATGGGAGAAAAAGGGAGGAGGGAACCACAACTGTCATTTTATTACCCCTGAAGCAAATGCTGTCAGAAGTAAATCTGTTTGCCCTTAAGATGAACAGTTTGAACAAATACTTGCTCAAGAATTAGACCCATTTGAATGCTTACTTCCAAACACAGCGTGAATGCTGGTCTATGAGGTAGGCTCATAAAGATAGCATTGAATTGAGGAATGGCAGGGCTGACCCAGATTGAAAAGGCATTAAGGAAGGAAATTACTAAGGAATTTTTCACAGAGTAGAATTTTGAAAATTGTTAAGAGATAATCATCCTGAGAGATAGAATATATCATTGTGGGTATGGGAAGCATTCATCACATCCAGTTTTTCTGATACAGGAGGGATAAGAGTTCCAAATTTACCATCTTCAATGCTATACTACTATCAGCTTACTCTTTGACTACAAGAAAAATTGCTTATTTGTCAATGGTGCCCTTTAGCTAGGGTTTATTTAAATACTCTACCAATTTAGTGAAAGTTTCATATTAAAAGACAGAATGTGTCATGTAAGCCTATCATAAGATGTGGAAATAAATACATGCCTTGTGGTCTCAAGAATTAATAAGACCCAGAGATCTCACAGCATGAACACTTCATGGGATAACAAGACATCATGGTTGGTTTCCATGAATAATACCACCAGGTAAACTGGAGACTACAACCTGAACTGACAGAGAGACATGGGAGTGTGAAATAGCACATTGTGTCTAGGGTGATAGTTATTTCAGAATGTCAGCTGTAGGAGATGACCAGAAGATTGCTTAATAAGCCAGGTTAAAAAATAAAAGCCTTTTTAGAATTCACCAGCTGTTTGAGCCCTTTCTTGTAGCAGCATGGATCCTAGACAGGAAATCTGTGTTCATTGAATAAAGAGGATGTGGTCGAAGGACTTCAAATAGGAAACGTTGTCAGTCACATTTGATGGTGTCTGTTTTTATTCATTATGTCTATAATCCAGTGGCAAATGTGAGGGGAGGAATAAGGTATGGATGACACTGAGCCTGACACTGACTGCTTGGAAAGTAGACCAACAGACCCAAGGGATGAAGAAATACATAAGCCCTGTGCCCGAGCGGAGTATGGAATGGACATGAATTAGGATGACTATTGAGATGATAGGAAGATGAAGATGGTGAGGATAGAGAAGAGATGATTTTGAACACCTTTGAAAAGTAAAGACATTCTGCTGGTATCAACACATCAATAATGGTCACGCGGGAACTGTCCAGGAGTGTAGTGAGTATCACTGCAGGGGTCTCGTTGAGTGGATTCATGGCTCTCTCTGTTTCCAGTCACAAACAATCTACGTTCTCTATAGGATTTGAAATATGTTTTGAAGATGTATAAAAAAATTATGTTCATGATGTCCCTGTCTACATGTAGCCATAAAGAGATATCTTCGCATTTTCTAGTAATTAAGATATGATGGCAAACTCTTGAGTGGGCCATAGTTTACATACCAAAAGAATACTAGTGGTGAATTGGATTCTGGCGGGGCATCAAAGAAGGACATTTCACATTAAAGTGCCTGAAGCTGACAAGTCTTCTTATTACTTTGAGAATAATAGTTGCTATTATTGCTTCCTCAAGGAGCCATAAAGCTAGGCAAGTGAATACACCCAGCTCATTTTCTTGTACATTAGCTTTGGTGATGCAATCCAATCAATTATATCTGGTGGGACTGGCATTGGTTTTGTATTCCTTGGAGGTGCTTATAATCTCAAGTTGCATGGTGATGGCTATGGACACAGTCCATCTTCCTTTAAAATTGATTGTCTATCTGCAGCCCACGTTTTACTTTCGTACCACTCTGGGCCCTCAGCTCTTCATCAATCCCTCTCCATCTTCCAGCTTGCCTCTCCTGGCTGCTTGGTTGTTTGACCTCTGACTACCATAACACCTTGGAGAGACATTAGAGAAATGAAATTTTATTATTCAGATGAATTGGAGATCTGCTTTTTAAATATATACTTCTATACTTCAGAGTCTTCTTAAATCTACCTAGGTAGAACTAAAAATTCACGTTTCATTTCCCATCAGATGGTTTAAGAAAAAGGGTGTTGTACACATTTTTGAAAGTGCTAAACACAAGTGGGTATAATATCAAGAATATCAATATCAATTATGCTATTAAGTTCAATGAAGTTTTATTTAAAAGATAGCAGGACTTTGTATTTACTTAAATATGTTTTCATTTATCTATCAGTAAGAGATATAACTGTTCAAATGTTACAAAAAGCAGGGAAACATGGCAGCACCCTCTATTATATGTATAAAGGATAAGCATGCCTAAAGAAGTCTATGAAAAAGGTATTAAAATGTCAAAACTTCTCAAAGTAATAGTCCTGTAATTGAAATGTTTTCAATGGTAATTTAAGCCCAAGAAGAAAACATAGGTATTGATTACTTTGCTCTCGACCACTTTACCCTGCTGCCTTTTGTAGTTTGAGTGATGAGAACCAGAAGAGTTCAAAGTTCCTATTTGTTTGTTTGTATTAGACATGTATCAGGTGCCATTCCTGGACCTCTGGTCAGCAAGGGTAATAATCAGACTTTGCTTCTGAGAGGCTGTAGATTAGCCAGGGGATAATTGTGGCTCAGCATGATACAGGTATGCCCAGAGTATTGGATAATCACACACAAAAGAGCACACCTACTTTTGGCTCATTAAATCATGTTTTAGATTTTAGAATTTTGGAGGAGGTGAAGAAGTGGGATGGGAGGAAGTAAAATGCATAATTTGGAGAAATAGCCTTTTCTAAAAAATAAAAAGCACCAAAGAGCTATGGCTTCAATAATGAATTTGAAATGAAGTAAAGTAAGCAATACTTTCAGAAAATCCTGGCTCACATAACTGACTTATAATAAACCAATATGTAGCATTCTTATGTAAAATGTATCTATTTTGGGTGGAAAATCTCAGCCCCAGTCAGTTAAGCAAGCTTTGCTACATACATATTCTTCCTGTGGATGTTTAAAAGTTGAGTAAATTTCATTCTTTGCATAATTTTTAAGTCTTTTCTCCCAAGAATCATTTCCTTTGAACTCCCACTGTACAACTGTGCCCTTCCTAAGTCATTACCACATTCAGAAAAAAAGTTTTATTAATGACTAACACTTACTAGACTCAAGGACAACCCGAGTAAGCAAATTATCTTATACTTACAAGCTTAGGGGAAAAGCTGAAATCAGATACAGGAGGCCTAAGGAAAATTTTATAACTACAATTCTTTCTTATTATGTTTTTTACAAGTTCTTTATGGGAAATTCATTGAGGGTAATTATATGTTTTCCTGGCCAAAAAAAAATTCTCTCTTGCTTTGTTCTGTGACCAATGCTATAGTAAGATGGATAAATAATTACACAAATGAGAAATAAGTGTGTATAATTCAAATTAATGTTGGAAAATAATCACTGGTTGATGTATTGAGAAACTCTTAAGATTTTTGTCACTGTGATAGTTTAAGACAAATGAAAAATTAGTATATGTGTGTGTGTGTGCGTGTGTGCCTGTGTGTCTGTATGTACAGTCAAGAAAAGGTCTATTAACCTTAGTTTACTTTCAAGAGCTAAACTTCCTACTAAAGATTGCAGTGTGAAAATTTGAAAATGTGTAGCATGTCCTACAGGAAGAGGTTTATTTAACAAGGAGAGATTTTATAGAGTTCCATAACAAATCTTTTTTGAAGTGGAAAGGAAAATGGGAACTCATCATTCAATTGTAATGTGACTGAATGACTGAATTGGAGTTCTTTTCAGTCTTGCCTGAATTCAGTAAACTTGCTCTCAGGTAGAAACAACACATAAGAAGCAGTTAGGAAAAGGGCTTAAAAAAGTGAAAAGTCAGGCCATTTTTGATGAAATTGATGCTTAGTTTATGTGTAAGATATCCTTACAACAGTAAGTAGAACCTGGGAGAATGTAAATTGAGTTTAAAACTTGGTTTTAAAAACTTAATGTAAAACGAAGTTTTCAAAATGTACAGAAAACATATATACAGAAATCTGTGTAAAAACTCTAATTAGTAGGGCAGGAAATGGAACATATATGGCTTTATGCAGATACTAGTTCCCTTGAAGGTGAATGTTCTTGTGACCCCGAGAAATTCAGGCAAAATAGCGTTACTACATAGCTTCATACCATCATGGGGAAGACGAAGTGTGAAGAGATAACTGTTGCTTTCCTAACTCCTCTGTCCTTTTGGGCTGCCATAATAAAAGGATAAAACCTGTATAACTTAATCACCAGATAATTGTGTCTTATCCTGGAGCTAGATATTCTAAGGCCCAGTTACCAATGAAATATATAACTCATTGTGAAATCTCCTCTTCTCTGGATGGCACCTGCCATCTTACTTTGAGAGATAAAAAGCTTTTATTATACATTATGTAAAGGCTTGTGGAAATTACCTGCGCCATAGATACTTAACATTTCATGACAAAGGAAGCCTTAGTTTAAATTCAGGTTATGCTGATCTCCCTGCATGAACTTAGAAGTTCCTGCTCCCTCCCTTTGCCAGCTGGGGTAACAGCAAATCTGCTGCCCTAGTAGGCTTTATGAATGGTGGAGAGTCATAATAGACATCTTATATCCTTGGCACCTACTTGGCCATGCTCGGCAGCTAAATTAAAATATGTAACATCCAACACATTCTGTGGAGGTAGGTCCTGCAGCTATTTGTAATTTGAAGGATGTATAAATATTAAGTAATATTTTGGAGATAGTTTATTGTTTAATACAAGCTCTCATTCATTCTTTTTTTTTTTTTTTTCGGTCATGGGGCTTGAACTCTGGGCCTGGGCGCTATCCCTCAGCTCTTCAGCTCAAGGTGAGCTCTCTACCACTTGAGCTACAGCGCCACGTCTGGTTTTCTGGTGGTTTATTGGAGATAGGAGTCTCACGGTCTCTCCTGCCCGGGCTGGCTTTGAACCGCGATCCTCAGATCTCAGCCTCCTGAGTAGCTAGGATTACAGGCGTGAGCCACCAGCGCCCGGCCTCTCATTCATTCTTATGTTATCTTCATCCTAATTATATTACTATGGTAAGGCTGGTCAAAGAAGAACCAAGAAAGCTATGATTATTTAGTGTTTCAAGTTTTTTTTTAAGACCATTATCGTTTTGCTGCTTGATAATCTGGGTAATTTGGTTAAAAAAATTAGTTTGGGTCCTATCTAATATGAGTGTAGCTCAATTGTCAAGCTGTCAATTACTTTGTTATAAAAGAGGCAACTTTGGAGCTAGCAGAAAAACTGTAGTCTCAGTCAATTTCAGTGTATTCCAGTTTTCATTAAGTCTTTGACATGTGGGATTTTTCAGAGCCTTATGAGAGAATAGTAAGTGGGAAGAGATGTGTTAAAGAGTTGACATTCAATTTACACTGTTAGTCTTCTACTATATTGCTTCTCTTCAGTGGTTGAAACATAGTACCTCTTTTCAGATTATATATTTTCCCTTTTATGCCTAAGGAACCTACTCATTATTTTCTAAGACTCCAAGGAGGAAAAATGAACATTATTATTTTAGCATTAGTGTCAAAGATTTTGCCACCAATATTTTAAGACAAATTTCATTTCTAATATGAAATATGTCAACTACTTGGTTGTTCTGATGATTTACTTTCAACTAACATTTAGCAAAACTCTGTAGCAAATTATGAATAAAAATGTCAGTGTGAACCATGAGACCCTCCAATCCCAGGTTAAAAGCCATCTATTATACATTTTCTTAGGTTTTGGACACACATAACATTGTAACTTACTCACTTATTGTTCAAGTATATAATAATGTAGTATCTTCTCACTGTCAATGGAAAAAAGTTAAATTCTATAACATATGCTATAAATAGTCTACATGAAAAATAACTTTAAATCCACAAAAATCTCTACGAATTAGCTGTCACTCTTTTGTATTTTAGAGAGTTGAATGGAGTCAGATTTTCAGGAAAACCATTAGCAAGCAGATCTGAGGAACTACAATGGAGAAAGGAGAGATGGCAGAGGTCAGAATTTGGTATAGAATAACAAGCAAAGTCAAGATGAATCTATGCTTTAAAGACCAGATGACTGAACCTGAAATATGGGCAACAGGTATAAGTACTTGAACGATATTCTGTATTTTCCCCTAATGCTTGGAATATCTTTGCAAACAGGTTGGAGCCAGTAAAAGACCTGCTGTATTTAGGCAAGGCATTGTAGATAGTCACCATCAGTGGTGGTTTTTATATTTTTTCCTATTCAGTTGACATTTGAGAATAGTTTTAGGCAGAAATCTAATTACTTAAAATTTTTTATCTATCATAATTTTTACTTAACTGTTCTTTATTTACTTATGGCTTCTAACATTTTTTTTTCATCCTCTTCACTTTTTTGTTCAAATCACTTCCCAATTCTCACTATTGATTTCCTTCTTGAATCTCCAGAACAGTTCTTTTGCAAGAGGGCCTGTATGGAGACCAAATTCAGGTCCACACGCTCTCCTCTCAGGCACTCTCCCACCAAGCGATGTTTCTATCCAGCCTATTTATACAATATTTTTCTGTTGACTTTTGACACAGAGCTGTGTACATGGTGGGTTGGCATAGCCCCACAGAACCACACACACCAGCCTTGTTTTTCACTGGTTATTAGGATTGCGTTGTGCTTCCTGCACTCCTTCTCAAGCTACTATAAACCTACATTCAGTCTTCCTATCCTCATTGAGATCACAAGAATCCACTACCCCATTCAGTTTTCTTTCAAGGGGGCAGAGACTAATGGAGTTTCCTACCTGGGCTAGGTTGGAACTGTGATCTTCCTACTCCTAGCCTCCTAAGTAGGTGGTATGAGTTACTGGCACCCAGCTGTATAGTAGTTATTTTGAGATAAAAATGTTCCTTTTTGTCTAGACCAGTATCTATACTGTGATCCCGTAATCTTCTCCCCATCTGGGATTACAGGGTTACTCTATCATATTCAGCTTTGTCTAACCTCTGGGCCTACCTATTGGTTAAGAAATGGCCTCATAAACTTTCTTGCTCACACTGGCCTTAAACCGCAATCTTCCTAATCTCTGCCTCCTGTGTACAAGGATTATAGCTGTTGAGCTACCAGGTTAAACCAGAAATAGTTCTCAATGTAATACTCTAGAATTAGGGAGCAATACTCTAGACTAGACCTAGAATACCTAATGATGCATGTGGCTTCCTTTAATTCCTTCACAAACCTTTATCTCAGTACATTTAATGAGATAGATGCTTATATTACAAATGAGAAGCCTTAAATTATAAATTCAAGGTGCCACAACTCCTACCTAGAGTTCTCATTGTTGGGGCTCAAAAGTTATCTTTTTATGTGCTGGCTCCCAATTTCTGTATAATAACTTGAAGATTAAATTAATCACTTTGACTTCCTATTATTGAATGTATCTATTTTGGTACTTAACAGTTTTTCAATATCTCTGATTTATTGCATTTTTCATGCTTCATTAGATGGTGAAAATCTTGCCATCAGCAGCAATTACTGACTTAATACACTTCATATGTGATAATGTCCTGGTTCACCTATCTAATATATAAAGGATTAAATAATGAACAGATAGTGAATCTAATCAATAAAGAAATCCATTCCTATTTAATTTATTTCAAGTAAAAGTTGTTTTGAGCTGTTAGATTTCTTTTCCCTGGGCTTATAAGGTGTAAATGATTTGAGCAAATCCTGACAGAAGTAATAAGCAAAGTGCAATTAAAATTTGGACTGTCTGATTACATATCATCTGGAGCATAAGATACCTGTTACAACCAGAATATGACATCATGTAAATCATAAATACTTCATGCCATTTTTCTTAATTCCTTTAAACCAGTAATACCATCTGTTCTCTAGTTTTTAAACAAAGCACTGTTTCATAATACTGTTTCAACATCAAGCTATTCCAAGTATTTCAAATAGCTAATCCTTTACAATTTTTATCTCTGCTGTTTTAAGATAGATATGAAATACATTACTCTTCCTTGTCAATTTTTGATGTTGGAAATGAATATCCAGGTGGTAAATGTTGGCTTCATAGTAAAATAGAAATTACTAGAGCTCAAGGAGGGAGGTCTAAGTTCCATTCCTATTGTTACTTTTTCAGTTGCTATATTGTTGTAGAAGTTGTTTTTTACAGTAACTGGGCTTGAACTCAAGGTATTGTGTTCTCAGTCTGCTTTCTTGCTAAGGACTATGGATCTACCACTTAATACATGTCTCCAGCCTATTCATTCAATGCCATAACAAACAGGTTTTTAGTTCTAACTATGTTCTGGGCTTCATTTACACACAGATATCTAAAGTGGGGTATTCAGGTGAACAAGTAACTCACAAAATCTCTGATAACAGCTTAGGAAATGTATAAATATATTTAAAAAAGGGAAGGGGATGAAGAGGAAGAACAAAACCATGCAGAACTATCTCTGCTGCAAGATTGATTGATTAACTTATAAACACTATCAAGAGGTAGCTCTTGTGCCTGAGAGCCACTCTTCTGTTCTCTAATTGACTTACCTGCTACTTGAATGCTTCCTAAATTGTTCTATTTTTTTCTGCAGCTTTATCATTTTTTTCCATACTCAAGAACCAATCTCATAAACTTGAGTCCTGTAAATGGCTTTAAATCAATTGAATTATTCCCCCAAAGATCAGTGTCTGTGAAGTCCCAGCCACTTCTTTCAAGCACTCCCTCTACATTTGTGATGGATTTGTATGCAACGCTCCATCCACACTGGGAATACTTCTCTACTGAATTGATGCTTAAGTAACACAATCCACTTTTATATGCTTGTGTTAAAATAAATGTGTTCTTACTTAACTCTTCCTTTGTACCACTACTAGAACACAACACTTTGATGTGGAAATCTCTGGATAAAGTGTAACTCCTGGCAGTAATATTTTAGCTCCCCAAAGAAATGTCAGTTCTTCTAAAGTATTATTATGATCCCTGTCAAGTCATTCAAGTTCATAGTGGACTGAAGGAACAGAGAGCCTTTTCCATTTGAGTTTCCTGTGACTTAATGATAAGATTACCAGTTGTGCAATCCCAGTACAAACAGTTCCAATGATTGAAGAAGCTGAGTGGCCCATTCATGATGCCCTGTGTGTAAGTTGCTGCTTAGTAAAGAAGAGAGCTCTTATTGCAAGGGGCGTTACTCCAGAAATGGAGTTGGCCTTAAGATCGACTGAGTATTAGTGAACCCTGTGGTACAGAATTGTACCGTGTTGGTGCTTTCGCAGATTCTATGGAGTCATTCCATCTACACTTGCTGAAAGGTTTGCCTGAATCTCATTTGTACAGTAACAGATCAAAGAAAAGGCATGACCCAGCAGAAAAGACTATGGGCGTTAAGGACTGAAAGGGTGGGATTTCCAACATTTTAGAGGAACAGTTGCCCAGCCTCTATTGCTTTCAGTCAGTGCTCTGACCTTAGCCACCAAAATTGTCCCAAGCATTCTGAAAATGGACGATGTGGTAAACACGCGATAATCTGGATAATGCCGGCTAACTGCCATGATTACGGACACCAGTACTGCGGCTAGAGTGGAAGATGACCACTTGACTTTGCTTGTCTGGAAGATTTTTCCCCCTACGAATTCCTGGATTTGGTCTTCCCGTTGGCATTTGCTTGGAATGTATGGTACAACTTAATGACAATATTAAGTATTTGGTTTCAAAAGACAAAAAAACATATAAAGCTATAATAGCATATCAGGGAAAGGAAAACATACTGGACAATGAAAAGTATAGTAATACTTGTCATATTTATAAAGATCTACTGTTTTTTTCATCATGAAGTAATTTGTAAGTGTATTTTACTGCCACTTTATTTTCTGCAACAGTCATCCATGTCATTGTGATTTTCATAGCACAGGGAGTGTAGGGTGGCGCTTCTTTCTGTGAAGCATATTCAATATGAACTTTACATTCTCCTTATTTCTTGATGCTTATGTTTTTTAAAAAAATAATGATTGGGCTGGGAAGGTGGCTCAGTGGTAGAGTGCTTGCCTTGCTTGCATGAGGCCCTGGGTTCGATTCCTCCACACCACATAAGCAGAAAAAGGCAGAAGTGGCGCTGTGGCTCAAGTGGTAGAACACTAGCCTTGAGCTGAAGAGCAGAGGTCAGATCCCTATACCAACCAAGCTAATAATAATAATAATAATAATAATAATAATAGTTCTATTTTGCAATATGAAGTGATGTTACAAGAAAACAAGGTATACAGCCTTTCATGTTTATTAAAAAAAGAGGGTTAGGCAAAAAATACTTATAAACCCCAAAGTAGTTATCAGATCAGTTTTATTACTAAGTCTGTGCATTCAGATGTACTTAGTTAGGAAAAGAATTCCCACAAATTGTTCAAAGAAGTTTGTGGGGTTTTTTTTTTGGTCTTCTAATCCTGAGGCTTGAACTCAGAACTGTCACTGAACTTTTTCACTCAAGGCTAGTGCTCTACTAGCCACAGTAACATTTCTGGTTTTCTGGTGGTGAGTTGGAGATAAGAGTCTCAGGAAAGTCTTTTCTTGCACTGGCTGCCTTCAAACCATGATCTTCAGGTCACAGCCTCCTGTGTAGCTAGGATTATAGACATGAACCACCAGCACCTGGCCTCAAAAGAGTATTTTTAAGAATATTTTAATTTTGTATCTTCCTTAATTCATTAAGCATTTAATAAATATTTTAGATGTTGTCCTCCCCAAAATATATTGAAGGTCTTCCCGGCCGTTTTCTATGAGTGTGATCTCATCTATAGATACAATCATCAATTAATTAATTTGATGTATACCTTGTATTTAAGATGAGGTCATACTAAAGGAAGGAACACTCTTAATTCAGTCTGGCTAGTGTCCACTTACAAAGAAAAGAAACATATATTCAAGGAGAATGACATGCCTGTTTGTAAGAAATTTAGATTTTATAGATATTGCTGAAAATTCATTTTTTCCTTTTATCTCATAAGTTGTGAGAGGAAGGTAGTTACTAGTATTGGCAGGAGGACATCCATTTTCTGACAGCCAAACAAGAATTGCTGTTGAGCTTGTTTTGATCATAATATATCTTTGTAGCATAGGTTACCACTGGCTAGTTATATTTCTCAGGCCTCAATACTTGTATTTCTCATGTTAATGAGAGTGTTCCATGCCTGAATACCAAGTTGAACTTGGATAACCTTTTTAGTTTGCATTTATTCTATTCAGCATAAGGCTGAATGAATTTTCTCTCACCTGCAAGGGGAAAACAAGTACTGATGAGCTTTTACCTGGATCCCTGGAGCACTGAAGAGTTGTTCCCCGGTAGAGCATCCTTCCAGAGACAAATGTAAATACATTCACGCATTTCTGCGAATGTAAATACACTCATGCATTTTTGCAAACACATACCCTTGTGGGAGAAAAAAAAAAACAGGTCCTGTCTTGAGGAGCAACAGGAAGGGATTTCCAGAGATTATTTCAGAGTTAGAGTGTATCAGTAGGCTAGTTATTTCTAACTAAATCCTCAATTACTTTAAAATCAGTGACTTCAGACTTATAGATTCTGAATGTCAAAATGAAAGTGCTTTTTGCTTGGGGATTCTCATGAGGTTATATTCATTTAAAGCTTTGCAGCAAAAATAGTTTATTTATATAGCCAATAAGTAGGTGATGACACTGGTGAGCAGCCTTGATTCCTCTTCGTGTGGACTCCATTGGCCAGCTTCAGTGTTCTTACGTTTGGTGACTGACTTCCCCCTTAGTAAAGGCAAGGTAGAAGTCACCTTGTCTTTGATGACCTATATTCTGATGCCCTAGTTATTTCTACAACGATCAATTTGTGAATGCTTATTGGCTCTATTTCAATTGGCATTGGTTATTGAGATATAAATTCAATGAGCCTATGATTATCATATATTGAATTGAATAAAATAATTGAGGGGTAGTGCTTGGGAATGAATACAGGGCCTCATTTTTGTTAGAAACAAATGTAACTATATTCATAGAATATACATGCATTTATGAAATCCATTCTTATGCAAGAAAACAGGTCATACATAGTAGTAATACCTCTGTAACACTAAGAATTGCTTTAATATTATGCCAGACTTCCACATCTCAAGCAAGTGACTTGAGAATTTCATCTCAAATCTGTGCTATACGTTGTCAACCTGCCTATTTTCTGTACAGAAACTTTCTGATCTATTTCACGTTGAGGACATTCTATGGATGACTACCCAGAATCATTTGTTGAGTGCACCTAATACTTCAATCCAGACCAATCCTGACACCAATTTCAGCCTAAAAACAAGACAAAAAATTGGTGGCTCTACAGAAAAAGAAATCAATCTTTTTCTCTTACAAAATAAATAGATGAAAGTGGAATGGTCACTTTTCTGTCTGTCTTGAAATGCCTGAATCCCACATTTCAAAGGACTGTTATTTAGAAGACAACAACCACTCTAGTAAAATAACCTACTTTATAGTCTATGCAATTAATAAAGAAAGGCTGCCACATGAGAATAGGCAACCCGGGCAGTTCTGTTGAGTTTATTTTATTAAGGAAGCAAAGCATGGTCCTGGTGTTATTTTACACTTGGAGGCATTTGGTTCTTTTATTCTTTATCCATTCCCTTTTGTCAGCTCCCCAACTATTCCGCTAGGCATGAATTGGACCATCAATATAGAAGAATATCTATCCCTGGGGAAACAGTGCATCTACATAGCTGTTTTTGGGAATTCAGATAAAAACTGAAAGCCTCGCAGGTGCCAGTGGATCATGCTTTCAATCCAGGCTACTGAGGAGGCTGAGATCGGAGGATTGTTGGTCAAAGCCATCCCAGACAGCAACATCCCTGAGACTCTTATCTCCAATTAACCACCAGAAAAAAACGTAAGTGACGCTGTGGCAAGTGGTAGAGCACTAGCTTGAGCTGTAGAGTTCAGGGACAGCACCCAGGCCCATAGTTCAAGACCCACAACCAACAACAAAAAAATACAAAAAACTATAAAAAAACTGAAAGCCTTCTAGGTACTACCAAAAGAAAAAATAGCCATGTGAAAAGTTAACAGACAAAATTAATGACTCTTTCTCTTCATCTACAATGTTAATATCCAATGGAGAGTACTCTTAATTACAACATTGTTCTTTAAGCTAAATGATACATATCCTTATTAGTATTTTATATATTCTGAACAATGTACAGAAGGCACTGTCCCTCACAGCTAAGATCTGACAGTGGTAGATTTTCTGGCAGGAGGAGACACTCATCCTGCTTCTTCCACTCATCCTGTCTACTAATGTTACCATAGTGTGTGAAGAACTAAATCTAATCAAGGGAAAAGTAACATAGGTTGATTTTTAAAAGTCATTGATGTCAGGATCCAATGGCTCCTGCCTGTCATGCTTGCTACTCAGGCTGAGAGCTAAGGATAATTGTTTAAATCAGCCTGGGCAGGAAACTCCATAAGACTTATTTCCAATTAGACACACTCACACATGAACACACATATGCTCACATGCACATGCACACTCATGCATGTGTGCTCACACATACTCACACATACACAGAAAGTAGCCAGAAATGGAACTGGGATTCAAGTATTATAGTGCTAGCCTTAGGCAAAAAAACTCAGGGATAACACTTGGCCCTGAGTTCAAGCCTAGGACTTTCAAAAACCAACAATGAAAGTTATTGAAGGAAACATTTAAAATATTTTAAAATAGCATATTTTGAGACTGATATTGATCATCTCCTGGCAACTCTTGTCTCTATCCTAAGAAAGAGGAGATTTCAGGACTGAATCCTTGAAGGATCTTCAATAAGAACTCATTAAAAATTCAGTATACACCTCTATCCATGAACCACATGATAACCATAAATATACACACAAATTTTTATGGGTCAACATAAAATGTTAAAACAAACAAACAAAAAACCTTACCTGTCTCATTTACTTTGAAGAGGAGTCTGTAGCTTCTAAAGAAGCTGATTAACTTGGTCATATTGATATCATTTCCAGTATTCTACTCCGTACAGAGCAAAAGACTGGATGAGAATCTCTGGAGTCTGCTCTTCCTGATAAATGAGTCTACCGTGAGCCAGATGGCATTGTCCCTTGGGGGCTAGTATTCATATTTATGTCATTGCTAGTCTCTTAGCTTCTGAGATCCCCACAGCTTTTTTGCCTACCCTCCATTCCCTTGCCCCCAATTGCTCTCCAATTGTCATTCTAACAAGAGGCCCATGAAGGAAGGCTAACCCTACCCCTCACTGCCCAGACAAACCCGTTTTTTATAACTCAGGAAACCCGAAATGCACACAACTTAGGCTAAGCTAATGATATTACAATGTCTGTTTACACTGGAACTTTTCTAATAGGATTGCCAATCTAGGGTAAAGTAATATGACCTTTGAGGCTTTATGAAAATAATTAGTAAGAGTGAGACCTTCTATAGTGCTCAGAGTATATCCTTCAGATTGTTGTATACTTTCTTATACAGAACTTACTTGAATTTGTCTAACTTTAGTGTTCTAAAAAGGAATCTATATATCCATTCTGATTTCTTGAAACAAAATAACATTATTCAGAAGTAGTTTCTGTAAAACTGGGTATGTTTTTTATATATAACCTTTTATTTAAACTCCATATGGATGTAAAAAAGCAATGAGGACCACTATTCACTGCTCAAAGCTATTCCAGATGCATGCAAATAGACATACAACAGGTTTATTAGATTTGCCAAGGCTTAAACTTTTACCTGATATCTGATAAACAAAATCTGTTGTATTAAAAAGAGATACTAGTGAATTGCTGGATAGCAATGTGTACACATTTTACTCTGCACTAATATCACTTTAACTAAAAAATTTTAGTATTCAAAACTATCAGGTATAAAAATGGATAAGTTACATAAACTGGTTTATTTCTTTATTCCATTTTTTACTTATTAATAGACAGAAGAGAGTAAGAGCAGAATTTGTACAGACTGATATAAGCATACAAGGCAAATGCATTTATTCACCTGACAATTGGAACATTCTAGGAATATTATTTGGCTTGAAGCCAAGAAGGACTTTACATATGCCAATTGGGAATGAATTAGCTTAGTCAAAACAAATGTTGTAGAGGAACTCAATAGACACTATGTTGAAAATGAACTATATGACTTGTGGGTAGGGACCTCAGGGAAAAACTGGGAAGGAGTGGCACTGTTCAAAAAGAAATGTATGCAAATATAGCCCTCTGTAAATCACCTTTACAATAAGTATATATATATATATATATATATATATATATATGTAAACTCTATGTGGTGTATACAAATACCAACTATATATATCAACTATATATCCATATATATGGTACATATGTATATATATATGTATATGGTATATATATAGTTGGTATTCATATATATATGAATATATATATAGTTGGTATACATATACCATATGTATATTATACACACACACATGCACGCACACACACACACACACACACACATACACACACACCAAAGCAAATAATACTTGAGGTTAATGAAAAAACATTAATTCACATAACCTGAAAATGTATTCACTGGTTTTATAAAAAACAGGGTTGTGTTGAAAGCATTAAACCATACCACGGTTGACAGTTATATCACTGGCTATATATATATATATATATATATATATATATATATATATATATATATATATATATATATATATATCAGGAAATTTGAATGCTTCTGGCAAAAGTTAATCAGTTTTACAAGAAAAGAAGTGAGTGAAGTCTCAGTCTCTGGGTAGCTCAGGGGAAGAAGTCCCTTGTATGGAAGTTCAGCAGAAATGAACAGTCTGTCAGAGAATTCCAGATTTGGCCCAAACTGAAAGCTAGCTTGCGCTGAGTATACTTGTTCATAGTTTAGTTCAAGGTGTAGCCTTGTGACTGAGATCAGATTAAGGATGGACTATGGACTCCATTTTAAGTACTTTGACTCAATTTATCTGTATTGTTACCATTTCACCAGCACCTAATTATTTGTGACTACGTGCTACATAGAATCAATGAAGAAAACTGCCTTAGATTTCTCATTACTACACAAAAGCCTTAAAACTTAAAAATCACAAGTCCATGTCAGCTAATTAATTTCATATTAATATAATGCAGGACTATTATTCAATAAAATGCTTCAATGTGTGATTTCTTAGATATGAGAAATAAATTTGATAATTTGAAGTACTATGATTTTATTTTATTTTTATTTTTGGTTGCACTTTCATCTCAAAAATGAATTTCTAGTATTGAATAGCATCCCACTCCCATTCATTTGGGTTATTATCAGTCATGGCTTCTTAATTATAGTTATATTAGATTTGGAAGATGCACACACACACAGAAAACCCCTTCCATTGACTTCAATGGTTAATTCAGTTCAAGGTTAAAGGGCATCTAGGGTCTCAGATGTGAGAAGATGCAACATTTTGAGAAGAGGTGACCTCTTAGTTGATGGAATGAAATTTTCGGCTTTCAACTCCTTATCAGGTATAACCCTTGGTTTTATTTTACATTTTTTTTTGTTTTTTGTTTTAGAGATATTTATTAAGCAGCTTTTCTTTTTTTTGGGGGGGGGGTCTGGTTGTGGGGCCTGAACTCTGGACCTGGGCGCTGTCCCTCAGCTCTTCAGCTCAAGGCTAGCGCTCTACCACTTGAGCCACAGCGCCATTTCTGGCTTTTTTCTTTTTACTTATGTGGTGCTGAGGAATCGAACCCAGGGCCTCAGGCTTGCAAGGCAAGTGCTCTACCACTGAGCCACCTTCCCAGCCCAGATTATTAAGCAGCTTTTCTCAGCAAACACCACACTCTACAATGTAAGGTATAAAATATGCACCAAGGCAGTTTCTCAGTCACTGAGGGACTAAGATAATATAGCAAGGGAAATAGGACAAATAAATGAAATAAACTGCACAGAATGAGACGCCTTGATAAGAAAGAGACATAGGGGAGTTCCCTTAGGACTGTGGATTATTTCACATGCCATAATTTCCACAAATTCCACAATGCTTAAGTTGGATATCTACCTTAATTCTTCTAATTAAAACTTTCTAGCCCTCCACCCATAACTTTCATTCCTACCTACTCTAATTTTATTTCAGTACTATTGGAAATGTACTCAACATTTTCTAGTTTTATCATATAGCATCTCTTCAAGAATGCGGCACATCAGATAAAAGGATAAAATGGCACCTCGAAGAAACTGTTATTCTCCTGTTTCATATATTTATTCTTTTTGGTGGAGATTTGAACCTTGGTCCTTATCTTTTTTTGGGGGGGGGGGGTATCTGGTCGTGGGGCCTGAACTGTGGGGCTGGCTCTGTCCCTCAGCTCTTCAGCTCAAGGCTAGCGCTCTACCACTTGAGCCACAGCACCACTTCTGGCTTTTTCTTTTTGCTTGTGTGGTGCTGAGGAATCGAACCCAGGGCTTCAGGCATGCAAGGCAAGCGCTCTACCACTGAGCCACCTTCCCAGCCTGGTCCTTATCTTTACAAAGCAGGAACTCTACCACTTATGCCACATCCTCAGCCCTGCTATTCTCTTCTTAATGGCTAATAAATTGGTTGGTTCCTTTGTATTTGAAAGTTAAAACAGCAAATACAAATGAACCAAAAGTGGTTATTCCTGGAGATTAATAAATTTGTATTCACCTTTTTTTATATTTTTTATTGTGAAGGGTTACAGTTACAAGGTAATGAGTACAATTCCTATGTTACCCCCTCCTTTGTTTTTCCCCTACTGTCCCTTCCTTCCCCACCTTCCCAACTCCTCCCTCCCCCTCCCGAAGTTTTAACTTTTGTTTTCAACATAGTGTCTTGAACATTTAATTGTTACAATGGGTCAACCTGTATCTTATCCTTGTTTCAGCATTTTGTTATTTCCCTTCTCCTCCCCAAATTACAAAAATGTATATAGAAGATTATTTTGCATTTGCTTTTCTTTCTACTTTGTCTTTGTGGTTTCCTTTGTCTCCCTCGCCCGCTCCCCGGCTTCTACCCTTCCTTCCCTACCATGTTTTAAAGGTATTCAAAAATATCAAGAAATATTTCAATTACCCATTAAGACCTTATCTGACTTAGGGATAGACACAGATTCACTCTAAGGTCACTTTACTGATCTAGCAGAGTAATTCAAAGCATGTAATCTAGAAAACTAGAGAAACTGCAAAGCTAGTAAATAAATGCCCAAATAAGCTTATTCATCCATATAATGAAGGAGTGATAAAAGACCTTTTAAAGCTCTTTGGCAATACCAATAGAGGAGAGAAATGGTCACGAGTCTCTTAAGGATTGTTAAAGTTGTTTATCCCAAAATAAATATATTGAATACAGCTGCTACACAAAGAATAGATAATTGGAACCAAATAAATATGTAGATGTAAGCCTACACTTAGCACTAATAGGAATGTACATAAACATAAACATTATTTCTTCTCTGTTAGTAAGTTTCATGAAATTTTAAATGGAAGACAACATCCTTCTACCAGAGACTCTTTCATTTATTTATTCAATTAAAAGGCATTTTAAAGTATTTTCCTAGACTATTATTCTTTCATTGACTTACTTTTTTTACCTTGAAATTCTCGATTTAGATATATGTAAATAAACAAATTGAATATATATAGCCACAATGAATTGTAGAATCAACAAAAAAAGATCAAACACATACACTTAAAATATATTCTGAATAATGTAATGAGGATTGACTACATAATTTCACTTTTGAATGATTATACTTGAGTATTATCTATAGTTTACATAAACATATATATCCATATATACATGAGAGGTACATATACACAGGAGGATAAGTATATACTATTTATTAGTCTTAGGACGATATCCCCCAACCACCACCAGTAGCAAGATGTCTCATGTAAATTCTAGTACAGGCAGAAACTAGTTCACTCATTCAACCTACACTTCATCAGTATCTATTCTATCCTACTATTTGCAATAGATACTGATGTCAATAATGCTCATCTTATGCTCCAAGGTAGGTCTAGTTAATTCCAGCCAATAGTGATACAGTAGTGTGATATTTTAACAGATGCACAGAGCATATAATATTATAGGCAAAGCTGTATGTGACTAGTGCTTTTTGAAATGGAGAGAGGACTTCCAACAGAAGAACCATTTGAAGTATTCCTGAAGAACTATCAAGAACCTAGCCAATACTCAATGCCCAGTCTTGGAATGCCAGCTATATTGCAAGCATAAGGAACAACATTTACAAAGCCATGGAGACATCCAACTGCTTCTTGAAATGATGCTTTGTACCATGATATGATAAACTTATAATAGATGAGGAGGGGACATATTATGTTAACAACTAATGAACTGAGAGTTAACATACATATTTAAGTGAGCTTAGATTTTGTGAAGATGGTGAGTTCAATTGGAGTGGAGTGAGTGCCACAGTCAGAGTGTATAGACTTAACCAAGTAAGGGATGTGGCATAGATTTTAATCAAACGTCATATGAAGTGACTGGGGAAAGAAGCTAAGAATGGTTCAGAACTGCTTGTATTTTGAAACTTCACTTTGGGACTGGATAGAACATATGTTTTGGGAAGAAGCAGGAGGAGGAAAGAATGGCCACAGAAATGCAGGGAAAATGATGGTAACTTGGTGGCTTGGACAGAGTTGGATTTTCAGAGGTAGATAGCACATTTTAAAAACTGTAAAAACTGATTATGGATGATTTTTAAAATTTAAATATCTTTAGGGAACAAGATGGAGATTTGTTTGGATGAACTGGCAGAGTTCAGTGTGCAAACAATTTTTTTTTAGTGGTATGGATACTGGAATTTACTCTCTTGGAAATGTGAAACCATTTTAAAGTAGTTTTTTTCTTAGGAGGTCGCATAAGCAGATTAGGGTTTTACAAAATTGTTCTGCTTTCTGCCCAGCAAATGGGGAAAGAATCACTGGAGTCTGAGAAACCAGATTATTGCCTCTGACTGGTGGCTGTGGGAAAAGCTGAAAGGTTCAAGTAAGAGATATGTGGTGAGCAGAATATGGGGGGTGGTTTGTAAATAATTCAGAGTCAATAGAGCTTGGTGACTTTGTGGATGTCAGTGCATAAGAAATGTAGGATGACACCTAGTACTCTGTCTTGTTTTATTTGTTTGCCTGACATTGGTGATTGGAGAATGATGGGCCTGTTCAATAAGCTTTTTAAAAAAAATCCTGATAAAGAAGACCAAGTTTTGGTGATGATAAGGGATTAGGTCCTCTGTGAGATTTCCAAGGAGGGATGTCTATTAGTAAGTGAATGAAAATGGAGAAGGTAAGGATGAGAACACAGGAGTTTCTGAAGCTCAGGAAAGGACCTTGCAATCAAGGTACTAAAGGCTGATGAGTAAGAATCTAGGCATGACTGAGAAATGAATCTTAAAGGTCAATAATTAAGTAAGTTTACTGCTCAAAATTTAACTTATTCTGAAACAAAAGCTGGTCGTAAATTTAGATTGACTCAATACCATGGTTCAGCCTAAAACCTTCTGTATTGTCTACCTCTTTGAGTAAAGAAGCAATTCCTTGCTATGACCAAGCTAGACTCCAGGACGTAAATGGATTAAGAAGGATGATGTCTGAGACAGTTTTACTTAGATTGACAGTCCTTAAAAATATGATTTAGGGACACCTGCAATATTAACATTAGGAATTTCTGTTAACAAATGGTGTACATTCCAAAATTCTACCCAGACTTACTGAATCAAAAATTCAAAGAAAGCTGGGTGCTGGTGGCTCATGCTTATAATCCTAGCTTCTCAGGAGGCTGAGATCTGAGGATCTCAGTCAAAGCCAGCCCAGGCAGGAGTGTCAGTGAGACTTATCTCCAATAAACCACTCAGAAAACTATAAGTGGCACTGTGGCTTAAGTGGTGGAGCTTTAGCCTTGAGCTAAAAAGCTGAGGGACGTTGCTCAGGCCCAGGGTTCAAGCCCTATGACCACCACTAACAAATAAATTCAAAGAATGAGGCTCTGTCTCCTTTGTAATAACATTATAATATTTAGTACTATCTAGAATCTTCTATGAAGGTACCCCAATATTTTATAACTTAGGTCAAAATTCTATGTTCTTGAGGTCAACAATTGAAGTAACTCACCTTTGAGCAAATCTGTTCCTGACAATTGCAACACAACAGAACTGTGCTATTTGAAATAAAACCTTAGATATCACTGTGTAGAAGGAACAGCTAATGACATTTTTTCCTACTCATGGCTTCCGACTCGTGGTGGCCATTATGGTTGGATTTTTCTCTTAAGCTTTTCTCTGCTTTTTTTTTCTTTTGCTTATAGAGTAAAACAAAAATGTTATTCTCCAGAGTTCATAGAACCTATTAAGAACTTAATAGATGATAGCTATTATCAACTCTTCTTTCATAGTTTTATTATTATTTGCATTTTTCCCAGGAGAAGTTGTGAAACTAGAAATTAATGACTTTAAGAAATTTCTAAAATTATAATACTTTAGAAAACATAAATTATAATAATTATTATAAAACCTATCTTCAAACACCCTCTTGGTTATTAGTACCTTTTCTAAGATGGAAAAAGATTTAAAAAAATAAAAAATCTGTACATTACTGAAAATATTTCAAAGGTGTGAGTTAATTTCAAAGTGTATTATTTATTTTAGCTGTGAGCATTGGGACACAGGAAGTTTATTAGAATATTCCCGGAAGGGCCCCCATCCATACATGGGAGCTAAAAAAAGGAAGACATAATTATGTTACAAAGATGCTGAAATCAAAATTTGGAGAGAGTTTATGGTGAAGTGAGAATCCAGGCATTGGGCTACAGGGATAGTTCAGTTAGTCTAATGCACCAACTTCATAAATTCTGATATGTTCTGAGACAACCCCTGACGAGCAGTCTAATAATTCTAACCTAATGTGCCAGCCAGGAGTCATCCAGTTGTTCTGTTTAATTGGAAAGCAGCTAGGTGCAGGTTTGCACTTGGAATGGTAAATGGTTGGAAGAAGTGAAGATTGTGAAAATGTTGATTCAATGAGTCATAGATACCATTCCTTCTGGGATGAAAAGGAACCAGAACACAGAAGTGTGGATCTTGATAATATAATTTTGCTTAGTTGAACATTTTTCACAAAAAATAATTTCAGACCTGTCTTTCCTGTGTGGAGCCAAACAAAGAAATTGCCCTTGGAATTTGAGAGGCTCTGTGATGCACTAATGAAGTGACTTTCACAAGGTGCACTTCTGTCTGTCCTCCATAGGCTAATAAACACCAGGCTCAGTCTGGCTTGCTTCATGCCTGGTTTTGTAAATAAAGTTTTATTGGCACACAGCCACTCTCAGTCTTTTTTATATCTCCTCTGTCTGCTTTGTGCAACAACTGCAGAACTGAATACCATAACACAGACCGTATGACTTGCAAAGTCTAAAATATTTATTTACTGGTGCTTTATAGAAAGGAAAAAAAAACTTCTTTGATCCTAATCTTGTATACAGCCTGGCATAGATAAGAGGTCAAAAATGCATCACTGGACTTAAAATATAACTTTTATATAACTTGATTGAGCTGATAAACCACCAGAGACTCTAGCCTCAATACATAAGTGTGTAAAAGCATACTGATCTTACATATTCTTCACATATATGAAGTTCTTAAAATATGTGTTTTAATTTTTTTTCCTACCTTTCCTCTTACTGGTAGCAGGGAGTGGTTTAATGCATGATAATTAGTGGCATGCTGGATTATTAGTGATTTTATGACTTTCTAAACATTTTTTCAGAGATGTAGAAATAATTTGCATTCCTGATAGAATCAACATTTTATTTATTACTACCTGGAGTTAAGATACATTTTTCTTTCTATTTTTTTCTTTCTCTCCTATTGTATGGTTTTTCTAGAAATCAAGTAAGTCTTGTTTTCTTGTTCTTTTGTTGCTTCTTTTCTTTAAAACTAACCACAGAAAATGTAATTCATTGTGGTTCTCCTGAAAGACATGATGGTATAAAACCCTGCAATGTTAGAGTACCCTTCTGTACAAGTATTAAAAGCAGTTCTGAGGTAGAAGTTTATTTTTTTCTAGAAAACTTCCCTCAGACATTTAATTTTTAAGAAAAACCTGTTCTTTATCTTTAAATAGTTGTACAAAGGAGGTGCCATCTAACAAAGCAGCTCATGAATACAATGCATCTTGGTCTGTGTCTCCTCTTTCAACATTCTCACCCCACTTTGTCCCATTCCTTTCCTTTTGTACTTTTGTAATATAATGAATTCTTGACTACATTCTCCTTTCCTGTCCCCTCTTGGCTCATCTATCCCTCTCCCCTTGACCTCACCCTTCCTTTTTGCAGGTATCTATTTCCTGGTCCTGATTTACTCTAATACACTTTTAGTGGAATATAAATTTGTTCAACCACTAAAGAAAGCAGCATGGAGGTTCCTCAAAAACAAAACAAAACAAAGCAAAAAATCAAAAACAAACTAAACTTGGAACTACCCTGTGAACCAGCAATCCCACGCCTGAGCACTTACCTAATAAAACACAAATAAGGTTACAGTAAAGCCAGCAGTTTTTGCAGCACTGTTTACTAGTCACCATCTGGAATCAGCTCAGACGCTCCTCAATGGACAAATGGATCAAGGAAGAATGATATTGTTCCATTCGTTAGGAAATGAAGACTTGCAAAAATTACATTAAGTGAAGTAAAACAGACCCAGTTAAACAAAGGTTGCATGCTTTCCCTCACTTGCAGTAGCTAGGATGTACCTAGAAATCTATAAGTAAACAAATTTAGGTGGTATTCAAGTGGTGAAGACCCAGTGTGTTTTGAGGGAAGTTTGTGTATTCAAAGAACTATTGTACATGACTGTTCTTTTTGTTTTTTATTTTATATTGTAAAGGTGATGTATAGAGGCTCCATAGTTACATAAGTCAGGCAATGAGTACATTTCTTTGTAAACAGTTCTTTTTCATCTTTATTTTTAATATACTTTGAGAAAGTCTAGGCAGTGTCGGCAGTGTCTCTGAGGACAGGGTGTGTAAGTGGGGCTGTCACCTCAGCTTTCTGAAGGCCAGACTTCACCCTGTGCTGATCTTGAAGAGGGCACTTCATCCTACAGAGTTGCATGAAGGCATTTATGAGCAATATTTTATCAAAGGTCTCAAAGGTAGGATGACTTTATGTCCCACCTCCACCCCTCCAACCATCATGTTTCACCTGAAACCAGAATTCCCTTGGATACCTTCTGTTGTTGTTGCTATTATTCTACTGTTAGAGTTTGAACTCAGGCTTTGAACATTGTCCCTTAACTTTAATGATCAACGCTCAAGTGGTAGAGCTTTGAGCCATAACTCTACTTCCAGCTTTTGGTGATTAATTGGAGCTAAGAGTCTATGTTCTTGGCCAGGATGGCTTCAAACTTGGAGCCTCAGATCTCAGCTTCCTGAGTAGCTATGATTAAAGGCTGCGCCACCAGCACTTAGCCTTTGGACTGACCCTTCTTTTCTCTTCAGACTCTTCAGAACTGTTCTCACAAGCTCTCTGAGGCTGGTGACCCATCCCCATGCTATTTCTCTACTTCTTCAAGCAGCTCTTCCTCACTCCTAAGCCCTCTACCTGGAACTCAGCATTTCGCCATGTGTTCTTTTTGATATCTTTGTCTTTTCCCCAATTCTCACTCAGTGACTTTTCAATATGATCTTAACTGAGGTTTTATACGGGGGTGGGGGGGGGATTCTGTTTGTACTCAGCACACAGAAGATCATGGGCTGCTCAGATCCTGTGTTTTCTTTGTATTTTAACACAGTAATTCTTGGTTATAAATAGCAGCAGTAATAAAAGCTTTTTTCCCTCTCCTTCCCTGACTCAAAGCCAGGTGGAGGCATGCTTTGTTTTTCATTCCTGCTTTGTTTTTATTTTTTCTCTTTATAGAGAGAGGGGTGAGGCTGGGGTGGGGTGGGCGGGGTGGAATTTCAATGCCTTACACACACAATTTGACAAGACTGACTTTCACAACATTCCAAATTAAAGGAGATAATCTTGGAACCCGGACAGTCAGGATTCTTCCTGAAAGCAGAAATAGCAGAAGTATTCACTGAGCTCTGTGGGCTCATAGATTCCAAGAAGCATAAATAAAATTGCTTTCAAAGTACAAATATGACTTAAATATTTCTCCATTAGAGTTGTCCTAAACACTTGCAAAATTACCGAGTAAAATGGCAACATTAATATAATTATAAGTTGATTTTGTATTATGGCAAAACTTGGTCTACATAGCTTCAAAATTCCATGAGGCAAAGTATTTTAGGTCAAACAGTGAACAGAGAATGAGAGTTTGGCATTAGGAGAGCTGAACCACAATACAATGTGTGAGTGGGGGCCAAAGATCAAAATGTAGCTACTTATGCACACGTGTACAATTGGTGGTTTGTTGTGGCAGCAGCTCTGTGTATCCTGTACACTGAGGCTCAAGTTGTAAGAGAAAGACAATTTCCAATTGTCCTTATGCTACTCAGGCCCATTTCCCAAGGGGCTCCTGAGGACTCTCCGTTCACTCCCTGAGAAAGACCTAAGACTCAGCCCTGCACAAAGCACTCCACACACCCAGCTCCTCTACCAATTTTCCAGGAAAAAGATAATACTAATAGTCTAACTTAAGTTGAAGCATGTTTTGGTTGTACAATTGTCTACACTTTTCACTTTTCTTGTTTCTTTTCCTGTTTTCCGTTTTGTTTTGTTTTGTTTTTTGGTGCCAGTCCTATGGCTTGAACTCAAGGAGTAGGCCCTGGTGCTTAGCTTTGTCACTCAAGGCTGATACTCTACCCCTTGAGCTATCCCTATGCTTCTGACTTTTTACTGGTTAACTTGAGAAAAGAATCTCACAGTCTTTCTTGACCAGGTTAGACTCAAACTGTGATCCTCAGTTCTCAGCAGCCTGAATACTTAGTTTTATAGACCTGAGCCTTCCTGTATAACATTTATAAATGTTATACATTTATAAAATGGGAATATGGAGAGTATTTACATAGTTTGACTGTTGTGAGGAAAATGTGAAGTGATACACATTAAATATTAAAAGTTATAGGCCCATGGTAATAATAAAATCTACATAAATGTTATATGCTTTTTTTCATGACCCAGGCTATCAATGTATTAGCAACATTACCACTAAAATTTACTTCCTTAAAGCCAAGAAGGCCTATTATTCCTCATTTATGATCCATATCCACTGCTTTTAGGTGTGGAGCCAAAGGCCACACTAGTACCTCTTGTGAATGTATTCCTCTCACATGAGGAGATAAAACAATCTAGAAAAAATGTCTTCTTTTCTTTTTTCTTTTTCTTTTTCTTTTTCTTTTTGCTGGTTGTGGGGTCTGAACTCTGGGCCTGGGTGCTGTCCCTCAGCTTTTCAGCTCAAGGCTAGCGCTCTACCACTTGAGCCACAGTGCCACTCTGGCTTTTTCTGTTTATGTGGTTCTGAGGAATCGAACTCAGGACCTCATGCATGCAAGTCAAGCACTCTACCACTGAACCACCTTCCTAGCCCACAAGTGTCTTCTTTAGTCACCTAGGTGAGATTTTTCTAGAAAGTTTTGAAGCAGCATTGAAGTCCTTTAGCTTAGAAATGAAGCACTCAGGTTGGTGACTTGGGTGACTTGAGTCAGTTTCATGTCCAGACCTACTTGTGAGGGGGATGCAGGTAAATAGTGCATGCACAACTATGCCCTTTGCTCCACCTAGTAAATTCTTAAGAGTCAACTGTGGGTCACTCTATTTCTGGGCCTAGGGAATTCATATCTCTTTAATATTCATGTGGAGAAATACAGTCCAGTTTCAATAAAGGTTAGTAAAAAAAAAAAAGCAAAAGAAGGAAAGTGTTAGGTTTTTAAAAAGAGGTAGCCGAGTAAGAACTGCACCACGCACGTGGTATTCAGGTAAGGGGTTTATTCAGTAGACCTGCTGGGACCAGGCAAGGTTGGCACTCCACGCGGCTGCCAATGGAAAAAGGTGGTCTGGCCGCGGCTTAGGCCTTATATAGGGTACGGGGTGGGGAAGGGTGTGTCCAGGTAAAGGAAAGTGGGATCAGGTGGGAGAAAGGTGTGGCCACATCAGGTTAAGATGTGACCTCAGCAGATGCGGATGTGACCTCTTCCAGGTGTCCCAGTTGCCTAGGTAACGCAGGTACTGGGCGAGGTCTGTTCGCCGTCCAGGAATGGACCTTACAGAAAGGAAGTAGAAAGAGAGGAGAGTGAATGCAGGAAAGACGAAGGTAGGAAGGAAAGTGGGTAGGAAGGTACAGAGGAAGGAAGGAATGAAGAAATGAAAGAAACTGAGGAGGCTTATATTATCTTTGAGAACTCAACAGCTGAAGAAAGGGATATGGAATAGCCAGAAGACTAAAAAGTGAAATTAGAAAAAAAAGTCTCTGGCAGGATGTGGTGGTGCACACTTGTAATCCCAGCCACATAGGAGGCATATGTGTGGAGGATCATGGCGTGAAGATAGACCAGGAAAAGGTTAATGAAATCGATATCTAAACGCACATGTGAGGTGATGTAATAGATTTCTGTAATTCCAGCTCTATGGGAGGCAGAGATAGAAGGAGTGAATTGTAAGCCAATAAGGATAAAAAGTGAAAGAGTGTATCAGCAATATAACTAAATAAAAGGAGATGGGGTTGTGGGCAAAAGTGGTAGAGCACTTGCTTAGGAATCATGAAGCCCTTGATTCAAACCCAGTACTATATATTTTGCCCCCAGTGTGTGTGGGGGAAATAGAAAATGAAAAAAAAATTCCCAAATATACCACAAGAGTTAACGACTTAAAACAATAAATTTGCCGTACCTGTGTAGAAAACATAGGAAATAAATATTGTTAACCAACATTTGACATATTTGTCTCAGGAATAATTCTGTCCAATAAATCAGGATATATCTAACACAAGAGCAACGGTGTGGTTTTTTTCCCCCTGTAATTGAAGCTAAAGTTACCCTCTGAATATTCATTACATTCACATTAACATTAAGTGTTATTGCTTTCTCCACTCTTGTTCAATTTCACTTAAGACTCTTATTGTTCCATAAATGGATTGCCTCTCTAAGCTTAAATTGTATTAAAAATCTTCAGTAGACTTCATTTTTAACCTTTCCTTCAGAGAGGAGAGAAGTTAAGATGGGAGGAATTAAGAACAAATTGAAATATTGGCCTAGCATCAACTATAGATATAACAGGTGGTTACTCAAAAGCAAAAGTCAATTTAAACTTATAACTTAATCAAAACAAAGGTTGCATAGAATGTAGAAATGCTAATTCTACCTTATTTGCTCCACTAATTTATTTATAAGTATCAAAGAAAGTCTGTAAAGTTGATGGACAAGTATTGTACAAGTTCAAAAGAGTGAGAATGAAGTGAAAGGAAGGCAATTATCTCCAGGTAAGTGTCTGTGCTTACCATTTTGGTGAGAGCAAATCTAAATCCAGGTATTCATGGTTCCTCGTACCATCTGCTTACCCATGTAGTCTCCCAGATAGCTTTTCTCTAAAATAGAGGAAACAAAAACTGCCTACTTCAAAGAGTTCAGTGATGATTTAAAGACTTATTATCAATGAAATGCCTATTACTTTTTCCTGACACACAATAAATGCTCCATAAGGCCTTGTTAGCATCACTAGATGCTTAACAGTGTGATTTAGACAGGAGGTTTCATCCAATGCAACTTACGGTGGTGTTGTCAGAATAGAATTCTCCTTTATGTATTGATCCTGAACGGGGGAGATGGTAGGTAGTTGTAGCCTATTTGTCACTTTTTGCATCTTGTTTACTCTAGAAGTAGCATTCTGAAAAGAGTATTAAGTGGTTTGTCCTCCTTCAACTTCAAAAATACCACCTACTTGTACTCTGGTCTGCATGCACCAAATGTACCGAACTGATTTCAGTTTAAGGCAGCTACTGCTTCTCATAGACATTATTAGATGACTACAAATTTCATGTGGTAGAGCTTGTGTGAGATAACACATTTCAATGTGTCTCTAAGTTTATAGGACTCATCTCTTGAAGGAAATCTGATAGTTGTGAGTCATGAAATATTCACAGTGGTCTACCTGTCCAGAACTAGTGGACGCTGTTTGCTATTTTACTAGAGAAGGAATTTTGTTTTTTATCTTATCCCAGTCTTCTAATTGGTGAAGTCTTAAATGTGATATGCTCTGAAGGAGACAGATAATGAGTGTTTTAGTAGCATACTAGACTGAAGCAAACATCCCTGCTAACACCCTGTCTCTTGAGACAGTTTGTGAACAAAAGTCATTAGTTATGAGCTGTATTAACTTTACCACTCAGAAAAGTCTATTTGGACAATTTCCTCCAGCATAGTCTCTTGGCTGGGAGGCAAGGAATCTGACTGGGATACGGGAGACAGTTTCCATTTCATTAGGTATTTATACAACGAGTATCATGGTAGCAGCCAACTCATTATGGCTGAGCAGGCCATGTCAAATTATTGAGTCAATAAGGTTTGAGTGACAATGTACTCCAGGGGGAATCTGGTAATAGGGAAGGTATTTCAGATGAAGTCATTTATTATTACTCTAGTGGTAAAGGAAGCCAAGAGACCCTCTATTTTATTCTTTCGATTTACCCACCATTTTGTTCTTCAAATTTTCCCATACCATCTGAGGTTCCCAAAGGCTCCATGTTTCCCTGTTTTAAAACACTAGAAGCAAAGGAGAGGTGAGCTCTTTCTACAACACTAAGTAATGACATTCTCACTAGGAAATGAGGTATTGCCATAGAGTTCATCATGAGGCTGTAGGAAATTATTATTCTTTCCGGACCATTTCCATACTAACTTCTTCAGAGAGTCCCCTGGCTTTTGCCACAAAGCTAATGCTAAGGCCATCTTTTTGATAGTCCTTCATTTGAAAATATATCACTTACCTTTTCAATCTGGCCTTTGAAATCCTTCTATAGTTAATGATTCTCAACACAATCCATCAACTAAAAGTGATTGGTTTTATTTGATTCTCGCCCCCCTCCCCCCAAGCCAGGAGCCTGATGCTGGTGACTCATGCCTCTGACCCTAGCTAATCCAGTGGCAGAGGTCTGATAGATCAATGTTCTAGGTCACTTTGATAGAAAAGGTCATGTGATCCTATCATAACAGAAAAAGCTGGCTGTAGTGGTGCATACCCATCATTTCAGACACAGCAGGGAGCTTAAAGAGGAGTCTGGACTGGATCAGGGCAAAAAGTAAGACCCTGCTGCAAAATAACCAGATTTGAAAGGGCTGGGAATGTGGATAAAGGGGTAGAATGCCTACCTACAACATGTGGATCCCTGATTCAATCCTCATGCACCCAGGGTCCCTGAGAAGGAACAGTGCTATCTTCAAGGTAATCTACCTGTCACACTAGTCCACATTTCTACCATATTTACTTATTGTTTTTCAGTTGATTTTGATGCGGTGTGCTCAGTTCTAAGAAGTCATCTAACCTCAGTCCCACCCAATGTAGCTCCTTTCTTTTTTTATTTTTATTTTTGTCAGTCGTGGGGCTTGAACTCTGGGCTTGGGCACTGACCCTCAGCTCTTCAGCTCAAGGCAAGCGCTCTACCGCTTGATCCACAGCGCCACTTCCTGTAGCTCCTTTCTTAACCTACATTTAATCAGGTTAATGTATTTAGGCTATTCCCTCTCATATTTACATAGTTATGATGCCATTTAATCATTTAATCTTTTCAATGAATAAGGTGCAAGTTTCCCACTTAATCCTAAGTATCATGAGGGAGAAATGAAGCTTCCTGTGATTCTAGTTAGTATCCTTCCCACATAATTGGTACCAGTATTTGTAGTTGGCTTCCCTTTTAATGCTGAGTAATTTTTATGTTATGTGTAGAAGTTATAAAGCTTCATGCAGATACTTCTATTATTGGACACGTTTTACATCTTCTCCCATTGATTCTTCATTAAGCAGTAATTTTTCTTACTAAAATCACATAAATTATGGACTCCTTCTGTTTTGTATTCATTTAATCAGTCTCTGTTTATTTACTTCTTGTTCGCTTCGTGATGCTCTCCTTTTTTCTTTCCCTCTATACTCTGTTCCCCTTCCCATTATAATTTATAGTACTAGTTAGCATTACTTCAGCTTCAGTCTGTGCCAAGTGTCCCTCTAAGTATTTTGTATTTTATAAATTCTACCACTAACCTTGAAGGTTGGCACTCTTAATGGTTCTCAAGAGGACTGTAACTCTCTAAATGGTGTGAGGTAATTAAGTCTATGTGTATTAAACCCAAAGCTTTGTTTGTACCTGATATAAAACTCTTTCTTGTTTTCTTATTTTGATTGAAATATTTTATAGTCTTACCTGAGAGCCCATTGTAAACACGTTGAATTATTTGTTTTTACATCTCTGACATAATACATTACAAGTCCTGGTGTAATGCCAAGGATTCTATGAAGTAACGGACAGGCCAGTTTTGTTCACTGAAGTGTATATTGTAGGGAAATTTCTAGTGTGTCTTTGGAATGATATGTTGATTCCCTTCTAGCTGGTTTGTACCTGTTATCTCAGAGAGAGTGCATGCAGAGTACACATGTTTAATTCCCATGTTGAGCACATTATTGAGTAGGTTGTTCACTTTTATTTTGAACTTAAGTGCTTTCTATTTAATATCTAGAGTAGTATTCAGAAACAAAGATGCCTCCTGAAATAGAATAATGTCAGTAATGCATATTTTGGTCACAAATGGCTCTTTTCATCAACATTTTATTAGTGATGACATGGAACTAAACTTTAAAAAAAAAACTTTATAACAAGAAATTTCTGGACACTTTTCTTTATCTCCTTCCACTTAAGGACATGAGTCTATCTTGTCAACAAGAAAAAACCCTCTTCAACAAGTTATGGAAACTCTCATCAGTTGATTGGAGTGTCAGTAGGGCACCAGAAATGGTGGAAAGATGGCCTGACATGGACTTTAGTGCAAAAGAAACCTATAAACCAATCGATAAAATCTGAGGAAGGTGATCAGTCATTTGGTGAGGATGTGTTCACCCAGGCTATGCCCATCAGAGTCAATACTGGCAACAGCAGGTGAGATTGAAACCTCTGGATCTGAGAATTCTAGTTAAAGCTGAGAAATGATTACGGTACTGATAGATGTTCAAACTATAAAATTACCTCTGAGGCTCTACTTTGAGAGAAGTTAAGGAGATTGCATTTGGACTCCTAGAACTTTAGGATAAAGCTACCCAGTATGGCCATGTGATCCAATTGTGGCAGGGAACGAAGAATTCTGTTCTTAGATTTTAACACACACACACACACACACACACACACACACACACACACACACACATTCTGATTCTTGCCCTGCTATCCATGTAAAATCAGACTCCTAGTTTTCCCCTTAAAACAACAACATAAGAAAAAGTAGAAAATTATTTAAATTATAAGGTGAACACAAGGAATATGACAAGAAATTAATACTGTGTGCATATGATGTCCTTTTGAACTGTACAAGAGGAAGGACATCTGTGAACACTATGATCCATAGTTATAAAAGAAGACACTTGTATTAAAGAATAAATACTTGTCTCTTTACAATAGTTTATAAAACAAGTTCTCTTTCTCTGTTGCCTGCCAACCCTGTCCTTTTCTTGTTGTGATTCACAGTTGAATTCTTCCCCCCACTTCAATGACTTCTGAGTCAGATCTATAGTCTTGTTCCTTTATCCAAACTCCATCCCAATGTATGATTTTATTTGTGACCCTTCTTTTTTTATCCACTTGAGCTTGCTTCACTATGTTCAGATTCATCTAGGGGATACCTGTCAGTCCAGCACCACAGGACTCTTCTTTGTGCTTGGTTTCCCAGAGCATCTACAGTCACCAAGTCACTCACACTAAAACAGCATATTCTTTCTGTTAATTCTGTCTTGTTGTATATTAGACATTAATAGAGCCATGGCTTGCCTTTGAGCATCTCAAAGGTGACTTTGAGGATGTTAAAATCCCATCTGCTGCAAATTCAGGAATCTTCTTCAGAATGTTCTCGACAGGTGTTACAATAATGATTTTCAATTGTCTCCTTTCAGATACTAAAGGATAACTTTTAAGATAAAACTGTAACCACATAATAAAAATGCATATCAAAGATTCTGTTTAACTTTATACTTACTGAGGGAACTGATGATAAATTATGGTTAGCTCAGAATGACAGTCAAGGGACCACACATTCAAGCAAATACAGTATCTTAAAAATGAGTCCCACAAGCAGAAAAGGTCAAAAGCTATGTACATATGACCATGTAAGATGATGCTAAGCAGAATGAACCCCAAGATAGGGACATAAATGGTTTTATCTCTCTTGCTGTTGTTTTTAATATACTTACAATTTACCATGTGATTTTTTTTGTTTCTTTTGTATGTTCTTCCCCATGGCATAACCCCTGTTTTTAATGTATTTGATTCCAGTGCACTGCATCTTGTATATACATTTTTCTAATTTGGGGACAGGAAGGGCAATAACAAAATGCTGAAATAAGGATACAGGCTGACCCATTGTAAAAATGAGATATACAAGAGACTATGATGTAAACAAACTTTATAACTTGGATGGGGGGAGTTGTGGAGGTGGGAGGGTAGGGATGGTAGGGGAAAAACAAAGAAGGAGGTAACAATGCTCAATAGGAACTAATTACCTTACTCATGTAACTGTAGCCCTCTACACAGAATCTTTTTTTGTATATTTTTATTGTAAAAATACTGTACAGAGGGGTTACAGTTACATGAGTAAGGTAATGAATACATTTCCTGTAGAGCATTGTTAACTCCTACTTTGTTTCTTTACCATAATATATATATATACATATATATATATATATATATATATATATATATATATATATATATATATATACATCTACACAAAAAAAGAAGGGAAAAAATATGTCCCCATCAGGTGCTGGTGGTTTACACCTATAATCCTAACTAATCAGGAGGCTGAGATCTGAGATCACAGTTCAAAGCCAGGAAGGGCAGGAAAGTCCATGAGACTCTTATCTTCAATTAACTACCAGAAAACTGGAAATGGTGCTGTGGCTCAAAGTGACAGAATGCTAGCCTTGAGCAAAAGAGCTCAGGGATAGGGTCCAGGCCCTGAGTTCAAGCCTCATAACTGACAAAAAAAAAGTGTCCCAAGGGAATTACAGGTAATAAGAAATTAGACACAATTACTTTGCATTTTCACAGACAGAAAATGAATCGTAGTTTTTATCTTATCCTCAACTTACAGACTTAACCCAAAAGCAACAGAAAAGATATTCAAGAAGTGTGCTAGGTTCTGCAGAGCCAGTGAACTTCCAGGGGACCTACATCAAAGTCTTTCATATGTTTTCTCTGTACAATTAAATATCTCTGTGAACATACTATTTTATTTTTGGACAGTCCACTACTGTAAAGCTTCTCCTGATATGGAAATTAATTTTTTCCTTCTATGTTCGCTCTCTTCATTTTCTTAAATTTCTAATGCTTTGTATTTTATTATATTTATTTATTTATTTATTTTTAAATATGTTGTTTATTATAAAAATACTGTACAGAGGGGTTACAGTTACATGGGCAAGATTAAATGATGTTTCTTAGGTTTAAAATGTTTGATCTTCTGACAAATCCTGAAATAAATGTAGAAGTTATTTGTCTCAGGTGGTCTCTCCTCTCTCTTTTGTAAGAAAATAAATAAATCAGACAGTTCCTTTAACTTGACTTTATATAATACATTTTCCAACACTCAAAAATCTATCTCAGATGCTTCTTTTCCCCAAGCTCAAGTGGTCTTGTTCATCAACCCCTTTGTAGCCACAATGACTCTGGGCTAAGGAATTCTCTGGGAGATAGGGGGATGCTGACTTCACTCCACACTTTTTCTGTTATGCAATTTGGAATGATAGGAAATTATATTGCCACTGAGCAAAAATGGAGGCCACAGTTTTCTATAAGTGTAGCCTTAATTGTCCAAACATACTGTATAATTCCCTCTACTACAAGAAAATAAACTAACTACACCTAGTATACAGCAGAAATGTTAATAATGTACTTAGATCAGGGCTGGGAAGGTGGCTCAGTGGTAGAGTGCTTGCCTGTTCCTCAGCACCACATAAGCAGAAAAATCCAGAAGTGGTGCTATGGCTCAAGTAGTAGAGTGCTTGCCTTGAGCGGAAGAGCTGAGGGACAGTGACTGACAATAAATAAACAAATAAATAAATAACTAGTGTTTTGAAATCATGTATCAGTAGATCTTGAAAGAGAAGACAGACCATAATATTTAGAACCATTTTAAATGTATGTTTATCTGTGTTATGATTTGATTGTGTATTCGTTTTCAATCTGTAACACTTTTCTGGTTTCCTTTCTTTCTCTTTCCATTCTTTCCTTTCTTTGTTATTTTCCCTTCCTTCCTAATTTGGGACAAATGCCATCAGACCAGATAGAGAGAAGGTAGATGTCAGTGACAACTTTCTATCTTGTATTGTTAAATATGAATATTTTATATATAAATAGATTATCAATAATGCTTTCTCACATTTGTTCATTGCATAATGTTTAAATCAGGGTAGGCATTTAATGCCTTCAGCATTGATAATTTCTTTACTGTAAAACTATTCTGAAAATTTTCTTGTACCTTCTTTTATGTTATTATTTGCATCTGGCCTAGTGGGCAATATATTTTTAATACATTTTTGCCATTTGTTGATTGCTTTAGCATACCTCTGCTAAAATCTGAAAATCCTCTGATTTAGGATTGCGGTTCCTTATTGAGATACAAGAAGGATAAATGTGTGTGTGGTAATTGACAGTTGGGAAATTCAGTGCCTGATGTGGGACATGGGATAATTATAATTCCCCTCTTCACCTAACTGTCATAAAGCATGGAGTATCACAGAAGAATGGGAAAGCTCTCACAGAATCCTTAGTTTTTATTCTTTTGCTTAAAGACTGTCAGATGAAAGGAAAGAAGGTAAGTTAGGCACAAATTGGCATCAAGACTTTCTTTATCATAACAACATTTAGTGTGTTGTGGGTTCCCCATAGTAGAATAGGTATACAGTCAGTAAATGGGACTACAGAGATGGCAATGTATAAAGAGATAGTAGATGTCTTTGCGTTAAATAGGTGCACACTAAATAAATATTATTTAATTAGTAGACTTACATTATATGTACAATGTGCCTGATATTCAAAATAGAAATAATATTGATAATTATTTTGCTTGTTTCTTTAGGTAAATAGATCTTTCCCAAGGTATAATGATTTTTTTTTAATGTTTAAGAGCTGTCAAATGGAACAGTTATTGGATTTCTACTATTTCACCTCAAAAGGAATATTAAAACCAATAGGTAGAAGCAATCATAAGCTGGACTTCACAACTGTAGAAAAGTGTACTATTTTAATGATCAAATATCCACAAATCTGATGTAACCAATTAGATACGTTCAAATATTTCTTATGAAAAACACTTAATTGAGTTAGATGACCACTTTTGGGCAAGGTATGTGTTAATTGTTCATTGGGTTTTCCCCTCCCCCCTTGCCTCACGATTGAATATTTTGTCTATGTTTTCATAATGCTAATATTAACCATTGCTGTGTGAGTGATTATGGGAGCCAAAACAGCATCACAATGGCGCTGTCTTGGTGCCCATGACTTAATGGCTCAGAGAACTGTGTGGTATAGAATAAGCAGTCAACACATGTTAGCTGCTACTTGAGTTGAAGTGTTTTGTTGCTGACAAACATTACTTTGCATGCTTTATTCTCCATCTGCCCAGGTGGGTGTATTGAATAGAACAAGACCATGCTGCAAATTGTCACTTGACAGAAATAGGTTAGAAACTATCACAATTTACCATGAGAAACCTTGAGAAAGTGATTATACCCCAAGGTCACACAACCCATGGCCGAGGTTTTATACCCATCTGTCCTTGGATAATAAACCCAAGGCCTATTCTAAAATTTAGCAGTCTTCATGGCAAGTGCATAAACAACAATAATGTACCATAGTTAGCGGCAATAGTTGTCTTAGCTCCTCAGAGCAGATGCAAAGTAGTCCTTGGTGGGTAATAACTTCAACCTTCCTGAGAACAAGGGTAGTTCTGTTGATAAGTGAACACCATTTGACTCCTGGCTGCTGAGACTATGGCTACAGTTTTGTTTTGTTTTTGTTGTAGATAATGATGCTAAATGTACCTTGTGTGAACTATTCCTTTAAAATAATGAAGCTTATTTCAATTAAAGAGTAGCTTGAGTTCTGAGCAGCACACACATAAATAATGGTTAATTTTTCTTTCCACTATTAAAGAGACATTGAAGAAATATTTTAATATCATGAGGACCATATTTGAAAATTGACTAAGAAGCTAAATATATTTTCTTACCAGTTGGCAACAAGTTTTACCAAATAATTAAGGCTTTAGGTTCCATTTTAACATTGCTTCCGTATTTACTGTCAAGTTGGTTTGTCTTAAGGGGAGACTTGAACTTGAATTTTTTCTTTTTGCTTATCACTTAATTCAGTTCTGCTTACATTTTCTTGAATATGATGATGATGGTGATGATGTGTGTGTGTGTGTGTGTGTGTGTGTGCGTGTGTGTGTGCACACACATACATGTGTGTGCTAGTATTGGCACATGAACTCAGGACCTGGGCACTGTCCCTGAGGTTTTTCTGATCAAGACTTACACTTTACCACTTTGAGTCCACTTCCAAGTTTTCTGAAGGTTAATTGGAGCTAAGAGTCTCATTCATGGATTTCCTGCCTGGGCTGGCTTCAAATCTCAGTCCTCAGATCTCAGCCTCCTGAGTAGCGAGGCTGACAGGCACGAGCCACCACCACCCAGCTTTCTCCTGTATGTCTAGCACTTATCCCCTCCCTGCTCCCTCAAGGAGAGGTTCAGAGATTTGCAATTGTAAGCAACGTTTGTGTGCAGGGATTCTGGGTCTCTGCCATGGCCTCTATTTTTCATTCGTTTAGTGAAAACATTTTCTGTGCACTGACAAGGGAACAGACACTGCATGCTTTATGGAGATAAGTTTATCACATTTTCTAGAGATGAATAAAATCAATGATCCCTCTTCTTGGGGGGGGGGTAATATAACAAATGAGGACTTTCATAGCTAATTTTGCTAGTAAGGACTAGCTTTAGTAATCATAACTATATTCGCTGTCCATCAAAACAATAGCATGTTTCTGGAACAGGTCATATTTCTAGTTGTCCCTACCTGGGGCCCATCATTTACAAAAACTATATTGATATTGTTGAGATAAAGGCTATGAACAAATGCTGAGAATGGATTCACACGCGTGTACTATAGTAAGCAGTGCGAGTATTCTTTGTAATTTCATTTTTTTCTTTACTGGAAAGCTATAGACACATCTTCTTTGTAAGTGAATGTTAATTTTTATCCGTGAGAAGTTGTTGATAATTGTTCAACTTCTTTGTAGTCCTGGTCTTCCTGCAGTCTTTTCAGCTGGCGCCATTGTCTGTGTTTCTTATGTGTTCTCTAGTCTGGCCTCACGTTCTGTTTCTGACAGTATCGTTTCAAGAAAGTGATGATCAATAAATTGCATTGTGTGTAACTCCCTCCATCATAATTTTTGGCATAATGGACTTAATACACAAATACTTTGATTCCATATTTAAGCATAATTGTTTTTCTGGGTAATGGTTCTTGTAATATATTTGTACTAGTAAGTTTTCAAGTGTATCTTCTAGTTTTCCTGACAACCTAAAAGGGTGGCATTTATGGAGCATAGAGCATGCTTTGGGGTTGCCATGATCATTACTGTGCTGCTTGTTTCTATGGTATGGAGGAATAGATTGTAGTTCCTTCCTTCTCTTTACATTTTGTTTCAATCATAGAAGAGGTATTTGGTTTTTATGAATGCAATTTACACCTTGATATTAAAAATTAAGGCAAAAATATTTTGTATGTACTTGGAATAAATTATATAAGCCCTGGTTATTTGGTTATTCAGTGAATACCAGTGGGTTAAAGCTGAGGATGTGAAGCCAGAAAGTTCTAGATCATAAGGCCAGGTGTCCATCAATGTGGGATATAGGAATACCTGCTTAGCAGCATTTTCATGAGATATATGTCAATTAACACATGCCAAATACTTAGCCCAGTAACTGATACAAAGTAAGCTTTAATGTAGATTAGGCCATTCCTATTGGGTTCTCCAGAAATGCTTAACAGTGGTTCAACTTCAAGTTGAGTGCAAATATTTACTGTGTGAAGACTTTGGCCCAACTGTTATTCTTACCTTTGGACTACTTGCCTCCTTTCATCTGTTTTCTTCTAAAATATAATAAAAATAAAATTCAGTCACTCCTAGGAAAGGGTCAGGCTTGCTTGGAGAAAGGACTATATCTTGCTCTTCTGACAATTCAAACCTTGATTTTTTTTATTATTATTCCATCTTTCCTTTAAGTTTTAATCTTTCTCCTCTCAGTCAGTATCAATCTTTACTTTTTGTTTTCCTTCTGCTCCTTCCAACTTTTATCCCACATTGAAATCTAGAGAAACAGCATCCAGCCTGGTAGGCCCATGGGCCTAGGATTAAATCTAGCTTCTATCCCTCAGGAGATGTGTGGCTTTTAGGATGTCATTTCTTGAGTCTGAGCTTTCTGCTTTCCCCATGGGGAAGAAATACTACTAACTGGTTATGTTAAGAATGGAGGAGATTCTCTCTCAATAAATGATATTTGCTATGAATTTGGCCACTTCACCATCTAAATTTCCCAGTTGTCGCTGAGTCACATGCTACTTTGTCACTTTACCAAATTATCTTAGTATATATTTGTCATGACTGAGATTGGAATTTAAAATATATTGATTTATATTTCAATTTATGGTTTTTGAAGGAAGGTTCTCTTATGATTGTACAATCTTCCTGACTAGAATAATTTGGAGAAATGTGTGGTATAGTTCCATTTGATGGGAATAGCCCTTAATGAATGAAACAGAAGTAAAATATGATTATATCTTTTGAAACCTGTTTTATTTTTGAAAGAAAAACATACCTATAAGCCTAAGAAAATGAAAATGCCAAAAATATAAATACCATAATGGGAAAGTATTAAAATACATTTATTCTACATTAATTCTTTTTCCAGTATACATGGAAATGGGAGAAAGAAAATTTAAATAAGGGTAATGGTTTCTTTCTCTGCACCTGTAAGGCCTGGTTCCTTCTAGAACTATCCTGGGTGAGGCAGGTTTCCAGGCAGCCAACCATATTGGTAAGATATGTTTTATGTTCATCAATAACAATGCATGGAAAGAATAGAAATTTCATCTCACAAAAATAATCTCCTAATAAAGTATTTACTGGGAGTCCTCATTTGGTAAAAACTACTTTTAAAATTATGAAATATGTTTTGGTATATATATATATATATATATATATATATATATATATATATATATATATATATATATATATAGTTTTTTCTTTGTTATCAGTACTGGGGCTTTAACCCACACTTAGTTCTTTTAGATTTATTTTCATTTTGGGTTATTTTTTCTTCTTTTACTTTTTTTAATTTGAAAATACTATTCAGAGGGGTTACAATTACATGAGCAAGGTAGTGAGTACTTTCTTATCAAACATTGTTGCCTCTTCCTTTTTTCTTACAGCTAGCACTTAACAACTTGAGCCATACCTTCAAATCCTGGCTATTTTCTGGTTGATTGGAAATAGAGTCTTGTAAATTTGTTTGTCTGGTCTAGCTGCAGCCCTCCGATCTCAGCCTTCTGAGTAGTGAGCCTGTAACCAGGCTTGAGCGATTGGCACCTAGGTTATTTGTATATTTTTATGATGTACAATATTAAAATTAAATTTATTCTGTAATGTCCACACAACAGTAGACAGCATATACCTCATCTTTAACTTTTATGATTGCTTTATGTTGGCTGGTTAGAAAGATTCTCTTCTTCTAGCTATTTTGAAATATAAAATGCATGACTATGTACTAGATTGCTGACTATAAAAGTACTGTGCAATAAAACATAAGGATTTATTCTCTCTACCCAAAGGAAATAAAACTCATATATCCCAGATACAATCTTCACCCCTATGTCTTTTGTAGCACTATTCATTGATAGCCATAAAAGTAGAAACATAGACATTAATCAATAAATGAAGGGACAGAGAAGACACGGGATATGCACAGTGGAATCGTCTTCACTCACCTAAAGGATACAAGCTTGTCATTTATGTAACATGGATGGTCTTAGAGGAAATTGAGTTCAGGCAAATTACTCAGGCACAGAAAGACAAGCACCTGCTCTTACACAGAAGAAGAAGGTAAAGTAGGTGACTTCACAGATTTGGAAGTAGGCTAGTGGTCATCAGAGGCTGAGAAGTGGGCGTGGTTAGGGCTGGGTAAAGCTGGACAGGGACGCAGTTCCACAGTCAGATAAAAGGGTTTGATTCTCGGTGTTTGTGGGGAGACACATTACTGTGCATCACAGCCACACAATCTCCACCTCTCTGGTGTTCATCCACCATTCTGTTTTGTTTTTTTTTTTTCATCATTTCCTCTTTGCTTGGGACTCAGAACAAATAGATAAAACAAAACCTTTTTTTCATAATGATCTTTGCTCAGGATTTCAGCTTGAAAAAGAGCATAGCCTTTCAACATAAAGTCATGTCTGAATTGCGCTGAACAAATGCTTCGTAATTTGAAATGCTGATGTTGAAATGTTTTCTTAGTATATCTGTGTTGTCGAGGGCAAAGTACATAATGCTGGCATTTTACTATGTAGTTAGTTCCTAGAGCATATGCCCCTGACTATTTACCTTTATTGAGTACTTCTTATATGTCAGGTCCTGAGACGACTGTTTCATATACATTGCCTTATGTAAGCATCATTTCTATTCTATAAAGCAGATGCTGACTATCCTAATTTAACCCCCGGAAAAGGCACAGCAGGCTTAAGTAATCTCCCAAAGTTACAGAGGTAGAAAAATATTTCATTTCACATCTGAACTCAAATCATTCAACTTTAGATTTATCAGATTCTAAAAGCTTGGTTCATGCCTTCACAGTATTGTCTAATAATATGCATGTAAATTGTTGGCAGTCGCTGATTGGCAAATCTCCTTTTCTTAAAAAGGTGATGGCAGCAACTTTGCAGGTCACTTCTGGATTTTTCTGTGGACAAATATTCTTCAAAGGTGAAAAGAAAACACTGAAAACGTACATGAGTCTGAATTTTGGATTCATGCCTTCTTATTAGCTAGAAGTAGGGCATTGGCTATCACTAGCCACTTGCCCCTATTTGCCAACTAAAGAGCAGAGAAAGGAGATTTATGACATGATATGAGCATACCATTGGAAGAGAGCGCTTCAGTCCATCTCCAGCCATCTTCTTACACAATCCTGGTTAAAATATGTCCTGATTCATCACTCTTTCAGTTCTTCTTTGGCAGGAGTTCCAGAGAAGTTTTATCACGGTCTAATGGGGGATTCCTGAGATGTCTTTTTTGTTCCTTGGAGGTGTTTTTGATCCCTTGTTATAGAGAAGTTATTGGTTGTCCATGTCCATCTGGAACCCAGGGTGATTGTAAAGTCACAGCAGAGAATAGCTCAGGGCGATGATACATACAAAATGGTAGTGGGGGAGGCCAGGTTTTTCTCCTGTTGTGACTTAATTCTTGGGCCCAGTGAAAAGCAGCTTTTCAGCCCTTCTGATAGTTTCAGATTGTTTTGGTTTTGAGTGAGGGGAAGCACTTTTAGTGTTATAAGTAATCCGTGAAGTCACCCTAATTCCTCTGAATTGCAAAGAGATCATGAAAATCTTTGAAATGAAAATAGGATGGTCTGGGGATGTGTACATCCATGAATTTGATTGTACTTGATCTCTTTCCTTCTCATTCCTCCCTTGAGGCTAATTTGATCATGCTTGACTGTAAAATGGAGACCTCTCAGTTATCTCTGAGGAGGCAGTTACATTTTATACCTAAAGCCTTGTTTGCATGCCGCGCGTTGAGAATCGACAGTTTTGTTTTGTTTTGTTTTTTACAAAATTTTATGCAGGCACTCATACTAAAAATGTTTTTCTTTGCAAACACATTGCTGTTGAGAAGTATTTCCATAAATAAAAGGTAAAAAAAAGCATTAATCTAATATGTACAAAAAATCTTATTCATGGGAAGTTTTAAATTTTATTTCTGGTGGTAGACTTGTATTTCCCTTACATGTGGTGATGATTAGATAACATTGATTTTTGCCCTGGGAATACAGTGTGAAGGTCAAGGGTAGAGACCTACCACCATTAAAAGTCTAAGCCATCTACATTTCTATGAATAAGCTAGCAAAAATTTGGGTAGTAAAATCATCAACTTAAAAAAAATCAGAGCTCTTCTATGCTTGGCTCCCTCTTATATATAACTACCTAGCCTACCACAATAGCTAATTCATGTGTTCATTTTCTTACTTGAGTCATGAACACAACGATCATTGTTGCCTCTTCCTTTTTTCTTACAGCTAACAGAGGTAGCAGAGTTCCATTGTTTGGGCATCTCCCTGTTGCGTGCTTCTCAAATGATTTTCTAAATACTTTTAATTTTTTAAATTATTATCTTTAAGTAGTTGTACAAAATGATTTATGAATGCCATATATCTTGATCAATGTCACTTCTTTCAAACTAAATGATCCAGAAAAATATGTATTTTGTTTTATAGCGTGGCACACAAGCACGCATATGTAATAGCTGCAGTCAAACTTTTCAAAACCAAATCCTTTTCCCTTTTCCCTTTTCCCTTTTCTCTTTGATCCAGTCCCTTGTATTCTGCATTATTCCATTTTATTCCAGTCTGATCTGTGTCTATGACTGAATACCACAATCAGGGGAATGGGTAAAGAGGTTTATTTTGGCTCATGATTCTGGAATGGGAAGCTCAGTAACATGTAGGGTGCCAATGGTGGTGAGGGTCTTACTGCTCTGTTATAGTATGGTACAGCAAGCATGCTGACACTAGTTTCCCTTCCTCTTCTGATAAATCTTCAGAGCCTCAGGACTTCATTTAAGCTAATTACCTCATAAAAGCCCTACTTCCACATGCTATCGGCATACAAGTATAAGAATTCTGTTTCTAACAATCGACCTTTGGAGGACATATTAAACTATTAGCATTTTTTTCATTCTTCATTTATTCGCTGATTGATTTCTTTCTTGGTGGCCCTGGAGTTTGAATTTGGCCTTATACTTTCTAAACAGACTTTCTACTGTTGACCACATGGGTTAGGTTTGAGATAGTATCTCACTTTCCACCTGGTACATCCCTAGGTTGCGACCAACCTATTTTCTTTAGGCATCCCATTGTAACTGGGATGAGAGATGTGTTGCTCCATATTCAGCCTATTTCTCTGAGCTGGCAGGAGTTCAGTGGAGTTTTCTTCTGATGAAAAGGTCTAGAACTATGACGCTCCAAATGTCAACTTCCTACATAGCCAGAATAACATGTCTGTGTACTTATGTTGAACTACAAGTTAAGAAAGGGTTTCAAACATCAGTCCTCCAGCTCTTAGTCTCCCAAGTATTTAGAATGACAGGTATGAGCTACCAATGTCTGGGTCTTGTTTAAGTCGGATATCCACTTATCTCCAAATTGATTATTACCCATGAATGAATCACGTCCTGTAGTTGAAAAAAATGTCACATATGTACACTTAAGAAGTTAAAAACAAAGAGGTTATGTGACCATAAAATGTTAACAAGGTGTTTAGGATGGACAGAATGACACAGGCAGGTCTTTCAATGAGAGAAGACAAAGGATTGAGACAAGTTATAAAAGTATAACTGATAATGACAGCCAATATTCATGGAGCCATTTATTTGGTAATGTCCTATGTTCACACTTTGAGTGCATTCTACCATAAGTTTCATGTTTTAGGCACTACTTATTTTTATTTTATTTTACATTTTATTTATTGTTACTTGTAATTTTTTGGTAGTGATACCAGGGCGTGAACACAGGACCTGGCCGGAGCTCTGCCCCTTAGTATTTTTATTCAGGCTAGTGCTTACCACTTAATTCATAGCTCTACTTCTAGCATTTTTCTGGTTAATTAGAGATAAGAATCTCATGAAGTTTCCTGCCTGGGCTAGCTTTGAACTATACTCCTCAAATCTTAGCCTCTTATATAGTTAGTGTCGCAACATCAGCCACAGAACTTCAGTATCCTTAAAGTGAAGAGGCTAAGGTATGAAGATACTTTCCTCAAATTCATATAGGTTTTAACTGCTACAGCCAGGATTTGAACCTAGATTCATTTGGAAAGAGCTCAAATATTTTTATCCATCGTGTATCCATATATCCCATACATGTACAGGTGTACATGCATGCCTCCCCGCCCCATGATCAGTAGATTTTATTTGGATCAGTAACTTGAATCCAAAGTATATTTACAATCTTTCTCTTCTAGACTTCTTAGGAGAAGGCACAGAAGGATTTTCCTAACAAGGAAGACATTTGAAATATAGAATAGTGAATTAGTCAAGTTGTCAATTCCCTTGAGAAATAACAGACCTCCTGCAGGTCTGTCATTATGCTGTTTCTCTACAAACATGCTTGTTTTCATTTTGTGTGGAAATATAATGGTGTTTAACATCAATATTGTAGAAGCAGATATTATTGTCTCTGCAGGTCTATATTTAATGTCATCATGCAGGGTGACAGTGTGGAGTGTAGGAGATAAAATAAATTGAACATACACCATGGTTTGCAAATTTAGCTGAAGCTGAGTATCAGCATCCTTACTGAATTAGGTCATTTGTTGTCTGAATGGGCTAGCGTATCCCTACAGAGACACAGGAGGAGTCATCCACAGCCCCCTTTCCTCTCTCCTACTCTATGATACCAGTGAAAGCAAATCCAATTTTCTGCCCACCATGTAAACTTTGATGGCTCCTCTTAGCAGAGTCAAAAGTTACCTATTGAAAAAGTAGTCTACCATCATTTTTTCCAAGTGTTTCCACTTTCTTGTGGATGGCACAATATAATTCTTTCTGATACATGAGTGGGAAACATAAACTGCATGATTTCCTTCATTTGTAGTAGCTAGAATGTACCTATCAGTCTATAAGTAAACACACTGTGTAGTAAGCAAGGGGTTTAAAATGACTTAACTGAAGTATAATAGTCTCTATGGAGAGCACAAACATTATAGTTATTTATAAAGACTAAGTCAAAACCCAACAGAATAAGCAGCAGTAAATGGTTACTTGGGGGAAACCGGAAGAATGCAGGCAAGACGTCATTGTGTGGGTATCCCATAGAATTGAGAAATATATGGGAAGCGGTAACTAGAAGGGGATAAAGATGAGATGCAACATACACACAACAACACACACACACAAAAATTAATACCTAACCTAAAATTAACCCTTCACTGTCTAGTGAAGGGTTGGGTTTGGAAGGGTGGGTATGAATGGGAAGGGGGTGATACTGATCAAGATGCACTGTATTCATAAACTGCTTAGGTGAATGGCAACTCCTTTGTACAACTACTTAAAATAGTAGCCTAGTTGGTTTTCTAGAAGAAAGGGAAGAGACAATGCAAGCTCACTATCTCTGAGGAAAAAGCATTCCTTAAATGTGGTTTGACATTTGTAAAGTGAGCTTTTGGGGGGAAGGTTCGATTTAAAACATTTCTTTACACTACGGGAGCCATGTAGTTACATGGAGGAAAGTGTGAATTTAGTGTGATACAGCTTTTATGCAGGATTATATTAGTTTATATTAAAAATGATTTGTAATCTATATTAAACATTCCCATTCAGGATTTCTTCACTTCATTGGAAAGTATTATTTTTAAAAATATTTTTAATATAGTCAGGATTCCAAAATTAAGAAGAGTAAGGGAAGGGGGGTGGGTAGGAGAGAGATAGATAAGAATATCGAAAGGGAGGACATCTGTCAGGATTCATTGTATACATAAACTTCTTTGTTAAATGGCACTCCTTTGTACAAGTACTTAAATACAATAATAATAATAATAAGGAAAACACTGCAAGAATATTTTGAGCAAAACTTCTATGTATTAGGAAGGCTTTTAAAAGTATTTCATTGTTGTTATTGTAAAAGTGATGTACAGAGTAGTTAAAGTTACAAAAGTCAGGAGATGAGTATATTTCTTTTTGAACAATATCACTTCTTCCCTCATTTTCTCCCAGTGTTTTCCCTCCCAATGTCCCCTCCCACAGTTGTATAGTTCATTTTCAAAATAGAGTCTGAGAGTATCACTGCTGCGTTTGTTCACCCTTTATCCCACCATTTCTGCAGTGTCCTTTACCCTCTCAGACAAGCTTGCATATAAGACAAAGGTATAGAAATCAAAGCAGCAATGAAGGAGTTTTTAAAAGCAAAATAACAAAAAAAATCCTCATTTCCACTTCTTGGAGTTCATTTTGATAAATGTCATTTTATATGGTCATATGCACATGGCTATGGAGCCTTCGTGATTCTCTCCTAAGAATATCATCCTTTGGTCTCACTGTGAGAATGTTTAGAGTACTGTTTTATTTATCATGTGCAAGCATAATTTCTCATCTTGGACCATCCATTGTGTTCACTTGCAGATTTATAGGCACATTCTAATTACTACAAGTGAGGGAAACCCAAAAGCTGGTTTTTAGAGCAAGACATGTGGCGTTAAATGCCATTAGGATATAACCTTGGACAAAATGCTTACACTTTTTGAGCAGAAGCATTTTTATGTGCAGGGTACATGGGGCAGTAATACTAGAAGGTGTTATTGCAGATATTAAACGAGACAAATAAAGCCTTAAGAATCCTTGTCTCCAGGTCACTGCTCACCAAGGATTGACTCTCCATCTAAACACTTAGACTCTTACGTTGAGCTCTTCTACACTTTTGAAGTTGCCTGTTAAAATCCAGTGGTAAGTAGATACTGCAGATAAATTTATTATTAAGTAGATCCTCTTTACTATGTAGATTTGGGCTCTTTTGTATTTCAGTTGGAAATGATCCATTTGTTTGTAGTTAGGGTCAAGTGATCATTTTCATGTAAAGCATAATTGGTGTCATCTTATCCAAGAGTTCTTTTCAAAAACAGAACTTTGTGAGAGAGAGTTCAAAGTAGCTAAATATTATTTTCAGAGGTAATTCTCACAGGGTTTCATATTATTGTTCTGCTACATGAGTCAAGCTAGCTGGAGACATATAGGTAAATTAATTTTTGTCTCTATGCTGAACAGCATTTTATGGAGAATAATAACCTAAATGCTATTATACCCAACCTTTACTGAGTGAACTATTAATTCTGGCATTTAAATTATAAAGACTTTAGTCCTCAATAGAGCTCATGAATTTTCTGAAATGATAATCAATGAAACTGAGCGTGGTTGATCTGAAATGTTAACTCAATCCAAAATTCCAATTGTGAGATTATGATTTGAAAAATCTGTGGGAGGATAAACAAATACATGAATGGTTATGTGAACTCAAAACACAAATTAATAAGTTTCCTAGTAAGCATTTTACAAAGGATATATAAATGAATAATGATAAAATAATAAAATCAGTATTTAACACAGCATCCAAGAATCTGGTTAGAAGAAAGGCATGGAAAGGATGCAAATAATATTCTAATATGTTATTCTGGGATGAACAGAACAAAGAAGTTAACTTCTCCTATTGTAATTTTATTTTTTTTCCTTTTGCTTCAACTTGTAGGCTCACCTTATACTTGTGTTCAGACTTAAGTGTAGTGTTCAGCTTGTTCTGAGTTATGAAGGAATGCAAACCACCATTTTCTGGCTCAGTTAGGATATGGCTGTGTTGAGAAGCTTTCTCAAGCAGCAGAGCAGAGCATAGGGTTTTCAAGCTCCCTGGGTTTACAACCCAGGAAAGATAGTGTGTATAACTCAGCTTTAAAATAGGTTTATCCCAAAGAATAGAGGTGGAGGATTGCTTAAATTGGAGAGAAAAATGAAACAGAAACACACACACACACACACACACACACACACACACACACACACACACACACACACACACACACACACACACACACCAAATAACATGAAAAGCTATAAGCTTTTATAAGGAAAAAGCAAATGATAATGAGAAGCATCATCTATGTATTAGCTCAATTTTTCATCCTATAGTTATTTACTAAGCCCCCAAACAAGTAAAGTGTCAGGTCTGTGAAGATGATGTACAAATCAAAGAGACTTTCCAGGGATGGGACCTTACAGAGAGGGACTGCCTCTGATTCGGTCCAGTGTGAGATTTGCCACCTCCATGTTCCCACAGAAGCACTAGAACACAATTTAAATGCAAGATGAAGTCATTGATTTGCTCTCAGGTGCCAAGAGGTAGAACGTACACACACATAATTAAAGATAGAATCCTAGAACTAGAAGACACGTAGGAGGTTCAGGCTCAGTGTTGCTCATTCACCTTTCAAGTCAAACAGTGAGCTGTGGAGTCTGCCATATCTAAATTATTCTGTTTCTTCTTCATATCTCTTCATTTGTTTAGCTTTTTCTTGATCCTTAATTCCCTTCCCCTGTTGTACACATAGAAACCAGTTCTATCTTTGTTTGCATGTTTGTCTGGTCATAAAAGATTTAGCTGTGGAAGTGGACAGACGGTGGGTAGAATCCCAGAAAAAAGGTTTGTTATCTAGCATGAATTCTAAGAAGCTACACATTAGCAAATGATAATTTTTCTGACCTCTCACTTGAACCAATAATAATCTTTCTTGCCTTTAAATTGTGCATACAATATTTGATTTGTGGTCACATTTTCTGGGACAATTCCCCTAAAATATTCATTTGTCTGGAGTTGTAAATGGCACAAGTAAATAGTCACATATATTTCAATATCAGGTGGAGAAATCAGAAACAAGCAGAAGAGATGCCACAAAAGGGTAATCAAGTTTTCTGTGGAAATTTTATCCTCTAAAATTAGTCTCCAAAGATGTAAATTAACTAACAATATGATGCAGGCCAAAAACAACATGTCAGCCATTGTACTCTGGCAAATGTAAACAGGTACCAGGCATGCATGGTATTGCAATTATAGAGTTAAAGAAGGAAAGAAATTGTCAAAGACAAGTAACATAGAGTTTTGCAGGCTGCACTGTCTTCAGAAATTGACCAAGGCTTGCCTTCCTATTGTAGAGGAGATTTTTCCAGATGATGCACTACTTGGCCCAAATTCCCAATGTAGTATCTGTATAGCATAGCGAAGACACACAAAGTCGTTTTTGGTAAAGGACTTCATGGTTGTGAAATACTTTTTTATGACGGGGGATTTGTTGGTATGAATTTCTGGGGCAGAATTCATTAAACTAACAAAAAACTAGGCCAAACCACAGTGTGGATACAGTTGCTTTTTTTAAATTTCGATTTTACTGTAAAGGTAATCTAGAGAGGGGTTACAGTTATACAAGTCAGGTAATGAGTATATTTCTTTTTGAACAGTGTCACTCCCTCCGTCACTGACATTTTTATAATGGAGTTAAATATAAAAGTAATGGTTTAGGTTAAAAAAAGATATACTCAATAAATAATATATTCTATTATTTTGTGAAAAATCATTAAATGATAATGGAGTAATTGAAAAGTGAAAATAAAATAAGATAGTATTTTAATTAACCTAATTAGTTGTATAGTGGTCAAAACCATGCATGTTTCAATTGAGTATAATTTTTGAAGGAATTGGCATATTAATGTAAGATAATTATAATCATAGCACTTCAAATGTTTTGAGTTCAGGCTTTAGAGAAAATGCAATATTAAAGCACATGATAATTCTATAAAATGAAGACTCAAAATTGAATGAATAATTTTTTCTTCTTAGCACTTTACTATTTTGATAAATTTCTTATCGGGAACTTACAACTCATATCTAAAATATACATTAACAACGTCTTGGCAACATTTCAAATACTACTCGTACATTAAGCAATGTTAGGACCTTGTTTTTCAGTCAATGTGGAAGCCAGGTCTATTTTGGTAACTAAAACTTAAGAAATTAAGATTTTTTTCCCCTTAGCAATTGGATAACCCAAGCATGCTAACCCAAGTCTTGCAAGCACCAAACTAAAAACTCTCAGTTGTTTAACTAAATAGTAGTTGGTTATTAATGATTTTTGTTCATGTCTTCCAAGGGGTGGTAATTAGGTACTTAGGTCCCTCATCTCAGGGGCCTTGTGGCTCTGGCATCACCAAAATAAGTGAGTTCCCAAGACCATTCTAGAACTTCTCTGAATTGTAGGATCACATGCAAGAAGGACTTGCTATTATAGTCTTTTCAGAAGCTTACATGTCACTTTATCCTTTGAAAGTGATATCATGTGTGATACTTTTCTCTTATTCATGATCAAAGCCATATCTATCCATGATGTAATTATTGAAATAAATCTGGCTGGTTATAGAGCATGACACTATACAGTGTGTTTTAATGTAGTGCCTTGTGGGAATGGCTTTTCAGTTGTGTACAAAATTTACTTACACCCAAAATATGATTAAGCAGTACGCTACAGAGAGGAAAGGGAACAGAGGAAAGCATGGGACAGTGGAAGGAGAGAGGAGGAAGAGGAAGAGGAGGAAATTTAGCAGCAGAAAGGTATTGGACTTTATTTTATTTCAATAGTCACTAATTCTATAAGTAGGAGAAAAGATAGAGAAACATTTTCTTTCTTGGAGTTTTGAAGCTCTAAGCCTTAATGCATAGAATATTTACTTTAACTCATGGTAGAGTAGTTTTGATCATAAAAGTCACTATCCTCAATCATTTAAATCATTAGCCCTTGTAGACTTCTTCTACTTATCAGATGTCTCCTAGTTTAAGTTCACGTCTGACATACTGTCATGTCTATGACTGTCTTCCCTTCAGTTACCTTGAAAGTAATACCAAGTGTCACATGAAATACCAATATTATAATAATTGTCTTAGCCCAGGTAGGGGGAGGCAGAGAGTAGAGATTGAGAAAGATTGCTCCATGGTTACAAAGTTTGAATTGTACTGGGAGTAAGTTCTGTTGTACTTAAGTGACTATGCTTAATGATATTCTATTGATTATGTCAAAATAGTGAGAAAAGAGAGTTCTGATCATCTCTACAACAAAGAAAAGATTATTTTATGAGATGATATATATGTTAAGAATGTTGGTTTCTACTTTGAATATGAATTTTATTGGCATTTCTCTATAATAGGCTAACTAAAAATTTTAAACTGACATGCTCTATGTTTTTATTTACCCTTTCTTTCTCTACATTGGGCATTTTAGAATAAATCTAAGAGTCCACAGAAAAATATGTTAACCTCTTCTATGTGAACAAACTAAATTCTGCTGAGGTATTAGATAAATAGACAAAAGTAAGTGGCATATTTGATTAAAATAAAAGGTTTCAACTGGTCATTTTACATTATATAGACAAAAACACCTGTTGAACCTTTGACAAATAATAGGCTCCTCTGTGTGTGTGTGTATGTGTGTGTGTGTGTGTGTGTGTACCTGCATGCACATGTGTCCATGTGTGTTCTAATGTTTGTGCTTATAATTAATCAATCTATTTAACTGAAAAATATTCCAAATATAACATGAAGTTGCTGTAGTCCTTAATAACTGAAGTAATTCTAGACTCAAAATTGTTACTACATCCAGGTTATATATTCATAGTATTTATCTATCGGTACAATGTCTATATTATAGAAAAATTATATCCTTATGATACACATTCGGTTTCTGCACCATGCATATCCTATCAATTTGATGAGATGGTGGGAAATTGATACAAGGTAAACACTCAGACACGACTAAAGAGTCATTAGCGTTTTTACCAATTGCTTGTCTTTTTCCTAAATCATTTTGCATCCATGTACAAGCTTCCCATTAAATAAGAGCGCTTTAAGAGTGAGGAAGTGCTGGATCTCTTTCAGAGAAGTCACACCTCATAAGCTCCTGGAAGCCTTCCAACTCCAGGCAATAAGTGGCTCTTCTCTGAGCCAGATGAGTTTTCACTTAACCTGTCTGCTCCTGTCTTCCTTCCTCCTCCACCTTCTGCAGTTCAACCTGCAGATGTGCGCTTCGGCTGATCAGCTCTGTTTAATATTGGCGAGATATCTTGGCAAGAAAACATGAGTGCACCTGCTGCTCATTTATGTGTTGCTTTTATCTACTGTGTTTATGGATGGAAGATAAGAGTCAAACTATTTTATTTTTTAGGGTTTTTAATACTTTTTTATTCTAAAAATACTGTGCAGAGAGGTTACAGTTACATGAGCAAGGTAATGAGTACATTTCCTATCAAGCATTGTTGCCTCCTCCTTTTTTCCCCCTACCCTCCCTTCCCTCCCATCTCCACAACTACACTCCCCCCTGCCTAAATTGAAAAGTTAGTTTTTCAACATAGAGTCTTGTACATCTCATTGTTACAATGAGATGTATCCCTATTTAAGAATTTTGTTTTTTCTCTTCCCCTCCCCAAATTAGAGAAGTGTATATACAAGATGCAGGGCACCGACATCAAATACAGTGAGAACAGGGATTATACCGTGGGGGAAGAAACAAAAAAATCACATGGTACATTATAAATACATTAGAAACAATAGCAAGCAAGAAAAAAAAACCACTTGTGTCCCTATCTTGGGGTTCATTTTGCTTAACATCATCTTATCTGGTCACATGTACAAGAGTCAAATTATTAAGTCATCAGACTTAGAGCCACTCTTTCTGCGAGTCTGCATTTCTGAATTTAACTGATTATTATTACTATTATTTACCATTGTTATTTGTAAACAACAGTAGTCAGGTCTACATGGGTGTGTGAGTGCACAGTATTTTGTGCTTAAGTTCTCACAGCTGGATTTGTGTGGGTCCGGATGTGTCCTGTGAACTTGTTTGTGTCCATTACTGTAGACTTTTCTATTTACAGACTTTGTGTTACCGAATTCTCCTCTGCATTCCTCAGCTTGTCATCTCTGAGGGGTATGACAGGCTTAAAAAGTGAGAAGGAAGAAAATGCAATACTCAGAGGGGATTATAAATGAGTAAGAATTTAGAGAGATGGCTCAAGTTGCCAGGTGGCACTTGAGGCTTAAGGTGACCTTCCTGAATATTTTGTAAGAATGTGAGAATCTGGATAACTTTGTTCAGATGAATTGCTTGAGGAGAAAGGAATATAGATCAGACTTGGGTGTGAATCCACATTCAGACGTTCTTCACCAACATGATATTGATTAGGTAATTTATCATCTCTGTTCTTTGGTTCTTTTGATGTAAAGGAAATATACTTATACCTTCTCCATAGATTTTTGGAGTATTTGATATATGATTTCTCATATCTTATATCCATTCTCCAACCTGTATTGAGGGGTTACTTAAGGGGTATATAGGTATGCATATAGTCAGGTATCTGATCCTGTTTCCGAAGCAAACATTCTAGAGCACAACTCTTCATCTTACCATAGTTTTTAATGCGTCAGATGGAGTAGAGAGTTGTAGTTTTGCAGTTAGGTAGTTCTTAGCGCTATTTAAATTTTCTAACCTATCATGGGGTGTAATGATGATAATATTTGAATCACAAGACTCAGAATAGATAAAATCACAAGGTCTTGACTGTATTGATTGTTCCATGAAAAGTATATTCCAGGCACTGGTGACTCACTCCTGTAATCCTAGCTATTCAGGAGGCTGAGATCTGAGGATTGGTGGTGGGAAGCCAGCCCAGGAAGAAAAGTCCCCTTGAAATTCTTTTTTTTTTTTTTTAATTTATTTTTTATTGTTACAGTACAGAGGGGTTACAATTACATGGGCAAGATAATGAGTACATTTCTTATCAAGCATTGTAGCCTCCTCCTTTGTTTCCCCTTCCCATCCCTTTGCAACCTCCCTTCCCCTCGCCCCCCCTTGAAATTCTTCTCTCCAATTACCCACCAGAAAACAGAAGTGGAGCTGTGGCTCAAAATGATAGAGCACTAGCCTTGACCAAATAATAAATAACTAAATAAAAGAGCTCAGGGACATAGAGACACCCAGGCCCTGAGTGCAAGCACCACAACTGACAAAAAACCGGGGGGGGGGGGTAAATAGGTATATAATTAAGAAACTTTTTTACTTTTTCTTAAAACCAAAACAAACAAACAAACAAAACAACAGCAAAAAAAACACAACTTTAGGCTGAGTGCCAGTGGCTCATGCCTGTAATCCTAGTTCCTACTACTCAGGAGGCTGAGATCTGAGTATCTCAGTTTAAAGTAAGCCTGGGCAGGAAAGTACATTGGACTCAGAAAACCAGAAGTGGTGCTGTGTCTCAAATGGTAGAGCGCTACCCTTGAGCTGAAGAACGCAGGGACAGAGTTCAAGCTCCATAAATTTTAGATAATGTAATCAGTTATTTTTTTAAAAAAGGAAGTGCATGTTTGGTGATCAAAACAGACAAGTGTATTTAACCCCGCCCCTCCCAACTGAGGACCTCCTCCCCTATCTGCCATGCTTTTCATTGGAGATTGAGGATCTACTAGTTTCCAAAGGTGCAATTCAAACAGCAAGACCTCTACCTTCTCTCTTCATCCTCCTCCCTAATCAAAATGATCTTCACCTCTGATTCCCATAATGTTTGAACTAAAGCTTCATTCAATAATTTAGTATGTTATAATTTTTCCTCCTTTTCATATGTATCATCCCCCAACTGGTTCTCATGTTAATTGTGGGGAGATCTATAATGCAATGAAAGATGTCCCAAATTCGGAGCTAGGAAGGAACACAGAGAACGGATAATCAATGAATTTGCACAACAGGGTGTCTTGTATGGGAATTGAATTTTTCAGATTACATGGAGCATGTTTTGTTATACTACTCCTAGACAAATATTCTAATGTATAGAAAATACCCAAGATTAAACTGAAAGAGGTTGCTCTGTGCTTGAATCTAGTTTGAATATATCACTTGTGGGGGAAATGTTTAAGGAAACTTAAGCATTGTTACCATTATAAAATCACAGGGCTCTAGAAACTGAACATTTAAGGTAAAAAATGGTTATTAAAATATTTCTATCTCAATGTTGTTTTGGTTTGCATTTCTTTTATGGCTAGAGAGGTTGAGCATTTCTTCATGTGGCTATTGGCCATCCTTCTTTCTTCTTCAGAGAAGTTTCTCTTTAAGTCTTTAGTCCACTTATTTATTGGGCAGTTGTTTCTTTGAGGATTTATTGTTGGGGGATTTAATTTTTTGTGTTCCAGATATATTTTAGATATGAGACCCTTGTCCGTTGTATGGCTAGTGAAAATCTCCCAATCCGTGGGCTTTCTATAGATCTTGCTAGCTATGTCCTTTGCCATGCAGAAGCTCTGCAGTTTCATGCAATCCCATTTGACCAACCTTTCTTTGATTTGTTGTGTTTTGGGGTCTCTATTAAGAAATTTCAGCCTGTGCCAAGGTGTTCTAGGGTTTCTCCTATTCTGTCCTGTAATGATTTCAGAGTGTCTGCTTTGACTCCGAGGTCTTTGATCCATTTGGAGTTGATTCTGGTGCGGGGTGATATATAAAGATCTAGCTTTAGTTTTCTACAAGTGATTAACCAATTTTTCCAGCACCACTTACTGAAGAGGCTGTCTTTCTTCCATTCTATTTTTTTAGCTTCCTTATCGAAGATTAGATGACTATAGGTCTGTGGGTTCATTTCTGGGTTTTCAATTCTATTCCATTGGTCCTGAGGTCTGTTCTTGTGCCAGTAGCAAGCTGTTTTGATTAATAAAAGAAATGCAAATCAAAACAACATTGAGATACCACTTCACCCCAGTTAGAATGGCTATAATCAAGAACTCTAATAAATAACAGATACTGGAGGGGATATGGACAGAAGGGAACCCTACTGCATTGTTGTGGGAGTGTAAACTTGTTCAACCACTGTGGAAAGTAGTATGGAGGTTCCTCAAAATACTCCACATAGAGCTCCTCTATGGCCCAGCAATCCCACTTTTTGGGCATTTACCTGAATGATCACAAAGACCATACTAAATCTACCAGCACAACTATGATTATTGTAGCATTATTTACCATAGCTAAGATAGGGAACCAACCCAGATGTCCCTCAGAAGATGAATGGATCAAGAAAACGTGGGTTATATACATAGTAGAATTCTATGCCTCCATCAGAATAAATGACATTGCCCCATTTTTTAGGAAATGGAAAGACTTGGAAAAAATTATATTAAGTGAAGTAAGCCAGGCCCAAAGAAACATAGGTCCCATGGTTTCCCTTAATTGCAATAACTAGTATATGTCTGAGACAAGCAGAAACAGTCATATAAGATGATGTTAGGCAAAATGAACCCCAAGATAAGGACTCAAATGTTTTTTTCTTGCTTGCTATTTTTTCTAACATATTTATAAGATATTTCTTTGTTGCTTTGTGTGTGTCCCTCCCCCATGGTATAACCCCTGTTTTCACTGTATTTGATGTTGGTATAATTTGTGGAGTGGAAGGGAAAAAATTGTTTAAATAGGGATACAGCTGGACTCATTGCAACAAGACTTTATGTACAAGACGTTATGTCGAAAAACGAACTTCACAACTTTGCTACAGTGGGGGGAGGGGGGGGAGACGAGGAGGGGGGAGATGGGAAGAGATGGTAAGGGGAAACACAGGAGGAGGAAACAATGCTTGGTAGGAAATGTAATCATTAACTTGCTCATGTAATTGTAACCCCTCTGTACGGTATTTTCACAATAAAAATATATTTCTATTCATTGATGCAAAATATGTTTGGAACATCAAACCAGCCAACAAAGAAGGGGCATATTTTTTAATCCAGTAAATTCTAGTTGACATTAATGAGAAATTACAATTTCAAATGCATTACCCTTGTAAGATAAATCAAAGGTAACCGTAATTAAGATAATTGCAAAAGATATTTTGGGTTCTGTGTATTCACACAAGTGTTGAGAGGTGGAATATAAATGGGAATGTATTTTTGCTCACTCTGGTATCTTGAGCTTGAAATCATTTTTAGACCACAACATTATTTTCATACTGTGAAAGTCTGAAATTTGGTGATGCAATCTTATACCCTTCTGTGTCTACCTATTCTACAATTTTACAGTACAATATGCTTGTTAAAGAGAGGTTCTGGCATTTTGTGAAATATAGTCTGTTATATGATTTTTCAAAAATCCTTTATTTCCTATGGAGTAAGAAAAATTCTCTGTTCTATTTGATGCATAAAAACTATGTGATCTAAAAAAATAAGTTGAGAAAGAGTCTGATAATTATGGAAGCTAAGTTATCATGAATTTCTCTAATTTACAAGTCTTTTCAGTGGAGGATTCAAGCATTAATTTGGGGGATGGGGGAAGGGAGGTCAGCAACTAATACTCTTTTGGTTAGAAATTATTTCTACAAGCTACTGAAAGAGAGGTGGAAGAACCATTTAGACATAATAAGCACAGGAAGAACCATTTAGACATAATAAGCACACATGTGAATTCTTGGTAATGCCACTTAAATATCAGTGGTGAATGGATTATCAACCTTTGTAAATTAAAAGTTAATAATGGCCACTTACTTGTAATCATTCCTTCTGCTTCCTTTAAAATTGCTTATATGCTTCAGTAATACTTTGCAGTCTCAATGTAAGCCAGAGTTCAGCAACTATTGGAAAAGACTATATTAAAACTTTGCTATTCCTTTTGCACACAAAGAAGGTAAATGGTGAGACAGAAAGAAATAGAAAGATTTTGTTACTTGTATATGTACAGTACAAGACCAGTAGGTTTATTTATTTTTTTAAATTAAAGTATTTTCAGGGACAGTTCCATTGTCATGATGTTTTTATTAAATAAGCCTGGATGATGTGTTTATGTGTCTAATCAGGTAATGAGGCTTATCACAAATGAGTAATGAGGATGACTCTGTTAGTCTCTGAAAAAGCAAAGGTGAGTTCTGTTTGTTTTCCCAAAAAAGTATTAATCTGAGGAAGTATGCCATGAAAGATTAAATGATGCATGCAAAACATTTAGTATCATTTGTAAGAATAATAAATGCTCAAGAAATTGTGCAGTCATTCTTTCCTCAGTAATGATAGTATATCATAATACTTCAAGATTTGCTTCTTGTATGTGGTGTTCTACTTTTTGTATGGGGGGGAGAAACTGTTCATTTAACAAAGAAAGCCAAGCAAATGATGTCCACTATAGTTTAAGTGATGAAAGTTCAAGAAAGGAGACCTATGAGTACTTTCTGAAGTCACTTTTAAGTTACAGAGGAACAATATAATTTGCTTTTCAAGTTCCATTCATTCCTCTGACTTTGTAAGTCATCCACAGAATTTTCTCATCTCAGCAGTGTCTAAGAAAACTGTAGTTCTCTCCTGTTATTTTTACAGCTTAAGAGAGTATACTTTGAATTCTCTCTCTCATTCCTTTAGATAAATTAAGGAGGCTAAAATAAGAACCAACTTTCTTTAGAGATTATTGTCCATGTTTGAGGAGAGGTGTTCACTCTTCTTTATATATCCTCTAATAATCCCAAGGAGTCCTGAAGATCTTGAAGCTCCCCTAAATGGAAAGTTTATTTTCTTAAAAAATAATCTGCACTTCTTCAACTTGCTCCAGTGAATGTAACTAATAAACGTGCAAGGCAGACTCCAGCTGTGGCAAAATATAACACTCCATAGAACGAACTCTATTATTTTCTCCACACAATTTAATAGCCCACTAACTGTAGTATGAAAAAAAATGTTTCCAAGACGAATCGATACATACTTCTAATTGCAGTAAGCATCCATTATCCAGCATTGATTTTCCCCCTTTTAATTCCACAGTATAATCTATTTAATGTCAATAACCACAAGGCCTTATTGTTGAATTGTTGAGGCGCCAATGTAAACACTTCACAACAGTGTATAGGATTGTTCTTGTTGACTGCATTTTTCTAGAGACTTATAGAAATTCAGAGCTTGCTGTTTTCTCTAAAGAACTTTCACGTATGTCTAAATTTATAAATCTTTTCAAAGAGTAGAAATCAAGTCAATCCCTGAATTAACTAAGACCAAATTATATCCTTACTGATGATGTATTAGATAACATGATATTCAGTGGCTACTTAATGGTTTTGACGTTAATATCATAATAATGTCCAATAAATAAGAGTTACTGAAGTTATATAAAAATGATTCAATGTGAGTGTAACAAAATAATTGTAGAAATAACAAGGGTGCTTGGTAATCATACTGGGTTTAGATAACTTAGATAATTCTGAGTCTGTGGCTTTGTAAAATGAGCTATATATGTGAATATTTAATTTTCAGATTTTTGGTCTATAGTAGGCACTTATGTATTTATGGAGACACTTTAAATTTTAATAAGGGTCAATGGCAAAGACTATGGTCCATTTACTGTGAGGGCCTTTAATCAGAGTTATTGTGGACATACAGAAGCAATAATTTGAAATCAGAAACAGAGTCCATTTTCCAAATGGAATGGCCCAATGAAATAAGACCTGAAGGTCAGAACATTGCACATCACTGCAGAGAAAGTGAAGCAAAGTTCGATTTTGATCCCGTTGACGTACTGTGGGGAACCTATTTGCATTTCCATTATTTGCTTATTTTTGGACTACACATAAATTAGCTTCCCAGAGGAGAAAAACACATTGTTATATACAAAAGGGAATGAAATATTCTGAAGGGAACATCATCTGATTAGGAAAAAAAGTCAAATCAAATTGAAGTAAATTAAGTAAGAGCATAAATCAAGTAGGAGGGAATAATTCTGGGAAAATGAAGAAATTAAGCAAAGAAAAGGATTCCAGGTGGAATTGGACTGCTAATGTTGTTTCTTATAGTACACCTTGGTATTGTGTGTTTAGGAGACTGGGAGGCCGAATGGAAATAAGGGTTGTGATGAGATTATAGGGCCTAAATTTTATTTTATTTTTTTTGGTCAGTAGTGACACTGAACTTTGGCCCTGGGTGCTGTCCCTCAGCTCTTCAGCTCAAAGTGCCACTTCCAGCTTTTTCTGCTTATGTGGTGCTGAGGAATCGAACCCAGGGCCTCAGGCATGCAAGGCAAGCACTCTACCACTGAGCCACCTTCCCAGCCGAGGGCCTAAATTTTAATGTCAAGTTTGTTCCTGGAATTTGTCAAGGTATAAGGGACTAACAATTTATGTCTTTTGAAGTTTGGGGTTTTCTAATTAGTAAAATGGGGTCGATAGGCTGTGTACTTTATGAAATTGTAATCAATGTATTTTCTTTCTTCTTTTAAGACCAGTAAGTCCCCCCATTTTCTGTAAAGTGGCTTTCCCGGAAGCACCAGTGTTTGTTCAGTCAGCACTCCCTTGAGTACTCCATTCTAGCATGCATCTCATCTTCTATCTTTCTGACTTCTCTGAACTCCTGGGAGGATGCTATCACTTCTTTCTAGAATAAATATAGGCATGAATTTGTGGAGAATTTCTATGCATGGGCTTCCACTTTCCTGTGCCTACCACAGAACTCAGATGGGAGATGGTTAATAAATGAAAAATGATTTGAAGTTCTTTAGATTGGGCCACTCAATCTCCTGATTTGAACGGTGATAAATTTGCCTCCAATGAACCCCAGGTTTCTTACAAGTTGTTGATTGTTACTATTATGATCTCATAATTCATTTGGTGAAGCCTTTCTAGTGTTACCTTTTCTCTAGAACCTTGTCTTCATTCTGTTTATCCATAAAGAGACCTAGCGAGGGAGCTCTTAGAAAATGTGATTGTCTTGATTGTTAAAAGATGACTAAGCTTTACATGTACACTAAAGGTCTAGCTGATTCTAAATGCTGTGTTTACATCCACCAGGTATAAAAGTAGAGATGAAGGTTTGTATGCATGTTAAGTTCACTCTGATTCTAATGACTTGATGAAATAAGTGCTCAGAATGAAAAAGGTTTAGGAAGCTATGGAGTCAGAAAACAATTTGCAATCAAAGTAAGAACTGCTGATACAAATCATAAGCTCTGTACTACATTTCAGTCCTCACAACTTTCATCTGACCACATCCAGCAAAAAAAAAACTCTGCAAACACTTTACTTCATGTTCCAATTAATGTGCAATTATGGCTCTAAACAGGCAAGAAATTGCTGATGTCCTTTAACCATCAATTTTAATTGTGATGTCTCAAGAGCCTTGATGTCTTTAGCTATGTTTCTAGATACATCTGATTAATGTCCCCTAATGAGGCAAGATGTATGTATTAATGTCCCCTAATAACACAAGATCAATGTATGGTTTGGATTACTCAGGTAAACTAAAATCCTAAAAGATACAAAGTGACTCTCACTTAAGGAACTTGCATGGTGTTTGCAAATGCCCAAACATCATATCAAAACAAATTTAAAACACAGAGTTAGGATATAGGATACATGCTTGTTTATGGGATGTTTTTAGCCATAGTCACTACTGGCCACAACATACTTTTATAGCTACTTCATAAAAATCAAATAGCATGATCACAGCCAGGTGCTGGTGCTAATGTCTGTAATTCTTGATACAGAGGAGGCCTGAGACCTTAAGGGTTAAGGTTTGAAACCAGGCCAGGCAGAAAAGTTGAGGGGACTGTCTTCAATGAACAGGCAAAAATCTAGATGTGACTCAAGTGGTAGAATGCCATCCATTAGCATCACGTCAAACATGACTATTAGGCCCTTAGTTCATGTCCCAGAGCTGCCCAGAAAAATAAAAAAGCATGATCATCCACCTTCACCTTACAATGGTCTTTATTCAGACTCTCAGGAAGACCATGAACATCAGTATCCCTTCCCAATTTCCTGTATCCATTCATCCCCCAGGGACCTCTCCGCAGCTGCTCTACCAGCTGGCCACTGTGAGTAGCAGAATCCCCGCTCTTCCCTTTGTGTATCTGCCTCATGTTTTGTTGCAAAACTTAGGAAGGTGACTGAAACCACATCATCGACCATGTCAATCAGAATCTTTTGGAAAACGCAATTTTTGTTTTGATCTTGAAAACTCGAAGGAAAAATCCCTCAGATCTTCCACCATCTTTAAGAATGACCCCTGACAACTATCAAGTAGTCCAACCAAGCAGAGAATAAAGTCAGTGGTGGAGCCCAGATAGCGAACTTGAGTCTACTTGGGACTTACTATCTCTTTTCCTTCCATGACATAAGGCATACTGCTTTCTCTTAGTTTCCTGATTTTTTACATGAAAAGCATTGACTACCAGGGATCATAGTAGAGGATAAGGCTTTACAAAATCACTACTGATATACTCAAACTTGTCTTTTGTTCAGGACATTTTTACCACATCCAAATTAAGGACTAAGTCTATATGAGGTCACAGTTACCATTTTCCTTTTGTATAATGCTGCATTTTATTCTCTTGATCTTTCCAGCTGTATTCATAAAGATTGTGAAATAATGTGAATTGCTTGACATTCATCATGGAAATCAGCTAGCATAAACATATAAGTATTGTTACAGAATTATCTAGTAGATATTCATGTTAACTTGAGGAAAACTTATCTCCACAGAGTATTAAAATTTCCATCATCAAAGCATTTCAAATGTTTATCAAGAAAAAAAATCATATAATAGTACATGCTTAAATACATTTAGGAAGTCTGTCACTTAGAAAGTTCTGTGTCTCTGCAGACTCTATGTAGAGACATAGTGCATATGTATATTTAAGGTGGTAGTCATGTCTTACAGTAAAGAAATACATTTAAATTAGGTTAGCATCCTGCTTGACAACCTCCTTGATATTGTTTTAAATAGCATCTACTCAGATTTGTTCAAGTGGTAGGTTCAAGCCTCAAGCAAAAATGCCAAGCAAGAATTTAAGGTCCTGAGTTCAAGTCCCAGTTCTGGCACCTACACAAAACCAATAGCATTTACTGACACAGAATTAATGAGGTCTGGAAGACCTTTTTCAATGAACTTCCCTTCAGTGTTCTTTCAAGAAAATTAAAAGTTCAAGGAAACAATGGTGACTAAATCACTTGGAACAAAAGAGTATGTCCTCTTGTGGAGAGCTATCTACTCACTCCTGGGCAATAAGGCTGTTTGTTGCTTTGTAAACCCAAGAAACAGAGCCCTGAGTTTGTTTCCCAGCTCTGACACCTATCAGAGGAAAAGGGAGTGGAAAAGGGAGTCGTTTTATTCTTCTTCACTGGATCATCCTAATGTCTAAGCCTGATATAGTGATAATTAGACAATATGCCTGATGTGTATGTATTGGTGAATAAGTCACATCATGCAACAATGAATTGGCATATTAACATGATCATTATCATTCTAATTATTCCCGAATGCCATCAACATTTTACAGTTGCTATGGCTGAAATGTAGTTTGTCCCCACCAAAGTCCATGCTGAAATTTGATTCCCAGTTTGATGATATGGAAAATAACAAGACCTTAAAGAGTTAATCATGTCAAGGTATGTGTGGGGGAGGGAAAGGGGAGCTCCACTTTCATGAAGGGATAAATGAAACTCCCAAGAGTGCTGGTTAGTTACTTTGGGAGGGGGTGCAGTGAAGCCAGCATTTTCTGGCATTTTCTCTTGGCTTTCCAAACAAATACTCTTCTGTAATGAGTTCATTCCTAGGCCACATTTCAACATGCAGATACAACATGGGGCCCTCACTAAAGTCTGTACCAAAATTGATGCCAATGCTCTTCAACCCGTAGACCTGAGAGAAATAAAAAAGCAAAAAACTAACAAAAAACTATTCCTTTTTGAACTTCCCAGCCTGAGGTATGCTTGTACAGGAAAATAAAACAATAAGTAGACCAGCAAAGAAACAAACAAATTATTCCAAACTACAAAAAGAGTGCTCCCCAAATTCATATTTAGTCACTAGAAACCACACTTTTCTTTTCTCACCCTTAAGGAAAACCTGTTGGTTTCCAAATTCATCAAGCAAAATCCACTCACCTCAATAGCCTATAGAGATAAATGAAATGAAAGACATGCTTGCCTTTGTAATATTTGACTTCTAAAGCCATTTCGGGGTTAACTACACACACATATTTTTAGAGCACACAGCTGGGTTTCAGACACACCTGGTGCTCTGTACTTTTAGCCTCAGGTGGACTGGCTAACTAGCCCTGGACATGACGATGACATATGAACTCTGACAACCCTGGGAAATGACTAGATTTGTTAATCACATTGAATCGATTTTCCTGTAAATGTGTGGTATCAGAAAAAATCACGGCTCTAGGCAATATTTATGGGAATGCATTCATATTTATATATATGGGAATATATATTTATATTATCATTCGAAGGAAGATATTTTGTAAACATAACAGAGGAATATATCCAAAGTAAATCATATTCCCATCAGTTCTTGAGATTATATGTTATTTAAAATGTGTCAGGTATCTTTTTCCCCCTCCTTTTTCGTATTCTAAGACACAACCTTTTTTATTTTTTCTCCTGTGTTGTTATTGCCAGGATTATCAGGTTTTAACTGCAGTTAATTAACTTTGAGAATTCTATTAGGAAACTTCTCAACAGAAGAATATATCAAGCAAACATACATTTCTAAAGACCTCCCAGCCCTGGACCGATCACTGAAGACCCCATTTCTTATGACCATTCATGCTGAAGTAATGGAAGGGAGCAAGCAGACTCTTTCTCTTGCATATTCTTTCTTTGTTTGGTTTTGTGGCATGGTTCACAGACTTTCCTAAATTTTCAGAACTCTTGTGCATGACAAATACCTCATGGCTCAGTGAGCACAGGGCACCTGAGGTGTGGAAGGAAACGGCTCCCTGCATAGCCGATTTGCCCGCTCTGCTGCTCTGATTTGATGGGTGGCCCTCAGACAGGGCAATGCAGAACTCGCTTATGTGCAGATTCAAATCGGATAAAACACCTATTGTGCCTCTTTTCCTTGAGCCAAGAAGAATAGACCAATAGCTGAGTGCAGTTCTAGCAAACTACTAGAAATGTATGTAGACGATCAAGGGTCTATGGAAGCCAGTCTTCTGCTGATGATTCAGTAAATCACAGAAGAAGAAAAAAACTCATGCTGAATTAAATGATGGGAGGCAGAATATATACTAACTCAGACAAAATGAGATTGAAAAATAACCCAACATTCAGTCACTCATGGAAAGAAAAAAAAATTATTCTGTGCCTAGCATGCAGGGTGATAGTTTCTGGCATGATGGGATAAATGTTGCTAGAAAGACCCACATAGTCAAAGAGGAGGCTTGTAAACAGATGGTGGTGGCAGAGTGACATAAACCCTCAGGGAGTAAGAGTCCTGAGGACAGAGTAAGGATGAGTGACTTACCTAGGGACGCGACACAAACCCAGACACAGCCACAGCTGAGGGAGGAGGCTCGCTGGGGAAGGGCAGGCGGGCAGAAGGAATTGCTTATGCAAACACATGACATGTTTGGTGAAGCACAGGATCAGGAGGAGAAACATGAGGAATTTAGTTCTAATATTGGCAGGGAATTGTCCTTGAAATGTTGTCTCCTTTTGAGAACCAATTCTGTGACGATATTGTCACATTTCAATCTTGTAGTCCATGTTTGGGATTTTTGTTTCCAACGGACCATCTGCCTGCAAGTTGAATCTAAGTCTTCTGCTCATATCCCAGCCTTGGTTTCCCAGCTAACCTAACATCAAATGCAAAGTCCATGCATGAGTTGCCCTGCCCTGACTTTTTTTTTTATTCTACTGCTAATCTGTTGGCTCCCTGTGCCTGTAAGCATCCCACCTTTCTTGATTTTCTGGTCTCAGCTCTTGGCATTTTTTTCATTCCCTTCTTCTGGAATAGATGTCCTCTGTACTTGAAAATCCCACACTCTTATGGTGTAATTCCAGTCTGGCCTTATGTGCCATCTCCATACAAGAGCTTTACTGACTACCATTTAGGAAGAGCATCCTTTGTTCATTCACCCCCTGCTCCTTTTGTGGTTTTAGTTTCTCTGTAGTGGACATCACTCCTGGCATTCCACTGTTACATCATTTTATGTGCTTCTAATGCATTGTAGTGAATTTAACTGTACAAATGTAATTAAGGTAAAGGATTTTCACAGATTTAAGCTTAGGTCCTCAATGCAAAACTGAGGGAAAAGAAAGGTTGGAAGTAATTTTCTTTTAACTTTCTTACCTTGTATTAATAATAGCTGTAGAAATGTCAGCAAATATTAACAAAGAAGTTTGTTTGAACCTACTCCTTTACGACTTTGACCATCTACATAGAATGGTGGGCAATTTTTTTGTCTCGATTACAATGGAGGAAATCAAAATTTAAAAATCTCAGTGCTACTCAGATCAGAGTCACAAGTTACCTCATGAAACAGACTAGTCAGACACCTGTGGGACATGTGTGCTTTTGAAGGCCTCCAGATTTGGAGGTTTATGCTATTCTATTCATATATATATGCATAAATATGCATATATATGTATATATACATATTATTGCTTATACATGCCTTCTTACATTGGCAATATCAATAGGGTAAAGAAACCAAACTCCAAGAAGGATCTAATGTGCAAATATTACAGTAGGATTTTTTTTCATACATTTTATATCATTCAATCCCCTCAATATCCCTTCAAGACATCGGTTGTTATACTGGATCGTTTAAAAAATATTCTGGGACATGATAAATTATACATGGTTCTAGACATTCACACAGAAAGACCAAAGGAGGATATTCTTAGGAGAGCATCACAAAAGTCTCAATAACTGTGATCATATGATGATATAAAATGATGTTTATTGAAATGAACTCCAAGAAATGGAAATGAGGGTTATTGTTATTTTGTTATTTTTTTCCTCCTTTGTTGCTGTTGTTTTCTGTATACCTTTTGTCTTATAGGTAAGTTTATCTGGGAGAGGGTAAGAAGGAGCACAGAAATGGAGGGACAAAGAGTGAACAAATGCAGCAGTGATACTCAGTAGACGCTGTGTTGAGAATGAACTATGCAACTTATGGGGGTGGGGTTCCAGGAGGGAAAAACTATAGAAAATGAGGGAAGAGGCAACACTGTTCAAAAAGCAATGGACTCATTACCTGACTTATGTAAGTATAACCCCCCTGTACAACGCTTTTACAATAACAATTTAAAAAATACTATTAGTGTTGGCCTGGAGATTAACTCAGAGCGGGACAGAGATGGAGGGCCTTTCTGGGTATTTGCACAATTGGCAATGTTCAGATGTTATGTGTGCTTGCACTCATTATTAACTCTTTAAAGACACTTTTGAACCTTTCCACTGTTATTTCTTGGAATTATACAACAACACTGTATTGACTGGCAAAGGCAGGACTCTGTTTCCAGACTGCTTTCCCTACCCTTTAAAGAAATTCTAGGGTATTTTTTGTGGTTGTTGTTGGTCACCCAAGAGACTGAGCTTCTTGCTGCTTTCTTTTCTCAAGACAGTTGAACAGGATGTAAAGGAAGAAGTTCTAAAAACACCCTTGGAGTTCCGATGGTTTTCTGTACCCTACATTACCTTAGCAAAACTTTACTTTATTGGACATTTTGCTTCCTCATCCTTTCTTATTTTCTGATGCTGCTTTATTTTTTTCTGTGATTCCCCAGGAGGTCGGAGAGCTTTTCTCCACAGTAAGATAAGCTCCTCTGAAGAAAGGTCAGTCTGCCAAAAGAAGTCTAGAAAACTAGGTATATATATATATATATATATATATATATATATATATATATATATATATATATATATATATATATTGCTGCAGCAAGCATAAATAACACTGAATTCTCTACTCCTTCCTCAACTTCTACCCTGCTCTAAAAATAAGTGCACTCAGTCATAGAGATTTTTTTGACTCCTTGGTTATATCTGAATCAGAGTATGGTGAAATACTCCATAGGTAGGGATGTTTTATGCTTTGTAGTAGTAGGAGGATATAGCAAATTACCCTCTGCTCTCTATTCTGTCTCAATATTTTTAATATGTAAGTGCCTAAAATAGTCCCTTTAGTTTAAGTGAGTAACCACCCCTATCCACTAAGTTAAAGGAAAAAGACTAATATTTTCAAAGACTAATATTTTCATCATCATCATCATCATTATTATTATTATTTGCTAAAGTCTATTACTTGCATTAATATTGTTTTCAGTACCTATTTCCTGAATTAAATAATGATTACACCAAGATCTTGTATGAGTGGAAATGACAGACTTACATCTAAATGGTGACATTTGCAGGTGCTTTTTCTGTAACTTCATGGAATTGGGAGGAAACAAACTAATTTTTCTGAATCACATCATTTATGAATATAATTTATGTATAACCCCCATCATTTGTGAATATAACATATATTACTACCTCTTAAGCATGTAGGCTTTAAAAATGTTCTTTCTTATCTTTCTCAATATTTTCAGTAAGCTGACTATGTAACTAGAACTGGATAGGAATGACTCATTATTCCATGTGAGGAAGCAGAGTGAGTTCAGTTAGGGAAAGCTCTAGCTTAGGAGCATCTGCCTTTTAACTACATCTGAGGGAAATGTTACTTTCCTAGTTTCTTTCCAGCTTCAGTGTTTCTTCTTTTCTGCAATTTGGCACTGATAACCTCTATTCTTTAAAGATGCATTGGCATTTAGGAGGGAACGAAACCAAAATTCTAAGCTAGTGAAAGGAACTGAAATAGACAGGATGATTGTGTGTCAGGAAATTCTAGATATTTTATAGATGCTATTTAATCATTACAACCTCTAATGTACCCTTTTTAGAGAGAGGAAACTGAGAACTCTGAATTCCTCACATTGAACAGGGTTTAGTCAAGCTGAATCTTTTCCATTGGAAGGAAAATAATTAATTTTTTATCATACTGTCAAGGATATTTAGTCTTTCAGTAACAATTCACAGCACTAAGATGCATTGGACTGTCACATTTCTATGAGCTGTAGCCAGCTTCAAAGGTCATTTAATAATTCAGTAGGGAAAGTTCCCAGTATTATAATAGCAAGAAGATATTGGACTAACTATGGATTTTGATACAGGTAGACATTATAAAAATTCAGTAAATGAAAATGTGTCATTGGAGTCTGGAAGAAATAAAGAGTTCCAATAAGATATATTCTATCAATTTCCATTACTTTTAGTATTGTATTTCACTTGAATCATCTGAGTGGGTTTGAATGTTTGTTAAATATAATCATGTACAAATTTGTACATATGAAAATAAGGGAAATGGTAGGTTTTTTATTTGATTTATCAATTAATGATTGTTTTTATATTCTGCAATTTCTCTCTCTATACATATATATATATATATATATATATATATATATATATATATATATAAATGATGGATGAAGAAAGTTTGGGCATATGTGTGTGTTTGTGTGTGGGTGTATCAATGGTTTAATCCATTCAATGGCTGTAGAACATATATATTTCTACAACTTGAATCTGATGCATAGTGCTGCAATTAATATAAGTGTGCAAAAATTGGTATTGCCAGATCATAGGGTAGCTCTGTTTTGACTTTTGACTTTAAGGAATCTCCATGCTGACTTCCACAGTGGCTGCACTAATTTTTATTCCCAATAATAGTGTGTTAGGTTTTCTTTTGCCTTCAACCTCAGCCTGGTGTGCAGCCTGGGTGCTATTCCTCAGCTCTTCAGCTCATGGCTAGCACTCTACCATTTGAGCCACATAACTGCTTCTTCTTCTTGTTCTTATTCTTAAAGTTGTACATTCTGATGGGAGTGTTACAGCATTTCAATGTTATTTTGATTTGTATTTCCTTTATGGTCATTGATGTTGAGTATAACTACTTTCCTGTTTATTTCACTGTCTAATATGCAGGCATACATATAATAAAATTATTGTGCACACTTGAGTGATTTCTTTATTTCTCAGCATTTGAAGGATATAGTTGAATTTCATAACTATCTGAATATTACAAGAGACCCTTCTAAGAAATGTTTAAGTGTGGAGATACCTATGACAGTGTTAGAGAAGAGAGTCTTTGATTCTAGCATGACACATTATGATTCCTAGCCTTGGCAGAAAGGGAAACATTGAGGATATATTGTCTTTTTATGGAGTTTGACATTTATGCTTATTGTGTACTTTTGCAAAATTTATTCTTTCAAAAACAACAATCTGTAATTGCATCTAACAGTTTCTTAAGAATAGTCTGTTATGCAGAAAGTTATGCAGCTTGCAGCTAACAATGCATAGTTGTGTCTCTTTTGGAATTTATACATGGGATCATGACTCTGATTAGAGAAGTCAGGTGATCACAGGTTTTGAACTATCAGGAACAGAAAATGGTAAGTGAGCTTTAAGCTGTCGTGTGAAATTTGCAGGAAGTATAGTAGAGAACTTGTTTCAGCAACAGCTGAAATCACTGAGGCAGGAGAGACTAGAGACTGACAAACCAGGGAAGAGAAATTTTCCATGAGGTCATGGAATAGAACTTGGACTGGCGATAAGTAGGGAATCACAGTAGTCAGGTGAAGAATCTGCCCTCTTCCAGGGTTCATTATTAATTTAATTAACATTCTGACTGATCAAGTTTTCCACCACTTTTTTTCAATGTTAACCTTCATGGTCATTTGGCCAGCAGTTAAGTCCCTTTTCCAACTGGTTGATAGAGAAAGGAGGAATTACAGGAATTACCCAACAATATTTCTGATTGGTTGTAACCTTGAGACCTTGAGATGAGAAAGAATGACAGAGAAATTCCAAACAGCAGCCTCTTAGACTTAAATGGAACAATTTAAATCAATGAAGATGAATAGATGCCATTAAGAATTGGATTGCTCTAACTGGACATTATCTAGTGTGGGGTCAACTTCAGCTTATCTTTTATGGAAATAAGAATGGCCAAATAGACTTGCCTAGAATTTAGCAAACCACAGACTTTAAACAGTGGAACCCCCCCTAAAGTCATCTAGCTCTCAACCCTCAGATTTAATAAATGAGCAGAGAGTTTTATAGAAGACACTGCCCATGTGTCAAAGGTCTCTATGTGTAGGTGATGTCCACACAATGACAAAACAAATTAGTGATGCATTTTCAGGATACATCCTCACTGTTCAGTGAACCATGACTATAGACCCAATCTGTGACTCTTCAGCTGGAACATAAATAGATATATTTATATGACTCAGATTTAAAGCTACTCTTATACCTCAAGACTTTTCTGTTGTCTTCTCTATTAGTCATCCCCTGCTACAACATTTCTGTGTAACAAATTAACCCCACATTCAGTGGGCTTACAATAGCAAGTATTTATCTACACACTCACAGGTGTAAAAGTGACTGATTCAGCTAGGAGACTAAATTTGGCTGGGAGGCTAAGCCAAAAAGCAGGCTTTTTCAGTTGTGATCCATTTGTTTTTATCTGTAAATTGAATCTGAGGGTGCACACTTTCAGTACAGGGAAGCAGCAGAGGATTGAAGCACTCCAAACCTGGTAAAGATGCACAAGTCTGCTTTCCACTCCTTTCTCCTTATTTCTGTCAATGATAGATCTATTTTATCTTACCTGGAATTACTGTTTCTGTCCCTTCCATCTGCAGACTTGGTAGAAAAGCTACCCTGGATCCATGCAATACCATCTGTGCTTGATATTCTATGGCACACATCTGTTTCCTACACATATAATGATATGTTAATATATGCAGATGTATGGTTAATGTGTTTGAGACAATATTTTAATTATAGACTCAGGCATTCCACAACATAAACAAGTCAAAAAAGAAAGTAAGACAGAGAATGGCTCAAACCCCAATCTTTAGCACCAGAATATGATGATGAAAGAATCCATCAGGTAGAGATTCGAGTAACTTTAAATAAAAAACAAATATTTTAGAATAGTTCATGCCTTCTCCTCAAGAGGATAAATAGGGATATGGTCTCTGGGATTATGGCAAATCTGTTTCTGTTTTTCCTTTATTCTGTTCTGTAATGTTGTATCTCTCTCTCTCTCTTACTCTCTCTTCCTCTTTCAATTTATTTTCTTAGTTTTATAGGAGCCACAGTTCAATGCCATATATAAACTTTGCTTTCCCTTGGCATAACCTCCACATTTAACATCAAATCATGTAACTCTAGTAAAATGGGTACAGACAACACATTATACTTTCATAGCAAGCATTCATTAGGTTCTGAAGAACCTCAGGAAATGATGTGATGGATGTGATGTTGATGTCATATTGATCTTAAAACAGGGAGATAGCCTGCATCCACCAAATCAAATCCTATGACTGCTTGAAAGTATTCCAAGTACTCCTTCTGGCCAACTCCAACAGGCCAAATATATAAGAATGTACCTGTAATCCAGCTACTCAGGAGGCTGAGATCTGAGGATTGAGGTTCAAAACCAGCCTAGGAAGTTAAGTCCATGAGACTCTTATCTCCAATTAACCACCAGAAAACTGGAAGTGGTGCTGTGGCTCAAATAGTAGAACACTTGCCTGAGCTGAAGAACTCAGGGACAGTGCCCAGGCCCAGAGTTCAAATCCCATGACCAACAAAAAGAAAAAAAATGTAAAAAATATTAAACATATTATATATAATACACTATAATAACATTATATGTAAAAATGATACACATTATAAATTAGAAGTCTTATTCTATTTTAAGCATAAATATGTTTATTACATTTTCCTAATTAATTATGATCAATGTTCTCATTTTATATACTGCCAATATGTTTCATCTTCTAATAATTACTATTCTGTGGTAGTTTAATTATTGCTGTTCTACTGGAATTGGAATTTACTCCATATATCTACATAATTTTGTAGTTGATTATTCTATTTCTTATGTTCATCACTTCTACTGCACATTTTATTATGTTATATTTGTGATTTCTCGGTGCTAGGTATGGAACCGTGTTCTTGAGCATGTATATTTTCCAGTAGTCTACCACTGAGCTACACACTCAGCCCCACATTCCTATTTTAATCTAAATTTTATCTCATCACTTTAATAATGTGTGATTCTATACATGAGAATAAAATAATTTCATATGTTTGATCAAACATCTATAACTACTGTTTTAGTTTAAGTGTTCTATATATTTCTAAGTTACAATCAAAATGACATGCTGCAGTTTTATCAATCATTTGAATATTTTATTCGAGTTCCTTTAGCCAGTCTTTAGCATCATTTTGAGACCTTAGATATCTTTGATCTCCTGTTTCCAGTTTTCAGTGGCTTTGTGATGAGTAGTACCCAGATATCCCAGGGTTGAAGACTGTCAGTGGTGCTTACTTCACCTTTGTTTGCCCTTGCATTGGGATGCCAGGCATATTATCTTCCTGCAACTGAGACAAAAGAGCTTGGAGAGACTATTTAATAGGAAGAAAGAATGATTTTGGCTTACAGTTTTGCAGATTACAGTTTGTGACAATCTGGGCTTGTGATGAGGTAAATCATGCTGGCAGAGGTTGTGGGGGGGGGCGACAATCCTGCTTACAAAAGAGAGACAGAGAGAGAAGGAGAGAGAGAAAGACAAGAGAGAGAGAGACAGAGAGACAGAAAGGGAGGGAGGGAGAGAGAGGGGGGAAAGAGGGGGGAAAGAGGGAGAGAGAGGGAGAATCTGAGAGAGACAGAGAGGATCTGAGAGAGACAGAGAGACAGTGACAGAGACATAGAGAGGAATAAACACCAGAGATACGCTATAGGCCCTAAAGGCACAGCTCCCAAGTCTCCCCATCTTTTATCTGTCTCCCCTTCTAAGTTTCCCTTACATTGAGGAGGTCAGAGGCCCTCACGGTGCAATCAGCCCTACCCCTGAACACTGATGAACTGGTCACCAAACATTTCATTTGTATGTCTTTAGGAGTCTAAACTATCGTACCAGTTACGCTGAAACATGAAAGCTAGTCACATTTGTGGGAGCCATTTCTACTCCACAACGGCCACCTGTATCATAACTATACATATAAAACAAGCACAAAACACAGAAATAAACCTGAAGTCTGAGGGCTGTGACAGCTATAGGAAGGTAAAGTGGAAATGGAGCTGTATTATCTAATTGTAGTTCAATTCTCTTTCTAATATTAGGATATTACATGTGAACATTGTTAGACCTTGTGATAAGGTAAATGATGTGAGAGGCCTTGAAGCCTAATTTAGTGGCTGCATCGTAAATTTTACTTTATGAAGTATTATTTTTAATATCTTTTTTGTTTTTTTGTCAGTCGTGGGCTTTGAACTCTGGGCCTTGGCGTTGTCCCTCAGCTCTTCAGCTCAAAGCTAATGCTCTACCACTTGAACCATAACACTACTTCCAGTTTTCTGGTGGTTAATTGGAGATAAGAGTCTCATGGACTTTCCTACCTGAGCTGGCTTTGAACTGTGATTCTCAGATCTCAGCCTCCTGAGTAGCTAGTATTAAAGTCGTGAGCTACCAGCTCCCGACTACTATCTTTTTTTTTATTTTAATTTTTATTTTTTGTGAATATACAGTACAGAGGGGTTACAATTACATGGGCAAGATAATGAGTACATTTCTTATCAAGCATTGCAGCCTCCTCCTTTGTTTACCCTTCACATCCTACTATCTTTTTTTAAAATAAGTTTTTTTTATTATGAAAATACTGTACAGAGGGGTTACAGTTAAATGAGCAAGGAAATGAGTACATTTCTTACCAAGCATTGTTGCCTCCTCCTTTGTTTTTCCCCTACCATCCCTTCCCTCCCACCTCCACAACTACACTTCCCTCTCCCTCGCCTAAATTGTATTGTAAAATTCATTGTTCAACATAGTGTCTTGTACATCTCATTGTTACAATGGTTCAACTTGTTTTTTCCCTTCCCCTCTCCAAATTATACCAACATCAAATACAGTGAAAACAGGGGTTAATATCTGTTTTATAGTAAACTCCCTATTGAGCTCACAAATGTCCATTCAGACAGCTGACCAGGAGAGTCTTAGTGCCAGGTTGGAAGTCACAGAATGGATATCCCCTCAGAAACAGGTAAGAGTAGGAAGGAAAAGAATAAGAGGAAGGTTATTGATCCAAGGGCTCCAGTAATTGGATTAAGGCTAAAGTATGATTAGTTACCATCTTTTAGAAAGTAGCACTGTTGGTATTGACAGTCAATACTGAAAAGGACTCAATGAGTCACACTGGAATTCATGAATGGCACTCTAAATCATATGTCACATATGTGGCTTCAACAGCAAGACTCCAAGGACTTCTTAATATCTACACCAGGACACAGGGCTTCTAAGTATTTTCCCCTAAACATTGGTGTCCTGTGAGATCATGACGTATATTTTTTGTAAGCTAGAATGGTAGTCAAAAATGTATGGTAAGGGGCTGGGAAGGTGGCTCAGTGGTAGAGCGCTTGCCTTGCATGCATGAGGCCCTGGGTTTGATTCCCTAGCACCACATAAGCAAAAAGAAAAAAAGCCGGAAGTGGCGCTGTGGCTCAAGTGGTAGAGCGCTAGCCTTGAGCTGAAGAGCTGAGGGACAGTGCCCAGGCCCAAAGTTCAGGCCCCACAACTGGACCCCCCCCACAAAAAAATGTATGGTAAATAATGGGTTATGTTAAGTTAGTTTTCTTTTCTGAGGAAAGCTTTTCAGGGTTGTTATTTTATTTTTTTCAAGGCCAGTATTTCATGTCATGGACAGAGGTAATGAATACAATTTCTGAAGTTTATCTGACCACTGTGGTGCTTTGTTTGGGTGTATAAAACCATCTCCTTAAGATATAGAAACCCAAGATCTCCCTGGAGTGTTCTCTGTGGTTAGGAGATTCGTGCTGGTCTACCTCTTACTGCCTGGGCAATTTTTGTGGAAACTATTCTGAACACTGTGTCTGCAGAGTCTGTAAGTTTTCTTTTTCAATATTCCAAGGTTCTCTTTTGAGGTTTGATAGATTAGTTTGATTAGAAATCCCATGATTTCTGAAGGGAACTTTTGATAGGTGCTAGAATTCTCTTCCCCATTATCTTTTACTTTTGATTAGTCCTAATAAAAGAGCTACCTCCCTTCAGATGTCTAATTGATGTGGGCTTTGAAGATGAAATATCTATGTTAACAATTTTAGCTGTGGTTCATTGTTGTAAAAATGCTGATTAAGTGCCGTGTGTGTCTCAAGTTGCTTATTTTAGTTATAAAATGTTGTCATGTGACAATGTGACTTTACGGTACAAAATGTAGGGCTTCTTAATTATTTGGCCATGTGCTTATTTTGTAAGAGCAAAACACAAAATGGGAAAGGAAAAGGAAAAAAAAAACTACTTGTGATGTCATGTGCCCTAAGATTTGGACAAAAATCTATTTGGGGCGGTCACATGATTTGGTGGAAAGAACATTTGGATTTTCAAATCAGAAGACCTAGTTAAGCTCAGCGCCCAGCATCATTCATTGTTCTGAGAGCGTTTGGCTATATAAAAGTTTTAGAAACATTGTGAATCTCAATTTTACGACGTGTAGCTAGGCAAAATAACAGAATTGAGGCAAAGTATGTGGAAACGAGTGTGCAGTGGTCTCTGAAGTAGAGCAAGCACTCTTTGAAGGTCAGCTCAGTGGGAACATGAATATTAAGTGGTCTCTAATTATCTGATGTGATACAAATTGGCAGTCATGGCCATTATGAGCAATTAAAAAGGTTCCTTAAGTTTTAATACCAAGAGCACTAAGGTCAAGCATCTGAGAAACTTCTAGAATTCACTCATAAATCCATTTATCCTTTTATTTTTCTTCCTGCTCCCCTTTGCAATTTGTGTTAGTTCTTTTCAATCCAGGAGGTCCTAAATTGGAGCTGAAGCTATTGAGAAGGGATACTACCTGTGCAAATATGAGGCCAACTTTTTCTTGACTCCTCTAACTTCTGGTGCTTGCCTACAGCCTTTAGTAGCAAGTTTCTCATTGTAAATACCGCACTCTGACCCCTGCCTTAGTCTTCTCCAGGCCTTCTTTTGTTTGTGCACCCAGCTTTCTCACTTTCTATAGGTAGCCAGTCATACAGAATGTATATAATAATATATAATACAACCTTAAACCAAACTTAATTTGGTATCATCTTAACTTGCTTATTTCTGCCAGAATCCTATTTCTAGGTATCTTAAATAAAATTATATTTGAAGACTTTACATAGACATAATTTTTAGGGGCTACTACTTAACATAGTATGTATGGTGATTTTTGTTTTAATTTTGGAGGAGTTTCTGTTATGTGCCAAGAATTCTAACACACACATACACAAACACACACCGATATATAAACTATAGTTTTAGGGAACAAACTTTTTAAATTATCTTTCTGTTTATTTAGCACCATGCATGTTGAAGTCCTAGAGAGCATGCAGTGGTGAGGAGTGGCGCCATTAGCACCAGTTGCCCACCATAACCTGCTAGCAGATTCTGAATGCCCTTCTTCAACAGTACAGTTCCCAACTCATGAGGAGGTACAAAATGCAAGGCCTCCATGTCATTCTTTGCATTATCCAAAACCTTGGTTGACCGTAGAATTTAGGAAATCAAAGACTTCCTAGAATACTGGTGCCAGCTAAATCCTCAGTGAATAATGCATAGTTCAGACCCTGATTCTAAAGGAAGGGCAATGCCCTGTGATTCCCAGGGAACCAGTGCTGTGCAGCTTTAGAAAAATGCTCTCGGGCTGGGAAGGTGGCTCAGTGGTAGAGCGCTTGCCTTGCATGCTCGAGGCCCTGGGTTCGATTCCTTAGCACCACATAAGCAAAAAGAAAAAAGCCAGAAGTGGCGCTGTGGCTCAACTGGTAGAGCACTAGCCTTAAGCTGAAGAGCTGAGGGACAGCGCCCAGGCCCAGAGTTCAGGCCCCACGACCGGAAAAAAAAAAAAAAAAAAAAAAAAAGAACTGAAAAATGCTCTCTATTCTGTGGCCTCAGAGTAGATTCATCTTCATTTTTCTTGTAAATTATTAACATTTGAGGGGATGAGTGTATTTTTGGGCTTGTGTTGAATGCGAACTACATGGTATAATAGAAGAAACTAAGGATTTCTGCTTTGAGAAATATGCGATCTTTACATACAATCTGACAATACATACAATCTTCAAGGGAAGTGGGTACTTGGATTTGAGTTGGTAACAACTGAATCTGGACTGTCTGCTCTGTTGCCATAACAAATCATGCTTTTCTAGTTTTCATGACTCACTGGAAATGTATCTTGGAGAAATGTTATCAAGACTCCAGGAACAGTAGCTCCTGAATGGCCCCCTGAATGGCTTTTTTAGTTAATGAAGGAAGAACCCTGTGACTAAATGTGGCTTTATAGCCAGAGTTATTGAAATTATCATAATGCACTCCAATTTTGAGTTCTTTAGAACGTTCTATTGAAGGAAATCTGAGAAGACTGTTAACATCCTTCAGAGTGATGTCTCCTTTTCTTCTTTGTAGCAGCAGCTTCTTCTTCCTGAGAGATTAGCTTGGATTAAGTGGTTAATAAGAGTGAGTAGGTAGACTGAAATGGAGGAAGTACATCAGAATTCAATAGGAGAGAATGGGAAGGGATAGAAGGGGATGCATGGGGTGTAGTGGAATGAATGAACTGGGAAGCAATAAAATTGGAGTTGAGAATGGTGGCATCTGGCATCACACTGAGTGGGCCATAGTTTTGACTTTGATCTAGAGTAGTTTGGAAAATGTAGTGACATCATGTTCAAGAACTATACTGCTGAAGTCCTGACTCTGACCAGGTATATTTCACAAGACTTCTACTTCCATTTGGAATCCTATCTACAGTGCAATAGTTGGGCTATCTCTCAGGTGCTTGGATGGGGAGTGGCTCATCTGGTCCCATGATCTCCCACACTGTGCTTTGCCTGCAAACATATCATGAGAAGTCATTTAGCAGTCATTTAGCAGTTACCCTTTCTCAGGCATGACACGTGATGAAATGCTGTAGAGCTGCACATAGAAAGCCTACATTCAACTACAGTTGTCACTTTCCTTCTCACCTTGTCCCATAAATGCTTTCTCTAATGTGGTCATCAGGACTGTGGACTTGATGGCAGGTAATCTGGTCTTGAATATGGAGTCTGTCACTATAGCTTTGATCTTGGGCCAATTATTTATTTTACCTCCATTTCCTCACTTGCAAAATGGGGCCAGCAGATCATGCATCAAAATCTTATTAAAATAAAATGAAAATAAATTTCACCTAAATCCCATAACAGATAACTACTACCTTAATGCTATTAATGTTTAAAGGAAATGTGACTGATTTGACATTCTAAAGCACTTTGATGTTTCTAAAGGTAAAATAAAATAAAACTCCCTAGATGTAGGCATTGCTAAATCACAAGCAGTCTAGTTTCCTACACAGAAAAACGCTGTCATTTTATACATTCCGACTATGTACACAAAGCTGCAGTCAATGTTTTTATATCCATTTTATTAACATATTAAAGATTCCATTCCCACTTAGACTATGAGGAAAATGAGGCAAAAAGATGTTAAAATATAATCTTATAAGAATCATAGTAATATATAATTACTATTACATGGACAGAACTATAATTCAAACCCAGCAGTCTAGATCTGAATGTCAGACTCTTCAATACGATTCCACACTACATTTTACCACCATTCAAAAAGATTTATGCTTTTACTGTTTCCACCAAACTTTCCAAAGGAATTGTCTACTCTGTGGGTGATGCGTTTGCTTCTGTTACTTGCACAGTACTGTGACTTTCCTCCTGGGACATTTTAGCATGATTTGCAGACATTTCCCCATAATCAATGGCTTTTACATCACCCTTGTCTGTGTTGCTTCTTTTTTTTTGCTTTTGTAAATGAGTTTGGTAGTATTCACTGAGAAGAAACAAATGAAGTACCTCGATAAACCACCATCAACAGGAAATGAGGTACTTATTAAGATATTTCTCTCTTTTCCCTTTACGATGATCATCCTTCCTAAAGCTCCAGATTGATCTCTGTAAGTTTGAAATCAACACGGCCATTCTCCAGTCATTATTGATCATTATATCTTCCCACGGGAAATTAAATTTGTGTGTGTAGATGACAGACAAACATGTTCTAAAATGGAGTTAAGATGATTAATTAATTAATTCAGTTAGCTGGGTAGTCAAGCTGTTGGTTCCAGAGCATATTTTGATGTCAACCTGTATTTGATTTTTCTTTTCATTATAAACCAGTCAATCCATCAAGCACACAGTAAAATTTCAGAGAGACAATTCTGGGTTAGAAATCAGATACAGTTGGGTTTGGATCCTGGATATTTTTCAGTAATAGCTGGAAAGCTCACAGTTTTGACCTTGCTGGTTTTAGTTCCTCCATAAATTAAGTTGCAGACAGGAAGGATAGGACTTGGTGGCCAATGTGTTCTCATTTTCTTGGGGGTATTCCTGTTTAGTACACTGAATGTCCCATACCTCAAGAGTCCGCCTCAGTGTCTGACATACTATAAAGCTATTGAAGATTTAATGAGTCATGAAAAAGCAGTGACTCTAAACTAACCTTTGTAAGTGTTGTCAGTGAATATAATTTTGATTTTGACTTAAATTTAAATATTTGCTTGATGCATTTCTGTGTTAGCTTAGCTTCCATCGCAGCTGAGGATGAGATGGATTTCTGTGCAAGTGGTTTGTGGTGAGCACGCTCAGGTGATCACACATGGGTGTGTAAGAGAAGAAAAGTAGGACAAAACAAGGCAGAGATGTCATTTCAGTGGAGGGGTAGCCTAGCTTAATCCAGTGGAAAATGCTGAGATTGACACCACAGAGTTGCCCCCCTTTGAGAAAAGCCTTCTGTCCATTGGCTCTTAACACCCGTTCATCAATTGAATGTTATGGCTTTTCTAATTCAGGGCAATTCTTGGAAGAAAGCTCAGTTAACTACAGTAAAAGGCCAACACTGTTTATTGAAGAGCAGGAACAGCAGACTATAAAGGAGGTTTGGCAAACAAGAGCAGTGATTCAGAAGTTTTCCTAAATAAATTTCAAGTGATCAGTTTATGTGAAAGCACCCATATTCATTATATGCTATCACTGATCTGAGACACTTAAAGGTTTTTCCACTTGCCTTATTTATAGACACTTAAAAATTAATGATTGCTTGTCTAAAACCTCCTCTGGAAAATAAAGATAATACTTAGCTAGAAACAGCATTATTGTTGCTTCTGGCTGCCATGTGTCAAGAATCATTTTTTTAAGAATCTATTAGCTTCCCATGAGAAGTCTAACCACCTTAAGATGTGATCAGGAAAAGAAATGGCAGCTGATTTAAATATCAGATAATATAATATGGCAGATTCCTATAATGTAAAGCAAGTGCCAAGGTTAAATAGAATACATCTTCTCCAGAGATCCATATAATTTAGAAATGTTTCAATTATTCAACAGGATTAGCATCACTGATTATCCATCAGCCTCTAGAAAAAAGTAAATTTAAAAAAATAACCTTAAAGGGAAATGATTCAATATGCTTGTTAGCAAATTCATACATATCAATTATTTTTTTCCTCCTCATACTTAGAAAATTTCCACAATGGAGATTCATATAGAATAAAGAATACTCTTTTCAGAAGGGAAGGTACGTGCTGACTTAGGAGCATAGATTTTGCTTTAAATCTTTCTGTTATATCCTCTGCCTTCCTTGCTTCTCATTTTTATGTTTTAGCAAAAATAGCAATGGAGTGAATATCTCCCATGCATTTTGGAACAACTTCTTTTACTATACTACAGTATTTTACTATAACAGAAATGTATACATTATTAAATATGGAAAAATATGTCCTTATTAAATGTGAACCTATCACCAAATGCTATGATTGTGCAAAGGGAATTGTTTAGATAGGTGGGAAGGGATGGGAGGGGAAAAGCACAGGAGGAGACAAAAATGCTTGATAAGAAATGTACTCATTACCTTGCTCATGTAAATGCAACCCCTCCACTGTTCAGTATTCTCACAATAAAAAAAACCGTATTAAAAATAATGCAGTTGCCTTAAAACCAATATAGTACACAAAAGAAAGCATAATCCTGTGATTCTTCTTATGTGGTAGTCAGTATTTTTTGGTGCAGTTCTTGGTGTTTGAACTAAGGTCTGCGTGTTGTCCTTGAGCTTTTTGGCTCAAGGTTAACACTTGAACAAAATAGAAGAAAGTAATCACGGCTTCACTTCCAACTTTTTGGTGATAAATTGGAGATAGAGTCTCATAGACTTTCCTGCCCAAGCTGGCTTTGAACTACAGTCCTCAGATCTCAGCCTCCTGATTAGCTCAGATTACTGGTATGAAAACATATTTTAAAGTAGAGAAAACTTGCAATTTTCCTTCATTTCAGTATAAATGTCTGGACATACATATTCCTTTTGCTCTATTATAGTGACTTCATACTGCAGTCAAGTCTGCTAAGACTCATTGCATAACAACACATTAGGCATTATTTTCTTAAAATATTCAGAGTATATGCACTATATTCTAAATGCTATGAGGGTTGTTGAAAATAGCAATATGCTTTCAGTTTCCTATCTATGTTTCTCTAACTTACTTTATAACCATTTTCTATAAAAAGGTCAGAAAGAACAAGAAGACCTTATTCTAGGAATTTAATTTTATCCTATCACTGACCACTAGTTAGGTTTATGTATTTAAGACCTGTGCTATAATGAAACGATACATTTAAAATAATGGCAAGATACAATGGATAGTCTCATCAACCTCCCCACAATAACTGTCTTTATTTTTAACCCCCTACCACATCTTTTTTTGATTTAAGATTTATGACCACTCTTGACTTCACAGTAAGTAAGTTAATGAAGCTTCAGTTTTCAAAACCACTTTCCAATTTTGTCTCCCAGTCTGCCCACCAGGAGTCATCTTTACACTGTAATAATTGTAAGTGAAGCAAGGCAAGCATGTTCGTGCCCCCTTGCAGGTATAGGCTATCAAGTAGAAAAGTCCCTAAGCCTTCAGATGCTGTCAAAGTCAAATAACTGGCTACTATCTTCTACAGCACTCAAGGTTTTCACTGTGGCTCAGAGAGACAAACTTTGATCTGAGTCCTCATATCCCAAGTTTCAGAGACAGCCTGTGACTTGTGGGCCTGAATCAGCATCCTTGTTGCCTCTCCTGGGAATGTACTTTTGTAGCCTTTGCTTCTATCCAGACCAAATAGTTCAGTGTCTCAGCTACACTTTGTTCCTTTGTTTACTGCTCTACTGTCATCTGCAGTTCAGTGACCATACAGCCTTTCTTTCCATCCTTTCTTTGTTATCTTTTGGGTTGACTCTGTCCTTAAACATTACCAATAGATCTGCAGGTAAAGCACAGAGGCAGAATACTTGCTTAGCAGATGAAATAATAGGTTTGATCTTGAGCAATATCAAGGTATGACCAAAAACTACGTATTGAAAGAATTAACAAATTATTCTACTCCTTTTCCTTTATACACTCATCACCCTTTGACAGCCTTTTATACAGCTAGAATTAGTCTACAAGGAATTCAGAGAAAGAGTGAGCCCATGTCCATGTACCCACTCCTCGGAACATTCAATTATTCCAATGTCAATAAATTAATTACAAAATTAATTACAGAAATATTATAAGAAATATTATAAGATATCACCCTGCACCAGAATCAACTCCAAATGGATCAAAGACCTTGAACTCAAAGCAGACACTCTGAAAACATTACAGGATGGAATAGGAGAAACCCTAGGTCTCCTTGGCTCAGGCCGAAATTTTCTGAATAGAGACCCGGAAGCACAACAAATGCGATGCATATTATATACTGTATTACATACTATAATGTGATACATAAAGTGCAGTAAATGTAAAGCACTGAAACATCACATTAAAAAAACCCTGCATACCTAAAGAACAAAAACTTTAAATATAATTCCTAACTGAATTGAGTTGTGAATGGAGTGTCTTAACCCACAATTCAATCATGTTTCTGACATTCATTTCATCCCAATTACAGGGATCTACAGGGCACAGTACCTTTACCTAGGGTCACATAACTTCTGAGCTTCCAAAAGCCTGATAGGCTTTTTTTGGTCAGCATGTTTTTGTCATAAGAAATTGTAATGAAGAAAATGCTGTCTCCGGATTACTTCTTCAACTAGTGCTTCATACAAACTAAATCTGAGGTTCAGAAATTTTCATCTCCATAACCCCAAGCAGATGGGGCACTGTAAGCCTTCCATCCAGGTTTCAAGCCAGAATAACAAAAGCAGTGAGGGAGAAGGCAGAGGGTGGAAGAACAGAACATTGTCAGGGGAAATCCTCAGCCCTTGGCTCCTGTCATTGCCCAGGAGCAGTGTCACATGACCCTTTGTAAGATCATAGGAACTTGTATTGCAGCTCCCTCTATGCCACACTTCCAACGCTGAGCTTCCTTCCTTCCTTCTTCCTTCCTTCCTTCCTTCCTTCCTTCCTTCCTTCCTTCCTTCCTTCCTTCCTTCCTCCCTTCCTCCCTTCCTCTCTTCCTTCCTCCCTCCCTCCTTCCCTCCCTCCCTTCCTTCCTTCCTTCCTCCCTCCCTCCCTCCCTCCCTTCCTTCCTTTCTTCCTTCTTTCCTTCCTACTTTCCTTTCTTCCTCCCTCTCTCCTTCCCTCCCTCCCTCCTTTCCTCCCTCCCTTCCTTCCTCCCTCCCTCTCTCCTTCCCTCCTTCCCTTCCTTCCTTCCTTCCTTCCTTCCTTCCTTCCTTCCTTCCTTCCTTCCTTCCTTCCATCCTTCCTTCCTCCCTTCCTCCCTTCTTCCCTCCCTCCTTCCTTCCATCCTCCCTTCCTCCCTTCTTCCTTCCCTCCCTTCCTCCCTTCCCTCCTTCCCTCCCTCCTTCCTTCCTTCCTTCCTTCCTTCCTTCCTTCCTTCCTCCCTCCCTCCCTCCCTCCCTTCCTTCCTTCCTCCTTCCTCCCTTCCCTCCTTCCTCCCTCCCTCTTTCTTTTTTTCTTTCATTCAATTTCATGTACAGTACTGGGCATTGAACTCAAGTCCTCCCTCTTGTTCAGCTTGCTTGCTGAACTGATGTGAGCCACACCTCAAGCCTAAACCTCTGTCTCAATACAGAAAGGTAAACATGAACTTAGAATGGTCAAGTAGAACCTAGCCAAGATGATTTCATGTGGGTCACAGTTGAGCCTGTAAATGAAAATGTGGATGGCAGAATTCAAGGCTGACTGTCTAATCTCAAGAACCATCGATTCTGAATCAGAGAGAACAATAACCTATGTAATAGCTGGTGGCAGCCGAGTGCAGTTTAATTAAGCACTTTCATTAGACATTTACAAAATGAAACCTTATTAAAGTGAAACTCTGATTAGGGCTGACCCTATGGCAGTTTCTCTAGGAAGGAAATACATAAATAAATAAATTTTACTTGTGCCGAGAGTGGCCTCTATTCATGGAGCTTATATCGAGGACGGCTTTAGGGAACAGCAGATGTCAATAGAACGAGGGTTTGGCTCTGTGATGAAGAGATACAACCTCAGCTCAGGGATTCTGATAATTAGGAGGAAATGCAGGCTGAATTAGAGAAGAATGATTATACAATATTTAATGTGATTGTCCTATTTTTAAATTTTGTGATTTTACAAATTTGGTTTTTAAATCTGACCGAGTATAGCTTTTCAAAGCATCAGGAATGATTTCTACCCATTACATTTTGGACTTTGTAAGACTCTCTGCATCAGTCAAATACTTTACGCTCATAAGAGCCCTGAGAAGTAGGTTTTATTCATGGGAAATGGCGAAATGTAGTGAAAAATCATAGGGAAACTGTTAGAAATATCAGTGTCAGAGTTTGAACCAAACTCTTCCTGATGTTCAGGTTCATGTCGTCTGTATTCTGTGAGGACTGGTGTAATTTATGCAGAGAACCCCATGACTAAATACAGTAGCAAGTGTGGCTCTTCCTCTTCTTATTGCTTACTTTTTAAAATGTTAATATAGGGTAATGAGTATAATAATATAATACAGAAGATAAAATGTACAATAATACAATGTGAAAATATATAATATAATGTAAAAACACATAACATAGCTGAGGGGTAATCTTAGGAGGTCCTGTTAATTTTGTGTTTATTTTTATTATTACCAACCTATGTAAGTTGTTCCTTGGTACCTTTGGAAGTACATTTTCACTGATTGTTGCTGATAGAGACTTTATGTAGAATGAAAGTAGAGCTGGATCCTCATCTAAATTCTTGAATCTTTAGTGGTTTATGAACTAAGAAGGTAGGAAGTTTTGTATACTAAATTCTGTCCTCTGACCTGAATAGACATGTGAAGGAAGGGCCACAAGTGTGTACATTATCAGTGAAGTGTATAACCCAGTACCCTTGAAAAACTGTTTTATTTTTTATTTTATTGTAAAAGTGATGTACGGAGAGGTTACAGTTATGCAAATAAGGAAATGAGTACCATTCTTATTACATCCTCCCTCATTTTTTCCCACTTTCTTTCCCCCTCCCGACATCCCTCACCCCCAACTTGTAAAGTTCATTTCCAGCAGTTTCTTGCCTTTCTGCAATTTACTGTGGCTGTAACCAGTAAGGAAGACTCATCTCCCCAGATGGCTCTATCCTCTCAGTGATAGTTACCTGCAATGGAAAAGTGGGTGGCATTAGTGAATGAAAGGGTGGGTAGCTTAGATTGCTCAGTGTGTCTTTCAATCCTCATCTTCTGTCTGTTTGTGGAAAATCAATAGGGTAGAATATCAGTCTGCAAACCTTTTCTGTAAGTATGATTTCCATTATGCTAGAAAGTAGGACGTATATTCAATAGACGTTTTAGTCATATTGTGGTGCCATATAACCTGATTAAGGGATAGTGACCTATGATTGTTGCAATGAATTAAAATTCTGTGTTCAAATCAAGGAAAATCATGTAACTTGAATTCTTTTTTTTAATTTTAATTTTTATTTTTTGTGAACAGACTGTACAGAGGGGTTACAATTACATGGGCAAGATAATGAGTATATTTCTTATCAAGCATTGCAGTCTCCTCCTTTGTTTACCCTTCACATCCCTTCCCATACTCCCCCCACCCCCGCACCAAAGTTGTAAAGTTCGTTTTCGACATGACAACTTGTACTTCTCATTGTTGCAACAGGTCCTTAAATGACTTGTTTTTCCCCATCTCCTCCACAAATTATACCGACATCAAATATAGTGAAAGCAGGGGTTATACTGTGGGGGAGGGACATACAAAGCAACAAAGAAATCATCTTATAAATGCGATGTAACTTGAATTCTATTACACATAACAAAGGCTATTTTGGTTTGCCTCTTAAATATATCTCTATACATTCATTCTTTTATATATTTATTCATTCTGTATCTAGCCAATAAGGAACTATCCAGTAAGAAAAATAAATGACACACTTCTTTATATGATTATTAAAATTGCTTTATTTTTCTTTGTTATGTGGTATCTTATAAACTTAATAAAATTTAGGTTCAAGACCCAAAACTACCTGATTACAAATGATTATAGAGGTTATAATTATTTATATAATTAATTATAGGGGAAATAATTATGGCTAATTTACTAAAATATATCATAATAACTGGAAGCCTACATTATTAGTCAGTTCAATTATTTATAAAGCTTAATAATCAGTTTCTGCTTTATACTGTTTCTATTTCTGTCTCAAAATCCTCCACTTAAGAATAATATAAAAGGCTGATATTGTCCAAAAAGAAATGGTACTCATTACCTGACTTATGTAATTGCAACACGTCAGCACCTCATCTTTATAATAACAATAAAAAGTAAAAATTGAAAAAATAGTAATATGAACATTTTGAAGTCATCAGATATTAGCCCAATAAATAGCACCTCATCCCTATCTGAGTCTGGGTAAAGTGTAGGGAATGACAAGGTAAACATGGAAGTCAAAATATCTCAGCCCAACAAGCCACACTCCAAATATAAAACTGATATACATGAGCAGTTCATCCATAAGAAGAGCTGCACTAGAGCTAGTCTACTCTAGGGACAAGTATAAAGTCAACTGTCCACATCTGTCCAGTAACTTATTCAGCCCACACCACCTCAGATATGTCTGTGGCTATCTCTGACATCTCACAGTTAGAACAAAGCAAAAACCATGGAGATTCAGATTTTTCACACACACACACACACACACACACACACACACACACACACACACACACACACGTACACAAAAACATGAGTCCATTTATAGGGAAGAAATATGTGGCAAAGAAACATTCAGAAATATTATACAATTTGATGTTCTAAATATGTAAAAGTTGTAAGGAAAGCACGCATGATCCAATACATCATCCAAAGAGTACTTCAGTGTGTCAGGAGGGAAATATTAATGAATATGATTGAGAACTAATCATTTCAAATCACCAATAACAATATATGTTGACATCAGTGAATATTATTTGGTATGGAATCCTAACAGATCACTAATGCTAAGTGGATGTTTGTATTTAGTTCTGCACTTGACATTTCTTTAAAATCATATAATTAGTTACTCATAGCATACAGATACTGACATGAATAGTAGTAGTAGTTACTAATAGTGTGCTATTCTATTCTGGATTCTGAAACGAACTTTCATAAGTTTGTTCTTATAATGGGTAGGTATTCATTTTTTACCATGATGGAGTCTGGGAAGTCTAGGACCAACGTAGACTCACTGTGTAGCAAGGATCGATAGGTCTTCTCTGTTAATGCCTAGAAGGGGTTAGCTTAGTTCTTTAAAACTGTTTTCCTTTGTAAGGGCTCTGACCTCTGACCTCTGACTCCTAAAGTCCACACCTCTTGGACCACCAACATCTTGGGTGTTAGGATTCAATACAAGACCTTTTAGGGGACACAAACATTTGGACTGTAGCAACAGGAAAATTTAAAAAGCAAACATTAATCTCTGTCACTGTGGAGTGGACAATGCCCTGTTCTAAGTGCTTGACACATATTGTCATTTCATCCATTGAATAACTGAGTGAACTGGGCACGAAGATCAAAACCTCAAGCATTAGTAGAGTTGAGCGTGTAGCTTATGATCAAATAGGAAGTGCCTAATAGAGGTGGAGTTGACTCTAAAAGGCAAGATTTTAAACACCAGAGAGTGGGTATCCTCATTCAGGGCTACTTACCATTTTCTTTGATTTCCTTATCACTATTTTTAGTTTCAATGCTTTGGATGAAAGAACCAGACATAGCAAAGAATATATTGTGACAGTTGATAATGAGACATTTCATGTCAAAACCTATTGTGTGATAGATTTATTCTTTTAAAAATGGATGTTAACATGTGTAAATAATACTATGCCACTGTTACTTCTTTTCTGCCATCTCTGATGAGTTAAATATACCTTCTTAGTCAGTTGGCTTGTGCTAGGATAATGTGTAGACTGGAATAAAATATCCTACTACATTTTATATTAAGGTAGACTTTTATTTTGCAATTACCTGTCAATCCATTGTCCCAGTTAATGCTGCATTCCTATGATGGACTCAGATTTAAATAATTAGTGTTTAAAATGTTTCAGTTGTGTGCTGCATTTCCCCTCACTGTACTTCACAGAAGGTAAGCATGCTGATAAGGTATCTTCTGAGAGAGTAAGCTTCTAAGAGCCATTTAAATGACCGGTGGTCTTTTCTTTTGAATACCCTCCATTGAAGTATGTGATCTCTTCAGATTTACACATGCTTTCAAGATTCTCCCAAGACCTCTCAAAAAGAGGCAGCACTGAAACCATTCCCATCTACCTCACGGGTAGGAATTGTGCGACTAAGCAGAGTAAGTTGTGAGAGTGTTAATTGTAAATAAGCTGGCTCCATACAGGAGATGATGGGACTTTGGATTAAGACAGGGAATAAAGTCACACACTACTTTTGAAACAGATTCTCTGACACTTGACGGAATAGGCAATGGGAAAGGAAGGATTAATTGATATCCCTCTGTACCTAATTTTAATATGACCTAGGTAAGGATGATAATGTCATTCTTGAGTTAAGGGATAGGAAAGTGAGGAGAGAATATTCTGGGAGAACAGAAGGAGTTCAGTTTTGAAGTGTTCCTTCTGATACCCTTGTGAGATCTTTAGGTAAGGAACTCAAAGGAAAAGAAAGAGTAGAGCTGACGCTGACATTGCCTAGAACTCTAATATAAGTTTGTTCATGGAGATTATATCATGAATCCATTGACTCTTTACAGCAATAGTATGTGGCAATTAGAGGGACAACTATTACCCAGTTATACATAGAGACAGCTGTTCATGCAAGCAATGTTGAACTACGCAGAACCGTGCGCAGTGCTGCTTGGGATTAAGTTAACCCTCACAGAAAGGTGTTAACTGTCTTGCTCAGAATATGCATCTGATAATATTTTATTTTGGATGTCTGCCACTGGATGCTGAACTGTTGAACACACACTAGGTAGAGTTGTCAATTGAAATTAGAGAAATAAAAGTGATAAGACTTTGAAGGACAAATGAAACCAGGAAGACGCAATGATTATGACAGAAGTACTGGATGCCAAATTCTCTGCTCCAGCAAGTTCACAGTCCCACTTTGCAAGATGATAATAGAGGGCAATTTAATTAAAAGATAATGGAACACATTAAGAATGCTCCAGTATCTTTGGATGCCTCCAGAGCATACATTTTCACCTCATAAAAGTCAAGCCAGGAATCTTTCTTACCCAAATTGAAACCATCTAAAAATATCACACATTTAGGATCAAGTATATTTAAACAAGACTGGTGAAATGTTTGCCTAACTTATTCTCTCAGGTGTACGGTAGGATTTTTCATTTTCCAAATGAAACTACACAAGCTACAGGAGCAAACGGAGGAACAAATTGCCTTGCAAACTTTGCTCTGCCACTGACTTCATAAGACATTATTTACCGAGTGCCTAGCATTGTGCTAAGATATCAGGCTAGGTGCTGAGCTCACCTCTTTATTAGATACCCCAACAGAAGATAAGGTTTCTGTGACATTTAAGTGGAACTTAGAAACACTGGAGACAATATTCATTTTAGTATCATGTACAGATCACAGGTCAGGACTCAGATGGGCTATATTCAGATTTTAATCCTTGCGTGTGGCTGTCTTAGTTCTGGATACTACAACAAAAATAACCATAGACCTCAGGTGCCTTGTCTAACAAATACGTATTCCTCTCAATTCTGGAAGCTGAAATGCCTGAGGTCAGGGCGCCAGTATGCTTAGTTTCTGGTGAGGCATCTCTTGTGGATTGTACACTGACAACTTCTCCAAATGCCCTCAGATGGCCAAACGAGCAGAAGATCCATTTAGTATTTCATTTAGAAGAACAATGATCTTAATTATGAAAGCAGCATCACCCTTAGGACTGAATCGCTTCCCCAAAGCCCTTACCTCCCAATGCCACCCTAGTGAGAGCTAGGATTTGACTTATTTTGAGGACCATACACATTAATAAAACTGTGGGGACAGGGCATGGTTCATAAGCAGCACTCCAAAAATCTTAGTTGGTACTAAATCTAAACAGGCTTTGAGTCAGGCTACAAATTCTCTTTCCTTGCGCTCTTGGAAAAGCTGGCAGTTAAGTACCTGTTTCAGACTTCCCAAATATGTTCTGATGGGTGCGCACGTACAAGTAGTTCATCTTCTGAGAACACCTGGATAATGCAGGGAGAATCCTGTTGTGCACGGAAAGCCTAGTAGAAGTGCAGTCCAGTCTGTGCTACACAGAACGATACTGCCGCAGTTTCAACATGTCCCTGAAAATCCAGGTGTTGGAAACAATCCTCAGTGCCACATTGCTTTTTGTTTGTTTGTTTCTGATAGGTCATGGGGCTTGAACTCAGGGCCTGGGAGCTGTCCCTGGGCTTATCTTCTCAGGTTAGCATTCTACTACTTTGAGCCATAGCCCTACCACTGGTTATCTGGTTGATACATGGAGGTAAAAGTCTCATGGACTTTCCTGCCCAGGCTGCCTTTGAACTGTGATCCTCCAATCTCAGCCTCCTGAGTTGCTAAGCAGAGCCATCATCTTTTAAAGAGGTGATCAGATCACCGGGGACAGCATTGTCATGAATCAAGGCTGTTATAGCAGGAGTAGGCTGGATTACAAGACTTGGTTGCTATAAAAGGGGAGATTTCAACTGCCTTGTCTTCTTTTGCACATAATCCTGCCATGTGCTGCATTTCTCCATGTTATGAAAAATCAAGAAGACCTGGGCCAAATGCAGTTCTTCTAAACTGTGTTACTTGTAACACTTATGAATAATTTGGCTGGGCACAGGTGGCTCACGCCTGTAATCCTTGCTACTCAGGAGGCTGAGATCTGAGGATCGTGGTTCAAAGCCAGCCTGGGCAGGAAAGTCTGTGAGACTCTTATCTCCAATAAACCACTAGAAAACTGGAACTGGCACTGTGGGTCAAGTAGTAGAGCACTCACCTTGAGCTGAAGAGCTCAAGGACAGCACCCAAGCCCAGAGTTCAAGCCCCATGACCGACAAAAAAAAAAAAAAAAGAATTTTCTCTATGGGTATTCTATAAAAGCATCAAACAACAGATCCAAATGCAAACTTTCACCATCTGTAGTGACCACTTGCTTTCTGGGGTGCTTTCTATAAAAGCATCAAACAACAGATCCAAATGCAAACTTTCACCATCTGTAGTGACCACTTGCTTTCTGGGGTGCTTTCTGTGCCTTCAGGATACACTGAAGGGAATAGAGGGCTGAAGAGGAAACTTTAGAGTTTTACTGATTTCCTCAGTACTCTAATCCTCTTCCTGTACCTGCTACTCACTCTCCTCCCACTCTGTCCCAGCTAGAGGTTTCTATTCAGCACACACACACACACACACACACACACACACACACACACACACACACACACACACACACACACACACACACACACACACACAAATGTAAAGATAGATTGATAGAGAGAGAGAGAGAGAGAGAGAGAGAGAGAGAGATAGATAGATAGATAGCTAGATAGCTAGATAGCTAGATAGCTAGATAGATAGATAGATATCCTTGGTGATTAGAGATGAACCTAGATTTTCCTCCGGCTGTGAAGGAAATGGAAATAGCTTATCTTAGGTATCTCAGGCCTCACTGCAGAGAAAAAGAAGAATAAAGAGAAAACAACATTTCACTTTCCTTTAGCTCTTCAGGGAGATATGGGAATTGAGACCAAAGTCTCTTGGCCTTTCTCTGGACTTGCTACTTTCTTGGTTCCATGGATAGTTATGAATGTTTAATCAAGTAAGTGAGAAAATGTCCTATATTTGTTGTTACTCAGAATTCCTAGGTGAGACACTGCAAAATATGCAGGGGAATGGAATCGGCTCAGAGTTTGGAACCAAAAGCCTTTGGTTCAGAAATCCATGTTCCTGTGTGACTGGCTGTATTACCCTGGTGATTGACTTATTGTTTACTAGCGGACACTTAATGTTGCACAGCATTATGTCATAATTGTGAGTAAAGATGGACACTGGGAATTAATGAATGAGAAGGCGCTCTGAGAAAGAGGGAGGAGAGAGAGAAACAGAAGGAGAGAGAGGAGGGTGAGAGAGAGCTTTTTTTTTCATTTGTTTATTTTCAGTTGTAATTTCATGCTCGATTGCTGGATCAAGTCTTCCTTTCGCTTTGATGTGTCATAGTCTCTTGTCCCTTCAATGACGCTGGGCTGATTGGGTTTGCGTATCCAGAAATGTAATGTCAGTTCTTTGTAGGGAAGGACAGCCATGATTCCTTAGTTACTATTTTCCCATGAGGGCTGTTTCTGCAGGCTTTGAATCCTCTGTGGAAACATACATTCTGCTTGAAGTAGTTCTCTTTTATTGTGTGGATATCAATACCCAATGATGTCTTTTCTAAAATATCTGCCCTCTTCCTCTGTGGACAGTGGAGCAGAACATTAGGCTCACCTGGAGTTGGTGACATCATGGTTTTCTCTCCTGAACTGAATGTGTTTTTACCTTGGGAAATATACCTGAAGTTGCCATTCGGTTATTATATTTGAAGACATACATACAACCGCTGAATTAATACCAACACATGCAAATTGATCAGATGGTTCCTTCCAGACATGGTGTCAGCAACATTGTAGGTTAGCTCAGTGACATTATTTTCTGCTGGTCAGGTTGTGTCTTACAGTTGGCATTTGTCTATTTCCTGGAAGGCCTGCCAATCCCACATACAGTGCTGCTGACAGCTGCACTCGTCTCCAAGGTATTTATCATCTGCTAGGATTTATGAAACTTCTCTGTGGAAAGAACCTAGGCCTATTTCATGAAAGGGGAGCAGACTATTTACAACTTTAACCTATTTTCTTTATATGAAATGCCATTCTTGCACTATGGTAAGCTAGTCCTAACAAAGCAAAGCAAGGTCACCTAAATCTTCTTTCTACCTCTGAATCTTATTAAAAGATGGGCTGTCAAAAGGAATTTTCTTTTTCTGTATCATAGTTCTAAACAGATGCCTTCTGGGTGCTGAAGCCTAGCTATTCAGAAGATTGAGGCCTGAGGAAGCAGTTCGAAACCATCATGGACAGGAAAGTCCCTGATAGGAATGAAGCCCTGTGATATTCCCCTGTAATATTACTCAACTCTAATGGCAAAGCGGTGGAGAAAAATGCTATCAGTAGATGCATAAATATGTTCAGAATTATTCACAAAACTTAAATAAGTCCCTACAGCCAATAAAGTAACAGTTCCTGAGTCCAAATTTTTATTTTTCAAGGTTGTATTTAACAGGCCTTATTTCTTTCACTTTAAACAGTACCAGATGTCATTTAAGTCTTACCAAACAGATTTTTTTCCTGTCCTTCTTCTCTTCCTATCTGCTATTCCATACAGCACACAAACCCCCTGCATGACACTTCCTCATCAAAGGCCTGAGCTCCTTTTACAATAATAGTTCTTGTTTAAAAAGTAGCTTTAGCTGGGTACCAGTGGCTCATGCCTTGATCCAGCTACTTAGAAGACTGAAATCTGAGGATCACAGTTCAAAGCCAGCCTGGGCAGGAATGTCCATGAGACTCTTATTTCCAGCTAACCACCGGAAAACTAGAAGTGGTGCAGTGGCTCAAGTGGTAGAGCACTAGCCTTGAGCTGAAGAGTCAGGGACAGTTCCCAGGCCCAGAGCTCAAGCCCCAGGACTGATAAAATATAAACAAAAAGTAGCTTTATTTACTAGGAAACACATTCATATAAATATACCTAATGTTTTAACCTTTACTTATTTCAGAGTGCATGAAGATTTCTGACAAAATGATTCTATTAAAAGCTGAGAGGGAACTTCCATCTTCGATACAGTCAATGGAAATATTACAACATGATCTAAGCTATTTAACCAATAGTTTCTTTCTTTAAGACACTTTGAATCTATAGTGTGTCCTTGTTGAGAGAAGGTTCTATAGCCTGGGTCTCTGTGAATGAAATCCATTCAAAATTCTCCACCAGTGGCTTTTCCATCTCCGTAGGTCTCTGCTGCCACACTGTGGGGAAATCCAAAATAAAACATGAACTCACACACTTTGGCCATCTTTTTCACCAAAGAACAAATGCCACTGATGATGCTTCAAATTCAATTAACAAAACTAGCATAAAAGTAAAAATCTTTCAGAAAAAGGGAAGTGTCAAGTGAAAACATTACAGGTTAGCGGAGTACTATTATTAATAGTTTATTTGACTTCTTGAGACATGAGCTCCATCCAAGGTGGTCCCGTCAAGACAGCCAGCATAGTATATAGAAATAAATGTATTTTCAAAGTCTACCTTCCTCCATTTCCCCCCCTTCTCCTTATTTCCCTCCCAACCTCCTTCTTTCCTTTCCTCCTTCCATTTTCCCTCCTTCCCTACCTTCCTTCTTTTCTTACCCTTTCCTTTCCCTTCCTCCCTCTCTTCCTTATTTTTTTCTTTCCATCTTTCTGGTTGTTCATCCCTATATTCTACCAGAAATTATTGTATCTACTGCCTTGTGTTGGTCCATTATATTCTATGCTATTAATACAAAATCAAATGAAGCATTGTCTCCGAATTCCCTGATTACCCTTTCTTAGTGACACAAAGTTGCACAGAATAAAATTTAGATCTAAAGCAGGCTTAAAAGCAGTATGCACAGATTGTCACAAGATCAAAAGGCTCAGTGTCCACAGCCCCAGTTTCAATTATTTCAAGTAAATTCTAACATTTTTTTTTCCAGAGTCAGAAAATCCATCCACCAACGACAGTTGGCTGTTGTCCACAGATATGGTGATTTCTCTTATCTCTGGTCAGATTGGCGTGATTGCCCTTTTTGGTTAAAGGTGATTGGAATTCATAGGAATTAAAAGGAAAATGGTCAAACAGTGATTCTCTGCAACTTAAACAATCTCACAAGAGAACAATTGAAAGAACATCAGATGGAAATGTTGAGCTCTTTCCAATCTTCTCTGAGATTCTACTTTTATAAAAATCAGGTATTTTCTTATCTGTATAATCTATATATCTATTGATCCATATACCTACTAATATCTATTAATTCTAAATATCTATTTTTAAACATGTCTAAGAAATAAGATTCATAAATAAAGACTTCCAGCAGGGTTTAAAAATGAAATAAAGTGAAACCTTGCCTCAGAAAGCATACAAAATGCAATTTTCTTAGATCCAAAATGGTAGAGATGGAGAAAATGCTCATTATTTAAACACTGTATACTGGAGTTCATTTTTCAAAAGCAATATGACATCAATGGTACCCATATAGTAAGCACAAAGACCTTGTTTTAAACTGCAGGAAAATGCATTTGCTTATCTTTGAAGTGCACATTTTTTATTAAGTACATTTTAAATTAAGCCTTTTTTTTCCCTAGGAGGTGAAGGAAAACAGTAAGCTAATTTCAAAGTCAGTAATCCAGGGAGTTCTTTTGAAGTACAGGTTTCTGGTGCCAAAATTCATTAACATCAATTCAATGGGAGAGGGGGGAGGGAACGATTGAGTGCTAGGTCTTTTCTGATGTGGAACAGTTCTATTACCTTTCTTTCTTTCTTTCTTTCTTTCTTTCTTTCTTTCTTTCTTTCTTTCTTTCTTTCTTTCTTTCTTTCTTTCTTTCTTTTTCTTTTTCTTTTTCTTTTTTAATGTACACATGTATATTATAGTCCAGGGGTAATAGAAATGAGCAGAAAAAGAAAAGCAGAGATAGAAAGCTGGTTTGGCTCAAAACTCTAAATCCTGCTAGTTCATCCTAACTATCTCTGTAGAATTTTCAATCAGCGTAATCAGAGCCATATTGTCCTAGAAAATTCAACTGCCTCCTTTTAAGAACTTTCTTTCCAAGCAACATTATTTAGCTCTACCACCACCTAGTGACAAATCTAAAAATTGCATGCTCTTTCGTTGGGATGGTGTTACAGACTTTTCATGTCCAGAGAACAGGTCAATTGGACTTGTGAACCAGTGTCCCTGTCACAGGTCCTAACTGATATTTGCTGCCAGTATAAATGCACACTTCCTCCTTAACAATTTTATGTATATTTCTAATCCAGATGAAAACATATATATTTGTCCAAAGAAAAACTAGTGTTAAAATTTATCTCACTGGTATGTTCTTAATTTTTTTTTAGTATCACTCCTGGAAAAATTAAAACGTATCTATAGATTGTATTATATGCCTAAGGCATAGTGCTTAACATATAGACTTAATTGTGTCCTTTGGCTCAGTGAAATGTCTTGATGGGAACATGGGGGAGAGAAGCTAATGTAAGACATTTCCATTTTTAAAGAGTTATATTGAATTTTGAGTAGAGGTGACTAAGGTAAATCCATCTTCTACATGTACTTGTGATCACATGAAAGTAATGTAAGTAGATTTATGAATCCCTGAAGTGTTGTATAGAACACCAACTAGGTGGCCGACATTTTTCTAAGAATGCCACATGGATTTGTTCATGTCATCCCCATAAATACCCAATGAGGCAAAAACTATGATTACCCTCATTTTGTTCAAACGGAGGCAAACTGACAAGAGTGGAATGTCTTGTCCAATGACACATGGCAGATGAGGAATTGGAGCCCAGATAATTTAGCAATGATATCTACAACCTGGGGCTTGGGGGTTTTGTTTGTGTAATTTTGTTTTCCTGTCTTTCCTTTGGCAATGCTGGAGAGCGTGGGGGTGTCTAATTCTTGGATTGTTCTCTTGTTCTACTGAAAACAATGTCAATGAACAATAAAGGCATTAGAAAACTTTTGTAGGCACATGCATTCCCAAAAGTGAGAAAATAGTCAACGGTGATCGTAATCTCTTTCTTTCTTTCTTTCTTTCTTTCTTTTCTTTCTTTTCTTTCTTTCTTTCTTTCTTTCTTTCTTTCTTTCTTTCTTTCTTTCTTTCTTTCTTTCTTTCTTTCTTTCTTTCTCTCTCTCTTTCTCTCTTTCTCTCTTTCTCTCTTTCTCTCTTTCTCTCTTTCTTTCTTTCTTTCTTCTTTCTGGCTGGCAGTACTGGGGCTTGAAATCCGGGCCTCACTGGTCCGATTAGTGCTGGCACTCTACCACTTGAGCCACATCCCCAGTTCTTTTTTCTCTTTTGTTATTGTAAAGGTGATGTATTGAGGGGTTACAGTTATATAAATCAGATGAAGAGTGCATTTCTTTTGAACAATGTCATCCCTTCCCTCACTCTCTCCGGTTTTTCCCTTTCGCTCCCCCTCAAGGGTCTAGTTCCATCTGAGCTGTGTCTAATGGGGACCAATGCTGCATTTGTTCTCTTTTTCCCTGGTGTCTGTGTCTCTCCCCAGTCCTCTTAAAGACATATACACAAACAAACAAGCTGAAAGGAAAAGAAAACAAAGATCAACAAAGAAATAAAACATCTGGTTTCCATTTTCTGGGGTTCATTTTAATACATATTGTTTTGTATATTCAGATGTCTGTAGATATTTTGCCTGTTTTATCCTTTCCTAAGGATATCCTCCTTTGGTCTCTCCGTGTGAATGTCTAGAGACCTGTACAATTTATTATGTCTCAATGTATTTTTTTGTCTTTTACCATCCAGTGTGTTTACTATGGATTAATAGGCACATTCTAGTTACCACAATGAGGGAAACCCCGCACCCTATGTTTTTTTAAGTCTGGATTACTTTGGGTAATGAATTTTTTTTCCAAATCTTTCCATTTCTTTACAAGTGGCACAATGTCATTCTTTCTGGTGGATGAGTAGGTGGATGTGTACCACATTTTCTTGATCCATTCACCCACTGGGGGGAATCTGGGTTGATTCCATATCTTAGCTATGGTAAACAATACTGCAATGAATGTAGTTGTGCTGGTAGCATTAGTGTACCTTAGCTTGGAACCACAGACTTTCCTGACTAGAATTTTAGGCACGTAAGTCATAAATGTCCAGTTTTTTAAAAAATAAACAAACCTTTAATGCCTGAGTTCAAATCCAAGAACTGGAAAACAAAAATAAAACCTCTAATCTACCTCAAAGTGAGTACAACTCAATGCTATGAACAGACAAAAAAAATTATGGCAGAGGAATGAATGATGTATCATCAAGCTTTACAATTGTATACACACTCAAGGAAATTCTTTAGTAACAAATTGATGAACAAATTATTGATACACATTCTACTTACCAACACCTGTGATTAGTACATTGTATATAATATCCCACTTATCCACTGAAATGAAATGGAAGGAACTCATTCATACTGTAAAATATTTTATATAAAACACCTGAGTTCAAAGAACCATGTAGAGATGCTAAATCATCTATCATCCTAAGATTGGATGACAGAGAGATGGAAGAGTGAACTTTACTCAGTCTCTTCCATGTCTCTTTAAGGGTACCTCATATATGTGTGTGTGTGTGTGTGTGTGTGTGTGTGTGTGTGTGTGTGTGTGTGTGTGTGTGTGTATAAAACCCATATATTATAATTCTGCCTCTCATATTCTCCTTTAGGTTCTTAATTTTTAAATTATTGGTAACTTAACTTGGGACCAAACCTATAACAAAATGAATCTTTGCTTGTTAGTGAAGTCTAACTCTGAATCATAGTTCTGATAAAGGTGGCTTTATCAGAACCAAAGTTGATTTCTGGCCTTTATAAAGGCCAAGTGGACATTTCACAAGAGCACGGATTTCTCTTTCAAAGGTTATATCAGAGTTCCTTGTATTTTGTGATTTTGTAGACTCTCATACATGTCCTACAAAGCTGTTGCCAAAAGGGAAAAGACATGAAAGCTCATGCTGGGGCGTTTGTAGGCTGAAGCGATGGCTAGCCTTCAGCTCCGTCAGGCCATGTTGTTTCATAAGGCCATGTCTGGGTGCATGGTTCCACACTGGCTGCGTGACATGTTTCCAGAAGTGAAAATGAATGCGACCGGACATCAGCCAGCCAGTGTGTGCTGTCTTTTTATTTGCTTGTTTGTTTTTGTCAGTAATAGATCTTGAATTCAGGGCCTGAGCTTTTTCTCTCAAAGCTAATACTCTACCACTTTGAGCTGCAGAGCCTGTTAGCATGATGCCCATGTTTTTGTCCTCAGCTCCACTCATACCTGAGCTCTGGTTTTCTGGTGATTAGCTGGAGATAAGAGTCTCATGGAGTTTTCTGCCCAGGCTGGTTTGAACTGCAGTCCTCAGATCTCAGACTCCTGAGAAGCTAGGATTACAGACTTGAGCCACCAGCACCAGGCTTGTACAAGCTTTTAAAGCTTGTACAGCTCCATTGTAAACTGAGAAGTCATAGGGGACATTTCCTCCTTTAGTCTTCAGATAATCTTTGAAGAGCTTAAACTGTTACTTTCTCAGAAAAGCCTTTTCCTACAATTCCCAGCACAGTATCATTGCCACCTAGTCAGCCACACTAGCTCACATCTAACACATACTGGACTTTTTCTTTATCTTAAATGTGTATTTGACACCTGTGGATCATGAGAAGCTCATAAATGACATTAATTCCTTCCATTGACATCAAGCTACAAACTGAACATCTCTCTGTAATAAAAAGAAAATGTTAATTAAAAATGAAGTTAAAAAATTGCCACGAGTTAAATAAAAAAATATTTTATTACCACAGAAAAAGATATTAAATGAAAAATGTGCTTTCTGAATTCTTTAAGATGTTTTTTATTTCAAATGAAATGGATGTAGTCATGAGGAATTTTGATTCCTAAGGGGAATACTAACTGGTTCATGTTTACCACTGAGCCACCTTTCCAGCCTAACTGGTTCATGTTTCTAATGGTTCAGATGCTACATTTGTATTTTTGCTTGTGTCTTCCTTCTTTGAGTTGCTGCCTCAGAAATATTTTCAGTATCTTATTAAGAGAGAAAAGCCCATACATTATGTATAGAAGTGGGGATGGAATGGAGTGTTGGGAGAAGAAAAGCAACAAAGATTTCTGTGTTGCATGAAACTAACTAAATGTGGTCAGTTAGCCTATCTATTTTCCATATAAGATGAGATCTCAAAGTTGTTCAAATATATCTCCTTTTGAAATGAATGTTGGTGGTGGCTTAGTGCTAGCCTGCACTTAGCAGGTAACTTAGTGGAAACAGAATCAGTAAGTTCTCAATGCTGACAGCATTGTAAATGTGTAAGAATGCATATATTGTAAAGGCATTCTCCTCTGTGAATATCATGCCGACTGATGCCATATTACGGAGAGAGGAAAAGGGAGATAGAAAGGGAGAAAAAGAGGAAGAATAGAAAGGAGAGGAAGGGAGGGAGATGATGGAAAGAGAATGAATAATTTTCCATGCCCTCAAAATGATCTATTATGGGGTTATATAAAGATTAAGTTGACTTAGAAAATAAACTACTTCACCATATTCACAGTCTCACTAAATTTGTGAGTTCACTTTCTTAAATCAAAGAACTAGGGAATGTTGTAGTTTTCCTCAATTCTGAAAGGATATATCAAAATTTCAATGTTTATACAGTTTTGCTCATTCTATGAGTTATTTGAGAATACATTCCCCATGGTTTTTGAAAAAAAATGTCATGTGCTCTAATTGGAGAACTTGTAAGTGGTATCTTTTGACTAGAGGACCAACTCAGAGTAGCTGACACCAAGTCTTTGCATTACCAAAGCAATTTCCACAGATGAAATTGAAGATGAAGATAATAATAATGCAATGAAATGTACTCTTGCTATATCTTGAAGAAATTAGAATCCAACTAAAACAGGATCATACAATCCTTTCAATACTCAGTAAAATGAAGATGTAAGATAATAGTGTGCTACCCATAAGTGGAATTGCAGATCAGTATTCACGAAACACTCCAATGTAATTTCTGTTGAACATGATAGCTTTTGATAACCAGAGAGGGAACACTAAGTTTCTTATCACTGCAGCCATAAAAGGTTTTATTTTTTAGCTTTTGGAATAAAACAACCTGCCACAATTGCACCTTCTTAATCAGCTTGAAGGACTTTAATTTAGTGTGATGGGGAGCTGTATTTGCTTGGTTTGAAATTCTTTGGTCAAAAACCTTCAGTGGTTGGGTCCTGTCTTTTCCTTTGGTCTATTTGTTTCAAGCATATGTAGTACATGCCTGTGAATTGCAGGCATGGTGGGGCTGATGATAAGAAGGAATTAAGTTATAGTCCTTGTCCCTGGGGACTCACTCTCTGACTCAGAAACACGTAAAGCAAATAATGATGGCATCTGATGCCATCTGTAAGGAATATTCTATTGAGAAAGCTAGAGGGCTTCCTATCTCAGAAGGCCTGTTTGAGAAATTGTTCCTGTTGTCTTGTGAATATCATGACCCAGTACAAACTTAGCCAAATGTTCTTTGTTTTCTTTTGTGAAGGTCTTTGTTCCTGCTTTCTAGAATCTGCTCACCTACATAGATTAATTAGCCCACTGCTAATTTTAGTGGGTTTTGTGTGTATTATCTTCTCTTTTCTACATGACTGGTATACATTGGTACTCTGTTACTATTATAATGCTAACATAATCAAATAATGAAGCAAATCTTAACTGATGCCACTTCCTTTTCCATTCTTTATGTACACATGTGTTAATATAGGGCTTGTTCATGTTACCATTTCCATATCCATTGGTTTTGCCTCTTTTATTTATTATGTGTGGGATGATCTCTCTTTTTTCCCTCCAAAAAGCTTCATCGGTTACAAGAAAATCCATTAGGCATTAGATTGTAGCTTGAAAAGTGAAATGGTCATTCTGATGTTGTTTTGCATAATTATTAGGATTTATCTGGGCACTGGTGGCCCATGCCTGTCTGTACTCCAGGCTGTTCAGGAGGCTGAGATCTGAGGATCACAAATTGAAGCTAGCCTGGGCAGAAAAGTCCATCAGATACTTATTTCCAATTAACCACCAAAAAGTTGAAAGTGGAGCAGTGGCTAAGATGGTAGAGCATTCACCTTGGGCACAAAAGCTCAGGGACAGTGTCCAGGCCATGAGTTCAAGCCCCAGGGCCAGCACATAAACAAAGAAAAAAAAAGAATCACATTAAGTAAATGGAGGATGGAAAGAAGAAGTGTTTTTCTTATTGTGAGAGTGTGAGACAGTGGATAAGCAAATGGAACAGGCTAGAATGGTCTATGTGGTAATGGATTAGAGTAAGATGTTTAAGTGTGAGCCCTAATTATACGTAGAAATGTCTATGAATATGCATGTGAATTAGCATGCACTCATAGATTCTCTTGTTCTTTCAGGTCTTAGGAGAAAGAATACCCAGGAGTACGTGACATATGTAGTATCCACATTTAGATTTCGAATACTGTTATTCATTAAAACAAACCAAAGCTTCATTGAGAAAGAGTTGATTTCAAGACAGGTGAAACACAGTATTTCTCAAAATAGTCACTGTAGCAAAAATAAGGAAAGCTTGAAAACTTGTCCCAACTCAGAGGAGCATAAAAAGACGATAACTAAATCTGATGTACTATCCGGAAAAAGGATCCTGGAAAAGAAAAAAATGATTTAGAAACCACATAAAGAAATCTGAAAAAAAGAATTAACTGTGTACACACACACACACACACACACACACACACACACACACACACACACACACACACACACACACACGAACAAAGTGCCATAGTGATTTAAGATACCAATATGGAGAAAAATTGAATAGTTATTATGAAGATACTCTGTACTTCCCTTACACTGTTATATACGTATAAAGCTGTCCAAAAATGTTAAGAATAATTCTAAAATAAGGACTAGAAAAATCACAAAATAGGAAGAAAGAAAATTTTTGAGAGAATTTATAGAATGCAAGTTTAGCTGAAAGAAGTGGGAAGGAGGATTTCAAGCAGAGAAAGACAACACATGAGAAAAGGAAAACTCCTCTTTTTATTTTTTTCCTAACCATTTCTAACATTCAGTCAATAAATTGGTTAGAGCTGGAATGACACCAAACATAAAAGTAAGCAAATCTCAGATTTCCACTGCTGGCTCTTGGAGATGAATCCTTCCCTTTCCTTTGATCTCCAGAGATAAAAACCTGACACTACCTAAAATGCATTACTTATTTCTTATCTCCTGTGTTCAATATGTCTCTCATATTTATTAGAGACAGACATTTATTTAGAATCAGACAATCACCTCACTGTTCAAGAAGACTCTGGCCACGTTACAGATTCTGAACATTTGGCATAATTTAGAATCATTGAATGGTGATAAATAGATGAAGCATTTGCACTTAATTATGTCAGAAGTTTGTTTGAAGTTATGGAATTAGTCTATATTCTAATGGAAGTCTGAGGCAGCCTTCTTAGGCAGTAAGGCCTGTGGATCCCACCCAGGGCATTGGGAGAAAAGGAATAATTCACTAGAATAAAGAGAAAGAGACGTGGAGATCAGGTCCTTCCACCACAATAACTTCTCGTAGATTCTTAGGAATGATTTAAACAACAAAGAAGGCAAAATAACTGAAAGGGGTGGGTGGGGGTCAAGGGGAAATGAAGAGGGGAAGAGGGGAGAATACAGTCAAGATTCCAACGTATATCCTGCAAAATTAAGAGTGAGGGAAAGGATGAATGAGGGAAGGATGGGTGGGAGGGGCGGAATGTTGAATAGGAAGACATTGATCAAAATGTATTGTATTAAATGATAACTCCTTTTTACGATTACTTAAAGATAATAAAAGTAAAGACACTAAAATCTTAAACAGAGAGAGAACATTTGTTCTTCTGTTTCCCAGAAGCTTAGCTTGGACACAGGGCTGAGAGAACATTTTGAACAAACTGTACAGAAAATGGAGGATGCAATTTCTGGCATTTCTTTTTAATTCATAAACTATTTTTTTTCTAAGCTTCCAGAAAAAAAAGAGGATGCAAATCAAATGCCTGGCCTGACCCAGCTATGAAAGGCTCTGGCCAACTTTCTCACAGGGAAACTTTGCAGAGAACTAACTGAGGGCTGGAAATAGCCTTACAGAGACTTTTCTTGTTTGATCCTTTATCACTCTTCAGTTAAGTGGGCTTTCTAAGATGGCAGTGCTGGCTGGTTTGGTATGGTATAGATTCTAGGAGAAAAGAGGCTGAAAGTAGTAAAAGCCAGACAAGGACTGTGACAAACACCTCTGAGGATTATGTTAAACATCGGAAACATGAAGTGTGCACCTGGCGTATCATAGCTGTTGACAAAGAGCACCCCGTTCTCCAGGGGCCAGAGGAAGTGGCTTTGTACAGGGTGACTTGAAGCCAAGATTGAAGTGATGAGTAGCAGCTTGAAGTTCTTCAGAAGTAGGAAGGATATTCTGGGCTGGAAAAACAAAAAAAGAAAAATCTTCCCAAGTCTGAAAGTGACAGACGATTTTAAAGAATTGACAATGAGACCTTGCTGCGTAGTATAACTTTGAGTGGCAAAATATTTCTTGCATGTAGAGCTCATAGAGAATGGAGGGCTGGAGTAGCAGAGGCCAAAGGAGGTACATTTAGAGACAGACAATTGCCATGCTATTAAAGAGGACTCTAGCCATGTGATGGGATTCTGAACAGTTGGCAATGAGGAATAATTGAAAGGTGATAAATAGCATAAGCATTTGCATTTAATAATTATTTTTTAAAAACAAAGTGAGATGATTTCATTACTTGCAAACACGTTCATTTGCACTGCCATAAAACTTAATGTTGCAGAATGTATCTACAATGTTTACTTGTAGGAGCTGATGAGAGTTTGTGCTTAATGTAAAGGTTTTTTTTTAATAGCTAAGAACTGCCTCCGTGCTAATTAATGTGTGATGACACAACTATAAAAACATTCCATTCTTCCATGCCTTCCAGTAAATGTTTCACAATATCACCAAAGGAGAACAAAGAAAATCAATATTGTGCCAAGGGACACACCATAGACTAGCGCTTCAGGCAGTAGAATTATTCAACATTATGTTTATTAAATACTTACTATGTAGAGTAGAGCTCTTATGCCAAGGACTTTTCATGTAAAAAAGAATAGGAAGAGTGTGCTAAGGAGGTGTGTGAAGGAATTTCTGTAGCAGCTGGAGCATACTGTGTACAGGCTTAAGAGCTCTACAATGCTGCTGAGTTCAGTTGGTATACTTTTGTCTATGGTACTATACAGAGAGACTGGCTCCTTTTAGTGAGGATGGTAAAAAAAATAGACTGTGGCATTCAATAAAATTCAGTCTTCATCCCTAGGTTTGATATTTTCATCAAGACCTAGAGAACATCATAAAGTGAACTCATTACATTTACTTAGGGTACTAAACTTACAGTGTCAGGCAAAATCTTGAGAAATAGCTTGGCCATGAATCAGTGCCCTATTGAGTCACTCAGAGCTTAGTAAAGGAGTGTGTGTGTGTGTGTGTGTGTGTGTGTGTGTGTGTGTGTGTGTGTATGACATTAAAACAGAAACCTAAATAGACAAAGGGAAGAATAATTGGCTTTGGGGCTATGGTCAAAGTAAGTGGTGGAACTCTAATTCATTGTAATCCAATCAGAGATCAGACCTGTTAACACTAAACTTTTAGACACTGAATCGATTTTAAAATGTGATTTTAGAGGCATTCTTGAAGCAGGGAACTATGGGTGATAACCACACTAAGGAGCCTTTCCGCAAGTCCCTGAACTTCTCTGTTGCAGTCTCAGGCCTCGGGGTAGTTCCCAGCACAAAGTCTTGCTGGAATTCGATAGGAAAAAAGAGCAAACAAGGAGGGAAGAGTAGGAAAAAAGAGAAAAGGCTTGGAGTACCAAGGAGAGAGTGCTATGCGATCTACAGGCAGGGAGAAGAGCTCATAGTTGTTTACAAGACTGTCTGGTTAGTCTACAAGGAAAGATGCTAGAATCTAGTGGAGGAACCCGTGAGTATCAGTGTCAGAAGCTGAGCCACCAATTCAAGCTGGACCTTCAAGTGTCTGGGTTCTAGTATGTACACACACACAAAGGCACGTATACATCTATATTTCAGAGCATTGATATTCAACACTGGGATTGTGTTAGTCTGGGCTGCCATAACAATAAATACTCTTCAACTTGTTAGTTGAAGAGATCAAGAAACAAATACTGTTTTCCCACAGATGTGAAAGCTGGAAGATTAAAGATCTCACTGCCCAGTGAAGGCCTCTTCTGAATTTGCAGTCTGTGGCTTTCTCACTATGGTCTCATAGAGGAGGGAATCTGAGAAAGGGAGTGAATGAGGAAGGAAGGGAAGGAAGGAAGGGAGGGAGAGAGAACAGGAAAGAGCAAGAGAATTTTTATGAAGTCACAGTCCTGTTGGATTAGAACTTCAGTTTTTTAAAGATAAATTATGCTTAATTACTTTCTGCAGTCTTGTTTCCAAATACAGTCATATTGGGAGATGGGCTTCAGGCTATGAATTTGGGTACAGAAACTTTAGTTCACAGCAGGGACAAATTCTACTTTTAGCAAGGTTATGGGAAATCGTATGGATAGATGGATAAATGGGTAGCTGCCTAGATACATATTGCTTTTCTTTTACTTGTATCTCCGTTATATACTGAATATGGTCCCCCCTGGGGTGATGAGAAAACACCTCAAATAAACTTTTATTTATTTTTTCTCCTGGACTAGAGGAATGTATTTAGAAAGTGCCAGATTTGAATCAAATCCTATTACTCTAGGAAACAGAGCCCTCGAACTTCATATGAAAAGCATCAAGAGGTAATTTTTTTTTCTTCTCTAAGGAATGAGTCTGAGAGAAAGCACTACTAGAATAAGAATTTAATAACTGTATTGAGGAAAAAGGTGCATTTCATGATAAAAATGATTTATGCATTTAAAAGTGAGGGTTTGTGGAATTAAAAATTAAATAGCCTAGCTACACCAATCTAGATGTTTAATCTTCTACAACGAGTAAAAGATAGGGAATATAATTTTTACATGTGAAAATCAGAACTCACTGTTGAAATGGAGGGTAATAGTCCTTTAGTTAGAATGTGATTTTCATGAGCCTTTATCAATGCAGCTGCTATCCAGCTGAATTTTCAATGCAAGGACTGTACCAGAGTACAGTTTTGTAAGCCCTGGAACTGAGAACGTGTTTTTTGTCATCCTAAATGTGTCCTTGGAAAGCATTCTGACAATGCTGAAATTAAATATTTGCTCCAGAGATTACTTGGTTATGGAGAAGTTAAATGGTGGATTATTGGTAATGGCAGTAGCTGAAGTACAACTTGATTTGGTGACAAGAGGCAATTGATGGAATGCTGTAAGCCATTATCAATCTCTGCTCATCATCTTCATGGGTAGATATCAGAAGGCATTTCTGGGCTATGGGCTGTGTGTAAATAGGGCCTGAGCCCTACCGTCCCTTCTCATGTATCTTCTGCAAGTCCAGCTTGAACATGCAAGATGAGAAGAAGCATCAAGCTGCATACAAGTTGATTTTGCTTCGGTATGAAGGGCAATTCCAACGCAAGCATATATCAAGAGATAGAGCTCACTTAAATAAAAATACAGGTAGTTCTGGGACTGGCTAAATTTTAGAAGAGGGCCTTGGTTCCCTGTATCCCCCCTCCCAATTCTGTTCTCCTGTGATTAGAAATTTTCCTGGGTATGTTCTTTGTGGCACAGATAGTTTTTACTTATTTTCTCATTTTATTGTAGTTCCCTCTTCCCCTGCTAGTTGGCCCTTCTGATGTCCTGTTTGCTTTTCCTGTTTGTCCAGGGTCTTTCTAGATGAGTGAACTTGATGATTGTCACATCACTAAATCATTACATCATTGTGTAATCAAGTTCCTAGTAGCTTTTCACTCAGGGTCAGATGCCTTGTTTGGAAAATGACCTAACTCTGCCTTTATTTCCCACAGCTCCCCCAAATATTAACTTTGCACCACTATAAAGTATGAACTTAGCTTTCATTGTTTGCTCACGAAAATGATTTATTCCAGGAAAATGCTGTAGGTTGAATTTATGTAAAGCCCCAATGTCTGTTCCTTAAATCTGAGTTTCTGAAAAAAAAATCAGCATAGACATCAGATTCCCTCTTCAAACACCTTTCAAGTACCATCAAAAGAATCTTTTTCTGCATATTCCTAAAGTTTTACAGCCTGTCCAAAAAGGGAGCAATGGCAGGGCCTACTTTGTTTTAGTTACTAGTCATTTGTAAGTGTCTGTAAAGGAGAGACACTGTGGGCCGTACACCTCAGTGTTGACAAGCGTGTTAGACCATATAAAGGATTTTCCCCTTATATTCTGACTAGGAAATATGCGTTACAGAAGGGTGACAGGATGAAACTAGCTTTCTCTCACCACATTTTTGGGGTGAGCACTTCTGGGAAACAAGTCTCCTTTCCCATATGGCTGTAGATTTCAGGGTCCATAGCACAGGATATTGTGCATTTAAACAGGAGGAAACTAAAGGCAAGGAAGGTCCACTCATTTCTTCACCTTATTCTAGACATGACACACTATTTCTTCTTTCCATCCATTAGCAAGAAGTGGAAGAAGTAGTCATGGGGCACTGAGCAGAATGCCTAGGTTGTGGCCCCTGAATCTACAGATGTTGCTACTACCAACTGCTAGAAGAGGGTTCATGAATCTTTGGTGATCCTTAAGATATAGATGCCAAACTGGGCATTAACTCTTTTACATGAACAGAAAGTAAAAGCTTAATAAGTACCAAGTAGAATGCAAGTGACTTGGGAACATGAGGTTTTTATCTGTGCTTTATTTAAAAAAATAATAAAATTAAATTTAACATTACTTTGTTCCCCAAAAGTAGTAGGTGGCCTTCCAGATGTTTTGTTCAGCATTTTTAGGCTCATAAAATCAAGTATGATGAATGTCCTGTCTTCATACCATGAACTCCTCACATTTGAAGTAAAATCTAGGGACTAAAAGAAATCTGATCGGTAGATGGAAAGCTTTCATCTTTCCATCTGTAAAATGGAAATAACCATAATAGCTGTCCCACAACATTGAAAGGAGGTTAATGTAAAAAGTTACTAAAAAGTCCTTCCTTGCTTTACAGGAACTTAAGAGGACTAAGTATTTACACTCTCATTCTGTCTTTTATTACTAATAGGAACTGTCTAATAGTGACTAGCATCTACAAACACTGGCAGACCTGTTGTATTTGTCAAAAGGCAAATTTATAGAAACAATGTAGCTCTGTTTACAGGATCTAAACTTCTAGAATTGGAACATGGAGGAAAAATCCAATAATTTGCCTTTTATTCTTTTCTAATGCCCCCTACCTCTTTTTAAAATTATATTTTTATTATCTTTAAGTAATTTGAAAGGGATTTCATTCAAAAAATTGGTTCCTAAGTACAAGGTCTCTTGAGTGATGTTACCTCTTTTAATCCCATCCCTCCCAAACCCAATCTCTTTTCTCAGTCTTCCTAGTTTTGTAAGATGTTCATTGAATATTATGATCCAACTTCTTTCACCGCCTGGTCAGGTTTCCTCCATCCAATGTTAGGAATGGAGTGTACCGGGACTGTTTTTAATGGATGCTTTGTTTTCCTTATTCTTTAGTGGCTCCATGAATAAATGAACAAAGAGAGTCAGAATTACTGTACATTTCTCCAACATTCTCTAGCAGAAGGGAAACAATGTTACTAGATGAAAGGTAAATTTCCTTTAATTCTTTCAAACAGGACTTTGCAAACATTTCTGATTGTGTTACCTGGACTCTATGCTAATCAAATGAGAAGATTGATCCTAATCTTGTTGTCAGGTTTGAACCTGCATGTGAATCTCCTCCAAAGCATGGTAAAGCATGTTGGGGTCCCATCTTTGGATACTCTTGAATTGTAAGTCTCAGGGTAGGAGAATGCTGAGAACTTACATTTGTAATAATTCCCAGGTGAAGCTAAAGAGCCATGGGATGCCAGGATGCTTGTCCAAATCAGTCCCTGAGGTGCATTCAAAATTAAAATTATGTGTCCTACTGGTTATAGGCGTCCAGAGGAGACTCTTATTATTAACACCTGGCCCTTGAATCTGGAATTTGGCCACAAATGCTCTTGGCTACTGCTTTCCTGTGGCTTTTCAGTGTCTCACCGCAGGATCTGTTAACCTGTAATTGCCCTCAGCATCTCCCTCTGGTCTTTTACTATTTGGTCTTCTCCTTTATCCCTTACATGCTCCATCTCTCCTGCTAGCTCTCTAGCTGGGACTTGGAAGGTGATCTGGCCAAAGCATTGAGAAGCGTGAGTGGAGCAGTATATATCACATTTGCTTTTTGTTTCTGCACTTGGCTCAACTGTAACACCCTGTAGGACTAGGCAGAATTAGCCATCTTTCCTCCAATTCTATTGTCTCTTCAGTAAAATACAGAATAACATGATTTGTGTTTTACTATGAACAAGTTAAGGAACTTAGCCCAATGAAAGAACTCCATAGTTACCTTGTATTGCATTTTTCTTTCTGGCCCCCTCTTTCCTTGTGTTTCTTTCTTTCTTTCTTTCTTTCTTTCTTTCTTTCTTTCTTTCTTTCTTTCTTTCTTTCTTTCTTTCTTTCTTTCTTTCTTTGTTTCTTTGTTTGTTTGTTTGTTTGTTTGTTTGTTTCTTTCTTTCTTTCTTTCTTTCTTTCTTTCTTTCTTTCTTTCTTTCTTTCTTTCTTTCTTTCATTCTTTCTTTCATTTCTTCTTTCTGTGCTCTCCATTCTGTCCCCAGTATTAAGGACTAGAGCTCAACCTTCTCCATTCTTATGCCTAAACAACCATTTCTCAGCCTACTTTTGTTTTGTTTTTAATTTGTTGGTCATGGGGCTTGAACTCTTGTTCTGGACTCTGTCCCTCAGCAATTCAGCTCAAGGCTAGCGCTCTACCATTTGTGCCACAGCGCCACTTCCGGTTTTCTGATGGTTTATTGGAGGTAAGGGTCTCATGGACTTTCCTGCCCAAGCTGGCTTTGAACTGTGGTCCTCAGATCTCAGCCTCCTGAATAGCTAGGTTTACAGGCGTGAGCCACTGGTACCCGGCTTTCTCAGCCTATTTTTATAGATAGCTTCCTTCCTTTGCAGAAATGGTACTGAAGTCCTAGGTTCTAAGATTCATAAACTCTCCCTCTTTGCAGGATATATTATTCAAGTGGGCTTAGGGAGTCATACACTTCACTTTCTCAGCCTTGGTTTTATGCACTACTTCTGGGCTAACATTCTCAGTATTATGACAATGTCTTCTACATTTTTTATTGTATAATGTATTTCTGCCATAATCATGACACTCTTAACATAAAGAATGAATCTCACAATTGACTGATTTCACAAATCTTTACTCTGGCACTACGAAGCCAGGTTATATAATCAGAGGTGAACAATGTGGCCCTTGTCAGTAACAGGAGTGTGAAGGATAAAATCATCCACTCCCTTCTTCTGGTCCCATTCTGTATCAGGCTTGTTCCTTAGAGACATTAAATTCCAGAAGACTTGATTGGCCACAGTCTACTGGGACAGGAAGTGAATGAACCCAATTATCTGTAGGGTCTCAAGGATCCTGGTATAGGTATGGACCCTTTTCTGCTTATAAAATTTCACTGTAAAACTACATTTATGCCAGGGGCAACTTCATAGATGACTGGTTGTCTCTTTATTGCTTCAAATCCTGATCCAGTCATTGACCTAGCCCAGTTACATTCATGTCAACCTGTTCTGCGCTTATATAAACATACATTGCCCAGGCATAGCCCTATCTTTAAATGAGACTCAATCTCAATTACACAAAATCCTGCTGCTAAGTAGAGCTGGGGCTGCTAGGCTCTTCTTCAACTGTAGAGGGCAGTAAGGAGCTGTCTCTAAAAAACTCATTAACAAGAAAGAAAAAAAAACTGCCAAGTTTTCCTACAAAGCATTCTCACTGAAAGGAAAGGGTTATATTTTTAAAAAGTCATTTGTAATACCTTCTTGGGGAAAAATATCTCCTATTATATCTCATGTGTAAGGACATTTTCCCCTGTGTGGGGAAAATTACCCTAAACAGATTTTTAACTTGTGAATAAATCTGGAAGTAACTTTAGAAGGAAATGACTGGCTATAGTAACACAATTTGGATTTTATATGAGAGTTGTGTCTATTGTATCCTGTGTTCAAAAATTCATGGTTAGAATAGAAAAACCCTTTTGGAGATTTGTCCCTCTTGTTACAAGTAGACAGATGAGGTATTCTGGAGTGAGTTTGCCTGTACGCAATTTCCAATTTGAAAAGTAACAAAAACTTGTTTCACCTTAAAAACTTAAAAACACAAGAACAAATAATGGAACAGAACTTCTCTCCACAGATAGGCACTTTCCCCATGGTTTTGTTTTTAAAGCCAATGAAGCTCAGAGCTTGTGAGTGAGTTCATTATTACACTCTAAACTTCCAAGTTCTCATTAAAGGTGACAATAAGAATTGATCATCTCTCATGGAACTATGGCTCACTTAGAGTGCTAGAACACTAGCCTTGAGCTCAGGGAGAGTTCAAGCCCTGAGTGTACCCCCAAGGATCAGCACCAAGAAAAAAATAGTTTTAGAATCAAGAGATAGGCAATCATGTTCTTTAAAAGTGAGGTCATTGGTAGTGATGACGTCAATCCTGCAAGCATTAGATAGACCTGCTCGTTATCTACTGACCAGGACTCAGACTGTAAGGCAGGATGGAGGTGGGCTTTTTGCAAAGATCCACTATGTTCTAAAGTGCTTTCCTCTTCTAGATATTACATGATGGCCCCATTTGTAGAAGCTATCTAGGGCATTTCAGTAGCTGGGATGGATTTCCAGGACACCACGGAAGCAATGCTTCATACCCTTGTAATAAAATATGTGGAAAATGATTTGGAAAATGGACCCTCTTTGTTTTTATTACTTAGTTTTGCTTATTTGTATCTATGAACTGTACAAAAGGATTTCATTGTGTGGCCGTACATGCTTATAGCATAGTCGGATCAAAGTTATCTTTCTATTCCTTGCTTTCCTCTCTTACCTTCCAACTTCCTCTCAATCTGAATTCAACACCTTTTTGTGACACAGGTCATCGCTGTGATAATTAATTATCATGGGTCTGGCCGTGAAGCTATTCGTTAATGCATGGTATTTGTTGGTAAAATGCCAGAGAGCAGATCATTAATTATCACAACTCATTTCGGGGGGGGAAAAACAAGCCTATCAGAGTGAAATTAATGATCAATTTACCATCTGTCCTAGATTATAGGACTGTCTGGTTTGGTCTTGAGTCAGTGAAATTTCCCTGAAATGTCTTGATATTCAGTTAGATGAAGCCATTGTAAACAAATAAAACTTGCCTTACTCTCAGAATTGTAAAACCTAACAACACATACAAATATAAATACTGAAAAGAAGTTTGGAGTTCAATGCTTATTGTTCATTATTTGGATCTGTGTTGTGTTAGAGATGGTGATTTTAATAGCTTGACTAGATAAAGAAAGGAGGAACAGAACTAGGCAAGAAAGATCTGAAGAACAATAATCCTGACTTCAAGGGACAGTGGACAGTCTATATAAAGGAACTTAGTATACCCTGAGTGTTATAGGGACAGAATGATCATGATCTACAGAACTATGGAGGCAAGCAGTCAATTCACTCACAGCAAGATTCCAACCACTATTAGGTCTGAGGCCACCACACCTCATCCATCCTTGTCACAAAGAATGCCATGCCTGTCATCTAAGATCCTGATAAAGAACAAGGGAAGCAAGTTGGGTTTCAGAATTACTCTTAACTTCTAACTGAAACCTTGGCTACAAGTTCAAATGTAGATTGAGAAGCCCAGAATTTTCCTGTGTATGTTGTAAGTTAGCACTTTTAGAGAGCTCCTATTATGGCTATTCAACTTACGATATTGACATGCAAGGTAAGAAGGTGCCTAACAAGACAAGAGTTAAATTGTAATGTATCTTCTAAGCTTCAGAGGCTCAGATCTGCTCAGATCTGTCTATGTGTATCCAGAGACATTGCTACATTAATTAAGATAATGAGATAAAGCTAGGAGGCAAGGTGGATAGTTGTGAAGTCCCCAAGATACAGGTCATTACAACAAAGAGATGAGCATGTAGACCTGGGAATTGGATCATAAAATGTCTCTAGACCAGGTCAAAAATTCATTAAGATAGAGAGAGAACTGTGTGGTGGACCTTGGAGAAGAAAGGCATTCCTCCTCCAGTTTTGTTCTAGAAGGTAGTTTAGGTATCTGCTGAGTATGATAGACAATTTTTATTCTCAACTGCCATTGGTGGAAATGGCTATCAGAGTTTGAATTTTAGATTCTAAGTAATTCGATTATGAGACCTACTGTGTGCATTCTTACTGCATGACACACTGTAGGAATTCAATGCCATGCTCATGAGCGATTTGCTCTTCTAAACAGTGGAGAGCAGGGATACTCGTCTTCCATGTCTATCGAAGGGCAGCTACACTCAAAGCAGAGTGAAGGCCAAGCAGTCTGCCCCTGTGCCACTGACCTGCTTACAACCCAGTGCAGCTGAATTTTCAGAGCTCTTAAGAAAGGGTATTTTACTATTTCAGAAAAGTATTTGACAGAGAAATTCCCAATAGCCACTTTCTATCTCCCTGATGATAGAAGTTTATTTCTTGCAGTATTTACACAAGGAACAAAGATGAGAAAGACAGAGGCCTATATGCTACATGTCTATTAAAAAGCAACAAGTGGGGAAACATTCACAGAGCCTGCTCAAAGCTCTGAGTTCAGTCTTCAGTACTGTAAACAAATACATAATTTACAATAAGCCAGATTCACTGGTTCACCCTTGTCATCCCAGCTACTTAAGAGGCTGAAATCAGGAGGAAGAATCTGGGGACACTTCATAGATCCATTAACCTTTGAGCTGAATTTTCAAGGACAATTTGAATATCCTAGGTGTATGACAGAAGGGAGGTAAATCAAGCAGATGGACAGCCTGACAAAAGGACACAACAGGAGAGTGAGTTGACTCAGCTGACAGAGATTGAGATTGGGAAAATGTCAGCAAAGTAATCAGAAACAAAAATCGTGGTTGAATCTCAGTGTCTTCCCTCTATTTGATATTTGTCCCCTTTTCTTTCAAGTCTGTTTTAAGGAAGTGCTTCTCAAATTACACTATAATGACCAGCTTTTAAAATGCCATTCCTAGCCCATCATGAACTCATATTTTTATAAAACCCATTAAAGTTGAATTACTAGAAAAATGAAATGAGAACATAAAACACATCAGCCAGATTCTATCATTCCTGGCAGCAGTGTCAAATGGCTACAACACTTGTGAGTGTTGACTCCATTTCTGTATAACTTCAATTCTGATTACCAAAAAACAAAACAAAACAGAAACACCTTTGTGAACTTGTGCTGATTCACAACCAAAATTATGAGTAGCAGAGACAAGATCTAAAGAACACAACCAAAGAAATGCTCTGACCACCTAGAGGTCAAATGTATAAGGCATAGACTGGATATTTTCCCTGCTTTAATCTGGGCTAGAGGATATATAAATTGTTTGATAATTGAAGACCATTAAGAAATCTAATAGAAAAACAAGCTATAATCTAGAATATGATGGTATTTGGAGGCAAAAACATGGGGCAGTATTTAGATGAGCTCATGAAGGTAGGATTTCTGTAATAGGATTAGTGTGCTTGAAAGAAGAGGATGAGGATCACTGGTTTCTCTTTTTCCTACCAGGAAAGGGACAAGCAACCCATCCCAAAGAACTACATCAACCAGTATCTTAATTTTACTTTCGAGTATCCAAAACTGTGAGGTACCCATTCCTGCCATTTAAATTACCCAGTGTCAGTCATTTTCATTTTTCTTTTCACGATGTGCCTGAAATGGAGACCAACTTATGTTAGGTTAGGAGTCATGCAGGTTGTGGCTATTGCTATTGAGAAAGTTCACAGAGAAATGATGACCTTCAGGGGGAAAACGAAGGAGAGCAAATGATGCAGGGGTGCGGTGGGGGAGTGACATGGTGGTCAGTGATGAATCTGGGCAGGAGTTAGCTGTGTGGCTCAGAAGTTAGATGTGTGGTGCAGGGCAAGGGAAGTCAGTAATGATACCAAGGTGCGGGACCACCGCAATTAGAAGGCTTCACCCATAGAGTTATGGGAGAGTACTGCTGAGAGTAAATTGAGGACTGGGGCTTGTCAATTCCAGGAGATTGTCGGCCCCGGTGGTCTGACATGCCTAATAGATGCTCAGGTAGAGATGTTCATCAGGCTGTTTGGAAATGTGAATGTGAGGGGAAAAGGAGGGGTGTCAGGTAGAGATACGATTTTTGAAGTTGTCAGCATTATATGACATTCACCGACCTGTGTCTGGATAAAACCAGCAAGGTGAACATGGAGAGAAGACTAGAGTCCAATGCACAAAATAATGCCTTGGAAACACTTAGAGGAGTGAGGACCAACAGCTGGGAAAGAAGTTAGAATATCATTAAGTTTGATGTCAATGAAACCCAATTAATAAGGGACCTCCCAGGGGATGAGATATTTAGTCCTGCCAAATGCTGCTGCTGAGCAGGTAAGATTAGAACTGAGGAGCACACAGAGCCTTTAGCAAATTAAATAGACTTGGGGGATTTAGAACGAACACCTTTTGTGACTATGCAAGTTAGAGCCTGAATGAAGCATAGGCATTAAAGACAGACCCTAGAGAAACTCTTTCAAGAAGCATTAGGCAGGAGTTGGAGGAGACATGAAAATTGAGTATTTGATGATGATGATGATGATGATGATGATGATGATGATGATGATGATGATGATGATGATGATAGGAAAGGAGGAGATTGTTCATTTGTTGAAACCAAAGTGATGATATGAGGTAAGTAGGGTGGAGTAACTGGAGTAAGGTCTTGGAGCACATGGTGGGAATGTAGGCATGGTCTTTGGCACGAAGGCTAAGGGATATACTCAGGGGCACTGTGATGCGGAGGATGGAGTCTTAGATACAGGTTACAGGAATGCAGTCTTCGACCCAACACGGGTCATGGAGTAAGTGGGGTCTTGGGCTCAGGAAGAATGCTGAATCTTTCATAGGAGAAGTTTCACATGATATGTTAACAGAAACTAGAGAGCTTAATTGCTGGTTCAGGAGTGATTGATATTCATGGGATTTCTCTTCAGATTGCTTCTAGATTCTCAACAGATTCAAAGCTGAGTTGCTGGCACAGATACAGGAGCTGTAGATGAGTGATGACATGAAGCATTGTCTCGGAAAAGTGCTCTAGGTGTGGCCCAATGGCAGAGCTAACCCAAACTCTTTGAAGTTAGTGATCTTGAACTAAGTGCGAGGCTTACCTGTGTGGTTTTGTGATTTAAGTGCTTCATCCCTTTCTATTGAATTCTCTTGGGAACTGTTTAAAATACCTTGTAAAGTGTTTGCCTGGTGGAATATTTTAGCAAGGCTCTATGTTGGTGAAATTTATATCATAAGAATATCATCATGGGCAGGAGCATGCAGTTCATGCTACTCAGGTAGGTGAGATCTGAGGATCATAGTCTGAATCCAACCCAGGCAAGAAAGGCTGTGAGACTCTTATCTCCAAGTACTAAGAAAAATCCAGAAGTGGCACTGTGGCTTACATGCTAGAGTATTAGCCTTGAGCAAAAGAATCTCAGGGACAGCACCCAGGCCCCAAGTTCAAGCCCCAGGATTGGCACATACACAAACAAAGAATATTACCTGGTATCATCATATAGGGTGAGGGTTACAGGGATTAACATTGAAGGCATTTCATTAGCTTATTTGGTGATAGGCTACTGACCCAGTCATGTAAAATCAATGAACATAAATAGAAATTCTTTTGTTATTGTGTGTGTCTATATGGGGTTAGGAGAATACCATGTTTGGCAATGTATTCCCTTTTCCATAGGGAAATGAAGCAGTATATCCCTCTATATCCTCTGGCGTTGGCAGTTGCTTTGGAGATCAACCCAGTTTTGTGACAACCATATGCCAACCCTGCATACCTACCTTGTTCCATCTGCCATACTTAATCTCTAGAGGAGACAGGTCTACAGGACTTAAGGCTGCTAGCCAAATAGTGGGATTTTCATTTGCATGAGTGAACTCATCTTGCATAGTTTTCTCCTACTTTCTCATTAAGATGAAGTCATTTCTGATTGATGTATATAGTTTGTATGGAGTTTGAAATTCAATAGGTAAGGTATTGAGAGTATATGTTAGTAAAGGGTTTTCTGAAAATATCACCAATTATGAAATAGAGATTTGATTTTTCATCTCTGTTTAGAAAAATTTTGAAAACCATAGCTGGCATGTTAAAAGCATTCAACCTGGCAGGAAAGTAAAGAGAAAAGGCCAGCAAGCTGCCAACAAAGGATTAAAAGAGACCATGGAATTCAGCCCAGAGCTCTGTCAGGCTGCTGGGGACAGCCCAGGAGAGGAAGCAGCGGCTGACATGTGAAGGTAAGCTAAGGCCTGATTCATTCAAAGAGAAATGAAGATGGATTGTAGCAAAGAGAGAAAGCTAGACTCCTCTAAATGAAAGACTTTCTTTATATAGCAGAATTGGTAAACTGGAAGGAGAGCAGAACTGGGAAAGTTAGGCGCAATGATCTTTTATTTTTTTCATATAATCAAAATGTGTATGCAATGAGGTCACAAAAGACACTCAGACTCAGAATTTGATTTGCAAGTTTTCATCAAGAATGTAGAAGAACCTTAAGAGAGTCTGGGGTGATCTAAGAAGGACATAAGAAGAGGGGTCATTGAGTTATTTAACAGTCCATCTTGTGATCTTTGGGAACCTACAAAATCATGAATAGTACCATTGCCTATCATTTGTACCATTAGTGAATTAAATATATCCTTTCAATGAAACATCTTCTCGTGCTACATAAACATCATGAGAACTACTTAGCAAAGACCAAGAGACATGATTGGCACTTCAGAGAGTGGATCAGGCCAGCGGACCCCACAAAGCAAGGGTTTACTGAGCAAAACTAGCTTTTCTTGGAAATTGGCCCAAACGTATCCTATGGGCATTGCAAAAATGAAAGTAGCAAATCTAAAAATTGCCCTAGCTCCAAAACCTACCGAACTTTCTTTCAAGTGTCTGGATTTATGAAATTAGAGTACAAATAAGATATCCCAAATTTATGAAATTATAGGTAAAATATCCTTTCAGCCAAAAGTTCAGGGAAACTTCAATAGTGAAAATTATTATTTTATATGATATTCAGTTGCCTGAACCCTGACATAGATAATAAGTGCTTTCTAAACTATGTTTATTTTATATTGATACTTAACACTTGAATGTGTTACAGGTATTGTGTGAGAAGTATTTTGTATCTGTATATCAGAGACAATATTGCTATTACAAGAATTAATCTGAAAGAATGATTGGATTAAAATAACTATAAAGTAAATGCATAGGTAGGTAGATCTATATGATAAAATCAGATCAATGTACATGATAGAATTGCATTCAGCATAACAAAGACTCGTTGCTTAGATATAATGAGATGACATACCATTATTCAGACTCACTCAGAATAGCAGGATACATTAGTGAATCCTGTTCCAATGGCATGGATGCATTTGGCCAGATGGAAAGCAGGAAGACTTTCTAGGCAGATTCATCTTGATTCAAATGCTGGCTCTGCTCCTTTCTCTTTATGCATGGGTTTGGGAAAACTACCTAATGTCCCTTGCCTGACTGGGATGTTCTGTTTGAGAATAATACTATGTAAAGTGCTTAGCAAGTACTTTGCTCACTAAAAGCACAGAAGAAATTTCCTCACCATTATTGCTGATGTAAAGGCAGGGTCAGTTTCTTCTCTATGAGTTCATCAACAAATTATGAGGCCTTTGAAAGTCTGCTGAAGTGATACAAGGTAAAGAAAACAGGAAGCCGAATTAAAAGAGTTGTATTGAATCTGCAGCATCCAAGATTTCCCCTTACCAAAGGCCCAACTTTCATCACTCATTTGCTCTCTCTGAAGCCTATATGAACTTTCTCAGCTGTTACAAGTATTTAATTGAACTTAAGGGAATGATAGTATAAATATATAGAAATGATAAATATATAGACTATATTGAAACATATAAAATTTTCTATATAAATATTTCTCTATATAAATATATAGAAAATGATAACATAAATATATAGTAAATAATTTTTGTTAGACATATTACATACTTGTGATCATACTTGTGATCCTATATGTATAAAGAGAGAGCATGAAATGGGAAGAGGAGAAAGGAAAAGAAGGTAAGGATTCGGGAAGAAACAGTTTGTACAGAAAAATCATGACTCAATTTCTACTATTAAAATCTAAGAAAACTTGGTCTGTCTGTGTGTCTATCCATCTATCTACCTACCTAGCTGGCTAGTGCCTACTTACCTATGTATCTATCAGTTAGCTGCCTAGAGTAATATTTGATTAATGTCAATCTCCTTTTAGTTTTCTATCATAACTAAGCTGTGACTTAATACATCACAGTTGATTTGAATGGAGTTTGGATCTTGGGCATTAGGAAAAATAAAGTGAAAGAAAAGTGAGTTTCCTAACATGAAAACAAACCCTTAAATATGTATTTTAATGTTTTCGTTTCTTTCATGCATGTGTTTCTAACGCATTTATAAGATTATTTCTTTGTTGCTTTGTATGTCCCTCCCCCACAGTGTAACCCCCGCTTTCACTATATTTGATGTCAGTATAACATGTGGAGGAGATGGGGACAAACAAGTCATTTAAGGACTCAGGTGGATCTGTTGCAACAATGAGAAGTACAAAATGTCATGTCAAAACCAGCTTTACAATGTCGGTGTGGGGGGGGGGGAGGGGGGTATGATTGGGTGGGGGGGAGGGGGGTATGATTGGGTGGGGGGGAGGGGGGAGGCTGGGAAGGGAGGTGAAGGGTAAACAAAGGAGGAGGCTGGAATGCTTGGTAAGAAATGTATGCATTATCCTGCCCATGTAATTGTAACCCCTCTGTACAGTATGTTCTCAAATAAAATAAAATAAAATATAAAAAAAAGAAAAGTGAGTTTCTAGAGTAGTCATAGACACTTTTCAAGAGCGTGCAGTGCACACCCTCTGGGGTCACTGGGTCTCTGTGAGAATACACAGCTGAGCGAGTCCTGGACAGCTCAGGCGTGTGGTGAGGCTGTGACCTTCGGTGCTGTCTTTCCAGCTCCAAGACGGATTGCCCAGCTCTTCTTTGAAATCCCATATCTTTTATTACATTACCTTTTTTAAACTCACACAACCCCCAAATTAATCTGAGATCACTTTAAAATGTGCTACACCCAGAAAATTCTCAACAGAGAAATCGAAAGGAAGCACAGCAATAATTTTAAGACCTGAGACGATCCTGAATGTATGAAATTCTCTATTGCCACTACATGCCTGTGTGAGACAGGATTTGCTATGGTTGAGCTTGCAACATGGATCCTTTTCTAATGCTTCTTAACATTGCATGAGTAAAGACAGTAAATTAAGAAGGATTATCTACTTACCCCGTTTGCAAAATTGACTTACCCCTGTTACAGAAAGCAGTGAGGGTATCTTGGCATGGGAAGCATTTTATCCTGAAGTCAGTGCGATGGATCAGGGATTCGATCAGGCCATGTCTCCAGGGAATTACACCATCCCTTAATGTTAAGAGAACCAGCTAGTGATGCTCTCATGGCCTTCTTTAGCTCTTGCATATGGTTTTGAATCTTGAAAATGAGTTTGAACATTGAATCCCCTCGGTCACCTCCCCAGAGTTTCTGATTTGCTAGGTCTACAGCCAGAACCCTCAAATCTGCTGCTAATAAAGTACCCGCTACCCCAGGTGCGATCTGGTCCGGCAGGATTAGCTGTATCTGCAGCTTTGAGGGAAGCAAAAATCTCAGATCCCATCCAAGACCCACTGAATCAGCACTGGCTTTTTAACATCCTGTTCCAGGCGCCTTGCCTATGACGTTCTCATTCGGTGTCCTAAAAAACCACATTGAGAGCATGCATTCTAGCTTCAGAAGTAGCAGCAATCATGAAGGTTTTTGAGCCATTGTTTATTTCCTGTGCTAATGCAACGTTTTAATACAAACAATCCAGTGTGGAAGTGGAGACTGCCAAAGATAAAAGTCCAAGTTTAGTAACTGGTAAATGAAAAGCCCTACACTTCAAAAGTAGGCAGTCTAACTTTAGAACCTGGGGTGTAAGTCGTCTGACCCTCACATTTCCCTACCAAAGAGAAGGGCTGCTGATGGGGACCTGATGGACAATTTAGGGAAGATGTTCTTTGTCACCAGAAGCCAAAGGCCATAAGCTCACAGCGCTTACTGTACTGATGAGAAGAATGTCAAATTCACTTTCTGGGGTTCTGTAGGGTCCCCAGCCCTCTTCCTTGTGACAGATAGATGATGACCCCTCAGTTCCTGCCACTGTAATAAAGCATAAATGAGTTCCCTGCTCTAGAAGGCTAAAGCAGGTTGACACAAAACAGGGCTCCAGGTTTCCCACTGTGGGAAGAAGAAGGGGTGGATGGTTTGAGAAGCCTAGCTGAGCTCTAGAGAGGAAGTTCAATTATGTTTCCTCTGCATAGTTCGCTCCACCTTGTGCCTCCGTTTCCCCACTTGTCAAATGAGTTCACATAACTCCACTGAGATTGTTAGAGAAATGAAATGAGATGATGTTTGCTAGGTAGCATTCTGCATTATTACTCTCATAAAATGTTCAGTAAATGCTTGGGGGAAAAAGATTTCCTTTTTTTTTTTTTCAGATACAGCAGAATATTTTTGGCTTCCTTCGTATGTGATGATTTCCATGAAGAAACAGGTCCACATGTAGAACACATTCTAGTCTTCATGATGATAATTATAGGAGTTACCATCATGGTAGTGGTTACAATAGTAGTTGCTCATATTTGCTCTGTGCTTATTTGGGGCTAAGTACTGGTTTAAAGACTTACGTGTTTCAAGTCTTTGTTAAAACTTCCCTAAGCAGGAAGAAGCTATTATTAAAATCCCCACTCAGGTTAAGTCACTTAAGGCCATAGGGTTGATAAGCATGGAGACCAGCATTGGAGTCAAGCAAGACCAAGGCAGAGCCCAAACCCCTCCAGGGAGCAGTGCCAACAGCAGCAGGAATGACTCAACTCCTGCCAGAGAGTTCTAGCTTTCAATCTCCAGGATTCTCCTCCATTGGCAGCTGCTCTCTTCCCTTCTTCTATATCTATGGCTGCTGTCCGTGACTAGGCTGCAAATATTCAAAAGAATCTCCAATGCATGGCTATTACTTGGTGAACCTCTGGCATTTTTAAATTGTCTTTTGAAATGACCCATTATGCAATGCATGGGCTTATTTCTCTTACAGGTCAATGATCATAAATTTCATTGTCTAAATTCTTCCCAGGACTTTATGTCTGTAGGGAGACAAGTTCTCCTCATTGGCTTCTAGAAGGGTAAAGGAAGGAAAACTTGATGTGCTTTTGTTTTGTGGTTGTGTTTATTTAGGTGTTTGTTCTGTTTTTGGTTTTGTTTCCCTTTCATAGTTAGCTATCAAAATATTAAACTCGTATTTTAGGTAGCATAGTTTAAGGAATAGCTCTGTTCTTTATAATGAATAGGACACCAACACTCATGGCCGTGGCTCAGATGCCTTAGGAATTGTTCTCTTAAGTTATCTTTTGCTTCTGTTTTCACTTGACTGGCATGAAAATGTGCTTGAAGCCTGTGTTGGTACATTGTTACTTGCAAAGATGGGTTTGTTCACAATGTTTTCTCACATGCTTTTTTGTGAAAATTGCTGAGACTACTTTAAGGTAGTTTTGATTACTGTTTCCACACTACTGATATATTCAGTAATGCTTGTGGCAGTGCAATGTGACTTCGTTAAGGAAGACTCCATTTGTCATTGGGTATAATGGATGTGAAATAGCATTGCTCCATTATCTTCCCTGCAGTAGTAACCACTGACTTCTTTACAGCATGTTTCCCCATAAAGAGAACATTGCTTTTGGTTCTTCCAACCACTTTGCAAAATAGGGGTCACCATTGCTTCTATTTAGTAAGAAAAATCAAGAAGATTAAGTGATCTATATAATTTCTTTCTTTTTTGCACCACTACTGGGGCTTGAACTCTTGAAGCTATTGTACTCATGGTTAGCACCTTACCACTTGAGCCACAACTGCACTTATGGCTGGCTTTTAGGCACTTAATTGAAGCTAAGAGTCTCACAGAACTTTCCTGACTGGCTTGGCCTTGAACCATGATCCTCAAATCTCAGCCTACTGAGTAGATAGGCTTGCAAGTGTGAGCTAAAGGTGCCTGGCTCATATGTAATTTCTTAATAGAACCAAGCTTGCACACCATTTATTTTTATTTGATGTCTTTCTGCTACTCTATAGAGTGGGATTCGTTAGCTGTAGAGTATTTTCTGGGGCACAAGGTCTCCATGATGTTTGGGTATGTGATCATATTTTACGAATGGTATAAACTACCGTCTCTTACCACTGACATTTCACCTTATGCTACTGTTGTTCTCAGCTGCAGAAAGCCAGATGAGAATGTAATCTTATTATTCATTACTCAGCAATGGTAAAGCCTACAGGAGGAAACTAGCTTCATATTAAACAGAACCAGTGGTATTATCATACACTTAAAGGACCTTTCCCTTTGTTTGCGTTAGGACATTGAATTTCCATTATCCAATCATTTTTATGACCATACTTTCCAGTATGCAAGTCTTCCTTTTATTATCTTACATTCATGCTTATGTTATTTTTGTTCTGTATGTAAAGCACACATTTGTCTGCATATCTGCAAAAGTTTAATGTGCTCCATTCTCAAGACTGCAAATCTCAGACTATTTTGTGAGTTTTGAAATGGAGTTTTATTGATGGATATCAATAAAAATATTGATGGACATCAATAAAAATATCTTCATGAAAGAAACTTTTATTTCTGTGTTAACTAAAAACTTCAAAGTATGCCCCAGGCTTTATGTCTTCTGATAATCCTATTGGCAAGCAAGGGAAGTCATTTTAAATTTGTTTCATAGATAATAAATGATTTATAGATACATGTAGTTACTTGTCCAAGCATTAGAATCAACAAATAAAGCCATATTTTAAAAGTCAAATATATAATATTACTATTTTTCCTTTTCCTCTTCTTCCTCTTTTTCTTCCTCTTCTATCTTCTCTTTTTTTGCCTTTCTTCTAATTTAATACTTCATCTTTATTCATAGCTAACAAAGTTTTAAAAAAAATCTCAAACTTCTATAGCAATGATTCTTCTGAAAAAGTATTTCAAATAAAGAGAAACCCGCATTGGATTTGAAAATAGTCATCAAAGTGTGAACTGTTTCCTAATAGTGTGGCCATTGTCAGTCATGGTGCTTGAACTCTGGGCCTGGGTGTTGCCCCTCAGCTCTTCAGCTCAAGACAAGTGCTCTACCACTTGAGCCACAGAGCCACTTCTGGTTTTCTGGTCCTTTATTGGAGGAAAGAGTCTCATGGACTTTTCTGCCCAGGCTGGTTTGAACCACGATCCTCAGATCTCAGCCTCCTGAGTAGCTAGGTTTACAGGTATGACCCACTGGCACCCGGCCTACTTATAGTTCTTGACTATTTTTCCATGGAAGTGGGTTTGGAGGGGAACTCAGAAGGTTATGCAATTGGTCCAAATTGTATGCTTTCTGTTTGTTTGTTTTCTTTTCTGTAATGTCATTCTTCCAATCAATTATAATGCAGTATGTGAAATCTTAGGAAGTAAGAATTCTCTAATGAAAAGAAGATGGGAAAGGAAAATCAAGAAAAGCCTTGTAAACAGGGGCAGATGGAAGCCCCAGAAGCATGGAGAAGCCTTTAAATTTGACACAGAACGTGGCAGGCAGCCCTCAACATGAGAAAGGCAAGTAGGTAGTCACCATTTCGACAGCTTTCAGTACTGGTTGGCCAGTTCATGATAGAAAACATGATTTGGAGCCTTAAAGAAAAATGGACACCAATGACTATATATTCTGGGAATCAGTCTCGTTGGTTTGATTTTGTTTGGTTTGTTTTGGGAAGTCATGCGTTTGAGTTACATGACTAACATTAATTCAAGCCAGATCATTATTTCATTTGGCTTAGCACAATTTTCACAGTATAGGATTGATTCTGATATTTATTCAAGTTGAATAAAGATGTATGATCCCATCAAGTTAATTATTAGCCAAGAAAAAAATCTGAAAGTGTGATATTGTTTAAATAGCAGATGTGTTAATGTAGAGTAATTATGTTGACTGAAAATGAGCAGTTCCCATCAGGCAGATGTCCAATTTTCCCACCCAACAATGTCAACACTGAATGTGTTTTAATACACCGGAAAATTACTAGGCATATTTGAAATAACAAAGCAATCACTGCAGGCTTTGTTTACAATTTCTCTAGAGAATAGGGCAAGGAAAATGATTACAGTGATTTGAATAGTCAGAATTTTATAGCTGTTCACTTAGAAAAACAATCTTCCAATTAATTGACAATTGATAGCTTCTGATGTCTCCTGAAATGGTCTCTAAGTATTGATCTTCATTTCTATGCAATAGATTACCTGAGAGAAGGTTATTCTCATTATAATGAACATATGTAAAGCCCATACTCACAAACTCATACATATATAACAAATTTATTGCGTCAATGGATTATGTGGACTTGTATTGCTTATGGTGTTAAAATATTTCAATACTGTGATATATATATATATATATATATATATATATATACACACATGTGAAGTTGGAAAATTTCATTTTATTTTACTTTTAGTTGCTTTGCTAGTGTTCTGAATTGAATGTTTCCATTTTCCTTTATAACTGTGACAGAAAATGAACAAGCTTACTGGCTTTTTAGACATGAGAACTTGAGTAGCCTTATTTGTTCTGTGATTTCTAAGGTCAGATAGAGAAGAGAACTATTCATATTTATTTATAAAATAAAATTCATGTTGTTAATAGAAAACCACCACCATACATATCAGATATGTTCTTCATCTGAAGCAGAAAACCAAACCAGCCTTGTCTATATTCTTTACATACTGAAAAATGGGAATGCAATTATTTCTTGTTTTATGAATCAACCATGTCAGAACCATAGCTTTATAAACATCTTTTTATAAACATCTCTTGCTCATGCTCATAAAGTGGCTACATCAATTGAAGACACTATATACATAGTAGACAAAATAGAAATCCATTAAGTAGCAAATAGTGACTTTGTCCATGATACAAGTGACTCCTACTGACATCTCATTATCTGGGAATACATAATATGACCATTTTCATTTACAAGGGAGTATGGGAAGATATATTATTTGTACTATTCCAATATTGGAGACATTCAAAGAAGAAACTTTTAATAGCTTTGTACGTTTTATTGGCTCTTTTCTCTATATTTTGATCATTTCTGGTATTCCTAAAGATACCTTGTTTATATCCCTAGAACTCTTCTAAACTGTGTTTTACTTTTATTTATATGCCAATATTTCCTAATTTCAAGAATCAAATGCATATTTAAATTAGTTCAATTATATGAAACATCTGTAATTAATAAAATTACAATGTAAATGAATCTCAATTAAAATGCATTTTGTTTACTTATTCATGTTAGTTTAACGAACTACTTTGTAGTATTTGATTAATTCCTTATGATTACCTTTCTCATGTTTTATATATAACCATCTTGGTTTTTTGTCAAAATTCTCTTCTGATTTATTCATTTGCTCATAGATCAACTTACTTATATTTGTAATGGCTAGCCATTCTGGGAAAAAAACCTCTAAAGTAGATATAAGACAAATTTGAGCAATTTTTTAATGCAAGAAAGATTAGTAGAGCTGGGAATATGACTTAGTGGTAGAGTGCTTGCCTTGCATGCATTAAGCCCTGGGTTTGATTCCTCAGTACCACATAAACCGAAAAGGCCAAAAGTAACACTGTGGCTCAAGTGATAGAATGCTAGCCTTGAGCAAAAGAAGCTCAGGGACAGTGCCCAGATTCTGAGTTAAGCCCCAGGACTGGCCAAAAAAAAAAAAAAAAGAGAGAGAGAAGAAAGAAAACTTATTAGTTATGTGAGTTGTTGTTTATTTGCTTTATAAGAATGAAAAATCATAGTCTTCCTAATTTTAAAATTGTATTTAGAATTAGCACACATTTATAATGTAAGGGAATTCATACATACACTCTATTTGGAAAAAAATTTACCACCTTAACCATTTTCCTATTCCTCCTCCCTTACCTTATACCACATTTTGAAAAGAGGATTTTGTGGGGGTTTTAATTCATTCACATATGTATTCATATATATGAATATTAATGTATGAATATATGTATATTCATATATAGTACAAATATTTATGACTATGGATTATGGATATGTGTTATATATATGTATATATATATGTATATATACATATATATAAAATGGGATATTCCTGATGTTCCCCTCCTGGTTGGACCTCTTTTACATTCATCTCTGCTTACCATTACTATAATCATCATCATCACCATCATCATTTAAGACTATACTCCAAAAATATTCTAGAAGATGCAATATTTATTTGCCTCTTTGATCTTAGCTTATCTCACCTAATGTGATGATCTCCAGTTCTATCTATTTTCCTAACAATTATATAATTCCATTTTATTCCATGGGAGATACACACACACACACACACACACACATCACTTTCTTTTTTCATTTATCAGTTTTAGGATACCTTGGTTGAATCCAAAGTTTGGTTACTATGACCAAAGACATTAACAGACAGGGGTACACAGGTATTTTTGCTGTGTATTGATTTATACTCCTTTGAATACATGTCAAAGAGTGCTATGGGTTGGTAAGGCAGGTCTGGATTTAGTTTTTTGAGCAATGTTATAGTAATATCCATAGTGGACTTACCACTTTACATTTCAACCAGCAGTGTATGAAGGTTCCTTTTCCTCTACATTCTTCCCAGCATTTGTTATTTGTTTCCTCAGAATTTTATTTTTTTAATGGGCCTAGATGCATTCTTAGTTTAGATTTGATTTACATTGTCTTTATGGCTAAAGATGCTGGGAATTCCTTCAAGTATTATTAGCAAATAAATATGTTATTTTACTTTTTATTTTTGTCTCTACTGAAATCTTTTTTTAAAACAGGATATTTCTTTCTTTCTTTTAGGTGGTAGTAAGGTTTTTAACTCAAGGCCATGTGCTTGCAATGCAAGGACTGTAGCACTTGAGTCAAGAATGCTTAAGCCAACACATGAAATCTCCTGCTGGAGAAGGCAGGTAGCATATTAAACAAACCAAAACATCAGACATACCTCCGTGTTCTCCTTTAGAACAATAACCAACCAATCCTCTCCCCACACTGAAGCTGTTTGTAATTGAAAGAATAAAAGCCTAATTTGTATTGTCATATTGACTAAGTTCTGTAGCCATTACAGCTTTAATTTTGGAAAGATTAAAAGTAAGGGATTTTAATCAATTCTTCTTATAACAAGGGAGTTGGGGTTTCTTTGCTATCTGGCAACTCTAACTATTTAGTTAATCAACTTTGGAAGAGTCATATATATATATGAATATATATGTATACATATATATGAACATATATATTCATTTTTGAAAACGTGAATCAATTCCTCTAACACATGGAAAAACTTTAGGTAAATGGCTGTTTCATCCAAGAACATCTCCCACAACTGGATTTATGATGGTGCTTTAATTTGTAGTTAACAAATCAACACTGGTTTTATAATGGTGATTGCTGACATTTTAAATGTCCAGGAAGCCTGTCTTGGACGCGTAACAACAGGGAGAAAAGGAGAAGAAGGGTAGCTGTGGGTAATTTCAAAACTCGACAACTCAAGCTTTTGCAAACCCTGGAGCTGTGCCAGAACAGTTTTCTTATTATTTGTTATAGTACTTGGCTTCTCTAAAAGGATTTGTTTGAACAAAGACTCTCTTACTTTAATATTGCTGTTGTGGCTGTTCAAAATGACAATTCTGTAGGAAAACAGAGTTTCCTCTTTTGACAAAAGAAAATAAAGAAAGGAGAATGAGTGAGACATCGTGAAACAGATTTTTTTTCCTTCTGCAGTACTGTATTTTGCAACCAAAAAGGAGACAACACCTGGAAGAGGAAATTCAATCCTGAGCCTTCTCAGGGCCTTTTATGTGTGCAGCCAATGAGAACATAGTAATTTGCTGCCTGGGCTGTAGTGGGGGTTTAAACCTGTGGGAGGAAAAGGGTGTCACATTGAGGAAATCTGGTTTCCAGTTCTGATTCCACCCAGAGGGTGGAAGGACACAGTGTGCTTTGCTCGTGAGCTTGCAAGTGATAGCATGATTCTTTGTTAAGCTAGGCATTGTGTTAAGCAATGGAGATCCAACATATAATACTCCAGAATGTTCTGCAAGGACTCAGAATAGAAGAGTGATAGGAATCTTAGTAGCAAACCCACTAACATCTATCAGGTAATGGTTTGGTGTCAAGCAATATTCTAGGCACTTTTACTAGAATTATTATTATTTTTAACAATTTAGTTTGATTAGATATACAACATATTTATTACTATTTTACTAGTAAATAAATGACCAAGGCTGGGCACCAGTGACTCATGCCTGTAATCCTAGCTACTCAGGAGTCTGAGATCTGAAGATCATGGTTTGAAGCCAAACCCTGGCAGAAAAGTCCCTGTGAGATTCTAAGCTCCAATTAACCATTCAAAACCCAGAAGAGGTAGAGCACTAGTCTTGCATAAAAGAGCTCAGAGACAGCACCCAGGCCCTGAATTCAAGCACCATTACAAAGAAAGTAAAGAAAGAGGAAGTAAGGAAGAAAGGAAGGAGGGAAGGAGGGAAGGAAGGAAGGAGGGAAGGAAGGAAGGAGGGAAACAAGGAAGGAAGGAAGGAGGGAAGGAAGGAAGGAGGGAAACAAGGAAGGAAGGAAGGAAGAAAGGAAGGAAGGAAGGAAGGAAGGAAGGAAGGAAGGAAGGAAGGAAGGAAGGAAGGAAGGAAGGAAGGAAGGAAGGAAAGAAGGAAGGAAAGAAGGAAGTTAGCAGGCAGGCAGGCAGGCAGGCAACAAAGTTATATAACTTTCCCATGCCACAGAAGGAAAGAGTGCAGAGATAGTGTCTGAGTTTAGTTCTCAGAATTCCAGAACTGTGGTTTTGTTGATGTACTTTGGAAAAAATGATGTTGTTCTATGGAAGTGTTAGTGATCCCTCCACCAAGAAAGTCAAATAATGCAAAAGTCAATTCACAAGATATTTGCAAAGTACAATGTACACAGAGGGTAAATAACGTTTTCAAGGATTCATGCAGCTTTATCCATGGTCTCTTGTGAATTTATCATCAAGAGGAAGGAAATAAAAGGCCAGGTATTTCCTGGGGTTTGACAGGAAGTCTAGCCTAAGCAACCAGTAAGATAATCCAAATAGAGACCCGTGTGATTTCGCAGCTCACTTATCCCAAAGGGAGATGGATCGTCGGGAATAAAGTGATGAGTTAGAGGATGAATGCCCTCAGTGGAGAAAAGACCCATTCAAATAGCTTCACTTGCATTGCAGAAATATGCCATTCTGGCCATATCAACATAGAATAATAAGAGGTACTTAGGGAGTCTGCTTTTTTTTTAATCAGTTCTCAAGCTTGTACTGTGTTTGGCCACTGTGTCTGGAATCCGTTCTATCCAAAACTTATTTGCAGAAGTCATGTTATGTTTGTAAATAAAAGCAGATTAGAGGAACTTAAAGGTCACTGCAAAGCTGAAATATAGCCAGAGTTAAGTAGAAGACCCGGTAGAAGACATCTTCAATAACAAGGAACTTGCCAACACTCGGGGGTTAGGAATTGGTTGTCATTTAGTTAGAGAGGGAGAAAAAAATGTCAAGGTTTATAATTTTGGTCTAGCTTCTTGTTCCTACGGAATGTATCCTGTATTAAGAACATGAAAACAGACATTTCAAAAATGTGTTACCCTGTGTCATTCCTCAATTAACTTCTATTCATTCGGCTAGCAAGGATCCGTGTTCAGCCCATTAAAAATAAGAGGCTTCCTTTTCTATTCCCTTAGCTGTTAATGATATTGTTAATCATTTTAATTAGTGGCTTCCTGTGATTCCAATCAGGCCCAATTAGACTCAAACCAGATAAACAATGAAGAGGTGGGAACAGCAGCTCAAAACATGGATTCATCTCACTGGCACAAAATGGAAGTAGCTGCATTTTAAATTGCTTTCATTCACCTTTGGACAGCAGGTCCTCGTGACTATAATAACTTCTGGTTGCTTATATAAGACACAGTCAATAATTAAGCCTTTCGGTGACCTTCACTTCTGCCTGCAGTATGCTTATGCACGCTCCTGGCATGTCCCCTCATGCTCTGGGGTATAGTTTTCCCTATCAGTTACTGAAACTACTTACATTTCTTTTGTGTTCCCATTCTTTTCACCTTCTTTGAGTATATTTCACTTCCTTTCTCTGCCCTTTGAAATTGTTTTTCCTTTTCTAGTGTCAGTCCTAGGGCCTGGTTGCTATCCCTGAGCTTTTTGTGTTTTTTTTTTTCAGGATTACTTCTCTACCCCTTGAGCCACTGCTCTAGCTCTGACATTTTAGTGCTTACTTGAAGATCAGAGTCTCACAGACTTCCTGCCTGGCCATGGCTTCTAACTTCAGTCTTAAGTTCTCAACCTGCTGAGTAGCTAGGATTACAGGTGTGAACCACAGTGCTCTTTCTTAGTTCTCTCACCAATGCCCACTTAGCTCTCAATATTGATGATGTTATAGAACACATATATTCTCAGACAAATGCAGTATTTCCAGCTTGGGGTCTGTGCTAAATTATTTTTGGGGATTTATTTTTTTAATTAATAGCTTCAATATAGCTATTTTTATTGGATATATTGTAGGGAAAACAGAGGTTTCTGAATCTAACTTACCAAGACCTCTCAGAAAGGCTCAGGATTTGAACTTAGCAGTTTACTCTTATGTGATGTGAGACTTTCATTTAACAGAATCAGCTAGCCTCCTACATAAGAAAATGCCCTAACAATTGCATGTCACTATTAATCTTTCTTAGAATAACTTCAATGAGTAATATTCCTTTTTACGTATGAATTATCTTCCCTGATCCAACCCCTCTTCACTTATCTGATCATACTTGCCAAATAATATGATTCATAATGTCATTCGGGAAAGCCAAGAAATCTTGTCAGCATTCTTTGTCCACACAATGGACAATTTTATCTTGCAGAAGTCACTCCATTGTCATTACTTGAAATCTTTATGCTCTCCATCTTAAAGAGCAGAATAATGAGTAGCTGGGTTTGCATCATTGCTTTGCATCATATCTAGGGTATAGGTGACCTATCTCAACTGAGTACACAGCAATGAAGAGTAAAGGAATGAGCTAAAAATGTGACTTTTTAAAAAATCTGCCTTGCAAAATTGTGAAAATTAATTTCAAGGAAGATTTCAAGGTGTCTGACATGGAACTGTTCTTCACAGATGGTAATAGTTTATTTTTCTCGCATTATATAAATCAGTTGATGATTACAACATATGGAAACAGACAGGTTTTTGAGCAAGTCACATATCAGGAAAATAAGATACGATAGCAGTCCAAAATTTTTGAAGAAGAGAGACTTCGTTTATTAATGGAATTCAGTCTAGTAGAACATTAAATTGTCTATTGGAAGTAGAATAGAAGGAATCATCATATTGCAACAGCAAAGTGATTAAGGTAACAAATGGCTGCCTACAGCAGTATATGTAATGGTCAGCCAGAATCATAATAATGCTGAGAGACAAATGCAAATGTACTGCCTTCACACATATTCATTCTCAGACTCATATGGTTTCATCTAGGATGGGCTCAGTCACCTCTACTTCATAATGTGCAGCTAAGGTAAAGGTTAGAGATACAGTTTAGTTTCACTCTCTGTATTTTTGTTCTAGAGTCCATAGTGAACATTCCTAGAGAATTTTATTTTAATAGCAAATCACTAAATCATAGCATTTTTAATTGCCCATATACAGTTTATAATTCAGTTTGCATCATGTCTGCTAATATCCTATTGGCTAGAACCAATTATAATTCCCCGTGGTAATTGTTTTCCTCTCACTGTTATGGTCATGATGGGGATACACAATACTTTGTGGAGGAAAGAAAAATTGAGATTAATCATGAATATGCTACAGAGGGTTAAAAGGGGGTGATATAAATTCTTTTTTTCTTTTTTATTGTGAAGGTGGTGTACAGAGGGGTTATAGTTATGTAAGTAAGGTAATGAGTACAATTTTCATCAAACTTGTTACTCCTTCCCTCTAATTCTTAAGAGATCACTTAGTCTTTGAGCTAAAGATCTAGAGATCACTATGCCCTGCTCTGAAATTTAGACCTAACACTTACATGGGCTTGTGTGATATCTACTAAGGGAAACAGATGCTGAGTATGGCTAATAAAAAACACAAATCATCTGATGCTGATTCCGTCAATGGTCTGACCTGCTCTATGTGTACCTCTGTCTGTAAGTTGCAAACCTTAAATCATTTGATGTGGTTTGCTGGTTTTAACCAGTGCTGCAGATGCACATTGATGAGGGCTTGATTACAAATAACTTTGTCTTCGTGTTTCCTCTAAGACCTCCATGTCCAGATTTTCATCTTTCATCTATTGACCACCATTATAATCAGGTGCTTTATGATTGCATGTTGTCTTCCTCCCTATTTTCTCATTCAAACAGTGATAAAGTTTCACTACAGATAGATCGTGGATTTGCCCTTGTAAATAGATGCGCCTATTTTATCTGTTGGGCATCACAATTTCTTTTACATACTCGAGACGCATATCATTCCCCAAATCAATGCAGGTGGAATCAATTCTAATTCCTTGAGGTGCTTTATGGTCACCTTTATGGGCTCTGTTAAATTGGGGTTGTTTCTTATGATGAAATAAGGCAGGAAAACTTCATACTTATATTAGAAATATTATTTGGCTCCTGGGAGAAATGTGATTCATCTGAGTAGGCTGGGCCTAATCTCAAATATTTCTCATGTTGCTTAGAGTTCTGCAGTTTTACCTGGAATAATGATGCTCTTTTGATATGACTTTGTCCAGTAAATATCCACAGTACTATCCTCGCCTCCAAATATCTGAGATCCAATAAGGATGTGTGTGTGTGTATATATTCTCATGTTAGATACATATACATACATATATTTACATATATACATATACACCTGAGCTCCAATAAGTAAATATGTGAGTACATATATTTACATGTATGTATTTATGTGTGTATACATTCTCATGTAATATATATGAGTGTGTATATATATATATATATATATATATATATATATATATATATATACATGTTCTTTTTTTTTTTTTTTTGGTCGGTAATGGGGCCTGAACTCTGGGCCTGGGCGCTGTCCCTCAACTCTTCAGCTCAAGGCTAGTACTCTACCACTTGAGCCACAGTGCCACTTCCAGATTTTTCGGCTTATGTGGTGCTGAGGAATCGAATACAGGACCTCATGCATGCAAGGCAAGTACTCTACCACTAAGCCACCTTCCCAGCACCTATATTCTTGTAATATATATATATATATATATATATATATGAATATGTAAGAATAGATATGTGTATTTTCACATTTTATATTATATTATATATATACTTTTGCATTGTAGACACTCTGATATCTCTATTTCCCATTTACATGAGAGCAATGTAGTAGGCATAAGTGATTTAATCATCTGTGTCTTAGTATCTGATATTCTAAATAAAAATCATAGATTGCAGTATATTTTATCAAACGTTGCAATCATGACTTTAAATGTGTCATGTATTGTATTCTCTAAAATGCTTCTTGTTTTCCATGATTCTCATTATATCTGAGAAATCTTGGTTCTAGGGTACTCAACTTTCTGAGAACCCTGTTGTGGTCTTTCATCAATTTACTATGTCCAATCAGTAAATTAGTTCATCTAGGTACTAGAATCTTATTTGAGATATCTTCCCATATTTTCATGAATATATTTAGTTACTATTATTTAAATATCAATAAATGTTCCATATCTCTGTGGTTACTCTTAACTGGATTTTATTTGAGATATACCAAGTAATCTGTCAAAACAAATTGGTTTAGGGCATGTTGTGAATTTCTACAGTGATTTTCATGCTGTCATTTTATAAATCCCTTTCATTTTCATCATATATTATGTATACGTTCATAACATTTAGGCTCTGTAGGGTCCAAAGAGCTGTGGTTTATACAATGTGTATTATGAATATAATTATTTTTTGTGTTGCTTTTAAAATGATATTTAATCCTTTATGTTTTAATTTTTCAATTTCTGAGCAAGAGCTCTCTTCCGTCTTCTTAGAATTTTCTCTGCTTCTGCAGACTCTTATCTTTTTCGTAAATTTTTCATGGTCCTCTTTGATATTCCTCAGGTCTTCCTCCACATAGATCTGTATTCCTTGCCATTCTTGTCTCTGAATTTATTGGGTACGCTGGTTCTTCTTCTCCATTCCTATTTTCTTCAATATATTTTATTGAAGAAGTGCTTATGATAACATTTTTCCCCATCCTCCACCTGTCCTTATATTCTGAGGTTGTTCCTGTACAAAATAACACCAGAAGCATATCCCATTCCCTTCCCCCCCGCCATTGCTTTGATGCTTTGTTTGAATTTCTTCTGTAAATAATATCTCACACCAGTGCTTTTCTTCTGAAGGTCTTTGAATTAATTTGGAGCAGTGTGAAGGTTGTTATCTTTGGCATCACACTCATATTTCATGATCCAGTTTGAAAGCACTGTAGCAGGGTAGAAAGTGCTAGATTTGCCCAGCTGAATGGAATTAGGCACCTTACCATGAATATGGCCTTGCATAACTTACTAAACTTCTCTCAGCTTCAGATTGATCATATGTTAGTCTTGTGCTTAAATTTATAACACCTTCAACCCACATAGATGATTTTAAGGATTGAAGATAGAAAAAATACCTTGCACAGAAAGTATATTCTTCATAAATGATGATGGTGTGATGCTGCCACGCACTTGCTATTAAAAAAAAAACAACAACTGCTTTTCAGTCAGTACCCATGCAAGTACTCTATGGCAGGTCGATGTAGTTGAAGCTATTCAAGACCTTCCAGTATTACTATGCTATGGTAATGCATGCATACTCACTTTCCTGAAGGTAATTATACAATGTCCCTATTATGCAGAGCTATCACTTTGGTAATAGGATCTATTAGTAAGAATATCCTATATTATTATTGCATATCGTACAACAGTCTCCTTGATCAACCTCATCTATTTACTTTCCTTTTTAAGAAAAGTCCTTCATAAAAAACCTTTATGACATTGAAACCTTGGTGCAAATAATTAAAACATAGGCTGATAAGTATAAAACAGGCTTTATGAACAGAGCACTGTTGATATATTTTTCCTTTTTTATTGTGAAAATACTGTACAGATGGGTTACAATTACATGGGCAAGAGTACATTTCTTATCAAGCATTGTAGCCTCCTCCTTTGTTTCCCCTTCCCATCCCTTCCCATCCTCCACCCCACCCCCTACCCAACACTCCTTCCCTCCCCCACCAAAGTTGTAAAGTTCGTTTTTCCTCATAATGACTTGTACATCTCATTGTGGCAATGGATTCACTGTTGATATTGACTGATCTCTACTTCAGTCTGAGATGACTGGTATAGAATAAAATACCATACCCCTTGATGTGAGGGAGAGATTGGAGCCACATTAATTATGCTAATAATTACTTTGAATCTCTGTTTCAGATTCTGTCTAAAGTGTGTCATTACTTCCAAAATGTTTCAGGCCTTTCAAGAATCATAGAATGGTCTTGAAAAGATAATCTTTGCTTATACCTCAATGACTGTTAAAGGATGTGTGTTCAGATAATACTGGACTGCAGGAATGGAATTTACAACAGAAAAAGTGGTCTCTTGTAAATTGTGGGCTGTGGTGACCGTGTTTCATGAATGTAAATTTCTGCACTGTTAGCAATGGTACCAGTGTGAGAGTAGGGAGTTTCTGGGAACTCTTGCTTTATATTCCATTGTCTTGTAAACATAAAAATGCTCTAAAAAAAAACCCAAGTCCGTTCATTAGAAATCATTTGAGTCTATCCTCTTCATTTTAGAGATTTAGAGAAGTTTTAAATTCTTACTGGAAATGCATACACATTAGCTCCCACCTTTTCTCCTGGAGGGTATTTTCTTTCCTCCTGCCCAGCCAGTCACCAAGCCTCCTCCCATGAGTCAATGCTGTGGGTTTCCTTTGTTCCTATGATGACCCTGTAGTAAGCTAGCTAAAGCAATACTGGGGATTCCATCATAGTTTCCTCCCGCCACTACACATAGTTATGTGCTTCCTTGCCACAGTGAGCTGCAGTGAAATTTGAGGGTACAGGTTGATTTTAATGTCTGCCAAGTAAAGCACCATCCCTATGAATTGTTGTCATGGAAAAATAGCAACGAAGAAAATAGCAATGGAGAAGTTAACTCTTGTGTCCCATCAGCTGTTCCCTGAGCATCCTCTCCTGCTTGTGTCTTGCTTTGGCAGCTCTTATGCACTAGAGTGCTAACGTTTGGCTCCTATCCACACTTTCTAGTGTGCTGCTCCTTCTGCAGTTCCTCCTAAATCTTCAAGCAATAGTCTCTAAAACACACATACACACACACACACACACACACACACACACAGACACGGACACAGACACACACACACACACACAGAGCACACACATCTGTAGGGCAGGGGTTGGGGAATCTGCGCAATGAATCTGCGCAAGATTTCTATAGTCTCCTTCTATGAAAATCACTCCTCCTTGCTCCTTGCAGACAACCCTGAACTGCCCTTACTCCATGGTTTGTCTTCATTAGAGACAAGCATGCCCCCTGCTGGCACAAACACATCCTGGATGGGCTCCACCTGGAACTGGCCACAGATTGGTATCTGTACAAAGGATGTACATTGTTGGCTTCATTACCCCTTCCTGGAATATCTTCTAACCACTATCCTCATATCTCAGCCTCCTGAATAGCTAGGACTGAGATGTGAGCCACTAGGGCCTGGCTTATCATATTTGTTGTTTCAAATATATATTATAAGAGGTAAAGCAATGCTTTATTTTCTGGTTTTACTGACTCATATCAAGGAAAGAATCACTATAAGTTTAATGTAAACACTTTTATTTGTTTCCTGAGAAATCAAAGTATTTAATAAAGAATATTTAATTGAGGCAAGATTACTTTGGAAAATCACCATTTGTTAGTCAAATAATGTTGAATATAAATTTATGTTAGTGAAAAATAGATTTTTTTCACTATTCATTTGATTTCATTAATAATTTAAGAATGTCTAGGCATAGGAAAAAAAACACCAATATGACTGGAGCCCTTCAAAGGTCAAGCAAAAATAGATTGTGATAGTTCATTATACCCCCCTCTGTCCTCTCTCCAGAGAGTTCAAGCAACTCTTCTCAAATAGCTCTTCCTCTGCCTTTATATTTTCTATTTGTCTCATCTCAGTATGGAACAAGTTTTATCTTGTTTGTGTTTTACAAGAAGAAATTTGTTTGGAAAGACAAAGGATTTATGAAGTGCCCAGATGACAAAAATAAATTTAATACCCTGTACATAATAAAAACTAAATTAAAATATCCTGTACAGCACAGCTTTTCTATCTCTCCACATGTGGTACCATAAACATCTTACTGGAAAAATATTTGAGTGACATTTGGTAATCTCAAACATAACATGATGGAGATAGAACATTCCCTGATATCTTAAAGTTACCATTTTCTAAGACTGAACTTTTCCCTTACTTTGCTTGAATTTCAGGTAAACATTTAATAGGAATGTGGTAAGAAAAAAATGGCCTTAATTGTTTTATATCCACATACTGAAATACATCATCCAGACAGGGAGAACTTGTGCTCTATACTTTCCCCTTAGCTGCCTTCCACTTAGTTCTGGCAAAGAACCACGAAATTAAACAAATAGATCATAAATACTTTTGCTTTAATACTGAGTGCCATACCTTCAAAGAGCCAATGGTTGCAGTGTGGTTTTTCTCTCAATGGATTATATTGGCAACATATCATCTCTGATTTTTTTTAAAGGTAATCTGTGACATTTCTAAGCTCAGTTGGGTTGAACCATGTGCATGGGGCTGGTATGCACAATGGGAGGGATGGTTTGTGGAAAACAGTTAATGGGAGCACGGTGAGAAACGAACCATGGGAGTGTTCTCTCCCTAAATTAGCATTTGTTACTGGCCTGCTCTGCCCTCTACACATGCGCATAGAGCACCTTCAGTGCTACCTATGCAAAAGGACAGAGAAAAAGAGCTATAGCAACAAAGACTCTCTAAATACAACCAAATTAAAATGTAGGTACATGAATTCATCCTCTCCGGACTTCCTGACATATCACAACAGGGGAAATAACACACATCCATCTTTTGAAGCAAGTTTCTTTCACTGTTAAGTTTATAGTTGAGTTGGGATCAAAACCAAATCTTCAGAACATTCGAGAACCTGACCCTTAGTGGAGCTCGAATCTGGCTCCTTTCCTTCACTGACACCTAACCAACATGGACGATGTGTGCATAGCAGAGCCTGTCTATATGGGGGCACATAGAGCAACTTTCTAGGCCGGACTGCCGCACTTGTCAGTGGGCCAGTCCTCTGGGGGAACAAAGCTGCAATGGAAATCCCTCTGTGTATGATCTTTGTGCACGTTCTGAAGGAAAATCCAAGTTGCAGCTCTTGTAGAATTACTCATTGGTCCCTACCCCAAGTCTCACAGCTGTGGCAGGAGTAATTTCTGCACGTACTGGGATTCATTTGGAGAATTTCGTCTCCTAGAAAATTATCCCGATTCCCTTCTGAACATCCCTTCCTCTCTTTGGATCAGTTATAAGGACGACTTTGCAAGGAGCAAAGCCAAGAAGAATCAAGCCAATAATCTTAATTCTGCCCTTCCTCTCCTATACTTTACCTCCTTTTCAGAAAAATTGATAACAATTAATAAAAATAGCTAATGACTTTTTTCAAAACTAGTTTCTTCTAGGCATGGGCTAAGTGTTATACTTGCATAATTTTATTTAGTGATTGTACGACAGAGGGTATTTTATCAGCCATAATAGTTATTACTACTGTTGATAGCATATAGATGTGGGCAAAACTTCCAGTTTAGAATTCGAATGACTAGAAGCTGATCCCAGTTTCCTTAGGAATCACTAAAGACCACATGCTTTGTTGCAAAGATGTGAACCCTTTATGTTTTCTAAGGTCAGTCCAATTTCACATGGAGAAAGCATCTTCCTCTCATTAGCATGACTTTGACACCCTGTTCATTTCAAAGTAATAACCTTGGCATTGCTGTTTAGGGAGTGTGAGTCTTGGGTAAGTTAAATCCTTTACAAATAATTTTCTCCAAAGATGATTGACACCTATTCCCCTGACAGATGGGGATAGAATTCTACACCATGAATCAGCATCAATGAACTTACATATTTGATGCAATTCCTCCCAGGCGTCTGCCTCTTGATTCTCTTAAGGAGCATGCAGGTGTGCAAGCTTATGTTTGTAAATTTGAGGAGATTTCACTCTGTTTCATTCTTCATGCACTTCATTTGATTTCCTTTGTCCTTGTCCTCAAATCATTTTCTTTCGAATGTTAAATGATGGTTCGCTCAGAAGACCGAAATAGGCAAAGCAATTGTCACTTGTTCTTTTGTCTGTCAGGGGCTTGCTGTGCTATAAATGTATTTAATCTGGACCAAAATAGGGAGGTAAAACTTAATTTAATAGCCATCAATCACAGCAAACAGGCCTGCAGGAAGAGAGAATAAAAAGGTGGTTCTGTTTCTTAAGCTTCTGTTAGGAAAAACAAAGTGAAACAAGAGACACTCCCGATTGCTACAGGATGCAGTGTAATCCCTTGACAAAAGTCATATCTAATCTAAAACTCCTGTGTATTCAATCTCCACATATTTGTCACCACCCTTATATTACAATGCTCGTGACTGACAAGCTAGGTAACATATTTAATAAGAATTAAAATATGTTGGGCTTTGTCAGAAGGAGACAGAGCCACATGATATGAAATTCAAATACTAATTAATTAAAGTTTCCTTATGTGAAGCTAAGTAGTTGCTTTGCTTGGCCCTGGAATAATGCCAATGGCTGTGTCTTCCAGCTTTCTGATAGTGACACTGCCTTCCCATGTTGTTGTTAAATCCTTCCAGAACCTGCTTACTGTACTTTGATGAACATGCCAAAGGCAGATGTGTTTTATGACTTTCAAACCTGCATTTCTTCTGCCATACGATCTTCTCCTTCCTTCTCAACCATCTTTTCCTCACTGATTCCACTTCAGCCCTCTGATTCCCTGGATCTTTCCTTTCTAACAACAGGTGGTCCTATCCACAGTGTGTGCATGTATACACACATGTATACATATATGTGTAGATATGTATGTTGTTGGAACACTTGACATGGTAACTACCCTTGTGTATTCTTCAGTGTGGACTGTCCCCAACCCTCAGGCACTGCCAACCACTTTTCTACATTTTCTTTATTCTATGAATTTGACTATGCTGGGGATCTCAGATAAATGGAATCATGTTGCACTTATTTGTCTTTCTGTGGCTGACTGGTGTCCTTCAGCATGTTGTCCTGGACTCATCCATGTTAGCATAAATGACATAGTTTTGCCTTTTAATAGTTGATGAAAAATCCATCTAGAGTACATTTTTCTTACCCATTCCTCTTTTGATAGATATTTATGTTGTTTCTTCTTCTTGGCTACTCTAACCAATGTTGGAGCGCAAAACAAGTGCTCAGAATATATCTTTAAGCTCTGAGTCCAGTTCATGCACACAACCAGTGGGTAGTAGGATTTCTAGATGTATGGTAGCTCTAGGATTCATGCTTTGAGGGGACTGTACCTGGTTTTCCATAGCAGCTGGATTGGACTGCCTGGCCTCCAGGGGTATACAGAGTTTCCATTGGCTTCTCGTCCTTACTGATTGCTGTCTTTTTATCCGATGCTGCCCGGTGTGTGAGAAGATGTATCATTGTCATTTTGACTTGCATTTTCTCAAGGATTCACAGCCTTAGTATCTTCATGTGTCCATTGGGTTTTTCCTTCGGCATTTCCTCTTTCTGAAGTGTTTTCTCTAAGCTGTGTACATCGCCCTCATCTCTGATTGTCACTCTGAGTTTCACACTGTCCTGGCTACTCTATTTAAACTTGTAATCCAGGTAACTTCAGCACTTTCCATCCCAATTGTTCGTTCTCCATTGACTTTATCATCATCCAACATATTCTGTATCTTACTTATACAGTTGTATATAGTTTGACTTTCCCTGCTAGACTCAAAGGATAAGAAATCATTTTGACTGTGTTATATTGTTACAATAGTCATCTATATAAAAAGACACAGGATAAGTATTTGCTGAATGAATGAACATGTGTGTGAACTATTCTTTTGAAGCTACAAGTAATTTCTTTTTTTTTTTTTTTTTTTTTTAAATTGTATTTTATTTTATTTGAGAACATACTGTACAGAGGGGCTACAATTACATGGGCAGAATAATGCATACATTTCTTACCAAGCATTGCAGCCTCCTCCTTTGTTTACCCTTCACTTCCCTTCCCTGCCTCCCCCCTCCCCCCACCCAATTTTACCCCCCTCCCCCCACCCAATTATACCCCCCTCCCCCCACACACCGAAATTGTAAAGCTGGTTTTGACATGACATTTTGTACTTCTCATTGTTGCAACAGGTCCACCTGAATCCTTAAACGATTTGTTTGTCCCCATCTCCTCCACATGATATACTGATATCAAATATAGTGAAAGCGGGGGTTACACTGTGGGGGAGGGACATACAAAGCAATAAAGGAATAATCTTATAAATGCATTAGAAATACATGCATGAAAGAAACGAAAACATTAAAATACATATTTAAGGGTTCATTTTCCTAACATCACATTATCTGGCCTTTTCCGCTTGACTCATACCTATACTAGATATTGCAAATAAGGGAAACCATGGGACCTATGCTTCTTTGGGCCTGGCTTACTTCACTTAATATAATTTTTTCCAAACCTTTCCATTTCCTAACAAATGGGGAAATGTCATTCTTTCTGATGGAGGCATAGAATTCCATTGTGTATATATACCACATTTTCTTGATCCATTCATCTACTGAGGGGCATCTGGGTTGGTTCCATATCTTAGCTATGGTAAATAATGCTGCAATAAACATAGTTGTGCTGGTAGCTTTAGTGTGGTCTTGTTTGTAAACATTTGGGTAAATGCCCAAAAGTGGGATTGCTGGATCATAGGGGAGATCTATGTGAAGTCTTTTGAGGAACCTCCATACTGCTTTCCAAAGTGGTTGAACAAGTTTACATTCCCACCAACAATGAAGTAAGGTTCCTTTCAGTCCACATCCCCTCCAGCATCTGTTGTTATTAGAGTTCTTGATTTTTGCTGTTCTAACTGGAGTGAGGTGATATCTCAATGTTGTTTTGATTTGCATTTCTTTTATGGCTAGGGATGTTGAACATTTCTTCATGTGTCTATTGGCCATCCTTCTTTCTTCTTCAGAGAAGCTTCTCTTTAAGTCTTTCGCCCACTTATTTATTGGGCAGTTGTTTCTTTGAGGATTTGTTGTTGGGTGGTTTAATTTTTTGAGTTCCAAGTATATTTTTGATATGAGACCTTTGTCCGTTGTATGGCTAGTAAAGATCTTCTCCCAATCGGTGGGCTTTCTATTGATCTTGCCAGCTATGTCATTTGCCCTGCAGAAGCTCTGCAATCTTATGCAATCCCATTTGTCCAACCTTTCTTTGATTTGTTGTGCTTCCGGGTCTCTATTCAGAAAATTTCGACCTGAGCCAAGGAGACCTAGGGTTTCTCCTATTCCATCCTGTAATGTTTTCAGAGTGTCTGCTTTGAGTTCAAGGTCTTTGATCCATTTGGAGTTGATTCTGGTGCAGGGTGATATATAAGGATCTAGCTTTAGTTTTCTACATGTAGTTAACCAATTTTGCCAGCACCATTTACTGAAGAGGCTGTCTTTCTTCCATTCTATTGTTTTAGCTTCCTTATCGAAGATTAGATGGCTATAGGTCTGTAGGTTCATTTCTGGGTTTTCAATTCTATTCCATTGGTCCTGAGGTCTGTTCTTATGCCAATACCAAGCTGTTTTGATTACTATGGCTTTATAGTAGAGTTTGAAATTTGGTATTGATATTCCTCCAGCAGTGTTCTTTCCGTTGAGGAGCGTTTTTGCTATTCGGGGTCTTTTATTGTTCCATATGAATTTTTGGATTGCCTCCTCTATTTCCTTGAAGAATGAGGGTGGAATTTTGATAGGTATCGCGTTGAATTTGTAGATAGCCTTGGGAAGTATTGCCATTTTCACGATGTTAATCTTGCCAATCCAGGAGCATGGGAGGTTTTGCCATTTTTTAAGTTCTGTGTTGATTTCCTTTTTCAAGATTTTAAAGTTTTCATCATAGAGGTCCTTCACTTCTTTGGTTAAGTTAATTCCTAGGTATTTTATTTTTTGTGGGGCTATTACAAATGGAGTTGCTTTCCTAATTTCAGCCACACTTTTCTCATTGTTGGCATATAGAAAAGCCATTGATTTTTGGGGGTTAATTTTATAACCTGCTACTTTGCCAAAGTTTTGAATCAGCTTGAGTAATTTGGGAGTGGAGTCTATGGGATTCTTTAAATACAAGATCATGTCATCTGCAAAGAGGGAAAGTTTTATTTCTTCTTTCCCTATTTGGATCCCCTTTATGTCTGCATCTTGCCTTATTGCTAAGCTACAAGTAATTTCTAAAGGAAATTGGGCATAATGGAATTGGTATACGAGTAGAAAGGTTACTTGGGAGAGAGACTAATAACATTGTAAAAAAAAATAGATTTAACTACTACAGACACTATTACACCAATGCAGATACTTTAGCTTTTCATAACTATAGAATATGTTGGGGCTTTCCAGGGCTTGAAATACAGAATAGGGTAAAGGAGCTTTAAGATTCACTCATCCATTTATTGTTATCTTAATAAAGTATATGTATGTCTCTGTGGATATTATTTTCTTATTAAACTTCCAGAGCTCTAGAGAAACAGGTGAGAAAGAAATTCATTTCCATACAATGTTTTTGAGGGTCAGGACTTAGGATGAGCAAAGTTTGGGGAGAATAACAAAAGAACAATATACTGACCTGCCTGGGTGAGTTTCAGAAGACAATACAGAGGGAATTAAATTTTATTTGCCTTCTTGTACCATAGGCTAGCCATTATAAGTAGTGGAAAACTCAATTCACTTGGGGTCAAGCAATTAGAAGAATCTATTGACTCGCCAAACTAAAACCACCTTTGTAGAGCAGATGCCAGGATAAGTAATAGAAGCACCATGCACATGTCTCTTGGAGTTTCTTATATCTTCCATGTAGGAGCTTCATCCCCAAGTCAGTCTCCCTCATCATTGGGAAATAACTACATCAGTATCATTTCTCACTTCTACTTACCTTATTCCCTTACTTATTTTCCAACTTCCAAATAAAATTATAATGCTCAATTTGATTGTACCACCTAGAGCCACTGCCGACTTTTTAGCAGGAAATGCCATGAACCAACTGATGTATATGTGCTTATTCATCAAGCCCTGTGCCCAACAGTACAGGAGTGTAGCAATGGGTGTAGAAACTAGATTCTCTGCCTAGCTTGTTATACCACTGGAGAAAGGGGTATAAACATGGATTCTCTGCTTTCTAGCAGGGAAATCCCATCCCTGAACATTGTTCTGGGCTCTCGCCTTTTCTTTCAGAGCAGCTATGCAAATGGTAATGGGAGAGAGCAATATTCGCTTTCTTGCAGATTCTAGATAAGTCATGCATTTTTCTCATGTTCAGGTTTCTCAGTTGTAAGAAAAAAAAGCAAACAGGGTTGGGTAGGTGGCTCAGTAGTAGACCACTTGCTTTGCATGCATGAGGCCCTGGGTTTGATTCCTCAGCACCACATAAGCAGAAAAAAATCCAGAAGTGGTGCTGTGTCTCAAGTGGTAGGGTGCTGAGGGAGAGCGCCCAGCCCAGAATTTAGTCCCTATGACCGACAAAAACAAAACAAAAAAAGAAAGGCAAAAGATTTATACTATCTGAAAAGAAACCAGAGTATATAGCCACTTAATTTTTGATAAGGGAGTTAAAAAATAGAATGGAAGAAAGACACCCTCTTCAGTAAATGGTGCTGGAAAAATTGGTTAAAAACCTGCAGAAAAATAAAGTAAGATCCCTATATATCACCCTGCACCAGAATCAATTCCAAATTGACCAAAGACCTCGAAGTCAAAACAGACACCCAGAAAACATTACAGGAAGGAATAAGAGAAACCCTAAGGCTCCTTGGCACAGGCCGAAAATTTCTAAATAGAGATCTAGAATCACAACAAATCAAAGAAAGGCAGGATAAATTGGATTGCATAAAGCTGCAGAGCTTCTGCATGGCAAAGGACATAGCTAGCAAGATCAATAGAAAGCCCACAGATTAGGAGAAGATCTTCACTAGCCATACAATGGACAAGGGTCTCATATCTAAAATATACTTGGAACTCAAAAAATTAAATCCCCCAACAACAAATCCTCAAAGAATCAACTGCCCAATAAATAAGTGGGCCAAAGACTTAAAGAGAAACTTCTCTGAAGAGGAAAGAAAGATGGCCAATAGACATATGAAGAAATGCTCAACCTCTCTAGCCATAAAAGAAATGCAACTCAAAACCATATTGAGATTTCACCTCACCCCAGTTAGAATGGCTATAATCAAGAACTCTAATAACAACAGATGCTGGAGGGGATGTGGCCAGAAGGGAACCTACTGCATTGTTGGTGGGAGTGTAAACTTGTTCAACCATTTTGGAAAGAGTGTGGAGGTTCCTCAAAAGACTCCTCCTAGAGCTCCCTTATGACCCAGCAATCCCCCTTTTGGGCATTTATCCAAATGTACACAAACAAGACCATACTAAAGCTACCAGCATGACTATGTTTATTACAGCATTATTTACCATTGCTAAGATATGGAACCAACCCAGATGCCCTTCAGTAGATGAATGGATCAAGAAAATTTTGTGTATATATACAATGGAATTCTATGCCTCCATCAGAAAGAATGACATTGCCCCATTGTTAGGAAATGGAAAGACTTGGAAAAATTTATATTAAGTGAAGTAAGCCAGGCCCAAAGAAACATAGGTCCCATGGTTTCCTTTGTTTACAATAACTAGTATATGTCTGGGACAAGCAGAAAAGATCAAAAGCCATTCACATATGACCAGATAAGATGAAGTTAAGCGAAATGAACCCCAATATAGGGATACAAGAGGTTTTTCCTTTTTTTGCTATGGTTTTTAACATATTTATAAGGTACCATGTGATTTTTGTGTGTGTGTCTTTGTATGTTCCTCCCCCATGGTATAACCCCTGTTTTCACTGTATTTGATGTCAGTGCCCTGCATCTTGTATATACATTTCTCTAGCTTGGGGAAGGGAAGGGAAAAAAACCCAAAATGCTTAAATAGGGATATAGGTTGATCCATTGTAACAATGAGATACACAAGACACCATGTTGAAAAACTAACTGTAGTTGTGGAGGTGGGAGGGAAGGAAGGATAGGAGAAAAATCAAAGGAGGAGGTAACAATGCATAATAGTAAATGTACTCATTACCTTGCTCATTAACTATAACTCCTCTGTACAGTATTTTTACAATAAAAACGTCTTTTTAAAAAAAGAAAAACATACCTTGCTTTCATGATACTGCATTTAAGAAGTAACATAAATAGAAAATATGGCATCCCACAAATGAGAATCATGTTATCAACACATTTTTGTTCCCCTCTTCTTTCTCTGATGGGACTGGTGGGGTAGAGAGTCTCCTGTGCCAAGGCCAAAGCAGAAGGCCAAATTTTTACTTCTCAAACAACTCGAAATTAAAAAAAGAACAAAGAAAGTTTTGGTAAGATAACACTGATCTTTTTTCAGATTTTATTTTATTTTTTTATTGTGAAAATACTGTACAGAGGGATTATAATTACATGAGCAAGATAATGAGTACATTTCTTATCAAGCATTGTAGCCTCCTCCTTTGTTTCCCCTTCCCATGCCTTCCCATCCTCCCCCATACACCCCACCCAATCCTCCTCCCCACCCACCAAAGTTGTAAAGTTCGTTTTCAACATAATGACTGTACATCTCATTGTTGCAATGGGTCCACCTGTATCCCTATTTAAACAATTTGGTTTTTTTTCCCTTCCCCTCCATAAATTATACTAACATCAAATACAGTGAAAGTAGGGGATATACCTTGAGGGAGGGACATACAAAGCAACATAGAAATAATCTTATAAATGTGTTAGAAACAATCGCATGGAAGAAAAAAAACATTTGAATACATATCTTAAGGTTCATTTTCCAAACATCAACTTATCTGACCTTTCCTGCTTGTCTCAGACATATACTAGATATTGCAAATAAGGGAAACTATGGAACCTATGTTTCTTTGTGCTTGGCTTACTTCACTTAATAGAATTTTTTCCAAGTCTTTCCATTTCCTAACAAATGGGGCAATGTCATTCTTTCAGATGGAGGCATAGAATTCCATTGTGTATATATACCACATTTTCTTGATCCATTCATCTACTGAGGGACATTTGGGTTGGTTCCATATCTTAGCTATGGTAAACATGCTGCAATAAACATAGTCATGCCGGTAGCTTAATAAGAATTGAGGAAAGGCATTTTCCTCGGCCTCAGCTATACTTGGATAAAAATCAATGGTGTTCATCTTTATTTAGTATTGATATACTGTTTAGCACAACGACGCACTGTTTCTTTTCCAGATTTTCCAACACAATTGATTTAGATCTAATTAAGAATACTAAATAATTGTGCAGATATTGGCGAATAGCCCTTGGTAGCTAAAAGTTCATTTTCCTCTTACTTTTAGTAGACCAAGAGAGCTCTTGACAGTTATGACGAAGTTCTTACACCATTTCTAACCATCCTGAAGCCTCAATTGAAATACGATCTGTATTTCAATTTCTAGGCATGTGCTACCATGCATTTTACTCTGAAGTTGAACACAGGATTTTTTATTTTTGATCTCAGAGAGCTCTGAAGCTTAAAATACTGAAGCTCACACTGTGGTCTGATCTTTGAATAATCTCTGACATTTGTAGGCTTCACCTTCTTTATTTCTCTGTCTCCCCTGCCATTGCCCTTTAACAGGTCACTTCTACTCTGAGAGCCTAAAATAGAGCCAGTCACTTCCCAGTGTCAGGTGTCTCCCAGCCATCCAATCCCTTTGTCATCATTTCCAACTCTGAAGACCACAATGGCAGCCTCATTATGGCCTTCTCCTCTCAGCTACCATAGGTTAGAGAAATGTCAAGACACGTAAGATGCATGTATTTTTAGGCAGTCTTTTACTAAATTATTTTTACTGCATCATTAAGTATGACAAACTTGTTGGTTTAAATAATTAATATTAATTAGAATCCAAAGTATCCTAGTAGGAACTATGGGACTATGGAATAGCATTGCTAGCTTGATTCTGACTGGAAGGCCTTCCTGAGCTTGTGCATACAATTCTAGGCCAGGTTTATGATGAATGAAGTCTTTCTTAACTATGTGCTGGATGATCCACTTGTAGGACCTAGTCATCTGGTAAGAAGATGATACTGGATTTTGTAAGGTGGACCTCACTCTGTCCTCATAGGGGCTTTAACAGGAGATACCTGAACTTCTCCTCAATGTGAGAGCAAGCTGTTCCCAAAGCAAGATTTGAGGAGGGAAAGTCAGAAAGAATCTGTATCCTTTCAATGACCCTGCAAGTCAATAGCATCAATCCTGTTGAATTCTACTTTGCAAAGGAATCATTAAGTCCGACCTATATTACAGAGGAGAGAAATTAAGCATCACTCTTGGAAGGCAGGGTCTTTGCAGAATTTACAGACCTATTTTGTAACCACTACACCACATTACAATTTCTAGGAGCTCAATGTAAATTTCAATGTAATTTTACAATTTCTAGGAGCTCAATGTAATTTTCTACGGTTTCTAGCACCTCTTTTATGTAAAATACCTCTGAACTTAAAGCAATGGGCTTCATTGCTGAATTGAATAAAATACAACAAATATACTATTTCCCCTATTTGTCTGGGCTTTTGGAAGTGTGTTTATTGTTCTCCTGTAGAATGAGTCCTATAAACTCCAATTATTACAAAGTGTGCTCATTTTTCTTCTCATTTCTAAATAGGTTCCAGTTCATTCAGGCAGGGCTGCTTAGACCCTCGAAGTTTATCATTTTCACTGTGGTTTTTGTGGTTTGTCTGAGATTATTCATTTTCCCTTTCCTCTGTTCTGCCAAACCATTAGCATTTAAGACCAGAAAACTCAAGTGTTCAGTTTAAAACCAACAGTCACATAATATTCCTAGTATGTTTGCATGGCCCTGAATTTTAAAAAGAAACAAAAACATTTTTGGTCCTAGTCTTCACTTTGTATGTATCTTTCACCCATACATAGCTACTGAACATTTGGAAAATCTTGATTTATAAAATTATGTTTATTTTCCAAAGATGGTCACATTTTATTATATAATATCCCCTAAACTTGCATTTGGTAAAATCATCATGAACCTAAAGAAAGGCCACAAAAGACATCTAAGTTTCACAAATTGCCAAGCTGAGAGTAACAGATGGGGCTTTTCCTAAATCTCACTTTTGCTTGAAAGCTCAAATATTATTATCAGCCAACCATGTTGTCAGACATTCACATGAAGGAGGAAGTTCTCTTTATTCATTTTCATGCAAATGCCTGCCAAGTTCCAAGTCTGAATGGCTACAGTTTGTAAAAATATTGATTCTTGGGAGGAGAAGGGGATGGTTAATTCATTTCAAAACTCCAACAATTGAGAAGGAAGGTAGGCCATGAAGTACTTTATATGTACAACCCCCTTATTTTGTCAAATACATACTAAAATGGCATGTGCTCCACAGTTGGGGAAGAAAAGTAATACTTCAAAGTATAGTTGATTTTTGTTATTGAGTGGTGGTAAAATTGTTTTATGTGCTTCTAAGCCTTCAGGCTTTGATTTACCATTATTTTAAATACCAATATTTTTAAGAAAACACAACCCTTACTATTAAGCACCACTTGCTGCAATACAACATTTACTATTATGATGAAAACAGTATGATTATGGAATGAGATTATGATGAAAATATTCCTATCCTGTTGATGAACTGCTCGATGAGGAGGTAAAGGCAAAGTGAGTTTCTAGGACACCCTTTCTAACAGATTTGATTTTATATTTCATATGTATATATATATTTATATTTTACAAAGATCCCTAATTACTAATTTGCTGTCTAATTCTTAGTTAACTAGCTATTTATCTACAAGGGACTGAGTAACATCAAATTTCAGATGGAGCCCAAGAACTTTTTGGGGTGACATTTATCAAGATACATTGTACTCACGAATTGACGTGTCATGTTGGAACCTCATTGTGCAATTACTGGAAGAAAACAAATTAAACATTTTTTCAATGAGAAAATAAAATGAAAAGATATATTCTTAAGAAAACCCCAAACAATAACAACCAGAATAAAAAATCAGAGTTAGTTTATTATAGACTGAAACCTATGACTTTAAAAGCCAAAATAAATTCTGCCTGAAAAGAGAAAAAAAAACAAGAAAAGAACCTTTAAATATTTAAACATTTCAGGTCATTCTCCTGTTATGATGGGAATAGTTTCCCTTGGCTCAAGTAACTCCAGTAACCCCAGGCTGCCCCAACCCACTGAGCAGTTTTTATGGGTGCAGCTACCAGTACGGCTAACAGAAACAGGACAAGTACTGATGGCTGGGATTTATTGGGTCCTTCTAGGTGGCAGGCAAGATGGTGGGCAGTTTGTAGACATGATTTTGCTGAAAAATAACAATTCAATGGTAGAAAAAAAAAATATATATCTGTGGATGTTTCAACTCTGAGGTTCTCAGAGAATAAAGTATTAGAGGATTTTGTTTATAGTTTTGTTAAACGAAAATGTTTCATAGGTATCTGTAAAAAGCATGGGGTATGGAAGACTTTTCTTCAAGACCATAGTGAGACATGAGAAACTAGAGAAATGGGATTTTGCAGTGGAAGAGAGCGATTGAGAGCAGTTCAGAATACAGCATAGGGAAATAGCAACAGAGAGCCAAGGCAGAAGACTGGAAAAATCCTCTAGAAATTGTGCTGACATTCTTGGAGTAACACAGCAATCCTGGAAAACAATGACTTTATGGCTAAATCATACAAAATTTTGTTCATTTTTTTTCAAATTCTGATAGTACTGGAGTTTAAACTAAGGGTCTCATGCTTGTTGGATAGCTGTTAGACCACCGAGTTACTTTAGTTATTTTTCAGATAGTGTTTTGTGTTTATTTTCTCTTTCATCCAACTGTAATTTTCCTACCAATCCCTCCCATGTTGCTGGAAATACAGACATGCATTCCTGCACCAAGCTTGTTTTGTTGAGATGAACTATCATTAACATTTTACCTGAGATGACCCTAAACCACAACCCTCTTAATTTTTACATCCAGAAATTATTCATACACAAAATACCTACAGTTGCCCATGTGTGGGTAGTTAAACTCATTTTTTGTCGTACAAGTATGTACATTTATAATACTTGGGAGTAGAAAAAGTATTGTTTATGATCATGGCAAGAATAGATGGAAACACTGCGAATCATTTACTCTTCAAGGAAAAAATAAGGTGTTTTTTTTTCTTCCATTGAAGTTTTAATTTGAAACCATGAGAGAGCTATTTCTTTTAGATAACTCCATTTGCTTGTCTTTTTTTTTTTTAAAGTAACAATCAGATTTGGGGAAATTGAAGTAAATCTAAAGAACCCATCTGGAAAGTGAATTAGAAGACAAATCATATTTTCCTCACACTGCATTTCTAAGTAGTTAAAAATGTGCCTAATATCAGTCACCTGGAGGAAGTGTGTGCTTTTTTTTTACAAAGTGAATTGCATCCAAGTCTCTCTAATGACTCACTTTAAATTAACAGGTCATTGCTTGCTTTTTCAACCATGACCATGCTAAAGGTCTTGCCATGCATGTGGAAATATGTACTTCAAGGAAAAGAAAAAAAGGGAATGTACCATTCTTTCATTATTAAAATTTTCTTTTGCTTAGCATCATCTTAGATGGTCATATGTGCATAGCTATTGAGCTATTCTGCTTGTGTGCTAGGGCTATCATAGACATATACTAATTATTACAAATGAGGGAAAACATAGGATCTATGTTTCTTTGCGTTTGGCTTACTTCACTTAATATGATTTTTTTTCCATCTTTCTATTTCCTTATGAATGGGGCAATGTCATTCTTTCTGATGGAAGTATAGAATTCCATTATATATATATATATATATATATATATATATATATATATATATATATATATATACCATATATTTGGGGGGGGGGTCGATTGTGGGGCTTGAACTGTAGGCCTGGGCAGTTTCCCTGAGCTCTTCAGCTCAAGGCTAGTATTTTACCACTTGAGAAATAGCTCTACTTCCACTTATTTTGGTGGTTAATTAGAGATAAGGGTCTCCTGGACTTTCTTGCCCAGGCTGGCTTTGAACCATGATCCTCAGATCTCTGCCTCCTGAGTAGCTAGGATTATAGGTAAGAGCCACCGGTGCCCTGTGTACCACTTTTTAAAATTTTTGATCCATTCATCTACTGAGGAGCATCTGGTTTAGTTCCATATCTTAGCTATGAACTCCAAGTCATTGAAACAAGAGGTTTTCCTTTTTTGTTGGTATTTTTAATGTACTATGTAGTTTCTTCTTTCTTTGGTGCCTTTTATTTCCCTTGGTTCATCCCATTGTCACTGTATTTGATTTTGGCACCTGAGTATTGTATATACCTTTATCTGAATTGGGAAGGGAAGGGGAATGACAACATGGTGAGACAAAAGACAAAGGACAAACCAAGACAACAGCAATACTCACAAGACACTATGTTGGAAATGGACTGTATATGGAGGTGGTAGGGGAGGGAAAATGGTAGAAAAATGAGAGAGGGGTTAATAAGTTCCACATGAAAGGTACACACTACCTTACATAGGTAACTATAACCCTTCTTTACACCACCTTGACAATAAAATAAAATTATTTTTTTCAAAGATCAGAGGAATATATAGCATGGACTTCTGCAAACTATGGGCGTGAATTCTCCCTTTGTCAAAGGAATTCCCTCTTGCTTGTCTTACACCTCTGTTTTCTAGAACTCACCTTCCCTAGAAAAAAATCCCCAAGTCTTGCTGAATTATATAATGAACCCATGACATAAGTAGACAGAGGGAGCTATGAATTAGCACATCACACTCAGTCTCACTGGTAACCTGAATTTTGCACTGCACACCTCACTACCATAAGTAAAAGCAGACAGGTCCCTGTGCTCCTTAATTCTCAGTGGCTGGCCATTCCACAGCACATACGTCAAATGGTTTAAGACTGGAGAAGTGATTCTATGTCTTGCTACATTTACATCTGAAATTGGGAGAGGGGTCAGTTTACCCCCTCCAACATGGGCAAGCTCACTTGCTGCTGAACTTTCTGATCAGTGACACCTTAATAGGTCTGCCCCAGAAAAAAGATAAATGAAGTGTGTGGGGCGCCCCTTGGGTTTCCCTTTGAGCATAGGGATTTATAAAATGGGACACTTCTCAGATACCCTCATTCCTTAAAGGGAAAGTCCTTGCCTTTCTTTATCTGAGAAAGATCTAAATGAGATGCTAGACTGCTAGGGAACTAAATATGAGAAATTGTTGTGTGTGTATATATATACATATATACATATATATCAATATATATTTATATATTGATAAAATGTTCTTCAGTAAGTACATCAAGGTCAACTTCACTGAGTTCTGATTCCATACATGTTGCTATTTATTACCAGTTACCTTATATGTCGCTTGTTCTCTTACTTAGAAAACTTTGTGAAGGCCTATTCCATCTAAAAGCCTACATATTTGGTAAACACAGATATAACAGTATTTGAATTCTATCTCAATGAACCCTAACCAGTCCAGACATACTTATTCTTAAAAGCCTTCTCTACCATAAGCTTTGTCTCTGGTAGTGCCAGCTTGGTGAACATCATCATTATTAGAAAAGATAAGGTAAAGAGGAAAGAGTGGAATAACAAAGGGGAAAGAGAAGAGAAGTAGAAGAAAAAATAGGCATAAACAAGAGGACATTTAATGGAGATGATTGCAATTGCCCATCCCACATGCCTTTCCTTCCTACTGAGATCCAAGCTCAAATACCTCTCATCCTTCAGGACTGGTGTTTGCCTTCTCAGCTCTGCACCCATGTAATAAGCAGTACTGTTCTCTTTTGTATGTGTATGGATAAATATTCCTCTGGACAGACAGAATTACTTGAAGTATTAGTACTGGAATTTTCTCATCCCTGGCTGTCTGCAGTACTCTGACTTTAAATGCCTTACAAAATACAAGGAATGAACTTGATCTTGGACAGAACCATGATTAACCTAGAGACTATTGTCACCTTCTTTCTCATTTGATGGATTGTGGAAGTATTGGTTTGAATCCAACATGGAGATAGAATCAGAACAGGAAAGAGGGATGAAACCCATCAGCTTGATAAATACTTTGCTTTTTCCCTTCTCTCTTACGTTTTGATAAAAAATGAGCTTTTACTCCTTTGAAGGAAAGCATATGAAAGACCTTCCTACACCCCATGATGCCATCTCTGTGCTGTTATTTAAACCTCTTCTTTTTCTCCTCAGATCCTACTGTGCATCGAAAAGTACTTGTTATTTGAACTAAAATTAGAGTTGTCAGATTTCCTGTACAATGACCAGAAACTCATATGCTGATCATTCATTTTCTGTGTACTGAAATTCCACCTTAAACATCCATCTTCTATTTTATTTCACAATCCTAGTTAGTGATCAAATGGCTTGAAGCTCAGTTCACATCAACTTGAACAAAAACAACAAGAATTTATTGGCCCATATAACTACAAAACCCAGGTGGTGATTCTGGGCTTGAGATGGGACTTCTTTTAATATGTCGTTAGGAATCCATTTAATCTCTCAGATCTGGCGTCTCCCCTAATAGCTTTGTTTTCTGGCGTCATATGATCTTAGGTGGTTGTGGATAAAACCTGCCTTACATCCCACTAGGATCCATCACAGTGCATAGGAACAGCTGCCTCCTGCCCAGAAATGCCAGCAGAAGCCACTTCATGCCTCATTGGGCTTCCCTGGGCCATAAGCCCTATGCTGAACTAATACCCTAGTCATGCTTTGCTTGGGAAGCTATCTGAGCCATGTGATATATCCTAAAGTGCACTGTAGGTGACTGGGTTGATTGTGAGACAATAGCTTGTGTACATTATATTTTGGTATGATGTTGCACGATAGTAGAGAAAGAGAAAAGTTGACAGGAAGGAGGCAAGAAAGGAGGGAGAAAGGGAAAAGGGAAGGGAGAGGGGAAAGAGGGTGGGAAGGAAGGAAGAAGGAAAGAAAGCACAGTTGTTGAACTAGGTGCACCTAAACCCAATAATAATGATTTCTTTGAAAAGCGTTTGAAAAAGGTGGAAGTACAAGCCAAAGGAATTATTACTGGCTTAGTAACAAATGACTCTTTTAGCCTGGTCAGGTTGCTGTAATTTTGTGCATCAGTTTCCAGAGGTACAAAGGTAAATGTGGAGCAAAAATAGATTTCTAAAGGTTTTGTTATATTAGCACTGTGCAGCATTGTGAATATTAGCAAGAAGATACTGAGATAGTATGTGTGTATGAGTGTGTGCATGTGTTTTTGTGTGTCTATGTGTGTGTAGGAGAGAGGGGGATGGAAGGAGAGAGGGAGAGTAGAGAAGAACAAGATACAGGAGATTTTTTCCCCGTATTTTTTGTTTTGGGGATCAAAATGCTTTTGTTAAAACATTGTCTCATACATGGAGAATGGAATATCAATCTGATTTTTACTAACTGTTCACCTGGCTAAATTTTCTGTGCTTTTGCAGATACTCTGAACGCCACATTTTCCTCTATATACAAATATAGGTGTATGTGCATAAAAAAAAATCTCTGCAGATCATTGAGGACAAATTGGTTTTATAAGAGTAGGGAACAGCTTTTGAAACCAAAGGAGAATGATCAAAGTCCTGTGACTTTATTTCAACATACTGTACTGTTATAATGGTATAGGTGATCTTTCTGTCATAGGATAAATAGAAATTTGTGAGGTTCTGAAAGCCCTTTGAAAATTTCAGATTAAAGGAATTAAGTTAGATTTTTAAAATAACAAATCTAATTACTGGCTTTTCTGAGCATTCAAATTAAGAAGAAAGTCAATTTCCTTTTTCCCTACCTTCAGATGTCTTTTGATTTGCTCCCTTACCACAGAGCCTGCAAGTTCAAAGGCAGTTTTCATCAGTTTGGCTTGGATTTTGAGAAAACAGACCGACAGAGAGCAAGGTGGCCCAGGCTTCACCTTGACAGGAAGAAATGTGTGTGGCAGGCCCCAGCCTTGGTTGAAATTGCGGCTGCCTATAATCACCTTATGAGGTCTGGCTTTTCAGCCTCTTTCAACAAAGTCCCCTCATCATCCCTGTGGGAAATGTCCCCTTGGAGTGTGTCATTGTGTTTGCTTCGAATTCTTGGAAAATAGCTTAAGTAAGAGCTGACTTGGGGCTTTTTCTACCCAGCCATCTTGGAAGAACAGGTCAGTTTTATAATTTCCAGTCATGTTGTCCATCTTCCCTTTTGATTTATAGGTGTGAGGTAGAGCACCTGGTAAGGAAAAATGACAAGTTCAAAGGTAGAGTGCTATTGAAAACAGGGCCCCTGGCCTCTGACCTACAACCTCATCCTTCAAGAACTAAAATGATTCATGTAGATTCTTTGCAGCTGGCAAAACCTACTTCTTTATGTTTGTTCTTTCATGGGTCCTTGGGTTTGTACTCATCGCCTTAAGTGCTGATCCTGAGCTCTTGTGCTCAAGGATAATGTGCTTCCACTTGAGCCACAGCTCCACTTCTGCCTTTTTTTGGTGTTTTTTATTATCTTTAAGAAGTTGTTCAAGAGAGATGCCATTCACTAAAGCAGTTTATGAACACAGTGCATCCTGACCCATGTCACCCCATTCAACGTTCTCACCCACCCCGCCCAACCCACCCCTGACCTTAATTTTAGGCTAGGCATTTACTTTCTACCTTTTAACAGAGCAGTTCATGTGTACAATTCATCTTGATTGCTGTCACCACTTCAACATCTTCAGCCAACTCTGACACACCCTTTCTTATAGTTCTCAATTCCTTGGTGCATTATCTATGGTGAACTTTTGCCTGCATTCTCCCCAGAACCCCTTCATTGTGCAACCCCTCACCCCTAGGCCTTACCCTATCCTCTTGCAAGTACCCATTTCCTGGTACTTATCTTCTTGGGCTTTGAATTCGTCTTTTTAAAGAATTATACTATGTGCACTCCCCGTACAATCTATCACTCATCAGTTCTTTGGTAACCCTTTGCTTACCACTAAGTGTGTTTACTTGTAGATTTATAGACCCCTTCAAGCTACCACAAATGAAAGAAATCATACAACTTAGGTTTCTCTGGCTTACTTCACTTAAGATGCCCCTCAATGGATGAATGGATCAAGAGAATATGCTATATATACACAAAAAAGAAACAAAAAAGGAGCACCCAAGCAAAAGAGTACTTTTGACTTGAATTTAGATCCTCTGATGTGCCTGGCTAAAGATGGATATCTATTCCAGAGAATATTTGAGGAAGAGTTTTCTTATAATAATCTGAGATTTTTTTTGTCGGTTATGGGGCTTGAACTCTGGGCCTGGGTGCTGTCCATGAGCTCTTCAGGCAAGCACTCTATTACTTCAGCCACAACGCCACTTCTGGTTTTCTAGTGGTTTATTGGAGATAAGAGTTTGACAGACTTTCCTGCATGGGCTGGCTTTGAACCACAATCCTCGGATCTCAGCCTCCTGAGTAGCTAGGATTACAAGCATGAGCCACCAGCACCTGGCTGAGATTATTTTTAATAACTCTATCTCTGACTCAGCCCCATGTCCACTTATTGAATAGATGTTTTCTCAGGAAACAGACAAATCTTTAAACTATATACCCTTATAGGAAATTTGATTTGATTTGATGTTTATATTTTAGTGACAGGATTAACACCTAAATCAATGTGTTTAAAAAGAAGCCCCCTTAAGTTTCGTCAAGTGATTTATTGCCTTGGCTACATTATTGTTTCAGGTATAATCAGGATTATTTGTCTTCATGTCATTATAAGGGAGATATGGGATAGGATATGCTAATGTGCTTGTCTTTGTACATAATGTTTTATTAGTCTTTTGTTTGTTTCAGTCTCTTAATTAGTGCCAGTCATTTAAAGCCATCCATCTTTGTTCAAATTTGTGCAAAGAGTGTAAGTTAATAATGAGAGTTTCAAAGGACCCTGTTTATTAGCATTTAAGTTCGTTAGTTTATTAGTTTGTTCAGCGAAGTAAAATGTCTTTCTTTAAACCCATAAAGTTAAAATTCATGGATCCAATCATTATAAAGAATTTACAAGGATAATTTTGTGTTTTTCACTATTACCTTTGCCTTAGTACAACCTCTGTCCGCATCTTAGCTGACTATTCAGGAAAATAATAAGGTCTTGTTAACATGTAAACCCAAAGCAACATGTAGTATTTATCATTTCACTGTGATTTAGAACAGAATTCTTGTAGTTTACTAATGGTAATTGGAGTTAATGCTATCAATGTTGATTAACATGCTTGTTGGTACTCTCAGAAATGAACTCTTAATTATAGTCTTCTTAATAGTTAGCTCATACAATCAAGACAAGAAATACCACTTGCTTTAGAGATTTTTGTAGTCACTAAACATTTACAACCCTCCTGTGTGGTTTAGAATGTTTTGTTTTTAAAATCTTAGGGAGGATAGCTGCTCCCGTGCAGTTCTCAATAGTATATATATGCTGGGTTTTATGCCATTATGACTGTTTTTAGGTATCAACATTCCCTGTAAAGTATATTAGGGTCAGTACTTTCAGGAAAAAATCAGGGCTGTTTATTTAATAATCCAAATGTCCCCACAGATTATGGTTGTTAGTTATAGTTAGTAAGCAAAAGTTAAATATATACTCTCTGAGCTTAGGTAGTGTTCAGGCATAGTATGATTTTGGTTGGGATGGCAGAGCGCATCAAGAATGCACAGGCTAGCAGGGCGCTGGTGGCTCACGCCTGTAATCCTAGCTACTCAGGAGGCTGAGATCTGAGGATCGCGGCTCAAAGCCAGCCTGGGCAGGAAAGACTGTGAGACTCCTATCTCCAATAAACCACCAGAAAACCGGAAGTGGCGCTGTAGCTCAAGTGGTAGAGCGCTCACCTTGAGCTGAAGAGCTGAGGGACAGCGCTCAGGCCCAGAGTTCAAGCCCCACGACTGACAAAAAAAAAAAAAAAAAAGAATGCACAGGCTTTGGATAGCTTGTGGACTATATTCTCTGTGAGAGTAAACCACTAGAGCAGCCTCAGGAAAAATGTCAGAGAAGAGGAAGTGCTCTAGTATTCAAAGGCTCAATATGCCCAGGCCCTTGCATCACTGAGAAGAATAAAGACCCATCCTGCTTTTGGAGCTTCTGGGTTAGCTTAAATCTGTCACTTTTTAGCTCAGTGAATCACCACATTTCTCTATCTTGAGTATCTTAAACTATAAACAGTAGAGATAATAATTTTAAGGATTGCTTTTTAAATACTGGAGATTGTGAAGTACTTGGAACATAGTAGATGTTCTTTAAATAACAATGTTGTACAAAAATGGTTCAATTATATCTGCAATGAGTAATCCAATTTTGAAAAGGCTAAAGATATGAATAAAATGAACATCTTCTGACAATACGGAAAGCACATGAGATGTTGGTCAATATTACTAGCTACGAGGAAAACAAAGATTGAAATCACATTGAGATATTACTTAACATCCACTAGGATGATATTTTTAGAAAGCAAATACATGTTGGAGGAAGTGGATAAATTAAAACCGTCATGTGCTACTGTCAGGAGAGGAAAATGAGAAATTTATTTTGAGAGGATAACTAGCAGCTCCTCAAAACAGTAAACAGATGACATAAAAACCACTGTCTTGGGGACATCCTCAAAATACACCTCCTCAGAATTGAGAGCAAATAACCATCCCAATTTTCAATGGAATGTTTGTAACAACACTATTTATAATAGAAAAAAGCTGAAACAACACACAAATGGCCATCACTTTATATTTATATATATATATAGAGAGAGAGAGAGAGAGAGAAAGAGAGAGAGAGAGAGAGAGAGAGAGAGAGAGAGAGAGAGAGAGAGAGAGAGAGAGAAGCTGGCATGTTATTCTGTATTGAGAAGTAGTTACTGACAAATGTGCCAAATTGAATGAATTAGTACATAATCCCAGTCACAAAGACTATAGAGCCCATGACTCCTTGTATATGACATGCAATATTCAGGAGAGTGATCTCTATCTTTAGAGTATTAATATAAGCCTCAGTTGATGGAGACGTGGAGAATGACAAGGAAAAGCCCTTGGACTGTGACAGAGATCCTAAAGTTGATTGTGTAAGAGGTACTGGCTCTGAATGTAATAAGGATGATGTGATGTCACTTTACACGGAAAATTATTTAGCATGTAGATTGTTTTGATGAATTTGTCATGAAAAAACAAAAAAATATAGTAACTAATTCAAATATTGAGTTTTTAATAATGAAAACTGAGGCCCATAATTAATGATAATATTTACATATTGAAAGTCCTCTCCCAATAAAATTAGGGATAGTGTCAACACTGTTTTGCAGCCAAAAAAGCACAAACTTAAAGGTATTGTTAGAGAGCGAAATGGTTATAAATTTTTAAAATGTTATATATATGTATTACATATATAAGTATATATTGTTATATGTGTTCTTTGTGCAGTATAGGATATGATATTAAATTATAAATTTGTTTCAATTGGATAATAAGTGTTTATTTACTCTTAGCTAGTTTTATCCTTTCTCAGAAACCTATACTTAGATTCCAAGAAACCCTCTTGTGCCCCTACTAATGCATCTTTGTATGGAAATGTTCCCATTCATGCCCAGAGAAGAAAAATGGGCTCTCTACTTAATTCTCTTTCTGCGCTGTCCCTGAAATCAGATAAGCAAGCTTAAGTAGTCAAGGTCTCGTGAAAAATAACTGGTTGTCACAACACCTTCCCTTGGCAAGCATTTAAGCTGATTTTTTTTCAAAATTGAAATCACTTTTAACAACAGAAAACAAAACAAAACTGGGGTAATATGATTTCTTAACCTATGTAGAACTTATGGGATATTAAATCAGGTTAAACATATGGATTTTCTCAGACATTTATTTCTGAATGATACAGACTTTTAGAAATCCTTCCTGTAATCTTGGAAGTGCACACTCCATTGTTGCTATCTATTATTACCCTGCTGTGCAATAGCATTGTGGATTTTTTTGCTCCTATCTGTAAATGAGTACCCACTAAAAGTTCCTCCATCACTCCCTCCTTACTACACTCATCACTCAACTCCCAACTTCCATAAGATTTGTTGTTTTTATGTAACTATCCTAACAAATCTATGGAGAAAGAAATCAGGCAGGTAACATGTCCTGTTTGTTTAGTCCTGAAAGTTCAACATCCCTCGAGGCCCTTTAGTCCCAAGCAATACAAAAGAGTCGATGAGCCTTGACACAGGCTCATATGCTGCACCAAAAACTGGACCGTGCATGTTGTTTTCCCAGAAATGGAAACCTCTTCTAAGGTGTAATTTCCAATTCTTGCCCTCTTTTCAAGTTATTCTTGATGATACAGCATTTGTTCATTCGATTGCTTACCTTTATGAAGAGAGGCTGAAGACATTCTCAGAATAGAAAGGGAGTATATTTTAGGAGACATCAATAAAAGGGTTGAGACAGTAATTAAGCACACCTGAAATCTGGTGTAAACTATAATTGCATGTTGCATAGAAACTTTTATATTGAACCAAAGGAGAATACACCTTTTACTTAAAATGTCAGACTGATCAGTGTTCCCTATTTTTCTCTTGGTGATCGAGTGACATTTTCATGAATGCTCATTTCTGGTTTAATGATTCAGGAAAAAAACAACAACACAATAGCTCTTTCTAATTATTTATTTTCTACTGAGCTTTCCATACAGGATTTTTGAAAGCAATAACACTAATTGATATTTTCCTTTCCTCTTTTGCCTTTGAGGCTTAAATATGGCTTATCTAGGCCTAGATTTAACCTACCATCAAGCTCTCCATCCAAAATACACATTATGTCTTTAATCCCTCCACCTTATACCAAAAATAAGTTATTGCTTTTTCAATCAGTTATCCACTAAATAAGAATTCAAAATTTGGATAGTGCTTAAGGAAGAAAAGCATATGCAAAGGAAGCTCACTGAATACTCAGTTGTAATTAAGGTTTGTGGACTTATTTCGTTTAGTGGTAATGAGACTACATAGACAATTTTGTGATGATGGGCTGGTTGTCCAATGTACCTGTTAACATTAAGATGTCACTCCAAGATGGGTGATGGATCTCACCTGGTATCTGTTGTACTAAGTACTAGAGAAATACTGATTTACACACACACACACACACACACACACACACACACACACACACACACACACACACACACACACACAGAATGAAAGAACTATGGTTCTGAATATCTTGACACTTTATTTGGGGGTGTGTAATTTGGGCTTGAACTCATGGTCTAGGCACTCTCTGTTAGCTTTTTCACTCAAAGCCCGCACTGTACCACTTGAACCTCAACTCCACACGTTCCTTAAGTTGGAGAGGAGAGTATCTTGGACTTTCTTGGCCAAACTGGCTTCAAACTATGATCCTCAGCTTCTCAGATCCTCTTAAATAGAAGGCATGAGTCACTAACACCTGGCTATCTTGACATTTTTAGTAAGTATGAGTGATAGCTGCTGGGATAAAGTTTCCTTGTTCACCACAACCATGGCTTTTTCTGACATGGCATGTGATCAGTAGTAATTCTCAGAAATATTTTATGAACTAAGAAACGTATTCATAAATTTCTTCACAGAGATGTATTTTACCGGAGGGAGAGTATGGAGATTGTTCTCAGAAGGTTACAGAGGATGCAGTTTGGGTATTGCTCTCAGGAGGTTACAGAGGATACAGTATGGGGATTGCTCTCAGAAGGTTACAGAGGATGCAGTTTGGGTATTGCTCTCAGGAGGTTACAGAGGATACAGTATGGGGATTGCTCTCAGAAGGTAACAAAGTATGCAGGATGGGGATTGCTCTCAGAAGGTTACAGAGGATACAGTATGGGGATTGCTCTCAGGTTACAGAGGATACAGTATGTAGATTGCTCTCAGAAGGTTACAGAAGGTATAGAATGTGCTTTTCCTAATTGTTTTCCTTTTATGACAGTCTTTCAATATTACCCATCCCTGTGTAGAATATATAAATGGTAACCGAATTGTAGGCAAAGTTACAGGTCAGCCTGGGGAGATAGGTAACTGGGAGAAAACACAGCAGAGCAGGGACCTCTCTCATGTACTATTTAAAAGAGTTTGTGTTTATTGAGGGGGAAGGAATGATCTCCATGGATTTACTGTTATTCTTTAAAGAATAAGAAAACACATGAAAGCATAATGAAATATGCTGCTGCATACAAACCACTAGGTTCTAGAAAGGAATAACCAACTTCTTTATTGTTTCTAGAGTAGCAGTTATTAAAAAGCCATTCTGTAAAAGTGATACCATCCCCTGAAGATCCAAATATAGTGCTGGACGTGCTTTTTTCTTGGTTGACAAGTATTAGATCATCATATTTTCCTAATTTGTCTTTTTTCACCCAAGTTCTACCTAAGCAATCCTTTTTATGAGATAATTTTGACCTTGTCCTCAAGATTATTAGGAATAATGCTTGATTATTTGGTAGTACTTGGGATGATTTCATTTCTCCGGTAGATGGTTGTATCTGCCTTTAGGCAATGAATCATGTAGTCTATGATTTGCAGTGTTTCTGGGAATCTCCCTCCAGTACTCAAATATCGTAGCAACAATCTAGGGCTACCTTGTAGATGGTGATGGTGGTGACAGTGATGTTGTCAAACAAATCCTGAGCAATTATTCTGCAGCTAACACAAACATAAATGTGTTAAAATACAAATCATCTTAAACTACATAAGCTTTCTGTAGGTTCTAATATTGATCCATGGGAGATACAAAGTCTCACAAATGTAAAGATAATTAATTTTTGACTTTAGTAAGAAATAGAAAACAGGCTACTAAGAAATAAAGATACAGAATTTATGCACAGATACTTTGGGATGAGAGTTCACATCACTATGTACAATCCGGCCTTCCTCCTGGTGCTTTTATTTTCCTGTCAGTTCACTGTGTGTGAAGCTGATTCTTTGCTTAACTATAATCCTACCTCTTGCAGGGGTTTCAGTTTGATGGCAATTTAAGCCACTGAACCTCTTTCTCCCAAATTCCTCCGGGGAGCGCTCAGCCATGCATTCCTTCTAACCAGACTAGTGCTGGCCAACTACTCTATCTGCTCAGTATTGCTAGCCACACACTCACCTAAATCTGTGACTCCACATTTGTGAATGACATTAGATCTCATTACTTTTTGGAGCGGCTGTGCCTTGGGAAATCTGGAACAGAGCTATGCCTAAACTTTTTATCCAATTGTTCCTCAGTATTCTTTCACCCCTGACGGTTGGATCTTTACCAACTCATAGAAGCCATACTTCATTAACCATAGCAGATATACAGTAGGAGATTGTTTTTTAAGAAAGAGCCAATGTCCTCATTCTCGTGCCAGGAGTACCTGAATAAATCACTGTAAATTATATAGCCAATGTACAGAATTTGTGATATGCCGCTACAATCATCTGTTTCACTTCCCATTTCAAAATTCTCTCCTGAGAGATCAGTTCTTAAAAAATACAAAAAAAAGCTTTACTTCTCAAAGTATCTGTATATGATATAGAAAACCTGGCCAATGAATGTTGTTATATATAATTCAGAAGACATTGTATATAGACTGCCTTGCTAGGAGTCAAATGGAAATGCCAGTTGGCAAATCCTTTGGATCAATTCTGTCTGTTTTGATTCACTGTGATTTATGGGCATATAGGAGGTACCTATTACATAATGTACTACATATTCTTCCATATTGATCTGGGATGGTTTTATTGCTTCCTTTATCCTTCTAGGAGCCATGGTGTTAAATTTGTCTCTGTATTTTGGAAATGGCTTAAAACCCTTGCCCTGTTCTTTGTCTATGGATGATAAGAATTTACACTTTGAGCACCTTGGATGATAGCACTATTCATGCAGGATGTATTTATTTAATCTGTATGCTATGTTAGGCCCTGTGCTGGGACAAGCAGTGCATCAGCAGATGAAATTTCTTCTCCCATAGGGCTGACATTATACTTCAACAGAAAAGAGAAATGATTGGGGAAAAGCATCTGAATGAACAGTATTGCTTCATGCAATTTAAGGTGACACTGTAGATAATACCATAGAGGTATTGTAGGAATTTAATTAAAATTGACAAGTTATAGAAGGCCTTTCTAAGGAGGGAAAGTTTCCCTAAAGATCTGCAATAAAAAAGGAATAGACATCTAAAAGGTTGGTAAAGGAGTATCCTACACAGAAGAAAAAAGAGGTACAAAAACCCCAAGCTAAAGGTGAACTTGCATTCTTTTATGTACAAGCAAGAATATTGAGGCTGGTGTAGGAAGGAATGCAGAGAAGTTAGACTCTATATGAGAGGGAAACAAAGTCTAGATCACACAGAACTCTTGAAGGTAAGGGATTATTTATGTTTTCCATGCTTATTTGACTACTTATTTTCGTTTTTGGAAGTTCCATGAAATTCCCCAGGGCTTTTTAAGGAATATAGTAATGCGATCAAATTCAGACTTTTTAAAAGGAAATTCAGATCTATTTTAGTGAAATCGTGTGGTATTAATCAAGAGTAGATGCAAGGAAACCAATGTTTCGGAATTTGCATTAATCCATTCACAATTATTGTTATTGTTCTTATTGTTATTACTATGATTATTATTACTTCTGCCACTATTTGGTGCCAAGGATTGAACTAAGGGCCTCACATATTCTCAGCACACACATGATCATGATCATGAAGTTTAAACCTCAGTACAAACAAGTAAAGTCCTGGATTTAAAATGATTCCCCTGCCTGAGCCCCAAGTAATTGGGACTACAAATGTATACTACTGCACCAAAAACATGAACTTTGGACTGGGAAGGTGGCTCAGTGGTAGAGTGCTTGCCTTGCATGCATGAGGCCCTGGGTTCGATTCCTCAGCACCACATAAGCAAAAAGAAAAAAAGCCAGAAGTGGTGCTGTGGATCAAGTGGTAGACTGCTAGCCTTGAGCTGAAGAGCTGAGGGACAACACCCAGGCCAAGAGTTCAGGCCCCACGACCGGACCCCCACACACACAAAAAAAGAAAAAAAAAGAACAAAAACATGAACTTTAGGGGATACAACTTAGACCATAATATTCACTATTACATGCTCAGTATCTGGAATGGTAAAGGCATTCAGTAAATATGTGTTGATGCATGTTATCTTTGAGCTTTTAATAATGACTATAGTAAAGTTCATATGGAAATGTTATACAGTTAGTTTCAAGTATTTTGACTTCTGGAACATCCAGAGTTTGAGCCATGAGTTCTGCCTACTTTTAAGTAAATAAGACAAATAAGTGGTAGTAGGCTTCCAATTTTCAAGATTCAAAGGTTTCTACAGGTGAATATGATATAAATCATGGAATTTTCCATTAATGCTCCGTTTTCAGCTCAGAATTCTGTTTGAGCATTGCTATGTGCTTTTAGAGAGCATATCAAATGTTATACCCTAAAAGTGTATTCCTTAATTTTTCTAGATATTTAAGACTTTTTACTTTTACTTTGAATGTCTTCATATGACCTTTTCTGATTGTTTTAACAATCTTTTGAAGTTATCAATGCAAGTTGTAATTATCCTCAGTTGGTAGTTGGGTGAATTCTCTTTAGTGTTCACCTAGTCAGATCTCTGCTACACTCAAAGCTCATCTACCTCTGCCACAGCACTTAGAATTCCTAATCCTCACTATGACCCATGGTATCTTAATGTTTTCACTTACTGGGATCATGACCTGATATGTTCACTTTCCATGTTCTATGGTTATGGTAGACTTTTCTCTTTTTTCCCCTAAAAATTTTAAGCAAAACAGAGTTTTAAGCATGCACTTTAGGAAATGTTGCCCTCCATATTTTCTAATTCATTCATCCTTTGAAGTTATATAGTAATTATCTACAAAGACTTTAAGATGCTTGTTCCTTTTTCTCAAACCGTTAGAGATGTTCCAATTGGCACAGGTTTTCTTAGCTCTTTGTACTTCTATCTTCTTTATAGAACCTTTTAAGGCTCAATGATTTACTTAAGTATACATTCTTTTGATTAATGTATACTTTCCTGTCAGACTGTCAGCATAAGGTAGGAATTTTGGGGCCTCTTTTGCATCTTGAGTGTTTATCTCCCTGTTTAATACTTAGTTGGCTTACAATAAATAGCTGTTAACGGGAAATAAATCTGTCCTAGAAACATTAATTTACATTTTAGCCATTCTAAAATGTGTAAAAAGATTGAAATTACTTGTCCTTAAATCCATTACACCCACTGATATGATTATAGGTAATCCTTAAAAGATTAGGAGGTCCAAGTTTGATTTTAATGCCAAGATTAAATCAAACAGTGTGTTCAAATTCTAACTCATCTGCAATAATCCCCTACTTGGTAGTTGAGCTCTTTTACATATAACATGATGTTGGCCAAAGTTCATATTTTATGTAAAAAGTCCTCAAGGTAAATGGAATTACATTCTCAGTCCCAATGATTTCAGTTTCAAAACTCAGTCTGACTTGAAGTAATTTATCTGGGAATGATGCTATTTCATGGAATGACACACAGTGTAAAAAGTTGAGTGAAAAATACTCATTGTGATATGGATATATAAGAATGATGAATTTAGCTTTCAAATAGTATGTACCATTACCAATCATTATAAGCCTATTACTGTGGAAAAAAATCCATTGTATGCTGTGTTCTTGCTCAAGAGATACTGAGAACTTTGAAAATTAAAATCAAACCTTCAAGCCTAATTGGGTTACCATGCAAAAGCAAATAAATAATATTTAAAGCTGAGTTTTCAATAAAGGCAATTGGATTTCTGGGGGGAAATGGCATCTTTGTACCTTTCCTTATGCTGACATTTAATTATTAGTGAAGGTGCAGAGTTGTTTGCTTAAAACCATTGACAAAATCCATAGATATTGACACTGAATCTCACTCATACTCACATTTCACTAACTATAAACAAGAGCTCTGACCCTTCACATTAAAAAAGCAAACACACTTAAGCTTGCATCCTGTAGTAAATAGGGCTGTTAAGGACTTGTACTTTTCTCTGAGTTTATCAGTGAAAACCAACAAGTTGCTTGACATGCCCAATAGTGTGTGTATGCGTGTATGTGTGTGTGAAAATTTTGATGGAAATACAATATATCTGTGAATAATGAGACAAGATGCTGAAATGCAGATGAAAATAAATTTTCAGGATTGTGTGCAAATAAAGATCTCCCCAGAGAGATAAACAACAAATAGTTATTGCTTGGCAAAAACTGACTGTAGAGTCAACATGAAAATATTTGTTTTTTCTCTCATAGCCTGAAGTTTTTAAAAAGTTCCACATTCTCAAAATTTTGGTTGATTCATTTCCAAAAGCTAACAATAAACATAAAATATACTGTAAAAGTGCCTTATAATTGCCGTAGAATTGGAAGCATAATATAGATCCCCAGTCTTCTCTCCCTTTCTTCTGCCTCCTCTTTACCCTCACCTACTCTCTCTCAACCTAAAAGCAAAACCATGACATTTATATGTCTCCAGCTAATCTGACTCTCACAATAAACACAATCTGACACTGGAGAAACTAAAGGGTCTAGCAGTAGTGGTTGATGAAGCACTCCTTCTGTCCCAGTCCAGGCCTGAGTTAGAGAGGGCCCCCGATATAGTCAAATGTTTTTAGTACTTACTTTGTCTCTTTTACAATATAGGGTTCTGTCTCTAACCAGTTTCATGACAACAGAAAAATTATTGCTCTATAATTTGTCACACATAAATGAGAAATAATAGGTATCTAGCACTAATACGATAAAAAGGTAGGTATGGAAAAGCTATATGTATAGATGAACCCCAATTAGAAACTTTTTTTTTCTTTTCTTAGATGATAAGATACAATCAAAGCCCAGGACCAGCGGGTTGGTAGAACTATGAGTGGTGGGAGGGAGAGCAATACCTAGTTACTGTAGAAACATCCCAAGGCAACGATAATATTTTTACCAATTTGCACCAAGGAAGGCTAAGCATTAATTCTTCCTACATGGTTGACTCAGGGAACTGTTTTCTTAAGAGTTAAGAATTTTAATAAACCATTATTTATTATTTATTGTTCACAACACAGTGTGTTATGGTGTTACACAGATATGAAATATTTATGGCGAGATCTTGGGATCTCATCAGTTCTAAGTCAGCCTGGGTAGACAAATTTGAAAATTTTACCTGCAATTAGCCAGAAAAAAATGAAGACATGAAATGAAACAAAAAAGAAAAAAACATTTGAATACTTACCTTGGGGTTCATTCCCCTAACATCAACTTAATCTGACCTTTTCTGCTTGTCTCAGACATATACTAGTTATTGTAAATAAAGGAAACCATGGGACCTATGTTTCTTTGGGCCTGGCTTACTTCACTTAATAGAATTTTTCCCAAGTCTTTCCATTTCCTAACAAATGGGGCAATATCATTCTTTCTGATGGAGGCATAGAATTCCATTGTGTATATATACCACATTTTCTTGATCCATTCATCTACTGAGGGGCATCTGGGTTGGTTCCATATCTTAGCTATGGTAAATAATGCTGCAATAAACATAGTTGTGCTGGTAGCTTTAGTATGGTCTTGTTTGTGATCATTTTGGTAAATGCCATAAGATGATTTCTATGTTGCTTTTTATGTCCCTCCCCCATGGTATAACCCCTGCTTTCACTGTATTTGATGTTGGTATAATTTGTGGAGGGGAAGGGAAAAAACAAATCATTTAACTAGGGATACAGGTGGACCCATTGCAACAATGAGATGTACAAGTCATTGTGTCAAAAAATGAACTTTGCAACTTTGGTGGGGGGTGGGGAGGATCAGGTGGGGGGGAAGCTGGGAAGGGATGGGAAGAGGAAACAAAGAGGAGGCAACAATGCTTGATAAGAAATGTACTCGTTATCTTGCCCATGTAATTGTAACTCCTCTGTACCGTATTCTCACAATAAAAAATAAATTTAAAAAATGAAGAAATGGAAGCAGGACTAAAGTGGTAGAGCATCAGCCTGGAGGAAAAAAAGCCAAGCAAAAAGCATGATGTTCAAGCCTGAGTACCAGCTTAAAAAATTCATGTTAGTGATGCCATTATAAATTCCTATAACAATGTAAGAGAGTAAGTCTTTAGCCTAGAAAAGTAAAAGTTAGATTCAGAGTTAAAAGTTTTGAGAGAGAAGTAAAGCCACTTAACATTTTGAATAGGTAAGTATAGGAAACTTACTTAGAATTTAAGAGGACCACTCTGTCTATGGCAAAGAGATTTGGACAGTCTGCAAGAGCGAAGGAATTCGATCGGGAAGGATTGCTCAATAATTCAAATAAGACATAAAGTTGCCTTGGTTCTGAGCTGTAGCCAGGGAGACAGCAAGAAGCAGTTGAATTTGGGTGTTTGGAAAATTGAGCCAATTACATTCTAAAGTTTGGAAAATTCATACAATGAGACACTATTCAATAGGTTAAAAAATAAAATATAGGCTGCTAATTTGAAAAGTTATAGAAATCTCCAAAATACAGGCGAACACTATTATGAAAAAGTTCATATGCTATATGGCTCGTGTCTCAATATGTGCCTATAAACATTTTTAAATCAATTACTAAAATAAATCATAAATTAATGAATGTTTTAAAACTATCAGCAAAATTAGGAAAGGGGAAGTGATAGAACTGATAAACAGAAAAAAGCTATAATTCTAGTTGTGTGTTACATTACATTTTAGGAAAATATTTTTAAAGACCTTAATAAGTTTTGTAATATAAGCATCTTCTGAATTTACTTTCTATACTTCACTTTAAACAAAAAAGAGAAAAATAAAATAGACATAAAAAAGATGAATGCTGGCTGTGCCTGTTTTCCTAGTTTCTGAGAAAGCTGGGATCTAAAGGTCACTGTTCAAAGCAGCCCAAGTGGGAAAGTCTACGAGGCTCTTATATCCAATAAACTACAAAAATGTAGAAGTAGAGCTGTGGCTCAAGTGATAGAGTGTGTGCTTTGAGCCAAAGAAGCTGAGGGACAGACCCCAGGTTCTGAGTTCAAGGCCCAGGCCAAACACACACACACACACACACACACACACACACACACACACACACACACACACACACACACACACACACACACACACATATACAAGGCTTAGTCTCTACCATCACTGGTAAGTACATAAATAAAAATATGAATACCTTTTATATTAAGAGATAGTGGGAAACTGCTTTAAAAATGCTGGTTAAATTGGGAACATGGTTAAATGTGATAGGAAGGGCAAAGGTATTGAGTTTCAGATGGTCCTAAATGTTTGGTGGTATTTCAACAAGTAAAAATACAACAGAGTTGCCCAGAGCTTGTGGCTCATGCCTGTAATCCTAGCTACCCAGGAAGCTGTGATCTGAGGATCTCTCTTCAAAGCCAACCCAGGCAGGAAAATCTGTGAGACAGGTATCTCCAAATAACCAGTAGAAAACCAGAAGTGGCTCTGTGACTCAAGTGGTAGAGCTCTCTCCTTGAGCTGAAGAGCTCAGGGACAGGGTCTGTAGTTTAAGAATTCAACACAGCAATTCTTTGAGAGCAAACTAAGAGCAAAGAGAGAAAACCACAGAACACCCTTTGAGAGAACCTTAAATTTCAGCATAGAGAATTTAGACCCAATATCTAAACCATCCCAACTGTTAAAAAGAGAGAACAGGTTCCTATCTGCATCAGTTTAGGTATTTATATTAAAGAAATTTGTTATAACTTTACATACAAACTGATAGCAGAAAAACAAAAACAGATGAAAGAACACAGTACGTGGGGCTCCAGAGCTCATACCAGTACTAGCAACCCAGGAGGCTGAGATCTCAGAACTGAGATCACAGGCAGTGAAAACAGATAAGTCCAAGAGACTCTTACCTTCTGCAGTTAACCAGCAAAAAACAGAGTAGAACTCTTGCTCAAGTGATAGGAACACCAGCCTTGACTAATAAGGCGAAGCCTAATGCTCTGAGTTCAAGCCCCAATTACATGCCCCTCCCTCTCCAAAAAAGTAAATAATATTAAGATTTATGAACCAGATAAGAAAATGAGTTTGAAGTCATAAGATTTTCCAAAAACAAAATTGTACTCAAAGACCATAATCCCCGAAATATCTTATATATTTAATCTAAAAGAATTAGCCAATAATTTGATATTTAACTGAGTGTCTGGCTTCTAAGTCAGTAGGCTATTAAGTTTAACCTAGGCAGCAATGCTGGAGCAAATTAGAATGTATGAAATACCTGGAGTGAAATGAACAAATAACCTGAATACCCTAGTCAGATTACCGATTCAAGTGATTTAATGCATGTGACATCCTACTCAAAGCAAGTAAATACCATATGCCTGGAATCCTAGCTACTCAGGAGGATGAGATCTGAGGACTGCAGTTCAAAGCCAGCCTCCATCTAACTACCAAAAGGCCAAAAGTGGAATTGTGCTCAGTACTTGAATTCAAGGCTCAGGACTGGCTCCAAAAATAATAAAATGCAAGTATGTGCCATGAGCACTATCACCATATATGATATGGTGACACCCATCTCCAGTGAAATATCCACCTTCCATGGAGATACCAACTGTTCATCTTGGGACATTACTGACGAGGTTAGCAGAATGAATACCAAAAATACAGGACACTGTGATCTAGAAATTTGGTTTACAGGAATTGACTCACTTCCCTATCTCAATCTCTCCAGCTGGATCAGAGGTGTCAAATATATTTAAAATAGTCATGCAAAGTGATTGTATTACCCAAGCTTTGTGTCAGTTTCTGAATATTTCCTTATAGCATTAATTTTCACTTCCTTTTATATAGTTTCAATATCATGACACATTGCTTGATAAAATTATGGGCTAATAACCAACAGCAAAGCAGCATAATATATCAATATTAAGCAGCAATTAGGTGTCTATGACTCTGAACTTGAGTTTTTAGTTGTTATTTATTTATATATTTTGCATGTAGCTGATCTCATATACAAATAGATCTCAGGCAAATATTTCATTTTATTTCTTTCAATTAACCATGCATTTACTATATAAGGATTCTAACCTTGTTGCTAAATCAGTTGTCAAAGGAGAAAGACAGAAACGACTTTCTTTTGTGATTCTTTTCAGTACAGTAATTGTCTGTGCGAGCCCTATCACCATTTATTTGTCACAGCTGGACTTGCTCTATAAATAGCTTTGCAAAATGATGGACAGTTTTCAAGGCTTGTTGGCATGGAATCAATATGTGGCAGAAGAGACCATATGAATCAATTATATTGTCCCAGGCAGGGTTACCATGGAAGCCCAGCTCCTCAGAGCACTTTGCTTCTCCTATCTGGCAAGGAGTCTCTGCATATTTTTAATTAGAATGGATGCAATTTATTTAGTAATGGAAAGCTTACTTGAGCAAGTTCTGTGAAGGTGTCAGACAAAATTCAACCAGCCATGCATATTCAGAGAGGACTAATGTGAAAATGCAAATGCTTTCTCTAATTTAATTCCTCACCAAGGTGTAAGGAGCAAAGAAAGAAAGAAAGAAACCTTCATTTCTTGGAAGTGAGCTTTGTTGGCTTGAAAAGAAATTGTGTTTGATATTACATTTTCACCCAGACACACAAAACAGGCAGTAGTACTTTAAAAAAAAGCACCGTGGATACAGTAATCTGCCATGGGTATATATTTATTCGATTATTCTGCAGGACTACCTTCTCATTAATGTGTAGTAATCATTTAGGAAGGGACATAGCTGTTCTTTTCTTTTTGTGAAAATATTTTTTTTAAGTTCCACTTTAGACATGATACTCCTGGGCTGAAGGTAGAAGCTGAAGGATTACACTGTGGTTTTCAGATAAGGCTCCTTTAAGCCTGTGCATTCCTTCATTTTTGGGGCTTTTGGAATTCCTCCTCTATAGATAGAGAGAGAGAAACTCACCTTGGTAGGTGCCCTGTGAGCAGTGGTATTCTTTGTTTCTATGCATTTTATTGAAAAAGTTGCCACCAATTTGTATAATAATACTCAATAAAATATACTCCCCTTATATTGAAGAACTTTACATACATTTCCCTTGTTATCTTTACCAGTATACTGCTGAAGGCATTGTTAATAGCCCAGTTCTCAGATGAAGAAACTGAGGCTCAGAAAATAGAGATGAAGGATTCAAAGTCCATCGGCCGCTTTATTGAGAAGAGGTGAATGTGGAACTGAACCTAGGCTGGTTTTACTTCAAGGTCTTCATTCTTGTTCTTCTTCAGAAGAACTTGACTTCAACAGACAATTTTGAATGTAGTTGAGCACACGTGTACTTTTGTTACATGATATGACTCAAGGTTGGACAGAATGGGAAAGCAAACAATAAACATAAAAAGCTACAATCTGTGGTCTTTATGACTAATGCCTCTCCAGAAACTTCTGCTTATGAATACTTGAGTGACCCATTTACAAGCTGTTAGGGAATTTAAATCTACAGGAAGTTTATACACAGTCCTTAAATTAGCACACTAAGTGCTTTTGGTTCCCCCATTACCTCTGATTCTCTATGGCTTCTTTTGTGTCTGTTATATTTAATATTACTTAAAAAGAAGAATGTAAAATAAACTGCATTTCTTCCATCATTAGAGCACTACACGTTCACAAAGTAAATGTTCTCTGGGCAGGTGGTTTGTGTCCCATTCAAGAGCCTTGACAACAAGCATAACTCCAAGAGATGCTTTCTATGGCCAGATTTACTACATCTAAAAGAAGAGTATAGAGATTGTTGTGTGATTTGTTTACAAAGCTGTGCTCCATCTTCAGGAAGCCAAAAGTAGTTATTCTGTAGGTATCTATTAACTTCCCAATGTCAGTATTGTTCAATTGAAATGTCAACTGGACATCTATATTGTCTGTCATTACACAGAAACACATTTATTTTTCTCATGTCAATACAGAAAGGCCATTCACTTCTGAAAAGAGTGCCATCATTTTGATAAGCAATCAAGTATGGTACCATGTACATAACATACCAGTCATCCATTCTTGCTCCTAATACGATTTTCACTGATAGCTAAGGTTTTCCATTTTGAGAGATCATCTGTCCAGATTTATGAGCAACTCCCCAGATTTCTTTACTTCTTCACTTCTTCTCTTCTTTCTCTGAATTACTTATTTCATTCTCAAAATAATCCTCAAGTATTTGTATTAATATTTCATTCATAACAATACTATTTTTCATTTCAAAGATGAGAAATCAAACTTCGATAAAGACCATATGACTTACCCAATATTATATTAAGTCAGAACAGGGCCACATACTTCAGTCCTCTGGCCCAGCATCCCTGGGTCTTATGTCCTGCTCACATGAACTAATACAACATGATAATGTGCAATGGAGAAGGAATAAGTCCTGAAAGCCAAGCCCAGCTGCTCTTACCTAAAGAGAGTGGATTCTCAGAAACATTGATGCTAGATGCTCATTTCCCAAAACTCCCTGGCTCGGTCCATTCAGATCATTTGAGTTGCAGATTATCTAATCTTCCCACCTAAAACCTCACCAAATAGTCTTACATCGCATCCTTTTATTTTTAAGGACGTTCTCATAAGCTTATTTAGCATTAGGGAATTTGTTCCCCCAAATAATTCATTCACTGAACCATTTTATCCAATCCATGGAAACCACTTATTGGAGAAATTTTCTTCAGAGTTCTGTGCACTAACGTTGTAGGCTGGCATTCACTTCGTGGAATCCCCCCAACATAATCCTTTGAGGTACAGTACAGGTGGTTCTTGTTTAACCTGCAGTCTGTCAAATTAGGTTAAAAAAACTTGATGAACACGGTTATTGTCATATTTTGACATTTGGGGATATTCAGTATTTTTCAGAACTGAACACAAATTATGACAAATAAATGGTATCTAGTCGGTCATGTATCAGCTTCTATGGCATTTTTGTTAATTATTTTTTTGGTTATAGTATGGCATTTTGTGAATTAACCTGATATATTTCAGCACCTTTTTGATGAAGCTTCTTAACAATAGTAGTTAAAACTATTATTAAAAACAATTACGTGAGTCCTTTTTCTTACTTCTATCCTAGTTATATAGCTTTGTTACGTAGCCTCAAATAGGGCAGAATATATGATTATTATTTTAAAAAATATATTTTCTATGATCTTTAATGCATGAAATAGAAATGAATCATAACTGCAGTTGATTCTCAGAAGGGAGAATGTGTGTGTGTGTGTGTGTGTGTGTGTGTGTGTATGAATGTAGCTAATGAGCTGGAAAACATGAAAAACTTTCTTGTTCGATTAATTGAATATATATTAACTATAAAAAGAATTTAAAGATCAAATAAAGGAAGACAGATGTAATAGTATGTTCCTGTGCTAGGAAAATAAGATTCTGCTTATATTTTGGGTTCAGAAAATGTAAATATCTTTCTTATATATAATTGTTCTTTCTGAGTTCTTCCATTTGTTAAACGCTTCCTGTTACACTTACATTACTCTAAAGAAAAATGACTGTCCATTAAACATTCTTCTAGAGCAATGAAATGTGTTCTTGCCCATTGCATATTGTAATATGAAAATTTGAAAGTGCACAGATACTGCATTCATTTAAAATGTGATTTTAAAACAAAATTTGTGAGCTAATCTAAATAACTTCACTCCCAGAGCTCAGAGTTCCTAACTAGTAAAGCTTAACTGTTCTAATCTTTGTGATAACGGAAAGTCTAAGATTAGTCCTGTTTCTTTGTCCTTTGATATGATACGTTTAGGTAGAAGGGATGAATATTTAGATTTACCTAATGTAATCAGCATATTTTTTCAATCAAATTTAGATCTATAATATTTTTTTTTGCCAGTCATGGGGCTTGAACTTTGGGCCTGGGTGCTGTCCCTCAGCTCTTCAGCTCAAGGCTAGCACTCTACCACTTGAGCCACAGCACCACTTCTGGCTTTTTTCTGCTTATTTGGTGCTGAGGTATCGAACTGAGGGCCTCATGCATGCAAGGCAAGAGCTCTACCATTGAGCCATCTTCCCAGCCCCTAGATCTATAATATCCATCCCTATACCTTCTCAGCTCTGATGGTGCTACATAGAACAACAGTTCACATTTAATGAGAACTTACTGGGCCCTAGCCTACACATAATACTTCATCCTTATTCAATTAAGTTCTCTTTGTGAAAGGTGTATGTTAAAATCTTGGCTTCTATTGAGTGATCAGCTTTCATAACCAAGATCACAGAGATAGTTAAGTAGACCCAAGGCCTGGTAAGTGAGCTGATTCCAGAGGCTTTAAGATAGAACTCCTGCCAGGCACTGGTGGCTCTCCTCTATCATCCTCTTTGTCCAGTAGGCTAAGATCTGAGGATAGCAGTTCAAAGCCAGGATGCACAAGAAAGTTCATGAGACCCTTCTCTCAAATTAGCCATCAGAAAATAGGAAGTAAAGCTGTAGCTCAAAGTAGTAGAGCACTAGCCTTGAGCAAAAGAACTCAAGAGCAGTGCCCAGACCCCCCAAAAAAAAAGAAAGAAAGAAAGAAAGAAAGAAAGAAAGAAAGAAAGAAAGAAAGAAAGAAAGAAAGAAAGAAAGAAAGAAAGAAAGCAAAAAAGATGGAGAGAATTCCTTCTGCCAACTATTTTCTCACAGACACCTTCCCTGTAGTATTCATTCTTTTTTACTTGGTCCCTAGGAGCCAAAGTTGTTCCAGCTCTTGATCTATTTACTACAGCTGATCTTCCCTAGAAATTCCCTCCTTTAATTTCCCATTTTCTCAAATATTATGAATACCTCAAAGTTTCTTCTCCTTCCTGGTGAAAATGGTCATTAAAACCTTTCCCTCTGGCACTGAAAACCTAATAAATACCCACCCCCCTCTTCCACTTGCAAATGGACAACATCTGAACGTCTAAGCCTAGGATGCAACATCTTTTGTGATTGGAATTCTGCAAAGGTCAAATCTAATTTCTGTCTCCACTTCTGTCACCTCACCATCATTACCACATGGGCCCACATTTCCCAATCTAGACATATATGAGAAACTATCTACTTGGCCTGCTCACTGTTTTGGAGGGAAGTTTGTAAACGAAGAAACTGTTCTTTTCTACATTGCCACTTTCATGTCTTTTTTTTTAAACCAAGCCTTGCTGATAAATCCTTTCTAAAACTCACCTGATTCCCCTAAATTATTTCTTCCTTTATAAAGTTACTTGCAGGCATGATCTCTAAATTTTCTCCTTCCTCTCTAAGCTGCTATTCTTTCTCAGCGTTTTGTTATTGTCAAAGTCACCTGTAAGTTCTGCATTACTAAATCCAATGACCTTCTGTACGTTCTTCAAATATGCCAGCCAATCCTCCTTCTTGGCTTTTCAATTGCCCTTCTTCTATCTGCAAACTCTCTCCTACAGCTCCCCAGTGGGCCCCTCCCTGTTCCTTTAGAGATTGACTCATAGATCATCTTCTCATCTATGCCTTTCCTCATGACCCATTTAAAATCAGAAAATTTCCCTACTCTCAACACGCTCTGACTTTGTTTAATGCTTCATTTTTCTTAGCAACACTTTTAATATCTGTCTGTCTGTCTGTCTGTCTGTCTGTCTGTCTGTCTGTCTGTCTATCTATCTATCTATCTATCTATCTATCTATCTATCTATCTATCTATCTATCTATCTATCTACAGAGAGAGTTTTAATTTTACTTCATAAAGTACACATTATTTCATTTGATTCCTTTAGTTTTAGTTTGGGTCTCCCTCCAAGGGACTTATTGAGCTCTGTGTGGACAAGAATTACATTGTGTTTTAGAGCCATATATCTATGGAATCTAGAACAGCCCAAAAATGAATAATCCTCGAAGGAATCCTTCAGTTTTCCCTATCTGGATAACATGGTTTGATTTCTTTTTGTAGTTATTCTTTTCTGATGTCAACTTTTTAAAGTATAAAGGTTATGTTCTTAGTCTTCCCACTAAAAGTAACTTGGATGAAAAGTTTCTGTTCTGTTATCTCTAACTCTATGACCTTGAGAAAGTAACTCCATTCTGTTCTTCTAAGTATCACTTTGTTTATGTGGAATAACAAAAGTTCTCTGGAGAGATTATGTTATGTACCCATTGATGAATGGAATCTCCTAAAGGCCTAGGAGTACCTCTAATGCACCCTCCTATCTCAAAACAACTATAACTCAGTGCCTAAGCACTTTAAAAGTTCTCAGTGTGACTATGGATAACCATCATTTGTTGCATGTTAATTTTGTATTAATAATTTGTTTAGCAATCTTTAAGTATTTTCTCAATTTAATTCTTATAACACTGGCATTCAGTAATTTAAGATTTTCATATTAGGACACTTAAATAGGTCACTGTGCTTCTTCAAGATGACTTAATTAGTGATTAAACTGGAACTAGTCTAACTCTAGAAACTTCCTCTGTATTGCTTTACTATAATGAGAAAGGATGGATGCATGGATTGAAGAGCTAGCAGGATATGAAAGAATGATGAATGAACATTGTTGGATGTATATGGATGGATAGATGGAAGTAGTTGGAGATAGAAACCTGGATAGAGATGGAGAGTTGAATAGCACTGTAAGATGGATGGAGGTAAGAATGTAGATGGAGAGATGGATAGAGATGGATGGATGAAGATGAAGAGATAAATGGAGATGTGAGATGAATGGAGCTATAAATGTAGATGGATAGATGAGAGAGATGGATGGAGAGAGGAACAGGATGGATGGAGATGGATGGATAGAGATGGAGCGAGGGAGAGCGATAAATGGATGGACAGATGGAGTGACAGATATAGATGGAGAAACAGATGAAGAAATGAAGGTTATTCTTGATCCAACTTTTAATGTTCTTTATATACTTACTTGCTCACCTATAATGTAGGATTTGTGTTGTGCCACAATGTTTTAGAAATTGTTCACATAATGACAAAAAATGTTATTTCAGCACTTTTCTTTAATAATTTTAGCTTGATATTCATTAAAGCAAGGGTCGTATACCCCAGTTAAACTAATACTAGATATAGGTCTTGTTTTCTAGCAATGATTGTTAATTATCTAAGACAAGTATGACAGTGTGGTACTGTATATACATGGATAGACTTCAGAAACAACTATTGGCATCTGCCAGCTTCACTGTTTGCTACCTCTATAAGCAGTGTAATTAAGGCCTAGTCTTTACTGTGATCTTTCTTTGGGGTGAAATCACTCAACCTCACTGGGCTTGACCACCACAACTTCATAATAAAAATCATATCTGAATACTAACTGAAAATTTTCTAAATTAGTGAGATAATACATGCAAATATTTTAGACCTGGCTTAAGGTATGTGCCCAACCCATTTTAACTTAGATATATTTCTTGTAAGCATTTGAACTTGATGTATTTCATCTAATCAAAAGTGGACATAACTGCATCTAGAATAGTCTTAAATCACACATAGTTACTTTGTATTTGTGTTAAACATCCTCAATATTGTTGTCATACTCACTAACCACATCTCTTTTGTGCTGTTGTAAAGCTTCTTGAATTGTAGTTACTCCCATAAGTCCATCCTATACATTGCTGCCATTCAGCATTGCAACCCCAGCACGATCTCAGTACTCCAGTCAAAGTGTGATGATGGTGGAGCACAGATTCAAACTCCATTCCATCCGAATCCAAAGCTGGCCGTCTTTTAATATCCCTGGGTGGACCACTTTGAACCACTGTTTTACCTCAGCCTGGCAGAAGGTGTTGAGACTTAAAAGCATGCTTGTTTTATTTCACCATCACAGCCAGCGGCCAGCAGCAGCTTCAAGTCTGCGTGCACAGGCAGTCTTCGAGGAACCGCTTCTGTTTCTGCTATCCTGAATCCCATGCAGCAACCATGGAAAGATGTCAGATGCGGATCTTCCCCGCCAGACACTGTGTTTACAAGCTACTAACAGCTTTGACTTTGCATATGTAGGCTTTAAAAATCCCTGACAGGTACAATGGAACTATGTGTCTTCTTTTAATAGCAATGCTCACACAAGTGCATTTCCACTGGAGCAAACTCCCCAGGGAGCCATGGATTTCCACCAAATGTCTGATATTCCACAGAGCTAAGCAGGCTGGGTGTCAGTTTGATCAAAATCCTGCTGGGATGTAGGTTGTAGAATTCCTCTGAATGGAAAATATCTGTTCTGCCAGGGGTAACTGTCTTGCCGGGTCCGATCTTTATTTTAATCTTTCTTTTTAAAATCTTAAAGACAAGTGTGTCCAGATGTGTGGGGTTTCCAACACACACGATGTGGGTTTCTTTCAAGGCTTGAGTCCTGGTGAAAACAACAACAAAAAAACCCAAAAAAACAAAACAAAAAAAACTATCACCAAATAGGCCAAGGACATAAACAAAATCACAAACAAGGTAGGGCAGGATCAGATATTAAAAGAAGATATTAAATGAAGTAAAAAACAAATTAAGAAGGCAGATGATGAATCTTTTTCTCTAAATCTTCTTTAAAGTCCTTGGTTGAAAAGTAAGGTAAGATTTCTGTCATAGCCCATCTTTGCCATGATAACAATTTTTGTGAGAATGGATAGCTCATATATACTAGAAGCTTATTTTCTCCAAGTTCAGGAGATTAGAAAGTCCAAAACCAAAAGGACTGCTTCTCTTTCCAAGGTGCTACCTTTAATGACATGGTCAATAATGACAGAGTGGCAGAAGGGAGCCCAGTAGCTCTGGTCCTATTACAAGTACCTAATCCTTTCTGTAAGTGCTCTACATTCATGTCTTCATCATTGTGTAATACTAATACAATACTAACACACACAGTTACACATCAATATTTAAATTTTAAGGAACACATTCAAACTATAACCATGACATCTTTTTTAATATGATTAACATATTAACATGGAATATGATTAATACACATTAAATTAGATCTTTCTACATTTTCCCTCTTTCCTCTCTCTCTCTCTATGTCTCTGTGTCTCTCTCTGTCTCTTTCACTATGTCTTTTTATTTCTGAAGGCAAGTCTTAGTTACAAGGGATATTTTCAGATGGAGAATGTACTTTATTCAAATGGATAAAAGTAGGATAAAATTCAGGATGAGTGCATTGCTGTGCTGCTGCTGTGCAGACTAGAAAGCCTTAGATTTCCTTGAAAAGAGTGTGGGCCCAGGTCTGCCAAACCAGATGTGTGACATTAGTCCCTATGCACGTGGGAGCCAAGCTTAATTTATTCACCAGCAATATTCAAGCATTCTATACCAAGGATACATCTTGTCATTATGAGTCATTGTTATTACATTTACGTATATGCATGGAAATTGCTGGGCCTTAAAGCTATTGCTGGCATCAAATGCACGTGTAGTTTATGATAGAATTCTCAAACACAGTTTTGTGAACATAAACCAGATGGTCACCAATTTATAGTCCCAGTTCTGCCAAGATACTACAAATAAGAAAATTGACAGCAGTGTACTCTAATTAATCCTTCTAGTTTCATATATTCTACCATATGAGTATTCTTGAATTTGCTAACCCAATACTGGAATATTATTGCTTCCTTAATGAACACAAATATATGTATGAATTGCTTCTAAAATGCAAATCTAAAAAAATTTTCTCTAAAGGTGTTTTAAACAAATGCTTATTGAAAAGGTTAATAGCAGAAAAATAGAATAAATAGCTATTGGATAATTAAAACAAAATAAATTACAGATGGTTTCAGATAAATCACTTAAATAACTATAGAAAATAAAATTATTTAGGGCATGAGATTTGTTTGTATCTTTTCTAGTGTGATCTGGCAAATAAAAATAGTATTTAGTACATAATTACATATTTGCAATTTAGGTATAGTTATGGCCTCAAACACTTTAGTCATTCTGCTAACCATCATAAAATCAAACACTTAAGAGAAAACTTAAATCTTTGTGAAGATAGCCTAGAGGGCCTTACGTTATATTAAAAGTGGTGGCTACATGTCTAAGAAACCAAGCATATGATAGTTCTATGTATAGTTGTACCATCCCTTCTCTTCCCCATCCTTTCCTTCTCTTCCTCTCCCTCTCTTTCCTCCTCCTCTCCCCTCTCCTCTGCCCCCTCCTCTTCCGTCTTTTCCTTCTGAATGGAACATCAAATAGCTGCCCATCTTCTTTCCTTGCTCTCCTATTTTATGTCTACTTGGAACACCCATTCTAGATTCTGTTACTTTGTAAAGGCACCGAAGTCAAACTTTTGTACCTTTTCTTCCAAGATTATTGCCCTAATGAATGCTGCTCTCTACACTATGAAATCACCCAGGCTTTTAAATTATTTATTTATTTACTTTTCATTGGTCTTATCTCATATTACCTCTTATAGTTAATTTTGCTTTACTTCCTGTGATCTACTTTTCTATATGGCTCTTGACAGTCTTGATAATTTTTTCTGATATCAATTTTGCTCATTACAGAAATGTTTCCTTGTTTTCAGTTATGCATTCCTTCATGCAATATGAAATGCATTTTATTTTATAAAAGATTAGTTTATCCTAAGATAGTATCTTAACTATGCTCTTTATGTAATATATGTGCTTACCTGTTTTTTATATTTCATGTGTAATTAATGATTATCTTTCATGTGTAATTTCCCTATCCCAATCTATTTTCCAGAAAACGTTTTTAATATACTATGATAGCTCTTATCACATCTTACAATAGCATTCTGTTTTACATACACTTCTAATAATTTGCTATTGGGTGAAACTATGACATTCAATTTTATATTTCTAGTACCATGACCTTAACAGGTTCTCAATAAATACTTTTCCAGTAAGCATCTATGGATGAATGCTGATAGGTAAAACAAGAATTAAATTAAATTAAACAGGAGATTTAATTTTGTTATTTTGTATCATCTTAAAGTAGTTGTATAAAGGGTTTTTAATTAGGTGAGCATAATATATTTGAAAGTAACAAGTCCAATTTAGAGTATAATTATTGCAAGTTTACATACATTATTAATTTTAGGAATTAGATAAGATGGGCCATCAAAGTATAGAAACATGTGGGGATCATGTTTCTTTGATCTAAAGATGAGTAATTCCAAATGGCCCTGTGGCTTAAGTGGTAGAGTACTAGCCTGAGCATAAAAGGTCAGGGATAGCACCCAGGCCCTGTGATCAAGTCCCAGCTGAAACACACACACACACACACACGCGCGCGCGCGCACACACACACAGACACACGCACACACGCACGCAGATGAGTAATTCCTAGTTTATCAGGTTAGCCACGTCTATCTTCTCCAGCCAATATAATTAAAAACCCTTGACATTTTGTCAGAACATGTCTATAATTATACTCAAATAAGAGAGTTCTTTTTAAGCCATGACAACTTAAATTTGTGATTAGTGAAATTAATGTATAAGCCTTTTTGATCTCTGTGACTAGATCCTTACACTTTCCTAAGTACTATAGAAAGGGACTTGAGGTAATTCTTAAGGATGCTTTAAGAATCCTGGAACTCTTCCTTCACAGCCTGCAGGTGGGGGCAGGGACTGTGTCAAACTCTGCTCATTTCTGGAGCTCCTGCTGCTAGTACTGATCATAAGGTGATGATACACAAAACCCATCATCTTCGAATTGCAAAGGACAGAAAGGGCCTATTGCAAGCTAAGTAATGATATTTTACAGCACAGCTTGCCACCAAGAATCTGAAAAATTCAATTTGCCCACTTCCCGAAGAAAACTATATAGCTTGTAAGCACACTGCAACTTTTTATTTTGCAGATGAAAAAAAAAATGGAGGCACCCAGTGATTTCCCTAATATTGGTGCAGGTGGTTACAAAGTGGGGATGTAAACAGGTTCACGCTTCGTTTACTTTGTCATAAAGTAATAGCACAGTTCCCACCTCTGTGCTGTGAAGAGATCTTCAATTCTAGGACAAGGCTTGAGAAACATCTCTTATTTATAATCATGGGGATATGGAACTAGAAACCAAGCCTGAAATAATGTCTAAGACAGATCTAGAGCTGCAAATTGAAATACCTGTTGTCATCAAACTCTCAAAGAAGAAAGGTTTGTTTGAGATTCTGTATGGACATGTTCATCCATGACTCATGGTCCCGTTGGTTTGGACCATGGTAGCATGTCACAGTGGGAGTTCATAGCAAAGCAAACTGTTCACCTCCTGGCCAGAAATAAGAGAGAAAGGAAAAAGTGGAGGCTCACAGTTTCCTGAGAGCAGACATTCCCAATCACTAGAAGATATAAGCCTTACATCTTAATGATTCTGCCACCTCCCAATAATGTGTGGGCAAGGAAACAAACTTTTGCCCATTGGCCTTTGAGGGGTTTTCCTAATACACATTATAGAAATATCCTAGTGTGTTGTTAGATGTAGAAGAGGTCACAGAGCTTGATAACCAGAGATCTGAGAGATAAAATAAATAAGGACAAGAGGAGAGACTGTGAATTCAATAGTTAAGCAAGCAAATCAGGCCTTTTATTTCCTTAGCTACTTTGTGACTTTGAGTAAGCTAGTCGCTTTCTCTCAGACTTTATTTCCTACTTATGACAAAAGACATAACAAGATCTAACCTCAAAAGTAACTCTAGGGGTTAGGTTGGGAGAGATGGCAGAGAATGATGAAAGGGGTTATGTTGATTAAGATATAGTGTACTTATAAACTGATTTGTTAATGGTATCAATTCTATATAACCTCCTAAAGATAATAAAAAATAATTTTAAAAAGTAACTAAGGATTCATTGAGATTACATGGGCAAAGTGTGCGAAGTGCTCATCATTTTAGTTCAACTCATTATTACCATCAATAATATTACAAAGTATGGGCTGGAGAGCTAGAAAAATAGCATTGTTTAAACAGGGGTACAGGTTGACCCATTGCAACAATGAGATGTACAAGACACTATGTTGAAAAATGAACTTTAGGGGGAAGGAGAAGGATTGGGATTGGGGGGGAGGGGGGAGGCTGGGAAGGGATGTGAAGGGTAAACAAAGGAGGAGGCTGCAATGCTTGGTAAGAAATGTACGCATTATCCTGCCCATGTAATTGTAACTCCTCTGTACAGTATGTTCACAAATAAAATAAAACTAAATTAAAAAAAATAAAAAAATGAACTTTACAACTTAGGGGGGGAGAAGGTGTGTAGTTGTGGAGATGGGAGGGAAGGGATGGGAAGGGAAAATCAACAAAGGAGGGGACAACAATGCTTGATAAGAAATGTACTCATTACCTTGCTCATGTAACTGTAACCCCTCCTCTGTTCAGTATTCTCACAAAACTTATTTTTCTTAAAAAAACAAAGGCTGATTCTTTGTTATAACTCTGTCAAGAGTTTTAATTTGCTTTTTGAGATGTGTTCTGAAAACAGGCAGGACTAAGAAGGGATGAGGAGATGGTTTTAACAACAGTGTTGAATAACGTCAATCAGAATTTTTCAATAATATCTCTTTCTGGTCCCATGCACAGGGACATCTGCATTGAGTCAGCTTAGGTATGTGCGTTTGAAGACCTAACTTTTCCTGAGTCAATGGTCTCATTTTTTTTCTTTTGACGCAAAAGGTGAACTATCAGCAAGGACTAATAAATATTAAAAGTTTATCATGCTGGATAAGAGTTTTAAAAAATCTTATTTACCAGATTTAAAAACAAAACAAAACAAAGGATTTTCAAGACCACCTAACTAGGAAAGAGAAGAGCGAAAATTCAAATAATTCCTGTTGGACTCTAAAATCCCATGCTTTGTTCAAACAATCCAAGTTTTGCAAAATAAATGTCTTTTTAAATTTTTCCTTCTTTTTTTAAAATTGGTACAACAGTTAACAGGATTGCAACTTTGGGGTGAAAATATTAGCCACTCAGTGCTGTCTTGACCAAGATTCTGCTTCATCTGTGCCCAGTCTTTGCTAGTCTGTGCTTCCTCTTTCATTCTGCATCGCCTCCTTTGCATAACATCTTCATAACTAAAATAGCTACATTACAAAGTGTGTCTAAACAGGAGTTCACAACGTCTCAGGCTGATTTTCATATGTTCTTTTCTTTCCCTAGATAGCCAGCAGTTGAGTGTGCATCTGCTTTCTCTGAACTTGTGAGCTCTCATCATCAAACCTTAGCCTCTCTCTTCTTAGGTTTCCTGTGTGTATTCTCTTGTTTAACTCTGCAAATATCCAACTCAAGAGGTATTAGGAACTCCTTCTTTTGAGCTTTGCTATATAAGGTTATTCCTCAAAGGTAAGAGTGAGAGAGGCATATTAGAAAATGGAATAAAAGTTTGGGGGTCACCACTGTTTTACCCCTAAAATGCAGTATGAAGTAAATTATGTTGATAACAAGTGTAACTGAATATGGTAGTTTATGTGATTACAGGATCACTTTTGTGTGGTCATTGGTTATTCTCTTTGTAGTTTGTCTTAACTCAGTTGTAAGGGGAAGAAAAAGAAAGAAAACAGGAAAGGAAACTAAGGAAAAATGTAAGATTCTAAGGTTTCAGATCTTGGCTAGTTGAAAAGTCATTCCAATTTCTTTAGAAAAAAATAAATGTTCACAAGTATTGTGATTTAATAGAATTTGTTTAGGGACCACATCCTACCGACAGTCACCATCTTTGAGTAACAACCATGAGCTGGATACAGACCTTCTCCAGATAAAGGCTAATGTAGCAGGGGTGGCAGAGGCTTGCAGGCAGCTAACAACAACCAGGGTTAAAATTTCCCAAGTGCTTTCTATGAGCCAAGTAATGTTGGAAGCCCTTACAAGCAGTACACACTTAGCTATTACTACATGTTAGTGGGTAGACTCATTATTATAATTATTGTAATTAATTATTATTATTATTTTAGAAAAAAACTGAAGAATTAACAAGTGAGTCACACATCTACAAAGTTACAGAACCTAAAGTATCTGAATCCAGACCTTGGGTTCAGCTAAATTTCATTCCCTTTTAAACATCCACTATATCCAGAAATAAGATAGGAATGGCTTAGTTTCCCATCTAATGAATATAATTAAGTGGTGATGAAAACTTCAAGGATGATGATGATAATGGCTGATGATGATGATAACAATGATTATAAATATAATGATCAAACCAAGAAAAGAAAAAAAACAACGAGAAATACAATACAAAACAAAACAACAACAGCAAAAGAAACTCATCTCTGGTCAGATTCTATATCTGGGCTGCTGGATTCCAGCAATGGATGCTGATTTAAAGCAAAAAGTAAGACATTTGTGAACTTGAGTCTCAGGCACGATTTGAGGGAGTTCTGAGTCTGATTTGAAAGAATTTAAGAGTAATTGCCCTATTGGCGAAACCTGAGCTTAACGGCAATGACTCATAATTTTTAATTTTAAAAAAACATCCATTTTTAGACTGTTTACTCTACATTTTTATCACCAGCCAGAATTATTTATATATTTTGACCACATGAAAGAAGTAATGGTAGCTCTACTTTTTAGAACTATAATAAACTCTGTCTAGTGGAGACTATTTTTGGAAAACAGAAAGATATATAGTTGAAAGTTCATTGTTTAAAGAAATCTATTAATTAACCTGTTATTATACTTCTGAAAGATAATGACACACTGGATAAAAATACTTCCTGAACAACAACAGCAGACAAAAGAAATAATTAAACATAAAAACAGTTTCTCACAGCGTGTCAAATCTTCAAAAGAAAGACATTAAGAAAGGTAACACGAGGCTGGGGATTCCGCTCAGCAGAAGAGCACCTGCCTGGTGGGCGCAAGGTCCTCTGCTCTGGGAAAACATAAAAAATAAAAAAATAACGATAACACTAAAACTAACTTTTTTTTGTCTTTTTTTAAAGCACCAAATGACTTTTGTTTGAAGAGATAAGCCTTTTATTGGAATTAGATAAGATAGAAACAAAATGTTTGTTAAAAATACCATATTAATTTTTGACTAAATTCACAAATAAACTATAATAGATAATTTATCAAAGCAAAATTTTCTTGCTCAGCTTAGCAGCATTAATGATTTATAATGCGTCCTGAGATTTTCACTAACATTTTCTTATAAGACTAAGTATAAAGTCATAGCCATAATTAAGTAGATTTGACATCTTTTCATTCTTAAAGATTAGTTGTTTGTTTAATACTAAATGCTGAAAAATATACATTTAAATATTGAGTCTTGAGGTACCCAGAATGAGTGCATACATGAGTGTCTGTTAATAGATCTGTAAGGCAAACTAGTTGCCGATTCTTGTCCTGGTATGCAATCTCTGTTTTCATCTCATTTCCTTTATGTTCTTTATAACAATATTTCTGTGGCTGAAAAGATCGCCAACAATATGTTGGCAGTGGAAAGGTCAGTGTTGCAAATTGTATTGCTTTGTGTAATCTAAATTATAGTATGTATGGGATGGAATAGCTCGGTTTGTCTGATTTCTTCCTGGTACCTTCTGAATAATGTTTGTACCCTAGGGCCAACTTGTTCTCAAAGAACACTGTGCCTGTGTGTGGATACTGCTGTGTCCAGAGTTGCCAAAGTGGTTAAAAGTCAAAACAAGAAGCTCACAGCATGGAACTAATGGTTGCAAACTTGTTTCCAGCTTCCCTTGAAGAGAACGTGACCACTGCAAATGGTCTTCACTGTTTACCAAGTCATTTCATATCTTCACAATTCATTTTTGACATCCAAAGAGAACAGAGCACAATTTTTACAGAATAATAATTATCCTTGAAGGTTACTAAGCATTCCTAACCTTGATAGTCCTCTCTTAAATGGTGGAACATAACAGAGATTCTTGAAATTTCCATGTATCACCCTTTACAGGAATATATATATATATATATTATTATATATTATATAATATACAATATATAATATATATAATAGTATATAATATATTATATTATATACTATATATGTATATATATTATATTTATATATATATATATATATTATTCCTGGGAAGGTAGGTGAGCAATAGAGTGCTTGCTTTGCATGCATAAGGCTCTGGATTCAATTCCTCTGTACCACATAACAGAAAAATCTGGAAGTGATGCTGTGACTCAAGTAGTAAAGCATGAGCCTTGAGCTGAAGAGTTGACGGACAGTGCCCAGGCCCAGAGTTCAGGCCCCATGACCAACCAAAATTAAATTAAATTATAAATTAAATTAAACAATGCCTTGTAAATTCACCTTGCAACCTCAAACCCTTTGTATTAGTTACTCTTGTTCTCATACAAGGTACCAAAGAACAGTGTCTCAATCCACAAAAATATGTTGTCTTGTAGTTCTGGGAGCCAGATAATCTAGAACAAGCTGTTGGTAGAGGTAGTTCTCTAAGAAGATTCTAAGAGTTGATCCCATGTTTTTCCTGCGGCTTCTGGTGGCTCACTGTCAATTTTTGCCTGCAAGAAAATTTATTTCCGATTTCCACTATCAAATTCAGTGTTTTTTCTGTGTATGTGTGACAAATTTTTCATTAAAAAAACAATAAGAGCACTAGTTGTTTTAGATTGTCTTACTTTAATAATCTCATTTCAACTTGATTACCACTATAAAGATTTATCTCCAAATAAAGCCATATTCAAACATACAAGGGGTTATGACTACAACCTATATCTTGTTTTTGAGAAAACACTATTCAAAGTATGGCATCCTTAAAAAATGAAATATCTCAGACTCTTAGAAAAAAAACAGTGTCTCCCATATACCAGATCCTTAGGTCCCAGCTGTCTCCATCATTTCAATAACCTATTAAAGCAGGAATTGTCTCAATTTTTACCATATTTGGGTTGTGAAGTTTAGGGAGATCAAGTAATCAGGGAAAGAATGCTCACTTGTGAATCGTGGGGATGAGATTCAAATCCAGGCTGGAAGCCTTTGCACTTTCTCTGTTCCTTCCTGCTTTTTGAGAATGTAGCCCCACAGGTAGGTCTTTCCATGTAATAGTGATTTTTTAAATCATTACTCATTATTATATCTGCAATACCTAAAACAGGTCTAGACACAAAGTATAGCCTCAAATACTTATTGGGTAAATAAGTAAAAAAGAAAACAAAAAAAACCAAAATTGTTACTTTTTTTCCAGTGGTTTACCACAATATAAAATTGTCTGTTCTGATACTTGGAAATTAATGAAATCTGTTCAGTCTGTGGCCTTCCTACAAAATGAAAAATGCCATGGTGTACCATTATCAGTTAGCCTGAGATGTTGAAGGCCAGGGGTTATTTGCCGCAGGACTGTTAATCACTAGTTTCTATCAGAGAAGCCATCTACCTTCTACAGTATTTTTAAAGACACATGTGCACATGTAGCATTTATGATGGAAAAATAACTCTCAGCAAATATGGTAGCACTTTTGCTATAAAAATCTAGCTAGTAACAGCTTGATCAAATTACTAGTATATTTCATAAATCTCACATACCACATACAGAATGGTTACCTGAAATTAACTGCACACAGAACTCATGCTAAGTGCTGTCTCTTGATTTTAGCTGGAATAATTTCCCTGTCAAGTGATGAGTGGACTGGAAATAAATGCAAAACAAGGTCAGGTTCACCTTGAAGATGGTAGAAATTGCTGTGAATATAAAAAGAATAAAACATTTTTCCAGTCTGAGCTTCATTTTAGTACTGTTGAAAATTAAACTACATTAACAAGATTGAAAAATCCAAGTCAATACCTAGTAGGGAAAATTTAAGAGAAAGAGTTCTGTAATGAGCTCTTGATATAGTGATGATGCCCATATTTGCCTAAATATCTTGCAATTATGATGAAGTAGATAATAAATGAGAGAGTTTGTCAATAAACTCAGGGTATATCAGCCTGATATTACATTTGCTCTTTTACTTTGTTCAGATATACAATACTCAAATGACTTCTTAATAAGAGACTATTTTAAGAAAAAAAACAGTAATACATTATCACATGGACTGTTTTACTAGTCAGGTTCTCTAGAGAAGCAGAAACAATGAATATAGGTCCAACAATATCCATAGCTAAGTCTATTTTTTTTATAATGTGAGGAGGTGGCTCCCAGAATTCTGTAAGATAAAAAGTGTGAAGTTCTGCAGTTGTCAAGCCAGAGAAGTTAATGCCAGTAGTAAATTCAGCGCAAGTTGTATGCAGAGCCTAAGAAAAGTAGGAATCTGTAGCAGAGATGGGATGGGATCTTCCAGGGGAAGTAAGTCACCAAGGTGGATCTGCCGTCAGTGAACCTGTTTCCCTTCCACCTTCATCTCTTTCAATTCCTACAATGGATTCTTCATAATCCATTCCTATCATGGATTTCCTTGAGACACAATGGTACATTCACCGTTGGTATCTGTAGCAATGAAAGAAAATATAGTCCACAAACTTGGTTCTATTAGTTGCGATTTACCAGATAAACAACTGACTGGAAGCCAGTGGCAAAGGAGACTGTAAAGAATCAAGTGTGGATAAGTGGGGGAAAATAAAGAGAGCAGCACTGTCATGGACTTAGGACTCACACTTCTTTGTTAGGATGTCAGTGATAACCAGATAGTTCCCTATCGATGCCTGAATTCAGTGGGGCTTCCCCAAGTATTTCTTACTTAATGAAATACTAATATGAATAAATATTTTATATATAATTAATATATTATGATTTTGTGTGTCTAATTACAATTGAAATTCATTTTGATATGTGTTTGGGATAGTAAGAAGGACATTGCAATTGCAGGCATCTGGGCAGGGACTGTACATAACCCACAACAATCTTTCCTACATTAGAAACTCCTTCAGGATGGAAAGCAGCAAAGAAACATACGGTTGAGAACTGCTGCTCTAGCTCTCTAGACCAAAGTTAATGTCCCTGAGAATTCCATCCCTTGTGCTTGCTTTCCCCATACATTACAAGTTTAGAGAATCAGTAGCCATTTTCTTTATCCGTGCTGGCATTGCAATTGTGCTCTCTCGCTTGGATCTATGCGGATGTGGGTAACCTGAACCTGTTTATTTCACCCTTGAGATCCCAGAAATACTTGGCGCTGTGGTGGTGAGCCACATTAGCAGTCTGCATGTTCAACCAGCTACTCACTGGTGGGAGTCTTAATTACTCAAAAAGGCTCTCAGATTTATTGCTTAGTTATTTACTACTTCTTTTTTTTTTTTGATTCCATAGAGATTCTTCATCTTAATTTTCTCTACTACTTCATTAAAGGTCAGTGAAAGAAGCTGCTGAGTAACATAGTGCATGCATTTACTACTTGATCAAGTCTTAAGGGTAAGCCTTGTAATATCACTGCCCAACTCGTCCTCAGGCTTCAGGGACTCCTCTGTTTCAGCGGGAGAAATAGGAACCTTTGTCTACAGTCGAGTCATTTCATATTCTGACTGAATTGACTCCAGGCCTTCCAGATAGCAGGCACTCAGTAAGGACGTGTTGGGGTATTATGACATAAAACAATAAAGGCTGGATGTTGGCAGATAACTCAGGCTATGTTAGAGAGTTTTGCTGCATTTCTTCAGTGACTTAAAATCATCTCAGGAGTGAAGAACCTGTCTTCTTATTTTGAACTTTAGGAAATTGAGGTCAAGTGACATAGCCAGTGTTTTCTTATTATTAAATTGCTGGATGACAAAGCCAAGTTCTAACATGACTGTATGGCCACAGAATCTAGGTTTATGAGTGCTGTGTTGCATTAAATCTCCTTCTTCTGATGATTCTGTCATTCCTGCACCAGAGCAATTGGTGGAACCATTTCCTAGGACAGAAGCATCCTTTCTGTTCATTGTCCAAGACAAATTCCAGCCAGTCGCTGAAACCCAAAATCCACCTCCACCTTTCCTGGGAGCCGCCACCACCTGTGTCAGCTGAACCAGAGCTAGCTCTCTTTCCCCAGGACACACAGCACTCATTGTTTTCACTAGTTCTTTTGGTTTCTGGCCTATGTCAGGTGGTAAAGACCCTGGGTTGGTTGCTTTGTATTGTTTTTCTATCCATGTATAATGAATAATAAAGTCATAGTTTAGAGCTCCAAAGTCTCCATAACTGTCCCATTTGGCTTCTCATTTACAAGTTCTTGAATGCTCTTATCCATATACATTTTGCTATTCAAGCAGGTCCACATTAAAATACATTGGTTGAAGCTCAGAGTGTATTAGATACGGCTATCATAGTTCTTTTCAAGGAGAGACTATTAAGTTGTAAGGGCTTTGCTTGCTGACTTCCAAACAAGAGGAAACTGGGATTGAACTACTAGACAAAGTGCTACATTTCTTATGCTATAAGAACACAGGGCAGAATATAAATGGACTGGGTTTTGTTTTCTTCCACAGAGGAGCTGTATGCCAGCTCTCTCTCTCTCACTTCTTTGTATTATAACCTAGCTGAGACATCTGTGTCTATTTTGTAAGCTTGGGGAACAAGTCTACTGAGAAAACCTGTTCTTTTCATCATTGAGGATTGTTAGTCTCTTGATAACGATGGAACTTTTAAGTTATGACCACAGTATCTGGGCCTAGTAAAAAAAAATAAGAAAGAAATAAAAGAAAGGAAGAAAAAAGTAGCAAACACTATGGGCCAATTGAAAGCTGTAAGTCTTCCTGATTTTGTCATTCTGCTCAGATAAAACCTACTAGACATTTTCTCACAGTATGACTTCAAGCCATTACTAATATAATATTTTTAATATCCCCAAGATTTTACAAAACCACTTAACCAACAGGAAAATAAAAGACATGAAGAAAAAATAAGTTGTGAAAGTATAAAAATATGGTGATGATGATGATGTAAAATGATGTGTTAAGCCTAATCCCAAGTGCTTAGTATATAAGGCCTCATTTAAATGCACATAGTTTTGTACATGTGTTTGAGCTCCCATGGAGTATCAAAGTGACCTTAACTTGCTGAATCTATCCTTTGCCAGTATGTGCTCAGATCCTTTTTCCTGTTTCTCTCGAGCCTTTCTCTACACTAGGAAGAATTTCATTTCCAATGTTCTCTTGTTGACAGCTTATGAGCTGAGTTTTACTCTGGAATATCTTGTAGTGTGAAGGGACGGGAGGTGGAGTCACTGCTTCTCCCAACGATTGGACACTATTCTTTCAATAGCTTCAGTGCTTACTGTTCGGCTTCCAAACATTAATATTCCTCAGGGAACAAATCCCCTAGTTTAAATCTCTTCAGCTTGAAGTGTCTAAACTGGTTTCTTCCTGTAGTTTTGTCAGGTCCTCTTGCCCAAGCAACACAGATTGAATTTTAATACTAGAATGGTAAATCCATGTGTGTATGACCTCAGATCTATGCATTTAGTCAATATACTTCTCTCCCAAAGCTTAATTTCAAAATAATTGAAGTAGCATCTAGGTTTATGTCTAGATGTAAGGAATTTACTATTGGGGCTGGGAAGGTGGCTCAATGGTAGAGCGCTTGCCTTGCATGCATGAGCTGAAGAGCTGAGGGACAGAGCCCAGGCACCGAGTTCAGGCTCTACGACCAACAAAAAAAAAAAGAAAGAAAGAAAGAAAGAAATTTACTATTAAAGATCAATTAAATTTGGTAAAGTAGATAAAATGTAAAACAAAGAGGTGCAGTCTTTCTGTTTTATTCTTGTTATGGTAAACCCTCAATTGCTTTTTTCAATTGTGTGAGTTGAAGTTTTGCTGCTGAAGTTCTCGTCTGAGTTCCTGACACATTGATATTACCTAGAAACCTTTTAGAAATGCAGAATCCTGGGTCTCCTCAGAATCTGTGTTTTAACAAGATCCCAAGTGATTGCTAGTATACACAATAAAGTTTGAAAAATATTGCACTAAAAATGTGGTTTTACCGTACCACAAATGTGTTTGAGTAAAACCTAAATCAAAAGAACCCTTAACAATTTGAAGTATAGCACTATAAAAAAAAGTTGCTTATGAGTCTGCCTTCTTCTTCCAACTTCTGTAATCATTTTGTTTCATCCTTTAGCATAACTTTCAATGAGCTATATCCCAAATCCTGTTTGGTAGTGCAATTTTGGAATGCATTTTTGCATTAAAAAAAACTGAGGAAACTTGGTTAAAGGATAGTCCATTAGAAGTTATATGACATGGGGCCTGGGAAGGTGGCTCAGTGGTAGAGCGCTTGCCTTGCATGCATAAGGGCCTAGGTTCGATTCCTCAGCACCACATTAGCAAAATGAGAAAAGCCAGAAGTGGCGCTGTGGCTTAAGTGGTAGAGCGCTAGCCTTGAGCTGAAGAGCTGAGGGACAGCGCCCAGGCCCAGAGTTCAGGCCCCATGACCGGACCCCCCCCCCAAAAAAAAGAAATTATATGACATTACTCAGTAGGTGACAAGAATACCAGTTCAAAACACAAAAAAGAACTCTGTGATTTTTATCTAGGATACAAAGGCTGTCCCTAAGCACCTTGATTTGCTCAGAGTTTCTTGTCAGTTTGTGTTTGGTTTATTTGTTTCCTACACTGAGTTGCACTTTAGCATCCTGTTTGCTCACTTCGTCCTTTCAGAAATATCAGTGCACTGTAGTCCAACCCTGTGTCCCCAGAGAGTGCCCATTGCTGTTTGCCCAATCCCTCCTTTCTCAAAACAGGTCATTTTGGCAAGGAGTTATTATCAAAGTAATGGACTCTAATTAAAAGTAATGAATGGGTAACTAGTCACTTATACACCCTCAGAGGAATTTCATATCTATAATGGGAGGCTTATTAGCTGAATTCCATTTCAAATGAGTGGAATTTCACTGAGTGGAAAGGGGAAAAAGAACCAAGTTGAGCAATTCAGAGGCAGCTCGGTGACAGCTAGGTGACAGCCAGCTCTCCACAGGAGCATAGCCTTGCCACCCGCCGCCATTCACTTCCGTTGATAATCAGAGCTTCTTTCCTTCAACAGCTCTGACTTCTTTTGGTCACCCAACTATCCCCCACACAACAGCAGCTCCAGGCGTTTATTTTCTCTCTCCATATAAGTTTCAGGTGTGTGTGTGTGTGTGTGTGTGTGTGTGTGTGTGTGTGTGTGTGTGTGTGTGTGTGTGTGTGTGTGTGTGTGTGTGTGTGTGTGTGTATGTTTCATGGCTAGGAGGCAGAATGTTAAATGGGAATGTATGAAGCTCTGTTGGAGAATTTTTGGAGGGGAAATTACAGAATTGTGTATTTCTGCATACTCTAGGTGATTTCTACTATACAATAATTTTTTTTTTAATTTTATTTTATTTTATTTGAGAACATACTGTACAGAGGGGCTACAATTACATGGGCAGGATAATGCATACATTTCTTACCAAGCATTGCAGCCTCCTCCTTTGTTTACCCTTCACCTCCCTTCCCAGCCTCCCCCCTCCCCCCACCCAATTATACCCCCCTCCCCCCCCACACACCGACATTGTAAAGTTGGTTTTGACATGACATTTTGTACTTCTCATTGTTGCAACAGGTCCACCTGTATCCTTACACGACTTGTTTGTCCCCATCTCCTCCACATGTTATACTGACATCAAATATAGTGAAAGCGGGGGTTACACTGTGGGGGAGGGACATACAAAGCAACAAAGAAATAATCTTATAAATGCGTTAGAAACACATGCATGAAAGAAATGAAAACATTAAAATACATATTTAAGGGTTCATTTTCCTAACATCACATTATCTGACCTTTTCCACTTGACTCATACCTATACTAGATATTGCAAATAAGGGAAACCATGGGACCTATGCTTCTTTGGGCCTGGCTTACTTCACTTAATATAATTTTTTCCAAGCCTTTCCATTTCCTAACAAATGGGGAAATGTCATTCTTTCTGATGGAGGCATAGAATTCCATTGTGTATATATACCACATTTTCTTGATCCATTCATCTACTGAGGGGCATCTGGGTTGGTTCCATATCTTAGCTATGGTAAATAATGCTGCAATAAACATAGTTGTGCTGGTAGCTTTAGTGTGGTCTTGTTTGTAAACATTTGGGTAAATGCCCAAAAGTGGGATTGCTGGATCATAGGGGAGATCTATGTGAAGTCTTTTGAGGAACCTCCATACTGCTTTCCAAAGTGGTTGAACAAGTTTACATTCCCACCAACAATGAAGTAAGGTTCCTTTCTGTCCACATCCCCTCCAGCATCTGTTGTTGTTAGAGTTCTTGATTTTTGCTGTTCTAACTGGAGTGAGGTGATATCTCAATGTTGTTTTGATTTGCATTTCTTTTATGGCTAGGGATGTTGAACATTTCTTCATGTGTCTATTGGCCATCCTTCTTTCTTCTTCAGAGAAGCTTCTCTTTAAGTCTTTCGCCCACTTATTTATTGGGCAGTTGTTTCTTTGAGGATTTGTTGTTGGGTGGTTTAATTTTTTGAGTTCCAAGTATATTTTAGATATGAGACCCTTGTCCGTTTATACAATAAACTTTGAGACTTACTATTGCTAGGGAACTGATCGTGGTAAAAGACTGATAGGCAAAACAGTCCTTTTGCTCTATGAGTGGAGCTGTTCCAAAGACAAGAAAGAACAAGTGTGTTATGGCACACATCTCTTCACCGACTGGAGAGAGATAATTAATGTACCTGCAACCATGAGATGTGTAACTCCTTAAGGAGCTACCTTCCTGTAGAAGTTAAAGATTACATGGTATATAGATTGCATCTTTCTAAACTTCCTGCTTCTTCTCCCTCCTTTCCTTCCATTGCTTTCTCCTTTTTCCATCTTCCTTAATTTTTAAGGTTACCTCTGTGGCCTTTCAATACTTCTTTCAGTACACACTTGTGACCTCATGTACCCCCTTAACTCCAATCACATTGCATGCATTTTTATTGACTTGGGACCTGCACAACTCTTTGTATTTAATCTATTTATCATGGACTTAAAAGCAGCTACTCAACATGCTGCTGTCAGTACTATTATAAGGAAATACAGACTGTAGTAGCTGGGTTCATCTTTTAAAAACCCTTTCCTTATTCACATATTGCTGATTCTAAATGAGCCCAAGTACTGCTTTTACAGAAGCCAATAGCAGGAAGTAGAGCTTTGTAGGAAAGCTCAAGCTTCAGAAATGATGTTTCCTATGGCTGCTTGGCTCTAGCTTAGAAGTAGACAAGTACTATTCTACGATGGTGAGCAGTAGATGTGTTTAACCCTTGGCAGGATCTGGTAGGATCTGGATCAGCAAAAGCACGTTCCAAAGGCAGGAACAAAATTATGCATGGATACGTGGCAGGATTTTGTTGTTCTTGGCAGCATCACAGCAGCTCATGAGTGTAGAAACATTAGATGTTTCACATGTAATATCAACTGAAGATAAAGGGAGAGGAGACCTTTTCTTGAGTGAATGAGTCAGGCATTTGTAAGTTTAACCATTTGGTAATGTCATCTTTTTTGCTCTGCAGACAATAAAAGTAAGCCAATGAACCATGCACAAACATAACTTGGAAAGAGGATAATGGTTTTACAAGTTTGTAGAAATGGACTCTGATTCCATTCCTAACAGTTAGTAGCTGTGTATTCTTGTGCGTGCATGATGTTGAAAAGTTTTCATTTTTCTAAGTAAGGAATATAAGGACACTGCTTTATTCTTGGTTGTTTGGAGGATGATAATGGCATTGTATCCTCAAAAGTGATATGATTTTTCCTATGCTTATACAAAAGTAAAAACATCTAACTCATTTATCACCCAGGAGACCAGTCAGTCTTTAACACTCTTCCATCCTCACCCATCAGGTGGGATGTACTTTTATTGGCACACTAAGGGCCCGTTTGTTTCCTTAGTATTTGAGTTTGAATCCAGAGCCTAAAGCTCATGCTTAACTTTTTTCCACTTCTCAAGACTCTACTACTTGAAGCACACCACAACTTGCAGCATTTCCCAGATTTCTTGGAGTTTAGAGTCTCTTGGATTTGTCTGCTTGGGCTGGATTGGATTCATGAGCCTTAGCCTCAGTCTCCTGAGTAGCTAGGATTACAGGCATGAGCCATTGGCACCCAGCTACCTCCATAAGAAATGATTTTTCCCAGTGAGTTATTTTCCACTTTGGAATGGCTGTTCTTGTTTATTTACCTCCTACCCAGTGTCCTCTTTGCTCATTTGTGAAAGAGCAAAATTCTGCTTTACAAGCATTTCTACAAGACTTCACTTAGACCTGTGATTTTCTCTGAATCTTTGTTTCTGATTGGATGAGAATGGGGTCAAAGGAATAGAAGCAGAAAGGAAACAAGGAAGGAAATATTACTGAACAGCACCTAATTGAGTTGCAGATTTCCATTTTCATGCTATGTGAAGTTTGAACTGAGTCAATCAACTTCTGCAAACAGTTGAAGAGAGCAGGCAACAGTACAAGAAGGTTGTAGATGTACTGCCTTCAGAACTGTGGTAAAGGTGGAACATGAGGAAGTATGAGCCCACTGAGAAATGATCAGTGTGGTCAAGCCCAAAAATGGAATTCCAGGATGGTCAGGAAGAAGCAAAAGATTTGGATTGCTGTAACAAAATTATAGGATTCAGAGGAAATACCGTCTTCATGTCTTTCTTTTCGTGTCTGTGCCAATTATTTGCATATGTAGGTATACAGTAGGCATTGCTAAACTGTTTAAAATGGTGTTTAACTTCATTTGAATTTTTTAAAAATTGCTTTTGATTTGAAACACTTTTGCATAAAGCTATCAAAACGCATATGCTATGCATCTGGTACCATTACATCTTCCAAGTACATAGGGAGATGGAGGAACCAGTGAGGAGGTGGTGACATGCTGATTCTCTGCTGATGCAAGGGAAGCAGATAGCATGAGTAACGTGTCACTGTGCCATTGGAGCCATTCTTAAGTTTTCTAGGCTGCCATAAAAAAAAAATCAACAAACAAAGAACACTTGGTGGCTTAAAACCATAGAAAGCAGGATGGACCCTAGCAATTGGCATTAGTCAGCATTAGCTATGTCTGTAAGATGGCATTCCTTGGTTGTGGGTTCATCATTCTAATCTTTGACTCTATTGCTATAATGTATTCTTTCCACCATGTGCCCTCATGAAGTTTTGTAGGAACAACAATTGTTGGCATTAGGGCCAATCCTAATGCAGTGTCACTTCTTAACTACATCTTCTAATACCTTCTCTCAAAGACTCCATTCTTAGATTCTGTGTGGCACACAAATCATTTGGGGCAGTACAGAGCCTTGTACCTGCCTTAGAACCATATAATACAATGTATCTGTCTCCCTTCAGTGAAACTTGATGGATCCATGTAATGTTTTAGTTTTTTTCCATTGAGACTTTATTTCCATGAATAGTTTTGGCCATTGAATTTTACCCTGAACTTGATTTGTCTATAGGTTTGAGACCTTGTATAAAAAAACAGATATGCTTTTATTTTCTTCAGTGTGGAATAATTTCCTGGTTGCATATCAGCAGGGCATGTGCTGATTACAAACAGAACTCTCCACTGCGTTTGCCCTTGAGATGTCCTTGGGCAATCTGTAGGATAATGAATCTCAATGGCAGCTATACCCCAATCTTACACGATATCATGACTGCTGCTAGAGAGATTCTACCAAGTTATCATTCTATGCATACCAGACCAAAGTGGAGCTAATATAAATCAAGGTTTGTTCTTTCAAGTGCAACAAATTTAAATTTAAATAACAGATGGCTTCAAGTAGCTTTCTGAGATGAGACCTACAAAGAATAATTAAGAGGAATAATCTGGTTAATACTGATAAGATTTTTGAAATGTAAATGGACTATTTTTAAATGAGAAAGAATTCATTAAGAAAAACCTGACAATAGATGAGATAATGGATCTCTGAAAGTTTTCCTGGGTCACGCATCATTCAAGAATTATACTTATGGCAATTTTTTAAGAAATGATTTTGCATGGACACAAAATTTTTTTTCCATGGCACACTGAACAAGAAGGAAAAAAAGATGATTCAGATTACCTTTTAATGCATCAGAAAAGGAAAGAATAGGAAAGGATGTAGACTTTGAGACTCAGTTTCTTCAACCATGAGGGAACTCATGCCTTCCTTCTGGGAGATGACTAGCTTTAGGAGATCATATGAGACAATCTTACAGAGAAGGATGCTTGAGCCAGACAGAACTATACATGTGGTTGATGAGGATGGAAATGCAGCAAGATGAGGGGAAAGTACAAAAATGACCAATGATTTCCCATACCATCAGCCCTATTCTTTCATGCGAACCTGTTATATAATTTAAATACTACATTTTTTTTTTCAGGAAGAGTCTATGGTCATATCATAGTGAGTACACACAAGGTAGAACTCCTTATTTTCCTTCCTTTGACTGTTTTGCTTCTTGTTATGCCATTGCTCCTCATTTCAGCTCTAATATGATTGAAATGTTATTATAACACCTTCACAGTTCCATCCAACTTCCTAACATTCATCTTCAGTTATTTCCTCTTGATATACCTCTCTAATTCTCCCAACTCATTCCTTCTGTTTATTCCTGCTTTGAATCTCTTATTTAGATCAGTAGATCTAAAGCTAAATGGAGGCAGGAACCCAGAACCAGGGAAGCATTGTCTCTGTGTTATTATTTATTCAATAGCTTATGATGCCAGAGGCATGGTAATAGCTAGTTGATAGTAGACAAAAATATATTTAAATTTTTATTCAGTACTGTGGTTTTAAACTCAAGGCCTTCAACTCATGTAGTAGGACATTTCCCTACATGCATTTCATACTGTGTATTCTCTTGTAGTAGTTGTACAAAGGAGTTCAATTCAATATGTCAATTTCTGAGCACAGTGCATCTTAATCGAGGCCAAGCATTCCATGTTTCTCTCCCAGCCTGTCCATCTTCTCACGTTACTTGGTTCCATTTTTGCATATGTGCATTGAATATGACTGTATTCTCGCTCCTTTGATTCATCCACTATTATAAGTAACTTTTCACTTAGGGTCTTGTACATTTGCTCTTGGAGCAATATCATCTTAAGTATACTTTCTGTGAAGCTGAGATCACTGTCAGGTATTATCATTCAGAGTTCAATTTCTTGATAATGTTGCTTTGTTGTTCAATTTCTTGATAATGTTGCTTTTTGTTCTGTTCTTTTTATAGTAGCTTGTAATAGCCTTTCTACATCCAGTGTTTGAACTAAGATATTCTTTCTACCTGTCATCATATGAATTAGAACTACGCTCTTGCTTGTGTATTGATTTGTACCATTTTCTCTGAAATAATTTCCCCTTGCCCTTAGCTACTGTTCTTCAGTGTATTAAGGTGAACAAAGAGCCATTTCTGCAATTGAATAACACTGAGTTATCGTGCTGTGTTTGACCAATATCAACCACTTATCCACATCTGACCCTGTAGTAGACAGCCATCCTGCTTTATTTAGCCAGTGGCAGAGCATATCACCTGTTCAGAGAGAGCCCATTGTGGCTCCTAGTGGGAAGACTGGATTTTTGCATGACTGCAGTAGTTCAAGCATCTCAAAGCACACTCTTGATGTTAGTCTATGAAGTTTCTTTGGTTTCTTTATTTGCAAAGATTCTCACTCTAGTTCTGTTCTAATTCAATTGTTCTGTACACTTCCAAAGCAATCCTTTTCTTCTTTGTCAGATTGGGTCAGATGCAACCTATTAAATGAGAAAGAAAATGTATGCCCTGGTATATAAATTTATCTAATTTCGGGAGGGGGAGGGGAAGCACAGAAACAGTGGGACAGAGGGTGAGCCAATTCAGCGGTGAAACCCACTAGACACTATGTTGGAATCGAACTATACAACTTGGAGGGGATGGGGGAGGAAAGTTGGAGGAGGAGAAGCTGGGAGAGAATGAGGGAGGGGATGACACTGTTCTGATAGAAATGCACTCAATATCTGACTTATGTAACTATAACTCCTCAGTATATTGCCTCTACAATACAAATTTTAAAAAAATCTAAAAATCTAAAATAAAATACCTTGAGAAGGTCCATTAGAAAAAGAAAATATCTGAGTAGCAGACTCAAAATGGTACAAGTAGTGATGAAGATTGATCTACACCATGAAAGAAGAATATGACCTTGAAAGAACAAATATAACCTTAGAAATTACACATTAATACAACTCTTGGGGATAAAAGTTACTGAATAGTTACTATAGTTATTTCATTTTTAGCTTTCAAAATAACATTTTAATAATATATATCAAGCACTTCCAGTTGTCTATCAAAGTTTCATTTTGATATTTTGACTTTCTTACTAAGATAATGCTCTTTTTGTCTAAGGCAATAAAGCACACACAAACTCTACAACAACCACACACACACACACACACACATTCACACACACATTTCTAGACCCACGTATAGGACATTTTTAACATGTTTTTTATGGTACAAAATACTGTACAGAGGAGATGCAGTTACATGAGCAAGGTAATGAGTACATTTCTTATCAAGCATTGTTACCTCCTCCTTTGTTTTTCCCCTACCCTCCCTTCCCTCCCACTTCCTCAACTACACTCTCCCCTCCTAACCTCCCCCCCAACTTCCCCGACTAAATTGTAAAGTTCGTTTTTCAACATAGTGTCTTGTACATCTCATTGTTACAATGGGTCAACCTATATCCCTATTTAAGCATTTTGTTTTTCCCTTCCCCTCCCCAAGCTAGAGAAGTATATATATAAGACTCAGGGCACTGACATCAAATACAGTGAAAACAGGGGTTATACCGTGGGAGAGGAACATACAAAGAAACAAAAAACTCACATGGTACATTATAAATACGTTAGGTACAATAGCAAGAAAGAAAAAAACACTTGTGTCCCTATCTTGGGGTTCATTTTGCTTAATATCATCTTGTGTAGGCATATGAACATAGCTTTTGACCTGTTCTGCTTGTTCCAGACATATACTAGCTATTTCAATAAGGGAAACCATAGGACCTATGTTTCTTTGGGCCTGGCTTACTTCACTTATAATTTTTTCCAAGTCTTTCCATTTCTTAACAAATGGGGCAGTGTCATTTTTTCTGATGGAGGCATAGAATTCCATTAATATATATGTATGTATACACACACACACACACACACACACACATACACACACACACACACATCACATTTTCTTGATCCATTCATCTGCTGAGGGGCATCTGGGTTGGTTCCATATCTTAGCTATGGTAAATAATGCTGCAATAAACATAATTGTGGTGGTAGCTTTCGTATGGTCTTGTTTGTGATCATTTGGGTAAGTGCCCAAAAGTGGGATTGCTGAGTCATAGAGGAGGTCTATGTGGAGTCTTTTGTGGAACCTCCATACTACTTTCCAAAGTGGTTGAACAAGTTTACACTCCCACCAACAATGAAGTAAGGTTCCCTTCTGTCCACATCCCCTCCAGCATCTGTTGTTATTAGAGTTCTTTTTTTTTTTTTTTTTTTTTTTTTTTTTTTTCCTTATTATTATTTTTTTTTTAATTGTATTTTATTTTATTTGAGAACATACTGTACAGAGGGGCAACAATTACATGGGCAGGATAATGCATACATTTCTTACCAAGCATTGCAGCCTCCTCCTTTGTTTACCCTTCACTTCCCTTCCCCGTCTCTCCCCTCCCCCCACCCAATTTTACCCCCCTCCCCCCACCCAATTATACCCCCCTCCCCCCCCACACCGAAATTGTAAAGCTGGTTTTGACATGACATTTTGTACTTCTCATTGTTGCAACAAACAAACAAACAAGTTATTAGAGTTCTTGATTATCGCCATTCTGACTGGGGTAAGCTGGTATCTCAATGTGATTTTGATTTGCATTTCTTTTATGGCTAGGGAGATTGAACATTTCTTCAGATGTCTATTGGCCATTCTCATTTCCTCTTCAAAGAAGTTTCTCTTTAAGTCCTTAGCCCACTTGTTTATCAGGCAGTTGTTTTTTTGAGGGTTTGTTGTTGGGGATTTAATTTTCTGAGTTCCAAGTATATTTTAGATATGAGACCCAATCTTTCTATTGATCTTGCTAGCTATGTCGTTTACCATGCAGAAGCTCTGCAGCTTCATGCAATCTCATTTGTCCATCCTTTCTTTGATTTGTTGTGTTTCTGGGTCTCTATTGAGAAAAATTTGGCCTGCACCAAGGAGACCTAGGGTTTCTCCTATTCTATCCTGTAATGTTTTCAGAGTGTCTGCTTTGATTCTGAGGTCTTTGATCAATTTGGAGTTGATTCTGATGCAGGATGATACATAAGGATCTAACTTTAGTTTTCTGCAGGTATTTGACCAATTTTGCCAGCACCATTTACTGAAGAGGCTGTCTTTCTTCCATTCTATTTTTGCATTCCCTTGTTGGATGGCTATAGGTCTGTGGGTTCATTTCTGGGTCTTCAGTTCTATTCCATTGGTCCTCAGGACTGTTCTTATGCCAGCACCAAGCTGTTTTGATTACTATGGCTTTGTAGTAGAGTTTGAAATTTGGTATTTATATTTCTCCAGTACTATTCTTTCTGTTAAGGATTGTTTTTGCTATTCAGGGTCTTTTATTGTTCCATATGAATTTTTGGATTGCTTCTTCTATTTCATTGAAGAATGAGGTTGTAATATTGATAGGTATCACACTGCATTTGTAGATAGCCTTGAGAAGTATTGCCAAGTATCTTTCTGATCCAGGAGCATGGGAGGTTTTTCCACTTCCTAAGTTCTGCTTTGATTTCCTTTTTTAGGTTTTTAAAGTTTTCATAATACAGAATAAGAGGACATTTTCATGTCTCCAAATTTTGGTCAGAGAGACTCAGGTATATTTTATTGAGTGGAATGCCTTTCTCAATGAAAATACCAAGTCTTAACCAAGGAAAGAATCTGGCTCTTCCATTTCTGTGTCTGACTCATCAGCAATGCTTACTGCAAAGTAGCTACCTTTAAATCAGGGACAAATATCTATGTAGCAAGAACGGTAGGGCAGAAGGTAAAAGGGGCATGGGATTGGTCACACCCTGGAGCCAATTTTGAGTTACCTGCTCCGGATTTCTTATAGAAGTGATATCAGCACAATTGATTTTAGGCTGCATTGTGGATAAATGCAATCTTCATACTAGAAGAACCAACTTACCTTGTTTAAATGCATATCCCATTGTATAATGTTGAAATTTAGATTTGAACCCAATTTGTTAAAAATATGTGTTTGCTACTAGGTCCATGTTCACAAACAACAACAAATCAGTTTATGCAAAATTTAATAAGATAGGCTAACTATTTTTTAAATGACAATTCTCATCCATTCTAGTATAAAAAGTTAGAGCTTCTCAGAATTCATGTTTTGTCCTCTCAGCAACAAAATTTTGCTATACTTTTAAATTTTTATGTGGGAAATATTAAGATTCCATTGGGTTCTGAAAGATTTCTATACTAGATATAAAACAGTAGGTCTTGAAAGTAGCATAATAAAATCCAAATATCCAAAGGAGCCAGTCTGTCATCTTAAGAGACTACATTCTTACATCGGTAATGTTTTTGTTTTTTAAATCCCCTGAGCAATCCTGTCTAAGAAATGACTGCACCATTGGTCAATGAATATCTCAAGAACTTAGTTTTATGGCTTTAATTTCAAGTGAAAATGAAATGGCCATCTGTCTTGATTCCAGATTTGGATTTGATTCCAAATTGCATTGAGAAGCTCTAAAAATTAAATGATCAACAATTTATCATTTTTGACACTAGAAGAAGCACAGTGTATCAGAACTTAACTCACCCTTCCCACAACGTAGCAGTAGTGTGCAAAAGCCACATATTCTGGTTCTTTCCCTGTAATAGCCACTGTTTCACAGGTAGAAATTGGGGGAAATCAGTTATTGAAGCCAGCTCAGCATACAAACTGATGAGTCTCCATCTCAATCAATGACTGGGCTTCGTGATTGCTCCCTTATCCCATCTACAATGGACATGCAATGGCTGGGGCCAGGGGCACTTGTCTGTAGAAAGGCACAAGTAGGAGCCTCATAGCCTAAGCTGGCAACAAAACAAAACAAAAATGTGAGACCTTATCTCAAAATATCCAATGGAAGTATGGATCAAGTGGTAGCATATCTGTCTAGCAAACATGTTGTTCTGAATTCAATGCAAAGCATCACTGAAAGTAAACAAGGATAAATCACAATATTCTGTAGTGAGAAGTAGAACTCATATCAATATCATATTATCAAAGATAATACTGAGTGAACATAGCAAATCCCTAAACGATCTATGGAATATCATCCTGTTTCTGTAACTATGATGTTAATATTACTAACAGCAAAAATTAGATGGAGAAAATGAGCAACTATGAACAGGACAGTCATGAAGTGTGAGACAGAGGCGGGAGAGGGAGAGAAGTTGTCTGACGGTAGGTGTGATGAAGGACGGGCAGAGGGTCCATGAGGATTGATCATCTGTTACTCCAAGGTTTTGCCACTGACACATGCTTCTTCATCAGATTATTATATAAACGCTTGGCTATATGTTAATTTTTTGTAGTAAATTTTTAACATAAGATTTTGAAATAAGCTGAGCTTTTATCTCCAGGGGCAGTAGAAAGAGGTATCCAACTCTGCTTTGAGAAATCTCAGCATAAAAGGAAATGTACAGCCATGGAGATGACTATTTTAGAGGTAATGGCCATGTCCTCCATTTGTACTTTTTAAATGTTCCATAAAGCAATCTTCTACATCCCGTTGGAGCAATATTTGTTTTATGCCTAGTTAACTGTGATTGAGATGACTGCCTTCGCAAATTATGACCAGAGGAATATAGCAATACACAAGAAAATATTCCAAAACCAAAGGAAGGCTGTGTCCAGTGGCAAGTATCAACCCTGGCTTCTGCACTCAGTAGGCTTTGTCTGTCATTTAGTTTGTGATCAACACTGGTCGTCCATATTGTGTCATACACAGAAAATGCCAGAAGCAAGAAGATATTATTCACTGTGTTTTTAAAAATTGTATTTGTAATCTTCTACCTCTCACTTGTCCCACACATCACATACACTTCAGTGTTAAAATACAATGAAGGTGTAAAGGGATGGTTCCAGAGATAGAACACCTGTTGTTGAACAACCAGTGAAAAAAACCTGAGTTCAACCCCAGTATCACACACACACACAAACATACACACAAACACACACACACACACACACACAAACAAGAAACAGATAATTGAAAGAATTTGGGTAGTGCCAAGGGGAAAGTGATAGATGAATGAAGAGAAGAAGGTGAGAAGAATGTCAATCATATAAAATTAGGAAAAATGAGGGAAGGGTTTGGGGGGAAGGGCTGGGTAAGCATGATGAAAGAGGTGACAGCAATCCAGATTTATGAATACAATTTAATTGTATTCATAAATGGCTTTGTTGCTTGGCAACTCCTATGTACCACTTCTTAAAGACAATCATTTAGTCTGGGGAAAGGTCAGAGTTTGTACTTTAAAAATCCAGGGTTGGGCCGTGTGCTGGTGACTCAGGCCTATAATATTAGCTACTAAGGTGGCTGAGATCTGAGGATCATGGTTGAAAGCCAGCTTGGGCAGGAAATTCTGTGAGACCTTTATCTCCAATGAACCACCACAAAACCGTAATTGGTGCTGTGGCTCAAGCAGTAGAGCACTTGCCTTGAGCTGAAGAGCCGAGGGACATTGGCCAGGCCCAGAGTTCAAGCCCCATGACAAACCAAGAAATAGAAAAAAAAAAAGATCCAGGATTGTTATCCTCTAGCCACCGTTAAGCCTTCCTTAATAATGCTGTTCTCAAAATGCACAATATAATATCTGAAATTTGTGTTCCTCTGTACACATTCTTCCATGACCCAAATAGACATTGTTTTACATATCTTCTTCTAGTTCCCTTTTTATTGTTTACCACAAATCTCTGAGCTAGACATTACTGTTAGCACTACTTTAAAGAAGGAAAAAGTAATCCATTCACTGCCACAAAACTGAGGAGAGATTTGAACCTGTGAAATCCAGAGACTGATCTCTCAACCTCCAGATTGCTTCTTGCTGTTAGGAGCTTCAAAAAGAAGCTTTTGACATAAAGGGATGATGAGTTCTTAGACTCGCTTTCTGGAGCTGGTTTTGCAATAGTCAGGGGGCATTTGGATTAAGAACTCTCTGTGACACTCTTTTAGTATAGTTCAAAAAGTAATACATTGACTATTTGCTGTAATTTATTTCTAAATTGGTATTATAAAGTCTGATGTGAAAGTCTCCACAGTTTTTGGACAGAGTTATTAAAGGACAATTTGATGATTGTCTTTTGGCCATGAGCCATGAATCATATCACCAAAAACATCCATTCTCTCTCTTCTTAACACATATTTAATTTACTGTGGCAGGTTTATGCAAGAGGTTTTTATTGATGGCGTTTTTATGGTTACTTTCAAAGAGAGAATTTCAGGATATACTGTCATGGGGTGGTTTTGTTCCTTTTGACTATTTTTTTTCTTTTTAATTTACCTTGTAAAAAAAAGTCATAATGAACTGTCAGCAAGGGGCAGAAACTGCTTATAAATTAAACAATTGCTTTGCTAGTATAGAGTAAAGGAAAGGAAAACATGTAGATTAGATTCAGGAACTTAGGATAGTATCTAAAAATGATGCCAAACCTTAGACATCTCATTTCCCTATTGGTTGATTAAGAATAAGATTGTCTACCTTATATTGCTATTGTAAATATTAAAGACAAATCTGGACAAACAATTCTTGTGAAATGTGGGTAATACGTTGAAGAGAAGGGCTAATCAAAGGGCTGATCATGAAGGAACCAAGGAGGAGCTAGGAATTTTAGAGCCTCATTCATGTTTGTCTTTAAAATGGACCACTCTGAGCTTTCTAAACCATCAGTAGGTATTTCCCAGATACCCTTAACCCTTAAGAAGAGGTGGCCAATGTACTCTGGTGAGCCTCAAGCCTGGAGGCCCCAGATTTCTCTAAAATTCATTTAAATATGGTAATCATTCACTTGAAGCAGGAGTAACCAAATTCCGTGACAATGTTGATTATGTCTGAAGAGGCAGATATAAAACTCATTACTCTTTATAAGAACATCACGTTTTTGTTGGAAACCATTCATGCAGAATACTTTATGAGATTTCAATTAAATTTGTCTAGGATACAATGTGAAATTACTCTTTATTTTTCTCTTTCAGGGCATTAACACATAAAGATTTTCTTAACCTGTGATACTGAAAAATGAATGTCATCACTCAGTTACTTAGATTTTTTTTTCTTAGCCCCTGTATGAAAATGGATAGTACAACTGTTTAATTCTCAAATACATATAATTAGAATTCTATCTGTAAATGTTTTAGCTATAGTACTATAAGTGTGACTCAGTCCTGTTCTCAGAGAGAATACTTCAAAAGGATACTTCCTAAGTTTTCCTAAGATTCTAAGACTTACTAAAATTCAGAGTTTTATAGCATTATCATGACTAATTTATACATGCTGTAATTGCACACCAAAAAATGGTCCCCTCAGTTTTATTCTAATCAAATATCCCATTGTGCCTCACTGTAATTATGATTCATTTATTAAAAAATATTTGTTCTTGAACACAACTGAGCATCTAACTTGCCTAATAGATGATCGGTGAAATGTTAATTATGTTCCTAATAAATTACACACACTAGCATGGATAAGAAGGTATACTTCAGTTTATGTAGTCCAAGCATAGTTTTAAATGAATTCCCACACAGCATAGAAGGGAACTTGGAAATATGATAGTTTGGATGTTGAATTCCTATTTGAGAAATGTTGAAATCATTTCAGTCAATCATCATGGATGTCTTAGCCAACCTGAAATACATAGGAATGAGAGCTATTTAGTTTGTAGTTGTACAATTTTCCCCTTCAAACGTTAGCCATTTTGCAAATTCTTTCTATTCATAGTCTGTAGCACTCTTTCATAATGTTTATATTAGGCATATATTTGCATATACTATTTTTTGCTATTAGGAAGGGGTTGTCTTTGTTGGCTGGAAAACTCCTATTTATTCTTTAAAACCCATTTTGGGTCTTTAAGACCCTTTGATAGGTCTAAGATAAACCTTGTAAGTACGCTATAAAAAAACAATTAAACCTTCCATCTACATACACAGCATCATTTTCTTTCTTCTAAGCTGCTAAATCATGTGATTCTATAATTGGATGTATTTCTGTCCCACTAGACTGTAGAGTTCATGAGATTAATGATCCCATGTTATTTCTCATTTGATATACTGACTCCTAACTCAAATTCTGGAGCATAGTATTATTAGTTGAAAAATAAATCCATTGTAAAAAAATCTCAAATGACTATATAGAACTTGATTATTGATCTTCTCATGCATTCCTATCTTATCTCACGAGGGAAATTACATAAGTATAGAAATTATGTCTCTTCCTCTGTATCTTTGTGGGAAAGTAAGTTAAACCATCTTTTTGCTATAGGGAATCCAATACTATACATTGATTTTTAACCTTATCAGTTAGCATATTTCCATAGAAGACATGAAATGATCCTGTATGTTGTTTTCTATAAGTCTTGCATTTGTTGAACTTATCTAGGTACTGGGCCCATGTTTTGTTCTTATGAGACTGAGACTGGTTAGGGTATGTATACAGCAAATGTGAAGATACTGCATCTTCAACAGATGTCCTTGTTCATGTGATCAGAATAGTCTCATACATAATCCAATACTTGGTGAAAATTTGGCAAAGCTTTATTAACTCATGGCCAAAAGCCTTCAGAAAGCCTTTTTAGAGTTCAATCATAACATGAATTCCCTTCAGTTCAATTCAGCACATATTTATTCAATGTTACCGTGTGTAACTTGCAAAGTACAGAAATAACAAAGATATGTTGAAGAGAAGCAGACCTTTTACTCATTCCTGGATCTTTGTTATTATTTAAGTTGTTATTGTTTAAGGGTAAATCACTTAAACTTCTTTGACCTCAGATTTTTAATATCAGAAATTGACAGGTTAAATCTCAACCTTCTAGAAAGGTACGAAAGAGAGAGGACTGGTTTTGTGTTCACCATTTTGGTGGTCCTCCCCAAAACAATGAACTTTGGATCCATCCAAACAACAACCCCCTTTTGACCATCTCATAAAAATCTACAGCAGAAGCATGAAAGATTCTTTAAGAAGGTAGAGGTGCCAGCTACAAAGACACAATGGGAATATGGGTTGTTTTTCCTTATTTTAATAGGATTATTTTGTGTTGGACTTTTAAAGCAGGATATGTGCCAGGGCACTATTATAATTCAGTTTCAATTACAGTAACTGTTATGTGTAGTAGGCTAGCCAAAGGTTGGCAAAAAAGTCTGTGCCCAGGCTCTGGATTTAATAGCAGTAATGGCTTCTCCCAGGCACTTCACCTCCCCATTACTGTTGACTTCTGATTTAATGGTGACTTCTCTCTCTAAGGTAGGGTGTTGGTCATTTTGCTGTGCAGGGTTTCTGAGGGACTTAATCCTTCTACAGGAGAACAAGAAATCTGTTCCTTGTATTTCCTAAATACAATATGATAAGATAGGGTTTCCTTCCTCTTACCTACCTCTCTGCCTTCTTCCCATCTTCTTTCTTCTCTCCCTGCTATCTTCCCTTCTCCCTTCTCTTCTTTCCTCCCTTCTTCCCTCCTTTCCTTACTTCCTTTTTCATGGCTTCTTTCGTTTACATCAACTATAGTTGCTTTAGGCAACTGCTTCTTATAATGTATGGAATTTAATTTTTAAGTCACCAATTAACACTTGTTCATTAAAATATGCTAATATTCATGTCTTATTTTTTATACCAGTATTAGGTCTTGAACTCAGGACCTTGAGCTCTTACTTGGTTTTGTTTATTTTTTTTATCTTCCTCAAGTCTAGTGCTCTACCAATTGAATCTCCTTCTGCTCCTGGCTTTTTGCTGGTTATTTGCAGATAAGAGTCTCATCCTCAGATCTTAGCCCCCTGTGTAGATAGGATTAAAGGAATGAGACACCAACATCTGGCCCATGTCTTTTTAAGAATAAATTCTACCATGCTGTTATATTTCATAGGTAAATATATGTTAGTGTGAAAAAGTGAAGTTTCCTTCCTTTTTCTCTTTCTTCCTTACTTCATTTTTTGTTTTTGTTTTTTGTATGTCATGGGGGTTGAACTCAGAGCCTGGGCACTGTTCCTGTGCTTTTTTGCTCAAGGCTAGTACTCTATCACTTTGAGCCACAGCTCCACTTCTGTTTTCTTGTTTCTGGCGTTTGTGTTGTTGTTGTTGTTTGTTTTTTGTTTTAGGTGGTTAATTGGAGGTAAGAGTCTCGCAATTATCCCTGCCTGGGTGGCTTTGATCCTCAGATCTCAGCCTCCTGAGTAGCTAGGATTACATGTGTGAGCCATCAGTTCCAGGCCCTCCTCTTTCTTCCTGATACTACTTCTCTTTTTAATCTCCTTATTTCTTTTATCTTTTCTTCCTCCTCTTCTCTCCCTCTTCCCCTCTGTGATATTCACTTAATGAATCCCCTGGCCCAAAGTTCTCTTAGCATTGTCGGCAGATGAACATTTTACTCCAGTCAGTTTTATCTGGCAAAACACTTAGAACTCCTTTCTGTAATCTATGTTTATATCTTTACAATGTGTGTAGATTCTTATCACAGCAGCTGGTGTCACTTAGTAAAGAAGTGGGCATTTATCGCCTTTAGTCTGGCCTCTTAAATCAAACATTCCTTTCATTATTTTTTTTAATCATTCCTTAAGTGGCTTTCAATTTGTCTGGTCTTTCAGAAATGGAAGTAACTTAAGAAAATGCTGTAATTCAAAGCTGATCCTTGTCTAGTTCCATGTGGCTCTTATGATTATTTTCCTTTCTGGAACACATCTGAAAGCAAATAAGTGTTATGTCTTTACTGGGTTCCTTTGCAGTAGTTTAGGCAGTACATATTTCCCAAATCTTAGAGCCATATTTAAACTCAGAGTTATTATTTGGGCGATTTTACACTTCTGGTGTGTGTGGCTAACTTTCCTCATATATTGGCAATCGAGAGGCAGGTAGTCGTGGTAAGGTTGGATTTAGACTTAAGGGGAAAACTAATTGTAACAATTAGAGTACCAGTTAGCAGCAGGGCTGTGGACAAGTTGCACTCCATGTATGTCATACATCTGTCATTTTTCCTCCTTAATTCCATTCTGCCTACAGACATACTTTGTCCAAGTCCCTGCCATTGCAGACAGATGATCAGGGCTGTCAGAGATAGCACTCTGAGCACGTGGCATCTGGTACATCCCTGGATGCAGCAGGTCTAGGCTTCTTTAGACTTATCTTTGACATTCTTTTCCCGCTGATAGATTAGGCTCTAAGTGTATTAGAATCTGTACTTTTCTGAAGGCATTCTAACATTTGTTCCTGACCTAGGTCACAAATGTTCTTCTCGAAGTGCCCTTATATGTCATCTGCTCAGATTTGTAGCTCATTCTTTTCAAATGTACAGAGCTACTATCAGATTATTATCATTTGAACTGTGTCCCTATGTATGTATGTATGTATGTATGTATGTATGTATGTATGTATGTATGTATGTATGTATGTATGTATGTATCTATCTATCTATCTATCTATCTATCTATCTATCTATCTATCTATCTATCTATTCTAGGAGATTAACCAGGAGGGAGCTGATTTAGTTTTCCTTTTATTTGTTTATGGCTTAAATATAATTTCTTTCAAAATAATTTCTGATTGAATGACACTTTATCTTTCTGACATCCATGAAAAATATAAACTCAAGAGGGTTTTGACAACCCAGGCAAAAATCACAGGATTAAACCCATGGAGAGAAAAATAAGCTTCTCTTTATGCTCAGAATCTTTAGCAAATAAAACCAACAATCATGTACAAACTTGTAGTTGCTGAGGACACACACCAAGAAACACCACAAAACAACATGGTTTCATAAAGGAAAAGCAAACCCACACTAAATGGAGTAGGGTGTCATTTTCTCTTCCATTATCTTCTGGTACAATAGTGATAAACTACTTGTACACCAAATGCCTGCATCTCTAAAAGGTATAAAGGCAAATAGCTAATAAAATATATAAGAAAATGTCCATTTCAAAATCCCACTTTAAACTTTCAGCGTCAGGAGCTTTGTTGAATAGGGACCATAAGATACTTCTTTAAAATAGAAAAGACTATAGAGGCTCATCTCTACAAGGGGTGGTAAAATGTTAATTAACAGGATTGCTTTGACTTACAGTGATGCTGTGAATTTCTAATTTTCTTGGGCGATGTAGGCAAGGATAGAACCTCACTGAAATTCAGCGACAACATAAAAGCTTAATCTAAGCATTGATTCCACCCTCCCTTCCTGGGAAAACTTTTCAGAAGCCAGTGAGAACTGAGTTGCCACTGCATTGTTTCCCCTGCTTTCCTTGGATGTCTTCCTTTCACATGCATTTGAACTACTCAAAATGTGATGAGAAGAGTATGGTACCATGTGGTGAAAAAGGATTGAAGTCATTTTGATACTACTCAGAGCTGAGCTCACTGAGGAACATCAGGCGGGCTTCAGGATCACTCTGTTTCCAGTATATGGGGATAATCTTCAGGTAGAACCTCAGCTTGCCACCTAAAGCTTTAGAGCTCAGGGAGGTTCTGGTTAGCCAAGAGACAATCCTGGGGAGGCAAGAGAAGGAAGGTACTCTGTGAAGCTCAGGTAGCTGCCAGGATGCCCATCATAATCCTCAAAGCACATGGAGTGTCTAGCATGGAGGGAAGCTTGTCTATCAGGATGAGTCTCTATAAATCATATCAGCCTCCCTCTCCCACTGGTACAGAAAGTTGGAAAGGTGTGCCTGAGGACCACCTGGTATGGGCTAGAACAGACAAGAAATATGGTTGTTATTTTTTGTTTTGTTTTGAACCCGGGCCTAGGCAATGCTCTACAACTTAGACCACAGATCTACTTCCAGCATTTTGTGGTTGATTGGAGATAAAAGTCTCAGGGAATTTCCTGCCTATGCTGGTTTTGAACCATGATCCTCAGTTTGTCAACCTCCTGGGTAGCTTTATAAACCGCAGCCACCGGCAGCCCACGGAAATATAGTTTTATAATGATAATTAAAGGCAATTGCTTAAAGTAGAGCTTTAAAATGTTTAAGTGAAGCCCAACATGGGGAATTAAATGGTCCCTGAATAATGGAGACTCATGGATTTACTAGTTTCGTTGGTAAATCTATACAACTTATATGCTTTGGTACTACACTTTGTCATCACCTACATGTGACTAGAAATAAGTGATTATTATTAGGGTAATGAAATTATCTAACAACCTAGTTGCTATACCTTTAGATATTTGATTTCTTCTATGAAATGTTGACCGTTTGTTGAAAAGAGCCACAGAAAAATGAACAAATGTAAATTCGGGTCCCTGACTAGAAAATATGCTTCAATGATTTAATATTAATTAATGAAAATGATTTCTGCATTCATTAATCAAACTATGTTGATTAATATTATTCTAAGTTCCTTAAGTATCTTAATATAAAAAAGTAGTAGTCAGCACATGAATTTTGAATGTTTAATCAAGTCCAACTACAACAAAAACAGTTTGATATACCTGACACACCAGACAAGCTAACACATTCTCTTTATGCTAATGGCAAAGCTTTCAATCACACAAGAATAATGAATCACATTCCTGATGTTTCTTAAATGTCCCCTCAAGAATTCAGAAATCTAGAAAGATTCCTAAGAACAAACTAATGCATAAACATTCTCTGTGGGAACACCATACCAGACATTTTGTGTTCCTAAAATAATGAATTATATGGAGTCCCATACCTGTTGTTGCCAGCATAGAAGCTGAGTTCTGGAGAGATGTTGAATCTATCATTAGCAGTACCTAGTCAACTACTATTAAAGGAAATAAGTAAACAATAGAAAACTGGAAGAAAAGCACAATTGTGCCAAGAAACTAGTGATTGTCTTAGAATAGTCTAGGTGGCCTCAAAATCACCCTCAAAATTTTCTAGTTGGGATAACTATTCATTAATATTTTGCACTTGATAGTGAACTGGTTATTAACATATTTTTCTTTGTACATTAGTATCCCTTTGGCTACAATTTTCCTGTTTACTAATGGTCTTATTTCTTCCTTTATAAAGGCGGTGAATAGAAATCATTCATGCCAATGTGTTGACCATTGAAGTTATTTTTGGGATACCTAGAATGCTTAATGTAAAACAGCTAAATCTTTTACCTTTTCTCATAGATGCATTACCTGTAAAATATTGTGAGCTTAAATGTACTAAGTACTTAGACAGTCTCAAGTTGACAATACATAAATATCATTGAGAATCTAAGTATGGCAATTCTGTCTTAGTTTATGTATCTGGCTTACATCTTTTTTATACCCTGCAGAGAACATTACATTCATCTCTTCTTTCTTTCCTTCTCTATTTCTAAACTTATTTTATCAACTGCAATATGTCTGGTCAAGTAACTCATGTGAGGCACATATATAAATAAGATGTGGCTCCTACCCCCAATTATTCATGGTATCATAGAGAAGATGTTGTGTCTACTGCTGTTTATTAATCAAATTAGGATAATAGCTATTTATAATAAGAAGTCAAGAACAAAATAATATAAGACGCTGGGCACTGGTGGTGGCTCATATCTGTAATCCTAGTTACTCAGGAGGCTAAGATCTGAGGATCATGGTTCAAAACCAGCCCAGCCAGGAAAGTTGGTAAGACTCTTATTGACCAGCAAAGAGATGAAAGCAGAGCTCTCGTTCAAGTGGTAGAGCACTAACCTTGATAAAAACAAAAACAAAAACAACAAAATGTCTAGCGCCCAGGTCCTAAGCTCAAGCAGCATCCACACACAAAACATTGCTATCACCTGGTAACATCAAAGCCATCACAATGCCATAGTAGTGCAGTACTCATGAGTTTATAGTGATGCTGGTATGAACAGAACTCTGCATTGTTTGTCATAAACACCACAACACTCATAATCACATACAGTACATACATTTTGGTAATAGTAATAAATGACTATGTTACTGCTTTATGTATTTACTGTATAATACTGTTTTCACTAAGAAAATACTTTGCTAGAAAACAGTATGTTGTTTTATGTCTGAAGGAGCTCAGTGTATCTCATGTTTACTGCGTTTTTTGATTGTATCAATATGTCATGGCCACATTTCATTATATTTTGTGATGCTGATGAATTGATAAAATCCCCAAATGCCACATTTGCCACAGTGTACCTCTCTTGTTTAGCAACAGGTGATATGTCTCACAATTCAGAGAGGTACCATTCTTGGTTTATATACCAGAAAACCATGCTTGACTAATTAAACAATTTAGTGTGTTCATGACTATGTATATGAAAACTTTAGCATTATATGCCCTATTGATTTATCCTAATAGTATGTCTTTAATTCTTTCATGTCACGTTGTATCATTCCTTTCCATCGCATTAATAAGTTTTCTGTGTGGTCCTACTAATACTAATAATAAGTGTTTCACAAAAAATTACACATAATTATTCATAACTTGATTTTAGAATGACATAATTATCATCTATCATCACTATTATATTTGAAGTATTCTTGTTGAAAATCAAGCATATTAACAAGTGATTAAGTCAGAATTATAATTAAACTACAACATATAAGTAGCATGAATAATTGTCAAGGGGGCTGTGATTTATTACTTTCCACATTTTGTTTTTCTTGAGTGCAATAAAAGAATAAATAAAACTTATGTTCTATTACTCTGAGGAAGTACAATTGGTCAGGTGTAATGAAAATTAGATTGTTAGAAGGAGTAATATTTGGAATGAAATCTAATTACTTATATAGCTACCACCAAGATTTCTACTAAGCAGGGCTAAAATCCCTAGGAACTGTCCCTTGCTATAATGATGTCACAAATAATCCTGTTTCTATTATTTGAGTCTTACATGAATTCATAATAAATGAACTATGCATCATATAACTTTGCTTTCTTTTGTTACTTTTATGGTATTGATTTACACAAAAGATTAGCCCTTGTGAATAGTGGGAAAGGACTCCAAGTGGCTTCCTCTGTGTCTTTTATTAGATCTCAAGCTGAAATATCTGCTTTGTCTAACTCAGCTTCACACTTCCTAATACTTGCATCCATCAGTCAGTTTTGATTTGTTTCAATATGCTTGGTTATTGAAGAGGCTAAATGTTGGTGTTGTTCCTCACTTAACTGATTATACTTGAAGCTAAACAAGAAAAAGGCTGCAAGATAGGAGATAGTATATGCAGCAATACAGAAATCGTGGACTGCTTCACAGCTCTCTTCCATCGTTCAAGTTTGCATCTGAAGCTTGCTGGTGAAAGAAAGCTGTCAAGTAAGCAGGGAAGGAATCATCAACAATTTTAATCAATTGGGTTTCTCCTCACAAATGATTTTGAAAAGACCTCACTTGTTTGGAGGAAAACAAGTCTGAGACACTGGTGAAGACGGCATCAGTTCTCAGTACTCCTGAGTTGTAAAATCTGTGACACTCAGTTAATGTTGATGAGGGAGGAGGCCTCCCAGGAGGCAGCATTTCCTGCATGTGTATAGGGGTGGCATTTCTCATGGGATGGGCCACAGAAGTCCTGTTAGAAAGTATTCCAAGGATTGAGGAGAATGGAGAGTCCATGACTCTACCTCAGAGCTAGTAAATCAGCATCTTCAAAGGAGCTCCGAAGATTCATTTTTCTATTCATTTTTCTGGTGATCTCTAGGTAATTTTTTGATATACACCACCAGTAATTATCTATAAGGGGGATATATAACAGGTCACGTGTCTCTTCTGTCCTTTTAATACCAGACAGTCCTGCTACCATTTCTTTCCCCTCATTTGTCTTCAGGCTGTAAGGATAATTAAAACATGGCTTTGGTGTGAGCTGATTCACTGCCTATATTCCTCCACTTTCTTCTCTGGTAGCCTGCGTTGCCCTCCATCCTCAGCACAAGGTTTTCTGTTGAAGTCTGGGTGTCGTATTCACTCTTCTTCACCTGCTAAGGTGGCTGCCAAGTAGTCACACACAGTGGAGTATCATGCATGTGTAAGGCTAGAGCTGTGGGATATATGCTTAAAGGTGTCATTTCACAACAGTCTACAGGATACTTAGATGATGTCAGTGGAGTCAGATGGTTGATGTCACAGTCATCATAACTCATTGCTGAGGGAGTCCTGCAATATACCCTAAATTCTCAGAGCACTCTACGAGATGCTTGGAAACCCATGCGAACCTCAGGACAGTCAGTCATCTGATGCTCTACTCACACCTGATTGGCTCTGAGCATCCCATAGAACACTCCAGAATGAAAGGGATCATTTCTCAAACACCAGCATCCTGGAAACTTGTTTCAAAGCCATTTACTCCTCTTTTATTTGCAACTGATCTACCCATATTTGAAACTTTCTTAAGATCACTTGAACCCTCTTATGTAAAGTTATAAATTATTTTGGTTTTACCTTGGTGAAATGGTGGTAAACCTCATGAGTGGGTAGGAGTACTGTTTTCTTTAGAATTTCAACTCAACTGAAGAAGCTTTTCAACTTGCCCATATGGTACTCGGCATACTAGTCCTCAGCTCCTTTACTTATGTGGATTTACTGGAATAATTTATATATACATATATATATATATATAATATATGTATACTCTCTCATTGCTATATACATATATACATATATGAGAAGAGTATTCAGTGTATAGCAATAGCTAACAATAGTAGCTGCTGTTTTTTGCGCATTTAGAGTATGATAGTCTCTATTTCCAATGCCTTGCATGAATGATGGCAAGTATTTATGCAGTCACAATTTCCAGCAAGTACTTAAAACCATGCATCCTTATCACCTCTGCATTATAGTTCACTTTGCATGAGGCTGGGTCACTGTGACTTCACACTATTAAGGATATGCATTTCTCACTTGGTATCTTGTGATAGTTTTATGTAGTTTATTTTGAAAGTCCAAATGTGCTTCCTATTTATTCAGTCATAAATGTTAGCCCATGTTCCTCTGGGATCAATTAATTGACAAAAAAGGGTGTAATGAGGGCCTGCCTTGAGTTTCTGAATTGGAGGCAGCCTGACAGGTTGAGAGAAAAACTTCATGGAGCTCTTGGGCATGCATTTGGTTGGCTTTGGCTTATTTATAGACTCTGAATAAATTCCTGAACAAAGCACTTCTTTTCCACTGATGATGTAATCCAGATCATTGTTGCTGTGAAACAGGTAAAGAAACCAATAAAAACCATCTGATAGCTGTATGGTAGCACCTCAATACAATCTGTGTAAAGTTAGTCTTGATTCCATTCTCTCACCTACAACTAGTATGAAGTAGTAAGTGCGCTGTCCCTGCTCCCAGGATACTTAACATAGTTCCTTAAAGGCTTTTACAACTTACTGACTTGGAAGACAGTTATTTGCAATTGCATCTAGCAGACCACTAGGATGTTATCTCTGGAATTACACCTAGGGGAATCTTGGCTTGGATATTTTCTAGTACGTTGTACTCAATCCTCTGTCCCTCAGTATCTACTTGCAAACTGGAAATAATGAATGGTACCTATGCCACAGGGTTTATATGAGATGGCAGTGAGAAATTCCACAGAAAATGATTAGCACTTTTTTTGGTGAAAATGCTGTGATTATTCTAAATGTTTACATATAGCATCATCCAAATTTATTGCAAGTAATGTAAATGGGTCAGAATTTTCTGACCCATATCATCTAGTGTAATACCTGTATCACAACTTAGTATGTAAAGAACTAACAATCAACAACAACAACAAAATTTAAGTGAAACTTAACTGCTGCTGAAGCCAACTGAGACTGATATAAGACTACACAGAAAGCTTGTTCCTGAATCTGGACTCAGAAAGATGCAACAAACCAGAATCCTTTTGTTCCCTGCCTCAGTTCATCAAAGGGCAACTTCATATCTCATTTTGGAAGGGAACATTGTTTCCTTTCCAAACCCTGTCTTGCCAAAAATGAAGCAGAAATGGGTTCATTACTGCCAGTAACTGGCAATTTTGGAGAAAATGCACTTTGGGGACATGCTTTGAAGTGCAAGAATAAGCGCTCCTCTAATTAAGTGTGTTCATTTTTTCTGGGAATAAGCAAGAGATAGCCTGTATGTGGTTACAGAATCTGAGCAGGAAGACTCCCTGAAGTTGCTTTGTGGGGCCTTTATTAAACAGTGAGACCTCAATTTCTCTCTAACCCTTCTTGTTAGTTTGTTAAGGATAGGCTTTGTTTCAGTTTTATATTTGAGCTAGGACTTGTATTACTCGCTCTTGTCTCAAACTCTCACACTGGAGTGATTGTCCCATCTCAGTCTGCTTACTTGAACGTCCTTTTTTTTATTGTGAAAATACCGTACAGAGGGGTTACAATTACATGGGCAAGGTAATGAGTACATTTCTTATCAAGCATTGTAGCCTCCTCCTTTGTTTCCCCTTCCCATCCCTTCCCATCCTCCCCCTACCCCCCATCCTCCCCGCTACCCCCGCCCCCCCCACACCAAAGTTGTAAAGTTCATTTTTCAACATAACGACTTGATGAGTACATTTCTTATCAAGCATTGTTGCCTGCCTGCCATTTTTTAATTGCAATGAGAGAAAATTTTTCATTCACCATGCTTTCACATTCATTCCAATGCCTTCCATGTTCCCCTAAGTCAGAGGCAATGAACTTCCTCATGTTCTAAACCCCATTGATTCTGAAACAGCAATGATTTTTTTAAGTTATATTACCTAGAGGTTACCTAGAGGTGGTTGCTTTAAGTGGTCCATGTGTATTTGGCTCAGTAAGGTAATTAATGAGTGAAAAGATACTATGAATTGGGAGAAAGAGTGATTCACTAACCTTTCCCATACCTCTTTTATCCACCTAGAATATGACAATATAAGATAATCCTTATCCTTTTCTGAGTGGTTTTCTAAAGGATGGGGACAATATTCTCATGGAGATCAGCATATCTTTCAACTACTTCACTTGATTCTTCTCACCCATCCCTCTGAAGGAGGTACTGGCTCTGCTTTGAAGACTAGCAAGCTGAGATTTAGAGCATTCAAGTGACTTGAAAGAGGTCAATGATGTAAAGTGAGGTATCAGATCCCTTTTGTCCCTTTGACAATATTATTTCTCCAAAAAGAAGGATGTAAGATGAAGACCTTAGATTAGTGTGTTAGTTTAAATCTAGCAGTGACTCCCAGCTATGATTTGCTGAAAGCTAAATCTCTGTACCTAGTTCAACTGCAGCCTTCTTCCAGTTGAAAAACTAAGGTGTGGAATGGATGCTCTCCCTTTCCACAGCCATAGTTTTTAGACATTTGTTTTAGATCTTTTCCTTGTATTGCTTTCACTAGTCACATTAGCAGGAACCACAAATCGTATTCACTTTAAACATTGTGAATGGAGCATAGACAAGAGGTTTCAACATGCGCTGTTTATGACACGCCCTTAGAGAGAGGCCACTGGAACTTGCCCTTCTGTGGATGGATTCATCAGTGCTCAAAGTGGGAGCCTCTAAAATAAAGAAACCTCAGGGTTCATAGGCCTTTTTAGCACTCCACAAACAAAAAGTCTGTTCTGCCAGATCAGAGAAGGCAGGTGGCCCTTACAGAAGGTGAGTGTTGTCGATTATTCATGCTGCAACTAGGCACTGCCTCTTTGGTGCCAAACACTACTCTCCAGTTAAGGATACCCCAGTGAAAATAATGGGCAAACCCATTTCCCCTCGTGGGCATAAGTTTATACATTAGCAATGGTAGTAGGAGAGATTTGCTAAACAAGTGAAGTAATAACATGACAGCTGGTGACAATGCTTCAGAGGAAAAACAACACTGGTTCACAGGATAGTGACTCTAGCCTCAGGAAGATGTGCTTCTGTATACAGTGCATTTATGTGGATTTGGGAGCCAAGGTACCAATACTATTCCTTATTTGTGGGGAAATCTGGTGATGAACACTCCAATACAGGAAACTCCAAGAACAACACTTTGAAATAATGAGGGAGAGATATGGAAAGGGAACTGGCCATCCCTGAGAAGAGCATACTACACCAATGGGACCATAATTGTGGCAGAGAGGAAGAGCCTCATTCTGCTACTTTTCATGAGCTCCTTTGCTCTCCTATATTTTCAGCCCAAGGACATATACCTTGCAGTAGAACATATAGGATATGATCAATGATATTTGATTAATTGTTTAAAGCTGCTGGCTCTACAGAATTTCTTCAGACATTTGTTTAAATAATGAGAAGAAAACAGTGAGTAGGAAGGAAAGCATACGAGTTTAGTATGTTACTAATTTGGAAACATTTCATGTTCCAAAGTTACTAGGGGTTAATGGATTAATTAGAATGTTACAAAACACTTTGGAAAGATTAGGGTAACCTTCATCTGATGCGAATACAGTCTTGTGCCAATGTTTATAATTTTTACAGATTCACTTAAAGCTATGTGGAATATCAGAGAAAAAGAGTGGGCTTAGCATTCAACAAATGAGAGTTTGAATCTCAGTTCATCATTCATCAGTGGTATGACCTTGAGCCTGCTCCTTAAATACTCTGAGTTTAGTGTTTCCTCTAAATTTTATTGAATTATGCCAACATGCAGAGTAGCTAGTAATAAGTGATACATGATGTGGTAATTTTCTAGTCAATGGTGATTATTATACAATGAATATTTGTACCACACATCTATAAAGCATGGTAGTTATCCCCCTTGGGAAGATGTTAAAGTAAGGAAAGGAAGGATGACTTCTGACTTCTGGAATCTCACCTTTAGTGCACAGGTGTACACATATGTTGCATTATATGTGGGAAAGCTATCATCAACACACACAACTATTTCATCTAATTCTGGTCGGGAAAATTTCAAGATAGGCTATCAAGAATTTCTCAGGTAGTGATGATGATATTTTTGTTTTAGTTTAGTTTAGCTTTTGTTTCTGCTTCTCAGGTAGAAGTGATGAAGTCAGGAATGGGTTTGGGAGAAGGAGCTGAGCTGCCAAGTATAATGTATTGACATAGGAAAGAGCCGTGAGATACAAGTGGGTACCAGATCATGGGAGAACCTGAACACATTGAAAAGAAGCCTGAACATCATTCGGTGGGCACAGAGAGAGCCAAAACAGGTTGCTGATTAAGAGAATGGGAAGATGACCCTTAATTTCAGACTCATTATCCTGGCCACCCTGTGAAGTGTAAATAGAACATGGAGAAATTTGGGATATAAACAAAGCTTAGAACACCTTGTTCTATTCTCAAGGTGTTATTCCTGAATTCCCTCGACAGTCCCACACACTTGTTGGTGTGTCCCCTCTTAAAGATGGGGGCATTAGGTCAAGGAGATTAAGTAAGTTTTCCTAGGAGCCAAACTGCTAGTAAGGGATTCCAGAGGTGCCTGAATTTAGGGCATTTGACTCTGGAATTTGTATTCTCAAGCATTTGACTACACTTTCTCCCAAACCAGCCACAGCTTGAAGAGAATTTCTCTTTCATATTGCTCTGCCTATCGGATCTCTCTTATCTTCTGTCCTCAGTTTGCTTGTCTGTGAAGGGGGAGAATTCTGTTGCCTTTCTGAGAACTTTTAGTATCACAGATGCTCTCCTAGTTTGTGTCTTTGTTATTTTTCTTAACTTTCTGAAGTTGTCAAAACAAGTTTCAATTGAACATGTAGATTCAGGAAGAAAATGAAGCTGAATCTACAGCACCCCTTCCATCATCACAGTGTCTTCAGGAGGAAAAATAAATAAAAAGTTGTGCATGATAGATAGGACAGTTTAAGGAAATTTTGTTATATATTCTTTTCCTCCTCAAACTTTCTGTGGCATCAAATTAACCTGTTATCATTTTTAAAAAGAGCATAAGATGCACGAAGATACTTGTCTCTGTGAAGGTGAGGTGAATAGTAATGAGAAGATGCACGAGGAAGCCTGTTGGTAAAGTCTGAAGTGTTTTGTACATATTAAGAGTATGTACTAGCTTGGCACACTTCTGCCTTGAAAGAGTCACCCATCAAACCACAGTACTAGTTCACTGCGACTAAGACTCACTGGAAAGAATCAAATCAGTGATACACAACCCCCTTAAGCAAAATTCCTCTCTGAACTCAGCGAGCTCGGATAAATCGCACACTTGGGTTTCTTGGACTTGTGAATGCTGCTTCTGCCACAGCTGGGGTTTCCTTCCTATGTCAAAACGCGAGGCTCCTATCCTGTCTCCAGCTCTTGGTTAGTTTCCGCTGTTTCCAAGGCAACTGACCAGCCCTGCGAAGCCACGGGCGCGGTGCGCAGCAGCAGGCAGAGCTCTACCTCCCAGGCCAGCGCTGCCTCGCGTGCGTCCTGCCTGGCTGGGACCTTCCCGGTGACCTCCTGGGTCTTGGGGTGATCTGCGCGCTTCTTCATGCAGGGCTGGACCCTCTGTCTAAGAGTGATAACGAGGAAGCCGATAATTCTGACAAGGCTGACTTTATCCGGCTGTCACTTCTGGGCTCTGCTACAGCAGACAGGATGAATGCATTTTCTCCTCTCACTCTCGCCTGGACTCTCAGCCTCACCCCCCCCTTCATCTCTCTCTCTCTCTCTCTCTCTCTCTCTCTCTCTCTCTCTCTCTCTCTCTCTCTCTCTCTCTCTCTCTCTCTCTCTCTCTCTCTCTCATTCTCTCTCTCTCTCTCTCCCTCTCTCTCTCCCTCTCGCGCGCTCTCGCTCTCTCTCGCTCTCCTCCCCTTCTCCTCCAGCAGTAGCCTTCTTAATGTAGTTTAATGGCTTTACAAAGAAAGCCAGGCAGAAGAGCACTCCTCAGTGGCCGTGGTCGGACCATGACCTAGCCGACCATGAACTTGGAAGGGCTTGAAATGATAGCAGTTCTGATCGTCATTGTGCTTTTTGTTAAATTGTTGGAACAATTTGGGCTGATTGAAGCAGGTTTAGAAGGTAAGGGAGTGCTTTTTAGTGACTTCTAAAAATTCTCTGTATTACAGTATCTATTTTTTTTTTCTCTTAAAGTGACTGTTAAGAGGCACCAGAAATGAGATCAGAGCAATAGGACTGGGCTGGAAGAGGAAGAGAGGGAGAATTTGCAGAGTAAGAAAGATTAATAAAATAAACTTTTGCAAGTTGTAGCACTGTTTTCACAGTGTAAGAATACTGATACTATGAGTCACACTTGGAATCAATATGTTAGAGCCAAAAATCGGAGGAAATGAAGGGTTTAGGGCAGGCAGGTCTGCTATATGGAGAGTATATTTTCCATGTTGTGATTAGATTTGTATAGCTAATATGAGCAGATTTCATTTGGGTATGCTGTGGCTGTGGGATGCACTGGTTTTTTGCTATGCAAATACGTTAATCACATGGAAATAGATATCTATTTGCAATTTCTTGTGGTTTAAGGTTGGAGCCAAAGGATGTCAAGCTTTTGATAAGATTGGGTTTCTGGAAGTATTTAAAATATTAACAATTTTTATATTCTAGTGGGAAAAAAGCTTCCAACTCACATGACTTGGAGACTTTAATGAGGGTTTCTAATATAGTCCATTGTTTTTCAGGTGGGATTGTTTGTTTTCATTAAAGAATGAGTCTCCTGTCCTTCATTATTAGCTCTTTCTTATAACATGAGGAGTATACTTGCTGATATCTTTTCCTGAACCAAACACTTCTCTGCAAATCAGAATAAATTTGGGCTGTTATTTTCTTACTACTGAGAACACATTTGAGAGTATGTTTGTAGCCAGCCTGTCATTATTTCTCTCAAGTTGGCAGTGGAATTTTTAACAGCATCTCTGGAAAATAGTTGACGTGGTTGTGTTTTGATAATAATTTAGTTTCATATTTAGAACTTGAGTAGGTATGAAAAATACATTATCAATGTATTGCCATCAAAATAAAAAAATTAAATTCAATGTTCCAGAGAAAGGCTGCTACAATGTGTCATAAATAAGATTGCTTTAACGAAGTGCAAACATCAAATTAAAGTAAGTGTGTCACTCTGATGTAGGTTACCAGAAACCTACATTTATATCTCTTTGGAAGGACAAGAGGGTGATGTTGGAAACAGGGCTGATCCAAGTAATTTCAAAGAAGTTTGCAGAATGCATTTTGCAGTGTTCTCTGATGGAAACCTTGAGTTTGTACTTCTGAAATCAGGAGAGGATAAATTCTAACTTCTGCAGAGGGTTAGCCTCTCTAAAGTTGACTTTATCATACCTACTGTCATAAAACCAGTAACATGGTTTGGCTTCTCTAGTTTCTCAGCCTGTTTTGTTTTACTTGACAAATGTGACTGGGACGTCCCATTTTTAATGTATTTGTTTTTTTTTAAATTCTTTCTGAGAATTCACACTGAATGGAACAGTGTCAGAATTCCCAGCTTTCTTCAGGGATTTGCTTTATCTTATTCCATGGAGGATGTGTGTTCATTCTGTAAACTCTTATACTGGGCGAATTTACTCTGGGTTTTGTCATGACAGATACTCTAGTATTGGTTTTGTTTATTTCCGGAGAATAAGCATTCACCTTCCCTAAGGGCTGCTAACACTGTGCAAAAGTGTCTTTTGTTTTGTTTCCCCGTTACTGATGCTCAAGCCTGCAATATTTTGTATGAATATTTTTGTTTGTGTATTTTATCTTTAAGAGTATTAGCAATTCCTTGGTCAAAACTGTATCCATACAATAAAAAGAATATGTTCTTCTAAACTTCCATCTAAGTCCATATCTTATTTATCCATATCTGATTAGCCCAGTGAGTTTTAGGAAGTACTTTCTAGTATAAAACATTAGGAACTGCATTAAGAAAGAATTATCTTTCAAGTTTTAAAGTTGGTAGCAACATAAGCAATAATGACTTTCTATCTGAAATCTGTATAAGTCATACTTGAAAGTTAATGCACGAGTCAACAAACCTCAAGACAATATTTATTTGGCTGCATTTTTGGTTACTGGAGATGTACTATAAATGAGTAGGTGATAGATCTCACTGAATACAGTTACTGTATGTACTCTCAAGCTATATGGCTTGAATTAATGAAAAGAATAAGCAGCATTTTAAACCCAAAGCATATCTGCATTTCATTCAAATTTAATAGAGTAAATTTTATATATCTGAGTTGGAGGGGCAACAATGTTTTTTATTCTCTCTCTCTCTGCTTATTCCTGTAGGCTCAGGTGTCCTATTAAAGAACTTCAGTATTAAGTAAGCAAACTTGAATCAAGGTTAATGTTGTATGGGGATAGTTTGGCATTTTCAGCTAAATGTTTAGACCTGTTCATGTTCCTTATAACTATTTCTCAATATAAAAATCACTCATAACATACTTTGATTTTTGTATTATTTTGTATACAATATGTCATGTGATATTTTGAAGGGCATCTAAAACAATATTTATGAATGTATTATGATTGTCTTCCTATTACTATGTGTAGAATAAGTGTATATCAATAAATTGGTAATGCAAAAGATTGAAATGTTTGTGCTTGCTTATCTTGGAGCCATTGGGCTCGCATTTGTACAGATGACTAGAGGTCAGATGCTGGGGTAACCTGAGTCCTTCTGCTCCTGTAAACTTATGAACTGCACAGATACATAAGACACATAAAGTTCCTTGCCATATATTTATAAACAAAAGTATTTACATCTAGCAGATGACCTTGTTTCACTTGAGAAAATAAGGTAATATTCAGAGTACAGACATTTATGCCTCATTGGTCATCCTCTTTGCTTTCTATATTTGGACAATTTTCTTTACCATTTTTGTTGTCAAATGAGAAAACTAGACTCAGTAATCTCCATAGAACTTTCCATTTCATAAACTTTATAACTCTGCTAAGTAATTAAATTCTAATAATTTATGTACCAAATATCCTTTCTCATGAAATAGATATCCATGCCCTACTTTGGATGAGTTATATAGTATAGCTGTTTGCCTAAGTCTTTTTTCCCCCATAATGGGTTTATTCATCAGACTTCTGGGAAGTATCATTGTATTTCCAGAGAATAGAACAATGCCCTTTTCTGTAGCTCTATAATCTGAGATTTGGGACTTTTATTTCAGGCATGCTTTTGATTTAGTTTCTCAAAACTTACACAGTTCTGCTGGGCAATGGTGACTCATGCCTGTAATCTTAGCCAATCAGAGGGCTGAGATCTGAGAATCAAGAATCAAGGTTCAAAGCCAGTCAGGGTAGAAAAGTTCTTAAAACTCTCATCTTTAATAACCCACCAAAAAAGTGAATTGCTAGTCTTGAAAAAAGAAAAAAAGAAGCAAAAAACTTAGAATAGCATCCAGGCTCTGAGTTCAAGTTCCAGGATCAGCATGTACACACACACACACACACACACACACACACACACACACACACACACACACACACACACACACACACACACACACACACCCCAAAACACCTTATATACAGATCATCTGACAAATAAGCACATCATACTATTATTTAGCGACTTTATTTTATTTTTATGTGATTTAATTGAATTTTAATACTTTTTATTTTTAAGAGAATGAATCTGGATATCAGGTCAGTAGCCAAGCAAATGACAGTATTTATTGAAACAAAGTTGTAGGCATAATTCATGATGCACTGGTTTTTCTCCACTGAGTGAGGATTTTTAGGGAACTCCAGAGCTACCATAATTTTGAATATGCTTAAACCACACAACAACAAATTGCCTCTTTCCCAGCTATAAAAATGAAAGTGATTTTCTCTTAACACATTCCAGGGAGGAAATGAATCAAAATTTTAATGGTAAAGCTATTTTATTATCTCTATATGCAACTTTTCATCCAAATATGCATTAAATTATTTAAACATGTATTAAAATGATATTGTTACTGAATAAGAAAGAACCAACCTGCTGTCAACAAGTAAAAAGCAAAATTTGTCAAAAACATATTAACAATGACTGGGAAAAAATCAGGCTTATTGATAACTGTCATATAAAAAACACAAAAAGAAATATACAGGTTATCTTCTGTTTACAGCAATCATAATGTATTCATAATGCTTTCATGTTTATTTTTCATCTCACTTGATTTAGCAGATGCAGGTAATATTACGTTTCCTCAAAATATCAAAGCAAAGTATTAAATATGTATCAAAAGATGAGTGCTTAGAACCCAAGTTTTATTCCATATATGGTTTAACTAGGTATATAGATGCAGAACCTGTGAGTAAACTGGATTGTTTGGAAAATGAATACTCTTATGTTCTGGCTTTGCTGCTCAGTGGAAACCAAGAGGTTGAATATAACTGAGAAGAGGTTATTGTTCGATTAGAAATAACTTAAATACCCATTTCCTGATCTTTATTTAGTTGACCTTTGATTTAGCCTTTGTAAAGATTTACCCTCTTTGAGTTTTTCCCTGAAGCTACCATATTTCATCTAATATACTTCTACTCCCTTGTATACTATCCAAAGTACTTACTTATATATTTATAAACTAATTCTACCTTCCATATATGATAGAAATAGATAATCTTTGTCTCTCTGTTGGGGGAGCTGGAATGCAGGCAAGAATTCAATGGCTACTCTACAAAATTATGAAAAGTGAAGAAAGGTGAGGGGGTTGGGTAAGAGGATTGGGTGAGAATTCTGACAGGGTTGACATTGATCAAGATACATTGTACTTATAAACTGCTTTCTACAGGTACTTAAAGATAAAGCAAAATATAAATAAATAAAATTCATTAAGCAGACTATTATTTCAATTCACCTAGAATACTGCTTTCCTAAATACAGGTATTTCCAAAGCTGTTGTAGATTTGTTGTATTAGGAATGTTATTTTAGTCTGTAATGTTGAAGAAAGGTGGGTCCACTTTGTAGTGATATCAGAAAATGTAAACCTACTATCATATCACTCCACGTGGTAATATAATTAAGGAAATACTTTTATCATTTGACTGTAGGGTCTAGAGTCCCTAAATCTTGACAAAATTAATGCCTAAAGAGATGACTGGCAGAAGAAAATTTTTCAAGCTCAGAGAATATGCTTAGAGGGTCTTGGAGTATTTTGCCCAAATTCTATCCACTTCTTAATCATGTGATTTTATACTATTACTTAACCTCCATAATTTTTATTTCGATTATAAAATTAAGTAAATGTAAATAATATTCATACTTTGGTTTGCAAGGAATTATATATATATATACTAGTCAAGTGTTAAACATAGGTTTAGTATGCAATCAAAATACTAATATTGCAGGCATATAAATAGCAGAGTACATATAGCATATTGTATCTTCACCTTGGTCCCCTCAAGCTGAGCTGTTATCCTAGATATGAGAATGTTTAGGCCAACATAGAGAATATAATCTTGGCTCAACTCACCCAATAAGGCATAGACTAAAGTTCAAACCCAAGACATCAAACTCCAAATTCTGCCTCATTATTTTAATTTCCTATAGACATTATAACATGATGACAATGGCCCAACATTTTTGTGAAAGAGAGTTTTGAGTCAGGCATCTATTAACGACACTTCCATAGACTTTCTTAAGATTTATACGTGAAACATTCATTCACATTATACTATTCTAGATGCAGTTCAAGGAATATCACATCTCTATGTTTTAGTCAAACAAAATGTCTTTAGTCTCCAGATAAAAATTGAAAAGAAATCAGATAATGAGTGTCCATTCTCAGACTGAACCCAGTATCTCTCCAGTTTGTCTTTGGGGGACAAGTTTGCTTTCTGGATAAAGGACAGAGAAGGTTTGATGATTTTGGAAAAGGCAGGCGATGGAAGATGCTACTATGAAAGGCAAGACCTTGAAACGAGGGGAAAGAATATGTAAGAGAGTCTGACATATATGGGATAGGTTGATTAGCACCTAGGAATGCATCCTAAATTGATTTGGAGCAAGAAAAAAGAGCCCTGTTTATATTTTTAAAGCTTCATCAGGATGGTTACAAAAGAAAACATATATTCTTGTCTTTATCAGCATGCCAGCAAGTAGAAAACAGCAGTTCTTCTTACCAAGGACAGAGGGGTAGGGAGGGAAGAACATTGGCCTTGGTTGAAAGCCCATATAGGGCAAACAGCCTGAAAGGCATGCTGCATATTGTTTTCCATGGGATTGTCCCATTAGCTATGAAAGGCTTCAGGTGTTGGTCCTAATTTGCAAGAGGATCAATTAGAGGTTTGGGGAGTGTCATAATTTGTTTAAGATTACTAGGGAATAACTGAAGGAAACTAGATGAGTTTCAATAACTTTATGATGGCAATGATCCAAATGGCATCCGTTATGACTACAGAAGGTAATGCTTGATAAGAAATGTACTCACTATCTTGCCCATATAATTGTAACCCCCCTGTACAGTATTTTCACAATAAAAAAAGAAGGTAAATATTCCCAAATGAGATGCAGTGTGTCTAGACAATGAAGTCAGATGCAATAGAACCATATCCTAAGGAATATACCTGTACATCATTGAGAGTCTCATGAGAATTTTTGCTTCAAGTTTCATATAGAGCCATTAATCAAAACCTGCCCAAAGGAAGAATATAAACATTTGCAAAAGAGGGGCAATGAAGAGAAGATAGACCTACAATTTTTACAAAATGGGTGTCATGACATGTAGGCTTTACAGAACAGAAACTACTGCAGAAATTACCAGATCAATTCATAGATGAGAAAATTGAGTCAGAGAGAGATGAACTAACTGTGAGATAGTTTTTTGTTTTTTGTTTTTGACAGAACTATTTTCTGTAAAGAAAAATGTAAAGAAAAAACTTCTCAGGATAAACTTAAACCATAATCCAAATTCCACAAGATACTTTGCCACTTTTCAGCTCTCCTTTAACTCTAGGAGACCCATTGGTTGAAAGAGCAAAGATTCAAGAGTTTAGATGATGGCATATCTTTATCACTAGACACAGATGCTAGGACAAGAAAACTTTTGGGCTGAAGTGCCTAGCCATCAATTCAAGTGTTTCACCTGTCTTACTGTCTGCATATATTCTGTAAAACATCACTATCACCTGATAATAGTCTTCTCAGTGATCTCATAGAAGAAGTTGTGTAAGGCCAAGATCTAAAATCTTTGCTTTAGTAACAAGATAAATTCTAACAAACTAAAGTCTAGATAGATAGATAGGTAGATAGATAGATAGATAGATAGATAGATGTACACATAGATACAGATACGATATGTGTATTCCACTTATATATATCTTTGTATATATAATACATGTATATATACAGTATATAATATAGATATATAGCATATTATGAAAACCATATATAGTATACAATATAGTGTAATATAGACACATTACATATGGTATATATAATGTACTATGTATTTTATATACTATATGTAGTATACATTATAGTCATACATATATAAAATTCATATATTGTATATAATATATATACTATATATAATATTGTATATACTATGTGTACTATCGATACATACTATATATCTGTATCTATCTCACGAACAGTTTTCCTCAGCTTGAATACTGAAAATAGGAAATCTCTTACTTTCCTTACTGCTTGATCTTGAGTGCTCCTCTCACAGAAGCCTCTCTTGATCTCTAGATTTCAATCTCTCCTTTGTTGTTCAGGCTGTTGGAGGTGTGTCTTTGAGAAGCATTTGGGTAATTCAGGAGATTCCTTGTACTACTGATAGTACCCCAATCATCTTTTTCAGTTTCTCCAGGGAAGTCATAGAATTCAGATGCTCAAAGAAGATATTCTGAAGGCAAAACTTTGTAACAATTAAGTTATAGCTCTAATACATTCTAGTTGTGCCCTCTTGGATAGTACTGCAACCTCTGCACTTCAATGATCATATCTTTTATGTTGGAATTGTTTCTCTCTGTGCTTTTTTTTTCTGTGGCTTGATCCATGTTGGCATTTGAGAAGAGCAGATTCCACACAGGTAGAAGGGTGAACCAGACAGGTTAGGGGGAAGATAAGTATAGGCCAGTCACTGAAAGATTAAGACAAGGAATCTTTAAATGGTCCATGGGTCTATCTTCTTTCTAGACCCTGAAATCAGTACCAGCATCATACTTTCCTTTTCAAATGAATTTACTCCCAGGTGTTCTTGGCTTTGATCCAAATACTTCTTGCTAGATATCCTTCATCAGAAACAACAAATCGCATTTCCCATCACTGATCTTCACTATGTGCCCAAGAAGAAAATTCATTTTCTTCCTTTATGTCCTCTCCCTACCAATTCAAAGTCTAGTCTTGAGTTCTTTTTGACATGCAATTTCAAAATCCTGTGACATAAACCCCACATTAATCGCCTCTTTAGGAACAAAATGTATTGTCTTCATATGACTTCATTAGGCAGAGAATTTTGAGAAGTCATTGTTCTTTGAATACCTGGTAAGATCCATGAAAAAGCAGGGAAAATGTGAGTCTCACAAAAAAGGAAGCCATGAGGGTTTGACTTGAGTAGCTCTTCCTCCTCCACACATTAGCTCCGAAGATAAATATACATATTGGACAGATTCCAAACTGAGATGAGAATAATAGATTCATTTCTCAGGTATTTGTGCTAATACATAAATGTGGAAGTATATTCCTGAATCATAGTGACTACAGTCCAACCCCCTCATTTTATGAACAAATTGAGACCCAGAAAGGTTAATTGACTTGTTAGCAATCACAACACTGTTTGCTAAGCAGAGATACCATAATAATTACATCATCTATGATAGAATACTCATTATATTGTAGGTGAAGAGCATTTCATGGATTTCTCATATCTAATTGTTGCTAAGCCCTGTAAGGATATTCTCATTAGCCCCATAGTGACAGGAACGCCCACTATTTACTTAAAATATATTGCAGAGATTTTTCCCTCGGATTACCCTTTTGCAGTATTATTAGCTTATGTACATGTAAATGTGGCAAGGAGTTTGGGGGGGGGACACAGGCATAATCAAAGTTCCTGGTGTCTAGAATGAGGATGGACTCCAGTGATAAGAAGAACCAAGCCTTCATGCCTTCATTCAGTGTACAATTAGAGCAATGCTCTCATAATTGGAGGCCTACAGTGATAAAGACACAGAGCCAAAATCCAAATAAATGCCAAGTGTTCAGCCTTTATGTAGGTACCCAGTGAACATGGCATGAGGTCTCAGGAGGGAGGTTGCAGAACTGATGGTCGACAAGATCTTATTGTCATCGTAATATGGGGATAAACCTGCTAAGGTTTCTGATACAGTTGACTAGAGTATAACGAGAATTTAACAGACACATCTGATTACTTTCATCTCAGTTCCTATGGAGCACAATGAGAGGAAACACATTTGTGAGTTGGAGAAAAATGACTGTGTTAAGGAGACTGATAATACAACTTAGTCTTACTAGAGCCTATGGGAAATGAATTTACTGGGCAAATGTACAAACATAGCCAAACAATGCCCAGTGCCCTTTTGAGATTTGTGACCACACTTTTGAAAGAAGATTCCTCTAGCTTAGCTTAAGTGATCTGAAGTATAGTACTGTAGGATTTTTCTTTCCAGTTTTGTTCAAAGAGAGAGGAGAATTGAGTAGTCAGTGTATATCAGAGTTGATTTTTTTTTTGGTGCCAGTCTTGGGCTTAAACTCAGGGCCTGGGCACTGTCCCTGAGCCTCATTTTGCTCAAGGCTAGCACTCCTCCACTTGAGCAACAGCAACACTTCAAGCTTTTTCTTGGTAATTTATTGGAGATAGGAGCTTCAAGGACTTTCCTGCCCAGACTGACTTTGAACACTAATCCTCAGATCTCAGTCTCAGCCTCCTGAGTAGCTAGGATTACAGGTGTGAGCAACCAGCGCCTGGCCAGCTATTTTTAAATGGTTGTGTATTTACATTTTCCCTGGTTCTTCAATCTGCAGCTACTAATCTCTTATTGGCTTTAGGAAAATTCAATTTTTCTAGCAGTCACAGATCCCACAGCTTGCCACCAAACACAGATGTTTAGTGTTCATTAAAATCAGTGAGATATATAAGTCCGGTACGTGCATACACTCTTTTGCACAGATGTATAATTGTACAAGCAATTGCTATATTCAGGGGTGCACATATTTATACACTACACAAATTTCCAAAACATATATACTCTGAGATTACAAGCTGTGAGATTTGTCTGGTAAAACACAGTGAGCTCATTGAGAAGCATTGATTTATTTGTACCAAAACTTGTAAGGATTCCTTTGGAATGTATTAGTATTTAATCATGTGTGTAAATACAGGAGTAGAAATGGAGAATCATGCAAAAAATACACCATTGATTAATGGATGAAGCTTGATTGTAGCATTGATGCAGAGCACATTTCGTTTTGAAAGGAAAATATCTTGACTCTATTCCCTTATCTAACTGTCTAGATGGTCTCAGGGAAAGGTTGCTAGAATCCTCTGATTCTTCTGCAAAATACTCAACTGGATCTATTAGATGTATTGTCTTGAATGAACGTGTATTTGATAGAGATAAAATTGATAAAATGGCTTATTGTCTGTGGTAAAGGGCTTGGTAAAGTTTTCTTATTTTGCTTAGGTCGTGTGAATAGCACCCTGGCCTTGGACCATTTCCATCATGCCCCTAGGCCCCAGGCTACTACCCCATCCAAGTTTGGTTCTTTCCTCCTCTGGCCTGTATCTTGTTACTTGTCCAAGGCTTACTTCTAAACTTCTCAAGTTTAGACAAGAGTCTCTGTTCATCTGCATGCTGATAGTGTCACCTACTTACCCAGTACAATTTCAATGAGAATCATAAATAAAACACTGTTGAAAAGATCTTAATAGTCTCTAAGTTAAAAAATATGGGCTCCAAAACAGTATACAATATAAAGATCTCATTTTTAAAATGTATATATACTGGTGTTTGTTGATTATTCTTTGAAGATGCTCTTTTATTTTACATGTATTTATGTAAATTTTGGGAGATTAATTTTTTAAAAGAATAACAATATAAAACTTATTTGTTTTCCAGGAAGAGAAATGCAGTGCTATTTAGAACACAGTAATTTATCAATTTAAAATGAAAATCTTTTTTATTTAGTTGAGAAAACTTATTTAATATTGTACAGTTTGGGTATTTTTCATCTTAAAAAATAAGAAAATTCAGGGAACCATCTTTGAACCCATGGCAGATTTTAAGAAACTGCAATCCTTTATCTAATTTCAAGTTAAACAGTTTCCAGTATAGTTGATGGACAGCTGTCTTTATAAATATTGCTCTGTCGGGGAAGTTATTAAGTGGCCAAGGTAGTGATGTTTTACCCTTGAACCTCAAGAACCTAGTCGCGGTAGAAGCTTTCTGTATGTGCTAAGAGGATCTGTAGTTGAAGAACTCTTTGGAGCAAAATGTTCAGTCTGTTTTGCTTCATTACTCTGGAAGGCACTGTGGGTCTGATAGGGGTGGAAGGGTGGAGAAGTGAAGAGTGTCCAGGGTGATAGATTGTGGCTTCTTGGTAATTCTCAGCCTCCTCACTTCTTATCTTCAGTGTTCTTTCCCTAGCAGCAACTTGCTTATATCTGCCTAAGCACCCTTCATGTGAAAATCTATGTCAGAATTACTTAACGTAGAAAACAGGCTAAAAGGAAAGGACTAGTAGAGATGACACCAGAAACCTTTAAGAGCAGTGCAATGATTTCATTAAATATCTCATTTCACCAGCAAGGGATCCTAAATACCTCTCATAAAATGTATTCATAGATTCCTTTTCATTCAAAGGCACTTTTTGATATTTGGTCATAAGGATGATACACATAATTTTCTTTTTTCATTACTAGATTTTTTTCCCTTTGCATAATGAGAGGGTGAAGACTATGAGGAAAAGAAAATAATAAAACATATTGTAGCCTGGATATGATGGTCTGAATCTGCAATTTTAAAGAACTTATTTCCAAATCATTCTCCTCAAAAATATTAGCCTTGAGAAAAGCACCTAGCCTTGTATTTTGGTGTAGACTCTACCAATAGATGGCTGTTTGCTCTTCATTGTCTTTTTCAATAAGTGAGGATAAGAGCTACCTCATAGCATGCTGGCAAGGAAGAAGGATAACAGGAAGTGTAGTAATCACTAGTCAAAGACCACTCAAGCAGGTCTTGTTAGACGTTATTCAGAAATGGACTGGCAGTGGCCCAGAGTATTGACTCTGGATTGACTGTAAGATTTTGAACCCTTGCCCCAGTGCTTGCTTACTTGCTATGAAATCTTGGCTCTGTGCTTATTCTTTCTGTACTGTAGTTTTTGTCATCAGTCTGAAGGATATAACTAGAGTCCAAAGGATATAATTAGAGATTTTTTCTCATAAAATTTTCAAAATGAACACTATGGTAGGCACCTAGACTATCATGTTTGAACCAGACATTGCTGTCAGTACTATTTAAGAATTTGGTCTAAGTCGTTAGTCCAGTTTTTCTTCCTGTTATAATAATGATGATATTGGCTTTTATTTATTACACTTGATTGTCTTTAATTTTATATTAAGCGGTGCCTGCATTCTGCCTACAAAATAGGCAGATACCTCTATCTGATATCTTTGCAGAAAAACAAGTAGTTACTGCTGAGTTTTCAACTCTCTAGATGGCTAGTTTGGGTATTGCAGAAGACTTCAGGAGAGGAAATTCAAGCTAGCTTGAATATCAACTAACACTGATATTCCTTCTTAGTGTAGATGAGAAGGATTATGGTTCAAGGTCAACCCTAGGGAATGGGGAGAGAGGGTGTTGCAGGACACCATCTCAACCAATAGCATGGTACACCTGTCATCCCAGCTGCCCAGGAAGCTGACAATGAGAAGATCAAGGCCTGTGAGGCCAAAACTGTGTGCAATACTTTCCTCAACAGAAAACAGAAACCACCACCACAACAAACTGGTGTGATGTTAAAGGACTACCACTCCAGGTATGGCAGGACTTATAATAGGAGGATCACAGTCCAGGATGAATGCAAAACTCTTATCTAAATGAAGGAAGAACAAAAGAGGCTAAAACATAGGGTTCAAGTGATAGAGGGCATTTGCCTAGCAAGCACAGAGCTCTAGGTTCAAACCCTAGTACTACCAAGAAAAAAGAAGGGGAGAGAAAAGCAATTCATGAATCAAAATAGATTTTGCCACTGGCCAGTGAAAGCTAGCGACTGGGGTTCAAGGATCTATCTCCTCTCGTGAATCTCAAATATCATTTTGGGTGCAGAAAGAATGTCTCACTCATGTTTATATCCCCTGATAGGGGTAGTTATAGTAGATGTTATCAAATATCTGAATGAGTGATAAAGGGATCAAATAACTGCCAATAAAGTAAAATATGTTAAGTTTTGAATACTTTCCTTCTAAAATGTTTTCATATGAACTACATCTAAATTTTCATATATTTCCAAAAATAAAAGCATTATTGAAGGGTAAAATGGGGGTGGGGAGGTATAACAAAGGAGAAACAGCATCCTGAGAGCTCGTTAGTTTTCATAGTGCTAATAGAAATCCTCTATAGGCTTCAAGACTTCCCTCCTGACTAGGCTAAACCAATCATAAGCAACATGGAATTAAGTAATAACCAATTGGTTATATTGCTTATACAAGTCCATAGCAGGATTTGAGGGGGTAAATCAACTTAAGCCATGTGCTCCAGGAGCCTCACACATCATGTGGAGATAATAGTATGTGTTTAAAGGGGTTGTTACGATGATTCGATGATTTAATGTACATTATGCATGCTTAGAACAGGCCTTGCATAACTTTGTTTCCTGCTTTTTATTATTTTACTCAAGCCATCCTGGGTATATCTAGTCTCTATTTTCTTACCTTTACATAGTTGTTATAAGAGATGGAATGTTGCTAGGCACTGGTAGCTACTCAAGAGGCTGAGAGGTGAGGTTCTAGATTCGAAGCCAGCCAAGGCAGAAAAGACTACTAGATTGTTATCTCCAGTTAACTGGCAAAAAAATCAGATACATTGTGGCTTGACTAGTAGAGTACATGCCTTCAGCTGACAATGAAAACAACAAGAAAGTGCATAAGAGGCCCTGAATTCAAGCACCAGTTCTTATGAACACACACATGCATGCACACACACACACACACACACACACACACACACACATACAACATACACACAACTATGAAACCTTTTAGTGCATAGTTTATAATATACTCAGATATTTTTAAACCCATTTCAATTGGAATGCACATAGTTATCTTTTATCATATAATTGACCCTTGTGTGTATGTGTGTGTGTGTGTGTGTGTGTGTGTGTGTGTGTGTGTGTATGTGTGTGTGTGTGTGTGTGTGTGTGTACTCGTCCTAGGGCTTGAACTCAGGGCTTGGGCCTTGAGCCACAGCTCCACTTCTCTTTGGAAGGTTGTTAAATTGGCTTCAAACTACAATCCTCAGATCTCAGCCTCTGGAATAGTTAGGATTACAGGCATGAGGTACCAGTGCCACCAGCACCCTGTTAATTGATTCTTTTTTTATCTCCAAAATTCATGTAAGCTCAGAATAGTTCAGGCAATGTAGAATCTGTGAAATAAATGCTTCCAGTATCTCTTCTCTGGAGAGAAGAGATGGGAGGTAGCAGAGGAACCAAGAGTTTCTAAAATGTTTTCAGAAGAATTGAAAGGTCAGGCATGTTTGAGTGTGCCAAACACTGCCATTTTTTACAATGATCTATAGGACCACTTTGGAGATACCAAAAATATCTGGATTCATCAAAAATTGTTGAGAAGTCTTGCCGTAAAGAAAGAAGCTGACTTTGATTTAAGCTAAAAATATTTTCCTCCTGTTAACCTCCTATAAAACACATTGAGAGATGTTGTATTCAGCCGTAAGCACCACCGCAGAACATGAGCCTTGAGTCCCAAAGGTGTACATTTGACTCTGACCTCTGTCCACTCTCTGTTGGTTACTATTAATCTGTGTGATTATATTTTTCTTTTTGACTTTCGATTTCTCTAAGTCTCTATCTCTTATCAACAAAATAAGGACAATTTTTTTTCTTCAAAGACTTATTGTGAAAATTAAATAACAGATTAAAAACATAAACCTGTCATAATGCTCCCTCCCATCTCTTCTCTCCAGTGAATGGGAAGAAATTTAGAAGTGTTGGAAGGTACTGTGAATCTTGAGGGGATTGTTTCAGCAAATTTCTCATGGAGAAGACATTGTCTGACTATTGTTTTGAGTAAGACATAAGATGTTCTATTTCAGTATGGATTTTCATTCAGTGACTGGTCTCTGCCTCATGATAATCTTAAATAATTTGCAATAAACCTTACAAGAAACCCTTTGGTATTTAGTCCCCATTTGTCATTTCTGTAGCTTACAATGAAGCGACCACTTTAAGATACTCTCTATCACTCCATATATTGAAACCATTTTAGTATTTTTCCCCTGCCCAACCAATTACTGTGTGGTTATAACACAGCATGGGGTCTATTTCACCAGTAAGGGTCCAGAGCAGTATTTCATTTTCTACGAGAAATGTATACACAATGTCATCCAGACTAACAGTGAATTGGCTCCAAATATTCTGATCTCTTGTCTACTTTGTTGAGAGAATGGAGGCTGGCTTGCAAAATTAGCAACATAACAGGGATAAGGGAAAAGCGAAATACACGCGATATGGAACACATGGATTGTTCTCTAGGTATCTGCTTTGAAAGGAGCAAAGGCTGAATTGGAAGGAAGGATGAAGATGGTGGATAGCTGCTCTGGAAGGTGATTTTTATCTAGAGATGCTGTTATTACTCACAAATGATCTTAGTGACATTGTACAAGTCATGCCAGACAAAGCCAGTATCTCCTGCATGCAGATCTAGATTTTTTTCTTCACTTCTTAGGTTAAAATTTGTTGATATTAGCCGGGCGCTGGTGGCTCTCGCCTGCAATCCTAGCTACTCAGGAGGCTAAGATCTGAGGATCTAGGTTCAAAGCCAGCCCGGGCAGGAGAGACCATGAGACTCCTATCTCCAATAAACCACCAGAAAACCGGAAGTGGCGCTGTAGCTCAAGTGGTAGAGCGCTCTCCTTGAGCTGAAGAGCTGAGGGACAGCGCCCAGGCCCAGAGTTCAAGCCCCACGGCTGACCAAAAAAAAAAAAAAAAATTGTTGATATTATTTTCCCTTAGCAGAACGTTGGCTCATTGGCTGATTTACTACCCTCAAAATACCTTTATGGTTTTCTATGTGATTAAAAAGACAATAAAGGATGTACAGTAATGTCTCAGAAATTCAAATTACCTCAATCAGGACATGTGGCGATCTGGAGACTAAACTGAGATACTAAGCAAATATTTATTCATGGGGAATGCAAATGTGTTAGTCTAAATACGATCTGGAATTGGGAGTATTTTAAATGCTGGAATAAGTCGACTGTTTTCAAGCAATCTTCAAGTTCTGCAGACATCATTTAAATAATGCATGTAATTAAAAATTATTTTTGTCTATTCATTAAAAGTAAGATTAAAGAAGGCTCTCAAATAGGCTTTACTTTGTTATCCTAGTTGGAAGTAATATTTAGTTTTAAAATAGAGACTCGCCAATCAGGTTAGGCCAGGAGGAAGAAGAAAAATGTGTTAGGCCAGAATATAACAAAATAGAAAAAGGAAGAGAGAGAGAGAGAGACAGAGACAGAGACAGAGACAGACAGACAGATAGAGACAGAGCGAAGAGAGACAGAGACAGAGACAGAGACAGAGACAGAGAGATTGATGTAGACAATCTATTGAAGTTTGAATCCCAGGTTTTCTCTCCACTGTTTGTGAGAATGGACCAACATATGTGGTTGCAGCCTTTCTGGGTACGCTAGAGATTTTCCCTGTGTGTGTGTCCATACTCCTTGAGAGATGCTCATTGTTGGTTTTCAACAGACCTCTTCTTGGAAGGATTACTCTGAAGTGCCTATATTTAGGTGCCTGAGATTCATCACACATCCTCCACCACTCCCCAAGCTCAGTTAAAGGAGCAAGTAGTTTGAAGTCCCATTCCCAAGCCTTAAAGCACATTTTCCTCTCCTATTGATCTTCTAGAGCTCCTCAGGAATCAGTCTAAAGCACAACTTATGCTGAGCTATCCTAACTCCATCTCATCTCTCTCTACCTTGCTGAACTCCATTTCTAGCATCTTTTGAGACACTCACTTACTTAATAAGACCACCGACTGACTTCAAGCTATCTTGGCTGTGTTCTGTGATAGGATGCATCAAATGACTAAAGTTTAAATTTCAATAAAATCACCTCATTTTCAGCTAACAATTCACTAAATTTCCATAGATTCAACAAGTAAATATTCATCTCATTTTAGAAGAACATTTTTACCCATACCCATAGGATACCACTTCCTGTTTACTATTATTCTCCATTCTTAAGCTCAGAACTAGTTTGAAAACAAGGCTACTCCATTGTATTTGTAATTTTAGTTACCTCTTTATGATAAATGATGCCTATTAACAATTTGGTAGTGATATACTGCTTCCTTGAAAAGTAATGAATTTCAGAGAACTTAATTGAAATAAGACAAATACTGTAATAGTAGAAATGCAATATAGATTTGATGGAGCTATTAAATATGGGTCAATGAATAACTGAAATCTGTAAAACAGGACCTCTAAACTCTAATATATAATAAAAATGTCTTTCACTTATAAAAACTTCCTTGATGTTAAGGATTTTTTTGCAAGTTTCATATTTCTTTAATGAGCACATAGCATTGCCTACAATCATCCAATCTATTCTAAAAGTTATCCAAGCAAAGATATGCATGGAAGGCCACAGTATACAAACCACTTTCTAATAGTATTGTGCCTCTACTTATTTTGCTAAGGAATTTACAGAAAAGTTTTAACCTTTGCAAAAGTCTCAAGAGGGTGCCTCTGCCTCCACTCTTTAGATTGGTGGCAATTTAAAGATTCCCAATCCATTTGGCAGTGCTAGGATGTTTTACTTAACCAATATTTAAATCAATTGGAAGTTACCACCAGTGTTCATATGATCAAGTTCCAAAATACAGAGTCAAATAATTCCAAACCCAGCATTCTTACAGCCTATGTATGACTTAGTTGTTCCTTGTTGAATCATACATGCATCAACTTCTCAAAGATAAGTAAGAATATCAGATGGGTTTATATCACCTAAACATTAGAACATTTAACTAGGTTGCCATTTGAGATCAGCCTTTACCTTGAGCCAAATCTTGTTTACCTCATTTGTGACGACTTTAAAACTAATTCTAAATTGACATTATCAAGTCAGATTTTAACTCAGCCTGGTGTGTATCTTCTAACATGTCTGATTGTATTAATTACTATACTAACAGTGTTAAATCTATCTATCTATCTATCTATCTATCTATCTATCTATCTATCTATCTATCTATCTACTATCTATCTATCTATCTATCTATCTATCTATCTATCTATCTATCTATCTATCTATCTACCTATCTCCAAAGCAACTTGAGGCAGTATTAAATATGTCTTGGGTTTAATTCTGGGCTTGGGGTATACAAGATATATGTCCTGTATTTACTCTTATATTTAATTAGATAAAATAATGATCAATTATTATGTCTGACACTTAAATGTCTGCTGTGAATTTCTACCTTTCAATCACCTACTCAAAAGGTATGTCCTAGATCCCAGTATCATATTGTTTTCCAATGATCTGTGTTTTTAGTGGCATTTTCAACAACCAATGCATGGCAAAGGTTGCATTAAGTCTCACTGGCGATTTATTGACCGATTCTTCTCTTTAACAAATCTGTTCTGGAGGTTATTGCAGGGAATTTGGCCTAGGGGAGAAAATAGTGAAAGACTGGGAAGCAGGGTAATGTTATGGCTCATGATTATATTGGATCGTTCAAGCTGATGGCTTTCTGAGGGATGGAGGAAGGCAGAAGCAGGGAAACTAATTTGGAGTATCTGGATGTTATTATGGTAGGACATGCTGGTGTTGTAAAGCAGGTAGTAGCAGTGTCTAGTGGTTACTTTGTGCTTGGCAAAGTGTTTCATATGATTTTATTTCCAATCCATTGTTTAATAAATATGTGACACCATATTTTATCTGCCTTGTTCTTCCACAATTTCCAAACTCTTGATCTTCAAGCAAATGTAAAAATGCTTATCTCTGCAGCCTTATAAAATAATTTCTGTATCCAACGTGATATTAGAGTTGCTGTGATGTGTAGCTGGGTGCATTTTGATTTTGAATAGTTTCATTTGTATTTTTTTCTGTCTTTTTGCACTGGCAGAGAAATGAATGGAATGGTTGTAAACTTAATATTCTGCAATATCAAAAAGCCCTCTAGTACTTAAATAAGATGAATGACTAGAAATAGAATTTGGCAAATTATCTTTTAGCGCTGAAGAGACATGTGGGAATCATGTTGTGATATTCATGGTGTCTGTGTTGGTTTTCCACCGCTGTGACAAAATATCCAAGTCAATCAGCCTGTAATGAGGAAATGTTAACTTTAATTTAGAATTTGTGAAATTTTGGTTCTGTTGCTTCTGGAATAAAGCTGTGGTGGAAAGTTTGTGATGGAGCAAAGTTATTTCCCTCAGGAAATCTAAGAAACAGGAAGAAAGAGAAAGAGTCAAGGGCTCCAGAATCTTCCTCAAGGGCATGTACCCCATGACCTAACTTGCATCCACTGCGCTCCAATTTCCAAAGTTTCCATTAATATACAGGTCTTTTGGAGGCATTAACAGTAATAGTCTCCCTGCTAGTAGTTCAGTTGGTGAGTGCTAAAAGTGATAGGAAAGCAAACACTTTGAATAATAAAATGCTTCTTTATTAAATGTTTTCCCGACCAGTAAAGTGAGAACCTGAATAGATTCTAAAAAATAATTTTGAATAATGGTTAGGTAGTAAGATTCCTATTTGGTTAATGAGATATCCAAGGCTCTAGTACATGACTTTATTTGTCCAATATCATCTATTCCCATCTAAGCACAGGTTTTAGGTCAGCTATTACGTGAAATCTTGTATCCTCAGTTCCTGGACTAGTATGCAGTTGAATAAATTTTTGCAGTGTAAAGGAATGAATAGGTGAATAGATAATCTTAGGATTGTAACCAAGATGTAGCTTTAAAATGCTGTCAGTAGAATGGCAAATTATAAAAATGTACAGCATTATTATTTGCATATACAGAGTAATGAGAAAAAACTTTGAAGTATTAGCTAGTATGTTTGATATTTTTTAATTCTGCAGGATGAAACAATAGGTCAAAATAGAAAAATCAGTTTCAAGAGGTAAATATAAAGCTAAGTATTTTAATTAATATTTCCTTTCATTAAACTAATATACAAACTTTAAAATATAATATAATGGTACTTCAAAGCTTCTAATCCACAATAGAACAAAATACAAGTAAGATGAAAAGTAAAAAATGAACCACTCTGACACCCTATCCCACTTCTGAATTCTGCTCTCAAAGAAGATCTATTTAAAAGTTTCTGATTTGTCTACCATGGTCTTTATAATAAATCTGTCCCTGCTCATACTGCTTGACTTCTTGATATGGAATATGAGGATTGTATTTCCAAACAGTACTTTTCTCTATACCCATGTTTACACTCAACAGTTCAGCTTACACAATTACAAACATGTAGTATCACTCCATGTTCTTTTAGCTTACACAATGATTCACTCTCTTAATTTCTTTAGATATAATAAAGGGCATATACCTCCCTCCCTCCCTCTCTTCCTTCCTTCCTTCTTTCCTTCCTTTCTTCCTGCCTCCCTCCCTCCCTCCTTCCCTCCTCTTTCCTTTCTTCCTTCTTTCCTTCCTTTCTTCCTTCCTTCCTTCCTTCCTTCCTTCCTTCCTTCCTTCCTTCCTTCCTTCCTTCCTCTCTCTCTTTCTTTCTTTCCTTTCCTTTTTCCTCCCTCCCCTCCTCCCTTCTTCCCTCCCTCCCCCCCTCTCTCTTTCCTTTTCTTGCCAATCCTAGGGTTCAAACTCTGGGCCTCTTAACTTTCCCTAAGCTCCTTTTTGCTCAAGGCTAGTGTTCTAACACTTGAGCCACAGTGCCATTTCTGGCTTTTTCCATGATTAATTAGACATAAGAGTCTCAGGCACTTCCTGCCTGGGCTGGCTTCAAACTGTGATCCTCAGATCTCTGCCTCCTGAGTAGCTAAGATTACAAGTGTGAGTCACTGGCATCCAGCAAAAGTGTCTTTCTTTTTTCTTTGCCACATTTTGCATATATGTACTGTTTCCAAATCCCAGTCTCAAAATGTAGTTCTCATTTTAGTACAGACATACATTATAAAACTCCTTTAAACCTGTGGTCTCTACCCCTTGCTCCCAAATTCTTCCCCCTTCCCACTGCTTCTGTGGCAGCCATTCTGTAGGTAAGCTGCCTCTGAATCCTCTTTGCTGCTCTCTTGGGATAGATTTCTCTTATTTGTTCCTCCTCTCCATACTATGATCTGGCCTTTATTGCTTTCTAAGAATGACATCGATTTTTACAAAGTTTTTTTCCTTTTGTTTTTGTTTTTAATTTTGCCATCCTACATGAGCTATAGTTGGTATTGGAATTTTAGATTAGAGTTATCTGCAGAATTGTAAAGGCTTCCCTTTATTCACTATTTCAATATCTTTTCTAAAAGCCCAGGGCCATTCATTTCATCTAATCTGTTTCATTTTCTCTCCCTGGAAGCTCTTTAGCATGTTATCTTTAGCCAGAGTTCTGAAATTCCAAATGCTGTGCTTCTCTGTGGGTTTCTTTCCTTTCCCTATTTTGTGCCTTTGGTAAGTTTTTTTTTTTTTTTTTTCAATGAGATAACCTAAGGCTTCAATTCTGGAGAATCCTTTGTTTTATCTCTTTGAAATATATTTCTCCTTTATCCTTTCTGAGTTTCTGCTAGTCAGCTATGGGCTCTCCTTAACTGATCTTGTAATTTTTATAATTGCTTCTCCTCTACAGACCAGCACTCTTTGTACATTTCTCTATGTGTGATTCTTTCATATGTATTTTTCATTTATTTTCGATTCCTTTTTATGTCTCTTAACATTTTCTCCATTTTCCCGTCCTTTTTAAAAACAGTATTTCCCACTTTCCAATAGTATCTAGTTCTATATTTGTGTTCTTTTACATATTTTTAAGTATCAAATACATTTTTGAAGTTATTTTCTTTGCTCCCTGCATTGAATGCTTTTCCTCTCCACTCCTTTTATCACTTGTTTTGGTCTCTGCCTTTCCCTCCTGACTGTATATGAATATTTCAGTGTGAGATAATAGCATGCTGATTACATCAACTGTGCTAGAGAGCAGACTTTGTTTATTAGTGACTTTCACTGGAGCTGATGAGCTGGTAACTCAGCTATTTCATCAGGGAATCCTGCAAATTTCCCCTTCACGTTGTCTACTCTCTTCAGCCATCTCTGATTTCCTATCATTTATCAGTTAGAAATTGGATTATGCAGTTTGAATAGAGAAATCTAACTTTAGTTGTTGAACTAATGAGGATGTTTTTCCCTTTCATTCAAGAAACAAGATTGAAATCTTGACTCAGTTGAATCATTACCTTTTACGAAGCTCAGCATATGGCTTTCATCACGTTTATCACCTGTACTCTAAAGATGGTTGCTACAACTTCAAGCTTATGTACATTTTTCAGACAGGAAATAGAAGGGGGTGGGGAGAGAAGCACCTATATTGAAATAAATGAGTGGTTGAATGATCAAATAAGCAGACATATCCAGGATTCTTACAGAATTCTGCCTATATTTCATGAGTCAAAACTATGCAATTTTGGTTGCTGGGAGTCAGAGAAGTTGAGATTAATGGATGAGTCAGTACTATCACCAATAAAATTTAGGCTTCTGTTAGAAAGGAAGGATGGATGAATGGTAAAGGAAGAGAAGTGTTTCTAAGTACATAACACTTTGCTCAAGGTCAAGAGTTTCAAGACCAATGTGCTCTGTACTACTAGTTACGTAATGTGGAAAAGAGTTAAGATAGGCGCAGTGACTTTTGCCCATAGTTCTGGCTATTCTACTCAGAAGGTAGAGGTCAGGTATATTATGTTTGTGGCCAGCCAAATCAAAAAGTCAGTGAGACCCCTTCCCAATCAGCCTGGGTAAGGTGGCACACATGTCTCATTGTAGCTATATAGGAGGTCATAGGAAAGAGGGACTGTGATCTGTGTAAAAAGTCATGACATGTCCTACAAAATAAATAAATAAGGGCTAGAGTGAAATTCAAGTGGTAGAATACCTAACTCCAATGCTACCTCCCAAAGTATACATTCATGTCTAGTATGTAATATTAAATTTGGGACTTATCTTTCTACTGACAACTGTTAAGTGTGTCTTAAATGCCATAGCCCTCCTTAGTTTCACTCTTGTAAAACTAGAGTAAATCTTCCTAAGTTGAAATTTACTCATCATTATAATAGTTGTGCCTAATACTTTTCCAGGTAAAATGTAGATATGTAATAATGTTTGACTGAACAAATTAAAGGCTCTCTCAAACTGTACATGGTGGTATATGTCCGTAATCCCAGAACTTGGGATACTGAAGGGGGAGGATAGTTAGTTGAAGGTCAGAATAGACTACAGTTAGGGGCCCTTGTTAAAAAACATGGACCTACCATATTCACTGTTTATGACTAAGTGTATTTTGAATACATTGAACTCTTCTACAAAAGGAAAATAGGAAGGAAAAGAAAGAAGGGAGGGGGAGAGGAAAGGGAAGGGATGCAAGAAGAAAGGAAAGAAATTGGTGATCATTAGGAGGTACAGTGGTGTCACTTTTTTGTTGTTGTTGTTGTTTGCTTTTGTTTTTTGGTCGGTTGTGGGGCTTGAACTCTGGGCCTTGGCACTGTCCCTGCACTCTTCAGCTCAAGGCGAGCACTCTACTGCTTGAGCCATAGTGCCACTTCCATTTTCTAGTGGTTTATTGGAGATAAGAGTCTGACAGACTTTCCTGCCCGGGCTGGCTTTGAACCATGATCTTCAGATCTCAGCCTCCTGAGTAGCTAGGATTACAGGTATGAGCCACCAGTGCCCGGCAGGAAGGGCAATTTAAATGACAGTTATAATCAAGATTCTCCAAAGTAGGTGGACAACTTTGGAATTGTACTTAATTTGCTTGGTGATAGCCTAAGAAATACCACAAACTGGGGTGGAAATAGGTTGGTTTGGAGTTCTGGAGTCTGGAAGGCTGAGATCAAGAAGCAGCAAGGTTGCAAATATATATTAATTTAGTCATGTATGAGATTCTACTTGTAAGTAGGGGACATTCACAGGCACAGAAGATGACTTTAAGGGTGACTATTACTGCTTTCCTGGGTAGTGTTTCTTAGTTGATGAGTGGCACCATGTGAACAAGGGAGGTCTATAGAAGAAAATCCTAGTTTGACCCTGTACTTGAGGACAAGCATAAGCATTGCAAATTCTACAGGGTTCATGAAAAATGCCCAGCCCTAAAGTACCTTGCTTCTGTAATAGGACAGGGGTGACAAGCGTGAGCCTGAAAATTCCAGGGAGAACTGAGTCCGATTCCTGTCTCAACCTTCTATGTACGATCTGTCAAGTTGGATCAGAACTAATTGCCAGGTGTTCCTCTTAATCTTCAAATGCAAATCACAACAATGCTTTCTAAATGGAATTACTGGGAGAGTTGTTTGAACTATTGTGTTTCCCCTGGACTTGGCCTGTAGATTCATGAATGAGAGTTATGTTTACAACTGTGATAATTATAAACTTACAAACTTGCATGCTTTTGAGTGGCCATGTGTTCATTGATCTCTGCTCTGCTTAGTTACTCTGCTTCAGGTTTCCTGTTTGAAAGATTTTTCAGCTCTGCAATTCACTACAGCCAGTCATGTGAGTTCAAAATAATAAATGCTAACTACTGGTACCCAGTGAACTTCTTAGATGGCTCATGGAATAGAGGTTCTTTTCATTCTGAAGCCAGGACACCTTTAATCCTTAAAAAAAAAAAAAGAGTATTTTTACCATCTTTAAGTAGTTGTAAAAAGGAATTGCCATTCATCAATGTAGTTTCTGAATACAATGCATCTTGATGAATGACACCTCAATTTTTATCACAATTTTGTCACAGGGCAACTACCACACACCTGGTATCTTGAGAAAACTCTTTTCCCTGGTAACATATCAATATTTTTAATTTGTTGATAAATTAAAGTGAAGTGCCTGAATTAGAAAGCCAGAGACACATATACAGATATATGACTCAGCATATCAAAATCAATTAGAGTTATTAGTAAACACTCCCAGTCCTGGGATTTAGTGCAGGATATTTTTTTTATTGTGAAAATACTGTACAGAGGAGTTAGTGCAGGATATTTTGACCTCAACATTAACATGAGGGTTGATAACTTGATTTCTTTGCATAATTGCATCAAGTTTGAATTTCTATGGAATTAGATATCAATTTCTTTTATCATTTTTATCATATATTATCATGGTTGTGGGGCATTGCATTCAATTTTAAAATTGTTCCCGAATGAATCATTTGCTAAGAGGAGTGGAAAATTATTTCTTTGTATTGGGAAAATTGAAAATCCTATCTTCAAGTTAGATGTATGTGTATATAACACACACACACGCGCATACACACACACACACACACACATATAAATGTTCAGTAACTTATCCTCAATCATACTCAGTCTACTGTCCTATGGAATACTATTGTTTTCTCTATCTTGTCACAACTGTATTTTAGCTACTCAGGAGCCTGAAGTCTGAGGATTGTGGTTCAAAACTAGCCTGGACAGGAAAGTCTGTGAAACTGTAATCTCTAATGGACCACCAGAAAACTGGAAGTGGAGCTTTGGCTCAAAGTGGTAAAATGCGAGCCTTAAGCAAAACAGAGTTCTGGGGCAGTGCCCTCATCCTGAGTTCAAACCCCAGGACTGACAAAAATAATTGAGAAAGGAAAAAATCATATTAATCTTTATAATGATTTTGTAATTTCTTGCTCCTTTACTAACAATCATACAGATAATTTTAATGTACTCAGGTACAAAAATGAATGGATAAACTTGGTAATATCAATAAATTAAAAATGGTCATTGACACATTTAAATATTCAGACTTTGGGCTTCTGAGTTGTGCAGATGGTGGGAAATTATGCTTAGAGAAAATAGCCATATATAACAAATCTTTCACATTATTTGTTGAAATATGAGGTTTTTTTTCTTTGGGCTTAAAAAAATTGCAGTTCTGTGCTATTTTAAGTAAAGCTCATTAGGAGTCCCTAGTAATTGAATTTTTCTCTTGTAGTAACCTTTCTGATATATGACCTTCTATATTGAAGTTGGAAGTGATTAGAACAAGTGTTCTCAATTTCCTCTTAGCTCTGTTGGTTTTAAAGGATTCTAAATTAATTTGTAAAATGTCATACCCCAAAGGGAGAAATCAAGATTCTTCTCTTTCTGATTAGATTCTCCAAACCTTTCTTAAATTGTTGATTGTTACCTGAGACATTGTTTTAAGAAATTCTCATTTGGAAAAAGTTTTCAAGGGTAATTCTCTCTTGTCCTGTTCCTGCTTGTTTAGATGTATGGTATATGAATGCACACTGGGATGGTCCTCCACAGCATGTCCAAAGGGTTTTGCAAACATACCCTAGTGTCATTTCACAAGAGCATCTGTTTTATTGGGCCTATATTACTGTGAGGGCCCTTCCTTCCTTCCTTTCCTTTCCTTTCCTTTCCTTTCCTTTCCTTTCCTTTCCTTTCCTTTCCTTTCCTTTCTTCCTTTCTTCCTTTCTTCCTTCCTTCCTTCCTTCCTTCCTTCCTTCCTTCCTTCCTTCCTTCCTTCCTTTCTTTCTTTCTTTCTTTCTTTCTTTCTTTCTTTCTTTCTTTCTTTCTTTCTTTCTTTCCTTTCTTTCCTTTCTTTCTTTCTTTCCTTTCTTTCCTTTCTTTCTTTCTTTTCTTTCTTTCTTTCTTTCTTTCTTTCTTTCTTTCTTTCTTTCTTTCTTTCTTTCTTTCTTTCTTTCTTTCTTTCTGTCTTTCTGTCTGTCTTTCTTTCTGTCTTTCTGTCTTTCTTTCTTTCTTTCTTTCTTCTTTCTTCCTATTTGTTTATGTGTGCTGGTCCTGGGGTTGAACTCAGGTGGAATTCTTTCTGATCTTCTTTTGCTCAAGGCTATTGCTCTAACACTTGAACTACAGCATCATTTCTGGCTTTTTTGGAGATAAAGAGTCTCAGTGACTTTCCTATCCAGACTGGATTTGAACTGAAATCCTCAGATCTGAGCTTCCTGATTAGTCAAGATTAGAGTTGTGAGCCACCAGCACCAGCTTAATTTTTTATTGTTAATGAAAGAGTAAACTGAAGCTCTACAAAGTTAGGTGATTTCTACTACATCATCACATGAGATCCACAAGCGAAATCTCTGTCCATTCTTTTAGCAATTACTCATGCATTCTGTCATAATTTGGGAAACACGCTGTGTCCTATTTCAGACCAGGAAATATCCTATATATTTGGGATTCAGATATGTAGAGAACCTTGTCTTTGGACAGCTCTGATCTTACAGAAATACCCGCCCACCACCATGATAAGCACATGTGTGTTCACCTGCAGTGTGAAGACCAGTAATGGTAGAGATGTACACAAGGTACAGCCACAGGGTGTGGAGATGAGTGATCAAACCCTCTTCCTCTGTAGGGGTGAGAGAAAATGGTGGAGGATTTACAGAAGCTTTAAATGTTAGTGTAGATGGAGTTATAAGTACTATAATTTGGAGATAAATGAATGTTACATTGTCTTTAGTCTGTTAGAAGGATATTCTACATGAAATTAGGGAAATGTGAACTACATATATAATAGCATATATATATAAACAGTATATATAACAGCATATATATAAAACAGTATATATAACAGTATATATACATATATATAATATAATGATGGAGATTGCAGGATTCTCAAACCACTTCCTCCCTTCCAGCTCTTTGAGGCAACCATTCTCACTGTCCCTGTTAAAAGTTGACACTCACATTCTACTTCAAATGCCTAGTTGATGGAAATGGATTTCACTGTGATGTAGGAAGGAAGCCAGACATCCTGTGGGAAATAATTCAGCAGCCGTCTCTCCTGTACTGTTCCATCCATTAGGACAATCTACAATTAGGAAGAAACAGAACTTAATGGAGCAGATGTATGGATGGAAGGACTAGGCAGGTGTTTGAGAGTAAACAGCAATGCAGTGGCATTGGTACTTCCCTCATGGCATGCAGAGAAGGGAGACTGTGTGCTTCTAAAGAGATCAGGTTAATGAGGAAAATGTTGATTCAATTATCCTTTTCAACGTTTTTAAACAGTGGCAACTACATTATCAGCAAAGAAGTACCTTAAGAATCTGCCTGTAATGTCCTTGGCAATGACACAATGAGACATTGTAATCTAGCCCTGAGATGAATAATACTATTAGCACTAAAATGCCTCACCTAAACAAAGGCAATGCTCTTAGAAAAAGTATGCAAAGAAAATTTACTTAGTCTCACAATAACTGTGCTGTAGATAATTGACAATTGACTCTAAGAGGAAAACCAGAAGACCTTAGAATTCTATTAGCATTTATACTCTTCATCATTCTAATAGCACAAAGAGAAGTCTGTATAAAATATTTATATTTACCGGTCACAAGTAAAATAATAGTTCTAAAATGAAATACAGTGAGGATGGTGTCATGACTTATGAAGGTGTGAACTGTTGAGTTGTACTAAATAATCATAGCCTGTCTTAATTCTTCTTTACTTTCCTATTTTGGCTAAAATGCATTCATTTTTGTTTGTTCTCTACAAAATGAAGGATTCTATTTAAATGACTGGGAAAAAAAGGTATCAAATATATACTGAAAAACTGATAAAGGATGGCTAGGCAGAGATCCAGGCCTGAGTTTTGTCAATCATTTCCCTGACGTATAAAATGGGAGAATGATATTCAAAATAGATTTCTATAGGACTTAATGATTTACCTGCATAAAAAGTGCTTAGTTAGCCGGGCACCAGTGGCTCATGCCTGTAATTCTTGCTATTCAAGAGGCTGAGATCTGAAGATCATGGTTCAAAGCCAGCCCAGGCAGGAAAGTCTGTGAAGCTCGTATCTCCAATAAACCACCAGAAAACTGAAAGTGGCAATCAAGTGGTAGAGTGCTAGCCTTGAGCTGAAGAGATGAGGGACAGTGCTCAGGCCCAGAGTTCAAGCCCCATGGCCAGCAACAACAACAAAAAAAAGTGCTTAGCAAAATATCAGGCTCAAAATAAGCATTCAATGATCATTGGCCATTACTAAAATTTAGTATTATTTTATCATTTGAATAAGTAAGAACAGCCAACTCTAATACAGTGTTAATAATAGAGCAAGTAGTATTCTTGGAAGGTTTTTTTCTAATAATTTATTTGCTCTTCACAGCAACTATTCATTGGTTTCATTTATAGATGATGAAAGAAAGTGAGAAAGTTTACATAAATGTTCCAAATACACTTACTAGAATTCAGCGGCTGCCCAATATATCTCTCTGCATATTTATATTTATATATATGCATATATGCATATATGTATATAGAATTATATCTATATATGGATAAAGAAATACTACATATAACCATATAGGATGTATAGATAGATAGATAGATAGATAGATAGATAGATAGATAGATAGATAGATAGATAGATAGATAGATAGATAGATATACATCTAGATATATAGATATAGGTATATATGATATAATCTGTGAAAGGCAACTTGTTGAGAATATAGTTCCCTTCCCAATAATATTGCTATTTAAAAAGATGCATTTTTCACATTCTATATTTTCCAAGACATGATGGTTCTTTAAAAGTACAGTACCATAAACTCAGAAAATGCATAGAGTGCTGAAGAAGAAAACATGTAAGTACCCTTTGTGAGTTCCCTAGTACTTTTGCCTTTCTGCTTCACCCTATCCTAAGAGCTTCTTTGGTTGCTAATGATTTGCTTTCCCTTTCACCCTGTATTACTGGGAAATCATGTGATAATCCTTTTCCTCTCCGTGCTTTCACTAATAGTCTCTGTCCTACTTCCTTCCATTATGAATCTTTTCAACAGCCTAGTGCTTTATTCATTAAAGCATTCTTCTCATTGATCCAAAAGTTTTTGGAGACCTGAATCAAAAACATATAGAAGGAAGCCAAAACCACACACACCTGTATTCTTCCTTCCACTCTGGTAATATGCAGGTCCCTAGAGCCCTCTCCTTTTGGGCTGCGCTGGCGTTTGGACAATGCTAGTAAGTTTGTTTCCAACAACCATTTATAAACACTGGCACCTTGAGAATCATAAATAACACATGCTGGATTCATCCTCATGACTCCACACAAACATACCATTTTCATCCTTTTCATATTGGCATTTTGCATTTCTGTCTTGAGTGTTCATGGACTGAACAGACTAGAAAAATGACTAAAAATGACTAGAAAGGTTTAGAACAACTGTTTCAGACAGGGTTTAAGATCTCTTAGAGCACCAAATGTCCTTAGTCCCTAGTTTTACTCTCCTGGTTTGCTACTGAGCAGAACAGGCAGTGTGATAAACCCATGTAAATTTGGCTCAAACCCTGAAGTGTGATAGGACAGAACTAAGATTCCTCCAGTTTAGGATCATTATACAAGCTCTTGTTTCTCTTATTTCACCCCAAACTGAGGACAATTCAGAGTTGAGCAGCTGATGAGAAAGGTGCCAAGTTCAATTTTTGTGATGCCCCAAGTCTGAGTTCTTTTCTCTAAGCCCAATTTTAAAGCAATGTATTTTCTGTTTCTCATTTGCAATTTTTGTTAGATTTGTTATGAGAATCATGGCAATGTTCACTCTGGGACTTGCTCTTTGATAGGCATGGCCTTCCATTTCCTCTCTGTCAGCTACTCATCTTCTTTCGATCTTAACTCGAGCTATGACTGTGGTCAAACAAGTTCTTCTGACAATCATCCCTCAAACTAGATGAGGCGATTTTACCTCAAATCAACTCTTCTCTAATTCTTAGTACATTGGACTTGATCACTTCCGCTTCTCATTCAAAATCCCCAGCCTGACCATACACTTGTTGGGAGCATGGACTAATGTGTTCTGTGATTTCTCCATCCAGTCCTAAAATACTTCCTGACACAAAATAGATGTTTAGAAATGCTAGTGTTCCATTTGCCCCTTATTTCACATATCCCAGATGCTCAAAGACTGTGTGTAAAGTAATATTCCCTCAGCTCTTACCTTAAGCAGAGAATATCACCATCCTTGTTGCATAGTTATATCTGCTGCCTTCCCTTCCACCTTTAAAACTGTTAGGAGTCACCAATTTAGAATTCTCTGTAATTTCCAAAATAATTTTTGAGATTATCAAAAATTGATCAAAAATTGAGATTAGCCGATTCTTGGCAGAAAATATCATAGCAAACTACTAGAAAAGGAGATATCATGTCTGCACGAACATCCATAATGGTGAGTGAACCCTGTTTGGTAGTAAAGACTGCCATGTTTCAGTCAGTCCCATTAAACCATCAGTGAAACCCGTTTATGTGCTGCCTGAGACCATTTTCATCTAGAAACATTATTATGCAAATAGTCATTTTAAAATACCCATTCGGACTGGAATATTTATTCACTCAGTTTAAGCAAACTCTAATGTTGAAATTCCAGAAAGAGTAATTTGCAGAAGGATTGATACATGAAAGACCCAATACATTAGAAGTGACCTTTTAAAATGTTGTAAAAATTTACCAGTGGAGTTGGCACATTATGCACAGGATAGATGTCAAGAGAATAACTCCGGGAGTGGTTTTTGAAATCCACCTTTTCCACCCTGAATCTGCGATTAGCCAAACATAACACCGTGACATTATCCTCATGAGACAAATGAAAACAGCTTAATGTACTCTTCAATGAAAAATAAATTCAATTAAAAATGCACATGGAACAGTAGGAGACTGCCACTATGAATGTTTTCTTAGCTAGGCAAATTCAATAATACAAAAAGATTGAGGCATTCATATCTGGAAAACTATATAATCTCGAGCCCTGTCTTTTATTTTCCTATCTCTAGTGAAAATCACTGAGTTATGCATGTGGGACTATTTTTCTCATCTTGTCTCACAATTCACCTGTGTATCTATCATTCTGATATAACTGATAAGAAAACTGAGGTATAGAGAGACTAAGGACTTGCCCAAGAATTAAGTAGTGAACATGAGAACTGGGATTTAAATTACAGCCCAGTCTTCTTCACAAAATGACTACCATCACTGCATGGAAGTTCTTATTTTTAATAGGATAATATGATACTATTAACAAATGGTCAGGCTGAGTTTTCTTGCTCACACATTTGTTTGCTTGGCTTTCTGGGGTTGTTCTTGTTGTTGATTTAGGTATAGTGTGTGACTTTAAGCTAGGGAAAATTTGTGAAGATATAGACAGCAACAGGATAAACAATCTGTTTATTACCTATAACATGCTTCCTTGAAGAGGTTACCTGAGTTAAAACAAATACACCACCAGAGCTGACACCACCACTGTAATCAGTATGGACTGTGTCAGGTAAGTAAAGATGTGGGTTCAACGCATTGCCATTGAAGGTCATCAGTTCTAAACAGGTGTTGAAATTTCTTTGACACTCTGTTTCTCATCTGGGAACTGGGACAAATAGTACCTACTTATTGGCTGTTGTGTAAATGAGACAACATGTGTACATTGCTAGCTCCTCTTTGGCTCAGTGCCCAGTGGTTTTAACAATAATTATGATAATCTCACTGAGTAAATTCTCCAATAATCATCTGATTTATAGACAGTTTACAAAGTTCTTTCACCCATTCAAATTTATAATGGTCTCTTCAGTGTCTCAGATAATGTGAAAATTGGTGCTTTGTTCCATGTGTGCAAAAGTCAGAAACAAAGAGTGTGTATTTAAATGCCATCCCACACATCAAATGAGTGAAGACTGGCTTTTCATTTGGAGAACTGAATTCTGATTGTGCAAACTACTTACCATTCTGATTCTTTCTCTTTGCCTCGAGGTCAATCATCTTAACAAAAATCAGATAACTATAACTCTGATGACCATTCCAAGAAAAATGGACTTGTTTGTAATGGCTTTTTCTCAGAAATCCCCTTTCTTATAATAGTCCATTATTTAAGGCTTTTGCCATCTGGCCTGGTTTAATCCTGCAACCAGGGAACAACTCTACTTCACAAAATCCATCTTCTACATTGTGGTTAGGGTAATCTTTCTTCTCAGCTTGCAATCTGATGAAATGCACTCAGTTAAAAAATTCTCTAAAACTTACTTTATAGAGAACAAAAAATCAAACTTATCTTTTTACTCTACAAAGCCACTCATAGCCTGACTCCTTGAACCAATGACCTAGTATTTCACTACCCTATTACTCTTAGTTCCTTGGCAAGCACATTCAGATATCTAGCAGCTTCTCATCTTTCCCCTCTTTCTCACTGCTGCGCTATTCTTTCTGCTCTGTTCTCTTTTGCTTCTTCTCAGTTACTTCACTGGTCAATCCCAATCATCCTTTAAGTCCCACTCAGCTCAAATGTTATGTCAGCTCAAAGGTTACATTACCTCAAGGTCATTTTCTGATACTTCTATTCTGTTCTTTTCAGTGTCACCATAAGATCTTGTGTCTTTTCTATTTGAGTTCTGATCTCTTTGCTTTATTTATTGAGCAACCTTATATCATGCTTCTTATGTATCAGGGACTATTCTAAGCACTTTATAGATATTGCTTCATTTACTCTTCAGGATAACCTGATGAGGTGAGTATTGTATTTTCATCCTCATTTCATATAGGAAGTCATTTAGCAAGAGCAGATAAAATAACACAGATAGTAGCAAGAGACAGAACCAGTGTTCGATTTAACAGCTAAACTCCTATTCGCACTTTCTCAATTTTTATGCTTAGTTCTTAAACCACTTTGCTAATTACCACTATTATCACACTAGCATTGTAAGTATTCTTTCTAGCTCCTATCCTGGTTTATTTTTCCTCCATCAAGTTCATAGTAATAGCGTATGGTGTATATAGAAGTTGGATATATCTAAGTAACTGAATAGATGAAGGATTCCAGTCCTGCCCTTCCAGGTTCTTGTATTCCTTGGAGTGATGGCTATCAGCTCTTCTAAAACTCCCCACTCCTGTAAACCCTTCCTATCGAATCTCTGATACTTCATTTTTCTTAGGGCATAAAAACAAAGAAGTTTCTTTTCCCTTAGCATATCTTGTCCTTACTAGAAAGTACACTATAAATTTGGAGTGAAAGCCGGGTGCCGGTGGCTCACGCCTGTAATCCTGGCTACTCAGAAGACTGAGATCCGAAGCTCACAGTTCAAAGACATCCCGGGCAGGAAAGTCTGTGACACTCTTATCTCCAATAAACCACTAGAAAACTGGAAGTGGCACTGTGGCTCAAGAGGTAGAGCTCTCGCCTTACGCTGAAGAGCACAGGGACAGCGCCCAAGCCCAGAGTTCAAGCCCCATGACTGACCAAAAAAAAAAAAAAAAAAAAAGAAAGCTTGGAGTGAATAATCATAGGCCAAAACACTGGCTCTACAAAACCAGAAATCAGTGGCACCAATGGTAATATCAACTTGATATAGCCAATGTGAGCTGAAGTGAAGCAACTTCTTCATTCTGGAGGCCTACGAACTCACACTTTCCACTTGGTTAACCCATAAAAGGATATTCAGGGTAAGCAAACTAGACTTTCCCTGGAAAAAAGTGTCTAAGGTGAGAGTTAAGTGCACAGACTTTATGGTCAGACTTATTTTCCAATGGGACCTTCACTACCTCTTAATTGGATGATCTTGGGCACAATTCCTCAACCTAAGTTTTAGTTTACTTTTTTTCAAAAGCATAGCAATATGTCTTCCTCTCAACATTGTTTACTAGCACTTAATAAAATATTGTATTTCTAGTTTTTCCTTCTTCCTCCACAAAGGATAATAGAACACTATACAACCACATGTATCATACGAACAGGCTATTATACTCATGCTAACATGACCAAAAAATACTACATTTTTGTCAAGCTCCATGAGAATTTGAAACCATTTAGTAACTATTTGATAAATCCTATGGAAGCCAGAGGAGGGACAATTGTAAGACCATGATGCCAAGAACATTTCTGTTAATTACTCAATTGTTCATGACATGAATACTAATTAGAAAACTACTATGGAGCAAATGCTGTTTAATTGCTAACTGTATACTGACTTTAAAGAAGGATGGAGTCTCTGTCATGAATTAGTTTGTACTCCTAGGAGAAAAGCAGACAACAAAATAGTCTAACAAATAACTTTCTGTATAATAGCAGTTTTGCTAGAAATAAAACCAATAGTATACATTGGAGGGCAGTGGTTGCATAGAAGCTATGATAGTCCTTTTGCCTTCTTTCCCAGAAGTTGATCATGAGATGAAATTTTGTGCCAATGTGTTTTATGATAAGATGCTCCTAAGGAAGGTTGCAAGGGACAGTACCACAAAAGGAAGGAGAAGATGAGTATGCAAAAGCAAGCAAAGGCACTAAAGGAATGACTTGGGCTGAATCTGCAGGCAAATTCTAAGGAAGTTTAGTGTAAGTTCAGAAGTAAAAGAGCTGGGGCACTTAGACTCTTCCTCTGCCAGCTATTGAGATGTCACCCCAGAGTAGATGAGAGTCCACAGGAACTCTCAGCTCTGCATGGAGAGTCAAGTGTATTCTAGCAGCATCCTGAAAGTCATCTTCGAATCAAGAGACACAGGTGATAGTGGTTGGGAATGAAAGCACACTACAAGTTTATGAGAATAAAGATAAAAGTGAGACTCATCTTAGCACATGCAGAGGGATTAGAGCAATGATGAGTACCTGGTATATTGACATTAAAGAGAAGACATGAAATACAAGGAAGATCCAGTCTTGTAAAGAAGAAAGAAAGACATGTCCAGAATTATGGGAAGGCACTGAAGGAGGCAAGTGTATAGTGTGCTTACAGAACTGGAGCAATATGAATGAAAATTCGAATGCTGTAAGGCTAGGGCAATTTGTGAGGTCCAGGACTGTGTAAACCATATAAAGGGATTTATACTGACTCTGCATGCAATGATGAGTTGTCCATAGAGGAAGTGATATTATTTGACTCTGGTTGTAGGAACACTCTAATTGCCACATGAAGTGAAGATGGAAGCAGATGAGTGGATAAGAAACAGAGCTTCCATTCTTGAGCTTACTGATATCCTCAGGGTGAGATGTAATAAAACGTAAATAAAAGGAAGCATCCATGGTGGCTCATGCCTGTAATCTTAGCTACTCAGGAGTCCGAAATATTTAGATCATGGTTTGAAGCCAGCCTGGGCAGGATAGTCCATGAGACTTTATCTCCAATTAACCACCAAAGAGCCATAAGTGGAGCTGTGCATCAAGTGGTAGAGCACTAGCTTTGAGCAAAACACATTCAAGGACATTACCCAGGCCTGAGTTCCAGCCCCAGGACTGGCACATACCACACACACACACACACACACACACACACACACACACACACACACACACACACACACACACACATACACACACACACATATACACACAAAGTGAAGAACAAATAGTAAAGATGAGCAGGAGTATAAATAGCCTATGTTGTCCAAGCAGACACAGTACAACTTACTCTGATTTATGTACATAGGTAGGGAATGGAAGGAATGCAACACATTATTGGGAAGATAGATAGCCACTGACCAGACCTGAAAAGCATGAAAATCAGTAAGACAATTGAGATCATAATGAAGTATGACCTTTTCATCCTGAGTTGTATCTAGAATTTGTGCTGACATTCATGACAAACAAATGGGCTGGCGGTCCTGGACCTATGGTGGTTTGACTGTACAACGGTGTAAAGTGATGCACAGTAGAAATGATACATCAAGTTTCTGATTGTTGTTTGTTCTCTAGTAATATGGATATGATACTTCCATGGTTTTGAGCAGTGGCAAGAACCACAGGGCTCAGTTAGATACATGCTCTGGCATTACGTTGCTCATAGTTTCTGTGTTTTGTGCTTTACTTTTTCTTGCTTCATGGGTCTCATTGATTGAATTCATTTTTTTTTACTTAGGATAGTGCCAATTTATTTAAGATTTATAGGGGCATGATACTATTGAAAGTCAAACAACTGATGTAGAATATAGTGGTTTCAATAACGGAGATTCCCTCTGATGTCCACTCAGATATGCCACTTACATGATACTACTAAAATGATCTGTGATGGATACTCTGTGCAAACAGATTGGTATTCGACACCACTTTGAGGAAATTCTGAGAAACTTCACCTTTTCCCCCATCAATGGATTTTATTTCAGTTCCTGCTTCTTATGCAGTATCATTTGGTTTTCTATTTAAAGCATTGAATCAAAGCCAGAGTCATCACAGTGTTTTCACATAACTCTTTTGCCAATGTTTGATATTATCATCAAGTTTTGTATAGAAATAGAAAGAGTAGCTCCTGAAAACATAAGATCTGACAATCCTAAATATTGTGAGCTGCAAAGCTGGCAGTTAAATTCTAGAATTATCCTGGATATGAGTTGGACACATGCTTATAGAGAGCTGTTGACATAAATGTGTTGGAGAGAGGAGTAACTGAGAACTCAGTCAAAACCCTTTGCTTTGCCAGGATGACTCTATAAAGCACTTGAGTCAGAGTGCAAAACAGCCCTTTATTCTGCTTGTGATGACATCGTGACTGCTAGTCTGTTTGACTCTGGAGAAGTCCCAGAACCATTTTGACCACTCTGATCCTTTTGTAAGTGAAAAAAATGTTTAAAAAATTATTTGGGAAAACAAATAGATTCAACCTCAAGAGCTCATTTATATACATTGAAGTGCTGTGTTGAGGAATCAGCAAAATAGTGTTCCCTTGTAGATACACTTTATCTAGTTTGGCAACAGCAGAGACTTCAACACCTAGAAAATTTGGATTTCAAATTCAAAAACTTGGAATTTCAAATTTTGCATTCAATGGTTTGCTTTTCCTACAAATTATATGATTTATATTGATGTCGTTCCAAAATATGAAACATTGGACAAGTAACAACTAAAATGTCTTCCTTAGATTAAATGAAATCCACAATATTTGCTTCATTAACAGCCATAGTGAAGTCCTTTGAAGGAAACCTTTCCTCCAGAATTGACCACAAAATAAAAATGTAATTTTGATCTCATAATTCTCAGATAGGCACATTGAGTCATAATTTACTGGTACCTTTGAATCTCAGACAGTTTCAAATAAATCTTTTATGAAAGCACACTAGAGTTTCTGCTTAAGGCAAGCAAATAGTTTCTGGATTAAAAGGCAATATACATGTGATTATCTTTGTTGATGGTAAGGTCAAACCTCCCAAAGCTAAATTTCTGAGCATTCTAACTTCATTACATTATAAATAGTACCCCTAGGTTTTTTTTTAATTTTGGTGGCTTTTCAGCTTCAAATTGGTCATATATACTGAGGTCTGATAAGAAAAAGTCAACAGGTTCTTTTCCAAATATCTAGAATTGCACAGCTGCGTGCGCTCATGCACAGGCATGTGCATGTACTAGTGTGTCCTCTTCCTCAGTGCTTAGACTTCCCAAGTGCTTAGACTTCAGAGTGGTATTCCCTTTGACAGATAGTATTCCCAAGGCTTTGGGTTTAATTCCTAGCAAGGGGAAGAAACAGAAAGGGAGAGACAGACAGACAGACGGGCAGGAGGGAGGGAATGAAGGAGAGAGGGAACAAGGGAGGGAAAAAATAGAAGCAGAAGTAAAGTTTTCTTTTTATGATTTTTGAATCTAGTCAAGAAATACAATAATGGCTGACACCCAATATGACAGTCCAGAGATAAGTTACCAAGGAATTGAAGGTAAACAAAGAAAGACCATAGGACTTATTTATTTGCCTATCTGTATTCTCTACCCAACTCTAAAGCACTTTGGAGAAAGGACTGCTTTCCTCATTGCTATACGCATCATGCTCAAAATTGTTCTACCATGTTAGAGGAGCAGTACCTGTTAGTATTTTTTTTAAGTAAAAGGAATTTCCACATCCAATCTAGTAGCCAGAAATTGAAAATAAACTAGGGGCGGTGAGATAGGGTGAAAGACTGAAAAATTAGAGGGAAAATTATATACAACCATAATTGGAGAACTAGTACAAAGTTGTGACCAAGGCTGTAAGTCAGGTGTAAATCTACTTGATCATGTAAAGTAATCAATCTTCTTAGTGCCTACATCAGTACCTCAGATGACAGTCCTTCAGTGATGTCATACTAACAGTTTTAAAGTGATTAACACCGCAAGTTTAGAAGTATAAGAGCTCTGGTTCAAATCCCAGCATAACTACAAACCATGGGTGTGTTTTGAATGATTATGTAAACGCTGAGCATAATTACTCTTCTAAGAATAAAAAAGTAAAAATCATTATAACTACCTCCATCATACAGTGATTAATTTTGTTATAGTTGTCAGCATCATTTTTTTTAGGTCTCATATGTCTTTTGAAATAAAAAAAATACAATTATTTCTAGGGGCTTCTATACTGAGAAAAATGAGACAGGTACTTTGAAAGCACAGTAAAAATTCTATGGCTTTATGCAAATGCAAGGATGTTTCATTACCACAGGTCTGACAGGCTACAGGCATTCTTTCCTGGATAGGGAAGAGGTTTAAGTTTTAAAATAAAGAGGAACTGCTAACCTGGGCAAGAAGCAATCTCAGCATTGCTGGTGTTTTGCATTGCTCAGGCAATTCCAGACTGAGGTCAACATATAGGGGCACTATAATGCTTTCAAATGCCCCATGAATTAACAATATGAGAAGAGTGAAAGCATCCAGAGCTACTGAACTATTAATACTTATTCCATGTAGGCATTACTCTTACTCATCTTGATTTTAATTTATGCCAACCCCGTAAGATTCTCATTTTTCTAGATAGTGTATGTCAAGTCCTGGGAATGGATTTCCAACTAAAGGAACAATGGTTGTGCATTATTCTGGCTACCATACATATGCAAAGCTGAGTCTGCATATTTTGGATCCTGTAGCATGTTTAAGGAATTATTCAGACAACAAATAATGATTGAACACTTATTCAATACCAGACAATATCAGAATATTGTGTGGAAAGCTTGTAATTGATGTTTATTCATCTCACATTTATCAACAAATGTTTTTGACTGTAATCTGCTCAAATGTAGGTGATCATCATAAATTCCTAATAGGGTTCATAGGTGCAGCCATGACTGTGCATGCCTGTAATGTATGAGGAGGGAGGAGAGCTGAAAGAAGAGCACCGTGAGAATCCTTGCTACCTGAATGGTTGGAAAATGGAAGGATCATAGTAATAATTCTATTCTATGCATTCATCACAAATGGTTGATGATTTCATCTGTAGATGGGCTATTTATCCATTTGACTATTGGTAACAGTGATTTATGAATCTGCAGTTACAGAAACTCATAAAACACCTCTTTCCTGAGGGCATGAGTCAGAAATTTGATTTCACCCTACAGTTGAATTAGGTGATTTTAATATAGAGCTAGAAGAGAGAATCTCTGCTTAAGAGACTGAAGAAAAATTTGAATTGCTGGGTAATTTTAGCACTTGTTAGCAGGTAAGCTCCTTTTCTAGGGCACAAGTGCTCAGGACGCAGGCTGGGTAGTGAGAGAATGAGTAATGATTCCAGAACAGGTCAGCGCTAACAACTGAAGTAAGTAAATCAGCTCTGTCTTGTGTCAAATGTACGCATAGCACATAAAGTCATAAATAACTTACTGAAACATAGACTACTTTTCTTATCCCAGAGATTGCTTTCTTGAAATCCTCCAGGAGAGAGGTAGGGGAAGCACACTTTATACCTGTCGACGGAACAACGCACCTGCAAGAGCCAAAAATGAACCTCAGAGACCCCTGACAGTGATCTGAAAAGAGATGTCAAGATTTGCTGAGGGTACACGTGAATAATGTCCAGGGTAGAAAGAAAAGAAATGGCCGTAGCAATTATTTTAATGAAAAGGAACACTCAGTGTCAGGGCTATACATTATCCTGTCCCTGAACCACTCACTGATGTCAGAAAGGGATGAAGGTGTCGTTTGATGTGAAGCTTTGTACCTCTGTAAAAGCTTACTTCTGAGAAGTTCAAAGTACTTTCCGTGGACTGTCTCAGGGTCCCTTTCAACCCCTTTGTGTGGCGAATGTCGAACGCTATTCTCATCTCACAGATGAAAGCTGAAATATGGAGGGGTTAATTGTTAAATGTGCCACACTTACCTCTCAAATTTTTTTAGGGTAGGACCCATGGCTCCTGTTCTCAGGAGGTCCTCACCAATGGCACTATGGCCTCCAGGCCCTTTCATCATGACATGTGATATAGTGATTACTAAAGTTAAAGAAGTTAAAGGGGCTATTTTCAATTTCACACTGGCATCTGTCAGCTGATAGCCATCTGCCATCCTCACAATGGTGTCCTTGTTGATTTACAGTGTGGAGATTTCTTTTCACATTCATGTCTTTGTTATAGTGTTGTCTTAACACTGTCAGTATTGTATCAGATCTGAAGGTGTCATCCTGAGGTAGAAATGCAGAAGGGTTCAATATATTTATTTCCATTGGCATAATAAAAGGCATTAAAGTGCCAAAAGGTCATGCTTCCAAGAAAACTATACTTTCCTGGCAATTAGTAAATTTCTCTTGTCGGAATAATCTGTGAGTAATTCAATTGACTGTACAACCCTCTAGACATTAAGTCATTTTTTTTTCTAGCTCTCCGACATCATAGCAAGTCTGTGGTATTGTCAGTGCTGGCTGACCATCACAATTGAAGTTGGTGTTTTTATTTTATTGTAAAACAAAATTTATACCTGTACATCATGGAGGTAATATACTCAAGTAAACATCAAGAGACTAGCTCATAGAATAGTATATAACATTTTAGAGTCTGTCTCAACTTTGGTAATGTAATTTACTTTTGTTAGTTATATGACATTTCATTGTATGGCTCTATTATAACTCATTTAGTGAAATCTTTTAGGAGTAGACTCTTAAAGATAGTTTTATAAACATTTACAAAAGCTATAATGAATGGAATTTTATGTGCCAAAATAGAGGATACATTGGGAGAAAAGTAATTGTTGAGGAAAGTATATATAAACTACATATTTATTTATGTTTTGTGTTATATATTAAATTATATATTCATAATATAATATATTGTCAGTGTACAATACACATAATCCATATATTTTAACACATGTTAGATGTATATTGCTATTTTTCTTAAGGAGATTTTTTTTTTGTCGGTCGTGGGGCTTGAAATCTGGTCTTGGACCCTGTCCCTGTGCTCTTCAGCTCAAGCAAGCGCTCTATCACTTGAGCCACAGCGCCACTTCTGGTTTTCTAGTGGTTAATTGGAGATAAGAGTCTCATGGACTTTTCTGCCTGGGCTGGCTTTGAACTGTGATCCTCAGATCTCAGCCTCCTCAGTAGGTAGGATTACAGGCCGTGAGCCACTGGCACCCGGCTTTCTAAGGAGATTTAAAACAAAATACAAACTTTCAAATCTAAGACTTATATACCTGCTGTAATGAATCACCCAGGGTAGTTGATTACCACCAATATTTTTAAAAGGCAAACAAATTAATTCTGTATCACACCTTAATGAAATCCTCATCCAAGGGGATTGATGGCCAAGAGCATAAAGGTCTGTTTGTTGTCTATAGTCTATGTGAAAAATCTGATTTCTTAGTTCAGATCTGTTTTTATACAATTATCACCTTGCTACAGAGAGAAGCCAGGACCAGATTTTGTATGGTGAATATTCTTTCTAGAAAACAAGAAGTAAATTCAGCAAAATAGTAAGTTTCTGCTTCATGAAACAGGCAGGTTTTAATGACTGGTACTGATCCAAATACTTAAGCATCCAACAGAGTAGAATATTCTGTCATTCATGCAGAGGAGAATTTCAGATCTGTACACAAAGAATTGGGCTATTACTATAAGGCATTCATACTGTGCAGGATTTTCTAAGTCTGGGCAAATAAGTTTTGCTTGTTATTTTTATTATGATTAGCCTCATGTTTACACAGCTTTGTTAACAGTCATGGAATTTCAGCAACACAGGAGTGTATTTGTCTGAATACTTTTATGCCCACTTCTGATCTTATGGAGAATTCTTCCTGGAGGCTGTGGGGGAGGGTGGATGTGTAAGAAAGAAATAGCATGCCTCAGCCTTTCTGCACACTTTTCTGTTCTCTTTGCACTTTTGGAAATGTACTGCTCAGATAAGATCTCTTCTCAAAAGCCTGAAGGGGTATCAAAAAAAATCACCACTTTGAACCCTTCCTTATTAAAAAAAAATTACACCGGAATAAGCTTTGTGACAATACTGTGCTCTCAGTCATTGAAAAGCTGTTATGCTTGGACAGAAATATTAAGCTGCTGCCTATAATCTTCGAGTACATTTACAGGGGTGGAGGGGAAGCTTTTTTATAGAAAAACATTGCCCAACCCTTAACCCATGTTTCTGACACAACTAAAAGTGTTTTCATGACCAAAATGATGCTACACTTTGGAAGTCTATGCTGAGATGAAGAATGATCAAATGACATCATTTTACAATAAGATGTTTACTAACAGGAACACAATGTTTGGGAGAATATTGGGGCAAAGCAAAAAGTTATGATCATCTGAGAAGGAATGCTAGATTAATTCATTTCTCACTGTCAAGAGAGAGGATGTAAATTCAGGGATTTCAAGGGCAATTGCAGCTACCTCCACCAAGGCTAAGAGGCAGCAACTACTTATTGTTCTTAACAACTGTCTTCGGTTTTAGACTTCACAGTACAGGATTGAGTCATGTTCAAGTACCAACAATTATTAGACAAGTTAACCTTGAACAGTTTCCTTAATCCCTCTGTAGTTCAATTTTCTTTGTCTATGAAATCCTTGGAATTGTATATTTTAATAATGAAAGGCATAATACAAATTTGCATGGTTTGTAGCAGGACTAATTGTTCCAGGCTAGAGAAGTAAACAGCACATCATCTAATCCATGAGAAGCTAAGTAAATACTAGTTATTATTGTCTGGATACATCCCTGGGGCCTTTGTGATGAATAATCTTTAGGACATCTATATCACACGCATGCTTTGTGGAGATGCAGAGAATCAGTGTAGGGAAAAGGATGGAGAAAGAGGTGGTACTTCTGGTTCCTACTGTGTACTAGACCCTTAGCTTGGGATGTGATACACCTTATTTCAGTTAATGTTTTTAATACTCGCAAAAGGCAAAAGAAATGAAGCTAAACTTAGTTACTACTTTCCAGAGTTCATAAAGTTAGCAAGATTCAGCTATCATGTTAAAAGGAAAGAGCTTTTATACTTAGAACTTTCAACCCATTGCAGATATAGACAAAGAAGTTGAACTAGAGAGGGATTAAGTTACATCCAAAGTTAGCTTCTCTAAAAATATAATTGGTGGGGTTTGAACATGAATTTGTTTCTGTGGTGAGGAGTACAGAATTGTACTATAATTGTACTATAATTGAACCATGTCACCCCCTCACAATATTTGCCCCTCACAATTTTTGCCCTCCCAACTTGCCAAGTTGTATATTTAACGTCCAACATAATGTCTCATGAGTATCTGCTGATCTGGGTCCTTCTTTGTTCTACCATTTCTGTTATTTCACTTCCCCTCCCCAAATCATATAAACTTATATATAACACAAAGAGTACAGAAATCAAAAATAGCCACAATCCCACTTTTGGGCATTTACCCAAATGTTCACAAACAAGACTACACTAAAGCTACTAGCATGACTATGTTTATTGCAGCCTTATTTACCATAGCTAAGATATGGAACCAACCCAGATGCCCCTCAGTAGATGAATGGATCAAGAAAATGTGGTATATATACACAATGGAATTCTATGCCTCCATCAGAAAGAATGACATTGCCCCATTTGTTAGGAAATGGAAAGACTTGGAAAAAATTATATTAAGTGAAGTAAGCCAGGCCCAAAGAAACATAGGTCCCATGGTTTCCCTTATTTGCAAAAACTAGTATATGTCTGAGTCAAGCAGAAAAGGTCAGATAAGTTGATGTTAGGGAAATGAACCCTAAGATATGTATTCAAATGTTTTTTTTTCTTTCATGCATTTGTTTCTAACACATTTATAAGATTATTTCTTTGTTGCTTTGTATGTCCCTCCCCCATGGTATAACCCCTGCTTTCACTGTATTTGATGTTGTTATAATTTGTGGAGGGAAAGGGGAAAAACAAATCGTTTAAATAGGGATACAGGTGGACCCATTGCAACAATGAGATGTACAAGTTGTTATGTTGAAAACGAACTTTACAACTTTGGTGGAGCGGGGGAGGAGGATTGGCTGGGGTGGTGGGGGGAGGATGGGATGGGAAGGGGAAACAAAGGAGGAGCCTACAATGCTTGATAAGAAATGTACTCATTATCTTGCCCATGTAATTGTAACCCCTCTGTATAGTATTTTTACAATAGTAATAAAAAATAGCCAAAAAAGGGGATATGCCAAAGGGGGCAAAACAACTGCAAACTGTACAACAAATAACCTCTTGTCTCCATTTCTTGGAGTTCATTATGATAAACAGCATTTTATAGGATTATGTGCACATAGCTATTGACCCATTGTGATCCTCTCCAAAGAATATGCATGCTCCTTTATTTTCACTGTGTGAATGTTTACAGTGCCATTCACCCAGTTAAAATGGCCATTATCAAGAAAACATAATAACAGATGTCGACCTGGATGTGGCCAATAGGGACCATTACCACACTGTTGGTGGTAGTTCAGTCATTCTGGTTGAATATTATGGAGGTTCCTCAAAAGACTAAACATGGGACTTCCCTATGAGTCAGAAATCCCCTGTACATTTAACCAAATAATCACAAACCAGGCCACACTAAAGCCACTAGTACAACAAAGTTCACTGCAGCCTTGTTTAATATAGCTAAGATTTGGAATCAACCCAGATACCTCTCAGCAGATGAATGAATCAAGAAAATGTGGTATATACACAGTGAATTTCTATGCTTCTATCAGAAAGAATTGCATTGCCTATTTATAAGGAAATGGAAAGATTTGGGGAAAAATGCATTAAGTACAGTAAGTCAGACCCAAAGAAACATAGGCTGCATGATTCCCTCATTTGTAATAATTGGAGTATGCTTATAAATCTACAAATAAATCCAATAGATATTAATAGACAAATAATTACATGGAGGTCTAAATCTTAATACTATTAGTAGTGCTTGAGAAGAACTGCTAATTTTCACTTCAGTACCACCTTTCAAATTACGGTTTCATTTTTATTTCAATTTTCTTTTATTCATCAATCCATATGTGTGTGTATCTGTCAACTATCTATCTATCCATCTATCATCTAAGTTACTGTTACTATATGAAGAGGTAGCCAGTGTAGTAGTATTGTTGTTCCTCAAGAACTGAAAATTTCAGCAATTTTCCTTCTATTAAAGTTCTTTTTTTAAATTTTATTTTCTTGTAAAGGTGCTGTACAGAGAGGTTACAATTACATGACTAAGGTAGAGTACATTTCTTGTCAAACATGTTACCCCCTCCTTTGTTGTTCTCCCACTATCCTTTCCCTCTCCTACCTCCCGCACTCCCCCCTCCAAAGTTGTAAGGTTCATTCCCAACATAGTGTCTTGTGAGTATCATTGTTGCAATGGGTCATCCTGTGTCCTTGTTTCGACATTTTGTTATTCCCCTTCCCCTCCCCAAATTAGATAAATGTATATACAAGATACAAGGTACCAAAATCAAATACAGTGACAACAGGGGATATACCATAGGAGGAAGAACACACAAAAGAAACAAAGAAAAAAATCACATGTATATTAAAAACAACAACAACAAAGAAAAACCTTTTGTGTCCATATCTTGGGGTTCCTTTTTCTTTGCATCATCTTATATGGTGATTTGTACTTAGCTTTTGAGTTTTTCTGTTCATCTGATAAGATTATCCTAGACATATACTAATTATTGCAAATAAGGGAAACCATGGGACCTATATTTCTTTGGTCTGACTTACTTGGGATTGCATTAAACTTCAGAGCTCCTGCATGGCAAAGGACATAGCTAGCAAGATCAATAGAAAGCCCACGGACTGGGAGACGATCTTCACTAGCTATACAACAGGCAAGGGCCTCATATCTAAAATATATTTAGAACTTTTAAAGTTCTTATATGTAAGATATCAGAGAATTTAATTATTTGTTCCTTAGATATGTATGTGTACAGTATCAGGAAATCTAGTCATTTGTGTTTTCGATTTAAAAGAAAATATGGTTATCTGGTTTATACTGAAATGATAATTGTTCCAGGAAATTTCTCAATAGTTTTAGGGAAGGCTTATGATATTAATTAAATATTTCATTAGTTGACCACTTGTCTAAGCATTGCCGAGAGATATAATCACAAAAATATTGGCTTAAAAATTACCGTATTCATCCATTTATTTCATGGGCCCTGTGACTTTCAAAGATATTTAACATTTTGATTATCAGTATTTTCAGATGAATTTAAACAGTACTACCGCAAACATGGGATGATTTGGGTAAAATAAAAAGTGCTTGTGAAGCTCTTCCCCTGTCTAACCCAGTTAGTACAGTTTAAAATGCTACACAGCAACAAGGATCTGATTCCTAGAACTTGTCATCATTCACACTTAGCCTAAGAATAATTTAACTCCAATAGGCTAGTTAAGGACTCAAAGCTCAGTAAGGAAAAGAACAGAGATTCATCTATATTATTACCAGGTTATTTTCTGGGCTGAAGAGAAATGCAGCCTGTGGAAGTTGTTATTTATGAAGGCTGTGGATATTCCCTGTGCTCAGTAGTCAACAACTCAATTGTCACAAGTAAGATCTGGCAACACTGACCAGACAAACACACAATGCAATTAAGCACATGCATACTCCTGCAGCGCAGGGCTGCCTCCATCCTAGAAACTGCCAGCCCCTATGGGCTTGAGACACACCTTAGGGTTCTTTTTTTTTTTTTTTTTGGGTCCGGTCATGGGGCCTGAACTCTGGGCCTGGGCGCTGTCCCTCAGTTCTTCAGCTCAAGGCTAGCGCTCTACCACTTGAGCCACAGCGCCACTTCCGGCTTTTTTCTTTTCGCTTATGTGGTGCTGAGGAATCGAACCCAGGGCCTCTGGCATGCAAGGCAAGCGCTCTACCACTGAGCCAACTTCCCAGCCCCCACCTTAGGGTTCTTGACCATACTTTCCTTCAGCAATAATTACTGGGAACGATTTTTAGAGAACCATATCGACTTACGCCTGTTTCTTCTAGCTAATGTAGTTCTAGTCTTCCATTGCAACCCTTTAACAAATCCCTTCCCCTCCTTACACAGGTGAGGCCTAATGAACTAAAGTCACACTTCTGCTACAGAAAATCCCAACAATGTTTAGCCCTGAGTTGTTAGGCAATGACTGATATGGAAGGATTAACTGAAGAAATAAGACATACAACAGAATGTGGGGTAGGAGGATTAGCTGTGGGGTGACATTTAAGCAAGTTATTTACCTTCCAGATTCTATTTTGTATGATGCAAAATTTGGATTAAGCTGCAAGCTCTTCTTACAACTCAAATTCTTTGATCTCACTAATCTCTCTTACTCATTGTATTCTTACTTTAAGCCCAACTTTACAGATCTGGGGTAAGCTACTCAAGTCTTTAATACCAGTCATTAGTAATATAATCCATACTCTTGGGGTCCCTGCAAGAACAGCTAATTAATGAAGAATGTGGAGAAACCTAGATGAAAGATAAGAGAAATGGGAAATTACTCACTATATTTTTGTAATTGCATTTTAAATGGCGATATGGAAGGTCTGTGTTTCACTTAGGAACAGATATTTAACTATAAGGGCTTATTAAATCTTACTTCCCTGAAGAACTAATTTTCTCTTTAAAAGTACTTTTGAAACTTTACCATAAAACCATTCTACATATCAGTGGCACTGTGGTGATTCATGTGTGTATCTACTTTCCCAAGAATAAAGAGCAGCAGTAAGTTTATCTCATCTAGTCTCTCAAACGCTCACCACATGGTGTCTGACAAGGAGTAGGTGTATCAGAGCTTCCTACAGTTACCAAGCAAGAGTAAAAGAGAAAGTAGCAACAACAGAAAACTATTTGTGGCACCTTTAGAGCCTAGACTGAGAATATCTAATGATTTGAGACATTCTGTCTTCCTAGATTTTGTTTTAGCACCCATAGGTAATTGCAGTTATGCTTCAAATGACAATGGTTCTATAGCTAAGCTATAGTTAACAAAATCAGCTAAGCCTTTTTGTAAGTGTTCACCGAGGTGTTCTGGGTGTTTTTCCACTCTGGATGAAGGTAAATGCAGCTTCTATTGAGGCTGCTGGGCATTCTACTTCCCTGGATGATAGACAAACCCTGAAAATAGAATCATGGCCCATCCACAGACTGGGAGAATCAGGTTTCCTGGTCTGCTTCATATACAGCAGAATTAGCCATGGTGTTCCATAGAATAGACCCTGGTTTCTGTATATAATACTTACATTTCATTATGAGATGGTTTTCATGGGCAGGAATACTTGCTCTCCACTAAGCAAACTCCTGAGGATCCTTGCAAATTATCTCTAAAAATCTATTCTTGCCTTTTCTTTCCTGGATTTGTTTATAATGATTTACAATATCAGTAGAGAAAATATGGTTATTTGCTGATTCCATCCAGCCATGTATTGTCTGTGGCTCTTTTTGTGATATTATAAACATATTCACTGCATTTTTTGTCACTAACTGTGAAGCATTTGCACTAATCTTCTATTGCTTTGCTCAAATCGTCCTGTGATCCAAACACATACTTCTTTGTTATATCTTTTGGGGATGAAATAATAAAAGTTATAACTCTAAAACAAAGTAGAGATGTGTGATTCACAAGAAAATTATACCTGATATTGCATGGATCAATGTTGCTCAGACTGAGTAGATCTCCTCCATTTGACCTAGAAGGTATCACTAGAATAATATATTCTGGTTTAGAAATATCTGATGTAAATTTTGTTTTCTGTACATGAATGTTCTTGCACTCCTGTGTGTTTTGTTCAGTTTTTGTGGAGAAGGGGATATTCTTGGATTCAATATGCTAGCTTCAGTCTCTTAGTATGTCTTATGTAAGTTTTCTATTGCTAGATAAGTAACACAAACTTGTCTAGAACCAATTTTTTTCTTATCTCCTTGTTTTCACAAGTCTGGGTGAAGCTTAGAAGATCCTCAGCTTAGGATATTGCAAAGCAGTCATCAGTATGGGTTGGGGTTTTCATCTGAAGGCCTGCCTGAGGAAGGGTTTAACTCACAGTTGATCCACTGCAGCAGGCAGACCCTGTGTGTGTAGAAAGTTCATGACAATTTGTTTCTACAAAGGGTCCAAGAGAGAAAAGAGGGACCAACTCTAGCAGCATGGAAGGTACTGTTGTATTCAATGCAGTTGGATACTTTCTTCACTTTTGACTTGATCACTGTTTTAGAATGAAGCCAAAGGTGCTGCACATACGTAGGGAAGGGAATACCAAGAGGTGAATGCCAAAACATCACCTATAAAAATTCTGCATGTCTATTAACTAGCAACTCTTTAGTGACAACAAACTGTATGGCATTTTTATAAAATCATGAACCATTTAAAGGTGAGTATAAACAAATCAAAGTAAAGGAAAAAGCAAATCTAAACAGCAATTACTTCATTAATAGAGCTCTCCCTGGAATTTGGGTTGCTTCTCAGATTATCCTAAAATAATTCAAAATAGATGAGGCAGTGTATGTTTATTCTAGTGGTGTAAAGTATTCACAACAGGAAATGTAATGGAATCAAGGTGGGCAGTGAACTCCTGGGAGTAGAGTAGAAATTTTAAAAAATTAAGTCTTTCATTTCATTTCACTATGAAGAAAAAAGTCAGGAAGTCATCTTTGTTTTCTTATTAGCTGCCTGCTGAGGTAGGCCATTTTTGGCCACATTTAATAAAAAGAAAACTGAGCTAAGTAATGCAGTTATTGGTCAAATACCTTATAAATTTATAAAGCTGAAATACAAGACCATATTTGAATCATATTAATACAGTGCCCTTAGTTGTGGCTTATAGCTTTGAAAGAAATTTGTGTTGTTTTTTTCTCTGCTATTTTACCCCTATTTTGACCATAGCCTTTATGCAATAAATTCAAACAAACTATCAATCTCTACTGACTTTTTGATTCATTTACATTCATGATATGTTTTTTTTCCCCTAAAAATAAGCTGGAATTTTAATTGTGCATAAACAACATTCATTTTGTCATTTTATTAGTAATGAGATGCAAGCTTTAATTATTGTTTTTGAGGACATATCAACTTAAAATATCAGGTCTCAGAGATGTGTCTTATTTAAATGTGCATTTTAATAAAGTATTTTTCTAAGAGTGGAAACATAGTCTAATAGTTAGAACTTAACCTCAAACTTAAGCATTTCATGATGCATTAAATGGAATATTTTTAGAATTGGAATTCATCAACATTGCTGCAAAAATATCATTCCCCTTCTCAGCTTGATGGAGTATTCAACTATAAAGACATTTCCCTCTCTGTGGGACTAGCATGTTTATAGTCAATATTATAAATAGAACAGAGGCATAACCAATTGTAAATAACTTCTTTCAAAATTACTTCTTCCTACCGGATAAAAGTAGGCTGTCATTATGAGGTAGCATTATGACAAGTAAATATTTGTCTATCAAAAAAGTAACAATCATGTGTTCCAATTATTGCGCAATTTCTAAGGGTGCTACTTAGGATGACACTGACCTTCATCCATTGGTAACCTTGATTAAGTGAGAAGCTGCTACAAGCAAAATTGTGTTTTTCTTGCCAGAATTTATTTGTTCTCTAAAAGTAAGGGGGAAATGAATGAGGATGAAAAGATATTTTTGTTGGAATACTGAGCTAATTCCATGGGCAATGAAAAATGTCACTATCATCTGAAATGCCAACTCAGCTATTCATTTCCCCATGAGTAAATTTCCCACAACCCCTACATCCTGCTAAGGGCTCTCCTATCACCTTGATCTCAGCCATTCTCTAGGAGACCTTCAGTCGTCCTCTGTGTGGCTTTGCTCATGTGATGATTTTCTAAAACCTGGCTCGGTACTTCCCCAAACCACAGGACTTTCAGAAAGTATAAGCACCCCCAATCAATAGGTTTTCTATTTTGTTTGGCCTTGGAATCCTGAGTTTAAACTATGCTTAGACAATGTAAAGATATACGTAAATTTGGAAAACCAGTTACTGAAAGGCCAGAGAAGAATGAGAGAACTGTTTTCCCTGGTTATCTCCTGCACAGTGACAGCTACTTAATTCAACAAATAATTAAATAAACTCATTACCTTGCTCATGTAACTGTAACCCCTCTGTACAGTGTCTTTACAATAAAAAATATTAAGAAAAATAAACATGGGGTAACATAAAAAAACAAACATTAAAAAAAACAAATAATGACATGTAGAAAGGTTCCAAGAGAACTAAGAGAACTACTTCTAAGTGGTTTATACAACAGGTTAGAGAGAAGCAGGCAATATCTATCACCCACTCTGTGCCTTACTTCCCAGGTTCAATCATTCTGTGATGCACAGGTGACAGACTTAGTACTTTGCAACATTTTCTTCAGCCTTCTTTGCAGACTTTATGCATAATAATGTTTGCTTAACAACTCTGATTTTTAAAAAAATGTGATATGTTGCCTACTTATAAATGTAGACAACAAACCATAGTATTGGTACTAGGCCCTGTGTTTAATAAGCTTTAAGATATTTTGTATCATATTATACTTAAAAGTATCTCTATCCTTCAGGCAATCCACTACTTTGAAAGGATGCTAGCTATCTTTCTTATTGCTCTATGTATACCTTTCATATTTTAATGGATTCATTATAATTTTTTGTATCCTTATGTCTTTTACTTTATATACTTAAAAGATATTCTTCAAAAATTCCATAGGTTTTACCAGACTATCAAAAGTGTCCATTCTACAAGTATAAACTAAGAACAGTAGAAGTGAAATTAATGTGGTAGCTATCAAACAGCATTTCAGTAATACAATGAAATAGCATAAAGTTTGATATATACTATGCATACACTTGGTAAAATTTTTGGGTGCATTGGTGTGTGTGTGTGTGTGTGTGTGTGTGTGTGTGTGTGTGTGTGTGTGTGAGTTGTGTATGTGTTTGAACATGTATATATGATTAGGGTTATGCCATAATATAGTTTTCTTACTGTGGACCATCATTTTTAAGTCTGATGGATCATTTTTAAGGTTAATGGATTAAGATAGACATATGTTGACAAAGGATAGGATTTGTTGTTCTCAAAATAATGTGATAGGGTCCAGAACATCAAAAGTACAGTCTACCTGCTTCCTGATGCATAGTCCTTAGAAGAAATTTGTTCTTTCTTCTTCTATGCTTTCATTCCTTGTTTTTTAACCATGTCTCCTGAGATCTACAGTAACTCCAGTGTTGACCTCTCTGCCTACACACTGTTGACCCTCTACTTATTTCTTGACACTTAGTCAGTAAATATACTTATGAGATTCTCTGTTGTCTTACATTTACATGAAAATACTATGAAGATATCTACAAGCTGTCAAGATGTATTTAGAAGGCGCCATGTGTGTTCATATCGTCTGCACTGGGTCTGGCCCGCCTGGATGTGTGTGCTTACCACCACTAGGCTAAGCTTTGCTTCTTCCCACTACTCTGAAAGAGACTCTCATCACGTCACAGCCACTACCTGAGTTCCAAAGTTAATTGGCACTTTTCTGTCTTTATCTTACCTGATACTTCCTTATCTCCCTATCTTAGTGTCCATATCTATTCAGCACATGCTAAGGCTACCAACATCAAACTGCTTCACTGGCTAATGTCCTGTGAGCAATTCTCTTTCCCCACATGCATTTTCCACACTCAAGGGCTTAGGTTCCACCTTGATGTTTTTAATAGCAAATTTTTCTCTTTTTCCTTCGTTTTTACTTTTTCCTTCCTTCCTTCGTTCCTTCCTTCCTTCCTCCCTTCCTTCCTTCCTTCCTTCCTTTCTTTCTTCCTTTCTTCCTTCCTTCCTTCCTTCCTCACTTCCTTCCTTCATCCCTCCCTCCCTCCTTCCTTCCTTCTTTCCTTCCTTCCTTCCTCCCTCCCTCCTTCCTTCCTTCCTTCTTTCTTCCCTCTCTTCCTTCCTTCCTTCCTTCCTCCCTCCCTCCTTCCTTGCTTCCTTCTTTCCTCCCTCCCTTCCTTCCTTCCTTCCTTCCTTCCTCACTTCCTTCCTTCCTTCCTCCCTCCCTCCCTTCCTTCGTTCCTTCCTTCCCTCCTTTCTTCCTTCCTTCCTTCCTTCCTTCCCTTCCTCCCTCCCTGCATCCTTCCCTCCCTCCTTCCTTCCTTCCTTCCTTCCTTCCTTCCTTCCTTCCTTCCTTCCTTCCTTTCTTCCTTCATTCCTTTCTTCCTTCCTTCCTTCCTTCCTTCCTTCCTTCCTTCCTTCCTTCCTTCCTTCATTCCTTCATTCCTTCATTCCTAGCTTCCTTTCTTGTGTGTGTGTGCTGGTCAAGTCCTTGTACTCTTCTTTGTCTTTTTCTGCTTATGGCTGACAATCTATTTGAGCAACAATCTACTTCCTGCTGTTTTGCTGTCTAATTGATTAGTCTCTAGGATTTGTATGCCTAGTGTAACTTGGAATCCTGATCCTCAACTCCCAGCTTCCTGAGTAGCTAGAATTATAGGCATGGGCCTCCAGGGCCAAGGTTAAGAGCTGGCTCATAATTTCCCTCTCCTCCAACTCCCCAAAGTTGTACAGATCATTTCTAAAATATTGCCTTGTGAATATCGCTTTATATCAGTCCCCACCCCCCCGTCCTTTGTCTCACCATATTGATGTTTCCCTTCCCTTCCCTAACTCAAATAAATGTATATACAATACCAGGGTACCAAAATCAAATACAGGGACAAGAGAGGATATATCATAGGGGGAAGAACATACAAAAGAAACCAAAAACGCACATAGTACATTGAAAATTAGGAGAAAAATGAGGGAAGGGGTAACAAGTTTAACAAGAAATGTACTTATTACTTTACTTATGTAACTGTAACTCTTTTATGTATCACCTTGACAATAAAAAAAGGAGCTGGCTCCCTGGTATAGTCTCTCTGCCTGCCTTTCCCCTTTAATCAGTCCTTCATTTACCCAGAGATGATTGGCATGTTTTCTTTATTGTCCTTCTGCCACTAGACCTTATATATTACATGATACTGCATTTTACTCAATTATTTTCTTAGCTATCCTCTGCATTGGGAAATTACCTCATAATGCTCCATATACTACTTTGTGCAACATGTGTTATCCAATATTGTTTTGAAAGAAAATATGGATGCATGCATGATAAAAGGTTCACTACAATTCTACTACCTGTTAGACCTTGGATCCACAGCAGTGTCCAACACATTGGAGATTCTCAAAAAAATGGTGAATAAGTTATAGGTCATTCATTGTAGACATCCATAAAAATTAGTGAATATTACCTAAAAATTAATTATTTTGGATAATCTTTGCCTATTTTAGATATGGTATTTTAGATATAGTTGCCAGAGTGGTATAGTAATTGTTATTCTATTATATTTATTGAATGGCTCTGTTTATATCTACAGAGCTGTTAATAAAGTCAATGATCATGGAGCAATTGAAGAACATTAAAATGTTCTTTTAAAAATATTTTGCAGGGGCTGGGAAGGTGGCTCAGTAGTAGAGCGCTTGCCTTGCATGCATGAGGCCCTGGGTTTGATTCCTCAGCACCACATAAGCAGAAAAAAAAAAGCCAGAAGTGGTGCTGTGGCTCAATTGGTAGAGCGCTAGCCCTGAGCTGAAGAGCTGAGGGACAGCGCCCAGGCCCAGAGTTCAGGCCCCACATCCGGACCCAAAAAACTAAAATATTTTGCAGAATCTTCTTTTATTAAGCAAGCTGATAATATGGCAAGACAGTACTGATACTTTCCCACAATTCAAGGTAAATTTTTTGTTAGGGAATCTGTACCAGTTCTTACCACAAAAAGCATAAAGCCGTATCTTCTACAGGTGAAAAAGTTTGAGCACAGAGATACTCCTTCTACCCAAAAATTCATCAGCAAAGGTGACTAAGGCCCACTGTCAAATACAGGCAACGAGGAAGATAATAAGAAATTCCACTTAAATGAAGAAAGCATTATTAACCTGCGTGTATTCTCTACATGAGCCTGTGTCTAACAACCAGCTTCTTTCCTGCCTCTGCTGGTGTGTATATGCTTATCTGAGTCTTGACATTGACCACAAATTGACAGTCAGGCATGTGTGCAGGGAGGTTTGAATATTAGTGATAAATAGACCTGAGTATCCATAAATTACTGATTGTATTACAGCCTCCAGTGCCAGACACCTTTTTCTTAGGCTCCTGATGAATGACTTCTATCTTTATCAAGTGAAATGAATGATAGTGTTTTCAAGAACAAGGAGAAATATCTAAAGAGAACTCTAATCACCTCATATCTACTTGTGAGCCTGCCAAACAGAACTCCAGGGCCTCCTATTAGTATCTTTGTTACCAGAACAAACAGCAACAACAATAAGTTTTTCACAGAAAACCAACCCAATGTTGAATTTCGGTTGCAAAAATTTTTACAACATTAGGATTTACACTGTTATCAAAAGATTATATAAGGGTTGGGCTATATATTCACAAACTTGGATATGTTCCCTGTACAAGTTTTATTTCTCAGTCAAGATAAAGCTTGACAAATCCTGGTACTGTGTAAAGAAGATACATTGATTTAAAGTGATATATTGAAAATACCAGGAAACACGAGTTGATTTAAACTTAAATGAGATCCATTTAGCTAATTTTAGCATATTAAGCAAACAAGGATAAATTGCACTCCTTTATGACAATTTTGTCATGCATCCAATTTGTAAGTTCCATGGAGCACTCTGTAGAAAGTAAGTCATTTAGGAAAATTTAAGAGGGAAGGCATTTTCATGATAGGCAAATTAAGATACACATACACACACATACATAGCACACACATATGCAAGCACACACACACCTATATGTTTGCTATCTATAAGTGTGTTCCCTAGGTTGCTGTAAAAAATTACTATGGTTTTTATGCAAAAGACCATGAAAATGGACCATGAAAAGGAGTGCTCCCTTTTTTTTCTAGCTTCTGAGGGTTTCTGGCAATCCTTTATATTTCTTCCCATTCTGAATCAGTATGACCATCTCAGCTAATTTCATTTGCAAACATCCTATTTCCTAATAATATCACAAATTCTGATATTTTTAGCTACACATGAATGTTTTGATGGGGGTAGGTGGTGTTCAACCCAGTAAAGTTGCTGTTATTCTGTATTTGAAATAATGTTTGAGTATATCATGCCTCCAGGGCATATATAGGAAGGATAACTGGGTACCAGTGGACTCATGTCTGAAATTCCAGCTATTTAGTAGGCTGAGATCAGGATGATAGTGGTTCAAAGACATTCCAGGAGTAATGTCATGATCTTGCAACTCAAAAATCAAGTCAGGTAGAGTGACACATGCCTATCATTCCAGATATTTTGAAGACTGAGATCAGAAAGATCTCAGCTATTTACCTCTCAACTCAGCTATAGCAGAGAGCATAAATAGATAAAAGCTTCTCAAGAGAAACTTTTCAGGTATTCAAACTGGGCATTGAAAGTTGGTGGTTATTGATGAAGATAGTTTAGCAGAACAAGGCATTAGGAAGCATTGAAGCAGTGAGGGTACATTACAAATAAGAAACACTTTAAAAACTATTATAATTTCTGGGTGATAGTGGCTCACACCTGTAATCCTAGCTACTCAGGAGGCTGAGATCTGAGGACTGCAGTTCGAAGCCAGCCAGGGCAAGGAAAGTCCATGAGACTCTTATCTCCAATTAACCACCAGAAAACCAGAAGTAATGCTGTGGCTCAAGTGGTAGAATGCTCACCTTGAGCTGAAGAGCTCAAGGACATAAAAAATATGAATACACACTAGAACTTAAATGAATATAAGGACAAACATCAAGACAGAAACAAGTAAGTAACAAGTCTCATTAATTGGCACAAAAGACACCAGAGTAACAGAAAGGACCTGGAGTGAATAGACTACGGGCATGCTTCAACGTCGAAGGAAGAAACACTTAGATCAAGGGACTTGAGATAGCAATAGAAAGAAGAGGCTCAAAGTACATCTTTACAATTACAGGATACAGTAAGGTCCCACTGATGACCACACATCCTATCTGGAAGTATTGTTTTCCTGAATGAAGTTCAACATCTATTACTACAGAATTCAAAAATCACTTCTGGTTAGCTAAGTCTCAAGCATGGTCCATCCAAAACAAGCCAGTTGGTATCCTGGAGTCAACAAAGTTCTGCTTTTCAGAACGGCTCCCCTGAGTAAGACAGTTTATCACTAGTTTCGCTGCAACATGCTCAGTGCTGAGACAGACGGCAGCAGTCCTGAGCCAAGTCTCTGCTAGAGCACCATGAGAGCATTGGTGGTTTTTGGTGGCATTGACTTGGGTGACCCCATCTGAGCTCCTGTGTGCCGTGAAGGTACATGCTGACATTTACTCCCTTGGAGGAGGAAGGGGGACGCCCCTTCTTCCAAGTCAGGGTAAAGGTCTTTCTGATGCCAGGCTGCCAGACTCAGATGAAGGTTTGCAGGAAGGGTCATTCATGCTCCTCCAAGTTAACTCAGTAGAACAATGTCTGGAGACTCCCTTTGTGTACTCACCTGTGCTTTATCTACTTTTACAACCTTTGATTCCTGGAACTGCTCCACATTTTTTGACAAGGATCGCTATTCCTGCTTACTGATTTAAAGTTAAACTCTCATTGTCTGTGTTCCTGTAAAACTGTTGATTACCTCTCTGCCTCCTGACTGAAGATTTACTCCTCCTGCCTGTGTGCTGTAAATAAGCATGTGACATTCCAATAAACTTTGTCTATACCCGCATGGTATGGTCCACTTTCTGCCTACCAGACACTGTGTTCTTGGGTCTTGCTGTGTGAACAGCAACAGAGGTTATTCTTGATCTAGATAAAGGCTTTAAATTAGTTCCTAAACATGAAATGTAAAAACAAACAAAAACAAAACACAAAACAAATAAACAGGAACTCTCCTTCATTCCTTCATGCTCTCAGCTCTTTAGAAGCATAGACTATTCCTTTTCAGGAATCCAGACCACATTTCAGACCATTTGGAAGCCCATCAAACTTGGAAGGGTGTTATTGGTAATCTAGCCAGATTTCATTTTATACAAAGCACCTGAGGCATGTCATAGTAAAATAATGAGCTCAAGCTCACATAATGAGCTATTTTAGATCAATTAAAATGACTGCCATAGTCTTGATATTCTGTGTGGGACCCTGAGAACTTTGTACTGCACCTTGAGGTGTCTTCTAAATCCCATTATATAGTAAATTTACCAACAGCCAATGAAACCAGGTGGATGTTAGGGAAGAATATTTCAATAGATTATTTGCTTCATTACTCAGTAATGACAAAGACATCAAGAAACTACATCATATCAAGGTGATTATTCAATGAATTGCTCACAAATAGGAGTGAAAAAACTATTGAAATGAAATAATAATGTAGACAAATTTGCCATTAAAATTTCAATGTCATTTATGCCCTTCTCAAATACAATTTTTTTTTGTTTTAAATCAAAATCCCATAGAGCTACCTAAATCTTATTAGTAGGCAAGACCTTGACTTCGAACCACAAGAATTATAACATGAGGCAGTCAAAGCACTTACATATCTATTTCCTAGAATTTTTATGAAAATGATTTAATGTAATATATGTAAAGTGCTGCATGCAATATACTGGACATGGTGAGCCCCTGTGAACACTGACCACCTATAATTATTAATCTACCAAGAACTTGATTGTAAATGAGCAGGGAGAGATTTGATGATGGTGGGCCCTTTCCATTTCTGAGATGGCATGATTCGAATGTTCCTTCTTGCCTTGCTATTGACCAGTTGCCCGAGCTTCTGTCTCTAACTCTAGTAAAACCTTCCTTTCAAATACCTTCTGAGCCAGGCGCTGGTGGCTCACGCCTGTAATCCTAGCTACTCAGGAGGCTGAGATCTGAGGATCACGGTTCAAAGCCAGCCCGGGCAGGAGAGACTGTGAGACTCCTATCTCCAATAAACCACCAGAAAACCGGAAGTGGCGCTGTGGCTCAAGTGGTAGAGTGCTTGCCTTGAGCTGAAGAGCTGAAGGACAGTGCCCAGGCCCAGAGTTCAAGCCCCACGACCGACAAAAAAAAAAAAAAAAAAAATCAAATACCTTCTGAAGTCAAAGAAATCAATCACTCTCAATTACACAGCATCTCTCTCTTTGATTTTAAGGAGGCTCATTGTTATTTAAATGAAGGAAACTAACCCACAGTGAGTTTGAACAGCAGGCTCACAACCCCAGGAGAGATTCAGGGCATCGAGTTTCATTTCCTAGATGAGGAATAAACTGTCAGGATTATTAGAAAATTCATCTGACAGCCAAGAGAGAGTGAGAATGAAAGAAACTTTATTTCATGAAAGGAGAAAGGTATATATTGCTTTTCAAGACTGAAACAATGGAAAATTTCTTCAGTCAGGCGTAAAAATGGACACAGGGCCCACTTCCAAAGTGGATTCTAGAAGGTGATATCTCACAGGAAATACATGAAATGTTTCTTTGAGAACACTGAGTCCTTCATTTTTATGTAAATCTCAGAGTCATGATACCAAGGAGGGATGCCAATACTCCAAACTATAATCAACACAGGAAAATACTTAGATTTAAATATTTACCTCTTGCAATGTATAACATTTTTTGTTTTGTTTTGTTTTTGTGCTGGTCCTGGGACTTGAACTCAGGGCCAGGGTACAGTCCTTGAGCTGTTTTGCTCAAGATTAGCTCTATACCATTTGAGCCTCAGTTTCACTTCCCCCTTTTTAGTGATTAATTGGAGATAATAGCCCCCAAGGACTTTCATCCCCAGGATGGTTTCAAATCATGTCCTCAGATCTCAACCTCCTGAGCAGCTAGGATTGTACGTGTGATCTGTCACTGGAATCCGGTTCAATTTATAGTATTTCTCATTTCATTTTGCCTCCACTAAGAGAAAAGACATGGGCAGCCCTGAAATCCAATTCTGTCCCTTCTGTTGCTCTAAAAAACCATCTAGTCTATATTTAGAACAATTGACTCCAGAGATAAAAGGAAGCACCAGACTCTTTGATCAATGTTTGATCTGATACACTCATCCAAATGCTGCTCAGCTTTCCACTGCATGTTACCATGGGCAACGGTATTCAGAAGCTCCCATGAATAAAAGAATCAAGAAGGAAAATTGCTCTATGAACCATTTATCTGTGTGGACATGCCCATTCTATTCATGTGACTTACCTAGATTTAAACTTTCTCATTTTTGTTGATTCATTTATCTGAGCCTTTATCCATGCTCTTTTAGAATATGGTAATGCATTTTTAGTTTGTTCCCCTCCTCATTCCTGTAATCCCTTCCCAGTTTTTCAATCCACTGCTATTAAGAGTAGTTTTGGAACAGGACCAGTGGCTCATGCCTGTAATCCTAGCTACTCAGGGGGCTGGGAGCTGAGGATCATGGTTCAAGGCCAGCCCGGGCAAGACAGTCCAGGAGACTCTTATCTCCAATAAACCACCAGAAAACCAGAAGTGGCACTGTGGCTTAAGTGGTAGAGCGCTAGTCTTGAGCTGAAGACTCAGAGACAGTGCCCAGGGCCCAAAATTCAAGCCCCACGATCGAAAATAATAATAATAATAATAGTTTTGCTGAAATTATGCTTTGTCATACCTCTGCTGCTCAAGAAGTCAAGATACTAAGACAACTACTTACTCAATAACAAGCATTATTTACAAAATTAAGAAATAGACTCTGCCCTGAAGAAAACTCAAGGAGTTTTTGTTTGCTGTCTAGTGGATCAAAAGAAACATAGGATGATGAATCTAATCCAGGGTTAGATGACAGTTGTGACCCCAGGAGGGGTGGAGGAATCAGATGAAAAAGCACCAAAGAATTCTTTTTGTTTGTGGTTTTAATGTATTTTTCTAGACTTTGTTTTTTTCTTTGCCCTCATTAACTTGCATCTTTCAGCTTAGCCTTTTCCATACACTAATAATTATTTTTCAATTTAGGACCTTTTAAAAAATGTTACATTAAACATAAAATTAAGTGTGTTTAAATAATGACAGCCCCATATTCTATTAAGCCTCAGGTACCTAAAACAAAATTAAATACGTTTAAACTTGGCAATACTCTATGAAAGTGAAGCTTTCATTTTGGGGCTGAACCTAGCAACTAAAATGATATTTGCCATTTCTGAGTTTCCTTTTTCCTTCACTCCAGGTTTTCCCGGTTGAGCAGCGATGGGAAATTTAGCTCAGTTCAGACAAAGCAAAAAGTATAGTTGTAGCTCTCACATCCCTCTAGCAATTCCAAAATCAAAAGAACGTTGATTCTCTCACCATATAACAAAATTCCTAAAACTTCTTATTGCCTTGAATTGAGGCACAGCCCTATTCATGACTCAATTTTTGCCAGTGTGCGCTGTTGGGTCCTGTTGCTAGCATTGATGGTGATACTTCTCACTAGTGGTTGCACGGTGAAGATGGAGGGAGACTGCAGAAAGAAGAGAGTATTTTTACCAAAAGAAGGAAGAATTATCTAAGTGTCAAAACAAGTTAAATAAGAAAGTTGTAAATGAATGAACATCCACAGAAATAATAATCCTCTGGAGATTCATCTTTCCTGGCCCACATTTTTCATAATGTATCTTTATGCTGTTGAAGACATTCCTTAGCTTAAACATGGTTTAATTTGAGAATATCTGTCTCATATGGGTCCAATAAAAGCTAGCATGTTATTTTGCATAAAATTGGGACTAAGTAAGGTTTTTAGCCATTCCTTGTTCCAAGCATTTCCATTCCATTATGTTGTACTCATTATTTTCCTTAAAAGTAATAGATGTTCTCTCTAATTTTAACACTAAAGCCTTTCTTCTAATACCTTTTAAATTTGAAGCTTTAGTCTACCCATTCCACTCTCACCGGCCCCTTGGAAGCTTTGTTTCGGTGTTTTCAGGTTGGGATGCTCTCCTGTCTCTTCTCCCAATCCAGTTAAAATTTATTCTCTAAACTAGTTATTCAGCTGACTTAAATTCATTGGGAAGTTAATATTTTTCAGGCATTAGGAAGCATTTAAGCATCTGTGGATGGTGAAGGGTACATATTCTTTCTCTCCTTGGGTTGATGTGACAAAGGAAACAAATCTCAGACATCCTCAAACCTACCTCTACCTATCAAACACACACATAGAGTTGTGTTTGTGTATGTAGTGTGTGTGTGTGTGTGAGTGTGTGTGTACATGTGAGTGTATATCTATAAGTATCAAGACTTTCTCCTGATAAGCTTGATGAGGAGCTCAGACTATTGCGCTAGGCTTTTCTGGCAAGTACCTTGCAGGAAGGATTTATCCCTGTGGCAGATACAGGATGTTCTAACAGCAAGGACAGTTAAGCTTCCAGATAACCAAGGTGCTTGATTTGGCTGGACCAGGTGCTTTGTTGAAAAGAGCAGTAGTTGTCTGTGGAGACAATCACATTTCTTGAAACCAATTCATCTCATTACTAGAAAATATATTTAAAAATCTTAAAAATATTGCCAGGGATTCCAATAGCCATTACCAAAAATTTAAAGTATTGTCAGATGCTGGTGACTCATACCTGTAATCCTAACTACTTAGGAGGCTGAGATCTGAGGATCACAGTTCGAAGCCAGCCCAGGCAGAAAAGTCCTTGTGAGACTCTTATCCCCAATTTACTACTCAAAAACTGGAAGTGGAGCTGTGGCTCAATGTGGTAGAGAACTAGTCTTGAGCAATAAAGTTCAGGGACAAAGCCCAGGCCTAGAGTTCAAGCCCCAGGACTGACAATAAATAAATAAATAATCAACCCAATAAATAAACTATTGATTTGTAGATTTTTAGATTTGGATTATTTTACCATTTTCCTTCTCTAGGGTAGAGATTAACAGCCTGTGTGTGTGTGTGTGTGTGTGAAAAACACTTTTTACTGAGACACTAAAAAAATACGAAATATAACAGAAACTCCATGTTTAGGTCTTCTTTCAGACTTAGAGTTAGCAGAAACACTGAATAAATGTCCAGATTTTTAGTTAAAGTTTCATGGAGCCTAACTCAAAGTCTTCTGGATAGCTATGAGAAATCGCAGCCTGTGTGACATTTTCTGAGATTAGAGTCTTGTGTGCTTTAAAGTATGTATCACTAACTCATTGGAGATAAAGAATGAGATCTTCATATGGTCACAATAATTATACTTAATTTATATGTGAATTCATTCATATAAAAATATATACTGAATATCTTTATTCTTGTGAATCGTATTCTAGAACCAATAATGAAAAAGTTGTACATTCACTTGTGATCTTGGAATGAAGGAAACAAGTAATAAAAAGTAAGATACATCCATAAAATTTACATTACCTTAGTAATTTTACCAAAAATAAAAGAATGCACTAATGCAAAGGGTTAATGACCACAAGTTCCTTTGCGTAGAATATGTAATTAAGTGACATACTATTACCCACCTTTGGACTGGCCCGACTACCTTCTCCTTGTACAAGCAATCCTCAACTACATGCAGCATCGCCCTGCTAGACACCATTACATATATATCACATTGGCTCTTCTGAATCACTTTCTCTATTGGGAAATGGCCCTCCTATGGGGGCCATTTTTCCCTCACTGCCTATTTCTAGGCCTTTCATTCAGCCCTAACCCAACTCATTTGAATGTCCTTTAATTATTTTTAGAATCATACTCAATTCTACTCACCCACTTAAGTTCCAGACCCCTATTAATTTTATACTCTTCCTTCCTCCTCATAGCTCACATCCAATCACTTTGCAAGTCTAACCCAATGATCTCTCAAAAATGTATGTTTGAATGGCGGTTTAAAAGTTGGATTCTAATCCGGTTATTGGTCAACTGTGAAACCTCCTGAAATGGAGGTCAAATTCATGCTGACCTTGAAAAGTTGGTACTGTGTGGTCTCAACTTGCCTTCTCAACCCCCCTCAACCACTTCCTCACACATTATCCTTACCAAAGACACTGCATTTCCTGCTCTGAAGCCATCCTGCTCAGTCTCATTTATTTTGTGCCTGTGGCAATAACATGACTGAGGAATAGGAACAGCCATTAAACTAATTGTTAACCACTTATGAAGTGGACACTTGGCTCAGCACTTTGCACAGGTCAACAGAGGTCAAGTCCCACAGTACTAGGAACTTGGTTTTTAATGCCAACTCTACATTTCAATGTACAGATTTGGGCAAGGTGCTTAAGTTCTGCTGCTCAGGCTCCTCATATTGATATTGCCTACATCATAAATTGTAGTGAGCAATGTAAAAATAATATAGCTTCATCCATTGCCTGGCACATAATATTAGCATTATTATAGTCAAAATTCACACCAGAGAGAACTGAAGGTATAGCTCATGGATGGGGTGCTTGCCACATCATGAATTCTATCCCAGTATCCCCAAAATAATTACAGCAGATATTCCAAGCAGTGACTACTCTCTTTTTCTATATGAGGCTTGTCCAGTAGTGCAGATATTTGTCAGATTTTGGATATCCCTATTGTCATATGTTTAGAAAATCCTTGCAGCTTTTATTCTCTATGATTCTTTTATGGATCCTCTAAATGTCATTGTAATTTGTTAATGCCTGATGTAGAATAGTTTTCAGGGAATAAGTCTATTTGAATCTGTAACATATCTTCTCCCATTAGATAGAAGCTCTTTTGGGAAGCCTTGTACTAATGCAGAATGAAGCAAGGGTTTGGTAAAGGCAACTCATTTTGAATTCTGGCTCTATCACTCAGTGTTAGACTGAACTACCCACTTCAGGTTTTGGTCATGATTTTTAATCTTTAAAGTGGAATCATAATAGTGTGCTTTCAGTGTGTTTATTAGTATCCTGACATAGGACAAATACCTAGCATATTGCATGTTTTAGAGAAAGCTTCTAGTTCAAAACAAATTCTTTTCTCAATCCCTAAGTTCAAACCCCAATCCCACCAAAATCAAAGCAATTCATAACAATGAAACCAAGCCTGCACGTTCTTCACCAATCTGACAAATGCATTCAATCTCATATTACTCATAGCATTTTGTGTATTCAAAAATAGATGCTAAGCAAATGTTAACTTAAACTAAATTTTTATTACCTACAATAGCGATGTAATGCACATGGAGAGAACACATTGCAGTATAAAGATATTAACTCTTCAGATGTTTGTTCTCATGCTACTTTCATAAAGACATATATGTATGTATGATTTAATAATTACATACCAGATGTCTTGAGAGTTGTCTCTCAAAAAAAAAACAACACAAATGTTTTTTTCTTTCATGCATTATTTCTAACACATTTATAAGATTATTTCTTTGTTGCTTTGTATGTCCCTCCCCCATGGCATAACCCCTGCTTTCACTTATTTGATGTCGGTATAATTTGTGGAGGCGAAGGGAAAAAACAAATCGTTTAAATAGGGATACAGGTGGACCCATTGCAACAATGAGATGTACAAGTCGTTATGTCAAAAACGAACTTTACAACTTTGGTGGTGGTGGGGAGGAGGGTTGGGAGGGGAGGATGGGAAGGGATGGGAAGGGGAGACAAAAGAAACAATGCTTGATAAGAAATGTACTCATTATCTTGCCCATGTAATTATAACCTCTCTGTACAGTATTTTCACAATTAAAAAAAAACATTCTTTCTGATGGAGGCATAGAATTCCATTGTGTATATATGCCACATTTTCTTGATCCATTCATCTACTGAGGGGCATCTGGGTTGCTTCCATACCTTAGCTATGGTAAATAATGCTGCAATAAACATGGTTTTGCTGGTAACTTTGGTATGACCCTGTTTGTGATCATTTCGGTAAATGCCCAAAAGTGGGATTGCTGGGTCATAGGGGAGCTCTATGTGGAGTCTTTTAAGGAACCTCCATACTACTTTCCAAAGTGGTTGAACAAGTTTACACTCCCACCAACAATTCAGTAGGATTCCCTTCTGGCCACATCCCCTCCAGCATCTGTTGTTATTAGAGTTCTTGATTATAGCCATTCTAACTGGGGTGAGGTGGTATCTCAGTGTTGTTTGATTTGCATTTCTTTTATGGCTAGAGGGGTGGACAATTTCTTCATGTGTCTATTGGCCATCCTTCTTTCCTCTTCAGAGAAGTTTCTCTGTAAGTCTTTAGCCCACTTATTTATTGGACAGTTGTTTCTTATTTTGAGTTCCAGGTATATTTTAGATATGAGACCCTTATCTGTTGTATGGCTAGTGAAGATCTTCTCCCAATCCGTAGGCTTTCTATTGATCTTTGTTAGGAAATGGAAAGACTTGGAAAAAATTATATTAAGTGAAGTAAGCAAAGCCCAAAAAAACATAGGTCCTATGGTTTCCCTTATTTGCAATAACTAGTATAGGTCTGAGACAAGCAGAAAAGGTCAGATAAGATGATGTTAGGCAAAATGAACACCAAGATAAGGACACAAGTGGTTTTTTCTTTCTTGCTATTGTTTCTAATGTATTTATAAGGTGATTTTTTTGTTGCTTTGTATGTCCCTCCCCCACGGTATAACCCGGATTTTCACTGTATTTGATATTGGTATAATTTAGGGAGGGGAAGGGAAAAAACAAATTGTTTAAATAGGAATACAGGTGGACCCATTGCAACAATGGGATGTACAAGATGCTATGTCAAAAACCAACTTTACAACTTGGGAGTGTAGTCATGGAGATGGGAGGGCAGGGATGGAAGGGGAAAAACAAAGGAGGAAGCAACGATGCTTGCTAAGAAATGTACTCATTACCTTGCTCATGTAATTGTAACCCCTCTGTGTGGTATTTTCACAATAAAAAACTTACTAACAAAAGAACCAAAAGCCTGTAAAACTGGCCTTTGTAAAACCTTTATCAATGAAAGACCATTTCTCACTAGTCCTCAATCACTGAACTATGGACTCGTCTTGTTTATTGACATTCACTTTTGGACATAGTTGTTTTACACTTATTTTTTTTTTAATATTTTTGACTAAATTCTCCTCAAGGAGAGTCATTTCATATCCCTGACCTAGCAATGAGCCTATAGATTTTACATGCCTTTATAGAGATTTTTAAGATAGGCTTAAAGCAATGGAAAATAAATTGTATACAATGTTAGCAGTTTGGTCATTACTTCAAATTCACCTTAAGAAATTGTTTTCTTTTTATGCTAGTATTTGTCAAACATACTTTTGTCCTCTTAATTAGCCCTCTTGAGTATTTTTCTGGGTCATTCTCACCAGTGAAATTTTAATACCTTAGACATTCTGGATATTTGTTTATATGTTAGATTTATATCTATACATTAAGTATGATAAGTATAATATTTTTCAACATATGTATAATCTCAATGTTTTTGTCTCCCTGAACTCATATATTGATGTTTAAATTCCCAACGTAATGGGATAGAGATGTAAAGCCTTATGAGTAGCATTAACTTTCTTATAAAATGAGCTCCAGAGAGAATCTTTCCCATTTGATAAACAGACCTTCACCAGATTCAGGGCTGATTGTAGCCTTGATCTTGTGTTTCCCAGAACCACAAGAACTACGTTTCTGCTGTGTTTGTACTACCTAATTTATGGTCGTTGTTGTATTAACCCTGTCACACTAAGACAACAACAAACCAATGTCTACCCCCTTGACAATGATACAGCACAACTATAGTAATGTCTATGGTTCACTGGGCTTTGTTCTTAGTCTGTGAACTATAGCAATAAGGGAAAGTAACTGTGGATATGCTTTAGAATCCAACTGGAACAAATTCCCTGTTTCTCTAAATGCAAATTTCTTTGGTACAAAATGATGATAATAATATGTACCAAGAAAAGCTTTGTTAATAGGTTAAAATAGTGTAGAAACAAAGAAATAACACTGTTAGAAAATATTATTTTCTCCTGTTCTTATGGTATAGTACCTTTTGAACTCAGCTTTTATACTGCTTTTTGAAAAAATTTGCTTATTTGTCCCTGTGTCTGTGAGAGTAGAAGAAATAGGCAGAGTAACCACCAAAAGGATTTATTGTGCGGAAGAAAATGCAGAAGCCCTGCTGAGAAGGACTTGGCCTAAGTGTTGTTTTCTCCTTGAATTGTATTCTTGATTTAAAAATTCCCTGAGGGGAAGGACATCTCTCCAATGGAGTATTGTAGAGAGCAGTAGTTGGAAACTAAGTAGGATCATACTAATACTTGGATGTGAATTTAATTTCTTTGATTTTTGTAAGTCCTCTTCTGTAGACTGGATATACAATTTACAATAAACAAAGAGGATTATTTTGAGGATTAAATTACATAATACCAATATTGCCTAGCATATAGTTACTACCCAACATGTTACTCTATTTTTTTAAGCAGCTCTATTTTCTGAGATGTTACAGAGAAAAATTATTTGATATAGACAGGATTAAAAATGTACTTCTTATGGCAATGAATATAGGGATAGTTACAATTTCAAGAGCATTTTGCTAATATAAAACACTTTCACATCTATTTTGTGCAAAGCCACTCCTTAAATAGAAATCATACCATTCTAGAGGTCAAAGTATGCATATGGCATGCCAAATAGTAATACATGGTATAGATGGAATTCAGACCAGTTATCTCATTCTGAAGCTAGAGCTATTCCTTACTGTTGCTTTAATATTGCTTGAATATGCTGACTTCAAGCATAACACCAAACATGTTTTTAAAAATTCTTAAAAACCAGGTTGGGAAGGTGGCTCAGTGCTAGAGTGCTTGCCTTGCATGCATGAGGCCCTGGGTTTGATTCCTCAGTGCCACATTAAGCAGAAAAAGCCAGAAGTGGCCCTGTGGCTCAAGTGGTAGAGCACTAGCCTTGAGCTGAAGAGCTGAGGGACAGTGCCCAGGCCCAGAGTTCTGGCTCCATGACTGGCAAAAAAAAAAATATCTTAAAAACCTTGAAGTATTCATTACTCACTTTCAATTTTGATGTTTCTCTATTGATAAATGTTAAACTGTGGGATATTACAACTGCGATTCCTATAACTTCCATCAAGACTATGAAAAATGTTTGAAATTCATTTAAATTTTCCCTACCAAAATATTACGAAAGGATTTGAGGAAATAGATCTCTTTTCAGGACTTTTACAGAAGATTGGTTGAGAATTATGTGACTACTTGGAAAGCATAGTAGGAGAAGATTTTTATATTTAAGAGAAAGTCCTGGTCGTAAGATTCATTGTTGAGCAATTGTGATCAAACTAAATTTTTTAAATTTATTCCATCTAAGTTATTAGAAGAAACTTACTTTGAGGCATTTCCAGCAAGTGCTTTTGAAAATAATGTTACGTTAATGAACAATTATAATCAGAATATTACTAGTGATTATTTTTATGTAAAGAGTCTCCCTTAATATGCTTCGATCGAAGCAAATAATCAACTTCAGCTTTCAATGGCACTCAAAGATTATTTTTAAACTTCATGCTATATTTCTAGATTAAATTTATGGCAGAAACTTAATGTGTTCTCACCAAGAGAGAGCACAGACCAGAATGCAAGATTCTAAAGGCACAACAACTTCTCCCAGAGTACATCTGGCACTTTAATAACAGCTCAGTGTAAAACTGCTCCAAAATACAGAATAGTAGAAAGCATGAGATTTCTCTTGGGTGAGTATCTTTACCAGCCAGCTAACTACTTAAGATAAATTTCCTATTATTCATGAGTTTCTGGGGCTGCTACAATATAGGTCTTTTTATTAATAGCTCTTCTGTCATCCATTGTTTTAGGCATCATTCCATATTAAATCACCATTATGTCACTCTCCTAAAGCAATATACCTGAGAGTTTTAAATAACCATTTGTCAGGAAGTTGTCAGAGGAAGAGCTTATTTCAACTAGTTAAACAGTTGAAGATGAACAATTGCTTTGTGACAGACAAAAAGATGAAATAAAAGATGAATAATTATTGAAATGTTTTTTAGTAAATGCTTCCTATGCTTAATAATGGATTTACAGGTGATGAAATCTAATTAAGTGTGGCCATTAAGTTCAATCAATTATTGTGAAACAAATATCTACTCTATTTTCAACACTGTGGGAGACACTGATAGGAAAAATTGAAGCACATAGTTTTTCATACTGTTCTAGATCAAATAGCCTTGTTGGGGAGCTGATGTGTGTGTGTGTGTGTGTGTGTGTGTGTGTGTGTGTGTGTGTGTGTACACACATGTGCATGCACACCCATGCACATGCACACATGTACACACTCATGTAGTCTAGTGAATAATTAAGTAAAATATTATTGAAGAATAAAATGAGTAATCAAGTTTGATCACCAAAAATGACCCAAAAGAATAAGTACAAATGCATTGTAAGGAAGATATCCCAGTAAAAAAGAAAAAAGAGGAAGAGAAGAAAATGATTATTAAGCACAAGAAATGAAAAAAAAATACTAGAGACAGAGAAATATGACTGTGGAACAGAATGGCTAGGTAAAAACATACATGCTAACAGCCTAAGGAAATGTGGTACTGATAATCTATCAGTAATAACATGAGAATCTGTGGAAACATTATTTTGAGAATGATTTTGAAGGTAATCTATCAATATGGGGAAACTAACACATATTTTAATGACTAAATTAATTTACTTAATATGTCTTAGAAAGTGCAATCTGGCATCATTGTGCCAGTGGTTGGAGGAGAGAGAATGTTGAAAACGAGAAATATCAATTAGGAAACTGATACACAGGATTGGGTGAGAAGAGGTCTAAATTTCCAGAATGGAGGATCTAATTAAAAATGAGAAGGACAATGCATTTCATAAAGGACATTAATTAAAAGTAAACTTGTCCAACCATTCTGGAAAGCAGTATGGAGGATCCTTTAAAAATAAGTAAACATGGATCCAGCACTTCTACTGCTGGACATTTATTGAATACATTACAAACCAAGATACCATAAAGTCATGATCATCATAGTAAAGCACATTCATCATAGCCATGGTGTGGAATCAGCCCAGATGCCCTTCAATGGATGAATGGATCAAGAAAATTATATATATATATATATATATAATTATATCTATGTATAAAATTATCTATATCTATATCTATATCTATATCTATATATATATATATATCAATGGAATTTTACTCATCCACGAGAAAGAATAATATTGGACCATCTGGAAAGACCAGAAAAATTATGTTAAATAAAAATAAGCCAGATTTAGAAAGACAAAGGATGCATATTTTCCTTTGTATGTTGATGCTAGATTTAGCTCATAAATTTATAAATTAATATATTAGATAGTAGTGCATGCATATGTACTACCTGAAATATGGAAGAGTCAAGGGAGAACTCAAATAATGTAATTCCTTAGAAAGGCATAGTCAAAGTTCAACAAAATAAACACTAGGAAGTAGACACTCAAAAGAGGTGGGGTGAAATCAAGGGGAAAAGGGTAGACAAATGAAGAGGAGAAGTGGGAGAGAAATACAGTCAAGAACCAATGTATTAAGAAAAGTGAGGGAGGGATAAGAGGGAACATTGAAAGAGGTGACGTTGATCAAGATATATTATATTCATCAACTGCTTTGTTAAGTAGCAAGTCCTTTGTACAACTACTTAAAGATTATATAATATATGGCAGATATGTGGAATATATATAATCCTTAATTACAACTGATAGAAAACAAACATACAAAAATAATGGATTCAAAAATCTCTCTTATGAAGCATCTTGCCATACAGTTATTTAAGAGGTATATTGCTTTCAGCAAATGTCAAACTGATGATTTAATATGATATGAGCCTAGAAATCATGAATGACACCACAGATAACAACGAAAAGACATGTTTCTTGATTCTACCACCATCTGGGAAGTTGGCATAGTCTCAAAATTTGATTGCTTGATGGTTTGTGATCTTAAAAATAAATGAGAAGTTCTTCCACTCCACATTAAATATTGTTACTATTTTGAAACTTATTCTCATAGATTTTTATGTGTATATTTAGTTAGTATAAGAACAATTTCAAAGAATATCTTCTGCCTTCCTGCTCTCTTCTCAGCTTATCTTTTCCTCTCATTTTGTGTTTTTTCACTTTTATTTTCAAATACTCCTAGTCTAACATCATCTAAATAAAAATTTTTAATACATAGTATATAAAAACCAAATCATTTGCCAGGTGCTAGTAGCTCATACCTGTAATCCTAGCTAATCAGGAGGCTGAGATCTGAGGATCATAGTTCAAAGCCAGTCTGGTAAGGAAAGTCCGTGAGACTCTTATCTCCAATAAACCACCAGAAAACTGAAAGTGGTGCTGTGACTCAAGTGGTAGAGTGCTAGCCGTGAGCTGAAGGACAGCACCTAGTCCCAGAGTTCAAGACCCATGACTGACAAAAAGAATCATAACATTTTGGCTAGTTCCATAATAATGAAATACAGGATACTCTTGTTTTTGCAAAGATCCAAGCATTATTGATATACCTAGACTCTTTAACCAACATGTTGTCTAAATTCTATAAGCTTGAGAGGTAAATGCTGCCAGAGAAGGAATCACTAAAAACTATAAACATCTCACAATTTTAGAAGATAAGTGATACAAACCAATTTCCTACAGGAACAACAAATACAGTCTCCATAGCGTAGTGACCCTTGAAGGAGAATTATAATAACTAAGGGTATGAGTTTCCCAATTGGATACACCCTGATTTGAACCCTAACTGCATCTCATTGAATAGCTGTTTTGTAACATTGAACATCTTGCTTAACTTCTCTAAGAATGAGTTTCTGCATGCAAATATTTACCTCAGAAACTTATTCTAGACATAAGTCAGATAACAGACATAAAATGGTTGTCATCCTTCAATAACACAGTAAAATCTTATAAAGTAATCAAGGTTTAAAGAACTTCAGGAAAAACAGGACTTGTTCAAGTCACATAAAATATCAGTGTAACAAAAAACCTTTCTCTCAACAGATAAAAATCTATTATAAAACTTGGACATACCCGGCTCATGCCATCAAACCAGCAAACTATGAAACTCTAAGTCTTAATTAGGATTTCTCTTCATGATGTACCTACAACTCTAGCTTTGCATTGTAATACTACATTTTGCTCTTACCTACTGATGTCATAATTGTCTTGGTTTGGATAAACATACCTTAATGTTTGCACAATGATGAAGTCACCTACCCACATTTCTCAGAGCACTCTCTTGATGTTAAAAAAAAGCATTGACACATTTTTAAAAAAATTCTTCAAACATGAGCCAGCTTGACACTTAGTAAGGGTCAAAGCCACTAGTATGACTAATTTGGACTCAAGTCTTCAGTATCCAGAAATAATTTATTATCCTGAAATTACATAAAATAAGTATGAAACAAACATTCAAACTGGCATTTTAAAAGATGTCAACAGAGCAGATCAAAGAGTCTCCATTCTTTATTTTATATCAAGATGAACTTGTTTGGTACCTGTCATAGAGTGAAGTTTATCTAGAAAGGACAGGAAGCAAAGGTTATCTTTAACACAATGGAAAAGGGCAAATGAATGTTAGCATTTAATTAAAGCTGCAGAAAAAGAATGGCAAAGTCCAGGTTGATGGTGGAAAGAAGGGTGTGCTGATGTCTTCTGGAAGTTGCTGGCTGAACACAGAGGCGGAGTCTGAATACAGATGGTTGAATTTGCAGTTTTCACTATGCCACCGACGTGATAGTACAGTTGTTGGTGTTCAGGTGAGGGTGCAAATAGCAACTGTCAGTGCAGGGGTTAATCATGAGGATTTCAAATCAGATCTAGCTCAATTTGAGCACACGCACACACACACACTCACACACACACACACACACACACACACACACACACACACACACACAGTGGATATCAGACACAGTGGATATGAGCAAATGGAGAAGACAGACTGCCTGGCTTCAATCAGCCATTTAGAACTGTGATACCTCCAACGAGTTGGTATCTTTCCTTTAGTTTCTTCTTCTATAAAATAACATTGGTAGCTACTCATAGGAAAATTTAGCAGAAGAGATGCTGTTTTTAAAACTCATGTGAGGTTCCAGCTGCAGTAGAAATTATTCATTGTTGCAAAGACATAGGCTTCACACCTGGAAAACAGACCTGATCACTGGGATTGGCTGGGACAATTTCAAAAATTAAATGGGATCCATTAGCGCAGGAGTTGGTAAACACTGCTCAAAATGATTGTTAGCTTGGATTTGTATCTCATCAACTAAAATGGAAGCTTCCTAAAGCAGGTACCCTGTGATATTCTTTCTTGAATCCACCAAGCTCTCTGCGTTAATGCCTTTAAAGAGTCAAAGCAATATTAAGCTACAAGTCTGATACTGCACATCTATGCTCACACTTGGAATCTGCCCTTAGAAAAGGAATGAAATGGATTAAGGCCTTTTGACCACCTGTGGAATTACATTCCTAGCATTGTAGAATGGTGAGGCCCAATCTCATCTGCACACGACAGAGCTACATTCTTTCCTGCATTCTTACAGCCCTGGCAGCAACTTAGAAAGTCCTACTTATTGCAGTTATCCTTATGCTTATCTCCATTACTGAAGTAAATCTCTTGAGGCAAAGAATAAAGCATCCCCAACTTAGTTTTCCAGCTTTTAAATCTACCTAACATTTTCCTAGGTTCCTCATATATGTTCAGTATCTATATTGGAAAAATGTATTAAATGATTAAAGATCCAAGATGATACTTTCATTTCTGAAAATTCTGATCATTTTAAGTGAAACATTTCCTATATCCCATGTTTACTCATATTTACATATAACTTTTAAAATTCTGGTACTGGGTCTTAAACTCTGGGCTTGGCTTTTTTTCCCCCTTATAACCAGTGTTCTACTATGTGACCCATATCTCTATTTCCAGCATTTTGTTGTTAGGTGGAGATATGCATCTCTTGGATTTGTCTGTGTAGGCTGGCTTCAAACTCTGATTCTCTGATCTCAGTCTATTGAGTAGCTGGAATTATAAGCATGAGCCACTGGCATTGGCTATCATTTAAACTCCTGAACTGTAAGAACTGTAAAGAGACCAATTTTTATTACCTGACTCAAAGGTTGAATTCAAGTTATTTTTTTGTTATACTTGACATTTTAATTTCATGGATTTTAGAACTCTAAAGACATCACAATTGAGAATCTAAAACCAGACATGGTCAGAACCTGGGTTTAAGGTGGGTCACCTGACTCTGAATCCCACATTATTCCTACTGCGCCATTTTGCATATAATTTATAATTTACAAAGCTCCTTTAGCCTACCCAATGCCATTTCTGGATCTGTAAGATTATGTTATAAAGAGAACTAATATTCCTTCACAGCTCAGGGAAAGAGACTAAGTCTTAAAGAAGTCCACAGACCCAATGCATCTCATAGCTAAGAGGTGGTGAAGTTAGGATACATCACAACCCTGCTATTCATTCATTTTTCCCCTCACCTTGGTCCAGTCTAGGCACATGTATTTGAAAATATAACTCTAAAAATAAGAAGAATGGAGGAGATGTGAAGGAATGATATAGGAACCCTAAGTCACCCTGAAAATTTTCTGGTCAAATTGGGTAGTGATAGTCAAAAGCTAATGGAATTTTTGTCCAGTACTCTTCACCAAATACCATCCTGGGACATATCCAAGGATTAGAACAACTACATTCTTCCACCAAAGACCAACCAAGAATGAGCATAAGGCAAGTTTCCCTTTTCTTAAGCCATAAGAAAAAGATGGGGCCATCTAGGGGAAAAAAGGAAAAAGAAAGAAAAATCTTAACTCTCAGAAGACCCTGAACTTCAGATAACTTCTTTTATGCCCAAAGAGAAAACTAATGTGCACTGAAAAATTACTAAGTTAAAAATAAGTTCACCACCCTTCATACCCTATTTTCATATCATTTGTGCATCATTAAAAATATGAAAATTTCTTGGGGCAAATTTAGAAAAAAATACACATGAGGTGGCCTCATGGGCGTAAGATGTGACATAAGGTTCTTGAAGGATGCGTGATTCCTCCGCTCTTACCCTGCAGAAGCAGTGTCTGCTCCCCGCAGACTGGAAGCCAGCAGGAGTGAGTACAGGGCAGTCCCCTGCCTTTCAGAAGCTGGAGCTTCAGGGGTAAGGTGCAGGTTAAGCAAGCTGGGGATGTGTGTCTACCCAGGCAGAAAGGAATCACAACACTCTTAATGAGGCACTGCAACCTGGCTCTTCTCAGTTGGAATCAAAGTAGAGTAAGCTGGAACTGCCTTGTCGATGGTGAATAATTAGCAGCTCCAAGGGGAAAAAAGAAAAAAAAAACTATGATTATGACTCTCTTTCCTTTGCTGCCTAGAATGATCTCATTTATTGCAACACCACTCTTTCCTGCCAATCATCCAGAAGTTATGTAAGTTGTATTGAGGATGCAGTGGTATTTGGATGGGAGAGGTTTAAAATGAGCCTCTTCCTAAATAGATCAAGGGTACCAGCCCATGTGGAGCCCAAACCCCACCTTGGATTCCACAGTCTGGAAAAATTTATTTATCTAGCTTGTTTCCAGTGCCAGCATGAGTCACTTTCCTGAGTTTAACTTCTGCTCAATGGATTTACACCAAAGTCTATAATAATTCTGGCCTGTAGAATGGCCAACTGTTTGGTGGTTTGCAAAGGTAATGGACTCATATTAAACTATGGTCTAAATATACATGAGTCTACACATACACATACAAATACACATATACATACACATACACATGCACATACATGCATCTATATTCAAGGTTACTTAGTGTATAGGACTGAACTAGAGAAGAGGATACAGGAGAATCCTCATGGACTAAGAACCAGCATGTGCATTCCTGACATAGTCCACCAATGAAGAAGCTGGCCTAAAAGAATTTATTCTCTACTTAGTGAAGCGGGAAACAGGACATCTACCTGGCCTGTTGTTGCAAAAGGATCCATTAAAGTCTGGTACTGTGAATGAATATGTCAGCAAGTGGGAAAATTTTGTTTAGACTGGGACAAGTTGGAGTACCAGGCATTGGAGAACCAATTACTTAACTTCTCCATATCATGCCTCTCAAATTAAGCATGATAAAATTGTACTTGTCTTGTAGGATTGTGGTAAGGAGATGGACATGGATATGAATAGCATGCATAAGGATACTTTACATACAGTAAGTATTTAATAAAAGGAACTGTTTGAGAGATATGAAGGGTAATAAGGGAGTAGATCTTATAATCAGAAGAGATGTGGGAAGAAATGGGAACTACTGACCTCTGAAAGACAGAGAGTAATTGGAAGATCACATCTTCTCCATGTCAAATAGGACAAATATTTCAATTCTGAAAATGCTGAATTCTTTCCTGAAACTGAATCATGTTCTCAGTCCACTTTTGTTGTATCTTTACCTTTATAGTCTACCTACTGTCTTCAGTATGTTGAAAGCATGTCTAGACTTCAAATAAATAGATTTTTATTGAATTTACACCACTTTAGTACATCAGTTTAAAGAATATTATGCGATATTAGATATTGATCAAGGAGCCTCATGAAGTTTTCATGGATATTGTGATATAAATATCTACCTTCTTACCTGAATCCTAAAATACGTCCACTAATAGAATAAGTTAAAAACAAAAGTCTTTAGTGAAAACATTGGGAAAGCCCACATCTGCGAATAAAAAGACCTGGGACATACCACTTCACTAAGCTCCTACTAAGTTTTCTCTTTTGTTGTCAGGTCAGAAAGAAAATGACAACTATTGCCAATTGGATAGAGTTAAAAATCTTAGCACTTTTCTCGTCGCATCTTGGTATCGGAATCACCAAGGGAAACATGGAGCTTTATTCACATAGAGAATTCAAGAAAGAGCAAAATCACTTTCTTTAGTAGGCATGCTCCATGGCCAGTGTGTGTTCCTGATATGAGATGCACAGTTGTTATCCTAAATGTACCCCTCCCTTTACTGCTGCAGAAAAGTCTTCTTTTCTCTCCAAAAGAGACCAAAGTCAATAGTGGGGTTAGCCAGCTACCATGTCATGCATAGGGTTAAGGGGGACAGAAGCAGCAGGTAATGTCACACAAGGGAATAGGTCCAGCGCAGGCTAGGAAGACATGTTCTCTCTGACCTGAGAATTATTAGGGACCAAGGCAGCTAGTTAAATGAGTGGTATGAAGGAGACTGCCTTAGGTCAGGAGCATAACATGTATCTGTCTTGGATATGTGTTGTGAGTTTTGCATTTAAAAAAGATCTCCCTGAAGTGTTAAAAATAATGTTTTACAAGAGAAAGCACTCCATAACTGACACCTCAAAGGAAAAATCATGTTCACAAATCCTTGACCATTTTCTAATCCTCTTTACTCTATCAGTTGTAAACAGAGGAAGTGTTATGATAACACAGCATCTGGGGGCAAAAACCCTGACAAGGTCAACCATTTGTTGAAGGGCTCTGTGGGGAGCTGAGGAAATGTGGCCACCAGAAATCACTATGGGAAAGGGAGACGATATGATGTTTAGGTTTTATTCTTGGGATGCAAAATATCTGACTCCTTCATTAAATTTGGGTTTAAAATCCACACATAGATTTTCTGAAAATTACCCAAATTTTATGTTTATGTGCATACATGTGTGTATGAAGAAATTATTTATATGTGCGTAGAAATACATGTGTGCACATATATGTACACAATAGACTATATTGTATATGATAAATATGTTGTATGCATGGTATATATCATGTAATACTATATATGATATATGTGTGTATGTGTGTAAAATTACATGTATGCACATACATGTACACAACAGACTATATTATATAGAAATATATATCATATGCATGATATATATCATGTAATACTATATACATATATACATATGTATATATATATATATATATATATATATATATATATATGTATGAACCAATAGTGTATGTGTCTGTTTGCAAGAATTGTTCACAAGCCTTTTAGGCAATTTCATAAAAAATGAACTTCAAGGATATCGTAGCTATTGAATGACATTGCCAAAGTTTTGATTCCTCATTCTAAGATTTGAGGCAAGTTTCATTACTTAGCATTAAGACTCAAGCTGATCTGTTATCGTTTTTCTGAGGTAATAGTTCTAGTCAAGTCTAAAGTAAGTTTTTATGTGTAACTACAAATAACTTAGCCTCTGTTTCTGTTTGTAACTGTCAGGATAGCCTGTGTTCAATATAATCATTGGATTAAGTATTAATTAAGCATTTATGCATCTTCCATTTGGATTAGAGATCAACTAGAATGTTCTTTGATTATTTTTTAATACATTTGTTCAATATTCTGTATTTGAGGTGGGGTAAGGGGAACCCAAACATGGAGGGACATAAGGAAAACAAATGTAGCAATAGCACTCAGTAGAAACTATGTTAAAAATCAACTTTACAACTTGTGGGTGGGGAGTGAACAAAGGAAGGTGTGCTATTGTCCAAAAAGAAATGTACTCATTACCTGACTTATGAAACAATAATCTCCCTGTACATGACCTTTATAATGATTAGATTGTTTATAATGATTAAATTGTTTTAAAGCTGAAAAAAATCTGTGCAATAAATACAGCTAGATTGTACATTAGTAAAACTTGATTTGTGGCTGTGCACTGTGGGACATGCCTATAATCCTAACTACTGAGGCTGATATCTGAGGATCCAGGTAGAAATCCAGTCCAGGGTGGTTTTGACAAATCTGAGAGACTATCTCCCAATTAACCAGCTAACGACTGGAGGCTTGCTCAGGTAACTGATCCTGACTTTATTTCCCTACAGGTGTGATGCTAGCTCACCATAAATGGAGAAAGTTTAGCTAAATTACTCCTATAGCCTTCCCAAGTAGTATGAGGGGTCAGCAAACAGGAGAATTGTCAACCTACTCAGAAAGATGATGTCCTGACACTCTTAATGAAGTTTGGCAACCTGCTGTCCTCAACTGGAGAGAAAGTGATAGCATTTATTCTACATATGGTATATAGCTATCATCCTCCATGAATAAAACAAAGCCAAACAAGGTAAACTTTGTTCTTGGCTCCATTCTTTGATAGTTTTTTCCTGACTGGAAGTGAAAGTTTTCATTTTTGTCAATGCCTCTGTCTCTACCACACAGCCAATCAGTGAGAATATTTGGAAGAACCAAAGCTTAAAGCAAATACTCAGTGTACTGCCTCTGGGCTGCTTACAATCACAAATGAATATGAACCTTGAGAGACTCATACAATATTTTCAGAGTTCCTTAAGGGACAATTATATGGTCAGTGAGTTATCCAGGAAACAGTGGTAAGATGATTTTTCTAAAACTATAGCAGGCTGGTGACGTGAATGACTTTATTTATATTAATATTCTAATGCACTGTACAGTAAACCACTCCCTGGATTGTTTTTTGGTGTTAAAGAGTGTGTCTGATATTTGGACAACTGCCATTGTGTTCTGGCCTTCTGATTGTCCCGTGGCTCCTGAAGGTTTTGTGGACTGTGCCTTCAGGTGACCTTGGGGACAGGAACACCAGTGGCAATGGTTTTATGGAGGAGGAAATGTGATTTCTCGAGGAGATGTGGAGGTGGATGATGGGTTTCCCTACAAAAAGTGCCCCTTGTGCTGAGATATAAACGTGTGGTAAGAATTTACAGGCTGCCATCAGAGGAGCAAGCTGGAAAGGAGAGAATGAATTTGTCTTGGTGAAGACAGGATGGATATGTTAAAGGAAAATTGACTGCTATTACAAATGATCCCTGAAATACTGATAATTCATTATTCCCAGTGTGCATTTGTGTGGCGGGGGGGGGGCGGAGAGGGTGCCTTATCACTTAGTGGATGATCCATTGTCTTTAGTGTTTGGCCTCCTGTGTCAGTTGGTGTCTTGGTAACTCAACTGCAGAGGGTGACATTAGCATGGGGTAGAGAGCATGGGTCTCATAAGCCAGATTTGAAAAGATATTTCACTTCCACTCAGAGCCCAATTATCCAGCTTAGAAACAAGGACACTGCATATGGTCAGGCCCTCAGGGGACTTAAAATTTGCAGAATAATTCAAAGCTCAGAAACATCAGATAGATATGGAGACTATTCCAATATGAGAGTCTTTATCACTATCTCATTTTCATGCTGAGACTCACAGGTTGTACAGAGCTGGCCAGTTATGGGTTAGATACAGAAATGATGGAAGGTACAGCAAGAATTTTTCATTCCACTTCACTTTTTGTTTATGAATTTAAGGATAAAAATGTAATTGCCAATTGGCACAAAAATTCATTTCTTATCCGTAAAGAACAGGTGGAATTAGGGATAAGGTTTTCAAATAAAGAACATATTTATTCTTGCAAACACTTTCAGAACACAAAAGACACCAGATAAAGTAACATTTGTAAAGAGCATATTTCATGCAGTTCCATTATTCACATTCTTTCCATTATTCTGTACTTCTATTACACAAAACCTTCCTATTCATATAGAGCAAAGTGGAAATTTGAATTGCATCTCTAGACTGGCTAGAAGTTAAGAAACATGTAATATCTGCTTCTAATTTTAAAATAAAAATTTAAATACATAGATGAATGAAAATAAAACTGTAAGTTACAATATGTAACAATACTATTATAGATGCATTTACAACCCAGGGATCACTCATAGTTGGAAACAGTTGAAGTTTCCATATTCTTGACTATTTTGGAAGCAAGGAACTAATAAATATTTCCCAAAGCATGAATAGGACATCGTGATAAATCCTGCAAATCATCAAATAATTCTTCAATGAGTATCTTCTACTATTTCACTTCCACATTTGAAGAAATTCTCAGCAATTTTGCTTTCTCCTGGAATGAGCTTTGGCACATGTAGAAAGTTTTAAAAATCAAGTGTGAGTAACTTAACCAACACACAATTAACTAACTGATAAAAAAAAAAAAAAAGCAGGCTGTGCATCGGTGGCTCACACCTGTAATCCTAGTACAAAGGAGGCTGAGATCTGAGGATCGTAGTTCAAAGCCAGCCTGGGCAGGAAACTCTGTGAGACTCTTATCTCCAATAAACCACTCAGAAAACCAAAAGTGTCACTGTGGCTCAAGTGGTAGAGTGCTAGCCTTGAGCACAATAGCTGAGGGACAGCGCCCAGGCCCAGAGTTCAAACCCCATGACCAAAAAAAAAAAAAAAAAAACAGTCTGCATGATGCCAATAGCAAAATTGAAGCCACTTGTTGGACAGCCTAGGATAAGAGCAGTAATGCATCTTTTTTTTCACTGAAACAATCCTCACATTAATCTGACCTAAAATGAACAACAACTATGTTTGATTATTCAGTGCAAAGGAGAACCCAAGGAGATGCTATAATTCTGGAAGTACTATACACAGAAGTTCTGCTCTGGAACTTGCTGTAAAGATGAGGTAATAGAATTATACTAGTTTCTCTTTTGGCTGACTCTTATGCTGCTAATCAGTGAAACTCAAGTATACACTGCAGGTATATTGGCAGTGACTACTGTCATTAATAAAATGAGAGTGATTATGCCTTACATTAATATGTGTAATATTGTAATGTAAGCCACTGTTAAAGAATGTGTTAAGGGGCTGGGAAGGTGGCTTAGTGGTAGAGCGTTTGCCTTGCATGCCTGAGGCCCTGGGTTTGATTTCTCAGCACCACATAAGCAAAAAGAAAAAAGCCGGAAGTGGCACTGTGGCTCAAGTGGTAGAGTGCTAGCCTTGAGCTGAAGAGCTGAGGGACAGCGCTCAGGCCCAGAGTTCAGGCCCCACGACCGGACCCCGCCTCCCCCCAAAAAAGAATGTGTTAAGAACTAATGTCTGTGTACTAGTTTTATGCTCCTAAATTACTATCATTTTCTTCAACTGAGAAATGCTCAAATGCCTTAAAATGTTCCTAAACCCAAGATATTATTTCTAATTAATCTGTACAGTAATTGGCGTGTTTTCCTCAGAAGAGGAAAAATAGTTGAGAGTAAGATAATGAAGTGCTCTAAAATCCATGACGTCATCAAATTAAAGCATTATAGCAATTCTGTGAAACCATCTAGCCAGAAGAAAATGCTGAGGAGACCTTTTGGTGCAGTACCCATTAGTTAAGTTCCTCTCCTCGACTGCTATAAATTTTTGCTCTGAGCATAATTGGATATCTGCTTGCAAATATCTCAGACAAGTGTTAAGTCAATAGTGAAAGACTCAAAATCGATTTATGCCCTTAAGTATCATAATAATAAAAACTAACAATGTGATCTAGACAAATATCAGAGATGGTTAGACATCAAGATTTCTACTTGGAAGCATGGAAAAGGATCCATTAAGGTTGAAGTCATATCTTTCTAGTAAGGAAATCATTCATAATAGTAACACAAATTGGGATGCCTAACATTCTATGTGCCAGGTTACTGGTCTGTACTTTACATGTATGAAGAGTCAGGTGAAGAGAGGCTAATGAAATTCACAAATCAAAAATAAAACCCTTGGTACTTTCTAAGTAAATCCAAGCTCCTAGAGATCCTATCTGTAACCCTTAGATTGATATCAACCATCATTTAAGAGCCTAGGCTGCCCTTGAACACTTCTCTCTCATCTGCAAGGGATTACACATCTTCCATTGGTGGTTCAGTGCTCATTCATGACTGTGCACACTGGCCATGGTTAATGTGTTCTTTCTGTCTGACCTGTATAACCTGTCTAACCTGAACTCTCCTCTTACACGTGTGACCACCATCTTGCAATTTCGTAGAACACCTTCCTGACATACTCAGAAACCAATCAACGATTCTGTTGCACCAGGAAGATAGAGAGGCCAGTGGTAGCCCCCGGTATGGGTTTCCTTAGAGTATAGAAAGGTCTGGAGTCAATCTTTACCTTTCATTCTTCAACTATGTCCAATTGATTATTTATTATTTCTTTCCAGTTACTACATGGAAAAGCATTAAGTTCCCAGGCTCCTATTTCTTTAAAATACTATGCTTAATCTATCATACACACACACACACACACACACACACACACACACACACACACACACACACACACACAACTAGCATTTCGATAAATATGATTTCTTCTCCTTCGCTATCAAGTAAACAGAACTGCCTGATGGCACAGAAGGCTGTATAAGTAATGTGTTGCTTTTTTTGTTCCCCAATGTTTGTGCACACTATCAAATCCTTTGTTCAGAATATCTCTGTGCTTACTACGAACAATTCTCTCTTGGACCATTTTGCTTCTTACTATAATAAATGACAAAGAAATTGAATGCATAGAGGATTGCTTAGAAAAGTGATGCTAGCAGATTGAATTTCAGGGTAATGCTATTATTTTTGAAAGCCACAATTCTCTGATCTACCAAGATTTGCCTTTCTTTGCCTATCTGGGGAAGGATTACGGCTGACAAATTGTAACTCCCTTTCCAAATATTTACTTTTTTCTTTCAAGGTTTCCTCATGCAACCTTTGAAACTCACAAATAAATTCTATGAGGAAAGATATCAGCAGCTGTGCCATCTAAATGTAATTACACATTTAATTTGCATGCAGCTTAGGAAACAGAAGACTATGCAAATAGATTTTTATCCCTATTGGCCATTCATTTGGGGTTCTTTTCTCTGGATCTTTTTCTTTTCTTTTTTTTTTCTTTTTTAAGGGCTAGCAAATAAGGTACAGTGTCCTTAGATTTGTCTTTAAAGCTGGGGGAGTTTAGAATGTGGGCTGATGACTGTTTGCTAACCTTTCTCTTTTGGTTTTGGGGTTTTGTTCATCTTTCCTGATTTATCATTGAATCTCCAACACCTGATCCCAGGTCGCATACACAAACTCAGCCTTCTCTCACCTCTAAAAAAAAGAAACAAGGAGAAATAGTTTAAAATGTTAATAGTTTAAATTAGACGTTGTTTTAATCAAGCTACATTTTTTTTGGATGACCATGCCTCCCTCCACAGCTTTCTACCCAATGTTATGGAAAAGAAATGTGTTCTGTGTTCTCCATAGGTACTTAGAGCATTGGGCAGGCATCTGTGGTTACATATGAGGAGAATAGTAAAAATCATCTGAAATATAATAGATTTAAAGTATTAAGAAAAATATGAGAAGAAAAGCCTACCACCACATTCTGTTTCAGGGAATGGACAATTCATGAATGAGCCAAGTTAGTAGTATTCAAGAGTATGAAATTCTCAGAGCTATGAACATTTCTGCAGGAATGTAGTACTTTAGTTCTTTAGGACTGTATTTTTGTACTTGTTAGGAAGCATAATTACTGGGAATTTTGGGGAGGGAAGGGTCTGAGACTGGAACTCGAACTTAGTATCTGATACTTGCTTTTGCTCATAATTGCCCATAATTACCTTTAATGCTGGGCTCTAGTGACTCATTCCTATAATCCTAGCTACTCAAGAAGCTGATCAGAGGATTGAAGTTCAAGGCCATCCTGAGCAGGAAAATTTTCCAAACTGTTAATTCCAATTAACTAGCAATTACCTGGAAATGAAGCTGTGGCTAACAAGCTGTGGTAGAACATTGGCCTTGAGTGAAAAAAACTAAGGGACAGCACCCAGGCCCCCAGTTCTGGCATATAAATTATTATTATTATTACTAATAATAATACTTAATACTACTAATAATATTATTAATAATACTTAATACTATTAATATACTTAAGCAGTTAAAAATGGCATAATGATAATGCGTAGTCAGTGAAAACTTTTTTTTATTGTTTTTTGCTTTTTTTTTTTGTCAGTCATGGGGCTTGAACTCCAGGCCTGGGCACTGTCCCTGAGCTCTTTCAAGACAGGTGCTCTATCACTTTGAGCCACAGCTCCACTTCCAGTTTTCTGGTGGTTAATTAGAAATAAGTGTCTGATGGACTTTCCTGCCTCAGCTGGCTTTGAACTGTGATCCTCAGACCTCAGCCTCCTGAGTAGCTAGAATTATAGTCATGAGCTACCATAACCCAGTGGTAATTATTCTTTCTATTGATGTTTTTCAGAGCTGAGCACCCATATAGTAGGTCTTAGTGTGGGTGCATCTCCCATCTGTGGAAATATTTAAAAGAGGATGAAAATGCATATAAAATGAACTGCAAGAACTTTGGCCCTAAAAATTAGAAAGGTGGGATTGCTGGGTCATAGGGGAGCTCTAGGAGGAGTCTTTTGAGGAACCTCCACACTCTTTCCAAAGTGGTTGAACAAGTTTACATTCCCAACAACAATGAAGTAAGGTTCCTTTCTGTCCACATCCCCTCCAGCATCTGTTGTTGTTAGAGTTCTTGATTTTTGCTGTTCTAACTGGGGTGAGGTGAAATCTCAATGTTGTTTTGATTTGCATTTCTTTTATGGCTAGGGATGTTGAACATTTCTTCATGTGTCTATTGGCCATCCTTCTTTCTTCTTCAGAGAAGTTTCTCTTTAAGTCTTTCACCCACTTATTTATTGGGCAGTTGTTTCTTTGAGGATTTGTTGTTGGGGGATTTAATTTTTTGAGATCCAAGTATATTTTAGATATGAGACCCTTGTCCGTTGTATGGCTAGTAAAGATCTTCTCCCAATCCGTGGGCTTTCTACTGATCTTGCTAGCTATGTCCTTTGCCCTGCAGAAGCTCTGCAACTTTATGCAATCCCATTTGTCCAACCTTTCTTTGATTTGTTGTGTTTCCGGGTCTCTATTCAAAAAATTTCGGCCTGAGCCAAGGAGACCTAGGGTTTCTCCTATTCCATCCTGTAATGTTTTCAAAGTGTCTGCTTTGACTTCAAGGTCTTTGATCCATTTGGAGTTGATTCTGGTGCAGGGTGATATATAAGGATCTAGCTTAAGTTTTCTACATGTAGTTAACCAATTTTGCCAGCACCATTTACGAAGAGGCTGTCTTTCTTCCATTCCATTGTTTTAGCTCCCTTATCAAAGATTAGATGGCTATAGGTCTGTAGGTTCATTTCTGGGTTTTCAATTCTATTCCATTGATCCTGAGGTCTGTTCTTATGCCAATACCAAGCTGTTTTGATTACTATGGCTTTATAATAGAGTTTGAAATTTGGTATTGATATTCCTCCAGCAGTGTTCTTTCCGTTGAGGAGCATTTTTGCTATTCGGGGTCTTTTATTGTTCCATATGAATTTTTGGTTTGCCTCTTCTATTTCCTTGAAGAATGAGGTTGGAATTTTGATAGGTATCGCGTTGAATTTGTAGATAGCCTTGGGAAGTATTGCCATTTTCACGATGTTAATCTTTCCAATCCAGGAGCAGGGGAGGCTTTGCCATTTTTTTAGTTCTGTGTTGATTTCCTTTTTCAAGATTTTAAAGTTTTCATCATAGAGGTCCTTCACTTCTTTAGTTAAGTTAATTCCTAGGTATTTTATTTTTTGTGGGGCTATTACAAATGGAGTTGCTTTCCTAATTTCAGCCACACTTTTCTCATTGTTGGCATACAGAAAAGCCATTGATTTTGGGGGGTTAATTTTATAACCTGCTACTTTGCCAAAGTTTTGAATCAGCTTGAGTAATTTGGGAGTGGAGTCTATGGGATTCTTTAAATACAAGATCATGTCATCTGCAAAGAGGGAGAGTTTTATTTCTTCTTTCCCTATTTGGATCCCCTTTATGTCTGCATCTTGTCTTATTGCTGTAGCTAGGCATTCTAATACTAGATTGAAGAGAAGTGGAGAGAGTGGGCATCCTTATCTTGTTCCTGAGTTAAGAGGAAATGGCTTTAGTTTTTCACCATTGAGTATAATGCTGGCTGTAGGTTTGTCATATACAGCCTTTATTGTATTGAGGAATGTTCCATGGATTCCTAATTTTTCCAAAACCTTCATCATGAAGGGGTGTTGGATCTTGTCGAATGCTTTTTCTGCATCTATTGAGATAACCATGTGGTTCTTATTCTTGCTCCTGTTGATGTGATGAATAATGGCCAAATGTTTACAAACAAGACCACACTAAAGCTACCAGCACAACTATGTTTATTGCAGCATTATTTACCATAGCTAAGATATGGAACCAACCCAGATGCCCCTCAGTAGATGAATGGATCAAGAAAATGTGGTATATATACACAATGGAATTCTATGTCTCCATCAGAAAGAATGACATTGCCCCATTTGTTAGGAAATGGAAAAACTTGGAAAAAATTATATTAAGTGAAGTACGCCAGGCCCAAAGAAACATAGGTCCCATGGTTTCCCTTATTTGCAATATCTAATATATGTATGAGTCAAGCGGAAAAGGTCAGATAATGTGATGTCAGGAAAATGAACCCTTAGATATGTATTTTAATGTTTTTTTCTTTCATGCATGTGTTTCTAATGCATTTATAAGATTATCTCTTTGTTGCTTTGTATGTCCCTCCCCCACAGTATAACCCCTGCTTTCACTATATTTGATGTCAGTATAACTTGTGGAGGAGATGGGGAAAAACCATTTGTTTAAGGATACAGGCAGACCTGTTGCAACAATAAGTACAAGTTGTCATGCCCAAAATGAGCTTTACAGCGTTGGTGCGGGGGAGGGGGGGAAGGGGGGAGAAGGAGAAGGATTGGGATTGGGTGGGAGGGGGGAGGCTGGGAAGGGATGTGAAGGGTAAACCATTGGAGGAGGCTGCAATGCTTGGTAAGAAATGTACGCATTATCCTGCCCATGTAATTGTAACCCCTCTGTACAGTATGTTCACAAATAAAATTAAATTAAATTAAAAAAAAAGAAAAAGCTAAAAAAAAATTAGAAAGGTGTGTCAAGATGATCATGACTATCTGTTACATTTTTAAGTGAGAACCACACCATGCACGTGGTATTCAGGTAAAGGGTAGGTTTATTCATCGCTCTGGGTTTTGGCAATCCACGTGTCTGGGAAAAGACCTGGGAAAAAGAGCATCTGGCCCTGGGCTAGGCCTTATCTAGGGTAGGGGCAGGGAAAGGTGTGGCCACATTGAATCCAGATGTGACCTCAGTGGATGCAGCTGTGACCTCTTCCAGGTGTGCTATAGGTAACCCAGGTGCAGGGTGGAGACTTTGCTGGGAGGAGGGTGGAGTCTGCTTGCCATCCAGGAGCGGACCTATCTACCATTCAACACTTGCTCACAGATTTGACATGCTTCCACACTTACAGAACATGGTTAGGCATGCACTTCTATCACTACTTTCAGATGAGTATATTGAAGAAGGTAAAGGCATGTATCTGTGAACAGGGAGAAACAAAGGTGAAGAAGGAAAAAAAATGGAGATGAGGATTAAGAAGATAAAGAAAAAATGAGTAGAAGAAAGAGAACTTACAAACTCCTGACTTACTTGGAGTCTTGAAATCATTATAATCAAATATTTACTTCATTTGAAAGACAAAGGATACCCAGGCATTTGTCTCATGACTCTATTCCTAGATACTTGGAAGGATCATATTTTAAGGCCAACATGGGCAAAAAAAATTTTGAAGACCAATAGTTGATCGGTTGGTAGAGATTTGTAACCCCAGTTATGCAGAAGGCTGAGCTCAGGAGCCTCTTAGTGCTAGGCCAGCTCAGACAGATGAGAAAGACTCTATTTTGATGGAAAGAATGAAGAGTCGTGGCATATGCCTATCAGCCCAGCTATAGAGGAAAGAATAGTAAGATCATAATCCGGGTATCATTCTGAGCAAGTCTAATTCAAATAAAACTAATGTAAAAAAAAAAAAGGCCTAGAGATGTGACTAAGTGGAAAAATGCCTGCCTAGCAATTGGGAATCCTTGAGTTCAAATCCAAGTACCACCAAGATAAAGACAGAGAAGAGATAGAGCGAGAAGGAGAGAAATCTTCCCTGAGATGAAAGTAAGCCTTGGTGACTGGAAGACGGAGTTTCCTATCATTTCTTTACAATTGTAAAGTAAACAAAATCCTATTTAAAAGTTCAAATCAAGGGTGTTATATATTCTGCCTAATGCAATATTTATGTTTCTAGAAGGGAAAAACTACTTTTGCAACTCTTGGTAATTAGCTGTGTTATGAAATTACATTGTACCACCTGGTGGCAGCCAAAATGATTTCAGAAAAGGAGAAAACTCACTCCGACTTTATTCTCAGCAGAGTCTGTAAAGCAGTGGAAATATCGTGTCGTGTTGTGGGGATGTAGTCGTATGTGCCAGATGATTAGACATTGCTTGGTGCAGAGCTAACACCAAAATATGCCCTCATGCCAATGCCAGGGGTAAACCTAGGGCTTGTTAGGAGGTCATCTTCAGATGGACTTTTCCTTAGCCATAGTGGCCGATGTTCATTTCTGTGTTTTCTGTCACCCTGGTTGCTGACATTGGTGCATAAGACTGTTTACTAGCATGAGTAATGCAGAGTAAAAGATCAAAGCAGAGATTAAACCCAAGTTGGACACATAGGAGTACCAAACCTCTTAAGTTGGCCTCGTTAATTTTAGGTTACAGTTAATTCTGCTAACAATATCTCCTTTACAATAACACTTTTAAAAAGTAAAAGAAAGGAACACAGCAACACAGCTACTTCAGAAGGGGTGGACAGACATGTCTCTAAAAGGTTGACATTACAGGTGAAATCTGAATGATAAATGAGAATCCACTCTATAAAAGTAAAAAGGAAGGCCCTCCCAGGCAGAGGAAGCAAATTCAAGGGCAAGATGGAGTCAGGGAAGGTACAAAAGGCAGAAAACATGGCTTTAATAGATGGAGGCCCAAGGAGATGTAAAATGAAGCCTGTTAGAATTGCTGTTAGCAAAGAGATGAACTTGACACCATTGGCTCATGCCTATAATCCTAGCAACTCTGGAGGCTGAAACCTGAGAAGTGTGGTTCAAAGCTAGACAAGGCAGACACTTTTGAGAGACTCTGATCTCCAATTAAGCAGCAAAAAGCCAGAATTGGAGATTTAGCTCAAGTGGTTGAGCACCAGCCATGAGCAAAAACACTAAGCAAAAGAGTCCCTGGGTTCAAGTCTCAGTACCTGCAAAGACCACAAAAGCCATCAGAATTTGGAGAAAAGTAAATGGGGATGTAAATAAAAATGCATATTGTGGAAAATAATATCTTGATTCCCCCCCCAAATTAAAAGTAGAATAACAACATGATACAGCAATTCCAATAGTTTATATATGTCTAATAAGAAGTGAGAACAATACCTGGTATTTTGTGTCCATTGCAGCGTTATTCACATTGCCATAATGTAAATCAACCTAAGTGTGTCCCTCTTGTGGATGAGCAGATGAAGAAAATTGTCACATATCCATACCACAATACCATTCAGCCTGCAAAAAAAGAAGGAAAAATTTGCAACCCCATGGGCCACCCTGTAGGACTTACATTAAAACTGATAGAGAAAAATAAACATCACATGTTCTTATTTACAAATAGAATTTAAATTAAATTGCTTGAAATGGGGCATGGGGGAGAATGCAAGGCAGAATTCTTTGACTATACCACAGAATCGAGAAATACAAGGAAAGGGGTGGGTCAAAAGGGGGGAAGGGATTGAAGTGGTGAGGCACTGTAGTCATAAACTACATATTAGAAGACAAAAGCATTAACACATAACCTACAATTAAGATGAGTAAAGGAAGGAGTGGGTGGGAGGGCTGAGGGAGAGTGTTGAAAGGGGTAACAGTGATCAAGATGCACTATAGTCATAAACAGCTTCGGTGATGGGAAACTACTTAATTGCAATTACTTAAAGACAATAAAACTATTAAAATATTGCTTACTAGAACATACTAGTGTGAATAGTGGTTACCAGAGCTACAGGGAGTTTTGGTCAGAGTACATGAAATTGCAGCTTAGGTAGGAAGGGCAGATTCAAAAGACAACATGGTGACAAATCTATAATGCATTGTTATGAAATACTCATAAGAATATAATGAGTTATGTCCTTTAAAATTGCTAAGAGAACAGATTGTAAATATTGTTATCCCACAGAAAATAAAGGAAAGTATGTGAGGGAATCAGTGCTAATTGTCTTTACTGAGCCAATTCATAGTTAATACATAGTTCTAAATATGAAATTTTATGTGGGTAAATATACAATTTGGGTCAATTAAAAATTAAAATATAGGGCTGGGAAGGTGGCTTAGTGGTAGAGCGCTTTCCTTGCATGCCTGAGGCCCTGGGTTCGATTCCCCAGCACCACATAAGCAAAAAAAAAAAATTAAAATATAGGCCAGGGTATAGTGGTTTGCATATGTAATCCTAGCTACTCAGAAGACTGAGATTTGAGGATCATAGTTGAAGCCACCCTGGGCAAAAAAAAGTCCCTAAGGCCCTCATCTCCAAATAACCACTAAGAAAAGCCAGAAATGAAGTTTTGGTACCAGTGGCAATGTGCTAGCCTTGAGCAAAAAAGCTCAGGGAAAGTGCCTAGGCCCTGAGTTCAAACCCCAGGATAAGCACACACACACACACACACACACACACACACACACACACACACACACACACACACACACACACACACACACACAATTTAAAATGTAAGCAGGCACAGGTGACTCAGGCATGCAATACTACCCAGAAGGCTGAGATATGAGGATCCCAGTTTGAAGCCAACCAGGCAGTAAAGTCTAGGAGACTCATCTCCAATTAATCACCAAACAAGGTGAAAGTGAAGCTATGGCTCAAGTGGTAGAGCACCAGCCTTGAGCACAAAGATCAAAAGTCCTGGACTTGCCCAGGACTTGAGTTCAAGCCCTAGCACTAACAAAAAATTTAAATATAAATTTATGAATGTAAAAAAGAATATGAAGTGCTGAAGTTGCGAAGGTAAGCAGGAACCTGATCCTGCAAGGTCTTGAAGATAGAGCTGGATGTTATACAATGAGTGATCTAAGACTGAGGCTGCCAATGTCTCTGAAGAGTCCCATTCTAACTGTAGATGGTAGCTATTTCATGGCTTGGTAATGTCACTTTCGTCATTTCTAAGGCTTCTGCTGAAATCTTCCCTACTTACAACTCTCCGGGCATTTCTAAAGATATTGCACTATATACATAGGTGGCCTGCATCCAATACCCCAATTGTCCTTGGCTGGTTACCTCATGTAAAGGTCAACAGCCTTGATTATTCTTCTCCTGACATCCCTCTTTATAATTGGTCTGAATGTCCAAGGATGACATCCAGCATTAGTGAAGGCATTGGCATAATCATATCTCCACTGATGAAGGGACACACCACTGACATTCCAGCAGCATGGAAAGCAAATGAAATCATATTTTATTACTAGAAACTAGAGACAGTTTGGCATTTTGTAAAGCAAATGTCTGACCCAAGGTTAGTCTGTACCAGTGTTAGTCATGAATCGCCTCAGTAGTTATTTTACTAAGTTTCATGATTTTAGTCTTTGATAAATGATATCCCCATAGTGAATGCTAAGGGCCTAAAGAAACGAATTATGAGCTCTATCATAATGGTATGCAATGAATGCCGCAAGGTCAAAAGGGAAAACTTCCAAATGAAGCAGAGAGGACTCATGCTGCCGCACATGTATACGGACAGTGCACTTCTGCAGAATTCTGTTTCTACCTGAAACATGTTCTTGACTTAGGTCTAGTTGATTTTTTAAAAAATTTCCCCAAATAGGAAGTCCTCCAGCTTTTTATTGCCATTGCATCAAACATGATAAGTTCTCAACTTAGAAGGATGTAAGATTAGTTTGAATGAACAAATAGAAGATTGGATGGATGGGTGGATCGATGGATGGAAAGAACAGGGAGGAAGGGATGAATGGATGGATGGATGAGTAGGTGGATGGATGGATAGCTATTGTTGGATGAATGAATGAATGGATGGGAATCCAATGACCTGAGAGTCAGTCATAATGCAGTCTAGATGATGTTTCCACCCACCTTGGAATCTTGATGATAGTCAGACTGAGTGAGTTCATTGTGATCAGGAGCTGAAATATTGCAGTCTTAAGAGAAATCTTAGCTTTAATGTTTACAGAAGGGTTGATTTTTAGCCTTCCTGTTTCCAAGTATGAAAGAAAGCAAGCCAAGGGCATTTCATTGAATGATATTAGTTGAAGCACGAATTTGTCCCTTATCTTGATCCCTCTTACACTAGTTAATTCCATAGCTCTCAACTTCAGTATCTTATGTCACTTCCTTAAGGAAGTTCTTCCTGAACTCCAAAGAAAGTCCCATGATCAAAACAGGTAACAAGGTGTCTCCATTGCTCAAGACTGTACTGTAATATCTATGTAATCTCTAAATTAGTTCCTTTTGATTAACTGAAATATTACAAAGAGTATAAATGTTGTTCTCTCAAAATAGCTGTAAAAATCAGATGTGTAAGATATATTCTAAAATATTAAGTCAAAACCAATATGTTATAATTGATAGTTTTGGCTTATTAGCTTTTTACTCATTTTACAATGGTTAGTTCCCTAATATATAAAAATAAACAATAGTTTTCAAAGACAAAATATTAAATAGAGCTATTAGCATGTGGATATCCATATTATCTTTTGTTAAGATAAATCAGTCTCTCCTTTCTTATGAAACGTAACAAAGATATTAAGATTCCAGTCATAAACTCTGGAACTCAAAGTCTGATTTATGTAATTAATCTGGAATTACTTTAGGAGCATTTTGGTGTTTGTGGATTTTACAGAGATGCAGAATTTTGATTCATGTCATTTTAAGTGATTGTGGTTTTAGATACTGAAGAGAAGATAGTGTTGTCATAAATATTTCATTATATTTGTTTTTTTTAAATAAACTTTCTGTTTGGTTAATTAGATGCAATGGAATGGATGCTTGATTTCTCAGCAGCCTTACAAACCTTTGATGGAAAAATATTTATTGATTGAGCAATGTCTTCAGCCAGTGGCATCATCCTGTCTCCTTGTGCCTTGCCCTGTAGGGTTCAAGGAACCCAAATTAGATTGAAATGTAAATCATCCAGAAGGAAGTACAAGTAGCTGATGTGGATCACACATTGAGGACAGAGATCACTAGAAAATAAATGAGTGCATTTGGAAGACATTACAAGGGCCAAAAGGATATTTCAAAAGATTATTGTTGCCCGACTCTGGGTGCTCACACTTGTAATCCTAACTACTCCACCAAAATGCTGCAAGTGAAGCACTAGCTTCAATGGTAGAGTGCTAGTTTTGAGTGAAAAAGCTAAGA